>NC_134462.1:50593639-51855139 GCF_047948215.1 Lycorma delicatula | reverse complement strand
GGCGTTTGCCGATGCTATTATGCTATACGCGGCCCATGTTTGGACGGATAGGCTAAAATATAAAAGTTCCCGGACATATTATTACGGGCTTATCGCCTAATATTGTTAACGGTAACGGGTGATTACCGTACTATTTCACGGGAGGCAGTCTTGGTGATTGCAGGCGTGAAACCGATAGACTTGATTGCGTCTGAGAAGCAGCAGCGGTATATTGCTAAGAAGTCTGGTGAGTTGACTTCGAATAAAGTTGGAGAAATTGAACAACATGGCAATTCCTTGTGGCAGGCCAGATGGGATGAGTCAAAGGGTGTGCGTTATACGCATGATGTCTTTCCAAATTTTGTTGGTTTGCGGGGTTGTTTTAATATTACTGTGTTGTTATTGTATCGTGTAATATTTTTATGTTTCGTGTTGCGTGTTGAACTCACTTTTATCTTGTACGGATAGGTAGTTCCTTTGTTTGGTTAGGTCCTTTCAGTTTTACTTAAGACTCGGTAAGATGTGTTTTATTTTAAATTCATTAAATAGTAGTACATTGATGGGAATGTCAATCGTGACATTCGCATCGGTGGCATCCTGGCTGAGGCGGACTGGAATATGTCAAAAAGCCGAGGTTTCGAAGATGACCTCTGGTAAAGCCCGTAAGAGTTAGGGACAAAGGGAGTAGCGGAGGTATCTTCCCCTACGGGGGTCAAGATTTGATTAGAATAAATAAATTAACTATTAGCGTGAAATAGTCAGCTCCATACCACCTTACCGCACTATTTTTTCGCAGAAATTTTACGCTGGAAAATTATATTGCCTTTTCTAAGAGTAGATATCTTTGCTAATGAGTATGTAGCTTAATAATTCGATTTATAATTATTATTTTAAAATTGAATAAGTAAATTTAAATATGATTTTATTTATTTAAAAATTGAAATTATTTGTTCCCTAATAATGTTTCTGTTTAAAAATAAAATCTCATTTTAAAATCAAAATTTTCTTTAAAAAAACTGTTGAAGACAATCTCAAACAAAAGTACCGTTTTTTTTATTACTGTTGAACCCGTTTTGAGTTACCATCGGAGCAAAACACGAAAAAATAATAATAAAATTTGGTAATAAAATCTTTTAGTTTAGCAGTCTGCTTATGTGGGTCAGAACATCGGACTGTCTGAAGGAGTAAAGAGAATATAAAGAATAAGCTCTTCTGTAATTCACTGTGCTATTAAATATCAGCACAGATGCCGAAGGGAGGCAGCCCCCTCAACTGTGATAAGGTATTCTGGGCCGATACCCCATACATGAATTTTAAAAAGATTACGAAATTCGCTACTTCATCTGGGAGGAGATCGTGAAATTTGGCACCAAAATGGACAAAAATTGGAAGCTAATGGGAGTGAAAAGATGGAGGAGAGTTGCTAAGGGTCGAGTTGTTTGGATGGAGGAAAGTAGTCCGAGAGGCTAGGGTCCTACACGCCAGTGTAGCACCGGCCAGTAAATATTAACTCCTTAACAATTAATTTTTTCTCATTTCTTCATTCGTCTACGTTAAAAAAAAATATATATAAATATATATTTGTATTTTGCATAACTTATTAGTTTGTTCTGTGTTTATAATAGTTCTAAATGTACTGTTATTCCAACAGTTTGGTATTGTATCTGCAGTTTGGTAATGTACTGCTGTCTTTTAAAATTCTGTTTGTATTATTATAGCCGATGTTTGTACACTATACAGTATTTAATTTAATATAGATTTATTTTTTAAATAATTACAAATTACTTATATATTATATTATTTTTTATTTCTTATATATCGTATTATATTTCGTTGGTCATCTTATTCGATTAACCGTCGTGGCCTTGATTCTGACTTGTGCCGGATAATAGAGGTCATGAACAACATAGGTATATATATATATATTATAGTACATTTTTCCTTTTTCTTTTCATCAAATTAAATTTAAATATATTTTGTTTTCTAAATTATTTCAAGTCAAGTTTTTAAAAACGTGCTGGATAATTCTGTATATAATTCCATGTTTCTAATGTAATCTTTATTAAAAAACTGAGCATTGACATAAATTTAATTATAAATTAAAATACTTATTTGCAAAAACTGAACATTTAATTAAATGATTAAATAAGATCATTAAAATCAAACCAGTTAACGATTTTTTGTTGTTGTAATTTTAGAAATAGATGACTTATTACATTACATCCAAATTATTGTAGAACAAAAATTTTACACTGTTAATTATAATAAATAAGTAAACAATTTTTTTTTCAAAATTTACTAATTATAAATAAATAACAGCTATATACATAAAAGTTTTTAAATAAATTGACAACCTGCTCTCTGACAATACCTTTATAGTCAACAATGATACTATTAGAATTCCGTACTTTTGCGGCCCAAAATTAGCTTAAAAATGATCTATTATATTTTATTAAAAAATAAATAAAATAATTTTGGGTAAGATATAGATTGAAGAAAATTAGAAAAAATTAAGTGAAAAATTAAGAAATAGATCAAATGAGAATTCAATCTTATCAGAGTAATTAAGATTCGAAAAATAGCCAGTCTGCTTGAACATATAATGATATAAGGGCTAATTAAATTGTTAAAATGAAATATAACAAGGATAGTAGAAGGGGGAAAAAAGAAAGGTTGGAATAAAATAAAAATTATAGACGATCTAAAAAGAAGATGGCAAAGTAGTGCATGATTTTCCCGACTATCTATATAAATAAAAATGTAAATGCTCGTTTGTTCAAAATCTTAAATCTTTGAAAGTTCTTCACAGATTGCTTTGGAATTCTGAAACAACGTTGCATTCGAATACGCGCGTGTTTTTATATACCTATTTATATACCTAAGATGTCACATATGTAACAGGTAAAAACATGCTTTTTTTTTAAAAACAGCACTATGTGTTGGACGTAAAAGTAACACTGGCTATACTAAATATTTTACGATTCCATTTCAGTGATTCCGATATGTGTGTCCGCTATAGACTAAAAAACGACTGGACAGATTTACGCGCAGGGAAAAGGGAGAAAGGGAAAAATCTGAAAAGGTAAAACGGAAGAAAGGGAAAATGGAAAAAAGAAAACGGAAAACTGGGAAAAGGAAATGGAAAGGAGAAAGGAGGGAAATATTAAGGGGAAGGGGGAATAAGAGAAATAAAAATGCGGGAAAGACAGGGAAAGGGGAAGGAAGAGAGAAATGGGGGAAGGGAATGTGGTAAAAATGAAAATGGGAAAAAGGAAATATATAAAAAGGAGAAAGGGTAAAAGGGAAAAAAGGAAAGGTTAAATTATGTGAAGTTCCGTAATGTTCATTTTGTTAATGTTTTATTAAACTTTCAATTGTGTTCATTTAATTTATATATAGACTCAAATCTAGCAATAGCAAAGCATTGCCGGGTCTGCTAGTTAATAATAAAATTAAAAGAACCAAAAAACAGAATGTTTTTTAGAGGTAACAAATTTGCTTGAGTAAAGTTTTCTCTAAATTTAAAACCCCGTTCAATAAAGGCTAAAAAAAAATATTTTCAAAGAAACTTTTCTGCACTTATGTCCGGGTCAGTAATTTAAACAAATTGTAGAAATTTCTTGATATATATATATATATAAAATATTCAACACATTTTTGAAAATTATTTAAATCGAAGGGAAATAGTGCAAAAGAACAAAAAACACATATTTCAATTTTAAGAGGTAGGTGTTGATTTTTTTAAAATTTTTATAAATGCATTATAGGTAAAAAACTTGCTTTAATGAAGTTTTCTCTAAAATGACTGAAGAAAATCGGTATTGGTTTTTCCATGATATCCATCCACTACCTCAACGAATTAAAAAAAAAAAAAAAAATATGATTAATGCCCCATATATAGAAATATTTAAACTTGATAATATTTAAATTTGATGAAAATCGGTTCAGTCATCTTGTAATATAAGGCCAAAAATAGTGGGACACACACATACTTACGCACATCATTTTTTTTTTTTTTTTTTTGTCTGATGACTATAAACTGATACCCCATTTTTGACATGATCACCAAAATTTCCCCTTTAATATTGTAGAAGTTTGTAAGGAACTCCTTGGTTTGCAAGTAGAAGACAGACAGCCTGACATAGAGCGAGGGTCAGAAAAGAGCCAGATTGAATGTATAGAGTCAAAATTAAATTTTATGATTTTCAAAACAAATTCTTAGAAATTTCAAATTTTAGAAAACATTTACCGATATATGCGCAAATAATGAAAGTGCTTCAAAATACGAACTGAAATCACATACTGCGTCATGTAAAAAAATAAACAAATTTTTCACTGTAATTGATTACACAGCTTTAGTTAATAACTTATTTTATAAAATGTATTGTGCATTCATTGGCTGAATCTTTTATTCTGTAATACGATTTTCTACTATCAGCTTATTAACTAATGAACCAATTCATTAAGCTTCGTTCAAGTTTATTACACAAAGTTAAAAACAAGTAATTTAAATATTCAGTAATCCATCATTTTAGCATAATTATAATGGTATTTTAAATTAAATAATTTAGATGTTATAAATTTTACAATAATTTAATAGTATTTTTTTTTCTAGTAATTTAAATGAAATATTAACAGTTAAACAAAAGTTGCCTTGACTTTTATCGAGGTAGAAGTTTTTAACATAATGTAATTTGTCATTTTATGAACTGCAAAGATTATAACTTTAATTGTAGTATTTGACATTATTTAATAAAGTTTAAATTAAATTTTGTACAACGTTAAAATTGTAATGTAGTACTTTTTTGTCATGTTTCAGTCTGCTTTTTTTTTATAAAAATAATATTTTCTTCACGTTCGGTTGAAGTATTTACATCGATTTTATTAGAATTAATTATCTACACATTTTTTTTACTGATAATTTAACGAAGTTATTGTACGTCAAACCTAAAATATTGTGTTTTACGAATCCAATTTTTGTTCTACAATGATTCTCTTAAAAATTACTAGATACAGCTCTGTTACTTTTTTTTTTTTTTTTTTTTTTTAAGTAATTTTTCAGGGCAAAAACCCTATGAAACATCAAAATTACACTTTAATTTAATTTCCAAGAATTTTAATTTTATTCTTAGAAAAGAAATCGGGGTAAAATCTTTTACAAGCTATAACTTGAAAACGAAGCGTTTCGAAGAAAGAAGCATCTGGAAGGATCGACAAAGGGATTCGTCCTATAAGAGAACTCATAGAAAAGCTTAGAAGACGCGAACAATGAAAATTATTACGTTAGAACGATCAAAAGGACAGGTCAGGTACTGATTCATCAGGTGTTATAAATACTGCCGGAAACAAGCAGACTCCTTAGTCAGGAGTTCGGTGCAGCGTGGGATAAAAGCGATAAGAATAAATGTTTGATAATAATGATTGAACAGTGTGATGCGTTTTCTTTCCAAAAAAACATGTTAAAGGAAAAAAAATAGAGCTTATTAGATAGAGAATATTAAATAATATTTTACTGCAAAAATAGATTCTATTTGTAATTTTTGTAATTGTGTACAATCGATTTCATGTACACATAAATGATGTATGCATATCGAATTTATTGCATAAATATGCGGATATAAGATATCCTCCATATGTTGTTAGAATTGTAATTCGTATGTAGTAAAAATGTTATCTTTATCAACAGTGCGGTTTCTATATTATTTCACACTACTGGACTTGGTTCAATGCAGTACTTTTGGAAAAAAGTAGAAAACAGAGTGCCAGAAAATTATACAGAAGTTAATACGATTATATATATATAAAGTATATATATATATAAGTATAAAGTATAACGTAAAAAGATAATGAAAAATAGTATATTCATGCTCTTCTCCCCTACCTTTAGTTCGTTCTTTTTTTCTCACACACCCATTCAGACTAATTCTCTCCTTAAAAAAATCCATTCATTTCTCTTATTTGCTCAAAGATATGTCACATGACTAAAATATTAGCATACAAAAATAAGTAATATATAAATGTTATAACAATACGTATAAAAAAAAATCCTTTTCGGTACGCCGGAAGGCAGAGATAGATTTCGCCGGTGCAAAGTAGGGGATAAAAAAGATTTCCATCTTAAAATTAAGAAAAACTTCAAATTTATTCAATACGACAATGGTTGCATGTGAACAAACGTTTCACATGTTTAGCATACGACAAGCTCCATCTTCTTACAATTCCAGCAACATTTTGATCATCCCTTGCCGTAAGGGTTGGTCATATCAAAATTGTTTCTGGTAAAGATTTAGGTAATGTTTAGAAGACCAATGACCACTTTAAACCGATTGTTGATGCTATGCCTGTTAAGGGAGGTATGATTCTCTTTTGCCTTCGAAATCCCATTTTTTCAACCCCCTGGGTCAATGGTTGGTGATATCAAAAAAATTTACTTAGTAAATTTTTTAAGTCCTTATCCAAAGGATAGTAGGAACTTTAAATGAATTCGATATTTTACTTAATAAGAAAGTTACAGCGATATTTTTTTTTCGAAAAAGCCCTCCCCATTTCCACCCTCATGGTTCGATTTTGGCCGTTAACGAACTCGACTGAGATTTTTGGATGAGTTGTTTTTAAGGAACAATTTGAAAGTGATTAGCGCAAAATTACGAAAGTTATCATTTACACAAGAAAGTGAAATATATATAAATAAATTTTTGAAATGGCGGTGGTTTTGGGGTTTGGGTGACGTGAAACTCCAAAGATATGTCGAAATTTTCCGGAAGTTGAATCGTGGTACCAATTACAATAGGTAGCTCTCTTATGAAATCTACCTAAAAAGAGATGCACTTGACGGACGAACTTCAGCTTGCATACATACTATTATTAATATATTCCTATCGTCACAAATCATAATACGGATGTAGGTTGTTTTATTAATTTGCGTAATTTATAGGCATTTCTATTTTATTTAATAGCCAAGAAGATACTTCTGTCATGCTATAAATATCCAAATCCGTTCTGGAAATGTTCGTTTATTTATTTATCTATAATGATAAGTGTGAATAATATGGACCGTATTAATATTGTACCACCTATCAGTAACAAGTTTTTTAATAACAATCTGATAAGAGTAGATGTTAAAGATATAAATTTTGACGTACCTTTAAGTGTAACAAAAATAATAATAATATTAATATGTATGAAAAAGGTTAAGGACACGGTATAAAACTTCCCGTAAAAATAGCCTTGATTTCCAAACAATATAAAAAATGTAGTAATAAAAACAATAATAATATATTAAATCATATATATTTTTTTGTTGTCGATAGACAAAACTAGTTCCTCTCTTTATTAAAGTACTACACATTTTATATATATATATATATATATATATATATATATATATATATATATATACGTAGACCCTATATTTTCTTCCGTGTACGAGATATTTATTTATTTATTATATAATATATAAATAGGCAATAAAAAAGCAATTATTTCGTTATACCATCTTTTTGGCATCAATAGCAGGAAGTTAAAAAAAGAATTTAAAAAGTGGATAAAGTAAACAATGATCGGAAATACATATCTAATTCGTCCTTTGCAATTAAATACTTTTATAAAAGTCTTATTATATACCACGTTAATAAAGAAAAAAAATTAAAGAGTGTACTACATAATAAATTATTTTTAATTTAAACATTAAATTAGTTTTTTTCACTTTTTCTAGTAGCATTTTGGACAAAAAGTGTTATGTACTAATTATTTAATAGAAAAAACAACCGAGTTTCATTATTAATACGATAATTATATATACACGCGTTTGCGGGCATAAACGAAACCGTTAGCGTCTTTCAGGTTTTAGTTCCGTCTTTTGTAGCCTTAAGTTGTAATGCACTATTATACTTTTAAATTACGAAAGGTAATATTCGTTTTTTTTTTAAGTATATGTATATATATTTTTTTATTTATACAAACAGATAAGACAACTTATAAACAATATTTATTCAAGGTTTCAACCTTTTTATATGGAAATTTGATCTCAGGTGATTGAAAAACTCTCCGTAGTATTCATTTTATTAAAATATAAAAAAAAATTATAAAGGAATTTAAATACAAATAGATGAAAATGATACCTAAATAATTCAAGAAGACCTATTTTTCGTTATTTTATTTTGTTTAATTATGAAAAAGTATTAACTCATTCTAATCTAAGTTTTACACAAAAAAATTTGATCCATAAAATATAGTTCCACGTTAAAAATATCTCATAAAATAGTTATTTGGAAAAATATGTCATGCTTAACTCAACAATAGAAACCGCAGATAAAGAAACGTCTACGTTCCAACTTGCATCATCATAACGAACCACGATTCTAACTTGCCTCACACAAATTTTTTCGAGCGTAACTGAAGAATGACCTGACCAATCTTCAACAAATTTTCATATGCACAACTATATGCATGTTGTATAGATAATGTTGTATAGATAAACTATACAACATTTATAAATTTCAAGGAAATTGATTTAGTAGTTTTGAAGATTTTAGAGCCACAAAATGTTATACATATATATATATATATATATATATATATATATATGCACCCAAATTATAGAAACCCCGATTTAAGTGAATAATATTTTCGTACTTTTCATACCTCAAAACGTAAAGAAAATTCACCCCTCCCCCCATTTCCACCATTCGATCGGAAGCAATACCATAGTTTTTTACAAAAGTTGATAAAAAATAATAAAATTATTCTTTTCTTATATTATATGATCTTAGTGTTAAACTACAAATAAAAATGTTTTATAGTTTTTAAAAAACTTTATTTAATTAAATTAAAATGGTCAAATTAACTGTATAATTTGGTCGTTAAGATTCATTTAACTATTTTGAAAAAGTATAATCTCAACAAAAAAATTATATATATATATATATATACACACACATACAGAAAACATTCGTAAGAATTTAATACCCCTTAGGGGCTTTAATTATGAAAGTACGGCTGTGACGACCTTAGGGCTCTAAGTTGGTTGCAGTCTTTCTTTTACGTGTTATATACACAGTGACAGTATACCATTTTTCCAATACAAAACACCAACATTAAGAAGTTACAAATATTTCGAAGCTAATATATATGCAACCTTTTTTTTTTAAAGACAAATAAGCAGATAGGTTATTTTTGCCAGAGAAACACAAGCAATAGAATACCAAAGTGTTTAAAATTATAAAAATACAATAGAACATTTATAAATTGATAATAAATAAATCATAATGCACGAGTATTACTCTAGTCAAGAATAGCATAATTAAAAAAAAAATATATATATATATTTTTTAATACACACACACACACACACACACACACACACACGCACACACAAACACACTCAAACACATGTACACTACGTGTGAAAATAAACAAGAAACGTTATATAAGCATAGGTTCTGAAACGCTTCGTTAGGAAATCTCTGCTCGCGAAAGATTTTGCCCAAATTTCTGCACTTTCGGTAAAATTAAGCCAGACTGTAATTCTTGATTTACCTTTCATAATTAGGTAAATTTAGTGGATTTATATGAAATTTGATCTGGAAAATAGAAAAATATAGGTCGCAGAACAGTATTTTTAATAGTTTTCAAAAAGTCTGGGTGTAGATGACAAAAGACTTTGGTAGAAAAACAAACTATTTTATGATAGCGTAAAATAACGTTGTTAAACGGGCAATAAACACGTTCAAACTTTAAACGAAACAAGTAGAGAATTTGTTTATGAATAAAATAATGTGATTGTGTCCACAGAAATTAGGGCGAAATCTACCTCCCGCCGAGACACGGTAAGACACGGCATTTCCAAATCTATTTTATGAGCTTTTATTATTTTCATAAGTAGAACATGTCATGAAAGTTTTTTTTATATCCATCGTGAATCACCTATATATATATATATATGAATCCGCAATAAAGAAGGAGGCAATGTAAAGACTATCCGATAAAAATGAAAGGAATAGAAAATAAAGCAAAACTCAGATAAAGTAAACCTACGGAGAAAACAGTTAAACAGATTACGTAGTATTAGTAAGTAAAACAGATTAACAAAAAAGCTCTTTAATTATCTTTCTAAATTAAAAACTAAAAATAACTGGTTTTAAGAAATCTAAAAAGAATTAAGTATTAAAGAAGAAAAAGTTTTGGACCGAATATTTTCAGAATTAAAATAAAAAATTTCAAGAGTTTTCAGGAAAAAATCGAAGGTTAAGAAAGTTTTTCAAAAAAAGAGGGATGAAGTTAGTTAAAGAATGAGGACATTACTGATAGAAAAAAAATGCAGTTTTTATCGACATCTTGAAGAAAAGTATGGTATTACTTTCGGTTGCACGGTGAGATCAGAGAGTGAAACCGAATTTTCTTTACGTTTTCAGGTATACGAAAATACCATTCACAAAAAATTCTTAAAATGTATGGTAATTAACTTAAATATAGGCCTAATGTATATTTCAGCGTTCAAGACCTAGCAAAGGCAGTTACTTTTATACGGATTTGAATACTAGACCGTGGATACCGGTGTTCTTTGGTGGTTGGATTTCAATTAACCACACATCTCAGGAACGGTCGACCTGATACTGTACAAGACTACACCTCATTTAAATTCATACATATCATCTTCTGAAATAATACTTTACGGTGGTTCCGGAGGCTAAACAGAAAAGAAAAGAAAAGACCTAATGTATAAAATTTATGGCTCGAAAATCTCCAAACTATTTGATCAATTTCATTGAAATTTATATGTACTGTAGTAGTTTATCTGAAGTTGTACATGTGAAAATTTTATGAAGATTGGTTGGGTTATTCTTCAGTTACGCTCGTTAATGTCGATAACACAACATAACCTCAATTTCAGGTTATGTTGATTTTGTATTTGTGTATTTTTCATACCCGTTTATGCAGAAGTCACAGTGGTGAGTGAGTTTAAACTTGATGCTTGTGTGTAGCATCTACTCGGTATTTTCAATTATTTTATTAAATTACAGTTATAATAAGTTAATTTTCCTATAAACAGTAAACATATTTTAATATTAAATAAAATGCTGATCTCCGTGACGGAGTGATCTCGGAGAGTGATCTCCGAGTAGCGACTCGGCCTTTCATCCGGATGTCTCGGGTTTGAATTCCGTTCAGGTTTGGCATCCTTCCAAGAGAAAAAAAGAAATTATATATCTTTTGGTTTCTTATTTAATTTACGTTTGTATATTTCTTGCGCAAAAAATTAAACAAAATAATTATATAAAAAATATTATATAAAATAAAATAACGAAAAGTCGGTCTTCTTTCGCAGTACTGTGAAAGAATTTTTTTCTATTCCTAATGTATACGTTGCAATCTGTTCAACTTGTGAACAATAAGTAATCCCATGGCCAAATGAGAAGAGGATGAGGATATGTATCACATATAAATGATGTGTAGTCTTTATAACTTAGGCCGATTATTCCTGAGATGTGTGGTTAATTAAAAATCTCAACTACCAAAGTAAACCGGTATCTATCTAACTGGTCTATTATTCAGATCAGTATAAAAGTAACTTAAGCTTTACTAGGATTAAATCCCAGAACCTTTGATTTCGAAAATCAGATGTTAAATAACTGATTTGCGATGAGTTAACCACTAGCTGTTTACGAACATATTTTTTCATTCCAGAAAATAGATATTTAAAAAAAAAAATTTCAGCTGAATAAAATTTTATTATGTAAAAATGTAATCAGTTTTTTATCGTTCAGTATTTCTTCCTTTTTTAGCATTAGGAAAATAATTACAATCAGAGGAACATGTAAACTGGGCATTAAATATTAAAGAGCAGTATTTTTATACCAGATGAGACAGATGATAATACTATGCGCTGAACATAATACAGTTTTTGAGAAATAGTGGATTTTTCACTTTTGTCGATTAATTCATTTCTTTTTTTCGGCTTCGTGAAAACGAATTTAAGATGTATACTAGGTTACTGGTTGAAGTTTTCTACCTATAATCAGCTTAAATTGCAAGGAAAAATATTCCTAGAAAAAAGAAACAACTCTCAATTGTTGTTAGACTATATACTATAGGGATATTTGTGGTATTTCATCTTTCATCTTTGGTGGCATCACTTGGGGCTTACGATTATTTACAAAGGATAATTGTTTTTCCTGCTTCTCAATTTCTCAACTATATACATCCAGAAGTACTAAGTTAAAACTTTTAAATTGTTACAACAGGAAGTTCTATTCATCATAAAATATCATAAAAAAAATTACCATAAAAGTCATCATAAATCTAGAAATATAAAAAAGGAAAGAATAAAATCTTCAGTTAATGTCCGTAATAAAAATAATAAGCAAAAGTAAAAAAAGGAAACGAAAGTTTCTCATATTTTGTATGGTAGAGTATAAAACTGAAGGACAAAAACAAATATTATTAATACTGTTCGTATGACAAAAGAAAATAAATAAAAAGAATAAAAGAAAACAAAGAGAAAAAATAAAAGATAGGAATAAAGAAAGAATGGGATAGAAAATGATGTAGGAAAAGATTAGCGTCCTTTAGAAGTTTCTGCCTGCCAATCCCCTGTAGACAATGACCAATTACATTAGATGAGACAAAACACAGTAGACTCAGGGTTTCCGTTTTACGTTATAATATACATCACATTTATTACGACACAAGGTTGTTTTAACATTTTAAACAACTGTATTTATGTCATCCGATAAATAGATTTGATAATGAAGAGAAAAAACAGAACAGAAATATAAACCATTTAATTAATTTTTAATGTAAACATTCTTTTAAACAGCGAAGAAATATTAAAAATAAGGAAATATTAATAATAAGGAAAAAATTTACAATATACTTGACAATTTAGAAGTTGTTAACAATAAAGGTCAAAAAGTTTTGTACGATGATAAAAAAACCTGGTTTTTTAATCAAAAGTTAGTGCTGCTGTTAATGACTGTTCAAATTCCAAAGATAGAAATAATATTTGGTTATATAATATCTTACAGATAAGAATAAAAAATAATTAAATAAAAACAGAGTAAAAGAGAAAGTTCTGAAAGGATCTCTCCTTGAAGAAAAAGAATGGTAATAATTAAAAGCAACGAGATAAGAATGGAATCCTGAAGGATAAAAAATTATCAAAAATAATTATTTTTTTCAGCTTACAGTTCATTGATAGTAAGGATTACAAAATTTTTTAAAAATTTAGTCTAGGGGAATTTTTTTGGAATATTAAATTTATTCTATTACTACCAAGAAAATTAAAAGTATTTATAAATTGAAAAGTATCTGATGTCGAATACGATCCGTTTAACTATGGTGTATATCAGCAAGATAATAAAACGTCCTTGGAATAAATAAAATTAATCCACATTGTTATTATCAAACAAAAAAATTAGCATACAATAAATACACAATGTTAAAAAAATAACATTGCAAGTAATATAATTACAATGAAAATTAGTAATTTAAAAAAATAAAACAATATTAGGAACGAAAATACTATACTAAAAATCATATTTCAAAACTTTTTTTGATAACTATCGCCTAAGATTAACCTTCGTGTACTCCGAACGTGTACGGTATGTACAGAAAAACATATATTACCATGACTAAAAACATTTGCTTTAAGAAAAAAAGCTGGCAACACCATAGTAGGACTTTCTCGGAACGTGGCTTATTTCTGGTGCACAGATTAAACACACATAAGTTAATTTAAAATATTGATCATTTTATTTAAATATAATATTTTTTAGTTTATTTAATTTAATGATTCTAACTAAACCGCGCGCGCATACCGTATTTAATTTGCGCGGGTGTGGCGATATTTTCTTATTCCTGTTAGGCTCGGGGAATTACCGTTCAGGTATTCCTTCAGAGGATGATTGTGAGGATGATATATATGAGTGTAAATGTCTTGTACAGTCTCAGTTCGACCATTCCTGAGATGTGTGGTTAATTGAAACCCAACCACCAAAGACACCACGGTATCCACAATCTAGCATTCCGTGTAAAAATAACTGCCTTTACTAGGACTTGAACACTGGAACTCTGGATTTCAAAATCAGCTGATTTATGAAGACGCGTTCCACCACTAGACCAACCTGGTGGGTATCACTTTCACTCTCAGACTGGTGTAGTCGCGAGGCTTAACGGATTAGGTAACGAGTCAACCTGGGCCATCGAGTTCAAGATCCAGCCAGACAGAGTTACGTTTTTACACTTTAAATATTTTTCATTTATTTAATTGTACCGCTCACCTGTGACGTCACAAAATAGTAGATTATAAAAGCATTTTTTTTGTGGGGGTGGGATTTTGCAAAAACCTTTTTTCGCAAATATTGTTATATTTTAATTGTTAACAAATGTGTCTAAGAAAAATACGACCTTAATTAGGTGAAATTCGAGATACCGAAGGTGATCTTCTTTTAGAGTCTCATCCCGTTGACCTTTTAAGTTGAAAATTTAATGGCATCACTTAATGCCCCATATTTAAAAATAATATGACCAAGTTTGGTCAAAATAGGTCCAGTAATTCTGAAGATATAAGGTGATTTAGAGGCCAACACCGATAACACACATGTACATACGAACTTTAACATCTGGAAAATTTCCTTTTTTCCTTGGGTTTTTGGGTTTTTTGGATTCCTTGTATCAAAACGTCAAGATCCGGTGAAAACTGCATGTGCCCAAATTGGACCGATTACAATACTTCCCCTTCTAGTGCCATAGCTTTGCTACAGCGCTATCTAGACGAGAAAGTAAAAAAAAATATTTTTATTTTAAAATTATAAAAATGCATAACATTTTAATTGTAAAGGAACATCGTCAAATAAAGCTATAAATTATGATTAATATAATATGCGAGTAATGATTTGATCGGCCGCCAAGTAATCGCCACGTGACCTAAAAGTATTTTAAAATATATAAATAATCTCTTAAAGCCTTATGTAACCTTAATATACAATATTAAATTAAATCAGTAATGATATTAGTGACATTATTCAAAAAATTATATTATAATGATTAATGACATATATTAAATATTATAATCATATATTATGTACTCAGATATTTCATACGTACACATAAAATTTGAAAATAGCAATTGGATTAAATCTAACAGTACTCACATTATACAAACATATGTAATATAGAATAATCTGAGTTAATTAGAAGTTAATAAGAGTTAATAACTTAGAAATGAATTAATAATTGAGAGAAAAGTTATAATAATAACAATAATGTTTTCTTGAATGTTACTAGACCTTTCATTAGACCTGGTAATATATAGAAAGATTTTATATTTATCAAATTTATTTTCAAATAAATGTATCTGTAAATTGATTTGAATGCATTCAGTACTGATGTCATCCTTATGTTTTTACTTCCTTGTACGAAGTAAAGGAAGTATTGTGATCGCGAAAAATTTCGGTTTTCAGATTTCAACGGAAATATAACCATCCCTGAATCCATTTTGACTAGTTTCGGCGTGACGTCTGTACGTACGTACGTATTTATGTATGTATGTACGTATGTATCTGGCATAACTCAAAAACGATTAGCCATAGGATGTTGAAATTATGGATTTATAATTTTTGTAACATATAGTTGTGCACCTCCCTTTTTGATTGCAATCTACTGAACTAAAAGTGTCCAAAAAAGCCGAAAATCCAAACAAATTTGGATTTTGGACTTTTTCTTAACTACAATAATAAACCCTCATTGAGAGCTTTTCAACGATATATCAGAAGTGGTACTTATTTTCATTGGTTCCAGTTATAACCAAATAAAATTTTAATTAATTAAATATTTGGATCTTAGAAGGGGAAGGCACATTGGTTCAATTAGACTTCATCTCCTTTTTTTAACTTTTTTTTTTTAAATTTAAATATACTGATTTATTAATAATTGTTAATCTTTGATTGTATTAAAAAAACATTTACGATGAATAATAATTAAAAAAAAAAAGAAAAAATATCAGGTTTTAAAGAAATAAAATTTTATGTACTTTTCATTTAAAAAAAAAAAAAGTAAAATGTAATTTAATAGGCGTACAGGGTAGTCAAGTGTTGTCCACATCAGATTTTTAATTAAAACAAAATAGGATAAACAAATGAGAACGATGTTTGATGAATGAATCCTTCAACTATATATATGTGTATGTGTATACACATGCGTCCTTAGAATATGCACGTTAGTATATATATATATAGAAATAATACAAAATAGTATATAAGGGTTGTTATTTAATTGTATAATTAAATTACAATATTCGCGTGGAAAAGTTACAGTCTTTTACCTAATATTTTACATTCAACACATAATAACATTCACGAGAAAGAGAAAGTTTGAGTGTGTGTGAGGGGGGAGAGGAAGAGATGTAAGAAAAGAGGTAGAACACGTATTTCAGCAAACAATATTACAAGACTACCTTAAAGATTTCATTATTAAAATTAGGTAAAAGTAGCTATTTTTAGTAAACATTGCTTATAATATTTAAATAAATTTGGATACAATTAAATTATCACTTTTAATAAATCTAAGGGACATAAGATTAGGCTAGGAACAAGACTTAATGAGAAATGCTTGCTTTTGGGAAGTAACGGCCATGCGATGCTTGACGAAGCCGCGATCAAGAGGATTTTTATTTATTTATTTATATATATGTATATTTTTTTTATTACTTTGTTTATTACAAGAGAAGTAGCGTGAGGTGCACTCATGTATGTGTGACGGAATGTTATAATTTAAAAAAAAATGGGTCGAAGCGAGGCGACGTGCAGGGCCAGGGAGGTAGTCTTTTTGCCTAGGGTGTTCGGGTCCGCCCACATTCAAGAGTGGAGAGGTCGGGACTCCCCGATGATGACATAAAGAACGCTCAAGGTACGAGTGAATCGCGAAGTGAAGGATGTGCGAAACGTACATCTGGAACTGTTAGATTAAGTACAGGATGGGTAGCTATCCGGAAGAGGAGTGTCGGTGTGTCCTAGCGAAGTTGGGGGGACACCGGTGGAAAAGCCCCAGAAGGGGGCTAGCTAGGGCGGACAGAGACTGCTGCTACGATACTCCGAGGTGAGTGTGTTTTGCTTTACGGCGAGGACCGGTTTGCCTTGGGGGGTGTTTAGAAAAAAAAAAGGAAAAAATGGATATATGATTGTCGAAAATCTTTCCCTACAGTTCGTATTAAATTAAACATTTTTTTTATATCTTTCTCTCGGCTGATTAACAATTATGTGATATTAAGTACTTTTACAATTTTTATTCAGTTAACACAATGGCCACTAATTTATACCAGTATGCTTTATATTTAAAGAAATTTGTCACTATATTACTGCTTTTAATTCTTTAAAAGTTTTTTAACTTAAAATTGAATTAAAATTTAGTATTTATTCATTTAATGGGCACCGTTTTCAATTTTGTTTGAACGTAATGAATCAGTTTATGTATATTTTCCATATATACATAATCTTCAATTTTTTCATTAAATATTACACAACTTCTAACCTAAGTTGATTGACTCCTCCACCGGGAGGATATAAGAAGGAGGAGGATGTAAACATTTCATATTAACGAGTACAATATGAAACTCATACTCGCTAATATGAAAATTTTATAATTACCTACATTTATGAAAGAAAAACATCCCTTTCGGCACGCCGGAAGGCGGAGTAGATTTCACCGGTTGTAAGTAGGGGATAAAAAAGATTTCCACCTTAAAGTTAAGAAAAACTTCAATTTTACTCAATACAATGGCTGCATGTAAAAAAAACGTTTCACATGTTTAACATACAACAAGCCACCATCTTCTTTCAATTCCAGCAATATTTTGGTCATCCCTTGCCGTAAGGGTTGGTCATATCAAAAATTGTTTCAGACAAATGATTTTGGTAATGTTTAGAGGACTAAAGACTACTTTAAACAGACTCGATGCTGCGCCTATTAAGGGAGGTATGATTTTTGTCTTCGAAACCTATTTTTTCCACTCCCTGGACCAACGATTGGTGATATCAAAAAACTTTACTTAATTAAGTTTTAGGTCCTTATCCAAAGTATAGTAGGAACTTTAAAACGAGTTCGATATTTTACTTAATAAGAAAGTTATAGCGATATTTTGTTTTTTCGAAAAAAAAACATTTCCACCCCCATGGTCGATTTTTTCTATTAATGAACTCGACCGAGATTTTTGGGTCGTTATATTTTATGTATCAATTTGAAAGTGATTGGCCCAAAATTACGGCAGTTATCGTGTCCACAAAAAAGTGAAATAAATGTATATTTGAACTTTTAAACTGACGGTGGTTTTGGGATCTGGGGATGTGAAACGCGAAGATATGTCGAAATTTTCCGGAAGTTGAATCATGGTACCCAATAGAATAGATAGGTTTTTTATTAAATCTACCTAAAACGCATACTACCCTAATCTATTAAATGAAATGAGCAAAACAAATTCTAACCTATATTAATTAACCAACTTTTATTCTTTTATAAATACTTATAAAAATCTAAATCTCTTATAATATTAAATAATTATTATCATATAAAAAAACTGACCGTTTGAATAACATTAAAATGTGCAGATATTTTTTGTTATGCGCCCCGCACATTTTTAATGAGTTATTTATGAATTTAATAGTTTCTTTCTACATTTTCGTTAAGTTTGGAACCTACGACCATCCGAACATGAGACTAACATTTTTCTATTTGGACAATACAAGTTTTCTGTAAAGCAGGACAGTTTTTATCTCATATAGTCGTGTAATCTATAACAATGGTTTTACAGCGTACTGTTATACAGGCAAGTAAAGAAACATCAAATTAACTTCACAAAGAAACATACAATAATGTAGAATATTAACGAAATGCATTCTTTCATTTATAATTTTTTAATTAGGTCATCTAAAAAGCAGACTTGCCGTACGGAGAAAAGTAACTTATAAAGTATTTTTTAAAAACTTTTCTACTACACATTAAACTAATTAAATCTAACCTAAACAATACTTTGAAGAACGGAAAATTATTGTGTAAGAACATAAATCTTTACACACGGTATAAAGGAGATATTAACATAGCGTACAAATAGATAGTTTGAGACCCGTACCTTGTGTAAACACAGGTTAACAATTTACAAAATTATTTATCTAGACATTATTTAATCATTTACCAGGATGATTTAAAATAAGTAGAGCATAATTTTTCGTAAATCCGCGAGAAAAAAACTACTATAGATTACTTTTCATTAGATTAGACTATTTTTGTTTTTTTTTCATACAAAATTTTAATTAGTATGTCATAAGTTGTAATTAAAGTACACTGATGGATAATAAAAACAATCGACTTCTTTTAATAATTTTATCAAACATTGCCCGTTGGTATGTTTATACAATAAATAATTAAAATAAAAAACCCACTTACCAACAATCTTTTAATGCGTCCAAGCGCTTTCGGGAACGAATTCCATCTTCAGGAACTTAAAATCTGTTTATTAACTAAAACTTTGTCGTCATCAGTAGAACTGTTACGGTGGAGACAATCATTACGACAGGACGTTAAGTCGACGTAATTTTAACACCTGACGACCACCTTTATATATTTTACACACTTTACATAACAATTCTACTCATGACAACAAAGGTTTAGTTAATAAAAAAAAAAGTTCCTGAGGATGGAATTCGTTTCCGAAAGCGCTAGGACGCATTAAAAGACTGTTGGTAAGTGGGTTTTGTATTTTAATTATTTATTATTAGACTTATTTTAACCTCGTATATTGCTTTAGGTTAGCTTCAAACGGTATGTTGATAAGGAGAGATTCTTTTAAACTTTATTTACCAAATCTGGAAATTTTTTTTTAACCTCTGGAGCCACCGTTAGGTATTTCTTCAGAGGATGAGAGGAATGACAAGGTCGAGACGCTACCACTCGCGCCACGGACGCTGGCAGACTACGTAAATCACAGAAAATATTTTAATAAGGGGAATAACTTATTGATTTTAATAATATTCTCAATCAAGAAACCTTGAATAATTGTACACTTTATTTATTGTAAAACTATTCGACGTACACCACCACACAGGTCTATGTTGGATGATTATTTTACTACAAATTTAAGTCATTATTGTATCATTAAAAGGTTAATATTATAGATTATACCGGTAATACCCTGATAAAAATGAAGTGTATTCGTAAAATAGTTATTTTTCTTATACTCCAATTCTCGGGCAGAAAAAAACACGAAATGGTATCCATATAATTTTTATTTTGTTCATCCGGACCACTAAGGATCACGTTTGGATAATACTTTGAAACATCTTTTATTTTTCCCAATATTTTTTTTATTTTTTCACTCTGTTTTTGTTTTTCTTCCTCGATCCAGATTCTTCCTATATTCCTCCTCTAATCCTTCTCTGGAAACTTAAATTTTCTCTTGATTAATTTTCTAAATTGGTATCTATTTAAACAAGTTTCTTTGGAAATTTTTAAAGTTTTAAGACCGTTTTCTACTTCTTTAAACCGGCTAGTTTTAATAGTTTTACTGTTATAAATAGTTAAATATTTGTTTTTTTAATCTGTTTTTGCTCATTCTATATAAATGCCCATAAAATTGTAATCTTCTTCTTTGGATGGTGTCTTTTATTTTTTCTGTATTTTTATAAATTTCTGTTTCACTTTTTAGTTTATAAATCCCATCCTGGTAATCGGATTCAAATATGTTTCTTAAAATTCTTTTTTCTATTTTGAAAATGTCTTTTCCGATAAATTTTGCAAAAACTCATCGTCATATAACACCTCCGGAAGAATTACCGTTTTGTAATGTCGAAGTTTAGCATTATGCGAAAGCGATTTTTTATTACATTAATTTCGTGCTAAGTTAAACGGTAATGCCATTTTCTGCGTTTGATTTTTTAGCTCTTACTTTTTTATAGCATTTGGCTTTATAACTTCTTCGAGATATTTAAATTTTGATACTTTTTTAATTTCCTGATTTTTGAGAATTTTAATGTTTGTAATTTATTTTTTTGTCGGACAACAATTTTGTTTTTTCGAAAGAAATTTATAAGCCTATTTTATTAGCACATTAGCTTAATTTCTGGATTTTTATTCGAGCCTCGTCCACTTCTTTGGCAAATATCGCCATATCTGAGACGGTTATTAGGGAGGTTGTGTTGATAAACTTGTTTTTATATCCCATTTCAACATTTCCTACATCATTTATAAATACATATTACTATTTTTTTTAAAAATATTTAATAATTTTTTAAAACATATAATGTAGCGATGGCCTAGTTTATAATTAAAAAAAAAAATCCGCGTATCTCAAATACAATTTATATTAATATACAGTTATTCGTATGTACTATCGATCAAGCTTATCTATACGTTAAAAGTTAAAATATTCCTTCTGGTTTGTTTGCTTATAATAATTTATTTTCTTAAGAATACTGTCTTTAGTGAAAGTTGTGTTATGTACAACAACTTTCATAAAAACTTTTTACTTGTAATCATAAACATATATAAATAAATAAGAGGTAATAAATGTTTGGTCCTACGTTATGCAATAAAATAAATCATAAATTACAGCCTAATAAGTTATTTAAATTATTTTAAAACAATAAAAAAAAGATTAATCATCTAGTAAATCATGAAATAAGTAGCTTTTCCGAATAAACAGGTATAACTAAATGAACTAATAAGAAAGATCATCTTATTTTGGTAAAATAGACTTCTTTGGTTAAAAGAAAAAAATAATTTCAATAGATAATAGAAAAATATTAATATTATTTTACTAATGACCGATTTTATTACAGCTAATAAAATTTAAATGATATAAGTTTAATTAGATTTTATTCTAATCCGGTATTACGGAATCAACTAACTGAAGGTTAACTAGGCGACAGCTTCATGCTCACTGCAGAACTATTATTTTTGAAAAACTAGCAGCGCTATAGTTAAATTAAATAATTTCTACATATTTAATTTTTCATTCTGTTTATTTCATATTTTGGTAATTATATACAGTTACGGAAACACCTCTGATTTTGATAAGATTTGGAATATATCCTATTTTAGCCCGAAATTAATTGTTACAATTGAAATTATTCGTCTTGCACCAGAGTTATAGCTCTCGTACACAGTATTATCACCAAAAATTTATTAATTCCGGCTGTAAATAGTAATCCAAAAAAATTACAATGAAATTATAAACCGGTAAGAGTCTTCCGCAGATATCATTTGCACACCCACCGGGTTGGTCTCACTAGACGCGTTCACCAGTGTGAACGCGTCTTCGGAAATCAGCTGATTTGGAAGTCGAGAGTTCCAGCGTTCAAGTCCTAGTAAACGCAGTTATTTTTATACGGATTTGAATACTAGATCGTGGATACCGGTGTTCTTTGGTGGTTGGGTTTCAATTAACCACACATCTCAGGAATAGTCGAACTGAGGCTGTACAAGACTACACTCATACATATCATCCTCATTCATCCTCTGAAGTAATACTAAACGGTAATTCCCGGAGACTAAACAGGAAAAAGGAAGATACCATTTCTTCCGCCGGCCTTCGTGGCGCGGGTGGTAGCGTCTCGGCCTTTCATACGGAGGTCCCAGGTTCGAATCCCGGTTACGCATGGCATTTTTCACACACGCTACAAAATCATTCATCTCATCTTTTGAAGCAATACGTAACGGTGATCCTGGTGGTTAAACAACAAAGGAAAAAAGATATCATTTCTTCTGCTCAAAAAACAAAAATTTCTATAATATAAATAAAACTGTTTTTAACAAAACTATACTGATATCAAAAAGTAAGATACTACATTTCTATTATCAAAATCTGTTATTAATTTAGAATCTTCTTTAAAAAAATTACACGTTAACTATATGTAATAGACAATAGATATACAATAATAGATAATAAACAATGTTTAAGCGTTCCATATAATAAGCAAAAAAAAAGAAAAATTTGTTACAAAACTTATTGGCCCATTTCATTTCATAATCATAAGAATTGTATTATTTCTGTAAATTTGATATGTATTACATATAAATGAAATCGGGCCGGTAAGAGTTTTGTAACAAATTTTTCTTTTTCTCTGTTTATTGTATAGAACGCTTAAATACAGTTTATTATCTATTATTGTATATCTATTGTCTATTACATATATTTAACGTGCATTTTTTTGTTAAGGAAAATACTAAATTAATAATAGATTTTGTTAATAGAAATGCAGTATCTTTTGATATCAGTATCGTTTTGTTAAAAACAGATTTATTTATATTACAAAAAGTTTTGTTTTTTGAGCGGAAGAAATAATATCTGTGAGACTCTTACCGTACGGTATACAAATTCATTGTATTTTTTTTTTTTATATCACTTCGTTTTGTTAGATTATTCTTTTATTTTTTTTTACGAATTACTGATTGTTATCTTATTGATTTATTATTAACATTTATTGCATTACAACAAACAAATTGAATTTCACGGCCAATTTATTTTGTTGATATATTTTTCCTTTTTAATAAAACTAGTATAATGATCTTTACGAATCGAAAATCCGTGATGTAATATTGCTCTTACACTTTGTAACCCACGATGTTTATCATTAAATTCGATTTTACCAAATCGAATTTATTTCTATTTTATTTATTCCTTTTTTAATAAAACTAGTATAATCTCTTGTAAAGTAATACTTTTATTTCGTTTTAAAGAATTGATGGGAATTAAAAAAAAATTGTTTCATTTTCAGTACTTTCATTTACATAAAAGAATTTACTATTAAAACAAGCTGTAGTATATTTTCTTTTAAATTTGATTACTTCAAGTACATTATCAACTTTAGTATTATCAAGTACTGCTATCTAGCGGCGCGATTCGTAAAGGTACATTAAAAAAATGAATAAAATGACATATTCGAGTCCCGCGGTTCATTAAATGGAAAAAATCGTTGTTTAACAAAATTCGAGGTATTTTTTGAAAGTATTCTTTATTACAAATATAATTGGACTGAAATATAATGTTTTCACGCTATTTTGTTTCTAAATTTTCATTTCACTGTTAGGTTAGTTAGGTCATGCTTAGAACTGTAAACGTAGTTCGTTGACTTCCGATGAAGTTCTAACGAATTCCGTGATAATCTGATTTCAGTGAAATTAAGTTAAGAATGACATTAGATTCACTTAAGACTTTTTTTTATTTTCTTTTTCTGTTTAGCCTCCGGTAACTACCGTTTAGATAATTATTCAGAGGATGAAAGAGGATGTTATGTATGAGTGTAAATGAAGTGTAGTCTTGCACATTCTCAGTACGACCATTCCTGAGATGTGTGGTTAATTGAAACCCAACCACCAAAGAACACCGGTATCCACGATCTAGTATTCAAATCCGTGTAAAAATAACTGGCTTTACTAGGACTTGAACGCTGTAACTCTCGACTTCCAAATCAGCTGATTTGGGAAGACGCGTTAACCACTAGACCAACCCGGTGGGTTTTAGATTCACTTAAGACTAAATTAAGTTAGGTAAACTTAAGGTGCGGCTTTTGGTAAATGTACAACATACATTATTTACGTAGTAAATAATTTTGTTTAAATGAAATTTAACTGAGTAGTTAGGTTTAGGTCAAGATTAAGGTTAGATTAAGTTTATAAGTAATTTGTGTATTTGACTGAAACTTATCGTAATTTATCTGATAAAATCACAATTTAAGACTTGTGCTCAACTTAACCTTATTATTAACTAAATTTAACTGAAACTAAATTATTTAGTCGGTAAATAACGTATATTACAGGTGATATAGTGCAGAAAATGAAATTTTGGGTGCGGGTACCGGCAACTTATGAGGGACATAACTCGGGTGAAAGGCGTTTCCGACGAATAATTTCAATTGTAACAAATAACTTAGGTCCTTAATAAGGTATATTCTAAATTTCATATAAATCATAGATGAGCCCGTAACTGAATATAATTACCGTATTTTTTTATTTTTAAAATTTTGAGTTTTACAATGTAATGAGGTTATGACAAGGAGAGTTGTAATTTATTTATTTTCTGTAGGAGCAAAGTGAGAGACGATATAAACAAAATTAAGCCTAATAATTAACTTGTCTATAACCCGTTTAACAATAATACCTAAAATGTTATAGAAAAATAACTGTTACTTATAAAAAAGGTTTATTAAATAAAGTCTATTTTTTATTTATAAATAATATATTGTAATTGTAAATGATACTTTTTAAATAAAATAGTAAAATACATAATTAAAAGTAATTTTATACTTTTTGATTAAAAAATGTTGTATTATTTACTTTTTATCTAACATTAGTAAATTTTTTTCTTTTTCCATCGTTTATTTATGTCGCATCAACGATAATAGATATTAGCGACTAATAAACTTGTTTTAGTTTAATATTTTTTAATTGAAAAGTCGATTAAATTTTTAATAGTATCGATAAATCATCGATATCGTAAAACAGAAAAATGTAACGCTGAATGCGTTTGCTTTTTGTGGAATAATAAATATATATATCACACTTACTTTATTTTTAGTGAAAATTTTACGATGTAATGTTTGACCTTTAATTAAATTTTCAAACTTTAATTACGACCGATATTTGTTGAACTTTGAAAAGAACAAAACAGGAAAGAGACTAAGGATAGATTATAATGATATTAAGGAAAGATAATAATCTAAACTGAAAATATTGCTAACAACAGAGAGCAGCAGAGGAGAAAATAGCAAGCAGGACTTGATGCAACAGAGCGACGTTTGTAATAGAAGTGTAAGTGTATAAATAAACCTAACATACTTTGAGTAGCGACGTAAGGTATCATGTTATGTAGTAGAGAAATCATTACACTGAAAATGTTAGATAATGAAAATATAGTTAATTAATACTAATTAAATAAAATTTGTTAAGATATATAATATATATAAAGTAATTAATAACAGAAAATAGTTAACCAAACATTTTATTTACCTGAGAAAGTTGCTACGTAAACACCTGCAACTTCGTATTATCGCTAATAAAAGCATGGCTTACTTCTTGTATATTCATTCAGTCATTCCTAACCTCACTTACTACATACACGCAGTTTCTGTCAGCTGACAACATAACTGATGCCGCTGTGCGCCACGACAGCAAAGCGTACGACCTTGTACGGCCGTGAAATTAAACACAGCACTTTCCCCTAGCACAGAACACTTAGTTACGTTTACTCAATCGTTTTTTTATTTGTTCTACCATACGATCTTTTCATCATTAGTTTAGTCTAATAGAATATTTTACCACTTCTATTATTTTTTTTTGCATAACGTAAAATTTCTAAATAAAAAATAGATTATTTTATTTTTATAATAAAACTTTTGAAAGAAACTTTGTTCAACTGCAATTCGTTGTTATATTTATATTCTGCTTAGTTGAACTATAATTTTCAAAAAAGTTAAAGAACATTAAAAAAAAATCATGAAATGTATGTTTTATGAACCAGTTTATTTACTAAAAATAAAATAAACTTAAAAAAGGACTACTGTAGTTACATTGTTTGATAATACTAATTAAAATACTATATTGCAGCACTTCGTCACCGAGCCTGTTAACAATTTATAATGAAATTAGTTCTGGTCGTTCTACCGATTCCATTTTAATAGTTTTTTTTACTCAAAAACATTTGCTTTTATATAATAAGTTTTCATTTAACGTTGTTACATTTTATTAAAATATTTAAGTTGTTAATATTTCATATTTTTTAATTTTTGCTGCACTAAAATTTACTGAAAATATTATTCTAAGCGCGTATTAAGTGATGTTAAATACCTTTTTAATGGAATACTTCGTAAATACAAAGAAAAAATTAGATATCAAAATATAAAAAAATACAAATTTAGAAAACCAAAATTGTTGAAGAAGAAAATGAAAAGAGAAGATCTATCAAAAAGTTTTCTTATTAATGAATTAAAAATATATATCTATAACTTTTGCTTCGTTAATATTTTTATAAAAGACTTTTAAATAAGAAAGGAACTGTAAAAAAAAAGGCGAATACAGAATATATAATGACATAATGAACTTTACAAAGCAGAAATCAGGAAAAATATTAAACATCCAATATTGAAGTTTTCTTAAACAAATAACAAGTTAATATTTTTTCTAGCAGATTTTGTTGTTGTTATTCTTTTTTTATTGTAAATATATTATAATTCATAAATTTGAATTAATAAAAACCTTAAAAATAATAAATTTTCATTTAATGTAAATATTAAACATTATTATATGTTTATTCCTATATTAAACCATCTTTTGTCTAAAAATAAAAATAAAATCTAACTTAACCGATTCAAAATTTTTATAAATTACGAAAACATGGTTTGACGCCATTTCGGTTAATGTTACTATATTTAGAAATAATTAACAAATTAAACAAAAATTTACATCATTTTTTGGGGGAATAAACCAAAAATACTGTTTTTCTTTGGTAAACATTTATTTTTTATTTTTTTTTGTAAAAAATGAACTTTTTACAAGCAACAGAAATATTACTAATTTTAGACGGGTATACTTAACAAAGATAATTATGTAATTTAAATTAATTTATCCATTTGTATCCATGTTGTAATATTCTGAATAAAAAAAAATGATTATTTAACCTACTAAGTGGTTTAATTTTTAATTTAGTTGTCTAAAATTTAAAATAAGATGATGGCTTCAAAATCATTTTAGGTATATTACTTAAAAAATAAATAAAAAAGGGTATGAATATACCTTTTATAAAGGGTAAGAACTAGTCTTAATTTAGATTAATTGAGACTTAAACATAATTTTAAAAAACAATCAAAAGTGCGATATTGCTGTTAAATCCTGTCTTTTAGTATTTTTTTGTATGAATGTTTGTTCTAGGAATCTTTTGCAATCTTTTGAACAACTGATCCAAATTCATCGAAATATACGTGAAAGTAAAAAATGATAAAAAAATTAAAATTCTGTTTAAAAATATTTTTAATTGTATTTTTTACCTATAAAAAAATGTATGTGTATATATATTATTTATTTATTTATTTTATTATTTCCTCAATAAGTATAGTTTTGTTATACTGATGAGTTAATAGGTGATATAACTGAATTAATTTACTTAAAATGAAATTTACTCAACAATAAAAAACTTCAAACAATATTTTAAATTAGACTATCAGTCAAAATTTTTATAAAAAATCGAACATCTGATTTTATATTTATTTATTATTTTATTTATTTATTTTTTTTTTGCTTGATGATATAGCCAAATAAGCTTGAAGCTTACGCGTGCAAATTTGGAAATTTGTAACATGAAAAATGCCATGCCTAACCAGAATTCAAATCCGGGACCTCCGGATGGAAGACGGAGACGCTACCATTCCGCCACGGAGATCGTTGGAGTGGTATTTATTAAATATGTTTTTTTTTTTTGAGAACGATATCTTTACAATTACCAAAAAGGTGATGGTGATGGTGATGATAATAACTCCATTTCCGAGGACTCAGATATCTTGGAATTTGACATCGAGACCTTTACGAAGATGGAAAAGCGAAACAAAAAAGGATGGCTAAGGGTAAACCTAGGCGATAGAATTTAAGAAGATTATTTTTTTTTGAAGAATTAAAAAAAAATTCTTCTTTTTCGTCTTCTATTTATATGACATGAAGTGTTTTTGATAGTTTTTGAACACCTTTCATTTGTATGTTATTAGGTGGCAGGTCTCTTACATTCTTGTCATCTTGTGTTTAAAGAGTTTTATCGATGTGTCTTTTAATTTTTATCCGACAATGAAGTGTTTTTTAATATTTTTGATAAAATTTCATAAGAAATGGTTACAATATTTTTAAATGGCAACCTTACACCCTTTAAAGGTCCTTTTAAAAGGACCTTTACACCCTTGCTATATTATGTTTTCGGGGTTTCAATATCCTTTGACAAATGTCTTTAGATGGTCGGTTTTGACAAGACTAACCTCTTCATTATGTCGCTAGTGTTTTTATAGGGGAGAAAAATAATTTGTTTCTTTTTTTTTTGATGTGGAAAAGAGCTAATGAGTACAGTAGTCGATGCCCCTAAAACTTCAAAAAAAAAAAAAAAAAAAATACGTATTAATTTTTGATTGAGAGAAGAGCTAATGATCATAGTAGTCGATGCTCGTAATCTAAAGAAAAAATAAATAATAGTCCCTAGAATTTTTGTTAAAAATTAAAATATTTACTGAAGTGAATTTTCGCAGTGATGGTCCTCATATAGATTTTAATAATTTTGTATTACCAGTCGTCAACCACCTCTGCGGAATTGTAATGTCTCTATCTTTCATCCGAAAGATTCTGAGCTCGAATCCGAGCCAGGCTTTTTGGCTTTTTTTATGCTCTACTAAATTCATTTTATATCATCCAAAAAAAAATGAAAAAGGGTAATTATAATCGGTGGAAGCTTGTTATTTCCTATTGCAGAGAGAAAGAGAGAGCGAGGGAGCGAACGAGAGAGAGAGAGAGAGAGAGTGAGAGAGAAAGAGAGAGAGAGAGGAAATACTGGGTACTTTTTCGTTTTTTTGCCATCCAAAAATTCTTCCCAAATCAACTCAAAATCACTCAAAAATAAATATTACATTGAATAAAACAATTTTTAGTGGAGAAAAAAGGTAACATTTTTTTCTATTTTTTTTTGTACAGAATTTAGGGAATATATTCGCCTTGAATCAAAGAAATGTAACATCAAATAATAAAAACATAAATTTTATTTTTTGATTAATATAAAGCAACACAAATCGCTGATTTGGAAATGTCATAAAAATCGTTAACATATACGTATATTATGAACACATGAACATAGTAAAAAAAAGCAAATAAAGTAAAAATAAATTGATTTAAGTACTAGAAAAATTTGAAATAGTTTCTAACATTAATTCAAACAGATCTTCCCTATGCCGATTACGCTACAAAAATTCACATAAATAAGAATCAATCACAGTTCTAGCAATTCAATTTTCTTTTTTGTTGCATCGCTTAGCACATGCCCATAAATTTTCAATATTTTGTGTGTGAGCACCACTCTCTCGATCTACAAAATTTTCACTATGGTTCACAGTATAATGTTGGAAATCGTAACCTTCTAATAAAGGAATGCTGTCATAGGCTTTCCACTTATCAGACATTATTGTTGAACCTTTCTCAATGTAATATGTTATGATGCTAAGAACGTTTTTTTTTCCTAACTGGCAGCGCATATATAAAACACTCACGTGTTTCACGATAGATTCCTCCAAAAAAACCAATGATTTGGCAACACACGACCTCTATTACATTTTCGTTTTGAAAAAATAGATTCGTCTATTCCTACCGTCATCCTGGTCCACCAATATTTTTTAGATTCTTCAATTTATCAACAGCCATACTTCACGTAAATAGTTTTTTCAATCTACGATTGTCTCTGATGCCATTCCCAATTCAAGTTTACAAAATTTTGTAATTGTATATTCCTTTGAACAGCAGAAAATAAATATAATAATAGTATCGAATGACAATTGCGTATCTTGTAACCGTGTATTATTGCGTAAACCAATTTCTGTTCAAAAAGTTCGTTTTTTGGATAGCCACCTATCTCGTCCATTTAAATTCAACGTCATTAGATGTTTGTTTTTTCATTTTCGAATCGTATGTAATATATTTTCATCTTGTAAGAATTTTACGGCACTTTCTTTGCTACTAATTTCTCAAGCGATTGAAAATAACGTGTACGGTGCCATGATCGATTTTTAACTAATGAACGTATTTACTTACTGACATCATATAGAATTCACTGTCATTATTCTACGTACCTGAGATTCTAGCAACATGACTACGTGAAACATGAGTTTTCATCACCAAACAAAGTTATAAACGCGTTAGGAATTCACTTTGAGTATTGAGACTAAAGTTATAGGAATGTAAAATTATAATTTTACATTTATGAATCGTACATTATAACAATCAAGCGGTTCCTTCCCCCTAAACCCCCTGGACAATTATTATATTTCCTTGATTTTGGATATAAAAATAATTTTAAAATAAAAAAAAATTGAAAAGTTTTTTTTTAAATTGAAAAAATCATTTTTCCTCGCCAAATCAAGTTGTGAACATGTTAGGAATTCATTCAATATAACCATTTATATTTATTTATTTTATAAATATAATTTAACCAACCTTAAATTATGCTCGCTAACCTTGACTTATTAACAGAGTAATGTTTTGAGTATTTAAATAATAGATTCAGTAATTATTGCAATTATTTATTATTTAAATAATCAAAACATTACTGTTTATTAATCTAAGTTAGCGAGTGAGGTTCGCTCGTTAAAAAAAAATAATTTTCTTTTCAAAAATTGAAAAAAAAAGTTTTTTTTATCATTTTTCTCGCTTAAAATTTGTTTTTTTCAATATAATAATTATTTCTGAGTTCATTTGGGCAAGAATCTTTGGGTGGCACAAAACGAAAAATTATTAAGTATTGCATTAAATAATAAATGGATTTTTATTATTTTAACATTTTTAAAAGATTCTTTAATTTTACAATTTAAATTCATTTAATTTTAAAATTCTTAAGAAAAAGATTGTAAATTATTTTAAAAAAAGGTTTACTACATACTTTTGTCGTCTAAAGTTAAGAATATAAAAGTTCAATAAGTATAAAATTTATTTCGGCCTCCGAAAATTATATAATGGTATTATAAAATACAAAAAGAAATTAATTTATAGAACAACGACTGTGACTGGATAATTAAATCTGTTATTTATTTATTTTCTTTAATTTCTATTCGAAAATTTAAGTGAAAGGGTTTTAGTTTTAGGATTATTAAAAGAAGAAAAGCAACAAATCCAAATTCCTTTAATTAATTAATTGTTTACATAAAAAAAGATTATCAATGGTTAATTTACTTTTATGAATTACAATTAAAAAAAAAAATAATCTAGTAAAAAATAATTTTTTTTTAATAAAAAATTTCCCATCTAAAATTAAATGTTTCATAACTATTTTCATAATTCATTATATTTTATAGCAATCTAATAGTTATGTATATATATATTTTACACCTATTTAAGCATGAAATATTTAAATTTTTTATCATTAAAATTTATTTAGAAAGTAACTATTAAAATTATAAGTATATTTAAAGCTGACCGTTTTATAGAATAATAATTTATTCATTTTACCATAACAATATTTTTATAAAAAGAAGAAAATAATAATTAAAAACGTTTAATTTACAGTGAAAATGACTTACTAATCAACGAACGTTATCTAATTTTAATTAATAAATAAAAAAAATTTAATTAAAAATTCTTTAATGTAAAGTAAAATTTAAAAGGAATTTGTCAAGAGATTAAATTACTCTAACGTCATAACAATAAAACACGTCCTGTGTAATACAGTTATCTGACTATAAAAAGCACGCCTACAAGCTTATGCATGTTATTATAAAGTACTTTGTTATTTACAAACCGTTATAAGATTACTGTATATGTACATATTTATAAATGACGTCATTGTAGTTGGTAAGTATATTTATTATTTATATCGGCTATAAAAATATTCATCCCTAACTGAATCAATATATTATGAGAATAAATGTAAAATTATAAATAAATAATACATTGTTTATCACACTTGTATCAATTAAAATAAAATGTAATTCTCTTTTATTTATAAATATAAATATTTACAATAAATGATTATGATTTTATTGATTTTTTTAAACAAAACCCTCTACTTATTAATAAATACAGGAGTTATTAAAAAAGGGAGCAATAATTAATATAATTAATTATAATCGCTTTTAATTAAGTGGTTAGAGAATATTAATTTAAATCATGAATTAAATAATAGTAAATTTAAACAGTAATTAGTATATAGCATAAGAAATTGGATGCGTATTTTACAGCCTCTCCATTCAACAACAAAAACGAGTTGTAACTAAAGAGATGTTACCCGGCGAACTCTATCACGAGGAGGCTCTGACGACTGAGTAATCAGCGGTATAATTGGTCCCCCTCTACCAAGTGCCAATGGGTTCTTGGGTGGGCGGAAAAGCGGGGAGAGGACTAGGGTACTCCCTTGTCTTTGGGATGAGAAATCACTCCAGAAGACGGACGAACCATACGATCACGGCATAGAATGGAAAGGACAACGGGGAAATCACTCCAATAAAGATTCAAAATGGATATCCCTAGTTGCAGCAGATATTACAGAATCAAGATGGGTAGTCCTGAGAGGCTCAGACAGACCGTTATGGAGAATGCACTTTCTTGATGCCTGTCAACAGAGAGTTCCATTAAAGAGGAGGAAGTATATGATATGCTAACTGTAAGATATTTTTTCTTCAACTGCTTCTGGGATTGATTTCTAGTAATTGTATGATATTTTTCACTATAACATGTAACTATAAAGGAAAATATCAATATCGACGATTTAACGGCACTGAAGATAAAAAGAGAGATTCGTATAAATCGTTAACTACTCGTATACTAAATCAAATTTAATTACTATTCATTGAGTAACTTCCTAAAAAATAGAAAATCAATACCGGAAATTTCACTATACTAAAAAATATATGTTAATAGGTTATTAATTAAATGAATTTTCAAGATTTTTAATGATTTAAATTTAAATTATTATCAATTAAAATTTTTTTTTTAATGAATTTCCAAGATTAAGGAATAATTATTTATTATTTTATTTACTTTACAAGATTTTAAATTATATCATGTATTTATATTATCATAATATGTATATCACATATTACCAAATGGTAATAGATTATGATAAATGAATTTATCATAATTAAATGTTAACAATTTATATACAATATTAATATATAAATATATCAACCAACGTAAGTTCGTTTAATATATTGTAAAGGGGACAGTATATCGAGTTTCTTCCAATTAAGAAGAAAGAGAGAAAAAATAAAGACAGAAGAATCTAGAAGGAACCACGAGGAATTCTTTATTTAGAATAACTGGTCCGTTTAACAATTTGTCTTTGTAATACAGATAATGGCACCTCCAAAAGCTCCTATTTTACCAGAAGGATTACGAAGAAGGAAAAAGATCTTGTAGAAGGCGTGGATACTAAAAATTATTACACTTGAACAATCAAAAGGACGGGTCGGATACTGATTCTGTAGGCCAGGAGGTATAAATATTGCTGGGAACAGCTGACAGAGTCAGTAGTTTTGAAAAGTCGAGTTTGGCGCAGCTGTGATAACAGCGATAACAACAGGCGTATAGTTACAACGCCCGAAGAGTGCATCACAGTATTCCATTTCGGACAGTGGTTGAAAACAGTAAGCCACTCGTTGAGTTATTTGTAATTAGGAGTGAAAGTGATACCCACCAGGTTGGTCTAGTGGTGGAACGCGTCTTCGTAAATCAGCTGATTTTGAAATCCAGAGTTCCAACGTTCAAATCCTAGTAAAGGCAGTTAACTTTTATATGGACTTGAATACCAAATCATGGATATCGGTATTCTTTGGTGGTTAGGTTTCAATTAACACATCTTAGAAATGGTCGACCTGAGACAGTACAAGACTACATATCACTTACACTCATACATATCGTCATTCATCCTCTGAAATAATACCTGGCGGTGATTCCGGAGGCTAAACAGGAAAAAAGGCGTGAAAATGACAGTATTCTATTCTATTCATTATAAAGTGTAGGATAGTTCTTTTGTTAACAGTAAATGTAAAAAATACTTGTACAAAATTAATTTTATGAACTTTACATTTTTCTGCTGTTATATTATTGTTAATGCAATATTAGTTTCTATTAGTCTTTGGTAAAACTGACTTTATTTTGGTACTTATAATTTAATTGTCATTAAATAAATTTTGTCTTTTTATTTGAATTACTATTTTGTTTGTTATATATATTTATTATTGTTATTTAATTATTTTATTTTATATAGTTTTAGAGTAGTAAGTTATATTTATGAGACATTTTTACGTTTGTTAGTCTCTCAGTGTCCTTGTCGATCTGCGAACACGCGACAATACGTTTAAAATTATAGTGGAATAAAGCAGGACAAAAAAATTTTCTCAAATAAAAAAAAAGTATATATTAAAATAAAAAAAAAAAAAAAACAAATATCTAAAATTTATATGATTCTTATGAAAAACAAATCCGCTTCAGTACAGCAGACAGAAATGTATGTATCGTTTTATCATATAACCTACGAGAGAGTTCGCAAAATAATTAATGTAGCAAGTTCCATCACAGATTAAATGACAAATGTAGGATTAATTACGGAGATATTATCAAATTTATTTCACTATAACGTCCAAAATGTTAATATATAAAATGAGTTATCTAGTGTTGTTTATTTCTATTATTTTATATCTATTGTCTATTACATATATTTAACATGTATTTTTTTTTTTAACGAAAATTCTATATTAATAACAGATTTTGATAATAGAAATGTAGTGTCTTACCTTTTTTCATATTATCGTTTTCTTAAAAAAGTTTTATTTATATTACAGAAATTTTTGTTTTTTGAGCGGCAGAAATGATATCTCCCTTTCTTTTTCCTGTTTAATCTCCGTTAATTACCGTAAGGTATTACTTCAGAGGATGAATGAGGATGTTATGTATGAGTGTAAGTGAAGTATAGTCTTGAACAATCTCAGGTCGACCATTTCTGAGATGTATGGTTGATTGAAACCCAACCACCACAGAACATCGGTATCCACGATCTAGTATTCAAATCCGTATAAAAGTAACTGCATTTACTAGGATTTGAATGTTGGAACTCTCGACTTCGATAGCAGCTGATCTGTGAAGATGCGTTCACCACTAGACCAACCCGGTGGGTTAAGAAATGATATCTGCGAGACTCTTACCGTACTGTTTACAATTTCATTGTAATTTTTTTTTGATATCACTGCGTTTTGTTAGATTATTCTTTTATTTTTTATGAATTACTGATTGTTATCTTATTGATTTATTATTAAAATTTATTGCATTAGAACAAACAAATTGAATTTCACGGCCAATTTTTTTTTGTTACAGTCATGTCCATTCACTTCTTACCATATTTTTCCTTTTTTAATAAAATTATTATAATGACCTTTACGGATCGAAAATCCTGATGTAATTTTGCACTTATTACTTTGAACGTGTTACCCTCCACTTTTATAATTAAATTCGATTTTACCAATCGAATTTATTATTTTTTTATTTATTCCTCTTTATTAATAAAATTGGAATAATCTCTTGTAAATTAATACTTTTATTTAGTTTTAAAGAAGTGATGGGAATTAAAAAAATTGTTTCAATTTCAGTACTTTCATTTACATAACAGAATTTACTATTAAAACAAGCTGTAGTATATTTTCTTTTAAATTTTATTAATTTAAGTACATTATCAAGTTTAGTATTATCAAGTACTGCTATCTAGCGACGCGATTCGTAAAGGTACATTAAAAAATGAATAAAATGACATATTCGAGTCCCGCGGTTCATCAAATGGAAAAAATCGTTGTCTAACAAAATTCGAGGTATTTTTTGAAAATATTCTTTATTAAAAATCTAATTGAACTGAAATACAATGTTTTTACGCTTATCTGTTTTCCAAATTTTCATTTCACTGTTAGGTTAGGTCATATTTAGAACTGTAAATGTAGTTTGTTGATTTCTGACGAAGTTCTATCGAAATCCGTGATATATTTGAATTTATAATTTTTATTTAAAAGTATTTCATGCACGACTAAATAAATATGAAGTAATTAAATTAAATCAATTTATTTTAAGTTCCGTAATTCTATTTAATTTATCCACTGCTTAAGGTAAAGTAAATAAAATAATCTTTTAAGCTAAATATTTAAAAAAAATGATCTTTTTTTAACGTAATTATGAATTTTCTTCCATGAAACGAAGTAAACTTGTTTTAATTTATGCTAATTCGTATTTAAAAATAAAAGATTTTTTTTTAACTTTGAAAACGATACATGCAAAAAAGGAATTGTTTAAAAAAATAAATATTCACTTTATCGCTGCTTTAAAGATGATAAAAACGTTAAGCTATTGGATACATTTAATAGATCTGTGTAAGGGATAAATTGATTTAAATAATTTCATAAATAAATTACTAAGTATAATAATAAAAAAAAAATTACTGTTTAGAAAGAAAGTACACGATTCAGGCAATATGTATGCAATTTCACAATGCTATATTGGGAAACAACTTATTATATACAATAAAGCTTAAAAATACAGTGCTGTATTCATTGATTATTTATAGCTAATTAAGAAAGCTGGCAAAGTATTGCATGACTTTCCCGACTACTAGTAATAAAAATTAAAATCGTTAGAGCCGAACAAAAAAAAAACAGAATATATATATTTTAGAGTTGGGGAATAAATTCTAAGAAATATTTTTTAAATAATATTCATATATAGAATACGGTTAATAAAATAAAAATTTTTTTCTAAACACCTCCTTCAATAAAAGCTAAAATAAAAAAAATAAAATTTACAAAAAACGATTTTGCCTTTTAGATCCAGAATCTATAAATAAAACAACAATGTAAAGATTTCTTGATAGTTTTATAATGAAGTATAAACTTTAAATATTTTTTTGAAAAATATTTAAACCGAAGGAAGATAGAACAAAAGAATAAAATACATATATTCAATCTCCGATCGCCAATTTCTGTGGGGGAGTGGTACCGTCTCGGTCTTTCATCTCGATGTTCCGGGTTCGAATCCTGGTGAAGCATAGCACTTTTCATACGCTACACATTTCTATTTCATATTCCCAAACACAATATTCGAAGCTTTAAATGATGAATTAATCATCCAAGAAAAAAACACTTTTTAAGAGTTGGGATTGATTTTTCGATTTTTTTTAAAATTATTATTTATGTATGCATTTAGGTAATAAATTTGCTTTAATAAAGTTTTCTCTAAAATGTTTCTGAAGAAGTCCGAAATTTGTTTTTTCGCGGTATTCCCTCCACCTCCTTAACGAATTTAAAAAAAAAAAATTATTAGTGCCCAGTATATAAAAATATTTGAGCTAAATTTGAAAAAGAAATCCTGAGATATAAGGCGAAAAGCAGTACGACACAAGTATTTACGCAGATACATATATATATTTTTTTGCCTAAATGAACTAGTCGGACCCTAAAACGTAAAAATTTGAAAAAGAAAATCCGGTACCCCATTTTATGACATGATAACTATACTTTTCTCTTTCATATAGCTATTCTAGTTATATTCAGTGGGAAACTAAAACAGTAACAAACGAAAAATAAGTATTATTAACTCATATTTTCAGAATACATTTTTTTAAAAGCTTTATTTTATATAGTAGACTAGCAGACCCGGCAATGCTTCGCTATTGGTAGATTTGAGTATATATATATATATATATATATATATCTATCTATATATATATACATCTATAATCTATATATATATATATATATAGATTAATGAACACAATTGAAAGTTTGGTAAAAGATTAAAAAACTGAACTCACAAAATCTAACTTTTCATTTGATAAAAGTCAGAATGTAAATAAATCAAATAGGCAAAACAACAGCACTACCTATCGGATTTAATTCAAACCACTCTCTAAAGACAGTAGTTGGTGGAAAATAACTTTTTAACGAAAAAATATATATGGCTCCAATATTATCACAATTAATATTGGACATTAAAAAACATTTCGGAAATTCACAAAATTTAACCTTTCACTTTATAAAAGTCAGAATGTAAATAAATCCAATCCTCTACATTTGTACAGACAATACGTAAAAAATATGTAAAGTATTAAGTTTTTTAGATTATGGCTAAAATTTCAATATTTTTTCAAGTTGGTAATAAGATTAAACTGTGTTTCAAAACAGATATTGAACAGCAACTAAGGAATATCTATTTCATTTAATTTCGCTATCCAATCTCTTTAGTTAACAAAGAACAATTAAATTAACGAATTCTGGTTCTATAAAAAACCTTAAATGCTTATTCCGATATTTGAATTAATCAAATTAATAATTATATTTCATTGTCTCTTCTAGGATATGAAAAATTTCAAATTCCCAAGTGTTTTACTAGTTAATAACAGAAGTTATTATTAATTCAATCAGTAAAGGAAATGAAATCAAGCAAAAGATTGCCAGTGCATAATTTTTTCGGTTCATTTTAACAATTTCAGTCGTATTTCAACTGTTTATTTACCGATTTGAACAAATAAAGTATCATTTTGTTCTGGGCTTAAGGCTTAACACTTGTCTGATAAAATATAATCGATGAAACTAATATTTATGGGACTAATAATGATTAAAAAATTTAAATGACCGCCGTTTTGAAATTGTTAAAGGTAAAATTTTCAAACTTATTTATTTTTTAGAAGATGTAATCGGATATGTGGACATCAACATTCATTAAAATATCTTAATCCATTTTTAAGGTATACATTTTTATTGAAAAAGAAAAAAGAAACAGAAAACAGCGGATAAAGATAAAATGAAGCGAGAAAGCATTTTTTAACATATCGCTTTTGCTTGTTTTGATGTGAATCAGCCCCTTAAGGTTGGTAAACACTAAACGTTTGGAAATTCTGTATATACGCTACCGTGACCGAAAAAAGTTTTCGCTTTTCATCCCAAAAGGCAAATAGGCCTAGATTTGAATCGCAAGCAGGGTTAGGATTTTTTATACGCTACAAAGTCCATCTATCATTCTGAAATTATAACTGGTTGTCATTCTGGTTATTTCTAAAGAAAGAAAAATATATGTATAAAATCTTCCTGACTTATAGCTCTAGAGTTACGTTGCAAGAAGGAAAGTAAGTCAAAAATGAGATATGTTTCTTTTTTATTTCTCGACTTTCATAACTCAGGACTCCAAAAAACAAAAAAAAGTGGAGAGGTTATGTTCGTACATACATGTGTTGGCATGTTTGAAGCTTTAATAACTTTCGACTGGATAAACCGATTTTGATGAAATTTTGCACAGAGATTCGTGTATACGGGGAAAGTTTTTGGTTAAAGGTTTTGATCAATATCTCCAGGGGGTAGATTGTTTATTGGGGTCAATTTTCTCAGAATTTTTCATACATAACCTCAATTTATATTACGCTCAGTACATGCTTACGTTACCATTCTTAAAACAATTTTGCTCAAAATTTTCCCATTCCCAAATAATAAAAATTTTTTATTTACTATATATTTTTAAACAATTTTGTTTATATCTTCTTAGGCAATATTGGAAGTGGGGAGCCGATAAAAATTTAAAAAATATCAATTTTTTGAACCTTTTAAAACTTTTTTTGGTTTATTTATTAAATATAATTTTACAATGAAACTTCGTCATAAATTACCCCCACCCTAAAAAAGTTATCTTTGGTAAATTATATCTTGTATCATTATTTTCCCACTATATAAGAATAAATAAGTAATGCCAGAAAAGTATTTACAACTTTGTTACCAACTTTTCTATAGATTTATAAATCTATAGATCTATAGATTTATAAAATATACTATTATATATAATTTAAAAAAACGGCTTACCAAATTCCAGTTTCACCCACGATCTTCTCGTTTAGTTATAAGCTATCCGTTATTATATTTTTTTTTATGATGTACATTACCACAGGCAAGATTAAACGTACAAAAACTCCCGTTATTATTCAAATAGATTTAAAATAAAACTTTATGATATAATAAAACCTGATGATGATATCGGTAATATGTTACGGTATGCAACGTTGCCTATTGGTAATTTAAAGCAAGTGTTCTGTAGATTATGTAGGCCGTAGCAGAACAGTGATTATCAGAAGGTCAACAATCCGAACTGTTAACAAACCAAATCGCCTTCCGGTAAAATTCTCCTAAACAAAGTTTAGGTATTAAAATTTTTGTATTTTATCTTTTAAATTAAAAAACATGCAAATCAAAATTAAACTAATTTAAACAATTAAAATGGATTTATTTAAGTTATTTTCAGCGCAATAAATTCTTATTTAAATATAAAATTTAAAATTGAAAGGAAAAATATATATAAAACATATCTTTATAATGGACAAGCAACCTTGTAGTCTTGGCATTAGAATTTGATTAGTTTTTGTTTTTAATACTTTTATTTATAGCTGTATCAACAATTAAGTCATTAGTGACTTATCAGTGTAACTGTATCGGTAAATTTATAGTCTTGAACAAACTCAGGTCGACTACTCCTGAGACTTGTGGTTAATTGAAACCTAACCACCAAAGAATACCGGTATCCACGATCTAGTATTCAAATTCGAATAAAAGTAACTTACCTTTATTGGAATTTGAACCTGAGAACATCGACATCGAAATCAGCTGATTTACATCGACGAGTTTACCACTAGACCAACCCAGTGGGTTGACTAATTTTATTTTTTAATGTTTAGCTTTAAATGTATTACGTTTTAATTTTTTTTTTTTAATAATTTTATATTTAAAAATTTTTTAGATAATAAACAGGTTTTTATTACTACTTTTATTTATAACAAATGAAATGCATAACTATGTCAGGATAAAGTATTGCAACTTGATCATTAAAATAACAATTTTATCTATAAATTATTCTACAAGCATCTTTTAAAATTTATTATGAGACATTGTAAACATGTTGGTAATTTAAATGTTAGGTAAATAACTTCACAAAAGAAATATTAGGCTAAAGATAACGAGTTACATATGTATACGTAAAATTTATTTTCAGTTAATAGTGATAATGATACTCATAAATGTTACTAAGGTATTCTCCCACCTTAGCTACTCATTATTCTTTTTATTTTTTTCTGTTTAGTCTCCGGAACCACCGTAAGGTATTACTTCAGAGGATGAATTAATATGATATGTATGAATGTGTGTATGAATGAGTGTCTTGTACAGTCTCAGGTCGACCATTCCTGAGATGAATGGTTAATTGAAACCCAACCACCAATACACACCGATATCCACGATCTAGTATTCAAATCAATATAAAAGTAACTGCCTTTACTAGGATTTGAAACTTAGAACTCTCGACTTCGAAATCAGGTGATTTGCGATGACTAGTTCACAGTAACCCGGTGGGTTGGTCTAGTAGTGAATTCGTTATTTAGCTACCAACTGCACATTAACCACCCGCTTGAAAATTGATTTTAATTTAAGAAAAAACAACTTTATTCATTGTTTCTTAAAAGAAAGAAGAAGCTAAAAACCATTTGAAACTAATTATATTTTAATTTTTTTTAACTTTAATTTTCCCGTGACTTCTACAGTAGCTTAATCCTCGAAAAAATTCAACGTTTCAACAAAAAAAAAATCTGACAACAAAGTTGTAATACGTTCTTAGCATTGTTAATTTATTATTATATAGTGGAAAAATAATTTTATATAAAAAAAGTCACCTAATATTTTTCTGGGATGGAGGTAATTTATTATGAAGTTTTATTGTAAAATTATTGTATATATTTAAATAAACTAAAAAAAATAATAATAATAATTAAGAAATCGGGGTTTTCTCTTTTTCTGTTCCCCCATCTCCAAAATCACCTTCAAAGAAATTAAAAAAATCTTTCTATGTTTATGTAAACTGGAAGAAATTAAAAAAGAAATCCACTAAAAAATGTACAACTAATAAAATATTACCTAAGATTTTTTATTTTAGGGGGGGGGAGGTGAATTATAATGAAATTTTATTGTAATATTATTAAAAGATTATAAAAAAAAATATTTTGGGGTAATGTTGAGGGCTAAAACTTTTAATAATATTAAAAGTTTGAATAAACCAAAAACAGTTTAAAAAATTCAGAAATTTCGATATTTTTAAACTTTGATCGGCTCTTTCCCCAACTCCCCAATAATGTCCAAAAAGTTAATTTTTTCACTTGCACTACTACTATACTTAAGAAGACATCAAAATATACATTAAATAAAATGGTATCTTTTTCGATTTTTGGGGAAGGAGAAATTTTGGGATAATTTTTTTTTTTAAATGGTAAGATAAGCAGCAAGCATGTACTGTATTTACTATAAAGTGGAATTATTTTTGCAAAATATTTATAAAATTGACCCCAAAAACTATCAACTTCCTGCTACCTGGAAATATTGACCCAAAACGTTCACCAACAAATTGCCCCATATACACGAGTCGGTGTGCAAACTTTTATCAAAGTCGGTTTATCCAATCAAAAGTTATTAAACTTCAAAACAAGCCAATACACGTACATACGTACGTACGTAAGAATATTATCCCCTTCACGTGTTTTTATTTTCTGGTATCCCTACGTCATGAAAGATCGAAAAATAACAAAAAAAAAAGAAAAAAAAGGCATACCCCCATCTTTTTACTGATTAAATTCATTTTTGCAGCATAGCTCTAGAGTTAAGATGCCTAGAATGTAAAAGTAATTTTCCTGTTGTCTGTAAACAGTTAAAATAAAGTCACGAAAATATTTCATTACTTTGTAGAAATGACGTAATAAAATGTCACTCTTTTAACCTTCAAATTTATTAATAAGATTTTTCTTTGAAATGACCATAACACAAAGATCCTACCAATTTCATTGTTTAAAGAAAGAGAAAAAAGGAAAATCCTAATTAAATTTGAAATATATAAATATATTTTGTAGAGAATAAAATTGTCTTTGATAAAAGATGATTTGGTCAGAGAACAAGAAATCGATTAATTGAAAATGATTAGTTACTCTTTTATGTAAATATGTAGAATGTATGGCAAAAATGAATAATTAAGAACTAATGGCTGAAATGCAATATTGTATCTGTTTCAAATTGTAAAAATTGGTAATTATTTCTAACAGAATAGAAACCAAATAGTCCCTTTTTTAAATTTAAAAAAAAATAACCAAAAGAATAACAGTATTTTGATTTTTTTTAGTTTTATATTAACTTGAATTTTCTTTAATATTAAATATTATACAAATTAGCCCAATACAAAGGAAAGTATGAAATTTTTTTTTTAATAATTTACTTACGGTATAGAAAAATCCCATACGATCAAAAAATCCCATAGTAAAAGTTTAGAATTATTTTAAAATAATTATTTATAAAAGATTTTAATCGTAATCGTAATTTAAATCGAAAATTTTAATTATCTTTCCAATTATTCTTATGGCATATTTTAATTTTTAATGGTAGGTTAAGAATTAAAATTGATTCTCTAATAATTCAAATTACTGCAAATCGGGTTATATGTCATATAAGAGAATATTATAAGGAATATAAAAAAAGTCAACAGATATATATGAATAATTTGTTAAAACAGAATAAATAAAAAATGTCCAGAATAAACCTTAAGGCTTTCATAAAACGAACTAAGAAATAATTATTAAAAAATAAAAAAAAACATTGAAAACCTCACCATTATCTGAGCTTATTAACCATAAATTTTGCACAAAATAAAGTTGTTTAAATGATTAATATTAATATAAAATCACGTAAAAACTAAAAAAAAAAAAATTATTAATAGATATTAAAAAATAGTATAAGTATAATGAAATACTTAAAAATATATAAAACAAGATAAATAAATATTAAAAATGAATTATGTTAATCTATATTAGTACTACAAATACGTATGTAAATTTTTAAAGGATATGAAGAAAACAGTTAATTAAAAGTAACAGTAAAACTATAATAAAAGAAAACGGATCCGGATGTATGAGATCAGCTAGGTTAAGTTTCGCGGAAAAAACCGAACCGGTAACTTTCTTTTAACTTTACATCATCAACAACGGCGGGAAAAACGTAAAATAATAATATAAAATATGTGGCACAACTGAATAAGACTAGTATTAGTTAAGTCGATAACTGTGTGACTGGAGTTATTTTTATTCGGCTCGATCGTTGCACGCTATTGTTATGTTAGTTCACGATAACAAAATGAAGGAGAAAATCTATGCAGATAAGTTAAGAAAAAATACAGGGTCATACATAATAAACAGATAATGCAATAAAATATTCATTACAATAGTAAAAAAAAAAATTAATTATAGTAATCTGTATTTAAAAATACATTTCTTTTGTTTAATTTTTATTTGTTTTATTTATCAGTCATTGTCCTTTTATTGTTAAAAGGCCTATATTTCTTGTTAAGTAATAATTTTTACGAATTATATTTTTATTACTAGCAAAAAATATTGTAAATTTACTCTGATTCACATTCAGAAACCTCAAAATTTCTTAAAACGAATTTATTATACCTTGTTTTTTTATTTAGTTTGATTCAAACTATTATTTATTACCTTCAAACATTTTAATATAAATTTTTCCTTACATACCTTCCTTTTATAAATCATTTCATTAATTAAAATTACAGTTTTTTTTTTGTCTTCAGTCATTTGACTGGTTTGATGCAGCTCTCCAAGATTCCCTAGTCGTTTCATTTCAGTATACCCTCTACATCCTACATCCCTAACAATTTAAAATTACAGTTATTGATCTAGAATTAAAATTATATTTTTATTTTTTAACGGATTACCAAAGAATTTATAGAAATTGTGCTGCAGCCGATCAAATTTTTCCAACGGAGTGTCGGGTGAAGGAGGAATCAACTTTTCTTTTCGTTTTGGAGTCTCTTGAGCACGATTCTGCAATGTTTATATACATATGTAAAAGATTTTTTCATCCGTGCTACGAACGCAAATCTTAACAAATTTTGACGAAACTTGGTGGGATAATGTAAACCTATTGCTAATATAAGCCCAACTGAGTTTCAAGCGATTTATTTCACCAGAGTTAGAGGCAAAAACCTGGGATTTTGGGTTTGTTTTCAAGGTTTTCATGTTGTTAACTTGAAGAAAGGCAAACTTACATTTTTGCGAGCACTACCTGTTGCAAGCTGGTTTCCCGATGTTCCCAAAATATAAGTTTATAGCTGAAATCAGATTTTTTGCGAGCACCGCCAGCTGCGAGCCTTTCGTTATAGTACTTTAGTTTCGCGATAATCCAAAATCTGATCTGGTATGAAGGAAAGGGGTTGGTACCAAAAAAAAACAGTTTTAAAGTTTCAGTCGTTCTAGGTCAATTTGAACCTCTTCTTTTTTCTAAGCACGGCTCAAAAACCATACAATTTATGGGTAACAGTATCAAAGTGGGTTGTTAGCAAGTAGCAGTGTTAAACGATTGATGCAGTAACAATTCAAAAACTATGTGAAAAGGAGCCCAACAGGCTGGTCTAGTGGTTAACTCTTCATCGCAAAGCAGCTGATTTCGAAGTCGAGAGTTCTAAGGCTCAAATCCTAGTAATGGCAGGTACTTTTATACGGATTTGAATAATATATCGTGAATACTGGTGTTCTTTGATGGTTGGATTTCAATTAACTGTACATCTCAGTTAATTGAGACCTAAGACTGTTCAAGACTAAATGTCATTTACAGTCATATATATTATCCTCATTTATCCTCTGAAGTAAGTTCCGGAGGCTAAAAAGAAAAAAAATTATGAGAAAGGAGGATGAAGAAACACAACTATGCAAATATAATGTATTTACTGGAATACTACACAGTAACTCGCAGTATTATGAAAGAACACATGCTAGTACCGTAACATAAAAAAAAACAACAAAAAAACACCGAAAGCAATATTATTTTCAAAAATCATTTCAGCAGTGCAATATCCTTTCTTTCTTAACTAAAACCGGAAATTCGTCCTTCTGATGCACTTACTGCGACAGAAGTTTTTTATTTTTGCAATTCAAGTTTAATGCAAATTTATGATTTAGGAAATTATACTCCTATAATAAGAGCAAGGGGCACATGTTTAATGTAGGTTTCAGATAAACGATTTTTTTTATTATTATTATTATTTTTTTTAAATAAAAGGCTAAAATCAATACAATTTTATAATCGATTTTTTACCGAAGTTTCGAAGAAAAGTACGGTATTACTTTTGGTCGCACCATGGGACTGGGGAGTGAAATTGAATTTTCTTTATGTTTTGTGGTATAAGGAGTACGAAAATATCATTCACTTAAAATAAATGTAATTTCCTTTTATATATATATATATATATATATATATATATATATAATTTTTCTATGTATAAAATTTGTGGCTCAAAAATCTCCAAAACTATTTAAGTAATTTTTCTGAAATTTGACCATGCTGTAGTTGTGTATCTGGAGATAAAGATTGGTTGAATCTTTCTTCAGTTATCCTCAATTTAAGATCGACAACAGGCAACATAACCTGAATTTGAGGTTAGTTTGCCTTTTTTTGGTGTATTTTTCATATGCGATTATGTAGTGTGTCACTAGGTGAGTGAATTTAAACTTGATGCTTATGTGTCTACTCGTTAATTGAACGAGTGGAACGTTAGTGCGTTGTACGCTGAAAATCAGTGCGTTCCTGCTACCGAAATAGGAAGGCGTCGGAAACGAAAAGTCAGCCTTCTTGCGCAGAATTGTGCAAGAGTTTCTTTTTTTCATTAATTAATTCATAACATAAGTTTGAAGCTTATCCTGAGGATATACGAAATGGAAATGTTTTAGTATATGATAAACTCCATGCCTGATCGGAATTCGAACTCGGGGCCTTCGGATGACAGGCTAAGACGCTACTATTCCACCACGGAGATGGTGGATTGAATTTCAAATTAATATTATTTTATGTATTGCAATTAACTATAAATCTTTAAATTAATAAAATTTAAACTATCGTTTTTCAAAAATAAAATTTTAAAGTATGATTATATTATAAAAATATTATAAAATATACTTTATAAAATATATTATAAAATTTATATTATATATTATAAAATTACTTATATATTATAAAATATACTTATAAAATAAAATTACTTTATATTATAAAATTTACTTTTTTTATTTTTTTAATCTCCGAGACCACCGTTAGACATTGTTTCAGAGGATGAGATGAATGACAAGTAGCGTGTGAAAATGCCATGCCTGACCGGGATTCGAACCCGGGACCTCCGAATGAAAGTCCGAGACGCTACCACTCGCTCCACGGAGGTCGGCAATTTACTTATTACGCTATTCAAAATAGTATATAATAATTATAATACTAATAAAAATTAATATTAATATTAATTAATATTTTTCCACTACAAAGTTAAATATTTACAAAACAGAAGATTACTGGTGGTATGTGATCTTGTGTAGACTAAACAAAATATATAAGTACCATTTGCTTATTAGCAGACACACTAAGGAGAACATGTTGAACATACACATAGTAATTACATTCGAATTTTATTCAATTTTGCACATTTTCTATTTTCTAAAAGCTATTTTTTTTATTATAAGAATTTAATGTTTTAAAATTTTTAATCAGTTTATAGAAATGTAAAATTTTATTAAATTTATATAAAATGTAAATATAACAAAAAAACAAAAAAAAATTACTACGGTCGATCAATAATTAAAGAGACAAATGGTAACAGCAGAAAAACTATTAAATAGAATAAGCTGAATCTCCATGACTTAAAATTGTCATCGTTCATATAAAAAATATGTGAAAATATACGTTCGAAAAGAATTTCCATTATTTCAAACTCTTTTGTTCATTTCAAAATGCCGGCTCCGCTTGAAACATGTACCATGGAAGAACAGAGGGCTATATTAGATTTTTATTTTCTGAACCGGTCAAAATTCACTCGTAGATATTTAAACAGAAAGCTAAAAAGTGTACTGAACGTGAACATTTTTATAAATAGATCGAACAGTTTAAATCGGGCCGATCAAGTATCACCGATTTTCATATTAGCGGAAGAGCGGTTATTAAAATCAACAGATGTTTTGCATCAGAGTATTCTAAAAGACAGACGCATAAAATTTGGGAAATTGCTGAAATTTTTAGTTCGAGTATCGGTACTGCTTATTCATTCCATTATCCAAGATAAGTTGAATTACTGTAAAACGTGTTCAAGGTGGGTTCCTAGATAGTCCAATCAAAGTAACAAATTCACATTTGTTAATTTAAACCACTGTTTTTAGCGGAAGGTATTTCTTTTTTTTTAGATCGCAAATGACTCGTGATGAAATTTTGTATTATTATTTTGAGTCGGAATCCAAATTATTAAAAACTTATGCATCAGACTGTACAATAAGCTCACAGTATTTTGGGACTATGAAGGCCAAATTTATTTTGATTATTTGAAAACAAAAATACAATTAACAGTGAGTGCTACTGTGACATGCTAGAAAATACAGTGAAATTCGTAATAAGAAGGAAGCGTCCTGGTTCTTTCTTGAAAGGTATAATTCTTCTGCTCGAACCCATACCTCACAAAATACACGGGTAACTATTCAAAATTTGGAACAAGATGTGTTGCTACATCCATCTTACAACCCTGATCTCGTACCATCACATTTTTTTGTTTCGTCTTCTCGATTTTTCGTGAAACTGAGTACGAAAACAGTGAGTAGCAGGTCAAAAATGAGGTACAAGAGAGCGTCAGACACCGAGGTGAAAAATACTTTCTACTAGAATAAAAAAGTTCATAGAATAATGGGACTAGTTGCTAAACGTAGCCGGCTATTATTATGAATAGTAGCATTAGTTTCATTGCCATTGAATCATTTTTCTACAGTCATTCGTCTCTTTAATTATTAAAAGACCCTCGTTTTAAAACTGATATAAAACAACAGGAAATTTGGTACAAGGAAAAATGTTATCATTTGTAATATTTTTCATTACTTTATTTTCAGCGTTATTTCGGAGTATTTTTTCAATTTAAAATTAAATAAATAATTTACAAAGTAATATACTCTAAATTATACGTATAATTTATATGTATTTATATAGAATTGAGAATTGGATTATTTATACTTTTGGATTGTTTAATAAGCAAGAGATTCTTTAATTTCACTTACCGTGAAACGGTAAGTGAAACGAATTAAAGTCTATGTGAAATAACTGTTAATTTACTAAACTGAGTTGATGATAAAGTTTTAATTGAATTAAAACCACAATTATCTTGTAACATAAAAAAATATTTCAATTTTATTATAGTTATAAACCCCAAAAGCCTTAAGTAAATAATTTAGTGTTTAATGAAATACTGTATGCTTTGTGCCCATGAAGGGCAAGAAAAGGAATAAATTTAAAAAGAATTTAATAAAATTTGACTTAATTACAGAGGATAAAGGTTATTAAACATTTATTCATTCATAATTGAAAAAAAAATAAATGCCATTTAGAACATTAAATATTCAAAATATGGCGTAGAAAACCATTTTAGAGGTTTTGATTTAATTTTAGGTTGATTTAAAAGTTAATATGTAAAAAAGTAAAACGTTATGCGTTAAAGAAATTAACAAACAGAACTAAAACGAATCAAAATTAAAAAAAAAATAGAGTAATTACAAAGACTGATAACAATTTAGATAACAAATTGAGGAATACAAATAAAACTAAATTTTAATTATAACAGACAGGTCATTATTATGAAGGTTTCTTAATAAATCATTGAAAATATCAATATTGCTCTAATAACTATTATAAAATTTTACAACTCTATTTACTGTTGAAAAATTAGGTCTATAGTTCGGGATCGCGAACTAAAAAATGAAGATTAATATCACCTACTTGTATCCTAGAAATTCGAAAATAAATTATTTAAGTAAAATAAATCGACTGTACCGAAATGCTGATTATACAACATAAATCGATAAATATGACAAATCAAGCCTAAAACAAAGAGGAAATATTAAATACTTTTTTAGAATCACTAATCGGAAAATTTCTTACAGAAGTACGACCAAATATCCTGAAAAAAAAACACTTTTTGAGGTTTATTTACAGAATTATTACGATATTTCATAAACATTTATGTCGCTATAGTCAGTCTCAGGAAGCCATGCTGCAGCAGATACAAATATGAGTTCAAAATTAACGAGTAATATTTCAAGTTGAATGATTCTGTCACTCCCACATGTTAATTGTAATTATTGCTTTATGCGAATAATAATGCAATATAAGCTATTACTTGTCTGGCGCTATGACATGTCCATGATAAGCAATTAACAATTTTGTTCAGTCTGATTGATCTTTAATAACTATACCATCTTTAGTATGCTTCACAGAATTATTCAGTTCAATGAAAGAAAGTATTTCGGTTAATGTTATCGTGTTACTCTGTACGGTTCGATACAGTTTTGTAATTAATTTTTAGGATGTTTTTCGGAATTCCTCCTTCCCCCCCCCCCAAAAAAAACACGTAATTTTTTAACCAATCGGCCAAAAATCGATGTATTTTTATTATCCAATAAGTTAAGTGGGAATATGCATGTTTCAAAATGAAAAATAAAAATTGGTTGTTTTTCGTTTCTCACCCCCACAAGTTAGCAATTTTTTCACCTGGAGATAACTGAAAATAACAATAAATATTGATAATAACAATAACCAGGTTGGAGAAATAACAGAATAAACCAAATATAACCATTTACATTACCATTCTTATAACCATTTATATTTATTTATTTTATAAATATAATCTAAACCAAACCTAGCCTACTTTCGCTTACCTTACTAATTAATAGAAATATTGTGAATATTTAAATAATAAATTCAGTAATTATTGCTGCAATTATTTTTTTTATTTATTTATTTTTTTGAAAATGTCATGTCTGACCGGGATTCAAACCCGGGACCTCCGGATGAAAGGCCGAGACGCTACCACTCGGGCCACGGAGGCCGACAATTATTTATTATTTAAATAATCAAAACGTGACTGTTAATTAGTCGAGGTTAGCGAGCGTAGGTTAAGTTTGATTGATTATATTTATAATTTATATCTATAATTATAAGCAATAATGCTTATATTTTTAATATGTAAAATATATTAATATGGAGAATGTTTAAAATGAGTGGTATAAAAGATTGTATTACTGGGTTATCTCTTCAACCGGGTTATTGTTAAAATCAATATATCCTATTTTGAGCTATTTCCTGCTATTTTGAAACATGCATATTCCCACCTAATTCTCTTTGGATATTAAAAATACATCGATTTTTGGACTATTGGTTAAAAAATAAAGTGTTTTTTTTGGGGGGGGGGGCGGAGAGGATTCCGAAAAAAGATCCAATTTTTGTAACAGTTTTATTCAGTGTTATTTGCATTAATTTTAATTTACCTTATGCCAATCGGGTTATAATTATGAGTGGTTCTGTCGTGAAACATAAACCGGGAAAAACTCTTAAATAGCTCCGAAACAAAAACCAACCTATATATGACCTTAAAACAAGATAAATCTAAAACTGCAATCAGAGATATTGCTTGGAAAACAAGTAGTACAACAATCGTTAGCGAAATAACAATTTTCTAATATAAAAGAAACAAAAAATTGATAACACACATGTTTGTCCTAAAAAGACTTGAAAGCGTTTAAAAACGATTAAAACGTCGGACAATTTTACTAAAACCGGTATCAGAAAAAGCTTCATTCGTTTTATTTTAATAACGAGCTTCCTAAATTGAACAAAATATTAAATGCCGTGAATACCGATTCTGAACTGCCGAATTTTTCTAGAAGTACATTAAATCGTGTTTTAAAATCAATTAATTTTCGTTAACGAAAATTAGGCCCGAAAACGCTTCGTTTTCGGACCTATGTTTATATGAACTTTTTCCCCTATTTTTCAGCTATAGAATCAGCTCCCAAGAGATTGCCTTATAGTTGTGAATCACCCTTATAAGTACAAAAATTTACAAAAACGATTACACCCGTATAAGATAAAAAAAAAAAATAATAATAAATTGCTACAAGAAAGAGGTAAATGAGATATTTGTAGTCAGAGATATTTGTAGATATTTAAGTCAAAATACAAGTTTTAGGTAGATCCCGCATTTAAAATGAATTTCTGGTTTCATGACCTAGTTATTTAACGCCCTAGAAATGAAATCGGCTAAAATAGATATTTGGCAAGTAAAGTTTTAACAGTGAATTTTAGGGGTTTTAACAGCTGAAATTCATTTGTTAAGATAAAGTACAATATTTTAAAAATTCGTAGCTGTAACATATAGCGTATAATTAAAATACTTTATATATTTTATAAGAGAGTAAACTTAAAAGTAAACCTTAATACTAAAAAATAATAATAATAATATAATTGTAATTAAAATAAACATTATACGTTTTAAATTAGAAATTAATTAATAAAATAAAATTACGTTATCCTTATTCAGCAGTTTATTCATAAAAATAATATAACTAATTTATTTAATTAGTTCCTAATCTCTTTCTTTCTTCTCTTTAGTTTAGTTAAATTTATTCTGATTTATCATGAAATTTTCTAAAACAGTATTTTACATCTATTTTAAAATAAAGGAAAAAAATGAAATCGATGCAAAGATATAAAGAACGACAAATTCGTATTTTCATTTATTTGTTTTAGTAATAAAGACGATTCATTATGTAAAGGAAACTTATTTACTTCGTCAATATAAATAATATTCTTACACATGTAAACGATAAAATAGTTTATTATGTTAGGCAATACCAAATAATTTTTTTTTCGAGAATATATAATTTTGTTGGCTATAAATAACTTTTTGATATTTAAAAAAAAAGAGAAGTTTAAAACAGAATTTTTGATAAATTATTAGGTATCCACAATTAGTTTAACTTCTAATTATAAATAAATTTAGAAATTGAAATGATGTAAGGGAAAATGATAAAAAGTAAACACAAAGTAGATAGGTGTGTGGATCTAGGACGTAGAAAAATATGTTAAAATATTATTAATTGGACCCTTTTCGGTAAGTGGGTACCAATTTTTTTCCTTTCTTTCTCAAAAATAACGATAAAAACGCGATTTTTTAGATTTATATAACAATAACCAAATGAACCAATAATTAAATAACATCTTTACCGAAAAAGGACAATTTTCCATATTGACAATCAATCTTGGATTAGTCTTCTATATTTTTTTATTTCTTCTCATCGATTTTATTCAAACATGGGTCTTCCAAATGTACCCGAGAGAGGTCAAATATAAGTATTATTGCTTATAATTATAAATATAATCTAACCTACGCTTGCTTCGCTCGCTAACTTTGACTAGCGAGCAAAGGTTAGCAAGCGAAGCGAGTTTAAGTATATATATACTTATAATTTCTCTGCAAATACCTTCAAATACCCACTGATTTGGAAGAAAAAACTGAATAGTTGTAAATTATATTACTATATTTTATAAAAGAAAAATAAAGAAATTATATCGGCCGATCTCCGTGACGGAATGGTAGCGTCTTGGCCTTTCATCCGGAGGTCCCGGGTTCGAATTCCGGTCAGGTATACGCTACAAAATTCCATTATTATATTTCACAATCAAGTTTCTTTATAACTTTCTGTGTATCTAATTAATTTCATCAACCAAAAAAAATAAATCAATAAATATATATAAAAACTTACCGAGTTAGTATATGAAGTTTTTGTAATCTTTTAACTGTTGTATTAGAAGGAGAATTAGGCCTATTATCGTTTTCATCATTATCTCCGTCACGGTTTGAATTATTATTACATGTAGGTATCATCTTACTGTAGCTTACCCGTTATGAAATTGTGACTAGCAGACTCTAAAATAATATGTTTTAACATAGACAATGTAAAATATAATATAATACAGTCTATCCTAACATGTATAAAATAAAATCTTTGTAAGGAACAAAGAGATTTTATAAGCTTGCTTATAACTCTACCCTACCGCAAGATGAAAATAAAACTACTGTCTACACTAAGCGTATTAAAGACGTTATATAGCCTACAGTTAGATGGCAATTTGATATACGTAAGTTTTGTGCAAACAAACGTAAAAAATTCTTAGTCTGTATTGTTTATTTTCTTGAACTCTTATTTTCCATAATAATGTAAATAAGACCTTAGCCCTGACATTCTATTGTAGTATAAATTTGAACGCATAAAATATACGTGATTATTTAAATTTTAAACGAGACATAAATATTGTATTATTAAAATAAACATATAAAAACAATTTTTTTATATTTTTTAATTCATTTAAATTTATTTTACTGTGCATGATATTTCTTTGTACTCGTATTATAACAAAAAGGAAACGTAATAATAACACATTTTAATATAAATCTATTAAACTTTCATCAAAATAACTACTGAATCGATTAATTATTATATACAATGGAGTTTCAGAACAAATATCTTGGAAATGACCGATCAAATTTTCTTTCAAAAAAATTATTCTGTAAAATTTTTTTTAAAAATATTTGAGAGATTTTTTTATGTGAATCTGGAAAAAAGGTTGTTTTTAGAGGTTTGATTCCTAAGGTTTTATTTTAGTCTGATTATATGCGGCGTTTTTTAATGCTGTTTTTTTTTTTAATTTTAATAATAATTTGTGTTTTAAATATATATACCAAAATAAACCACTAAATTTTTAATTTTTTCCTTTTTTATATTTATAAATTGTTATTTTCTTCAATCAGTTTTCCAGCTACTGCCGGATCTGGGTGTGTGTGTGTATGTATAGGCAAATGTAATTACTGCTACCGGCTTGCCAGGCCTAACATAGCTGCAGAAGTAGAGCAATTTAAGTGTGACTTTACTGGTAAACATATAGTCTGAAGCAGGCTCAGGTCGACCACTCCTGAGATGTGTGGTTAATTGAAACCTAACCACCAAAGAACATCGGTATCCACAGCCTAGCATCCAAATAAAAGCTACTATCTTTAAAAGGACTCAAATCTTAGAACTCTCGACTACGAAAATCAGCTGATTTTGAGATGACGAGTTAAACCACTAGACAGACTACTTTATTTTCTTTACTTTAATTATTTTCGGGAAGTTAGCTGTTAAACTGCAAAAAATCTATTTCCATTTACACCAAGATTTTATCTTTTGAATCTTATTCAGATTAAGATCAATAATAAAGTGCCATTACATGAACCCTAACAATTAGTATATATATATTAAGTGCCGGAAACATAATGGTTGTAAGCGATCTGACATAATAGTCATTATCAAAAATGGTACAGCCATTTCATGTAATAAAAAGCATCTCATGCCAGATACGCTTAAGTATAATGAGGAGTGAAGTAGTTTCCCGTTGCTTTCTTTACTGAATCAAATATATTGTTGCATAGCAACATACTAAGCTCTCTGAATTGTAGAAAATATTTAGCTGTACAAATGAAACTTTCGTTCTGTTCACTACAGGGATGAACATCATCCACTTTCAGAGAAAAGTTCCTCAAATACCTTAAATACTGAAAAAGTTATATCGATGACTATTACAGTCAAAGAAATAATTTGATATATTTTTTCAATACATTGTTTTGTGAGAAACAGTGTATTGAATACACTGTTTTCATTCACTGGACAGATTTCTATATTATTAAGAAGAAATAACTAACACAAGGGTTAAACAATAATTTCAAAACACGTCTAAACAATTTTGAAAAATCGTTAAGAAAAAAAATTATTTTTTGACAGACATGATAAATAAGAGGCTAAAAGTTGTCAAATTTTTTCGGCAAGTATATCTTTTTTATATGACTACTCGAGTAGGGTATTACTGCATCGATATCAGAGAAAGCTGTTTCAATCGCACGAGTAGTAATACTAGGTATGCAACAATATGGAGAAAATACCAAACTTTTTAGGAACTCATTGTCAAGTATCAAATAAAGGCGTTCGAATAACGAATTTTAAAAACATACGTTCTACAGATTTAAAAATTGAACATTGATTAAAAATATTAAAATTAATAAAAAAAGGAAAAAAAATATTGGTTGGAAAAAAAAGCTAACACAGCTTCAGGACTTTCCCGTCACGCGGTTTTTTCTGATGCACGGTTGCAGACACAAAAACACAATTTAAAATATTTATTATTTTATTTTATTGAAATAGAATTTTTTTTGCTTGATGCGTGGGGTATGGAAATGTAGCGTATGAAAAATGCCGTGCCTGACCGGGTTTCGAACTCAGGACATCAGCATGAAAGGCCGAGACGCTACTACTCGCGTCACGGAATTCAATGATTCTAACGCATACGCGCACACCTCATTTCATTCGCGCGGGTGTGGCGGTAGACGATACAGTAGCTGTACGTCAGTGTTACACTAGCGTTCAATGATGTGAGAGAGGGTACTATTGATGGAAGTCAGTAGTTTATTTAGAGTATTTTTTTGGGTAGGGGTGCGGTTTTACAAAAAGGTTTTTTACAAATATTATTTTTTAATTTTTAACAAATGTGCCTAGGAAAAATAAGACCTTTTAAGATCAGGCGACCTTTTTAGTAGAAAATTTATTAATGGCATCAATGCCTCATGTATAGAAGTAAATCTGACCAAGTTTGGTCAAAATCGGTCGAGTAGTTCTGGAGATATAAGGTGAGTTAGAGGGTGACTCTGAAAACACACACGTACATACGATCATTAATATCCGGAAAATTTCCGTCCGGTTTTTTGGGTTCCTTGGGTGTCAAAATGTAAAGATCCGGTGAAAACCGCATATGCCCAAATTGGACCGGTTACAATACTTTCCCTTCTATAGATATAACTCTGCTTTAGTGCTAGACGGGAAAGTAGTAATATATTATATTATGAAATAAAAAATGAATACATGAAATAAATACATTTTGCTAATTATGTATTATTTAACTACATACTTTAATAATATTATCGCTAAAGTAAAATAGATCCATACGCATAATAATCCGAACATCATAATTATTTGTATTTTAAATACATTTTTATAATTTTATTGATGTAAATGTAATCAACAGATTATATACCGGGTGTTAACAAAGTATTAACATTTTCAAATAACTGTTCAATAATTAAACACTGAAAAATTAAATTTTATAAATACCTCTATCTTGAAACGACCTATTTTATGGTAAAACTATTACATCCCACCTATCCAGAAGGCCGACAGGGAAAGAAAACTCAAAAATTTAAATTGAAAGAAAAGCAAGAGTTTTGAAAAATACAAATTTTGGCGTAATAAACTTCAGGCTACGTCAATCATAACCATAGTGGTTGCTAATTAATATTTTAATAGTTTGAAAAGTGGACTACAGCACAACTCACAAGTAGTGATCTCTTACCAAAAAAGTAGATCGTTTGAAATAGGAAAATTTGTTAAACGTCATCTGTTTTGTGTTTCTTTATTGAGCAGTTATTTAAGAGGTACTATAGACCACTTTTAGAGTTAGAAGTGAAAAATATTTAGTAGCTACCATTTTTGTTAGGGTTGTCATAGTCCAAAGGTGTTTATGTCAAAATTTTGGCTTTCTAAAATTCTTTAATATGGATATGTCTATAACTGAATATGTTTCCAAACTGTGGGAGGTGTGATGCTTCGAAAATCCTCCACGGGAGCTTACATTTTCAATTTAAAGAATATAGTTCGTACATATCATATTAAAAAATACTGAAAAACAAGAATTTTAGTACTACGACGGTCAAATACCGTAAAGTAGATTGTTATGAGGTAGTCTTAAAATGGGAAGGGGACTTCGCCCGCCCTTTCCATCAAGGCAGGGGGCTCTGTCCCCTGGAACCCTTTGTGTCCATTAAACTTATACCTGTAATGATAAACATTAAAGCCTGTTCAATTTACAAAAACCACCTGTGAAATATAATTTTCTTCAAAGCAAAAATTTGGTCAGTATAGGACACGAAATTTTGAGTGATTTGAAAAATGCGGCTTTCAAAATAGAGTATCCATCTAAAATAGTAGTTATACCTGGTTACCCGTCCTTCCTACGGGTAAAAATATACTTCGCCCGGTTCTTAGCGTTACCCGACAAACACCATTAAACCATACATTTCTCATTTTTTATTTTTATTATGGTTTTTAGTCAAGTAACCGAAGAAAGGTGCAGCCAGTCGTTCGCATATACAGTAACAGTGGCAGTGGCTGTGTTGTTTGAGCCGCCGTGTCGTACACCTTCGCACCCTTTAAAAAACTGAAATTCAAAAAAACCCGAAAATAGTTTTTAAATACTCATCTGGAGAGCATTTACAAGCCGAAACCGAATGAATATCTCGTTTAGTATATTCGCTCTCTTTTCCTGTTTAGCCTCCGGAACCACCGCAACGTATTACTTCGGAGGATGAATGAGGATGATATGAATGAATGAAAATGAAGTGGAGTCTTGCACGGTCTCAGGTCGACGTTCCTGAGATGTGTGGTTAATTGTAACCCAACCACCAAAGAACACCGGTATCCACGATTTAGTATTCAAATCCGTATAAATGTAACTGCCTTTACTATGAACCTTACAACTCTCGAATTCAAAATCAGTGATTTGCGATGATGAGTTAATCACTAGACCAGTCCTACGATGGCTCTTTTAGCATATTGAAATGGGGAAAACTTAAAATCATTCGTTCATCAGTCATTCTTAAATTTTTTTAAACCTTACTTCACCCCTTTCAATGTCGAATTTCGAAAAATTTAGAAATTCGTTTTTAGATATTCACATGAAGTTTACATACACAAAAAAAATCAAGTTGATTTCTTCTTTTGTTACCGAGAAAGTAAAAGAATAGTAAAATTTAATGTTATTCCATTTTAACCCTTAAAAGTCGGGATTTTAGAAAATGCTTTATTAGTGTACATGTAGACCGTAAGAAGAATGTGTATACAAATTTATCAATTTATGTTCAGTAGTTTTTGGTGAGCGTTGATTATGAATAAATCAGGATTTGTTGTACAGATATATCATGAAAATATTAGTTACAATAAAACTGTATTATTTTGCTATCAATCATCCTGTAACAGTTTTCGGGTTAGAGCATTTCACAATCGAATTTTTTTACTTCCTGTTAAGCTTTTTGTTCCGACTTCAAACTATTTTCAAAATAATATTTTATTAAATTTCAAAACATTTGTATTTTTACTAAATAAAATTTACAAAAGATCGAACTGTAATGTGGAATTCTTTTCGTAGGAGCATTTTTTTAAACATTCTACTTATTTAGATTTCTAGATTTTTATATAGTGACAGAATAATAGTCGACAGTAATACTAATCACTTACCCACTGGTAACTTATTTTTTATTAATTTTTAAATGCTTGAAAATGTTAATTTAGGTTTAAAGGATGCGATATGAATAAAAAAATTATAATTAAATTTAAAAAACCTATCTATAAATGACTGAACAAATTTTCAAACTTTCAGATATAATAAAAATTTATACTTGATAAGAAGTCGTCTACTAATTGTAAAAAAAGTGAAAAGATCAAAATGCAGTAACTATATACCATATACGTTATACTTATATTATACTGGTACTATATACCATATACGTTCATAGATGTATCAATCAATGTAGGACGTAGATAGATCCTTTGTATGTGAGTTAACGCTAAACTCTTTCTCGCTCCCTCCCTCTCTCTCTCTCTCTCTCTCTCTCTCTCTCTCTATATATATATATATATATACGATTCCCTATATGAATTCTTATAAGAACTTTTTTAAAAGGATAATGAACTTGATTAGTAGGTAAAAAGTAAAAGTGTTCAACATCCGTGAAACTAGTCGGGTAGGTTAAGCTATACTCTATGACACATTATAATGTTGTATAAATTTACGTATTCATGCATACAAATACACATTCAAACAATTTAACTTTCTTATCTTAATAAGAAATATTAATATCGTATAGAATGCATGAATACGTCTCTATTATTACGTTTAATCTTTGGTCTCACTAAAAGTAAAAACTTATTTATATATATATATATATAGTGATTCAGGAGATTTCAGTTCGCCCCAGTAAAATGTCATTGAAAGTTTTAAAGCATTATATAAGGCAGTTATTCCTAAACTGTGCGCCGCGGCGGCCCGGGGAGCCACGACCTCTTCACAAGGGCGCCGCGAAATATTGTAAAAGCTTCATAATTAATTGAACCAAGACATTTATAATTATCAATTTAATGTCAATAAATTAAAAAAAGTATTGAAGATACACGAGTTTTATTTATTTTTATCTCTTACGAGTAGTTATACTTTTACTTAGAGTAGGGCGCCATGGAAAAATTTAATTGAAAAACGGCGCCGCGACTAGGAAAAGTTTAGGAACCACCGATATAAGGGATAAACGTAATGATTTCGTATGTTTTTTAACCTGAAAAATTTAATAAAGCAGGTTCCAGAACTATATCCTTCGTAGTTTTTATGATATCCAACATAAAAGAAAAAAATTCGATGAAGAAAAAGAATTTTTTTTAGGTTTGAAGTAATTTATGACTAATAAAAATGGGTAAATTGTATTACCATTTGTGCAGAATTGATTTCTGAGAAAATTGATGTAATAAAGTTTACAAAAAACAAAATAAAAATTTACTTTTTTTATTATTACTCGTATTAGTCATCTAACAAAGTTATTGTACTTCAAACCTAGAAAAAAAAAATCCTAGAAAAATTTCAGTATGACCTCATTTCACCGGATGAATTGAAATCCGGTTGAAATATTTCGCTAACCGTAACTTGATAACAAAGCTTTTCGGACGTATATTTGTACGAATTTAACATTTTTTTCGAAATATTTTTTATTTCCGCTAGGGATAAGATATTAATTGATTTGAATGTTATTTTTTGCTTTTCCTAGCATTGTCACTCTGACGCGTTTCGGAGTACCTCCATTCTCAAAAATATTTTTAACACGAGTCTTCCTGAGTTGGGATCGTCAATTATTAGCAACTGTGCTATAAATAATTTTGAGAGTGGAGGTACTCTGAAACACTTCAAGTACGAATATTAGAGTGGTAATGCTAAGAAGACAGAAGATAATATTCAAATTAGTTTTGATGAATTTTGTTTCTTATTTCAAGTTCTAGAATCAGTTAGCAGATTATTTTCCTTTATTCCTGAATCACTCTATATATATTTTGGATGTAACATACTCGTAGTATCCATGCTATATTTTTCATTGTTTTATTTTCAGTGTGAAATTCTATTATTCAGGACTGTATTATATAAAGTAGATGTTAATTGTAGATGTAAATATTTTTTCTACTAATATTTTTTTTTTTTTAAATTGTAATTAATTATTATTGGTATGTTTGTATGTATGTGATTAAATAAAATTGGAAGAATGAGTAGTAGGTGAATTGAAATTTGAAATATTATATCAGATTTCTCGACCATATTAGTTTTGTTTAGCTTAAATAGAGCATAGCTGTGATAATAATTATTGGATTTTCATACGTATTGGTTCAGAAAAAATCTTTAATAGAGGTATTTAAAATTATTCGTTTTTTACTTCCTTGTACAAGTAAAGGAAGTATGTGATCGCGAAAAACGTCGGTTTTCATATTTCAACCAAAGTATCCATTTTGACCATCCCTGAATCCATTTTGATTAGTTTCGACGTGTCATCTGTACATACGTATGTATCTCGCATAACTCAAAAACGATTAGCCGTAGGATGTTGAAATTTTAGATTTAGATCTATTATAACATCTAGTTGTGCACCTCTCTTTTGATTGTAATTGACTGAACGAAAAGTGTCAGAAAAAGCCCAAAATCCAAAAAAAATTGATTTTGAACTTATTATTATCTGCAGTAATAAGCCATCATTGAGAGCTTTTCAACGATATATCGTAAGTGATACTTATTTTCATTGATACCAGAGTTGTAGCCAAATAAAATTTTAATTAATGAAATATTTGGATCTTTCAAGGCACATCGGTTCAAATCAGACTTTTTTTTTAATTTAAATATATTGATTTATTAATAATTAATTATTAACCTCTGATTGTAAAAAAAAATTACGATAAATAATAATTCAATTATAACAATCAAAATAAAAAAAAATAAAAAATATCAGAATTTATTAATGAAATAAAATTTTTTGTACTTTTCATTTTAAATAATGTCTATATGTAATTTAATAGGCGTTCAAGCAAGTCATGTGGTATCCTCTTTAGATTTTTTTAATAATAGCGTATCTTTGTGATTTATTTATCACGTAATACAGAGTGAATTAAAATTTTTTCCTAAATAATTTATTCCAACTGAAATTTAAAATTTATTAAAATTTCACCGTTTTTCTAAACGGTAAATTTGTACTTCATAAATCCATATAGATACGCAAATGCTTTCATATATGATAAATTTATGAAAAGTAGAAAATTCTGAATTTTTATTGAAAAGGCAATTTACATGTAGAAGTTTAAAAATGTTATCTAACTGAAACCTTTTTTTCATTTTGATATAAAAGGAGATAATTTGATAATCCAAACAAACCTACTCCCAGATATTTTTACCTTATTATCAAGTCGTGATGAATTTCTCTGTAATTTTTTATTTACGTTTTATTATTATTTTTAAGTAAGAAGATTACGTAACAAGATTTCGCTAGAATAATAGTAATATTACCTTTTATTTATCTGAGACGTATGGTAAAATTGTTATTAACTTTAATAATCTATACTAATTGACGTCAGAACATTTATTGAAGTTATCAATTTAGTATTTCTATATTTGTACAAGAGAATTACTTTTATCTCTGTTAGTTATATGTTAAGTTACATGTATTAATATGAAGTACATCCGCATTTCTTTCCACTTATTACCTCATCAGTCTCACGTCAACATGTTTGTATTCTATTATAGGGTTTTCGAATAATTCTTGTGTATTAATAATCTATTCCATTATATATATTATATATATATATATATATATTTATACTAGCAGACAGCAGACCCGGCAATGTTTCGCTAATGCTAGATTTGAGTATATATATATAGATTAAATGAACACAATTGAAAGTTTGATTAAACATTAACAAAATGAACATTGCGGAACTTCGCAAAATTTACCCTTTCCCTTTTTCCCTTTCCCCATTTCCTTTTTACCCTTTTCTCATTTTTATTTTATCATATTCCCATTTCCCCTTTCCTTACCCCATTTCTGGTTCCCTTATTTTCATTTCCCCTTTCTTTTTTCTTCTTTCTACTGCCTTTTCCCGTTTTCCTTTTCCCCTTTTACTATTTTCGATTTTACCTTTTCCGATTTTTCCCTTTCTCCCTTTTTCCCCGCGCGTAAATCGGTCCAGTAGTTTTTTAGTTTATAGTGGACACACATACCGGAAACATTGAAATGGAATCGTAAAATATTTAGTGTAGCGTGTATTGCTTTCACCAAATAGAGTGCGTTGTTTTTCAAAAAGAATAATGTTTTTACCTGTCACAGGTGTGACATCTTAGGTATATAAATAGTAGGTATATAAAAACATGCGCGCATTCGAATGCAACGTTGTATCAAAATTTCAAACCAATTAATGAAGAACTTTCGGAGATTTAAGATTTTGAACAAACGATCATTTTTATTTTTATTTATATATATAATTCCTTAATCTAAATAATTTATTTATTCCAGTCCATTTAAAAGTAGACTGAATTTAATTTTGAAAAGTTGATATGTTTATTAGTAGTACGGGATATTTTTTTTTTAATTAAAGAAATTTTCAGAAATTGTATCTTTATTGTAGTAAAACACTATTAATTCAAACAAAACAATCAAGCAAAAAATGTGAACACAACCTAATGACAAAACAGAAAAAAGAACCCATCAAAAAGTCTTTATATTAGAATTAATAAAATATTATAAATTTATTTGTATTAAATGACTTTTTTGTGAAAATTAATATTATATGACTCATAAAATTTTGAAAATACGTGATAAAAGATTTTTTTAAATATATTTCTTGTTTAAACTCAAAAGCAAAATAAATTAGTAGGAGAGAGGAGAAAATATATTAAACGTTTAAGTCTACTTAAACATAAATAAAAGCAATTTACGCGGTCCTGTTTTCATTATCTCACAGTGGGAGTGGCGCGACTTTAGATCTGCACCGCCCATGACCTAAATTTCCTTTAAATGCCTACTCTTCATTAATAGTTGTACATCTAAATTCTTCAGTATGTAAATAGGAGTGAATCCAGAAAGAAATAGAAATTTATAAACGTAAATACTTCAAATCAAATACTTTTTTCAAGGTATTTTATCTAAGATCTTACAAATCGGAAAACCAAATAAATAAAGTGTTTATTTTGGTTTCCTCTCTGATTTTAATTTAAAATCGAAGTAAATATTCGTTATTAGGGTTACATAATGTTCCTGTAATATGTTTACGTAAATGAATCAATAAAAGTTAGAACAATGATTTAAATATCATTAATAAGATAAGATATGTGGTTTTTCAGGGAAATAGTACGGATAAATGTATTTATAAATGTTATATCGATAATAAAGAAAAAAACCCGATAGATATATCCTTAAATTAATCATATATGTAAATAATATCGCGGTAAATATCGTCAGTTAATGGAAAAATTAAATAATTATCATATAATTAAATAATTATGATATTTTTCTCAAGTGCGACCCTCTAGATGGCGTGTTGCGAAGTTTCAGATATGCATTTACTTGCGTTTGAGGCGATAAAGAAAAGTTAAAAAATTTAAAAATATTCTAAAAAAATGGATAAAATCGAAATTGGAGCTGTTGTAACATTCTTTGATTTAAAATATTTAACCCCGACCGACGTACAAAAAGAATAAGATTACACTTCGTTTTTTATGATAAAAAACGTGAGCTGCTAAATTTAAACGTGTTCGTCTATCAACTGAAAGATGATAAATGTTCGGGATTTCTAAAAACTGCTATGAACGACGAAAACGTCACAAAAAATCCACAATACAGTGTATTTAAATAATCGCCAATTGAAGGTACGTGAGCTTGCTGACATCGCAACCATTTCGATAGAATGTATCATTACATGTTACAAAAAATTTTTATATGAAAAAGCTTTTCACTCGATGGTTACTCGTTTGTTAATAGTTGACCAAAACATGTTTAATTGAACGGTTCTCAAGGATAATCAAACTTATTTAAATGCAATTCCGCTGAGTTTCTTGGACGTTTTATATAACCGTAAAATATGAATTTACCATTACATGACGAATAGCAGTCCAAAAACGTGGGTGGGAGAAGGTGAAAGTGCGCCAAAGAAGAAGGTTTTCAAATTTCGTTCAGGTAAATTTAATTACATAAACCAGAATATAGTCACTTTAAAACTTATTATTTTTGTTATTGTTAAATTTTTAATGAAATTAGTAAACATCAATTTAGGGGTGAAAAATAAATAAATAAATAAAAAAAAAAAAAAAACAGATTATGATACAATAAATACAATACATCTACATAACCTATTCACAAAAGCTTTATAACTAAACCTTATTACATAAAAAGAAATTTCAATCGTTATTTGAATGTTTAAAAGAAATTTACCATAGAATTAAAAAAAAAAAAGCTAGAATATTCTTCAAATCATTTCACTGACGTTATTTAACAATTATAATATGACGTCAATAAAATAGAGAAATACGTAAAGAAAGTCAATTGTTTAGAAACCTTAAAATCTCTTTTCAGACTGACTAGATGAGTATTATTCACTTTTTCTTTTTCTTTGTAATATTCAGAAAGAAATAGTGCAAACAAGAAATACAATAAATGTATTTATTAAATAAAATCTACATAAATTTATAAAAAGATGTAAAAATTTATAATTTAAATTATAAATAAATAATTAATTTAAAAAAAAAAAAAAATAGCATGATAAAATTTTGGAAAAATATTACCTGGAATAAATGGAAAAAATATTTACTTTTTTATAACTTTTTATATAAACTTATACTGGATAATAAATATAATAGCAATTAATGAAAATTTTACGATATAAAAAAAAGGATAAAATTATTTAATAAAATAAAAGCGAATGACCTTTCAATGTCAACAGGGTAACTGTAACTTTCTTAATACGAGGCTGTTATTATTATTCGTAATTTGATTACATTTTTCTGTTAATTCACACTGTTGTAAACACTTTTTAAAAAAAACACATTAATGGACCACCAAAACAAAGCAGTCGCTTAGAATTTTAACTTATTAATAAATAAAAATCACAAAATTAATTGTTAGGATATAACTTAATAAAAGAAAAGAATCGATTTGAAAGAAGGCATAAAAACACTAATTCCGTTTATTTTGGTTAATTTACTATACATTAAGTTCTTAATAGCAAGAGCATTTATTGAATGCGGAAAAGATCAAATGTAGAACATTACACTTACCATTTTAGATTTTTGATAAACATGGTCCGTATGCAACATTAACGATAACACCAAAAATTATTGTTATTTGAGTCGATAGATTAATAAATAAAGCAGCTCTCCAAGATTCTCTATCTAGTGCTAGTCGTTTCATTTCAGTATACCATCTACATCCTACATTCCTAACAATTTGTTTTAGATATTTCAAACGTTGCCTGCCTGTACAATCTTTTCCTTCTACCTGTCCCTCCAATATTAAAGCGACTATTCCAGGATGCCTTATGTGGCCTATAAGTCTGTCTCTTTTTTTAACTATATTTTTCCAAATGCTTCTTTCTTCATCAATTTTCCGCAACACCTCTTCATTTTTCACTTTATCCACCCATCTGATTTTTAACATTCTTCTGTAGTACCGCATTTCAAAAGCTTCAATCGTTTCTTCTCAGGCACTCCGATAGTCCAAGTTTCACTTCCATATAAAGCGAATATATAATCACTTCCATATAATCGAATTATCGATAAATTAAAGTACAGATATCGATAATTGTCTAGTAGAATGTTTAAAAGCTGGTCTTTTATCAACCCATCGGGTTGATCTAGTGTTGAATTCGTCATAGTAAATCAGCTGATTTCGAAGTCGAAATTCTGAGGTTCAAATTCTAGTAAAGGCAGTTACTTTTATACGGATTTGAATACTAAATCGTGGCTTCCGGTGTTGTTTGGTGGTTTTTTTTGTTGAGTGTATCATTTCTTAACCCCCCTCGGAGCCAGATACACAACTAAGCCTTAAAACAGTTCCAGGAGGTGCCTTTACCGCCTCAAACTGTCTCGTCGAGAACTAATGTTCCTCCCAGGCAGCCAGGATTCTTTATTTTGGTGATATGCCATACCTTTAATGAGAAGACCCCCAAGGGAGTCCCCCCACCGGACTTTGCGCCTTGACTCTAGTGAGGAATCCCCGGAGGGATCCCCCACCGGGACTACGGTCTTACTTTACCCCCCAAAATCCAAAGTCACGTTGGAGTCCCCGCTCAATTATCGAGGGTGGGACACCTACGCCGCCCACCCTTCTGGATGGGGCAATCCCAACCCTAAAGTCATCACAAGAATGAAGACGAGGATTCATTTCCGGTCGCCGGCCATGCAGCCACGGCCCCAAGAGCGTGCCCAAAGGAATTGCAGTGCGAACACTTAGGCAGTCCTTACGATGCCCCACACACACATCTCAGGAATGGTCGACCTGAAACCTGTACAAGACTACTACATTTCATTTAAATTTATACATATCCTCATTCATCTTCTGAAGTAACACCTTACGGTGGTTTCGCAGGCTAAACAGAAAAAGAAAGATTGAGGCCTTTTTATTGAGGTGTCAACACTTGTAGAAAGATAGTATAAAAACTTCTACGTGAATAAAACGACTGTTAAACTGAACTATTTTTAGTATTTGATTAATAATAATAATAATTTTTTTTTTGCGAAGAGAGGTGGAAATGCATTTACGCACGGAGTGTCGGGTTCCCGTTGATGGTATTATCCAATCACTATCAGCAGTACCGACTAAAACCAACCCCCTTTCTACCAGGACTCGACCCGGAACCGTTTAACGCATTACTTCCGGTCGAGTCCTCCTATACTAGCCTGATTAGGTGCTACCTAATTTTCAGGACTATCCAGGTCAACCTTCTTGGCCCTGAGAACGTTGCCGACGAATCGGGCTACACTTTCCCAGCTGTTCAGGTGACGGAGCATCATCGCAACCACGTTGTGGGGACTCAGTGCTCCGAGATCCGCCTCTAATGTCCCTCGATCTGCCGCCCACCGAGCACATTTGAAAAAGGTGTGCTCAGCGTCGTCCCATACACCGGGGCAATACAGGCAGTCGGGGGACGGAGCTTTCCCTATGACATGGAGGTAAGCGCGGAAGTACCCGTGACCCGTTAAAAATTGGGTCATGTAGTACTCCACCTCTCCATGCCGTCGCTCCGTCCACGGTCTGACCAGAGGGATAAGCCTTGTGGTCCATCGTCCTCTGTTCTCGTGGTCCCAGGTCTCTTGCCATGCAAGGAACGAATAATAATAATATTATTATTATTATTATTACTATTATTAATACCGTAAGAAAATTATTTCTGGACAATTAAAAATGTAATTATTCATTTAATAATCTAACAAAAAAATATATATGTATATTCGACAATGTTATCTAGAAAAATAATAAATAAAAAATCAGTTATTAAAAAAATAAATATAAATATAAAAAATAAATAAAAATATAAGTGATAAATAAAAATAAACAAAATATGTAATATTAATCAGCTATAAGTATGTTATTTTCAGGAGAAAGTATTTTAAAGAAAAGGAAAATACTAAATATTTTATTCAATACTGCTATTTACACCCAATTTATTATTAAATATAATAATGGTTTTAACTTGTAAATTTACAATTTAACAGTTAATTAATAAGTAAAACTTAATTATTTATTAAAGCATTAAAACAGTAAATTAGACCAATTCATATTGCGTTTATGATATAGAGGAGTTATCGAATAACGTTTTATACGTATGTATACAAATTAAATCAACAGTAACAGAATTTCAAAACGAAATGTTAAATTATTTTTTTTAGAAAGGGTATGATAGGCTGCGCTCAATGGAAAATATTAGAAAATATATTACCATCCATTCATCAACATTATGTAAACACAATAAATGTTGTGTAAATAGACATTAGCCAGTAAACAGTAAAGTATTGCTTGAAATGTCATGACAATTTAATCCCGTTCATATCATCGATTTTACTTGTACATTTATTATACCAATTACAAAAAAACCATTACCGCTGTTTAACAACGAAAATTGTTCTACTTTTTGTAAAATAATTATATTAAAACTCAATAAATAAAAAAATCAGATTTTTTCTTAAAATAAAAAAAATATTTTAATAAAAATCAGAATTTGTAAAAGATTTAATTTACAAAGAAATTAGCACTGTTGGTGTTAATATAATTGTATAAAATAAATTTTCATTTACAAATAACCCAAAAAAATTGTTGGTAGTGGAACGTTATACAATTTATAAAAGAGATCAGATATATATATATATATATATATATATATATATATATATATATATATATATTTATTTATGGCTGTGTTCAATCATTCACCGAGGCTTAGTATGTATCTTACAATTTTATTTAATCTTAACTGATTTATATAAAATTACAATCATTCTATAATCGAAGTTGAAAAAATTACTCTAATTGATAAGTACGAAGGTACGATGAAAATATAACAATCATATATAACTTTAAAAACAGCTTATCAAATTCCAGTTTGATTTCCTCGGATCGCTTTCGGCTATTCTGCCATCTTCAAGAGGAGTATTATTATGATTAATATATATAATTTTTTTTTAATCTCCGGAAACACCGTTAGGTACTGCTTCAGAGGATGAGATGAATGATTTGTAGCGTGTGTGAAAATGCCATGCTTGACCGAGATTCGAACCCGGGACCTCCGGATGAAATGCCGAGACGCTACCACTCGCGTCACGGAGGCCACCAATCTTAAATAATTAAATTATATTTAATATATATATATAAAATGATCGTCATTTTGTTAAAATATTCAATAGTTAAAGTTTTAAGTGATTACGTCTGTATTGTAATTGTTTCTCAATTATTATACTTAAACTTAAAACTTAAACTACTGACGATTTTTAACAAAATGACGATCAATTGTTATATATAAAATTTAATTATGTAAGATTATAATTTTATATATGTTAATCATAATTGTACTCCTCTTGAAGATGGTAGAATAACTGAAAGCGCTCGAGGAAATCAAACTTGAATTTGGTAAGCTGTTTATAAAGTTATATATAATAGTTGTTATACCAAACGGTATCACGTTTGAAAAACAAAATTTGAAAATAACAAATTTTTTCAGTACAAATAACAATAATGCCACAAAATATTCAGGTTGTGAATACTGGATGAATCCAGTATTCATCTTTAATTTTAATTTAAACCAGGAAATTATAATGATCGTTTATTTAAAATATAATAAGTATTTTAAAGATCTGCAGCTAACGGTGAGGGGGGGGGGTCATTATTGTTTAATTAAGCAAATACCAACTGTGAGTAGATAGATATTATATATAGATAAAATTCTACATTAATACTTATTTGGATATAAGGATCCAAAGTACGTTGTAATATTATGCAAGGCAAAAGTTCATGGAGACATGTCGTTAACATCTGTGTTTGTAGAACATTTTTAGAAATAACTGTTATACTTCCTGTCATTCTTATTCTTATGCAGTAGAAAAAAATGATACATGAAAAAGTTAAAAAAAAAAAAAAATATTTTTAAACCTTCATCGGCACCCCGACCACCAATATTGTCCCCAAAGTATTTTTTTTTTGACAGGTTGCACTATTACTATGTTTAGAAAAACATTTTAAAAAATTGGTTAAAAAATATGCAATAGCGTTATTCGATTTTAGGGGAAGAGGGGAATTTAAGGCCAATTTTTTAAATGGTAAGATAAGCATGTACTTAGCTTAATATAAAGTAGGAGGGATTTATGTTTGAGGAAATTCTATATACACGAGTCTCTCTGACAAATTTTATCAAATTAGGTTTATCCTGTCAAAAGTTATTAAGTTTTAAAACAATAATCTTTAATTTTTTTTTGTTTTTTGGGGCCTGTGGGTCATGAAACGTCGAAAAATAAAAGAAATTTATACCCTATTTTTGACTAATTACCATTCTTTCCTTCTTGCAGCATAGCTCTAGAGTATGATGCCAGGAAAATAAAAATGGTTTAAGTAAGACTTAAAGAAATGGTAGCGTCTGAGCCTTTCATCCGGAGGTCCCGGGTTCGAATCCCGGTCAGGCATGACATTTTCACGCACGCTACAAATCATTCATGTCATCCTGTGAAGTAGGTTAAGCAAAAAAAAAGTAAGACTTAAATAACGTTTGTAAAGAAGCAAAATAAAAGTGATACAGACTTCAAACTGTGATCTTTTTTCATAAATATATGTATATATAAGTACTATATTATATATATTTTATAATTTATATTATAAATAATTTTTATTGTTTGTGTATTTATACATATGTAATACATAAAATCATTGAAATTGTGTACAACCTGATATTTTTAAACAATAATAGTACAGTAACAATAGTATAGATATAAATATATACTTTCTAATCCATTGATATTTTAATGACACATAAATAAAAGCAAACGGGATTTTTTCCCCCAATTAGGTATAAAAGATCTCACGTTGTAAACAATAATCAACATTCCGATGTTGGTTTTTAAAAGTAAGCTCTGTTGTAGGAAGTATTGTGTAACGGTTATCATATGTTATCTATCAATTTAATTGTATTTCTTTTTTTAAAATTAATCCAAGTAATATACTATACATTTATATACATACATATAGGATAATTAAAACAAATATTTCTATTCCATTGTATGCAAAATAGTATTTGCCATATTGTTAAAGTTTTGAAATACGATGGAATATAATAATAATAAAAACAATAGTATTTCTACACATCTTTTAATTCAATTAATGGAATAACATTACATATGTTTACATATTTAAATTAAAATGAAGTAATAAATAAAATAAAAGTTATTTTTATCGTACCTTACGGTAATATCTAATGTAAAATTATAATGGGATTTTTAAAACTTACTTGAATCAATAATTGCTTATTTACTTAAAAAATTAAGTATAGTGATCGAGGAGGAAAGGGAAATAATTTGGGAACTGATTCTAAAACTTGAAATAAGAAAAAAACGATTAAAAAACACATAACCGAAAACGCTTTGTTATCGAGTTACGGCTAGCGAAAATTTCCCCCAGATTTCAGTCCCCCCTGTAAAATGAGGTCATACTGAAATTTTTTTTTAAATTTTGGTATTAAAAAAAAATAGATTTCTAAATAAATGCTACATGTAAGAAATGATAGAAAGTTAGGTCTTCGCTAAATACTATTTTAAATCTGTAATAAATCAGAAATAAGTTCAAAGAAGTACAGTACAATTTATATCCTGTTTAAGTTGTATAATAAATCAACACAGTAACACTGATATCCTTGTGCAATCGATCCTGAAACAAAAATACTCCTTGATGTACATCAAAATTTATACTTAACTGTAAAAGTACATTTTTATCTACAAACACAAATATAGTCTATATAAAATACAAATATAATCGATTTATAAAATGACAACTAGGGTCATCCCTGTGCATCACGCAAAAACTACTGGATAGATTTTAATAAAATGACTTTTCGTTATTTTATCTTTTATAATTATTTTGCGCAAAAAATATACAAAATATAAATTAAATGAGAAAACTATGATATATATTTTTATTTAACATTAAAATATATTTTTTGTTTATAATAAAATTAAATTACTATAACCGTAACATCAGATTAATAATTAATTATGTTTGTTAAATGCTTTATTAAAAAAAAGAATATGAAACAAAATAACAGGATTAGGTTTGTTATAAGGAACATAAAATATTTAATAAATTGAAAGACTCTGTTCTTATAAATTAAAATAACAATGTTATTTTTATAATATTCTATAAAAATATTAAGTCATTAAATATCTACAAACTTTTAAAGACTAGACATAAAAAAATGCTTAGTATTGTACTTCGTTGAATGGAAATACAGCAGAAACACTCTTCTTTTTGATTATTAATTCATCATACGAGCTCGAAGCTTGTGTGTGTATGGTAACATGAAATGGATATTTTTTAGCGTATGAAAAATGCTAAGCCTGACCGGGGGATTCGAACTCTGGTCCTCCGGATGAAGGGCTGAGACGCTACCACTCTACCACGGAGTATTAATTATGTAATAATTACAACATAAATTAAATTAATATTCTAGAAGGAGTTTATACGAAGTTTTCCGTAATTTATGGAAAATGTCACCAAATTTTTAAAATTAATATTGAAGAAAAGAATAAAAGAAAAGTTTAGTCAACATTTGTAGTTGTAATACTACAAAATTAATTACGAAAAATCACAATTACTAAATATACCTAAAAATGATATACTGTTAATAAAGTAAAACATTTTCAGTATAATAAAATAGATGTTTAAAACAATATTAAATACCTGAAAATAGACATTAATTAAGATAATCATACAGAAAACAATAAATATTATTAAAATTGATGGAAATAACTTATAGAAATTGTAATAGAAAAAGTACAATTTAAAAAAAAATCTTTTCCCAATAGTTTGAAAAACCAATACAAAAAAAGATTAACTAGTCGAACTTGTTATATTACTTACATTAAGATAAAATTCCAATATATTAATTAATAAGAATGATGAAATAAAAATAAGCATGAAAAAAGTAGTAACGTTTTTTTTTTCAATTAAATTACTGTCAAAGAATTTTACTTGTCAAACCTCTTTAAAATATAAAATTCTATAAAGAATAATTTTATCAAATGTAATCATTAAAATTCTGATGATACATATCGACTAATAGAATATTAGATCATCTACACGTAGTAAATTAAATGAACACAGTGATTATCAATGTGCATTTAAATTAGCGAAAGGAAAATTTCAATATACTGACGGCTCTTTGATGTACCTAATAAAAATAACAATAATTGCAAAAAACAGATGAAGATAATATCGCGTATTTAAAAAAAAATATAAGACGTATATATTAATTCATAAAATGTTAAAATATGAATATATTAAAAATCATATGTTTTGGAAATAAAATAATAAAAAACCAACAATTATATTGTTGAATTTTTATATAAATTTTATTTTCAAAACATGTTATATAATTTTTATATATTTTTTTATAAATTCTCATTTAATCTATCTTTTGTATAATTCTTGCGTAAAGAATTACTCAAAATTTCGGTAATAAGTCTTGTACCCGTGTTACATGAAACAGGTGCAACTATGCCTAATGAAGTGCTCGCCATACGCTGATTGTGAAATATTTTAAAGTTTGGTGCTTGTAGCTGGCAATAATTGTACAGCATTCATTATCGCTTGTTCATTATTATGGTTTCTTGCACTTCACTGACGACCAGTATCTACTCGTTTTGGTTTAAAACTGCCGTTTAAAACTTTCTCTAGGTCGTCTCACCGCAGCTTCAAAAGATTTGCGATCAGATGCTTTTCGATGTAGATAAGTATTACGAAATACTTGAACTGCAGCCAAACCATTCTTGTTTACTTTACCGTAAATTAATATCATGTCCGTATACTCTTAAAATGAATATATATTTGCATTGTCTCCCATTATGTATTTAAAGAAAATGTCACTAAATCTTGTAAAAATAGTTTTCTGAATTGTACACAGAATGTCACAAATACCTTAATACAGTGATTCCCAAACTGTGCGCCGCGGCCTTTTCACAGGGGCGCTGCGAAATATTGTAAAAGCTTCATAATTAATTGAACCAAGACATTTATATTTATTAATTAAATGTTAATAAAGTAAAAAAAAAAAAATAATGATGGTACACGATTTTTATTTATTTTTATCTCTTACAAATAGTTATACTTTTACTTAGGGTACGGCGCCATGGAAAAATTTTAATTGAAAAAGGACGCCGCGACTCGGAAAGGTTTGGGAACCACTGCCTTAATACAATACAAAAACCACCATCAAGATTATTCAAACACTGTTTCAAAAATTTAAATGTTGATCAGCTTATTTTGCCAATCTATGAAAAAATATTAATCTATTCTTTTAAAAAAGTAGTAAATAAATGATCAGGTGCTATCTCCAAACTATGGACAAAATTAGTTATTCATGCTGTTAAAATTTTTTTCACGATTCAGTCTGTTTTGTTTGTTAATAAATTTCAATAACTGTATTCAGTTCTTTTTCTTAAGTAATGTACATGAATCTTTGCAAAATTAAATTTTCTACATTTCTAATTAAAAAAATAAAGATTAACCATTTAACAAAATTTTCTTACGTTAAATCCAGAAACGTGTTATTTTTTACCTCCAACTTTTGTTTTAGGTCAGATATTCTTAAAATTAATGAAGGCAGAGTTCTGGGACCCAATTCTTTGAATACTTTTAGGGTCAAAAATAGTAAGAAAAACTAAATTTGCTTCTTAATTTATCTTCCCAGAATTTTAGAAAGTCATTTCCTCGGGGGAACCGAAATCCGGGCTAAATATTTTACTAGCCGAATCTAGCTAAAGAAGCGTTACAGACCTTTATCTATATGAACTTTTTTCCTATTTTTAGCTATAGAATCAACTCCTGAGAGATTTCCGTATAGTTTTGAATCACAAATGTGTACACACACACATTATATATATAGTGATTCATGAAGAATGTAACAAACTTTCAGGATATGTTCTACTGATGAAAATAAAGAAGAAAAGTCATAAATATAGGTTCGAAAATGTTACGTTAATGAGTGAGTGTCGGCTGGCGAAATATTTCGTGCTGATTTCTGCGTCTTCGGTAAAATTAAGTCAGATTAATTCTTGCGACGCAAATTAAGAGGTAAATTTTATGGGTTTATATTAAATATAACCTGAAAAATTGAAAAAAAAATTAGATCCCTGAACTGTATTTTTAGATTTTGGGGTAAAATATCAAAGATTAAGGTTGAAAGGCCCACTATTTTATGTTTGGCGTAAAGTAACTTTGTTAAATGGGTGATAAAACACATAAAAGTCTGAAACAAAACTTGTAGAAAATTTGATTCTGAGTAAAATGGTATAAAGTTCACAGAAACTACATACAAATGTAAAAATTTCGAAGTTTATTAAAGACAAAAATTCTCAAAAACTACTAAAAATACCGTTGAAGAATCTAATTTTTCAATTTTTCAGGTCAGATTTCATTTGAAACTTATTTTGAGTTTCAAGAATTACAGTCTGACTTAATTATACCGAAGTCAGAGAAGTTAGGGAGAAATATTTCGCTAGCTGATGCTCGTTAACGATGGTTTTAGAACCTATGTTTATGAACTTTCTTATTTATCTTCATTATCAGAACATGTCCTTTGTTAACATTCTTTGTGAATTACTCTAAATATAAAATTGGGACAACATTTAAAATAGACATTTCAGTTTTCTATTTTGTGCATGTATAGTTTATTAATTTTGTGTATGTGTAATTACCAAACTTAATCTGAATAACTGAATCTTAATGTTATTAATATTAATAAAAATTAATATATTTAAAAAAAGCGTTATAAAATGTATATATGTATTAAGCTATTCTCTTGCAAATATTAAGATTAAATGTGATATCAAAGTTTTAAATAATTTATTTAACTGCATATAAAATAGTTAAATTTTATCACGGGTTTCTTTACCACATTCTTTCAAAAAAACATACTTTAATCTCTAGTTTCTCTATTTCGAAAAAACTGTAAATACATTTAAAAGAAATTAAATGAAAGTATTTACATAAAAAAATTAAATAAACAGTGTAAATAAATATTAGATATAACTTAAATTTAATTGCGTCAGTAGATGGTAAGAGATCCTATAAATGGTCAATAATATTCCTTAAAAAAATTATTAAACCGCAAAAAAACATAATTTAGCAATATAAAAATGATCGAGAAATAGATTTCCTTATCTAATCTTTCAAATTAGGGCATTAAAAACAAACCACAAATTCATAAAAAATAAAATCCTTAGAAACAGATCGATAGAAAGATAAGGGAGAGGAAGTGAGAAAATATATATTTATTATTATTATGCACCTTAATAAAACATTAAAATAATGAAAAATTTTTTATAAAATCAACTATTTTTAATGTATATATACCAATGTCTGTGTAAACTGACCAACCAATAAACAAAATAAATAAAAATATTTAAAAAAAAATTTGTAATGGTAAAGAAATATGCGAAACAACATCAAATAAAAGTTTTACATTTAACTTACCTGAAAAAAGGACAAATGATAAACTGTTTAGTTATACAATAATACAGGTAATTTAAAAAAAAAGAATAAAAAATAAAAATGAGAGAAATAAAATTACTTTCTCTACACAATTTATAAGTTTATGAATACATTTATTATTCATTTTTACAAGATTACTAAACACGACGCTCTATTTTAAAAATGTTGAAGGTTGAAATTAAAAAGAAAAGAAAAACAAAAAAGCAAAATTATTTTGATAAATCTTTAATGAAAAATTACTAAATTTCTGCACAAAATTTTATCACTTGGAAGTATTGACTCTTTACAGCCGAATCACTTCCTGACGGCTACCCATTAAAGGACACCAGACATGATGATATAAATTTTAAAGCTTGACGTAACTCAACAACTTAACTTAAGGAACTGTGTTCTTAAGAAACCGGTATATAAACATAGATAAGGCCGTTGATTAAAAATAAATAATAAAAGTCTTTAAAAATAAATAAAGAACTTTAAAAAATAATACTTTAAAGACTTATGTATCCTTAATTTTTTTTTTGAGGGCAAAAAACGTCTACGCGTTATCATCGCCCGGATTTTTTTTAATAAAAAAAATAAAAGAAATTAAAGCTAATCTAAAAGATAAATAAAACTTACAACTAATATCACAGATAAAAATCTAAAATAAAACCAAAAGTAAATAGAATTTAACAAAGTCCGAGATAGGTGTAAAGGGCCCATTCTCCGATAACATAAAGACTAACATAAAAACATAAAACTTAACATCTAACATAAAACTTAAAACTAGGTTAAAAACTAAAATAACAAAATTAAATAAAACTTAAAACTAATACAAACTATATAATAAAAAAATTAAAACTAAGTTAAAAACAAAAATTAAAAAGTGAAATTAAACTTAAAACTAGTATCATTAAAGACTTACAGCCAATATCACTAAAATCTTACAACTAATATCACAGATGAAGTCTCTAAAACATAAAAGCAAAAACAATAAAAAAACTAAATAAAATTTAGCAAATTCCGAAAGGTGTAAAAGGCTCCCTACTCGGATAACAAAATCAAAAACACAGACCCACAAAAATGAAAAATAAAATAAAATTAAAAAACAACTTATTAAAAACTCTTACAGTACAAAAAATATACGCGACAATATTACATTTTTTGTATAAACCCAGCACTGCAAAAATAGAAACATCCGGTTTAAAACTTCATTATCATTGCACAAGACACTACGGATGTTTCTGGGTAGTTTAAATTTACGACGCAACGCCGCGTTACATATGCAATCTATGAGTATGTGGCGCACGTATCCTTAATCTACAATAATTAGCTTATAAAGTATTCAAAATTATTAATTATAGTGAAAGTTCTGTTCCAATTGCTTACGAAACATAATTAAACAGTAATAAATAAGAATCTTCATTCGGGATAGGCTTACTAGACTTTTCATTGGTAACTGGTTTGTTTTATTTTCCGATTAGAAGTAGAATAATTTTCATATTTTAAAATCATCTTAGACGGTTAGTTTTCCCAGATACCAAAAAGTTAAAAAAAAAAGATGTCTTGTATCTATTATCGACTGTAAAAAAAAATAGACCTGTTTCAAAATTTTCATTTTGATCTGTATTACAAATAAACCTCCTCTTTTTCAATTTAGTATACATATTGCATTACAATATCATATAAGAATATTACAATATTATATTGTATAGATCAAGTAAACCAGTTTGTAAATTTAATAAAGGAATGTAAGAAAAAATTTATATTACAAAATAAAATGAAAGATTGAATAAAGGATGAAGGCAGTATTACAAATGCTTTTTAATTACGTTTCGGTAAATACTGTACGTCATCACGTGTTTAATTTACGCATACCATGTGCATATGACATTACGACAATAAAGGAAACGAGATTTAATGACTGTGACTACATTGATATTGATGTATATAGATAGATTATTATTATTATTATATTGCTAAATTTAAATATAATTTATTTAATTGAGAATGTTATATTACATTTTTCCATTATGATTGCTAAAAATGTTTTTGTTTCATTAAAATAATTATAATAAAACGAATGAATGTTAAAACTTCATTAAAATATATATTAAAAAAACAATAAATAAATCATTTTTAGAATTTTTATGATAAAAAAACCCGAAAAGATTGACAAAATAAAACTAAAATACCTATGTATACTAATTACTATTGAATTTATAAATATTTTAATTTCTATTTTATCAATGGCTTAAATAATTACTGTAAAAAAAAAATCTTATCTTAGTAAAATTATTTCTTAAAAATAATAATTATTATATTCATGCTACGTGCGTCACTAATATCATTGCTAATTGTATTAAAAACTGAAGAATTTACATTATAATAAATAAAAAAAATTAACTATTCAAAAAATCATTCAAGAGTTTCTTTTTCTTTTTTTTAATTAGACATAAATTAATATTCTTATAAAATAATTTTATTAAATAATATAACTATATTTAACATTGAAATCAACTAAAGTCATCGAGGTGTTATTAAAGTCATTATGAAAACTACTAAAAAATTCGTATAAAAAAAATTCTTGCGCAGTTCTCTGTAAGAAGACTGACTTTCGTTATTTATTTTGTAAAATATGTTTTCGTGTAATTATTTTGTTTAATGTTTTGCGCAAGAAATATAAAAAAAAACTAAATTAAATGAGAAAACTAGAGGTATATTTTTTTAAATTTAATATTAATATATATTTTTTTATTTATAAGAAAATTAAATTATTATAACCTAATTTGGTGAAATAATTAAAAATAATGAGTAGATCCTACATGCAGGCATCATGTTTAAACTCGCACACCACTGTGACTCACTGCATACGTGCGTATGAAAAGTACACCAATATAAATAAAATCAACATACGAGGTGTGGCTACTAAATAACGAGACGAATGCTGTAAAATATTCTATTTTAGATTGATACATATTTAGTCATTATCTCCTTCAATATACACCTCTCCCTACAACGCTCCATGTGAATTTTCCATTGTTACAAACAGTGCTAGAAGTCTTCTTATGTGAGCTCTTTAAAAAAAAATTCCTTTCCGCACGCCGGAGGCGGAGGTGGATTTCACCGGTGCTAAGTAGGAAATAAAAAAGATTTCCACCTTAAAGTTAAGAAAAACTTCAAATTTACTCAATACGACAATGGTTGAATGTAAAATAAATTAAAGTGCTAAAATAAATGTTTAGCAAACGACAAGCCTTACAAGTCCGGCAAAATTTTTGTCATCCCTTGCCGTAAGGGTTGGTCATATCAAAAATTGTTTCAGACAAAAGTTTTATGTAATGTTTAGAGGACTAACGACCACTTTAAACTGATACGATATTGTACCTATTAAGGGAGGTATGATTTTTTTTTTGTCTTTGAAACCCAGTTTTTTCCACCCTCTGGGTCAATGGTTGGTGATATCAAAAAACTTTACTTAGATAAGTTTTAGGCCCTTATCCAAAAAATAATAGGATCTTTAAACAAATTCGAAATTTTACTTAATAGGAAGGAAAGTTATAGGATATTTTTTTTCGAAAAAGCTTTCCCATTTCCACCTCCATTGCCGATTTTGCCCATTAACGTACTCGACCGAGATTTTGGGTCGTTATGTATCAATTAAAAAGTGATTGGCGGAAAATTACGGCAGTTATCGTATCCACAAGAAAGTGAGATATATATATATAAATGTATATATAAGCTTTTGAACTGACGGTGGTTTTGGGGTCTGAGGGATGTGAAAGGCGAAGATTTTTCGAAATTTTCCGGAAGTCGAATCATGGTACACATTACAATAGGTAGCTTTCTTATGAAATCTACCTAAAAATACGATCTTGAAGGTCTTAACTGATGAATTACAGTAGCTTATTTAATTACACCGAAAATGAGTACGCAGAAAATTCAGGTTTGTTAATGAATATTATTTAAAAATTTATTTACAAAGTAATATTCCATTTTTTTTTTAAAAAGCAAGGAAATTAAAAGATTTAATTTTAAGTGAACCGGTCAAAAGAACGTTAAATAGTTTTTAAAATAATAGAAACTTAATTTTTTTTTTATAGTTCTGGAACTTTTGTCAACGGATGTGAATGTTTGTTAGAATATTTAATTTACTAAAGATAGATTAACGTGATTATAATTATAAATTAAATTTACCGATACAAAAATAGTGATACGACAATTGATTTTTCTATCCTCAAAATTCGTTGTGTTTTTTAAGTTCTAACATTGTCTTTATAACTAATTATATTACTGTTATCTTTTCCCTGCTTCTAATGAAGCAGGTTTCACTATGTAAAAAACGCTCGGGATGAAAATAAAATTAGGTATAAATTTCAATAATGTAGCTTTATATTGTAAAATTTATACTCAAGTTTTACTTCGATTCATTTATTATTTTATATACATTTAAAAGAATAAGTAATATTAGGCAGAAGATCCATTTTCATTTTATGGCAAAAACCCAACTCTAAATCACTATTATCTGATAAATTTATTAACAACTAATTTAAATCCGAAGGAAATCATATTATTATTATTTAAGAGACACACCATAAATGGGTGATTTTAAGAAAGTAACCTTTTTTCTATTTAGCCTTCGGAACCACTGTAAGGTATTTCTTCATAGGATGATATGTATGAATGTAAATGAAATGTAGTCCTGTACATTCTCAGGTCGACGATTCCTAAGATGTGTGATTGATTAAATACTAATCACCAAAGAACACCGGTTTCCACGATCTAGTATTCAAATCCGTATAAAACTGTCTTTACTAGAATTTGGACCTCAGAACTCTCGACTTCGAAATCAGCTTTTGCGATTACGAGAACACCACTAGACTAACTCAATGGGTTAACATAAGACTCACAAACGTATCATCAAGTATATCAAAACTCAAAAGAACAATAGATGGATCGACGATATCCGCAAAAATATGCAAAAAATAAACAACACCAATGAAGAAACACAAGACCGGACACAGAAAGAAAACCAATCATAAAAAGAAATTAAAAATTACTGGAGTAAAAAAAACCTAAAAAACGTACGCAAAGTTCGTCACGTCCTTAGATGCCTAGATCGAGAAAAAAAATCTTCCTCAGAGTAGATATAATATATAAGAGAGTATGGGTGGTCAAGGGCTGATTTTAGTAAACATTAGAAAAAAATGATATGAAATGATTACTCCGGAGGATGACTAAAAGACAGTCATATTCTATCTGTACGTAATATGAAAAATATTTTACTCACATACATGTACGCGTGAAGATAATATGGAAAACCGAAATAATTTTACTATAAACAGGGAAAAATAAATTATTGAAAAAATCGAGAAGTTTATTGGGATTGTTTGTTTTTTTTAAATCTGTAAATCAATGTATTATTTTTTGAATAAAAACTTTCGACATTATTAACTTAAAAATTGTAAAAAAATAAATAAAAATCCGTTACAACATAAAACAAACTTATAAGACAAAAATAATTAAAAAATAATAAATAAACAGTACATAACTAAAATTAGGTTACATTTAAAAAAAAAAATCTAGATCTATAACGAGCTACGGTGTAGTTCATAACGCCTGGAGGCTACCGTGAGAGAGGTCAAAGGTCGTTGAGTTAGGTGGTACCGCCTGGGTATTATAAGTATTTCTCATACTTCAAACAGAAACATTTTTCATAAATTTTAAAATAGCATTCCATTTTTCGTATTTTTTATTATTCCTTTAATGTCCTTGCATATTCTAATATTAACATAGTCTTATAAATATTTAAAATACCGATTAAAATGATATTTAACAAATTTTCTTTTTTAATAGATTTTTTTTTGTTGTTGACAATTACACATAATATATTAGTTTAAAAATAAATTCATTTGTGTTTAATTTTTTGGGAATATGTTATTTAAATCGACAATGAATTCCTGTGATTAATCATTGAAGGGAAAAACAAGATAATATCGATTCTAAAATAAAAAAGCAGTGAGAATAAATACTAGATATAAAAAAATTAGGAGGAATAGAAAACAAAAATTCCCGCAAAACTGTGCAAGAAGATCGACTATTCGTTATGTATAATATTTTTGCGTAAGAAATATATAAAATATAAATTAAATGAGAAAATTAAGAGGCATAATTAAAAAAAAAATTAATATAAAGTATATTTTCTGTTAATAAGAAAATCCTCCAATGTGAAACGTTCATACCTAAACGGGATTGGAAGCCGGGACCTCCAGTTGAATGGCCGAGACGCTGCCACGGAGGCCGGAGTTCATAGAAAATTAAATTATTATAACCGTAATTTGAATAAATAATTAAAAATAACGAGTACACTCTGTATTCAAACATCAGGTTTACTCACTCACCACGATGACTCACTACATAAGCCCATATGAAAAATACACCAACGTAAAGTCAACATGACTTCAAATTATGGATACATTGTCTGTTGTCGACCTCAAATTAAGTGTAACTGAAGAACAATTGAACCACTTTTCATCAAATTTTCACATGCATGACTACAGATAAATTACTACAGCATATCTAAATTTAACCCACCGGCTTGATTTAGTGGTGAACGCGTCTTCAAAATTAGCTGATTTTGAAGTCGAGAGTTCCAACGTTCAAATCCTAGTGAAGGTTTTATACGGATTTGAATACTAGATCGTGGATACCAGTGTTCTTTGGTCGTTGGGTTTCAATTAACTATACATCTCAGAAATGGTCGACTTGAGACTGTACAAGACTTTCACTTATACATATTATCCTCATTCATTCTCTGAAGTAATACCTGACGGTGATTCCCGGAACAGGAAAAAAACGCATATCTACATTTAAATGAAATTGATCAAGTAATTTTGGTGATTTTTGAGCTACAAAATTTTATACATAAATCGTATTTTCATATCTCAAAACGTAAAGTAACTTCATCCTCTAATCCCACCATACGATTGAAAAAATACCTCAAATTTAGATTATGTTGATTGTTGTCGAACTTTAATTGAGCGTAACTTAAGAACGACTCGACCAATCTTCATCAAATTTTCACATACACAACTTCAGAAACACTACTACAGCATATATAAAATTTCAATGAAATTGATCCAGTACTTTTGGAAATCTTGAGCTACTAATTTTATACGTAGGCATATATATGTAGTGAATGCATAATCCTCATACGTAAATAGAATTCAATTTAACCCCCCCCCCTCGTACTTTTCTTCGAAAAGTCGGTAAAAAACATCAGGAGAAGTAGTAAAAAAAACAACCCATATATTTTAGGGTAGTATCCAGTCTTATCTAGAATAAACAAAAAATGTTATTTCCTTTTGGATCAATGATCTACTTTAAATTAGAATAAGGTCGAATTTATTATATACTGTAGGTTATGACGCACGATTCAAAGTTAAAGATTTAGCAGTATACTACGTTGATGATAAATTTAAGACGACAGAATCTATTTTTTCTTGTCTGTTTTTTAAATTGTTATTCAATTTTTATTTGTTTACAATCTTATGTTATTTGTTTACATTAAACTTAAAAATATAAGGTTTTTAACCTTTTAACTGTCCAATGCGGGTTTAATAATAAAAACAGAGTGATTATTTTCGATAATTACGAATTAAAAATTAAATTATATATAAAACTTTAGTTCAGTACATATTAATTTGAAGAAATAAGTGTTTTATTTGTTATTTTATTATTATTATCTTACCTCAGCATAGTTATATTGCAGGCTGTGCCAGTCACTATAGCCGGTGCGGTCAATTATTTCAACTGTTTAGTGCGTGTGTATATTGTGGTTGTCACTATTCAAGAATTTTCATCCGACGTGAGTTTGATTGAGTTAATCAGTGAGGTAAGTAATAATCAACATTCTGCTTCTTTGTTACAAACAAAAGGAATTTTATATAATCTTAGGTGTTTCATACAGAAATCATGAAATGTTTCTTTCGTTAAGTGTCAGAGAAGATAAATGACGTTTGCAAATTCTGCTTTTTTAAGAAACGGTACGTGGCTGTAGTCCAGCAAACTGAAATTAAAAGTTGTTCTTTATCCACCGGGTTGGTCTAATGGTGAACGCGTTTTCCCAAATCAGCTGATTTGGAAGTTGTGAGTTCCAGCGTTCAAGTCCTAGTAAAGGCAGTTACTTTTATACGAATTTGCAAACTAGATAGTGGATACCGGTGTTCTTTGGTAGTTGGGTTTCAATTAACCACACATCTCAGGAATGGTCGAACTTAGACTGTACAAGACTACACTTCATTTCAACTCATTTATATCATCCTCATTCATCCTCTGAAGTATTATCTGAACGGTAACTCCCGAAGGCTAAATAGCAAAAAGAAAGAAGTTGTCGTTTACTTCCTGTAGAAAGGAATACACTAGTATTAAATTTTTTAACGAAGGATTTGGTAAGAGTATTGCAGGTGTAATTGATTGGAAAGAATTATAAGGGAAATGCGCGTGGACATCTTACTTCGTAACCCTGTATTAATAGGCGGGAATAGTCTGAATCTGGAGATAGACGAATTTTTTGTAAGGTGAAAATGCAATTTGTGGACGGTTCCCCTCAGTAATGGGGGGTTTTCTGACAAACAAAAGAATGTTTCATATATTTGATTCCCGATCGAATGAAAAACACATTATTATTAACTGTCATAAAAGAGTGTATTACACTTGGATTTTTCATTTCTGATTGTTAGTGGAGTTACAATGATATACCAGTAAATAGATCTGGAATGTTAACCGACTGATTAACAGTTTGATGTGTAAAAGTGTAATCTTGTAGATTTTTTTTTATACCCAGCCTTGGAACCAAACCCCCAATTAAGCATGAACACGGTTACGGTACGTGCCTTCGCCTCTAGCCGCCAGGCCCGGCTATGCCGTGGCCGGCCTTCATCACCCAGCAATCGGGACTCGGTCCTTTGTGCTGCGCCTCTAACCGTGACACCCCCGAAGGGACGGCTCCGCCAGGACTCAGTCTTTTATCTCAGGGCCTCGAGAGTCCCCGCACTTCATCACCACCGCCCAACCGTGCAAGTACGGGCGAACGACAGCTCAGTACGGAACTGGCCCTCATCCCCAAGCTTCCACTCGTCACGTTCGAAGTCAACTGCGTAACATCGTTCTAACGATGGTCCCCACCTCGAAATGCCCAATTACGGCAGAACAGTCGTGGCGTTCCTCGTCCCACCGTGGGCACTGGAAAATCACATGTTCCGGCGTGTCAAACTCCCGACAAAAGGGGCAGAAGGGGGTCTTCCAGCTCTTCTTCGTCCACATAGGTATGAACGAAAGTCCCCCATGGCCGATCAGGAGTTGTGTCAACCAGAATCCCAGTTCTCCAAACTTCCTCCCGGTCTATGGCTTAATGTGTGTGATCAAACGATGCGTCCATCTCCCTTTCGTAGACTTTTTTATAACCTCCAGGTCCACTGTTAGGTATTACTTCAGAGGATGAGATGAATCATTTGTAGCGTGTGTGAAAATGCCATGCCTGACCGGAATTCGAACCCGGGAGTTCCCGATAAAAGGCCGAGACACTACTACTCACGCCAGGGAGGCCGGCTCCCTTTCGTAGATTAGGTATTATCATCGTAACTCCACTAAAGAGCAGAAATTATGTTCTTTTCAGGTCGTACACTCTTTTATAACACTTAATAACGTGTCTTTCGTTCAATAGGAAACCAAAGGTTACAATTTTACACATCAAACTGTTAACCAGCCGGTTAACTTTCGAGATCCGTTTACTACTGTGTTTGTACACAGTGGAAGGTTTATAGGCAGCTGCGAAAAGATGGGATCGGAAGGAGTACAGTAGATTCCTATAATGTTCCGATAGATTAGATTCCTATAATGCGAATTCATGTGGCGCCAACGTAACATCGGCAGGGATTCGTTCGATCAAATTCAGCAGGATTTGCCTTGTTTTGGCCTCTAGTGAATATAAGTAAGACTGATTTTTTATTGTTATAAAAGCAATTTAGGAAATGTCACTGCTTTCGAAATAAGACCCTAATTATTTTCTCAAAGGTCCTAGGTTCGATTAATCTTCGTAGTTTTGAATATTTGAGAACGTGATAATAAAATTTTATAAAATATGAGAACGCTTTGGAATGTTAAAAGAATTTATTTTATTAGTACGAATACTATTTATTGTATTATAGAGTAGCATAAAACACGTTTAAGTTATATAGAGTCGTGTCTTTCTAAAACATTCAGTAGATATTACGGAAAACATTTTTCTGGGTCAACAGTGAATAAGCTATTTTTTCCTCTTTCTAAGAGGATTGTTTCTATTAATGTTTCCTCATAGTACATACACTACTCTATTTCATAAGCACGAGCTTCATATACTTGAAAATAATGTAATTTGTTTATAAAGTACGAAAGTCAAAAATTTAGTATTATCTTCACTAAAAAAACAATCTGTTTTCAGAAAGAATAACACATGAAGCATTATTATACCGTAGTATTAGTTTTATTGTTGTACTATTTTACGTTTTTTATTTACAAATAAATATATTAGTAAGTAGTTTTAAATATTTGTTAAATATTATTATTTTATTGCCGCTATATTTTCATAATTATTTAAATATCGGTCAAAACTGCGATGGTCGGAGTATGTCTTCGTGTTTTAGTTTATAGGACCTCGGAGAGCTTAGTTTAATGAAGTAAGTTATACGTCAGAAAAAAAAGCTACAAATTAGTTACTTGAAATTACTTAATTATTTCTTATGAATATTACTCATATAAAGGAACTGAGGCACAAGAAACATTAATTAGTTTTGCTTTTTCTGAAAGTAAACATATTAACAACAATACTATTTTTTGAAGTGAATAGAGTGAAAGTGATATCTGTATAGCTAAATATCACCTGCATTACATTCATTTTTCAATGATGATATGAAAAATTATAATTATATCAGTAATGACTGCAACCCGGAAGTTTCTTCACTTCTCATATTTTCCATTATACTTAAACATTTAGTGTTAATTGCTTTTAAAAATGAGTATAACATTTTCAGGTGTAATTTATGTCAAAACTATTTGACTGAAAAATAAAGTTAAAAAATAACGAATAATAACAAAAATATAAATGTTTAAGATCAATGTTTTATTTATAAATACAGTATTGCAAAAAGTAAAATGCAATAACCAGATAAAATTTTCGTAATAGGTAATAATATTGTTAATAATGAAATATACAAATCAAGTCACTTTTACTTTTCAATGAAATATGAAACTTATTTGCCAAATAAAACGTAAAAAATATTTTCTACGTTTATTATTATTATTATTGTTACACTACAATTATTTCAACCTTAGAATGATTAATGATAATACAGGTTATAAAAATTTAACATTAATAAACTGTAATGCCTTCCTTATTATGAAACAAGCTTATAATGACTAAATATTATGTTGTTATTTAAGCTTGTTTTTTTCTTTTTAATCTTAAAAAGTACAACATATTAAATTACAAATTAAAATTCCTCTTTTTTGATACACTTTTAAATAAATTCAATCGACGTTTAACACAGATTTAATAATAACTTATAAAACATGTATAATATGATAAAATTTATTAAAGAATAATTATAAAATAATTCCCCATCCCTCAAAAACAAGTCATAATAATTTATTTTTTATAAACAAGCGATAAACATTGAAAATTAAAAAACACGACTGCCGAAAAAAACATTGCCGACAAATATTTCTCTTTAATATAGGATAATTGAAGAGCGTGCGGGCGACAATTTTATACATATTTATTTTTTTAATTTTATTATTAAAATGTTTTCAAATTTTATTATTTCTGTTAAAAAAAATAACGTTTCCTGAAGATTAAAAAAATACACATTTATTGACGTAAAAATAATTTATACAAACATAACCTAACAATTAATATTTGTACTTTGGTTTCAATAGTGATTTACAGTTCGGAAGGCCAAATTTTTTTTACTGATAAATTGTCAACAATATTTCAATGATGTATTAAATGTTTTGTATAAAAACAAAAACAATAATTTAAAAACAGTATATATAATTAAGCTTTTATTTAAAAATATCCCATGATTTATTACTAAATTAAATTAAATAACATAATCGTATGCTTTAAATACTTAAAAAATATTATCATTTAAACATTTTACTTTTAACGAGGGAAAACATAAATTGATTAATCTATAAATCAATTAACGACGAATTTAAAAAATGAAGCTGACGATATACTAAACAATTATTTTTAGTAATTTTATTACTCCGATAAAACAAGAATTAATAAACAACATACGTGTTAAGTTGTCCGGGTGAAGCAGCAGCTAAAACAAAAAAAAGACCTTTATTCCCCGGTGTATTTAAATATCTTTGTACATCACAACCGTTTTTAATTGATGAAACCATCATACAATTCGTTGAAGAAACACAAGAATCAGCCCGTACTGTTGCGGGAGCCATGTGTACCACACAACCTACAAGCGGCAACTGGATCATCGAAAGAGAGACATGCTCTAAACGTCTGGAGTGAATGTGTGTGCAGTGCTGCGCGCTCGTCACGTCATAACTATACCGACTACCCCGCGTCATCATCGCTCACCGTCGTCACTGATGTGTAACTCTGTAAACGCACGCGTACTTAGAATATTCCAATAAATCATTTACTATATTCCAAATACCGATGACAATAAATATCCTTCTACAATAATATAATCTAATAATTATTACATTGAGTTCAATGAATAAATTAAAACATGTTTTATTTATATAAATATGTTAACATGATTTTATTTAATTTACATCAAACAATTTAAATTAGATTTATTCATCACGTGTTTTAAATAAAGGAAACGTATGTTGACTACCAAATAGAAGTTGATATATTTATGTTAAATCTAACCATGAATCAAGAACCAGTCGATTCGTCAGTTTATAATCAGGTAGAATATAATTAAAAAAATAGCATTAAGAAAATGAGATAAACAATGTATTGTATGTAATATGTATTATAATAAATCATATGATTGGCAGTCTGAGTTTTTCTAAAAAAAAATACTCCATTGTTAGTCGTGAACAGTTATTTATTTATTTTTTATAAATATAAAGAAAAGTAATTCCTTTTGTAGTGGTGTTTTTTTAAATGCTTATTTATTATTTAATTAAAATTTTACTTAAAACATTTCGTTTTTTTTTATAAATTTTAATTGAAATAGCCTCATGTTATTTTTATCGTAGGCGCAAAGTTTTTTACATGCGACCATGACACTTCCTGGTCAACATGCCTTACCTAATTTAACAAAGTATCTTAACACGTATACAGAAGAATTTTTTTTTCTGTGAAGTTTAGTTTTATTTATTTGATTGTTCTTCCCTGAGTATCCCAGAAGGAACAGGGTACATTAAATTACAATATTTTTTGAATTTGTTCTGTTATATCCCTTCTTCCTTCGTGGTCGGATGCCCTTTCTGTTCCTGGGCCAAGGATCAAAGGTGATATGGTAAGAGAATAAGGGAAGATGACGACAGCATCTCCAATATTTTTATCAATATAATTTTTTCTTCTCTACTGACGAAGATTAATTAGCAATCGAAATGGGAACTTATTATTACATTTTAATAAAATTCGTTCTTAAAAGGCTTTCGGGTGTTCGTTGTTTTTGAATTTATTTTAATAACTATTTAGCATAGTTGTTCTTTTTTATTATGTATGATTTTAAAACAATAAAAAACTCACTACGCATAAATTGGGAATTAATCTTTAGTTAGTTAATTTGACTGTTAATTTTCTACCCTTCCTAGCATTGTCACTCTAACGTTTGTAGTTGACGTTTCGAGTACCTTCATTCTCAAAAGTATTTTTAACAGTGAGTCTTCCTGAGTTGGGATCGTCGAATAAATAGCGATGTTAAGCTTTTTTCACTACTCATCCCTACTCTCATGGCCTCTTCTGCTTTGTTCCTTTCGCTCAACGGTTATACAGTTTCTGGGAACTAATCCTACTGATTTTTTTTTAAACAATTTAGATTTTTTTAATATTACATCGGATTGAGTATTTATTTGTTCATAAATTATTTCGTGTCCTTTTAATTTTAACTTAGATGTTTTCTAAAATATTTAAACGTTTTTAGCCAATCTGACAAGTAATAACGGATTCCTCATATACTTATCAATAACGTATTAAAAGATGTGGATTTAAAGACGCGGATTATTTTTAAAGAAACCTTTTTCGTCACACAATCTTTCTTAAATGTTACGAACTTCTCATTGATGAACTTAGAAAAAATTACATAGGTTTGTAGGCTACAAAGACAAATTTTGAATAAGCTTATTAGTTTCTTTACCGAATACTTTAAGCTCGGGATTTTTTAAAAAACAACTGACAACAAAGTTGTAATACTCATTGGTTATTTTTTTCTTATATAGTGGAAAAATAATGATACATGAAGATAAACCAAAGAAGTTTTAAAAAATCGATATTCTTAAATTTTAATTTCGTAGACAGATTTCTACACCTTATTAAAGATGTAAAACTGGAATAAAATAAACATAAGGTTAAAATTTTACCGAAAATTTTTTATTCTGAAGAATTAAGAACTAAAAACTGTTCCTTCTTATAGCTAATTCTTCTCTCGCTTTTGAAAAAGTGTGAGAAAAACCACAAACAATTAAAATTTTATTTTGAACCAGATTAAAATCTATTTTTTTAAGGTTTTGGTCACTTTAAAAGAGCTAAATTCTTATGAATAAAACATTAAAAAAATATCAAGAACAAAATAACATCAGGGACAAAAACATCTAGGGATGTTTTACATTGAAAGTGATATTGAAAACATACAAAAATGTTTAAATTAACGTGATTTAGCTGTTCTTTATTCAAATTACGGCTAAATCATGTTAATCTATCATGAATCTAAATGTTATTTTTACAAGGTCTAAAAGAAAAAAATTAAACTTAGATTTATTCATATTTAAATATAATTCATTATTATTTATTATCTACAGTTATAACATACAGATGTTGTATGTTATAAGTAGATTAAAATCTACTTTAATAAGAAAAAAAACATTTCCCATGTCAAAAAAAAATCATTTAACATTTTAATTTTTTATTTTAGAGTTAAGGTGTTATGAAACGTCGAAAAATGAAAAAAACGGAGAGAATTCGTTTGTTTCGTACGTAAATATGAGTGTTGGAGTCTATTTGGGTTAATAACTTGAGTAAACTATTCGTACTTGGCACGACGACATAAACAAATTTTGAATTTTGAATTGGAGGTCTGAAAGGAATCGGGAAATAAAATGATGGAATGTTATATATCTGACCATTTTCTAAGAAAATTTTACGATAATATTGCTGAATTAAAAAAAAAAACAAAACAAAAACTTTACTTGTGATTAAATAAACATTTCAACATTTTAAGATATAGGTCATTTCAAATTTTTGTAATGCGGCTTAAAATAAATTATTTTGAACAAAAATTGTCTTCATCCTTATTTTCATGAAGCAAAAAGGGTACAAAATTATAAAAAAGATTTACAAAACTATTATTTTGATAATCTTTTAACATCGCAATATAATTATAATAATGAATATTGATTTGTAAATGTTAAAAGTTCAAATGCTTTCGAGGTGTTGAAAGTTAGCTATTAAACAAATATTACATTGAGAATCACTAGCTTCCATATAAAGTCTCTAAGCTTTATATTGAAGATGTGTAAAATGTTTGATAAGTCTTAAACTAATTATTTCCTTTTCAGAAAAAATTTTTAAAGCTCAATTTCCAAGTTAAGCAAATAGGATATTAATATTATTATTAGATTGATTATTAATAACAAATACTGTAAATGAAAACATAAGTACATACCTAGAAAATTTAATTGACATCATTTATTTAGTCGCTTTAATTAAACTATTGAAAGTAAATTAAAAAATAAAATTATACAAAACACATCCAAAACAAAGAACTAAATAAATTACTATTTTGTTTCTATAAACGTTTTGTAGTTGAAATATACTGCCTTATTTCATAAGGAAAAAAGTTTTAAAATCGTCAACGTACGTAAAATTTAAATTTAGCAACAGTTAGTGGTATCTATAAGCAAAATAAAAATAACACCACATCCGTATTGTTACGATCAAGTTAAAAATAATATACTAACTTAATCATAGAAAAAAAATTAATAAAATTTGAAAATATTATTTATCAATAATTAACCATTTTTAATGGTTAATTAAAATCCTAACAAAGAATATAAAAATGCTGGAGGAACATAGAATATGTTGGTGGAAACGGCTAAAAATAACAGGCATACGGGTATCAGTCGATAAAACTAAGTACATGACCAACATTAGGCATTTATCAAATTAATTTAGTAACATACCTTGGAAGAATTAGGAAGACAGAGAGATTAAAATATCTTGGCGAAGTAACACAACCAAATGGGTTAGATAGAGAGGTAAATAAGGCTAGAATAAATAAACTGCAGAAGGCCAAGGCCTTATAATAAAAAAGGATATCAAGAATGGGAATTATTCGACGTTACGCCACGGTAGTTTGGTCTGCAGTGCTGTATACTATAAAGTGTGTAGCTCCAAAGCTAAATTGGAGTTGGCTGAAAGAAAAATACTAATAAAGATACTCGGACCACGGAACACTAATGAGGATTGGAGGTTACGGAAGAACAAACAATTCTACCTCTGTACTGACAGATGCTATTCGAAAAAGAAGATTGGCCTTTTATGCGCAGTTGGCTAGAATGGATGAGAACAGATTGACGAAGAGGAATTTTTGAGAAAAGCGATAGAGGCAAAACAAACACTAAGTGGGTCAAGTAGGTGAAAGAAGATTTCGTGAGCAGGAATAAATTCAACGGATATAAGGGACAGAGATACATTTAGGAAGAAGATCTGTGATGATTTTCAGAAAGGAACCATAGTGTAGCAGTAAAAAATGGTTAATGGATAAAAAAATATATATATGAACACATCTGGATTTAACGATAACTGTGTGAATAAAAAATACCTAAAAAGTCGACACATTCAAAATGCTTGAATTTTCTATTCAAGTATTTCCTCCCAACAAATACTTAAATTCAAATCCAAAAATCCTAACCGGTCCTGAGGCGGAACCGATCCCATATCAGGTACAAGGATTTTTAAATGGAGCTCTGTAAGTAGAATAAGTCACTTAATAAATCGCCCCGTTACGCTTTAATTGGTTAAATATTGGCTAAGCGCCAAGGGCGGCTTACTTATAAATATCGTATGTGATGAAAAATACGAATGCTGCATTTGATAACTGGACCAAAAAATTAAGTCTTAACCAGGAATGGCATTAATTTCATCCAAAATTTCAAATTGTTTTACTACATCAGAAAGCAAGGATTTGAAAGTGTGACTACAGTAATCACAATTTACGAGGTGTGGCTATTTAATAACAAGACTAATGCTGTAAAATATTTTATTTTAAATTTATTCATAATAAGTTATTATCCCCTTCAATACACACCCTCCTCTACCCAACAACGCTCCATGCGAATTTTCCATTGTTCGAAACAGTCTTCTTCTGTGAGCTCTTTCATGATGCATGTCGCTTTTTCTTTCACAGCTTCAAAGATCTGAAATCTTGTTCCTTTTAATGCAGATTTGACCTTGGGGAACAGATAAAGCCACATGGTGCCAAGTCAAGCGAATAAGGCGGATGGTCAAACATTAGGATGTTATGCTTGGCTAGAAACATCTTGACTCAATGCAGTGTGAGCCGGCGCATTGTCCTAATGAAAAACCCATGACTTGTTCTTTCACAATTCGGGTCATTTTTTTCTTAGTTTTTCACGGAGTTGAGCAAGGACCTCAAGGTAGTAATGTTGATTAATAATTTGACTTCAGGAACCCAGTAAAGGTACACAATAGTCCCATGACTATCGAAAAAAACCAGTCATCGCTTTGAATTTTGATCATGATTTTCAACATCTTCTCGGCCATCTTGGAAACGCTTAAACCACTCAAAAACCCGCGCACGTGATAAAAATCCATCGCCATATACTTTTTTTAATAAAAGAAAAGTTTCAGTAGCGGTTTTTTCAAGTTTCATAATAAATTTCACGACAGTTCTTTGCTTTGATAAAACACATCATTTTTTCGGGAAAACAAAAAAAAAATTAGATTTTACTCAAACGAAGGCCACAGCCAAACTAATATGTCTACAGAAACTGGAGTGGCAACAATCGAAAGAGAAGACTTCACGCTACATAGCTATTGGTTATACAAATTTGGCGCATGCGCAGTTCTTCTGTAGCAACATTAGTCTCGTTATTTAACAGCCACACCTCGTACTGGTTATCAAATCTCGAAGAAAAGGAGGAGGTTGATTGAAGATGAGATAAAAATAAGGGTTAGTGTTGGTATGAAAGATGAACATTTCTTAAGGACGATTTAAAGGATAGGAAGAGATAATGCAGAAGAAGAAGATAACAAATTATATCTACGAGGAACACTACAAGTATTTGATATTTGAAGATTTGAAAAACCTCAATGGAGGATTAATAAGTAACTTTTTCCAAACCTGGAAAGGAAATTGTTTGACATTATTAATTTTTTTATTGGGTATGATACAAAATAAAATGGTTAGAAAAGGTGGATTAAAATATACATATTAAAAAGTTCCATAATGATATGTATTACATTAAAAGATTAATTACAAAATTGAAAAACAAAAACACATTTAATCAATGTAATCAATTAAATATTAACAAAAATATAGTTTTTTAATGGATATGGTTAAAAATTCTATAAAAGATCGAATATAATATCAAATGTAACCACCAATAACTCGTTTCATGTTAATTTTATAATTTTATGTACTTCATTTCCGTCAATAATATGTAAAAATCATATTAAGAAATATTCTTCTAATATAGACTAAATTATGCATAGAATTATGAACACAAAACACATATGTTATATTTCGTTTAAGTATTCAATGTAATAAATAACATATTAAAGATTAATCACCAGTGATCATAATAGTAATTAGCGTAGGTTTTACGTAAAATAAAATTAACAATATTAATTATTTATTCCTTAATTATTTATATGTTTAACATTTTTGTAATACACATAAAATTTAAAGTATTACAGAATTTTTATTTAATTTTTTCTTCGTTGTTTTAAATCTATAATTGAAACTAATTTACAACCTACATGCAAAGGCATATAAACAAATTAACATTGATATATAACCTATTTAATTTAAAACTAATTTACTTGACATTTTATTACTTATATACTAATAATATTATTATTAATTACATGCATAAAATTATTTAAAATATGATAAAAACCTTCATTTTATATATATTTTTTTAATGATTAAAAGGTTAACGTATAATTATATGTTATTTATTTAATTTAAAAAGTATGTAATATTTCCTGATTATTTTATTATAATTAAAAATAATTTATTTATTTAAAGGAATCATTTTATTTCAGAAAAGTAATCTTAAGTAACTTTCTTATAAAACAAATAACCACTTTTTTAATTTTTAAAACTCTTTTATCTATAAAAAACAAAAGAAAATATAACATTTTGGTTTATTAAAATGAATTGTCTTAATGTGTGTTCAGAGGGGAAGAAATATTAGAATAAACTCTTTTTTTAGGCTTAATTCAAAAATTTTCCGATTAAAGTAATCTAATTTTACAATCTTTTAGTAATGATTTTATATAATTTTATTCTCTACAGGGGGTCTAATGAAACAATTTATTTGGAGGCTTTCTCGTGCCACAAAATTTGGGGAACGGACTAGATTTTTCCCTTAAGAATCTGTATTCTAGTATTTCCTTTAATTCTTGGAGGAAAATAAACTTTTATTGCAACATATATTTTTACTTTGGGAAAGGAACGCCCCTAGCTGAAAAGACTTATGGGTTTTCCTCTGAGAGGATTATATGTCCGATAATGCGATTTCTGAAAGGATAGATCGTTCTTCCCAAAAAAAAGAACTTATGTTTGATCCTTTTTTCTCCTATTAAAGGGAGTGTAGGTCCTTTATGGTTCTGGATGTATGGAACGTTTGTGGTTCTAGATGGTTCATGCTCAGTATGCTGGAGTTTCTAGCGACAAAGCATCCTTAATGTTATCTGTGGAAGCTGCTTTTTTACCTACTGAATCTGTTTACCGTTCGGCAGCCTCTCTTTAAGTGAGATGCTAATTAGGTATGCCGTTTATGCCTATTAGGTAGATCCTGATAGGGTAAGGGCTTCTTAATCACTCCTAAAATCCTAGATAAATACATCTCATTTTTTGGAAACATTTCTGAAATCAATAATCAGAAACTTTTTTTGAAAAGAAGAGCTCATTTTACAAGGGATAAAAATACTCGCAAATATAAATAATTAAACATGTTATTTCGAAAGACATTTTGTATTAAAAGCTTAGCTAAAGAAAATAACTGTTTGGTCTGGAAGATTTCTTACCAGTTTTTTAGTTGCTTAGGATTAAGTATTAGTAGATGATGTAGAATGTTGGGGGAGGGAAGATATCACCTAAAAAGACTGAGGTTTTGTTATTAAATATATATATTACTTAAATCTGAACTTTCGTAAATTAAAGCATAATGATATTGATCATAAAATGATTAAAAAAGGCTTTAATTTACTAGCCTGAACCGATTTTTTTCAGAAAATTGAATAATGGGAAATTTAAATTATATTAAATTTTTAATAAAATATTTACAATTCTTTAAGATAAATTTGTCGAACACTACGGTGAAGGGGCAACGCTCTACATTTCATCCGGAACGTTCTGGTTTCGAATCAATGAGTCAGATTTAGTATTTTTCACACGCTAGAAAACATTACTTATGATAAAAAGAGGGTATAAGTCTGTAGTTGGAAAGTAAATAAATAAAGTAGTAAAAACATTTTTTTTTTGGATAGAATAACTTGAATGTTGGTGAAAAATAAATAAATAAAAACATTCTAAGAGCACGTTTGATTATATATATATATATATATATTAAAAAAAAATGTTATGAATTCCCTTGAGAAGCGATTCAAGTAGAATGAAAAATAAAAATCCCGTGTCAGTTCTAAGGTGGCAGCCAGGGCATGCGCTTCCGGCACCGGATCTGAGGAAAAAACAAATCTTTAGACGTGTTTTCGTAGATAAAAGAAAGAAGACAAATTACCTTTTTTATTTGTAGAGAACGTTGCTGATAGAAATGGCTACAGGCAGTAAAACGGCCCATTCCGTTCGAGTACTGATAAATCCACTCACACCTTTTAATTTCATAGTCTTTTCTTATAATTAAAATTCTTTAAATAATTTAAAATGTTTAAATACGGCTACAGGCTAGTTATTCACAAGGAATTAAATTTGTAATAACACTTCATTATACCATTATTATTAAAATTATTAATGTATTATTACGCAATTAAAATTTAATACCAAAAATTTTCGATTAAAATTTTAAGCTATTTTGAGCAATTTTCATTTTTACAAAATCTACATCACATATCACCAGGTGGGTGAAAAAGAATGTGAATTGAAAGTGGTATATCAATCAGGTTTTTTTAATGAGGTGAACTTTTTAAAAGAATAAGAATTTAAGTGAAATATTATGCGTAATTATATATATATATATTAGCCGGTCAGGGATCGTCTCGTTCGTCTTTTCCATCTAGCCAGGGGGCGGACCCCTGCTGTGTTTCTTATCCTCATGGTTGTTAGAATAATACTGATAAATAACAATTAAAGGCTGAAAAGTTCTCTTTTCTCCATCGTTTCCTCATTCTTAATGTGGAAGCTCCTGCTGTAGACGAACACACCCTTTTTGGTTCCCCTTTCCATTACCCTAGAATACCCTATTTCAGGGGAAGGGGTCAAGGTACACAGCTGAAAATCGGCTATGTTATAAAATGCATAATCCATTATTTTTACGTCAGAAAACGATATTAAAAAACATTTTAAGTAATTTTAAAAATGGATTTCCTTCAAAATAGTACATAACTCCAGTAATATGCTGGAATAGTTCAGTCTAATTCAGCTACGAAAAGAAAAAAAAAACGTAAATATGACGTTTCACTGCGTAGATAGTATATTTATTCATTCATCGTGTGTATCCCATTAATTCAACTATCATCTCTTATTTATTTATTATTATTTTAAAATCGTGCAGTGGTTGTTATTAGAGAGAATAAATGCGTCACTAAAATACCAGGTATTTAAAAAATAAATGAAACATTAAAAAATAGTTTAATAATAATTTCTTCTTCTACGAAGTTAGAATACTCATACTACATTCATAAGCATCCCCATTTTGTTCTGTATTGTATAAAATGTTACATAAGTTAAAAATAATTTATAATAAAATCTTAACAATAAAAGAAAACGTGAGCTTGATTTTGTCGTGTTTACTTGTATTAAATTAAATACGTAATGTTTATTATACATTTAATCTATTTATTTATATGTACGGGGAGGTAATAGAGAGGGAAAAAATATAATATCACGATTTTTATTATTATTATTACTATTATACTACGATGTAGTAGTGTCTCATTATTTTAATAAAGAACATACCAATGATGACATTGTTATTTAGACATATATATATATATATATATATATATATATATATATATATATATATATATACAGTGTAGTACCTTCAGGTGAGTTATTTGATATATTAAACTATATATTGTGCTATTTCTTGATCAATATACAAATAATAATAAATAATAAATAATATCCTAAAGTAAATGACCTTTCTTCATAGAAAATAGTATTTCACGTTCATTGTCTGTGAACATTCACCAGATATTGTTTGTTATGACTTGTATTGTTTACAGGTTATTAAAACTGATATAAAATCATTGCAGATTTATTAAAATCGGACCTGTATTTATTATTAAATACGAGTATATAGGTTAAACGATATATTACATGACATTTAGTTGTTCACGATGATTTTTCGAGGACATGCACACGATACTAATACCTTTAGGCATCATAATATAATTTATCTCCTTCATATACAGTACAATATTTCATAATTCTTTTTTCTCTGAAATTCCTTTAGGATAAACTGCATGTTTAAAGACAACTTAATTAATATAAAAATAACATTATAACTATATATTTACAATATCTTATTTATTAGAAAGACTAGAAAAAAGGCGGGAAAAAGTTACATGGTTTATGTTTCATTACACATGATTTTGTTAAATTTTTTTGCCAATTGTAAATATATAACGTTCATGAATTTAGCGTACTAACAACAAGAAAAACTTTTACAACGAAAAGGTTAAAATCCTGAACATTTTTACTTCCTTGAAGAAAATGAAGTATTCATTTACGCGAAATATTTTGGTTTTCAGATTTCAACGGAAATATCCATTTTGACCATCCCTGAATCCATTTTTACTAGTTTCGGCGTGACGTCTGCACGTACGTACGTATGTATGTATGTGCGCATATATCTCGCATAACTCAAACACGATTAGCCGTAGGATATTGAAATTTTGGATTTTGGACTGTTGTAACTTCTAGATAGATATCTCCCCTTTTGATTGCAATCGACTGAACCAAAAGTGTCCAAAAAAGCCAAAAAATTAAAAAAAAAAATTGGATTTTAACATATTTTTCTTAACTGCAGTAATAAGTCATCATTATGAGCTTTTCAACGATGTATCACAAGTGGTATTTATTTTCATTGGTTCCAGAGTTTTATCGCCAAATAAAATTTTAATTAATGATATATTTTTTTATATTACAAGGGGAAGGCACATCGGTTTGAATCCGACTTCATCTCCTTTTTTTAACTTTTTTTTTTTTTAATTTAATTATATTGATTTATTAATAATTATTAACTTCTGATTGTAAACAAATTTTCTACAATAAATAATAATTCAGTTATAATAATAAAAAAAAAAAAAAATATGTAATAAATAAATAAAAAGTATATGTAATTTAATAGGCGTACAAGGAAGGCATATGGTGTCCAAATCAAATTTTTTATCCCCAAAACACAAACATAATTTTAGATAAATCGTTCGTTTCAAGAAGTATAAATCGTTCGAACGAATGAATCGTTCCTGCGCTTCATTCAAAATAAAAATGTGAACATATACAACAAACCAACGCACTATGCTTCTTTATTGGAACAAATTTGCTAACGTAAAATTTCATAAAAATTCTTTTATTGTTATACTAGTAGAACTAAAACTTTAAGTTGCGTAGAATGGAACGCGCAGTCAAGGTCACGAAAACGAGAATGAACGTTAATTTAAAAGTATTACAAAAATAGGAACATCACCACAGCATAAATTCATATACTGTTTTCCATTAGGTGGTATACAGCTATACTTTAGTAGGAATATACATATTCTATTCACATTTTGTTTTTTTTAAATTAGATTTTTATTTAAATAAAAAAAAAAACTAAGGGTAGATTCAAGAATTATTCCATAAAAGGATTGAAAAAAGTCTATATAAACGCGAAATATTTGATGAGTTATTCTTTAAACAGTGTTTTATCGAGGTTCGGGATTGTCTAAACATAAATACAATGTATTTGAATTTTAGGAAATATTAACGGAACAGACTTTATCCGATAAATTACATTGCGGAACCTCCGAAGAGGATGTGTTGTAGATCATCCAGATAGGTTCACAAATAATTCCTATCCACCAAAATATATACCAAGGATAGTAGTACAGAGATCACCCACCGGGTTGGTCTAGTGGTGAATTCGTTATCGCAAATCAGCCGATTTCGAAGTCGAGAGTTCTAAGGTTCAAATCCTAGTAAAGGCAGTTACTTTTATACGGATTTGAATGCTAGATCGTGGATCCTGGTTTATTTGGTGGTTCTCTCTTTTGTCTGTTTAGCTTCCGGAACCATCGTAAGGTATTACTTCAGAGAATGAATGAGAATGATATGTATGAGTGTAAATGAAGTGTTGTGTAGTTTCAAGTCGACCATTCCTGAAATGTGTGGTTAATTGAAACCCAACCACCAAAGGACAGCAGTACCCACGATCTAATATTCAAATACTACATATTTTATTTGTTATTTGGTGGTTGGGTTTCTATTAACCACACATCTCAAGGAATGGGACTGTACAGTCTCAATCTGAGACTGTACAAAACTATACTTCATTTACATTCATAAAATAACATTACATTATAAAATAACGGATGTAATGAAAAAACTAATATTGATGATGTTCTTTCGTCATCTTGTCACCATGATAATTAAAAACAGGTTAACTAAGCAGATCTTTGATTTCTTCTATAATAACAATATATAAATAAATTGGTTAAAAAAGATTAAAATTGAAAAATATAACAGAAAAAGATAATAAAATTAACACTATAATATTATCCTTATTCATCCACCTTACGGTGGTTCCGGAAGCTAAACAGAAAAAGAAAAAAAGAAAACGTATAGAGATTCCGGCATATTCAATTTAGGGTTAATAGGATATGATATACACCCACAAAATCTAAAATTGAGAGAAAAAGCTTGTTTCCTTAATCTGGATTAGAAAAAACTGTGGAAGTTGAGAAAGAACAAACTAATCTTAGAGAAACAGTAAGAGACCAATAAATAAACTTTTTTAGGATACCTTTACGCTTCCTTTAAAGACGATTGGCCGCTATAAAACCTCTCTTCAAATCAGGGCATTTTTTGTATCATTAACTTATTGACTACTGCTAAAAAATGATATATGCTAAAAATTAATATGTTTCAACAATAGGTTTCTAAACAAATCGGCCAGATCTTCCAATCGGAAGTATAATCTAAACATCAGATTTCAATTTTGCAAATAAAAAAGAAGCTTAGATTTATAAATATCAATCTACAACCAAATTTTAGAAACTTAATATGATTTTATTAAAGTTAATTTTATTTTGAGGTTAATGACTTAATTACAAATTGATTGTTGTGTGTTATATGATGAAAACAACGCATCTTTAAAAATAATGAATTTGTATTCAAGTCCTTATATAATGTAACGTGATTAGAAAATTATTTTAAATAAATGTACACCATTCGATTATAAATTGTTTTATTCACTGAATAAAAAACTATCAAATTTGTTTACCTCTACTGACGTTAACATCTTTTTATAGCGATTTATTACCAAATTATAAAATATGATATGGACAACACACGACTTCCTTGTACGACTATTAAATTACATATACGCATTTTTTTTTTTTAATGAAAAGTACATAAAATTTTATTCATTAAAAACTTTTGATATTTTTTCATATTTTTTTTGTTGTTATTATTGAATAATTATTCATGGTAAAAAATTTTTACAATTAAAGGTTAATAATTATTAATAAATCAATATATTAAAATTAAAAAAAAAAGTTAAAAAAAGTAGATGAAGTCTGATTGAACCGATGTGTCTTCCCCTTATAAGATCCAGATATTTCAGTAATGAAAATTTAATTTGGGTATAACTCTGGAACAATGAAGAAAATAAGTTTACCACTTATGATATATAGTTGCAAAGCTGTCCATGATGGCTTATTACTGCAGTTAAGAAAAAGTCCAAAATCCAGATTTTTTTTGGATTTTGGAATTTGTTTGGACACTTTTGGTTCAGTCGATTGCAAACAAAAGGGGAGACGCACAACTAGATGTTACAGCAGTCCTAAATCCAAAATTTCAACGTCCAACGGCTAATCGTTTTTGAGTTATGCGAGATACATACGTACAGATGTCACACCGAAACTAGTCAAAGTGGATTCGGGTTAAAAATGGCTATTTCCGTTGAAATCTAGTAACTTAAATTTTTTGCGATCGCAATACTTCCTTTACTTCGTACAAGGAAGTAAACAATACATGTTCAGTATCGCATATACATAGAAGAAATGCGCAAAAACTATAAATTAGGACATTTTCAATAATAATTAACCAAATATAAAAGTTAAATTTCACTGACTAGTTACAATTAGTTTGAAAAAGTATTCCAGGCGTCATTCTGTTGGCCTATTCGTAGAATGTTTGAATGAAGATTATTCAAAGCCTGAACTGACCTATATCACTTTTTAGATTTTTGTCGATGAGTTTGAATGTTAAATATTTATTTAAAAATGATTACGGTGAAAAATTGTAGGTAGGATTTATTTTATTTCATAACCATCTTTTTTTTTTTTGTTACTCTACGGAATTTCAATTCATTAATGAGTGTTTCCTTCAAGTACAAAAAAATAATCTTACGCAGTTTTCCGCAAGAAGACCGACTATTCGTTAATTTAATTTGGTTTTATTTTCTTATAAATTCAATATTGGTAACAATAAATGCCGCAGATAAAGAAATGTCTACATTTCAACTTGCAGCATCATAACGAATCAGTTTTTAAGTTGACCCGCTCAAATATTTTTGACCTTAAGTTGAGCGTAACTCAAAAACGACTCAATCAATCTTCATCAAATTTTCACATGCAAAACTTGATACGTTACTCTATCATATAAAAATTTTAATCAAATTGATCCAGTCGTTTTGGAGTTTCTGGAGCCATAAAACTTTATACGTAGGCCCGATATACGTAAGGAATTCACGATTTAAGCGAATGGTATTTTCGTATTCCTCATACCTCTGAATGTAAAACAAATTCATTTTCATATCCCACTCCCACCATGAGACCGAAAGTAATACTGTATTTTTCTTCGAAAAGTCTCGTGAAAACTAACGAAAAATACTTTAATCATCTACACCGCGGAAAATAGAAAATATGTGGTAATAACTTTATTAGGCAATTATAAACTGACTTTTTTGTTTTTAATTAGTATGAACGTTCTGTACAAATACTTTTCAGGAAATGACCCATTTTTCTTCTAATAGCTTTTTCCAGCCAGGAATAGCAATCTTTTTAAAAATTAAATAAAAAAATCCATGTGTATTATTACAGGTATATTATCATTTAATATTTTAGGTTGAGTTACAAAATACTTCCAAACTTCATGTGATTATCATCAAGAATAACAGGAATTTCATGACAGAGTTATTAGAAAAAGTGAAATTAATCGTTTCTCTTGGTTTCTTCAATAAGCCAAATATGCGGTTAGCTTGTAAAGTCTGATATTCAGCTCTGCAAGTGTCCCCTTCCCTCTGTAGTCGATAAAACTTTCACAGAAAACAATGCTGATTTTGTCTTTTTTAATTGAAATGCTTTAAATCTGTTATTACTTCTGCTTTGAGATTGATTGTTTAAAACAAGAAATAAATTTACCTCTTTCTGCTGTGAAAAATATAAATTCGCTAGCGGAAATTTTAAAATAAATTCGTTTTTAACAAAGCTAAACTAGCTTTGTTAACTAAAACGAGTTTGGAAAGGGAAATATTGTATTCAAAAATACCGTGTAAAACCACAGCTTACACAAATGTTTTTTAAATAACTACTGGTGAAGATAAGGCGCTATCATAACATTTCATACGAAATTCGTTTACGACGACAAATATTTAATCACCTTTTTAAATACCGCTGCTTCCGTTAAAAAATAATAACCGGTTTTAATTACTACATACATCCTCTAATCCATTCATATGTTAAGGTTTATTTAAAAATCTGATATGGACAACACATGACTTCCTTGTACGCCTTTTAAATTACATATACGTATTTGTTTAAAATGGAAACTACATAAAATTTTATTTATTAATAACTTCTGTCTTATTATTATTCTTTGTTATTATTGAATTATAATTTATTGTAAAAATTTGTTTACAATTACAGGTTAATAATTATTAATAAATCAATATAATAAATTAAAAAAAAGAAAAGGTAAAAAATGGAGATGAAGTCAGATTCGAACCGATGTGCCTTCCTCTTGTAAGATCCAAATATTTCATTAATTAAAATTTCATTTGGCGATAACTTTGGAACCAATAAAAATAAGTACCACTTATGATTTATCGTTGAAAAGATCTCAACGAGGGCTTTTACTGCAGTTAAGAAATAGTCCAAATTCCATTTTGTTTTTGATTTTGGGCTTTTTTGGACATATTTGTTTCAGTCGATTGCAATCTAAAGGGAAGGTGCACAACTAGATGTTACAACAGTCCTAAATCCAAAATTTCTAATAAGAAAAATCAAATTTTAAATTTTAAACGGCAAATCGTTTTTGAGTTATGCGAGATAAATACGTACATGCATACTTACAGACGTCACGCCGAAACTAGTCTAAATGGATTCAGGGTTAGTCAAAATGGATATTTCCGTAGAAATCTGAAAATCGAAATTTTTCGCGGTCGCAATACTAATTCGTACAAGGAAGCACTATGTGAAAAATGGTCGATAAATGAAATACAGTTCTTTTAATCGCCCAAACTGATTGTAAAAGTTGAGAGAAAAATTATTAGATAGTTAACAGAGCATATTTTAAAAACAATTTTTTCGGGGCTAATGACACAGCAGTTGATGCTCGTAAAACTTAAAAAAAATCATTTTGAAATTTTTTACGAAATATAAAGTTGATCTAGGTGAAAATTTAGTCAGGAAAGGTTATATTTCCTTAAGATTTTTGTTTTATTAACAAAATGTAATTACGTAGAGTAATAAAAGCTACTGGTGAATAAAAAATGATCACCCACGATTTTTTATTGTTAATTTAAAGCGCATTATAACATTTTAAATACATTGGCAAACCTATAACATGAGTATTATAAATTAGAAACAAATTTGTTACACCAGTTATCTAAATCTAGATCTGTCTTTTCAGATCTTGTTCTGTAGTGTTTTTTTCTTATGTTGCTATGTCCTTTATTTTTTCGATTTAAAGATTTTTATGTTCCAGGAAATTTCGTTAATGTTTATAATTTAAAAAAGGAAGCAATTTATTTACTGCTTTTAAGAAAATCGATAAATTAAAAAAAAAAAACCTCTTGCGTAGTTCCGTGCAAGAAAACCGACTTTTCATTTCTGACGCCCTTCCTATTTCGCAGTCAGAAACTGATTTTCAGAATACAACGCACTATATACGTTAGATTAACAACAAGACCGTACACACAAGCGTCAAGCAGAAACTTTTATTCATAGATGATGTTCTCGTAATTCTCATACTTTAAAACGTAAAGAAAATTTATTTTCATCCCCTAATCAACATGCGGCCTAAAATATATCTAAAATTGAGGTTATGTTGTTTGTTGTCGAGCTTTAATTTAGCGTAACTCAAGAACGACTCAACCAATCTTCATCAAGTTTTCACATGCACAACTTCTGATACACTACTACAGAATATCGAAATTTCAGTGGAATCGGTCTGGTGGTTTTGGAAATATTCGGGTCACAAATTTTATTAAATTAAATATTTTAATATATATTTTTAAAATTATATATATATATATATAAGAAAATTACATTTTAAGTGAATGGCATTTTCGTTCTCTTCATGCCTCAAAACACAAAGAAAATTCAATTTCATTCCCACTCGCATCATGCGACCGAAAGCAGTAACGTACTTTTCTTCGAAAAGAAAAACGTGTTCCATGTTTTGTTTGCTAATGTTGGATGTATATTATTTCGGAGTACAATTTTGGGACTGCTTCATTCATTGTAAAAGTTTTGGTGATCCAAAAACGTAGAAAGGGAATTAAAATATTATTACTTGCTCTATACGAAGTAAATTGTGATACATATTTTCATACATATGTAGACATACGTATACCTGAGTTTTTTATACAACTATTATCTGTCAAAATTTAGAAAGCTCAGTTGAAGCAGTACTATTCAAATGCTGCAAGTAAAACTACCGTGCTAGTAATGCCTTTATTTTAAGGAAAATAAGACACTTTAAAAGAAAATATATTTCGTTTTATTACTCTAATTAAATTAAAATTAGAATTAAACAAAAGTAAAAAGTCAGATTAAGATAATATTAAAAATTTAGTCCGTGAATATATTTTGAAATGATGTAATATATTATAATAGACTCGTTGAAGTGTGATGAGATATTAATTATATATATAACATTTATTATATTATATATTTAATTATATTATATTAATAGGAAACTATGTTTTCTATTTCTATTTTATACATGATAATCTACGAGTGTTATGTTAAAAATTTAACTAATAAAATTTAATCAAGTGTAATCCAATAATAGCATTTATAATGAGCCAAAAATCAAAAAATCTTATTCAGCAACTGAAATCATCAACTTTAATTGGTGTCAATCTTTAACAAAATTACGCTGATAAATAGCAATTTTGTCAAATATTTCCAACATCTAGCTAGGCATGCAATAATAAAATAGAACACGGAAAAATACTTCTGTAAAATCAATCATCTTAATGAATTTAATTTTAGGGAAACCAATCAGAGTTTCTCATTCTGAATCTTGCGGGAAATGATTTAGATCATGTCAAGACTTTATTCAATAGTTAATGAAATGACGATCATTATTTTTACTGCTATTATTATTATTATTATGTCAATTTCCCTAGAGAAATGATAGCCTCTTTGTTTTACATATGAAAGGTTCTAGATTCAAATATTGATCAGTCTTAGCGTTTATCTTACGCAAAAAAATTCCCTTTTTATTAATAACTGTAATTTGTTTATTAGCCTGTAGTTGTTAAATCACAACTAAACAAAAAAAAATTTCATTGTAAAAAGTGTTAGTAAATCTTTTTATGACAAAAAATATTATAAAATAAAAAAAATTGAATAATACGAGTACAAACACCCGAAAATACTTACAGCGAAGGTATCGCTCAAAAAACAATTATTTGTTCCGAATCCAAAAATAATTGATACTTTTAAAATTACAAAGGTTTACCCATCTGACGGAATATACACGGAAAAATGGAGGTTTCAATTTTTCTTGGTGAGAAAAGAGTAAAACATGGGATTCTAGCCTACGCCATCTGATTAAATATTGAAGAAACAAAAAGTTGGTTTGCTCTCGGAGACGAATAAAAATCTGATGTGGGCACCACATCAGAGGGATAGGAGTCTCTAACGTTATGTTATGACGTTAGAGGACTGATAAAAATGTGACAGTAGAATTTGATTGAGGCAGGAAATTTGTTATAGAACAAATTATGTAATGTTATTTTTAAAAAAACCTTAAATATATCGTAAGGCTTACATTAAATCAGTAAGTGTATAACGGAGCTAAACAAGAAATAATTTCGAGAACTGAACCATCAATTTATATTGCTGATTGATGTTATAAAATGCGATTTGCAAATATATTCTGTTTCACAGTAATTCTGTTTCAATACCGCATACCGTTCAAGTTTCTACTGGAAGAATAACATTTGTCTTATCAAATTAGTATAAAATTTTTGATGTATTTTTATTAGTTGAATACAAAAAATCTGATGAGGATACCATATGACTTCCTTGTACGCCTATTAAATTACATATACACATTTTTTTTAAAATGAAAAGTACATAAAATTTTATTTCATTAAAAACTTCTGATATTTTTTCATATTTTTTTAATTATTATTATTAAATTATTATATATCGTAAATTTTTTTTTATAATCAGAGGTTACTAATTATTAATAAATCGATATATTTAAATTAAAAAATAAGTGAAAGAAGAGAAAATGAAGTCTGATTCGAACCGATGTGCCTTCCCATTGGAACCTATAAAAATAAGTATCACTTATGATATATCGTTGAAAAGCTCTCAATGAGAGCTTATTACTACAGTTAAGATAAAGTCTAAAATCCCAATCTTTTTGGAATTGGACTTTTTTGGACACTTTTGGTTCAGTCGATTGCAATTAAAAAGGGCGGTGCACAACTAGATGTTACAACAGTCCTAAATCCAAAATTTCAACATCCTACGGCTAATCGTTTTTGAGTTATGCGAGATACATACACTATGTACAGACGTCACGCCGAAACTATTCAAAATGGATTCAGGAATGGTCAAAATGGATTTTTACTTCCTTTTCCTTCGTACAAGGAAGTAAAAATGGCAGATTCATTCTGCTTGATGAGACATATTAAAGACATGTAAAACGTGTCAATTAATGAATATTTGATATTGAAAATAATTTTATAAAAATAAAAGTGCATAACAAAGCAGTTTTACAGGTTATCATGTTAGTATATGTTTTTTTAGTGAACGGAAAGTCGCCGTTTAAGAGGGTATACCGTGTTTATATCACGTCTTTTTTTTGGCGGAGATTCACTCCACTTCCAAATGGAAGTCTTGAAAAATAATAATAATTTTTTTTCATAGGTTTATATGTAATGCATTTTAACGACTTAATATTTAAAAAAAAATCATTAAAAAAAAAAAAAATATTTATTTTAACGACTTAATCTGTTTCGCATCAATAACTTTATATCCAAGAATTTCTTTAAATAGTGGTCATTAGTCTATACAAAAAATAAGAAAGAGTTCAGAGTAGAGATTTAACAATGAGTTGAAAATAAATACAAAAAATAAAATCATACGAAATAAGAATTTGACAGGACTTAACAAATTTATTAAATCTAATCCAGTAGCTCAATCTTAGGTGTTTTAAAGTAATATTAGCACTGCTAATAGATAATGGAGGGGATCGTGTACCTTGAAAAGACGCTAATTACAATTCATTCCCATCTGCACACGTCAACTGAGCTTTCTAATATTTGATGAATAATAATTCCTAATTGTTAAGTATTGAATAAGGAAAGATTTAATAAGAATTAATAGGATACAACAGATAGAATATAACAGATTTAATAAGTAAAGCATAACAATTTTTCCATTAATCAGTAATTTATTTCATGTTACTTCTCCAGTATACTGTTTTATTGATTTATAATAGGACGAATGGTTTTATAAGTACTAAGGTTTTCAGTTAATTATTTCTTTGTTTTAAAATTTTCTTTTAGTATGTAATACAAACACGCATTTCCTCATTAAAATTTATGGAAAAATTAAAAACCCTTTCGTTTACTGAAAGGAAACGGAGTGTATAATTTAAATAAAATCTAATTAAATAATCTTTTTAATTTGCTTCTTTTATCTTTTGTATTATCCGTTGAGTACTTTCTTAGAACAAGCTCTCTGTTTCTTTAAAAAGAGATCTTTTTCATGAAAAAATGTAATTAAAAATTATAATTAAAGTACTAAAATTATGGAGATAAGAGTTGTCTGCAATCTCAGTCATTGTGAATTGTTTAAAAAAAAAAGAGAATTTATCCCGCTACTACTACAACTGTGTATCTACTACTACTTTTATATATCTGACAATACTGTCAGATACATAAAACTAATGGTTTTTTAATCATATTAAACAAATTTGTTTTTATATAAATTAAGAATTTTTGAATAATTAAATTAAATTTCCCTGTGGCAGTTAATTTATTGTATTTAAATTAAATTTAACATTTTTTAAAAATATCTTTTTATTTAAAATCGCATCATTAATTAAAGTCATTAGCGACTGGAATATAATTATAAATGTATCAGAAATAGTTTGTTTAAAAAGTATGTTTAAAAATACAGACTCGGTCGACCATTTCTGAGACGTATTTTATTATGAATTGAAAGTAAGAACTTTGGGTCCCCGCTCCGGGACCCAGGAACGGCATAGCCGGGCCTGGTTGATCCTACTCTGGGGGTTTGAGGCGGGCGCAAATTAAGATCCGACCGGCAAGCCGAGACGTGGAAGCCCGTTACAGTAAAGGACACTCCCCTGGGCTGTGTAATACTTAACTGCAGGATCCGGCCTGCTCTGGGGAGAAGCAAAACAAATTAAAAATAAAAAAAAACGTAAGAACCCTCGACTTCGAAGTCAGCTGATTTAAACCTGGTGTATTAAATTTAACTTATTTATTAACAGACTTCAAAAAAGGAGGTTACGTATTCGACCCGTACATTTTTTTTTAATGTTTGTCTACGCATAAATTTTTTTCTTTAATCTGATTGAAATAAATCTTGTTGCTGCTTTATGCGTCATGATATTGAAAATGATTTTTAGAGACAAAAAAAAATCGATGAAACTTGACAAAGATTTTTTTGCCGTCTGGCAGGAAGGTAGAAAAATAGGGAATTCTGATATTCTATATGCATGCGTCAGATGATGTTTATATGGTCTTCTGTAGTGTAAGTAATGTGAGGTTTTACACAATATATGTAGCACCGTAAATAAAAATCATCAAAGATATCTCGTCTTAAATCTTTCAGACCCAATATACGAGAGGTTATATCTAAAGCAAAGACCGTTTCATTGTAAAAGAATTTATTCTGAAAACTTTATAAACATTTTTTAATTCTCTTAAACTACATACCTTATACCACTCCTCTATATAATCGCCTAATGAATTAAGACATTTATCGTAGCGATACACCAACTTTAATATACCCTCATCGCCTTGTTCGCCGCCAGTCCATTTAGCCATTGATTAACAGCATTTTTAAGTTCATCGTCACCCGCGAATTGCTTACCACTCAAAAATTCTTTCAATTTTTCAAACAAATGGTAATCAGAAGGAGCTAAGTCCGGTCTATATGGTAGATCATAAATTTCCCATTCGTGCAGCAGGACGACGTCGTCGGTCAGCGGCCCACATCGCCGATTTTGAATGGTGCGCCATAACTTACGAAGAGTTTCGTAGTAGGTTTCAGCATTTATAGTCGTTCCTCGAGACATAAACTCAATCAGCAGTATGCCAAACCGATCCCAAAAGACTTTGGCCGTAGTTTGTGTCCAAATGCCTATGGCTTGTCCTTTGTTGGTCTGATTGGTAACTGAGGATGACGCCATTCACTTGAATGCCATCCTTGATGAAATACAAGCCAGAGAGAATGGCTTGAAAGCCATTCTCTCTGGCTTGTATTTCATCGCCGGTCACAATTGAATTAAGGATCTCATCATCTTTTTTTGTGTAGCACATCAAAAATTCCAAGACAGATCCCATTCGGATTTTTTTGTGACGTTTCGTTAAGACGTGCGGTATCCAACGTGCAAAAAACTTTCTGAAACCTAAATGGTCATGAACAATGCGATCAATAACAGCTCTTGAAACATCAGGAAAAAGAAGGGCCAAGTCGGAAATCGTTTAGTGGCGATTTTTTCTGATTTCTTCATCGACGCGTTTCAATAAGTCCTTGGTGATTATCGAGGGCCACCCCGAACGTTCTTCATTATACACATTAATTCTGTTATTTCTAAACGTTTCACACCATTTTTGGACGTTTCTTTTATTCATTACATTATCACCGTACACAGCAAACAACTGCCTATTAATTTCAGCCGGCTTAACGTTTTGATGGTTTAAAAAACGTATAACTCCACGTATTTCACGGTCAGCGGCAACATCGAGTTTCCTACTCATTGTATAACGTAATAACTCACACGTAATGAAAGATACTACAACGCGAGAACTTACCGACAACAATGCAGTGTGTACATTACTAGCGTGGCCATGAACGACACAGGTTTGCCAAACTTAAGGGGAGAAATTTGCCAGCGGTCTTTACTTTAGATGTATCCCTCGTACATTATATATAATTTACAGCATCGGAAGAGATAGTGGGAATTTTATACACTGAAACTTCCCTTCACGGACTCCTCTTAATACCGGACACTTTTAAATTTCCCGACAGTTTTATAGTGGTATTAATGGATAAAATACTTTTCAATAACGAACTTTCTAAATAACGGATGCGGACAATGAATTTACCTACAAAAACTGTTCCATCAATTTTGAAAAAAGGACAGCAGGAATACAAATTGTAATTTTCCTTGTTATATTTTATACTTATTGCGTCTAATTTGTTTATCTGTTGTGAATTGCATTTCCTCCCGCCTAGACGTTCATGTTATGATTTCAATCAATAATTCATCATCCAGCGTGATCAACATCAGTTGCTGTGCAAGTGTGCAATACACTGAACATGTGAAATATTTTTTTTTTTAATGATATAATACTGTATTTTTTATTGTAGTACATTTTCTATACGTACGTTTACTGTATATTCACTTTTGTGTACGTATTTTATAAAAATCGTTATAACCATCGTTATCGCTACTTAAAATATCTCCAAATCGTGACTGCTTATATTAAAAGATAGGTAGAAATTAAAAGATATTAAAAGAAAAAGTATAAATGTCTACGGAAAAAACTCAGTGCACGTGATATGGTAAAACGTTTTAACGTCGGGAAAACTCATAAAACGATATCTTAAAAAGAAAATTTGATATAATAAACTCATGGACTGAAAATGACAATCAGTTAAGCAAACGAACAATTCATAAAACGCCAGGCGTAGCGGTAGATAATTTCACTTATGAGTGGTTTTGTAGGGCTCGTGCTAATAAGATTCCAGTCTCTCAAACTTTAATACATGAGAAATTGCTAAAGAACCCGGCTACGATGAGTTTAAAGAATCTCAGAGTGGGTTAGATAAATTCCGAATTAGACATAACGTTTCATATAAAAAATGTTTGTGTTGATGCTGCTGCCGTAGATGAGAATATAGTGTATGAGAAGAAGGAAATTCTCTACTAGTAGTTAATTTTATTCTCTTATTTTATTGATCGATTACAATACTACAGTATTTTCTTTTTTTATATTCAGATATGAATTTAACAGAACAATAGATCTAAAATTAAACGGTTGTATACAACCGTAATTCAAAATATCTCTCCATTTTGGATTAGGCGATCAGAATTTAGTTTTAACTATATCATTTTTCTCGTCTCATCGAGCTCTTTAAAATGCTATATCAAATGACCAGTGGTCCTATTTGAAATTTTTGAGTTGGTCTTCGCCCTTCGCTGCCCAAAAATCAAAAGTAGTGAAATATACGTTCGTTGAAGTAGCCCCTCCTCAGTACAAGGAAGAACACCGCAAACCACATCGAGTTATTTCAATTATAAAAACGTTAGGGGGGATGTAAGTAACTTTTAAGCCACTCGGTATATATATATTTTTATATATGTGTGTTATCAGAAAGTATACAGAAAAAAATCTTCTCTTTTAAAAAAAGTTCTAAAATGTATTATGAATAATCCATGATTAATGAAAAATGTTCAATATAAATATATGGTCTTGGGCGCATAGGTACACAGTTAAGTGAGTCAGTAAGTAAGAAAATCAATACGGATTTCACTACTCGTGATGAAACTTTTCATGTTAAAATATAAAGGAAAAACTTTATGTTTACACGAACTAGAGAAAATCTTTGCTGTTGAAGGTTTAGTCACGATTTATGAATTTACTGTAATATTATGTTGTTAAAAAAATAATTTCTTGGAAACTATATCTATTATTTAATTTAATCTGTTGTTTTTTTTATTTTTAAGAACGTTTTACAATGATTTATCAAAAGAATTAACCAATAAAAAAATATAGGCTATCTGTATTAGTTTTATTAGTACACAGTTTTATTTACCTTTCAAGTAATAATTTACGTAGATGTACGAATACATCCACATATATATAAAACGATTTTTACTTCTGAATTAACAAAGAGAAGTATTTCGTATTTATAGCAATAAATATAGTTTTTTAAAACAAATTAATCAACAACTTTCATTAAGTGATAAAAATTTATCTACGTAGTACTATTTAATTAGATAAGATTCTCAATCGATTATTTTTTCAGAGAAAAATATAAAATTACTATAGTTCATTTTTTAACAATTTTTATTATCTAAATTTTGAAATAAAAAACAGTAGAGGGATAAACAAATAAATTTGACAAATATTATTTTCTTAGGAAAGATTTACATAAACGGATGTTATTCGCTTTATATTTCGAGAAATTTTTTTATCAAGATTTTTTTTTGTGTACTATATATTATGTTTTCGCTGGAAGAGAGTGGACTGTACAAAAAATAAATTTCATAAATTTTCCTACAAAAGTAAATTTATTTGCTGTAATATCTTTTTAATGTTAATATTCATCCTCAATGAAGATATACAAAAAATAAATTGTTCTTTTACATTTCTTTTACTTTCTAGACATCATAGTTCTAGAGCTATACTGCAAGAAGGAAAGTAAAAAAAAAATTGGGTACGGTTTTATTTTTGCATTTCTCGATGTTTTATGAACCATGGACCTCAAAAAAACAAAAAGTGGGGGGATATTCATAGTATGTACATGAGTTTGCATGTTTGAAGTTTAATAATTTTTGACTGGTGGAAGCTATATTAATGAAATTTTGAATAGAGACTTGTGAATATGGGGAAATTTGTTGGTAAAAGGTTGGGGTCAATATCTCCAGGGGGTGGGCTAGATAGTTTCTTTGGGGTCAATTTTCTCAACATTTTATCAACATAACCTCACTTTATATTAAGCTCAATATACGCATACATGCTTATTTTACCATTTAAAAAAATTTGCTTGCCATTCCCTGAAAATTGATAAAAGTTATCTTTTTTATTGCGTATTTTTTAACAGATTTTTGTTTTTGTCTTTCTAAGTACAGTAGTAGAACAAGTGCCTCCCAAAAAATACTTTGGGGGCAATATTGAAGTTGGTGGGGGAGCCGATCAAAATTTAAAAATATTGATATTTGGAATTTTTTAATCTCTTTTCATACATCATTATTTTTCCACTATATAAAAATGCCAGGAAAGTATAATAACTTTGTTGTCAGTTTTTTCCACCAAGTGATTCATAAAATATAACTCTATCAGCACTAAAAGTGATTACCTTTGTTAGAACTTTTATTATACATAAAATTTCTAAATATACCTTTTCATAAACAAAATTTTATTTAAATCCAAATTTTAGTTATATTTCTCTCAAGTGGAATACCTTCTTTTTATAAATAAATCAATATGAAATTCATATCTGTATATCTGAGTAGATGTATATTAAATGAGTAGTGAATACAAAGAAGAATGCAAACTACCACAAAGACACATTGAGTCAATTAAGTCATTTAAGACTATATTATCTTATAAAAAAACATAATTTTATACTGTTTTTATTGCAACAACTATCATGGTGTATTGTAAAATAGACTGCCTTGAAACTAATGTGTTATTATCTGATTATGATAATGCATTATCTGATAACCAGTGAAAGAACATTTAAAAACAATTTATAATTAACTTTATTACAAGTTACAGTGTACTTTTATATCGGTATACAACCACAGTGACTTAGTTTACAGTATTTTTCATTAATGTAAACAAGACCGTCAGATAGCTATTAAATAAATAAACTAAGCATAAGTAAAAAGCACATGCATACCAGGGTCATTAGAAAAGTTTTCAGCCTGTCACAGAAATGATGCAAATTATGATCAAATGACTATGATATTTATCAAGTATGATCCTTTTGATGGAGTGCTGCAAATTTTCAAATGTGTGCATTAAATTACTTGTTTATGGCGGTTGATAAAGCAAAAATTTTGATATTTTCTGAAAATGGATAAAACTGAAGTTCGAATTGTTATAAAGTAATTTGTTTTAAATGGTTTAATCCTGATGGATATGTAAAAAGAGCTAGATTCCACTTTAAAGGGGGATCAATTTATTTAAATACAATTCCACAGAATTTTTTCCATTTCATAATGTAGATAAAACATGGATTTACCATTACTTGCCAGAGAACAAACAGTGAGTGGAAATAAGTGAAATTGTGCCAAAGAAAGTGAAAATGGTTACATCTGCAGGAAAAGTCACTGCTGCAATTATTTTGGGATTCTTGTGATGTGGTACTCATAGACTATCTGGAATAAAGCTGAACAATCATGGGGAAGTATTTCATTTCATTATTAGACCAAATATAAGATGCTATTCAGGCTAAATATTCACATCTGGCCAAAAAGAAAGTGCTCTTTCACAATGATAATGTGCTTGCACACACATCTCGAGTTGTTGTAAAATTCATGACTTACACTATGAAGTGCTTCCAAATATTCCATCATATTTGTCAGATTTGTCTCCCAGAGATTTCCGGGACTTCCATCCCCAAATCTGAAGAAATGGCTTACTGAATGAAGATTCACTTCAAAGGATGAGGTCAAAGCTGAGATAACTGCTTATTTGCAGAGTTGGACAAATTGCATTATACTGAGGTATTAAAAAGTTGGGAAGTTGTTTATGTAATGTATAAAATTTGCAGTGTGACTATCTTGAAGAATAAAAAAGAGATTTCTGAAAAAGTTTTAATTTTTTTGTCAGGCCAAAAACTTTCCAGATACCCCTCTCTTTCCATTAACCGTTATTTTAATCACAAAACTCACCATATTCTGTTGGTAAAAACCATGTTTTTTAACTTACCTGTAAACAGAAAAAAAATAAAATAAGATTTAATAAAAATATGTAACATAGATTATAGTATCATACAGATTATTAAAAATTACTAAAAACGATTCAAATGTTAGTGATTCTATAAAAAGCAGATCTAATTTATTTTTATAAAATAAATATAAATCTAATCAGCAGAAATCTTTTAATCTTATAAATGATTTCTAAACAATCCATAAGACTAAAGAAAGTCTTATTTTTTTGGAATTTTCTATATCTCATGATATGTTTACTATATTTCTCCTTGCTATCAAGAATTCAAGGATGCTAAGAACAACTACTGGGAAAGAAAATGCTAGTTTTCAAAATATTGATTTGATTTGAAAACTCATTATTACTTACAACAAAGTTTAATATCATAAATATTGATAGAATTCTAAGCATAAATAATTATATTTATTCAGTATAAAACCAACTAATTATGAAATAAAAATATAAAATTTGTACAAAAAATTCATACTTCTGTTTTTAAAAGTTATTTAACAATTTTTTTTATGAAAATAAAAATAGCAAAATTGTTTTTTAAACTCGTAATATTTAGAGCTGAACTCATAATGCTAGGAGGGGATGATATATTAACTTCTTAATTTTTAATTAATGGGATTGGCTATAGTAAAAAACCATCATCCACTCTATCAAGGTCAACATTGCTAAATCAACACACAAAAAATACGCTGTTTTGGTTTGAGAAAGGGAAGGAGTGAGATACATTACATGGATACATTCACCTTTAAATAAGATTCCAATTTTTTTTTTTTACAAACTAGTTTTAGACAGAATGGAACTGAAAAGAGTCAGTTTAATAAGTGTAACATGATTGATAACCTATCTATATCATACTTCCAATAAAGTTCCATTGAAATATTTTTTTAAAATTCATGACAGTGAAACCCAAGGATTTGTTTAGTATGTTTATATTTTGTTCATAAAAATGTTAACAGTACATCCAGTTTAAAAAAAAGAAAAGGCGATAGTATTTGTAAAATAATCAGGGCATTGATGATTATATAATTACCAGTATAAAAGTTTTAACTAATAATGTAATTTATCTGATGATAATCTCTCAATATTAGTAATTTACTTACTTTGTTTAGTTAAAATGAAATAAGTGATTTTCCTGAATTTTAATTCAAAAATTCAAATATATATATATATATATATATATATATATATAAATGATGAATTTACACTTATATAAAATAAAATAAAGAAAAGAAATATAAAATTCAATTTATCTCCATGGGAAATATTGTTTAAATAATTTTTTTATAATTAATTCACCATTAAGCTTTGAAAATTGTTCACGGGAATATGAAAATGGAAATTTTGTAGCATGTGAAAAATGTCATGCCTGACCAATATTCAAACCTGGGACCTCTGGATAAAAGGTCATGATGCTATCACTCTGCCATGGGGATTGGCATCTATTATTTTCTGCTGATTTTCTTTTATTATTATTCTTCTTTGTATTTTAGATTGGAAAACCACCTGAGTTGTGATGAAATATATTTTTCTTTTTTTACATATTGATTCTTATTTTTTATTATAATAAAAATTATTTATTATTTTTTTTAATAATTATTATTTACAGGCAAGCCCCATGCCTAAAAACACTACATTGAATTCTAATAAATTTATTCTATTTTACTAATTATACTCTGTTTTCATTATTTAAAATACTAAAGTAGATTAAAGAAAAAAGTTATAAATTATTTACACAATAAAAAATAGAATAGCGTGGTTGGTAATAATAAATATAACCTTAACTATGTGTTCAAGAACATACGCATTAATATTGAACATGTTAAACATTCTAGGTAAGTAAACATAGCCTTTTGTTTACCTACCTTTCATATCTACAATATTATATGTAGGAGAGCCTACTTATCCTTTCTAATGAATTCTAAATCTGCTAATAGATTTTATCACAGTATAATACTAACAAGTTTTCCATTCAGTTCATAAGAAAAAAATAAAAGAATAAATAAATGAAATGTAGGATTGATAAAATCAAAAAGATTATAAAGAAGTATTTTCTATGAATTATAATGCAGCTATTATTGTGAACTGAAGTTCATTATAAACCGTACCAAGGATTTCATATATATAATATTCTTTGGAATTGTTCCAAGAGAATCCTTTTGATTGTGATGGTTACATCCATTTTACTCAAAAAAATAAACGTATTGTGTCTATTGATTATATAAACTTGATGCACAATTCAAAATTGGGTTATAAGAGGATAATGTTATCGTATCATTATAAAGAATGATATTAAATTCTACTGTTTGATAAAACTGAAAATGTTTTCATTATTGAAAATTGCATGGGAAATATTTTTCTAATATCACACGAAGAGTTTAAGTTTTCACTAAAAATTAATGAAAAAAAGCAATTTTTAGTATAATAAAAAATAAGAATGAAAATGTAAAAATGATAAACATATTTTATCACAACTCAAATGGATCTCCAGTATAAAATAGAAAGAAAAAAATAATAATAATAGAAAATTACTTTATAAAATAAAAAAGCAGAGAACAACTTTTTTAGAAAAAAATTATTGAAAATTGTATATGTTCTTTTAAGTTTTATGCATCAGTTTTTTTAATACAATGAAAAATAAGTAAGAAATTTGCAGAAAATTATTTCTGATTAAGAGACAGATGCTGCTCCTGTGTTTTATTATTTTTTTTAATTAGAAATTTTGTTTAATATTACTCTCTGATAATCAAATTTTCCATTACTGAAGATTTCATCCAAGTTATTGATCATTAATAACTTTTAAGGACTCATAGGAAACTGTATCATTTTATTTTATCATTAGATGTCTAGTATGTTACATTACTGAATCATCATCAGATCAGGATGAATTGTTAATTAGAAGTAACAATAAACAATAGAGTTGTGCCTAGGAGGTAGTATCATGAGCACCAGCTAATGTTAAAATATAACTTGTCTGGCTGCACTGCCTACCTCTTACACTAAAGGCTAATCTTTCATAATACATCCTAGGAAAGGTGGTACACTTTCCTGGTGTACCCTAATGGGTAAATTGTCCTACCTATCATTCTTCTTTATTCTTCACCCTTTCTTCATTATTATTAATTGCTCTGTAGGTAGAGGTGTAACTTTACTAGATCACAATACTGGGAGCTTGACTGTAGTCAGTGTATTGACAAGATAATGATAGAACAATCTGAAGTTACAGGATAAAAATGATATCAGTGCCAGTAGTTAAGATTATTTAGGGATCTTTGGCTTAAAACTCTAATTTTTGTCCAATGGTTGTACAATAAGCCTAATGGCTGATTGGGAAACTCTATTCCTTCCACTCTAAAATAAAAATCCTCAATAAAAAATATTGTCAAAAGTTTTAACGTACAAATAGGCACAAAAACTTTATACATATGTATTAAATTATATAAAAATGGTAAAATAACACAGGTTTTTGATTATTCATGGAAAAAATAAGTCAATAGGATAATAAAAAAAAAAAAAAATGAAATTATTGCATGGCTGATTGGCATGATTGATGATATTGCATGGCATGATTCAACATTATTATCCTTTCCCTATCAAATTGTTATTAATTAAAGAATATTATTTAATTTATTAAAAATTTAAAAACGCCAATAATTATTATTAAAGACAAAAAATTAAAAGTCATCTATATTGCAATCTTTACTGTTCACCCAAATGTTTTTATTTCTTCCATCTAAAATGCTCCACTGTATTCTACCCCTGTCATTTTAATGGACTCTAAATAGAGAAGTAATTTGATTAATCAGTCAGTATGCTTTTATAGAAATAATGTAATATTTCGATAAAACAATATAAAATTTCTAGTACATACAATAGAACACTTATACAAGAAAGGACCAAATGTCCTTTCTTGTATAAAGAACAAGCTTTTTATTTTTTTATTTTAATTTATTTTTTACCTTTTTATTTATTTATTGTTTTTGTAAATAAATATGTATTGGTATTTTATTTTAAATACGCTTCGAGGATGATATTAACCTTAAATTATAATTTTCTAGTAAATTCTGAAAACATGTATAGTTATTTGAAGAAAATAACTGTCACATATTAATATAATTGTAGTATTGTTTAAAATTATCATAATTAGTTTGATCTCATTAAATTTATCATTAAATGAATTACATTAATTAATAGTTTTAAAGATAAATCGTACAGTAATTATTTATAAAAAGCTTTTTTTCTCATTATTCATTGTTAAATAAATATTAAAAAAAACTCTAAAGAAAGAAAATAAAAACAATGGAAAGACTACAGAATATATTTATAATGGAGAGTAACATTACAATTATAGGAAAAACCAAGCAATCTAAACTAAATTTCTGTTAATCTTATTTAGACTCAGGATAATTAATCCTTGATGTGAGTGGTAACGACTTGGCCTTTCATCTGGAGGTCTCAGGTTCGAATCCTGGTCTAGCATGGCTTTTTCCATACAATACAAAAATATACTTTTGTGTGTGTGAATTAAATTCATACACATAAGCTTTGAGTTTCTGTAGTAAATTTAATCATTCAAATCCATATGAAATTAGCATTTTTAACTTGAACTGAATGTGTAACTGCAACATCATAAATTGTAAAAGCATCTGATCCTAACTGAATATACAGTTAAAATCTGCTGGGTAATAACAATCTAGACAACTGCATTGTAGTGTAAATTACTTTCAAAGATTAGTACAGAAACTTCTACTGAGATTTAACACTAATTGCATAAGAGTAAAAATACAATCTGAATCTTGAAGATAATGATAGAACAATCTGAAGTTACAAGATAAAGATGATATCAGTGTCAGTAGTTAAGATTACAGTTTTTTGAACCAGTGTCACTTGAAAGAGAAGATAAATAAATAAATGGACATGAGCTTTATATACTGCTAAGAATAAAGATTATTTTATAGAAAAAATATGTTTACTGATTTGTTAGGAATCAAAAGATAGCATACAGCCCTCAATAAATAAAAGAGTATGACTAAGAACCAGATTTATTTAGTTAATTTGACATGTTAGTTTATTTGGTAAAGGTAGCTTCTAATATACAGTGGATCTCAGCCGTTTGAATAGATATATTTGTATCTTTTTTCTTATTTATTTCATTTATACCAAACTGCACACCAGTGTGCAGGAAGCTTAAAACATTTAAATAATTAATATAAAATTTGTGAACAGATTAAAAGTCCTAAAACAAAGTCTATATAGCATTTTGAAAATTAAAGTCAAATTAATCTTCATTTAAAATTTACTTATGTATATATAGTAAGAGTAAAAATGTGAGGTAGAAAACATTTGTGAAACTAACCTCAATTAGTTGATAAATGCAGTAGATAATGAAGTAGTAAATGCAGTAGGATGTAAAAAAAAATAGCAATCATTTAAATGACAAATAATATGTGTTAAATTCATGGCATGTTTATGACACAATAAAATACAAACAATACTTTTTAAAAATCATTTTTACATAAATGTAATTTATATTGTGTATATTTTGCATTAACCTTAACTAAGGAAGTAAGAATACTGCAAAAAAAAAAAAAAAATTACTGATGATGTAATGTAAGAGTGTTTGTGAAGTCCATTTCTTATTCAAAATGAATGGGCATAAAATTTGATCAAAGGGGTACAAAACAAAACTTTACTTACAGACCTGCACAAAAAGCCCTTTTTATTTTTAACAAATTGAAGGAACATTATTTGACTGAAGGAGATAAATATTTCGGACAAATAATAGTATACAGTGTGATCTAGACCAATCATTATGGGCTAAAAAAAATTATAAAGAATGGAGAACAAACATTTCAGTTCTGACAAAAATAATTCAAAACCCAATTTTTAGCTGGAAAAATTATGCTCAGTTTTACTGGTACATTAATAGTTCTGTTTTCTGAAAGACATTTTCAAATCACTATCATAGTTAAATGGTTGAAAATAAAATAAATTTAGTAATACTTGGAAACAAATCTTTAAAATAAATCTGCTGATTGCACAAGCAAACCTTAGATCTAATGAAAAACAACTAAAATGTTCTGCTATATGTTCACCTTATAGTCCAGAATTCATTACCTCAAACATTTTTTTGTTTGACCACCTTAAGATTTCATTACTTAAACTACAAGTTTAAAAATAATGAACTTGTAAAACTGTTTAAAACTTCTGCAAAATTTAAGTTAAATATTTCTTGGTCATTACACAAAGAAATTTAATACTTATAGGTCTATCATTATTTTAAATTTATGAATTTTTTATGTATTATAAATTCTACGAGATTGTTGAAGTATTTCTTTATATAATCCAAAAACCCTTCTAAATATCTAAATTTCAGAAAACTGACTAGTTCATTAAAAAAAGAAATCCTCAAAAAACTATATTATAATATTTATAAATTATGAATTCAGTAACATTATGATAATGTTTCATGTCACATAAAATGGTTTTGTCTGACTGTAATCTAACAACAAAAGCCAAGGTCATGAACTATGGTGAACAAACTTTACTTATGCACATCCAATCAGATAAAAATTACAATTCAGTCCAAAAACGTGAGAGGAGCATGAGCAAAATTCTTCATCCTTATCTTTCTTTTATGTTATCAATTAAACAAAAAAAATCTTGTCCTTACTCGTATGCACATAATCATGTTATATAAGGATAAAATATTACAAAAAGTACTGGAAGTTAAAAAAAAATGTTTGTTTCAAATGTAGTAGTTTTTTCAGTGAATGCTTTTATCCTTACTGTATGTGTAAGTACATAAAACAGATAAATAACCATTTTATTCTGATCAGTTAAAATTTTGTTATTATATAGATCAGGAATTGGTAGGTGTTCTACTACATGTGTAACCAAAAAATTTTCTCTAATATTTTCTAACAGGCATTTAGGAAAAAATATGATCTGAATGGTATCACAAACAAATAAAAACAGAACTTTTTACTAGTTTATAGCAATACATAAATATAATAATTGCATGATAGTGACATAAATAATGAGAGTTATAATCATCATATAATGATGAGATAAATATATGATGATGGTAAAACAGATTAAATCAGTACAGAACATAACAATAGTTTATTTCATGTTTGATAGTAAACATGAACACAATGACTACATCCTACATATCAGTAATCTGCTAATATACGTAATTCAGTATTTTACCTCCTTAAGAATTTTATTCTGTGCATTTCCTTTACCCTCCTTCTATTGGTTAAGTGCTGGCTCTAACTAGTGGTAAGGAATGCAGTATTTCAGTAGTGTTCCAGGGAGAAGGGTTGTATTAATAATGTTTTACAAGAGCTGTCTTTCTAGTAATACCTAAAAAAGCTAATACAAACTATAAAAAACTGCTACATACCTCATTAAAAAGTCAACTTATTTTTTACACCATGAATTATACTAGTAATCACAACTACTCAAAGCCTACTTAGGCATTAGGGTGGGTCTGGCTGAACAGTTAGCAGTCCAATTGAGTACTTCCACATGCTAAACAATTTTGAGAATATGTGAGGATTTTTTATAATAGCTATTTACAGGTTATCTGCGGTTTATCTGTTATCTGCAGTTAAAAGGAATTTATTGCAGGATGCATTCTATATTGTTGACGCAAATCATTGATCAATAATCTCTTGCTTCCATTTTGGATAAAAATACTTCAATCTTTCAAATAACTGACTGCATATTGGATGCCCGCTATATAACGGTAGGGCCTTTTTTTCTGTTTTTCATGTGGGTTTTTTGGTGTATTTTTTCATAGGTTGTTCAAGTTTTTCACTTCGTATCTTGTATGCTATCCCTTCCTTTCTGGAGGTGTTCTATAGGTTTTGGCTGATAGCCTACTGAACATGTTTATGCTTGTGTAATTATTTAAATTACTAGTGTCCTTGGTAATTGTTTAGTTTGTTTGAGGGGGGAGGGTGGCTTTATCAAGGGTGCTGTCTTGACACCCTTGACAAAGCCTTGGTAAAAAGCCCTTGGTAACTGTACAAAAATGTCAACATAGGGGTGAGCTACTTAGAGGTTAGCTAGCCCTCTTAGCTTTTATGTCCATGATAACCTTTAAGGCAGAGCAGTAGTGGCTTAGCCTTTCATGTGAAAGCTTCTAGATTTGAATCTGTTCAGTCTTGACATTTTACATATATTTCAAATTTAGTCTCTTATTGCAGATAACAGTAATTGGGTTCACCATCTCTACTTACTTGAAAAATAAATAAATAAGTAAATATAGAAATATATATTCATTCACATATATACATGTAGGTCCTTTTTTTACTGATTAAGTTAATAAAGCCTGAATAACTTGCTACATGATTAACCAATCTTTCCTTTTTCCAAGATTCTGTCACAAACATTTCTTTTTCTTATTAATCTTAGAATTGACTTTAATTTTTTTAAATTTAATTACCTATTGAACCATTACAATCTTAAATTTCCTATTCTTGGTCATTCTGGATTCCATTTATCTATGATTTATTCTTTAAAATAACTAAATAGCATAAAAATATTTTTTGAGAATTTCCTTCTAATTAATGAAAGGTAAAAGTACAAATACATACATTATTAGCCCAAAAATTGTTTGCATTATAACCAATATTATGTTATGATCAGCTGTTATCTAAGTAAATCATAGGCAATACCTTTGATGCATTACAGTTAAGAGTTGTAGGGTAAAATAGCGAGTTACTTCTCTCTTATAAGTATCTAAAAGCATATAGTGAAACATCTGAGTACTGCGACTAGCAAGAGTAATGTGTTTCCTTTGAAAGTATCTATTATCTAACTTTTTTACGACTGAATAAAGGTTGGGACAAATATACAAATAATCATTCTTCTTTAAACCTTTGAATGATTAGGAATAAGATAGTAATAAACTAAAGCAATTTATCACACTTTTACTTGGTACTTTAAACTATAAATTATTCTTTTTACATTTGACAGAATGGAATATGTATATGCATTCATAATACAATGTGATAAAGATCACACCAAAAGGTTGTGAAGGAACAGAAAAAGGAATAACCTGGCATCATACTCCAAGGTTGTGACAAATAGACAGATTGCTTGTTTATCTTTCCTATACAAATTTAGAACAGAATAAATGGATTTAGATGCTGTTTACACTAATTCATAAGATATATCATGGAAAAGGTTCATAGAAGTTTACTATTTATCAAAATCAATGTTACAGAATAATTTACAACAATATCTGTGAACAGTAATACAATATTATTTATTTATTATAATACTGGATCTAGTTTTCCATTATCAGATGCTAAAAAAAAAAAATCTTCTGTCATCTTAGAAACACCCAATAATAATAACAAAAAAAAATCCATTATTTATGATCTCTCCAAGAATCAATTATTCTATTTTTCAGATCTAAATACTGATTAATTTAAAATTAATAAAAAAATTCATTTTCCATTAATTTATAAATTAATAAAAGTAATATCATATATTTTTTCTATGTAAAGATTAAACACACTCCTAAAACTTAATGTAGAAATACACCATGAACGAAATTCCCTTAATTTTAAATATATTAAATTATATATTTATAATTGCAATCAAAATTTAATGGATGCACTGAAAGGAACATTTTTTCAATATATTTCTATGTAGAGGAAAAAATGGAATAACAGAAAAGGTGCAAAAATGATACAAATTCTTGTACTACCAGATTCTACATTGCAGTTAGGCATAGCTCAGTAATATTGTTTTAAAAAGAGCATCAAATTTAATAGTATAACATTTGTGAATATTTTCAAAGGCCCCTGGTCAGTGTCTCTGCCTATCAGAATTGCATTCATGCATATACAATATACACATCTACATTTATATCTCAATTGTGACTGGAAGGAGAGTAGAAAAATATAAAATGAAACGTATTTATTTCATTCACTACTATGATTATTCATACATTTGAGTTTGATTTGTTTTTTTTTTTTCACTTTATTATTTCATATGTTTATTATTCATTCATATAAAGATTGTGGCTATTTATGAACCTACAAATTGGCACTTATGGCATGTGTACCTAGTTTTTAACTCTGCATATATCAATTTATTTTGTTTTTATAAATAATATTTTATGAAATTTATCTTATGTTATTTATGTATAATGAAAAAAAGATTAATAACTTTTTTGATTTTACTTTTTTTAATTAAATTCTATTTCTTATGCTATTCCTAAATAATTTGTATATGTTTTTAAACTGTAATAAATTTATTTGATTAACCTTATAATTCTCTGTTTGTAGGATTTAATACTATATATATATTGAATATATATAAGCATTCCCACTGCGGCTTTGCCCACACTATTTGGTTACTTGTGTTTCCTGTCTCAGTCTTTTTTTTATTTTATGTTTTTTAGTAAAGTAACTGGAGACAGGTATAGCCAGTCGTGTTGCACACACAGTAATAGTGGAAGTGGCTGTGCTGGTTGAGTTGTCGTTTAATAGTACATCATCGCACCCCTTAAAAAATTGAAGTTGAAAAAGCCAAATATGATGTTTAGATATTTATCTGAAGAGTGTTTGTGGGTTCAAATTTACTAAATATCTCATTTAGTATACACAGAAATGTGGAAAATTTGCAATCATTGTTCAAAATTTTTTTACCTTTCTTCACCACTTTCAAGATTGAATTTTTTAAAATCTATAAATTGGTTTTTAGATATTCACATCAAGATTACACTCACCAAAAATCAAGTTGATATCTTCTATTGTTATCGAGAAATTAAAAAAACTAAAAAAAATCCATTTTAACCCATTAAACTTGGAATTTCGAAAATCTAGATATTGTTTTTAGATATTTCCATGAAGATTACACACAGTAAAACTTAAGTTGATATCTTCATTTGTTACCGAAGAATAAAAAAAAAAAATAGTAAATTTCATTGTTATTCCATTTTAACCCTTTAAACTCAGAATTCTAAAACTTCTTATACCTTCCTTATACTGTAAGAAGAATGCATATTGCTGGATGTTGATTATGAATCACTTATGACACGTTGTTTTATATATACTTTCAATTTTATTTTACTCCTACAATTAGGAAAACAAATGAAGCAATAGAAAAAAGAAACAAAAAAAGGTGGCACACCTTATTCTTTAATCTTCTAATTGTTTCAGGGTTTCAAAAAAGGAAGAGTTAACTTTCAGAATATGGCCAGTAATTAAAATTGTAGAGTGAAATAAATACATGCAAATAGCATCATTTTTTAAGTAAAGGCTCCAAAGCATAATAGAGAAGAGCAGGAGATGTCAGACAACTGACTGCATATTACACATATTACTGGGCAATGGGTTACCATGATGTGTTGGAGGAAAATGGAAGAAAAGGTAATGGAGCGAAGAAAGTGATAGAAGATAAATAATCTAGAGTGTAATAGAAGGGTTTGATGAACAGTGAGAATAACTGGAAGTTGGAAATGTATAAAGTAAATTAAAGTTGACTATTTTACATATTATAAAGCTAATTAACTATGCATGTAGTTAGGTTTAAAAATAAAAAAAAATTTAGAACATTTTGAATTAAATATTTAATTTACAAAATGTACTTTCTTTTAGGTTTTATTAATGTAAAAAGTAAATAAAAGACATAATATTTTCTGTTTCAATAAATGATTATTTTCTGAGAACCAGTTCTGGACAAGGTTCATCTTATATGCAATTGTGGAATCGGTGGTGACTATCACCTAACTTCCGTATTCCAGGACTGGTCTAATGTATGTTTTATATGTTGTCATTAACACTTCCTGGTTAGCTTTCCATTTCGCAGCAGTGAGTCTTTTCAGCAGATGGGTCCTTTTCACTGCTCTTCCCATGCATTGTTAGACATGTGGTTTCCAGGTGAGTCGTCAGTCCAGGGCAACTCCCAAGTATTTAGAAATGTTGCTTTCTTCCATTGCTTGACCCTTGTTGGAGTACCAGTACTCTTATTGCCAGTACTTTTGTGGAAAGCGTGAACAGTTGGAATGTAGTTTTTGTGGTATTAAGTCATAGCGTTGTGTGTTGCCCAGATTTCAAGATTCAGCAATGCCTTATTGAGGCATTCCTTCAATGCCTTTATGTTACTACTAGTAGCCCAAGATGAGGAGATCATCTGCATACAGGAGGGCTTCTACTCCTTGTACTTCACTGATTGCACCTAAGATATCATTGATCATAATGTAGAATAGTGTACAACTCAGAACAGCATCCTGTGCCAGGCCTTCCTTTTGAATGCAGAATTTGTTAGTACTGTGGTTGTGGTGCACTTGAATTAATCTTTGGCAAAGAAAAGACTTGATCCATTTGAATAAGCGTCCAGAGATACTGCACATGGACAGCTTGTGAATGAGCGTGTGTCTTCAGACGGTAAATATTATTTTGTTTAAAATAATACTTACAATTTTTACATGAGAAAATTGGAATTATTAACAACTGTTAGTAAACAATATTATCTAAACGTGCTTAACTAAATAAAATAAAATTCATACTGGTCTCAATTTCACAATTAAAAAAAAAAACAATGTGAAAATCAATTTAGTAATTCAATTTTGAATCATGAAAATTGAGTCACTTCATCAAACAATAAAGAAATCATTGTATGTTTTAAATTAAATTAGTGTAATAATAACAAACAAAAATAATATTTAACTTACTTGGGAAGTGGAACAACGTTATTAGTTGCTAATCGAAATGAAAAAAACAATGAAAATATTATATTATACATATACTTAGACATTTTATATAGGCTATAACAAAACTTATTAACATTATTTTTATTCGTTATTATCACATAGGAACTGATTTTAATTTTACCCATTTATATATACAGATCATGAGACTTATCATCCATTGTGTCACACGAATTTAAATGTTTATTCCTAATACTACTTTTTTAATCATTCTCTAATTAAATGTTAGTAAATAAACACTGGTATAATTGGATTAGGTAATAATTAATAAATTTTCGTCATGTTATTTATTTATATTACTTTTAATTAGAGAAAAAAAATGAGTAAAAAATCAATTTATCTAAATGGTTTATTTAATCTAATTTTTGAAAGTTTATTTTGTATAATGTGATATCAAAAATTTAGTTTAATTTAAGCAATTTTAATGCTAGTAATCTAATCTTTTTTAATATTACATCTATAAATACTACTTTGTTTACATAATGTGATGTGAGCAACAGGTAGAAAAAAGAAGTTATAACACTAAAGGAATTTATTTCAATAAAAACATGAATTAATAAAAAATTTTTATATAAAAAAAAAACTAATCATAGTTTTTATATTTTAAGGGGTGTAATTACTGCTATCAGTGAAAAAAATATTTATCGTTGTATTAAACATACATTTTATTTTACTCTTTTTTTGCCAGATAAATATTACTCATGACAGATTTATATTAAGAACATTGTTTATTAAACACAATGAATAAAATCTTAACTATGAATCTAATGAAACTATTTTTTTCCCATGATGGAATAAGTAAAAAATTTCCTCAAAAACTACTGCACTGATTTTGATGTGTTTTTTTGCATTACATAGGTATCACTTCAGAGCAGGTTCTTAGATTAGTTTTATGGTTATAAGCCTTTCTAATTCCAGTAAGGCTATATTATTGTGTGGATTATTAAATAATCTGCGCTGGTCAAGTATACCTTTCATCACCATCAGCCTATAAACGTCCCACTGTTGGGCACAGGACTACTAATCTTTAAAAAGTAATAAATAAAAAATAAAAAAATTAAAAAAAACCCATAACAAAAAACCTTTAAAACGTGAAATAACTGTATTAACTATATATAACTGTATTTACCTACACAAGTAAATAACTGTATTTTTACCTTATAATCCTCTTTAAAATTGTGATATTGTGTTTAAGATAATAAAATTTAAGATTTTGATTGACCGTGATGTGTGGCTCATAGACTGCATAGATAAGCTTTAGTTATCATCATAGTCATACATGATGGTTAATCAAAATCTTAAATTCTATTGTCTTAAAAACAGTACCACAATGTCACAGAGGATTATAAGGTAAAATTGCAGTTATTTTATTATTTCATGTTTTTTTAAGTTTTTCTGTCATGGGTTTTTAAAATTTTTAATTTTATTTTTTAATTAAGTTCTTGAAATAGATTTTTAGACTGCACTACTACTGCCATCTATTAAATAATAATAAACTAATTTTTGAAAACAATTTTATAATATAAGATAAACTTTCAAATTTAATTTTCCTTCATTGTTTATGGATAAACTATATTATGGATAAACTCAATATCTGGGGTGCACTCATAAATTTTCCAGTATTGGAACATTTACACGGATATTTTTACACGGATTTGAATACTAGATCGTGGATACCGGTGTTCTTTGGTGGTTGAGTTTCAATTAACCACACATTTCAGGAATGGTCGAACTGAGAATGTACAAGACTACACTTCATTTACACTCATACAAATCATCCTCATTCATCCTCTGAAGTATTATCTAAACGGTAGTTACCGGAGGCTAAACAGAAAAAGAAAGAAGTATTGGAACATTTGATTTTGCATTATATCAGATTGCAAGAATTATGGTCTACAGTCACAGGCGGCTGACTACATGACAATGTTATGAAAAATGCAGATTCATTTTGATGTTTCGCTTGATAAAAAGCAAAACTTATCTATTTCATGTCAAATGCTGAAGTTTTTTCATGAATTAGATTTTTAGTAACTTATTTTGTCACAATTTACTACAGATATCCAAAAGCAAGGACCATTTTTATTGTGTCTGATTTTTATAATTTAAGTTATACTTTTTATCAGCTTTAAGTTAAAAAAAAAATTATGTGAAAACGCAATTTTTTATTTCTCCCAAAAGCAGTACTGGGGTGATGTTCCAGGACCAGAACACTCTGATCATTATGTAAGTTGTTCTATCATTAAAGAAAATGCAGTAATGTACATGATTTAAATGAGGCAAAAATGACTTATTTTAAATGTTTTATGCATTCTCTTAGATACATTGTATCGAAATATTGTTTATGTATATATTTTTAAACTTTATATATATATATGTGTGTGTGTATTATTTTGGTGTAATTAATCTTTTTAGGATTCATATTATTTCTCTGTACTGTTATATTACAGAATTTAAAATACACACATACATATATTAACATACGTAAGTAACAAATTTTAAATTAGAAAAATTTTTGATTTTAGAAATCCAAAAAGATAAAAAGTATTTCTAAAATCCTTCATAAAATCTGGTATAAAAATTCATAAAGCACACAAAAACACAAAAAAATATCTATTTTGATTCATATAAATAAAACAAAATTCAATATAAATAAAACTGAAATACTACTTTGATTTGAGAACTTGATCTTTTTCCAATACTTATCGTATAATCTATTTCCTCCTTAGATATATAATTAAAACAATAAATCGAATTTTTTACAATCCATAGAGATTTAAGATTAATTCATTTAATGGTTGTTTTTACAAGTTTAGATTTAAGTGATTCTTTTGAAAAATTAATATTTTCAACAAGAGGTTAAACTGTTATTCCAGAAAGCAAATTCAAATTTTTCATCTCAGTTTCATTTACCTACCAGAGTAGGTATCATTGACTTTTAGTTTTTCAATAAATCTAATAAACTGTAGCTATATTTTATAACTACTTTAAATTGCAGATCTAGTTGATAATGTCACAAACTTTTCAAATGTGTCATATTTGTAAAGAGCATGAATTCTATTATGTCAAAGATATTCAATACCTATATTAATACATACGTAAAAGAAAAATGTCACCTTTTACAGTTCATTTTGGAAGGTAAGATCATTGAACTTTTTAGTTGAAGAATCAATGACATGGGAAGGTGTCCATTGAACTGTGTAAAACTGTAGTAAACAGAACAGCTGCTACAGTTTTCCTTAACATTTAATTATTAATAATGGTATCAAAAGAAAAAGCTAAATCATCTTATTCTAAATATCTGAATAATTTTATTTTATTAGATTTGATAGAATATCTAATGAATATGCCTCTGTGATAAAGAGTTAATCAGTATATGTAATGCATGTTCTCAGAGTAACGGTTCTCTTAATTTGATGTTCACACTGTATGATCCAATCTTATGAATGTAACACATATAAATCATTTGAGAAAGAAGAGTCAGCTTTCTCTAAGAGTAATGATGTTTATTATACAGTCACTCCTTGTGATGACTAGAATGAAGATGTCACTTGTAGCATACTACTATATAATATGATGTACATGGTAGAATAGATAAGCTGATTGCAACAATTTTTTCGTTCACAAAAAAATAATAAGAAACAACTTCATTTCTCACTTTCCCTAGTAAACCTGATATTCGATGATGCCTACTGTCCATGTATAAGGACAGTACTAAGAAATAGTAAAAATAAATTTTAAATAAGTAAAAAATATCAAAACAGTGTTTTCAAATTTACAAAATATTTTCTCTTACAGGGAGAAAAAAAGGTAAGACGGTATCATTTACTGATATTATTAATTATTTTTAATTTGTGGAATAACCTCAGCAAGCTAAACATATGATAAGTATAAGATATAAATTAAAAATTATAAAAATACAACTGTCTTACTAAAAGTATAGAAAATAAAGGAAAAAGTGATGTAAAAGTGAAAGTTAATTTTTATTTAATATTACGCAAATAAAAATAATAAATTGCAAAATTGCACGAGCAAAAAATTATAATTTTATTTTTTAACAAACATACTTCAAGTTGTATTGCTTATTTTTTTTACAAAACAACAAATCATGTAAATAAATTTCTTATAACAAACTAATCAAACAATTTATTTATAAAACAATACTTGTAAAACTACTGGTATTTGTTGATAGTGTCTAAAAGACAGCCTTCACTGAAATACTTCCTTATCTTGCAATATCAAATTAAAAAAAATCACTAATTAAATAAGAAGTAGACAAAACAATGAAAATAAATTGTAAAAACATGAGGAATGAAATATTTATTTTAATGATTGATAAAAAGGGTGATTAAATTTATTTATAGTAAGAGATGGCAGAGAGGATGGAAAGAGATGGAGATTTAATATAAAAAAACAAGTGGTATAACACACAGTTGAGGGGTCATATGTAGACAGGACTGTTATTATTCATTATTCATAAATACTATGAATTCAAATTGTATTTTTAATTAATAGGAGAATTATTTACTCCACCTCAGGTATTTTCTACTCACAAACACACACAGACAGATATATATATTTGTTTTGTGTACAACATTTGCATGTGTACACATAAGTCTACAGTTAATACAAATTGGTCAATACTTCCTTATATACCAACTAAATGTGCTATCTATACAACTAAATTATACATAAATTCCTATGTATGTCACAAGCTGTAACCAGAAAGTTGTAGACAACCTGATATGAGATAAAAGTTATCCCAAAAATTAACATAAGTATTCTCAAGATAACAAACATTTCATGCCAGGATTACTAGGGAAAGTGAGGAGAGAAGTGATTTGATGTTTTCTTGTTCACTGCACCAAACATATTGTTGCACATTAGTATGTCAACCATGCCGAAATATAGATATTTTCCTCTACAAGTGACACTTTCACTACAGGGATCAATTCTATAGTGAAGAACTAAAAAAACGGATTTTTATTATAGTACAAAAAAAAACTAAGAATTAAGCGTACAACCACAAGAAAGTAAATAGATATATTAAAAAAAAAAAACTTCAATATTATTAATGACTGAATTTAAATTGTAGGAAAACTGTTCATCAGCAGATCCTATTGAAGGTAATTGTGTAACATCTACCTTGATCTAATTTTCAATGGATCTATTATTAAAAAATGTTATGAAACCCCATTAAAATGTTGTCAGATTATGTGTTTGATCATTGTTGTGTTTATTTGTTAGTATGTAATTTTTGTCATATTTATAAATTCTACATCGTTCAAATCTTAGCTTTTATGTTTGTTGGTAAAATATGATTGTTACTGATAATGTGTTTGCATATATGTCTTATTTCTAAGAGATGATTTCAAAAGGTTGATTCTACTGCTGTACATAGCATCTTTATCTATGGGTAAATGTGGATAACCACCGGGTTGGTCAAGTGGTGAACTCATCATCGCAAATCAGCTGATTTTGAAGTTGAGAGTTCTAAGGTTCAAATCCTAGTAAAGACAGTTACTTTTATACAGATTTGAATACTAGATCGTGGATACTGGTGTTCTTTGGCGGTTGGGTTTCAATTAATCACACATCTTGGGAATGGTTGATCTAAGACTGTACAATGCATATCATCCTCATTCATCCTCTGATGTAATACCATATGGTGGTAACAGAGGCTAAACAGGAAAGAAAGAAATGCGCATAAAGTCTTTTCAATTAGTATTCAGTCTAATTAATTATATACAGTTTATATACAGTTTAATTATATACAGTTAATTATTAATTATATACAGTTTAATTATATACTACTGGTTATTTATATTTTGTTATCTAATTTTGTGTTTTTTATTTGTAGTTTCAAAAATGAAATGTATGAGCTTTGTTCATTTGGTAGAACAAAATCAAACTTTGAAAGTATGTCGTTAATAATCGTTAATATTTTTAAAAAGTTATCATGTCCAATGAAAAAAACTATTGTTTAATTTTTTTAGAATATTACATCAAAGTAATTATAATGGATCAATTCAGTTCTATTTTTACCCAACTATGCCACAAGAAGGGTAGTCATTTTTTTGATCATATGCTAATTTATGTTCATTTAATTTCAGAATACTGCATTCATTTTCAATTTAATTAAACAACTCTTCTTAATCATACAGCTGACACCAGATAGAAAATAATAGAGGCTATTTCTTCTGATTAGAAGTATGAAAATGATTTAAAATATATAAAATGGGTTATTAAATATACATGGTTGAAAAAAGAATTTCAGATATATATTATTAATTAAAAATAATTACGAAAATATTAACAAGAATAGTTTAAAAAATTAATCAATTTTAATTATATCACTTAACATATCAGCATGTACAAAAATTAATTAGAAAAAGCACTGTATAATAAACTGATGCTAGGTCACTGACAATCTTTGTAGAAAGTATTTTAAATCTAGTATTGAAGAAAAAAGTGAAAGAAAAATTCAACATGTGTGTAAATAAATAGTTTCTTTATTTGAAAAAACTGATCTATAGTAAATCCTTACATAAAAGATTACTGTGTTACATGACAGAGCACTTTCAACCACTTAAGTAACAAAGTGCTCTGATGTAAGTAAATAAAATATGTTAAGTATAAATTTGCTTCAATCTGTTGCAAAAACATTAATAATTCTGTCAGTAACTAAGCATTAAACTTAGGCATTTGAGAAAGGGTAATAGTAATTTTGCTTAAATTTTATTTCAATAAATTATTGACATTTTAAAAATCTTACTACAAATTTATTTAAAATTAAATTAAAACATTTTCTTTTAAATATCCAGTATTATTATGTGGATGATTATTTAAATAATACTAACTTAAAAACCATCCTGGCATAAAAATAATATGTACTCAATCTTTATTAATATCTAAATTTATTGCTCTTTTTTATACTGATTTTTAAATTATCTTTACACGTTTGATTTATAATTATTTATTATTTCTACATTATATGGATTTTGGTCACTTCTATATATTTTTTTTGAAAATTAATTCTGGAGTTTCTTTTTCTTCTATTGTGTAATGATTTACATTCTTTACTTGTTTTTCTAACATTTGCAAAACAATAAGTTCAATCGATTATACTGCAAGACTTCCACAAAAATTAGTGGAATTTTGCTGAACAAAATATCTAAGAGAATCATTTGATATTAATGAATTAATCCAAATTTTCTTAAATAATCTGTTATGCTGTAATGTTTCAATGGATTTAAAATAATGCACTTTGTTATAATATACAACCATTTTAGAAGTAAATAAATTACATCATAATGAAGAAAAATAAAACTAGAATTATGTTTTTATTTACATCTTAGTTTGTCTGTCTCATTTTTTTGTATGCTACTGGGTGATAGATATATTATTCCCTATACCACAAATAAGAAAACGTAAACCAACAAAGGAATGAGTTATTAACTCACACTAATTAGACTGAGTGAATTCTTTAAGTTGTCAGTTACAACTAAATTTACTCATGTAACATTGATTATGTAACATCCATTCATAATGACTATATAACATTATGATATATACAATTTTTTATAAACCCTTCTGTAATATAATCAACTCATTCATTAATGGATACTGGAAATTATCAATGACAATCTGAAATTCATTTTTAGTGATTTTATATGAATAAAAATTTGAATTTAAAGTGATTTTATTATATTAAGTAAACAGAAAAACAGAATTAATTTAATTTTACTGAGTAAAACTAGTTCTGGATGTCCAATAATTATAAGGCAAAAAATATTTTAAATTAAGTAATATTCTATATATTCTACAAGTGAAGAATATAGTTATAAAAAAATTAAGTATTAATCTATTTCGCTGATGTAAAACTAACTCAAGCTAGACATTTGAACTGTGTAAATCATAAGATTTACCTTATTAATAAAATTAGAAATATATTTAATAGAATCCATTTTCTAAAAATTTAATTCTGAACATAAAGGCTCATTCACAAATGTTTAACTGTTTACCAAAGCTGATGAGATTAAGAGAAACTTTAAAAAAATTGAGTAACTATTAAAAAAAATTAATAACTACAAACACCTATATAGTACAACATAAAGAAAACTTATTTAGAACATTCATATTTAAACAAAAATTTCATCATTGGACTATGTATAACAGATAACTTAAGTACAGGTGAACGCATTACTTTAAGTACAACATATCATTGCTAGAGTGCAGCACTAACCTTTTTAGAATGTCTACCAAAATGTAATGTAAAATTAAGACAATTTCACTTTGATATCATAAATATCTAATTACATAGATCGAATTCACTTAAGCAGCATTTAAAAAATTAATCTTTTCTAATAATAAAATGGTATTAATGGAACTAAATGAAAGACAAAATTTTCTAAAAGAGAATAAGCGTATAACATTTTACAATTGTTCTGTATTTAGCAAAATGCTCATTAAACGAATATCGAAGCCAATGTAGGTTGCGGTTAAGTTATTAAACGAATAACGTAGCGACTTAACTATCCTTCCTTAAGAATTATATTTGTATCCTCTTATACCCATTTATATTTATAAATTAACATATTTAACTGTCCAAGAATATCATGTAGAAAATATTTCATATTTAATATTTTAAGCGTCTGTTTTTATAATACAGTATTCTTCTGTTATCTTTTTAATACAAAAAAAGTTAACAAGAAAATTTTAGCGTTCCGGTTTACTATTTAAAAGAAATTATCTTTAATATCCCTGCAAATTTTCAAAATGTTTTTGTACCAACTCAGTTGGTAATTTTGAGAATTTAGTGGTTGATTGATTTCTAATTTTCTTCTATTAGTACCGAGTATGAATTTAAAAATGTATTTATAAAAATGAATAAAATATTGCGTACAAGGAGACTATCAAGCACGTCAAAATAAGAAGTTTTCTTTTCACTGAAAAAAAACATCTTATTTAAACGTTTTAGTCCAATCTATCCCAAAAAGTTTTGTCGTAAGAGTTTTTTTTGGCATTTCTCCCTCCACCACCCCATTCGGTCGCCCTAAAGCATATTACCAAATGTCTGTGCCACAAACGGCTACTGAGCTTCGAACAGTTTAGCGACCAGTATCCTAAATAGCTCCTACAGCTTACCTAACAGCGTGAGCGGACTAAATGCGGTGCCATACACCACCGGCTTAAGTGTCCCAACCGCTCACTTGTCATATATTTGCTAAAATGGGTAGGCGCACCCCGCCACCTACTAAAAATATATATGATATCCATAAATTAAAATTCATTTCGTCTAGACAGCAATTTGCTTGCAGGTCTGAATGTCAGCAAGTACCTGTCTAGTATCGGTATCTACTGTCTAGTATTCAAATAGTAGGTAGTGGATATCGGTGTTCTTTGGTGGTTAGGATTTAGTTAATCTCACATCTCAGGAATGGTCGACCTGAGACTGAACAAGACTACACTTCATTTACATTCATACATATCATCCTCATTCATCTTCTGAAATAACACCTTACGGTGGTTCCGGAGGCTAAACAGAAAAAGGAAAAGAGTATTCAAATCCGTAAAAAAGTAACACATTTTTACTAAAATTTGAACCTTGTAACTTTCAATCTTATAACTGATTAGTGACGCGATTTTACCAATAAATTAACACGGTAGGTAAGAAATTATTTTTTGAAGTACAAAATTATGGTTTTTGCTTCCTTGAACAAGCAAAGGAAGTACTGTGATCGTGAAAAATTTCGGTTTTCAGATTTCAACGAAAATATCCATTTTGACCATCCCTGAATCCATTTTGACTAATTTCGGGGTGACGTCTGTACGAACGTACGTATGTATGTATCTCGCATAACTCAAAAACGATTAGCCGTAGGATGTTGAGATTTTTGATTTAGGACTGTTGTAACATCTAGTTGTGCACCTTCCCCTTTGATTATAATCGATTTGATCAAAAGTGTCCAAAAAAGCCCAAAATCCAAACAATTTGGATTTTGGAATTTTTCTTAACTGGAGTAATAAGACCTCATTGAGAGATTTTCAACGATATCTCATAAGTGGTACTTATTTTTATTGGTTCCAAAGTTATAGCCAAATAAAAGTTTAATTAATGAAATATTTGGATCTTACGAGGAGAAGGCACATCGGTTCAAATTCGACTTTATCTCCTTTTATTTTTAAAAAATTATTTTAAAATTTAAATATATAAATTTATTAATAATTATTAATCTCTGATTGTAAAAAAATACGATACATATCAATTCAATAAAAAAAAAAATTAAAAAAAATGAAAAAAATAGCAGAAGTTATTAATAAAATGAAATTTTATACACTTTTCATTTAAGAAAATGTGTATATATAATTTAATAGGCGTACAATGAAATCATGTGGTGTCCACATCAGATTTTTTAAATTTAACATCCTTGCGAGATTCCGTCAGATTTTAAAGAATCTTCCTCTCTCAGATTTAACGTAATATTTAGTTCAAAATAACATGAAAAAGTAAACAAATAAACATTCTATGAAAAAAAATTGAATTATTTTAGGATTACCATTTTATTGTTTAAATAGCTTAATTTTTAAGTTAAATCTAGAAAAAAAATTCTTAAGTAATTTTATTTTTACTAATAATTATGGAAATAAATGAAATAATGTGACAATTTTTATTTTCCTGGCATCAAATATTTAGAACTATGATGCAAGAAGGAAAGTATGACAATCAATTAAAAAAGGGGATACGAAAGCTTTTACATTTTTTGATGTTTAATGACTCAGGAAAAGACCCCCTCTCCAAAAAAAAAAACAACGTGGGATTACGTGTGTACACTATATGTTCATGTGTTGGCGTGTTTGAAGTTTAAAATCTTTTGACTTTATAAACCGATTTTGATGAAATTTGGCACAGGGAATTATGTGTATGGGACAATTTGTTGGTAAAAGTTGGGATCTATATCTCTAGGTAGTGGGGTAGTTAGTTTCTTTAAGGTCAATTTTCTTAAAATGTGGAAACATAACCTCATTTATATATTAAGCTCAGTACATGCGTGCATGCTTATCTTATCGTTAAAAAAAAAAATTGCCCCAAAATTCCCCCTTTCCTAAAAATTGAAAAAATCTTTTTATTTATTACGTATTTTTTAACCGATTTTTGACATTTATTTTATTTAATAAATTAGGGAAATTAAAAGATGATATGTACCAGTGTAGTTTATAACTTATGCATTATTATTATTTATAGTAAATGTAAAAAAAAATAAAATAAAAATGTTTGTTTTTTATACAAATATTACTACTGATGTTTAATATTAGTATATTAATTATTTTTAAGCTATTAAAAAATGGGAAATCCTAATCATTAAAGTAAATTTTTATTATAAAAACGCGTCTAGAATTTCTATTTATTTTTTTTTAATATAAATATTTAAAATACCAAATTTTATTCTAATTTTTGTCCGTTACATAAAAGTTTACATATTTCTGGTAAAAAAAAGTCTACGTAAGACATTTTTTGTAAATAAAATTGAATCAAACGAAACTGATTTATAGCTATGTTAATGTTTTAGTCATGTTAAACTTCTTTATTTTTAATAAAATTAGAAATTTGTTATAAAATTATTAAATTTTTATCTACAAAAGATGTATTACCTACAAATATCTACCATTGATCTTACATAAGATTATTTTAAACTCCTTAACCTCATCACGAAAGAAGTAAAATTTTATTGACCTAACCCTCTTCATATTTATTTAATTAACGGAGATTTTTCTGGGTAGATCTGACAGATTAATGAAAACAATACTGGTTTATTTTTTTCATCGGTATTTAGTTGTCAATCCACTTACTATGCGTGTAAGAGATAAATAGTGCATTTAAATAACAAAGAACCTTTACTCGGAATTAGTTATTCAGTTAGTAAATCTGTACTTAAGAACCGGTTTAGCGTAAAGGAAATAAAGAACAAACATAATATTCAGTCTACTACAACATAAACTGTATGTGCAATCGAATTTATTTTATTAGCTGTCAAGTACTGTTGGAATCTGCTTCCTTAAGACACACACGCGCGCGCGCCATTCGTAACTATCAGCTGACTTTTCCTAACATAAAAAAATATATCTTTAGCTAAATATGATTATGTGTCAATAGAAACAAAAAAAACAAAATAAATAAATAAATAAAAATAAAATTGTATTGTAATATTTCTTACTGGTTTAAAATAGGATGTTATATGAATTTAGACATTTATCGCATCTATTCAGTTATTTCTCTATTTCCAAAAATTGTACGTCTTAATATAAAAAGATTGAGACGAACAATATTCATTCGAACCGTTTTTAACATAAAAACAACAAACCAAAAAGCAGATTACAAAATTAATTAAAATCAAAGTGTTAATCTTCAAGTATTTTTCCTGTTTAATAAATTTGTATATAAAAATAAAAATTAAAATGGGATAAAATTAAACAAAAATGTTATGTAAGCAACTACGAAGGCTAAAGGCTACGCAGAGTACGAGCCAAATTTTAATGCGGTGACGACGCTAAGGAAAGTAAAGGAAAAGATAGCAAAGAAAAAATAGATAGCCACCCAGAAATATCACTTAGTCATTTGTTCTTAGCTATCACATATAAACACACAAGGATATCAAACGTAACCAAAGTAATGGAAGATTGTTACTTTCTTACGTAAGATTTCCACTTTCCCGTCGTTAATGCACACATGAAGCTTCACTTTCGTTTGATTAATCTACGTCACTACTCGTATTTACTAATAAATAGATATTCTTTTAAAAAATTTCAGAGTTTAGAAATAAATTGTAAAAACTAAAGTTATACATTGTTTTACGACATAAAAGTTTTTTTCTTATAAGAATTTATTTCTTTGTTTAAAAAATCTTTTAAGAAATTTAATAAAGGTTAGATTTTTTAAGAAAGTTTGGAAAAAATTTCTGATTACCAGTTCAGTTTTCAGTCAGATATATACGAGTATTATTGAATGTATAAACAAAAAGTATAACGGACATTACTATCAAGTATATATACACAGAATGATTCATGAAGAATATAACAGACTTTGAGGACATGTTCTACTGGTGAAAATAAAGAACAAAGCTCATCTAAAAATACGTTCGGAAACGCTTCGTTAGTGAGTATGGACTGAGAAAAGATTTTGGGGTCTTATGTTTTCCCCACAATGTATTTTTTTATGTTACGTATCACGTACTAGTAATTACTCATGTTACAATCTAACCAAACTTAACCTACGATCGCTTCGTTCGCTAACCTTTGCTTGCTAGTCAAGGTTAGCAAGCGAAGCGAACGTTTGTTAAGTTTGGTTAACCCTCCGGGTTGGTTTAGTGGTGACTTCGAAATCAGCTGATTTCGAAGTCGAGAGTTCTAAGGTTCAAATCCTAGTAAAGGCAGTTACTTTTACATGGGTTTGAATACTAGATCGTGCATACCGATGTTCTTTGGTGGTTGAGTTTCAATTAACTAGACATCTCAGATTTGGCTGGCTGAGACTGTACAAGACTGCATTTCATTTACACTCATACATATAACAAAAGACTTACCTGTTGGTATCAGTTAAATTGTTAATATTGTAAACTTATGAAACATATTATTTCAAACAGATTTAGATGATAAAATTAATTTTTAATTGGTCTTAAAGGTATTTAATAAATTGTTTTCTTTTTTTTTTTTAATTTTGATTGTTTATTTTCCTAACGTATTTAATTCCTTTGTTTTGTAATATTGGAAATTGTTTTCGATTGATACCTAGTTAAAATCTGCTACAATTTGAAAATTTTTTTCTTAATAAACTTCGATTAAAAATTGTATTTCGTTTCTGTAGACTTTATTCAGACCATTTTACTCAGAATCAAATTTTCTACAAGTTTTGTTGAAAACTTTTATATATTCATTACCCATTTAACAAAGTTATTTTACGCCAAACGTAAAATAATGTGTTTTTTGAACCCCAATCTTTTTTTGTCTTCTATCCCAGATTTCTCGAGAACTACTAAAAATAATTCTGGAACCTATTTTTTTCAATTTTTTGGATCGGATTTCATTAAAAAAAAACGACTGAATTTAACTCTTAATTTTTGTCAAAAAATTTTTCCAAAGGACAAAAATCAGGCCGAAATCTTTCGCCAGCCGACACTCGATAACGAAGCGTTTCCGAACTTATGTTTATATGAACTTATTCTTTATATTTCACCAGCAGAACATTTCCTGAAAGTTTGTTACATTTGTGAATCACTGTGAATAGTAATAACTTTATAATTGCTTTTTATCTTGCGTTGAGTCTTGTTTCAGTCCTGATGTTACATTTGATGGGGAAACGAAACTAGTTTCAACAACCAACATAAATTCGCGTAAAACGATAGAGCTCATCGTTCGTTGGAGGTAAAAGTGTGGAGCACCCCTCACTATATAGCGAAATATAGGATAGTTAGTGAAAAAATTATTTTAAACAGACATTTAATACAATTTGTGTTATTAATCACGTACACCAAATAAAAGCTAAATTAAATTATATGGAACAAAAAATAAGATAAAAATAAATAAATAAAACAGATTTATAAAAACGCATTAAAAATAATTAGTAATAGTAATAAAAATCTTCCGTAAATTTCAAACTCTTGAAATCGGTTATAAATTACGAGTTGATTTTTTACTTCTCTGAAAGAAGTAAAGAAAGTATTGTATTGGCGAAAAATTTCGGTTTTCAGATTTCAACGGGATGGTTAAAATATCCATTTGACCATCCCTGAATTCATTTTGGCGTGACGTCTGTACGTACTCAATAACTCAAAATCGATTAGCCGTAGAATGTTGAAATTTTGGATTTAGGACTGTTGTAACATCTAGTTCTGCACTTCTCCTTTTGATTGCAATCGACTGAACCAAAAGTGTCCAAAAAAAGCCCCAAAACCAAACAATTTGGATTTTGGACTTTTTCTTAACTGCACTAGTAAACCCTTATTGAGAGATTTTTAACGAAATATTATAAGTTGTACTTATTTCATTGGTTCCAGAGTTATAGCCAAATAAAATTTTAATTAATGAAATATTTGAATCTTACAAGGGGAAGGCACATCGGTTCGAGTCAGCTTCATCTCCTTTTTTTTAAATTTAAATATATTGATTTATTAATAATTATTAACCTCTGATTCTAAAAAAATTACTATAAACATCAGTTCAGTAACAATAAAAAAATAAATAAAAAATTTAAAATAGCAGAAGTTTTAATGAAATAAAATTTTATGTATTTATAATTAAAAAAAAAAAATGTGTTAATGTAATTTAATAGGCATTTAAAGAAGTAATGTTATGTCCACATCAGATTTTTTATATCCATAAAAATTAAATTAATAATTTTAAATAATTTATTAAAATTAAACGCAGAAACAATCCATTATATATCTATTAGAACTTATTTACCTGTTATATAGTACAGATATATCATTTTTTCAAACACTATGCTAAAAAAGTACAAAAAACACACTGTTGAAATTAGAAATAACTTTTTACACTAAAGTCGGTTAAAAACGTAATAAATAACGATTTTTTTTGGAAATAAAATTCTTTTTTAAAAATAATCTAATAATTTATTTCATTTTCTGATTTTGTTTACTTCTTTTAATTTTCAATTACCATCCATATTTTTTAAAAATATATACTTACTTATTTTAGGATTTAATTAAAAAATATATCGTACTTTAAATATATTTTATAATTTATTTAAGTATATTTAATGGAGCTTAAAAGAAAGAGGAGTTTAAAGGCTTTAAAATTATTCACTTTTGAGTTCCTAATTTGAGGAGTTTCTAACATATGTTGCTTGTTACATCCAAATAATTTTTTTTTTCGATGATAAATTCACCATATAAGTTTGAAGTTTGTGCGTACGAATAAGAAATAAAATTTTGTAGCATTTAAAATGTCGACCGGGATTTGTACTCGGGATTTCCAGATGAAAGGCCGAGATGCTACCGCTCCGCCAAGAAGATCGTAAAATTTAAGTTTTACTCGATTGTTATCTTCTGTGATATCGTAATATGCCTTTTATTTTATACGTATAAAGGATTAAGTGTCAATTTGATAACATACAAAGCTTAAGGTAATGATTTTTAAAGTTACTAATAAACAAAAAAAAATCAAAATTATAATGTAGAATATTGTAAATATTAAATATTTTTCTGAGGTAAGGTGATCAGTTCAGAATTTGTTAGACAATAAAATGGAATTTGAAGAAAAAATTAATTAGAATCTTCTATCGAATCAGCTAAAATTAATAATTGTGTTTTTATTAAAAAAAATAAATATTTACGAAATTAATTTAATAAAACAATTTAATTTAGAATAAAACAAATTATAACAGATAAGAAAAAAAAACATAATTATATAAAATTTATCAAGATTAGTATTTTTAGTTTTTTTATTTATATTAATTATTTAAATTAATACACAGATTTAAATTAATTAGTGTATACATGTTTTCAATTTAAACAAATTAATTAATTAATTAAAGATTCATTTTATGGTAAATATATTTAAAAACAAGAACAATAATAAATGTGATGTTTTTTAAACGTTATAATTATATGATGTTATTTTAAATGCGGATCTCAAGTTAGAGGTGTTACCGATCTGATAAGTTACTTCCTGACTTGCTTGCAAGGTGTCTGAGTCAAGGAGGTTTAGTTCCGGAGTATTTCCTATATAATATATAAATAAAAGGAAGTAAAAGGAAATATAAAAGGCGAAGTATAATAGAAAGAGATAGTGGTAAAAGAGTTAGAAACACATGAGTCCTTGACTGTGTTTATTTTCGGTAACATTTCTCTATGAATTATCATTAATTTCAGTTACCTTGTAATTTACATTCATAATTGTTATGAATTATAAGAAAAAATTGATAATCTGTCCTAATACAATAGAAATGAAAAAAAAAACGACTGTTTTTTCAAATTATGCTGTTAACAGACTCATTATAGTATGATGGGACTTTAAACAGTTTTACAATATATATATGTACACAGAGTGTATCACAAAGTTCTCCTGGGACTTTCATAACTTATTCTACTCATGAAAATAATGGAAAAAGCTCATATAAACGCGTCCTAAAATGCTTCGTTTGCGAGTTACGGCTAATGAAAGATTTCGCTCATATTTCAGCTACCCCGATGAAATGGGTCATACTGAAATTTTTAGGACGTTAATTAAGGGACAAAATAAGTGATTTCTTATGGATTTGACCTGAAAAATCGAATAAAATATGTCCCAGAACCGTATCTCTAGTAGATTCTGATAAATCTACTAGTGAAGATCAATAAATTGTGGTAAAAAAACCCTGTTTTTTAAGCTTGACGTACAATAACTTTGTTAAATGAGTAATAAACACATACAAATTTTAAACAAATCTTGTAGAGAATTTAATTCTGAACAAAATGATATAAGATCAATTTGAGTAAAACAAAAAAAAGTTAAAAAAATTCGAATTTTATTTAGAAACTGTACTTTACTACATTTATCAGAAATGTACTTGATTAAAGTATACAAAAACCAAATTCCGGTTTGAAGGACGTCGTGTACTGACATCTGGACTGCGCTCAACTGCATTGACAATAATTTCATTGGAACTTCAACTCAAATTACTCAAAAACTACTGCATATGGGAAGCCATTGTCAGAAGCCCACGCCACTCTATTCAGAGGCATTCAGCAGCGCTTCAAATGAGCACAAGTACGGTAAGATGAATTCTGCATACAGACCTGCATTTCCATCCTTACAAGATAGCCGTCGTGCAGCAGTTAAACGAGCAAGATTTCACGCAGCGATTACAATTTTGTCGACAAATGTTTACCACCATTTTTGATGAAAATGAAAATTTGTTATTGTTAATGAGTGACGAAGCCCATTTTCATCTAAATGGCTTCGTCAATAAACAGAATTGCCGGTATTGGGCAGAAAGAAACCCACATCGACCACTTCATAGCCCAAAGGTGACTGTCTGGTGTGCAATAGGAAAGGTCGGTGTTATTGGACCATATTTTTTTGAAGAAAATGACGCTATGATGAAGAAAATGATAAGTCATTTTTTATTATTTTATGGGGCCCCTGAGCCATGAAACGTCGAGAATTGTAAAAAAAACACATATCCCATTCTTTGACTGATTATTACCTTACTTCCTTCTTGCAGGATAGCTGTTGATCTATGATTCTAGGAAAGTAAAAATATTTTTAACAATTTTATTTGTTCATTATTTTTTTTGTGTTAATTCCTTAATTGTCAAATATCTTGAAAAGAGGAACCCATAAATATATAACTAAATAATAAATTTGACTGAGTTTTAAATAAAATAAATCTTAAATAAAACATTTTTTATTGGCCAAAATTATTAATTTTCTTTTTTTGTTTTTTGTTTTTAATTCTATAATAATAATAGTAATAGTTTTTAATTTCGGGTTGAGGGTTGATTAGGATAATATTTAAAAAAAATATTTTTTACCTCAGAATTAAGTAACAATTCCGGTTACCTTTATTACAGAATAATGTCATTTGTTTATCCTCCTTAATACAATATGTATATTTGAAAGTAAGTCATATTTTTAACCGGTTATATGTAAAATGTACAAACATATTTTATTTTTAAAGTAAATGTTGAAGTGTTTTTTTAAGACAACTTATTAATGTATACTAAATGAAGTGTAAGTTGATATATATTTATTTACATACATAAGTTAGATTTTCAAAAAGAACCTGTTTTTTTTTACAAAATTAATTACCTAAGAAAATCTTTATAAATTTTTATAGGCTGTATGTTACAGTAGATATATATATGTATTTATTATTATTAAAAGTCTGAAGGTCATATTAAGAAAAAAATTACCACTTAACAAGGTCATAATTTATGTTAGCTTGAGGCTAACATGGAATAAATACAACTTACTGATAAAAAAAAAATAATTAAAACTTAGAAGCTGATAACATTTAGAAATAATTTCCATGTCTTTGAAATAATCTAATGTATTTTTATGGTTATGAACATACATTAAAACTCAAATGGTTCTTATTTAAAAAAATTAAGTATGTAGTGTTAATAAAGTACGCGAACTCTTAATTAACTTTTCAACAGTTAAACACAGATAATGAAATTTAGCAAATGATACTCAAAACAATTTATTTTTCGGAACGAGATCACTTTTTAGGGAACATTGTAACCTACTTTTAAAATTAACTGTTAAAAATATTAAATGGCTTATAATTTCGGTTAGTCCAAAGTTTCCATAGCCCAAAGTTTTTTTAAAATCAAAACTCTTTTGTTCAATGCCCTTTCAAATGATGAAGCACACTCCTATTTTTTTCATTCGTAATTTTTTTTGTGTTACCTCTCATGGGAATCCCCCCTGAATTTTTGAGAGTATGATGGTCTCATACCGTAAAGTAGGTAGTTTTAAAGTAGGAACATTTGCTAAAGTTAATTTTTCTATGTTTAATTATTGGAAAAGTTGTTTAAGGGTTCTGTTATTTTATTAACACTGTATATTTGTATTATTTCGCGCTGCAATTTTTTCTGTTTTAGCAGGTGAGTTCTCCAATTAAATATTATCGTATATAAATAAATAAATAATATTATATTTATTTCATTTATCTAAGCTATTATATAAAGAGGAATAGGGTTATTGTTTGTCCGGAATAAACAAAAAAAAAGTACTCATCAATCAAAAATGTTTACCGATGTTTCTCGGCATAGCTGAGGTTTTTAGATATATTGCTCTCGAAAAAAAAACCCTTTCGGCACGCCGCAAGGCGGAGGTAGATTTTATCGGTGCTAAGTATAAGATAAAAAAGATTTCCATCTTAAAGTTAAGAAAAACTTGAAATTTACTCAATACGACAATGGTTGTATTTGAAAAATTTTTCACGTTTAACATACGACAAACATCATCTTCTTATAATTTCAGCAACATTTGGTCATCCCTTGCCGTAAGGGTTGGTCATATCAAAAATTAATTCGGACAAAAGTTTTAGGTAATGTTTAGAGGACTAATGACCACTTTTTAAAAACGATTCGATACTGCGCCTATTAAGGGAGGTATGATTCTTTTTTGTCTTCGAAAGCACATTTTTTCCACCCTGATATCAAGAAACTTTACTTAGATAAGTTTTAGGCCCTTATCCAAAGAATAGTAGGAACTTTAAACGAATTCGATATTTTACCCATTTCCACTCCCATGGTTCTATTTTGCCCATTAACGAACTCGACCGAGATTTTGGGTCGTTATATTTTAACTGCCATAATCACTTTTCAAAAGTGATTGGCGCAAAATTACGGCGGTTATCGTATCCACAAGAAATACTTTAATGAATTGAATTATTGAACTGTGAGCCTCTATCACTGTGGTATCTGGATTTGAACTGAATGATTCGAATCAATCGAATGAATAATATTACAAAAATTATAGAATTAAATTAATATTAAATACATTTAAAATTTCATATTAACAATAACAGAGATTAATGTTTAACACAAAATTGCTTTCAAATTTGTAGGATACATTTGTGTTACTCCAGGGAAAGTTTTAAGACACAGATCAAGACCATAGATCCCTTGAAGGTTTAGATATTAAAAATATTCAATATTTCTTCGTCCCCAAGTAGGTGAAGTTGAGAATTAAAGATATTCATTAAGGAAAAAATAGATTAATCCTTTTACTTCATTATTATATTTCTGCCACTATGGCAAAGAAATAAGTTATGAATTTTTCGTCGTAAAAAGTGTGTGTACTTTAGTTACCATAATTACTATAATTTTGTCTTTTGAAATTTAGTTACGGAATACGAGACAGTGAATACCGGTGTACTTTGATTATTGATGTTCAATTAATCACATATCTCAGGAATAATCGGTCTGAGTCTGCAAATGGCTATACCTCATTTACATGTCATGTATATCTGGTATACCATCTCATTCGCCCGTGGGGGGATTGCTTATTGTTCACTAGTTGAACAAGATTGCAACGTACACATTACGGGAAAAATAACAACATTTAAATAATATTTAAATAATTTATTTGTTAGGCATTAAACGAAACTAAATTTTCAGTAGTATAAAATAAAAAAAAAAATATTTTAGAAAAATAACAAATACAAAATAAATAATAAAAACTAACTTACAAACAATTAAATAAAGCTGAAAATTTTCTCTGTTACAGTGGATATAATACTTAAATCTAATTAAAATCTTTCATATTTTTTTACTATATTTTGTTTTATAAACATCTAATTTATTACGTTTGTATTTAGTTTTGTGGATTTTATTCATACCATTTTACTCAGAATCAAATTCTCAACAAGTTCATTTAAAACTATTATGTGTTTATTACCCATTTAAAACAGTTACTTAACGAAAAATATAAAATAGTGTGTTTATCGATCCCAATATTCTGCTTTTTGCGCCAGTTTTCACAAAAATGACTAAAAATAAAATTTCATATTCTTTTTCCAGTAGTTCAGTTCAAATTACATATAAAACCACTAAATTTATCCCTTAATTTGGTTTCAAAGAATTACAGTTTGGCTTAATTTTACCGAAGGTGCAGAAATCTTTCTCCAACCGATACTCGTTACGAAAGGGTTCCGAAGCTAAGTTTTTATGAACTTTCTTTTCATGTACTTTAATTTTACCAGAAGATGTCCTGAAATTTGTTTATATTCTACGTCAATCATTCTGTTCATTAATAATTAATTTAGGAATTAGAGAGAAATTCTTAAACATTTTTATATAGAATTTAGCACTTCGTACTTCCTAACATACAGATTAGGAAAGCAAAAAAAAAAGAAGATACAGACTTATGAGATGTGGTTTTAGAGACAAATATAGAAACTCATTTGGATTAATAAAGTACGCGATACAGATGAGTTAAAAATAAAAAAACGTTTCTGGCACTATTTAATAAATTGAAGGATAAAGCTAATAGAGTATAAATTAAAACAATTAGTGAACTTGAATTTTTTTTAATCAGGAGGTTGATAGTTCGAGGTTTATTTTATCAGATTTATTATTTTTTTAACGCTAAATATTGCAACGATTATAATTCTGTTATTGGATTCTAATTAACAGCAAATCCTGACTTGGGATTCCAAGATTCAATAAAAATACTTATTACACGAACAAGGGAACAAATGTCTACAGACTCTGAATTAATAAAACTGCTACTAGACATCTGAAGGATTTAAGAATAACAAGGAAACAATAAGATCATTCGAAAGTGTATCTGGTTTTAGAAATAAGTGTACAGGATTAAAAAAATAAATACAAATATTAGAATATATGAAACGGTTAATTAAGGTTAAAGAGGAATATTAAATTTAAGAAATAGATATATTTCTCAACTTTACCTATTTTGGCAATAAAAAGGAACGGAGAAGAGTACATAAAGGAAAATACTTTAATTTCGTTCATAAAGTAATTTAAATACAATATATAAAAAAAAGTGAAAAAATTAAAAACTGACTTAATTTAATAAAAAAATTGTACATGGTAGTTTTTCTTCCTTGTGAAGACTATTCTTTTGATTTCAATGAATTATGTAACATAATTCATGAATAAGTGATCATATAATATCAGATAAAAATTAAAGGACAAAAAATAAGAATTTCTTAGGTAAGTATTATAATACGCTATTACATTTTTTCCGAGATACAGCTAATTATTCATATTAATTATCATGTAATTCAAAATATTTTTTTTTAGTACAAATAAATTTCTTCTTTATAAGGAAGGTCGTAGTACATTATGCATAAAGTATGCAAATATGTTTCAAAAATAAAAGAAGAAAAGAAAGAAACAATAAACTAAGATTATACAAAGGAATGATTTGTACAAACAAGGAACATTAAAAAAAAAATCGTTAAAAACAAACACAAATTTGTAATTAAGCGAACAAAAACATGGCAAGGTTATATGAAAATAAATCTAAATAATACAATAGGCTGGAGGAAAAAGCAAGAACAAAAATAAAATTGAAGATAACTAATTAATATATTGTTATATATTTTGGTTTAATAATTACTAAACCATTTTAAAATAATTTACTAACAAATGTAACTTCAAATATTTTTTCTCATAGGTTATAGACATTTTATGCATAAAAATTAGTATAACTTTACCTTTCATTTTTTTTGTTGGAAATCCGCATAATCTTCGAATTCTTAAATGAAAAACCAGAGATATGTGTCCAATACGTGAGCTGAAAGTCTTCCCCCGTCTATTGCTGTGTCTAGTGTACTAATCTGTTGTGTTTTCATTTTATATACAAATGTGTTATGTTATTAATAATCGGATGAATCATCTGGTTAGATAATACAATAAATCCCGCCGCTCGTTCCGACAATGCTAGCCGACAGTTCGGTTGACAAAGACAGGGGCAAACCTTCAGCTCACTTAGTGTATTTGCTGAGTCTGATAAAAGACAAGTTACTAACGAACTACTTCAAAGAATAACAGTTTGATGGAAGTAAAAATAACCAATTTTAAGATAAACACGAAATTAAAGAAATAATTTCTTTAATTTAAAAATAATTATATAATATGACTTTAAAGACACATTATAATGTATACGATTCCTACAATTTTTTTTTTTACTACAATTTTTTTTTATTAGTATACTTAAAAACAAGTTTTCAAAACATAACTATTTTTGGAAATTTTCATTGTTTTTTCTACATTTTTGGATAAAAAAAATTAAAAATCTATGCATCTTGGATATAATTACTAAGCGAAATAAAAGAAAGGTGATAAAACTACATTCACTGGTTTTTCTAAACGCCTCCAAACCACATATTTTAATAAATAAAAAAAATTAATTTAAAAGACCCCCAAAAATATGCTAATTTTTTACATTAAAAAACTACCTGTTTGCGACCTTAAATATATATATATATTTTTTTTTTTTTTTATAGAATAGATATAAAAAAAATCGAATTAAGTACATTTTAATTGGAATTCTTACCTTAAAATTCGTTGATTAGTATTATAAATATTAATTATACATTTTGAAGGAAAATATATTTTTCTGAAAAAATCGACTTTCTTGTAGGTTAACATTTTTTATACGTTATCAATAAACCACTGAATTTAATCAATTAGAAATCTATAAAAAAAAAAAAAACATTTATTTGTTTTTTTTTTAGTTTGTTTAATTTTAAACAGTAATTTTAAAAAATCGATTTTTCAAGTGTATACGGATATTTCATCCTTTTCTTATAACGTGTATAATTATTCAAATTAATCACAATTTGAATAAAAAAAAAATTAAAAAAGCTGTCAACAGTGTTGTTGGACTTTCCTATCAGTCCGTCAGCCCGAAAGTCCTACAACTGTGGGTTGTTTCTATGAACGGCTTACACACACATACAAACATAACTTAATTTTAAATATTTATAATTTTATTTAAATATAATATTTTTTAGTTTATGTAATTCAATGATTCTAACTAAAGCGTGCGCGCATACCGTATTTAATTTGCGTAGGTGTGGCAATACAAACGGTGACGGTCGGCCCAAATAAACTAATGTAATTTCACAACTTACATAGAACAAATTTCGCTTGTATGGTCAGTAAACTGGTGTAGTCGCGGGGCTTAACGCACCAGCTACCGAGTCAACCGGGCGTTCGAGTATAAGACCAGCCAGCCTGAGTTGTTTTTTTATACTTTAAATATTATTCATTTATTTAATTCTACCGCTCACCTGTGACGTCACAACATAGCAGAGGACTACAACATCATTTTTTGGGGTAGGGGTGCGATTTTGAAAATAACTTTTTGCAAATATTGATCTTTTGTAAGTGTTAACAAATGTACCTAAGAAAAATATGACATTAATTAGACGAAAACTCGTGATACTGTGGGTGACCTTGCTCTACATGCTCATCCTCCATGACCTTTTAAGTTGAAAATTTAATGGCATCAATGCCCGATATATAGAAGTAATCTTACCAAGTTTGGTCAAAATTGGTCCTGTAATTCTGAAGATATAAGATAATTTAGAGGCCAGTACCGAAGAGACGTACATACGAACATTAACATCCGGAAAATTTCCATCAGGTTTATTGGGTTCCTTAGATATTACAACGTCTAGATCCGGTGAAAACCGTATAAGCCCAAATTGTACCGATTACCATACTTTCCCTTCTGTAGCTATAGAGCTATCTAGACGAGAAATTAAAAGAGGTTTCATAGAGCTCAAAATGAAGCAGAATTAAATAAATTTTTATTTTAATAAATAATTGTTCTTTTTTTGCGTACGAATCTTACGAATTGCGAAAATAGTGTGTAAAATGTTAGGTTTTATAGAAAATAGATAAAAAATAAATTCTTTCTAAAAGGTACAATGTTTGTCAATTTTTGACGAAAAACGTATAAAATAAAAAGAGATTTTGTGAAATTTAAATTTGCATTCTTGTATTTTATCACAAAAATTAAAACTTCTTAAGATAATTGTGAAAAAACCCCGTTTTTGTACACCATTATGGTAGTAAATTAAGAGATGAAGTAGCAACTACAACAGAAAAAAAAATATATACAAATAATTTTCAACGTCAAAAAAGTTTTTATTTTACTTGATTAAAAGCAAGTATAAATTAAAGCAAGAATTTATTTTACTTAAAAGCAAGTATCTGATCATTTTATATATTAAAATGTAATTCTGGTATATTAAAATTTTTATAAAAATCCAGTTGAAAAAAAAGAAAATTAGATAAAGCTAATAGCAGAGAAGTTGTATGTTACTTGTAGGAATAAATAAAAATAAAAAATACGTAGTATTTTATATAAAACACGGTGATCTTGAGAAAAGGTTGCTTATATTAATAAGTGCAATCAATACGGTCGTTTTATTTTCCTTGATGATGAAAAAAAAAACATATTTTTTTCAACTTGTGAAAGGATTAGTTAAATATGTGTGTTAAATGGTTCAGTACAATAATCCTAGAATTATTCAAAATATTACATAAATTGGTGTACAACTGCAGTAGATTTAGAATAAAAAAAAAACTTGTCTTTGAAGAGTTATAGTTTACTGGTTGAATTACTGGAATTAATGTACAGGTTGTTTTTATAATATATTAAACCATGGTCCTTCCTCCATTACCTTGAGAAATTCAATTTATATGAAGAAAACTTGTAGGGATTAACGATAAACGATAAATTATACATAACATTTACCACGTTTTCGTCTGTTTTCACGTGGAACAGTCTCAACATTCTACACATTTTTGTTAATCGGTTATACAGAAAAGGTATGGATTTTTTTTTATAGGAACATTTATAAACAGAAATTTATCAATTGCTTAAATATAAATTTTGAAAATTATTTGTATATATATATATATATATATATATGCTTTATGGTGTAGTTGATACTTCACATTTTAATTTACTACCATAATAGTCTAAAAACCTGTTTTTTTTTTTACAATTATCTTAAGAAGTTTTAATTTTAGTGATAAAATATAAGAGCGCAAATTTAAATTTCACAAAATTTCTTTTTATTTTATACGTTTTTCGTCAAATATTGTATCTCTTGGAAAGAATTTATTTTTTACCTATTTTCTATAAAACCTAACTTTTTTTAAAAAGTTTCCAGTGATCATTTAAAATATGACAGTCGTTAAAAAAATGCTATCTCAGCTCTCAGTAAAAGTATTGTGTTTTCCAATGAAATATATATATATTTTTTGCTTAATAACAATTATAATTACAGTTGGCTCTCCTGCGGAGCCATAAGTAAGTTTCCTGACAAAAGCACGTGATGAGAAGGTCCTTAAGGAACCCTCAAAATAAATAGTACACAATAAACAATTGCAAGCAAACTTAAAGTCAAATATGAAATTTCAAGCTCAGTCATAAATCACAGACCATTAATTTCAGCACCATATAGTCCAAAAAAAAAAAAAAAAAAAAAACATTAATAATAAATAAAAAAGAAAAAGAAAGAGAAGTAACAAGAAATTAGATACACTAATAAACTTGACGGTGTTAGATTCCAAACTGTTACGCAGACCCTAAGTCGAGTACACGGGCTCGTTTCAACCGTCGGACGTCTCTGCTGTTATCGAGTAGATTAATTGCAAAGTGGTTTACATGATTCTCAAGCCTCTGCAGGTATTTGATATTGCGCTGTTGTGCAATCTCACGAACCGATGGGAGCTCGAGATAATCCTGAATCTGATCATTCCGCGTGAACCACGGAGCTTCGGCAATTACCATCGCTACTTTGTTCTGAAATCGTTGTATAATTTCCACATTACTATTACTAGCCGTTCCCCACAATTCTACACCGTACGTCCAGATTGGGCGCAGGATAGTCTTGTAAATTAAGATCTTGCTTGATAACGTGAGGCCTGAGTTCCTTCGTAGCAGCCAATGGAGTTCTCTGTACCTTGCGTTTAGCTGTTTCCTCTTCATCCTCACGTGACACTTCCAGGTCAAACGCCGATCCAAGTGAAGTCCAACTGAAATATGCGCTTTAAAATTTTCATTATAATAAAAGTACATGCTCGGATGTACATTTGTTTTAAATTCTTTCTTTCAGAACTTTCAATTCCGTTATATAGTAAAAACAATTCTTGTCTTCGCCGAGGGCCGAAGTGAAATTTTTCTTTAAAATTGGGCACGATACTAAACTCCAAAGTCAGATAATTCCTTTTTTAGAAAATATTTAAATCTTTTTTTGGGTTTTTTTTAAACTTAATACTTTATAAAAAATGTATTTCTTAAATATTTCATTTTTTTTAATGTGTAATCGATTAAGGAAGTTATGGTACATTGAAATTTCTTTACCGTGAAAATAGATGAAAACCGAAGTACAGTTTATGCATAATTATTCGTAAAGGCTAAAGGTTTCTTCAAATATATTATAACGTTTAAGATTAATGCGGAAAATAATATAATTTAATATGACATAAAACTCAAAATTTCAGTCTAGTGTTACGTTAAAGAGATTTAGAAGAAATTGTGAAAAAAAAACTGAAGAAATAATCTTCAAAGAAAGTTGTTTACTTTTCTGATAAATATGATAATTTTTATATACATAAAAATCCATCAGTGACAGATATAATTACTGTCAGTAGTTAACTCGACTAACCTTCTTAATTTTTAGAAACAATTAAAAAACATATAAGAAATGAATATATATCAAATGGATAACAAAAACAATGAATCACAATACATAAATACAAATAAGAACAAAGGTAAGCAAAACAGAGAATATACTTTAACATACAAAAACAAAGACTTAGAAAAAGTAAGTAATAAACAGATAAAATGTAGATTAAAAAACAAAACAAATCATACTGTAATAACAAGAAAAAAAGATAAAATGTAGATTAAAAAACAAAACAAATCATACTGTAATAACAAGAAAAAAATGTTTCAAACAATAGAAATCATCAAATAAAATCACTCCATAATAATACCATCAACAATTGCCATCATTTATTCAAAAAACATTTTATACATTTTACATTACATCTACCAACAACAAAGAAAAAGTCCATTTGACATTTTTTTAATGAAGTTACATTCTAAGAATTCTTAATTGATGGAAGAATACCTGGCAGAATATTGGGTCTGAATAGAATCATGTGGTGGCTTCATGAGATCGTTGTATTTTGGCTTTTCTCTTGTGAGTTCCAGAACATCCCTACTCACAGACAAGCAGTAATACGCAAGTATTGCTTCATTTCAACGACCCTGATATCTTTGTTCCATTACAAAAATATCTCGATGGAATCTTCCTCCGTGTTTATCACTGAAAACTCCATAACTAAGTGGGAAAACGTCCAGGTGTGAATGGAGAAACTGGATTTTAAAAGACATGTTGCATCCGAGTTGATATTTTTGCAGAAGTACTGTCACCAATTGACTGTAGTTTTCATCTCTTTTGTTGCCTGAAAATCCATGAATGACTCTGTTTAAGGCTCCCAACCTTCCTTTTCTTTCCCCTCCAAAATTTGGTAAAACGCAGGTTCATTTACAAATTTTTGGTCAACAAAAATAAATTCCTTAACTTTTGCATAACTTAATGCAGGAAATTTATCTTTTAAGTACTTAAAGACCTGTCCTTCTCGGTTCATACATTTCACAAAATTTTTCATCAAATCCAGCTTTATGTGAAGGAGTGGAAGAACTTCTTTCGGGTCCACGAGCGGCTCGGCACGACATTTTTCTCGCTAGAGTAAGATTTCTTGCAGGGCAGTCTGCTTGAATATAATGTGATTTCCTTAATTACTGTCCCACATATATAAAAAGCAGCAATATTTAGTGTACCCCAGTTGCATTCCTAAGAGTACAGCGATGAATTTTAGATTGCCACAGATTTTCCACTTGTGTTCAGCATATTTGATTGAGTCTCATGTGAACTGCATGACAACAGGATTAGAAGGAAGACGTTGTGAAGTAATACTGCTTTCAAACTAAGTTTGGAGGAGTCTATGAATAGTCTCCAATCAGTTGGATCATGATTCAAATTCAAACATTTCATCAAGCCATTAACGTCGCAGCAAACAAGATTGTTTTTCTTCTCAAAAAAAGAAAGCAGATCCCTATGACGATGTCTGTACTGTGAGATCCTGACATAACGTTGGAGAAGATTCCATTGATGTAGTCTTGACACTAGAAGTTCTGCCTTCTCCTTCAATAAATCAAGATCTCGAATGAGATCACTCAATTCCGCTTAACTCAGTCTGTTAAGCGAGTCGATTTATCATCTTTTTGTCAAAACTAGAGCCATGTGATGTAGAAGGCTTGTTGGGTTCTTCTTCTTTCACACTGTCTTCATTTTCTACTTTAAGCTCATAATTTTGGGATGGAGTAGGAACTGATGAACTACCTGAATGTGGAATAGGTTGAATAGCAGATGGAAGGTTGTGGTATTGAACTGTTGCTCTTTTCTTCATTGCCAATCCTGCCTTTATAGGTGGAATCAAGCAGAAATAGCAGTTATCTGTATGCTTTGTAGGCTTCCGCCAAACCATAGGCACAGCAAAAGCCATAGATCGTTTTTTTATTTTTCAGCCATTCTCGTAGTATACTGAACAAGAGTTGCGACATGTATGTGGAGCCCATGACTTATTCTGGTCCCCTACCTTCATACCAAAATGATGCTGATAGAAAGCCTTCACAAGAGGCATCAGATTGCGTTTCTGTGACGAAAATGTTATTTTACCACAAATGTAACAAAAATTATTCACTGAATTTACAAATATTCGTGGCATTTTAATTTAAAAAATTTTTCACTTCAAAAGCACTCGAAAACCAAAAATTCTGGACTAATTACAACACAAACAATATGAAACTCACAGCAACAGTAATAATGTTTATAACCTACAAACAGCTGGAGAACGTTGTGTTTTGTCATTTAACAGGTGTGACCACTTCAAAAACAAAATTACTCCTAAACTAAAAATGTAGATCGGGTAAAAATGACATGTCATTGTATCTCAAAAGCAAGAGCTAATCGGTCATTTCTATGATGATTTTTGAATTCAGCGGATGGAAATACATAAGAATAAACTATTTTTGAGCCCGAAACATTTTCATTGTTGCGCAGTGTGATAGAGGTTGGAATCCATGTAGCCTTGAATCAGTGAACGTTTGTTCGTACAGCAGCGCATATTTTGTGTGTAACAGTTCGTGTTAAGCAAATCGATAGTGTGCGTGAAACTAGAGTTTCATAGAACACTTGATAATGATCAGCCCGTGGGAATGTACCTTAAAGAAAAATAATCGATCAGTTAGTGCGTTAATAGAATGACCGTACAGAATAAACGCTGTTCTTGTCGAACACCAACCGTACTAAAAATATTAAGTGTGTGAGAACAGCCTGGAAGAGGAGTTCTCGTTGATCTGTATGACTGCATTCCCATTAAAACTTGTCGAGGCACAAATCAAAAAGAAGAATGGGACAAATTGTACATCACGATTTGAATTTTCAACTGTATAAATTACAATTTATTCGGAATTAAATGCTGTACCCCAGTGTTGCGCGTACTTTTTTGCCAACAGATGTAATCTGTATCACACGCACGATGAGTTTGAGAGGTGCCTCATCATGAGTGACAGAGCCATATTAACGTTCAACAGCTTCTGTAAAGAAACAAAACTGCAGATATTGAGCGCCTAGAAATCCACGCCAACTCCACAAGAGTTCACTATACAGTCATAAGGTCGTTGTGTGATAGGCCATTACAGCACATGGAATTATTGGGTCCAACTTTTTCGAGGGGGATGATAGTATCTCTGTAACAGTGAATGCGGAAATTTATAGCTGTATCCAGAAAACTAGCTGAGTTAAGATATCGCAACTAGAATAAGGCGAGAACGTGATTTTAGAAGGGCGTTGCTACAGCCCATACTGCACGATACTCAGTGAACACGTACTGCATATCCCGGGCAACTTCTCTCACGATTTGATGACATTTTGCGGCTCTGACGTTCATCGAACCTTAATGGAGAAGACTCAAGCTTTTTTTATGAAGGTATTTGAAAGCTCGAATTTTTCTCTCATATTCTTCCTGATATTAATAATTTAAAAATGTAGTTCGTCAGAAGATTATAAATGTTAATAAAGATGTATACTTGCGTAATAGCAATTTACTCGGGAGATGGCAGCAACGCGTCCTGGAAGACGCTCCAAGACGTAAGGCGTGTTTTATGAATCTCTGACACTACTTAACCATGTTCAGTTGTATTCATTGCTGGGTACAGTAAATGTGTTATCCTACTTTCAAAATGTAGAGTTAAATGCTGTACTCAAGAAATTGCTTTTATTAATACTTGTATTATATTTACTAATTACTTGATAATGATCTGAAGCAATATATAATTACTGAAATATGCATACAGTTCTAGATTTTCATTTTTGTCTGATTTCTGATCAGATTAAATTTAAGACTAATTTTCAAATGATTGAGTCATTTATCGAGTCTATAAATCCAACTAATTGATGTAGGAAATGTTTGTTTCTTTGATCTACGTAGAGTACAGTAAAAAAGCAATGACGTATAAGAAATAATACGTACAACCTTGTTCTAATAGTGATTATAAGATAATAATTATATGCTTTCTGACCATGAACAACGTTGATCAACTGCATTGAAAATCAATACGCGCAATAAGATATCACTTAACAGTTTGTTGACAGTACAGTCTGATCTGAATTTCATTACTGCAGATCGCCCAGCTGTCCAAACGGTGTACATTCTAATTCTATAATTAAGAAGTGTCTATTATCATGAGAGTAAGATATAAATAAGAGAGTAAATTATACTAGTTCTTATAACATAACAGTAAAAAACCGGAGGAAAAAACAGGCTACTAATTTCATGTATATTGACTTAATTTTCTTTTAACCGGAAGGTTTCGGTTAAATCTATGTCGGGATTTACCTTCTTTCACACTATAAATTTCTATACCTCCCTAATAAGTTTCCATCAGGAAGAACAACCGCGAGTAAAAACACCGGAAATCTCACTAATTCTTTTCTAAGAAAAAAATAAATAAAAAAATAAACTGGGAATAAAAAGCAAAAAAAAAATATCATTAGCACCTGTGTAAGAGGCAGTTATCTCATAAATTATAGATTTTACTCTAAAAGAGATATAAGGGTAAGAACTATTTCACAGCCAATAATATGTACGAAAGTAAGATGGTATTTTTAACACCTTACCATACTGTTTTTAATTTCCTCCAACACTAAATATTAGTAAATATGTACCTTTACCTGTACGAACAAATTCATGTAATGTTAAAATCTTTAATTGGTCTGATCTCGAATCCATATGAACATTTTCTAAATTATAAAGTCGATGCTCTGTTGTTTGACTACCTTGACCTCTGCAATAACAACCGATACTGTTACTGCTGCGATTTTAACTCACCTATATAAGAATTAGAACGTACATAAACATACTGTGCATTACTATTACATGACAGCAAGCTGAAAAATCAGCTGCTACGAAAACTAAGCTTAGTTTTACGACTCGATGTCACTATTACGAGAAATATATTTTCTCATGACAAATAAACTTCTTTCTTTTTCCTGTTTAGCCTCCGAGAGTTACCGTTCACGTATTACTTCAGAGGATGAAAGAGGATGATATGTACGAGTGTAAATGAAGTGTAGTCTTGTACAGTCTCAGGCCGACCATTTCTGAAATGTGTGGTTAATTGAAATCCAACCACCAAAGAACACCGGTATCCACGATCTAGTATTAAAATCCGCATAAAAATAACTAACTGACTTTACTAGGACTTGAACGCTGGAACTCTCGACTTCCAAATCAGTTGATATGGGAAGACGCGTTACCACTAGACCAACCTGGCGGGTTCGTGAAATAAAATACAGTTTTATTTTTACATGAGTTTTTTCAATATTATACGATAATTACTAATTTAATTTTACTTTACCGGAGAATATAGCTACAATAGCTCTATTAGAGGGTAAAGTATGGAGAACGTGTCAAAAAACGAATACCGGGATTTTTTTTTGCAAATCTTTACAGTTTAGGATCCAACTAGTTCATCTAGATAGAAAATATTTGTATGTATATATCTGCATATGTATGAGTATCACAATGATTTTGGCCTTATATCTCAAAATCGACCGAACCGACTCTCTTCAAATTTATCACAATTATTTTTTTTCATAATTCCTTCATGGGATAGGGATATCGTACAAAAAACCAATTAGGATTTTCTTTAGAAAAAACTTTACTTTGGAAAATTTGTTACCTACATTGCATATGTATTTTATAAATAGTTCATAAAAAATTTTTTTTTTTTAAATTGCGCTCCAATTCTTAAAAATTCAAATGTATTTTTTTACCTTTTTTTGCTCTTTCATCCTTTAGTTTTAATACTCGTATTTAAAAAAAAATGTTATTTTAAACTTCATATATAGAGCTATCAAAAATTGTCTACATTTTTCCAAAATTATAATTCCTGAATCTTAAAACAGATAAACGTTTTTGTGGAAATGTATACTTTCTTGTTTTAGCCTTTACTGGAGTGTATGTTAGATTTAGAAGAAACTTAACTTAAGCAAATTTGTTAAGCTTAACCTTTATATGAATATTTACAGAAAAAATTGTAAAAAATTATTTCTCACCTCTAAAAAATACATTCTGTTTTTTTTTGTTTTGTTATTTTTTAGCTATAACTCTTTTAATTTTTATTATTAAAAAAAAATAATTTGTCTTTGTCACTTTAAGAGGAATTAAAATTTAAATATTTTTGGTTCTTACAATATACGCCGAACTCAAAATAAGAAACAATATTTTTTTCATTATGTCATAAAATTTATTCTTTATTTTTTCAATATTTTTAAGCAAATATTTTTTAAAATTTTCTATTTTTGTTAAGGATCACTTTTTTATGAAAAAAAAAATGTTTTATTCAATTGTCCCCACAAAGTAAGGGAGCCCCCAAAATGAAAAGTTCCTTTATTTCAAAACTTGGAAATTTTGAAGCTTAAGTCTTATTTTAGTAATTATTATAATCAATAAAAAATCTCACTGATACGGTGGTCCCAAAATTTGAAAAAATTCGGAATTTTGTTTACTTATATTTAAATGCTTATTATGAAAATACACACAAGACTTAGTTTCAAAGTGAAAACCCTGTGCAGGAACTTCGCTAACGAAGCATTTCTGAACCTATGTTTATAGTTGTTTATCTTTCTTCTTTATTTTCACAATTAGAAATTCCTAAATGTTTGTTACATTCTTCGTGAATCATTCTCTCTCTCTCTCTTTGTAAAATACAATATCTCTCTTATGTATATAAATATAAATCTCTCTTAAATATATAAATCTACTAACTTTGTAACTTTTTAAAAAAGTAAAGCATAAAAACTTATGAAACTTCAATTTTTAAGGGTGGAGATAATTTTACAGAATTTTTTTTCTAAACATTTATTCTAGTTCTTATTACTATTTGACACGGAAAAACGTCATTCCAGTAGAAATTAAATACAATCTCTTTTGAAATGTTAGATTCTTCGAAATATACATTTTTATATTTCAATACGTTTTTTCCTTTTAATCCAGTTTTTCCAATAACTTAATTCACTCGATCCCCCGTAATACATAAACTAACATGAAAAATTTCAAAATTTTAAATCAAAACTTTCCTAAGATGAGATTATATTAATGAGTCATCTACTAACTTGGCAAGTGTCAGCATGTAATCAACAGCCTCTAAGCCAATTAACCCTTCGTCAACTTCCCTTTCGTATTGACATCATTAATTAATGGAAAGCTTTTATTTCCTTCCACCATACCTTCTAAAGTCTTCATTATCATAAATTTTCTTCTTAGCCATTTTCTTTTACAGAAATTTATACTTATGGACTTCTTTACAAAATTCAGATAATGCACAATAGAAAGGTATACTTTTATTAATTTACACTATTTGTTAGTTTTTATTATAATTGTGACGGGTTTCCTCTAAGTAGATATAGGACGAATCAAAATTATTTTTTTAGAGAATAATAATGTTCATTATCAATACTGGAATGAAGTGATGAACAGAAGAGTAAAGTTTGTATGGAAGAACATCACCTGCATTTCGTTGAGTTTACCATGCAGATATACTACAGTATATTCAACTCAATAAAGAAAAAAAGGAAAACGCTTCATATATCACTTTCCTCAGTAAGACTTGAATGTGATGATTTTTATTCTTGGGAACGGCTTGGTTATTTAATAGGGCTAGTCAGCTAGTAAGTTACTATATGGCTGCTACTGTATGTGTTTTGTATCTTGTGTTCTGTTCGTTTTTTTCTGGTGTGCGCGTATGGATGATTTTCCTTGTGTCATCACAAACAATAAGGATAGTGTTTTTCGTTTATATATGTGCAAAATATTCGTTGTTTAGATATCTAACTCTTTCCTAAGGTATGGTTCGTAAGGACTAATTTCGCTTGAACACTGTAATCTTTCCTTTACGGTCGGTCGGTTTAGAGGTTAGTTCTTTTCTCGTATGGCGGACATCGTTAGTCCGCCATTTTTTGGACAAATACTGGTCTCAATTTGAGGTTAGTTTTAGAGGGAAGTTCTACCGCGCTGGGACTTATATCCTTACCCCTAACGGAAGTTGTTGCGAGTTCGACACGTTTGTTACGAGTGCCCGTAAGTGGATTCATCTCAAAAAAATAATAAAAAAAGCTATTTAATGGGAGATACTTTATGTCGAGTCCCAGAAGGACTAACCGTAATGGCCCTATGAGCATTACGGTTTATATTTATTTTTTTCTAAATTCAATATCTTCCCTTGTAATATATTTTAACGTCTGGGAAAATAAAAATTAATACTAACTGCAAAATTTTTTCTTTATCCAAATTCAACGATCTATATTATTTTTTTGCCTTTCGACTGTACGCGTAGTTTTACAGAAATATTACCGAAGGTATCGTAACCATAGAGCTTTAAGCTAACGTGATTACATTTTTTTTTTTTTTAGGGTTAACTAGTAATAAAAATTGTTTTAACTGCCATAATATCCTTAAAATCAGCTCTAAGTTATATCTGAAAAAACATTTTTTTACAGCCTGTAAAAAAATAAAAATGAAAGTGAGATTTAATCTTTTGCAAAATTGTAAGATTTTTTCTAATGAAAAAATCTAATAATCAGACATTCAGTAACAACTGATAATCAAAATAGATAATCATAAAATTAATATTTACTTATAATTTTTAAATACTTCCTAAAACTAAGAATCGCTATGTATTATATAAATTAACATTGATATAATCATATCATTCTCAAGGTAAGAGTGAAAGTGACGTATATATTTACTTTAGATTGTAGTTGAGTTAAAATACATACAACACTCCTTAATAACAATACATAAATAAAATCAAGAACTGATATTACACTATATTATATTAAAAAAAAAGTCAAGATAAAATTTTATATTGAAAAAAAAATGTATATTTAACATGTATGTAACATTTCACTGTTTTATTTTATTTGAAGATACATTTGGGTCAGGTGTAACGTAAAAAAAATTGCATAAAAATTAATAGTAAAAAGTTAAATTGATATGTCTTATCTCTTAATTAATTATTATTAGACCTATATTCTTAATTAATTTGACTAAAAAATGATTAATTACGAGTGAATAGCCACAAAAATTGGTGTTAAAACGAATAACTATGAATTAAATTATCAAAGCAAATTTTCTATTATCTATTTATAAAATCGTTCTTAAAAAAAATAAATTTTAAAATTTATATAAAATCCCTTTATTTTTTAACGGCTGAAGATGAACGATTTTAATTCTTGTAGAACTTATTAAGTCATAATAATTATCTTTTCCAACCTCCTTTTCTTGGAAGGGAAGCTCAAATATTTTAAATATAAAGATTAAAACATGTGGCACATCTTTAAAACCTATTTAAAAACAAAAAAAAAAAAAAAACTGATGCGGACACTACATGACTTCCTTGTATGCCTATTAAATTATATATACAATTTAAAACAAATGAAAATTACATAAAATTTCACTTTATTACTAATTTCTGTTTTTTTCATATTTTTTGGTGCACAACTAGATGTTACAACAGTCCTAAATCCAATTTTCAATATCCTACGGCTAATCTTTTTTGAATTATACGAGATACATACTACGTACGTACGTACAGACGTCACGCCGAATCTAGTCAAAAAATGAATTCAAGGACGATAAAAATGGATATTTCTGTTGAAATATGAAAACTGAAATGTTTCACCATCACAATACTTCCTTTACTTCGTAAAAGGAAATAAAAATATATTGTACTTTTGATACAAAACCAAAGCAGTAAATTCATTCTCTTTATTATGGATTAAATCATGGTTATGAAAGATACATCTGTGTCTATCGCGTATTATCTTCTTGTTACAATTAATGACAAGACTCTTATCATCCAAACTTTACATCCACGTAATCATAATGATACGAAAGAAATTAAATTTTTTTGATAATTAAGATATATTAGAGAAGATATTATCGATCGTTTTTTTTCAAATTTTTTTTAGGGATAGGAGTCTCTAACGTTATGTTATGACGTTAGAGGACTGATAAAAATGCGACTGTAAAATGTGATTGAGGCAGGAAATTTATTATAAAACAAATTATGTAATGTTACCTTTAAAAAACCTTAAATGTATCGTAAGGCTTACATTAAATCAGTATATAACGGTGCTAAACAAGAAATAATTTCGAGAACTGAACCATCAATTTATATTGCTGATTGATGTTATAAAATGAGATTTGCAAAAATATTCTGTTTCATATTCTGTGGAATGCAAAAACTCTGGTGTGGACACCATATGAATTCCTTGTACGCCTATTAAATTACACATACACATTTTTTTTAAATGAAAAGTACATAAAATTTTATTTCATTAATAACTTCTGATATTTTTTAATTTTTTTATTCTTTTTATTGAATTATTATTTATCGTAAAAATGTTTTTACAATCGGAAGTTAATAAATATTAATACAACAATAAATTTAAATTAAAAGCAAAAACAAAAAGTTAAAAGAAAAAGGAGATAAAGTCTGATTCGAACCGATGTGCCCTTGTAAGATCCAAATATTTCATTAATTAAAATTTCATTTGGCTATAACACTGGAACCAATGAAAATAAGTACCACTTATGATATATCGTTGAAAAGTTCTCAATGAGGGATTACTACTGCAGTTAAGAAAAAGTTCAAAATTCAATTTTTTTTTTTGATTTTGGGCTTTTTTGAATACTTTTGGTCTAGTTGATTGCAATAAAAAGGGGAAGTGCACAACTAGATGTAACATCAATTCTAAATCCAAAATTTCAACATCCTATGGCTAATCGTTTTTCAGCTATGCGAGATACATACGTACGTACGTACAGACGTCACGCCGAAACTAGTCAAAATGGATTCAGGGATGTTCAAAATGGATATTTCCGTTGAAATCTGAAAACTGAAATTTTTCGTAATCACAATACTTCCTTTACTTCGTACAAGGAAGTAAAAAGCAAAGTGAAAATATGGTAATACCATTTTTTATAAAAAACGGCATTACCATGTTTTACCTAATTTTTTATCCATGGTTTTTTACCATATTTATTATAAAAAATGAAATTATATATACACATTTCTTCATTTATTTTAATAAGAGGTAAATTACTTCCTTTACACCTGGTATGACCCAAAACTTAAATTTTTTATATATAACATGAGTCCTGATAGTCAGTACTTTATTAAAACGTATGAGTAAATAACCCTGTTTGTTTTTCTTTCTCTACTTCTATTGATGTATGAATATGTATGCGTAATTGAACAACAGGAATAAATGTATACACAATATATGTATTTAGGTGTTTTTGTTGTGTTAATGTAATGCATATGTAACGCGCGTTTTCGCGTGTATTATTGTTTACCAATTTGTTTAATACCGACCTCTTGGTAAGAATTAACTTTCTCAAGATACGTTTCAAGGGCACTTTAAATACAATAATAATTCAATAATAATTTATGTCTAAACTACGTGAACGGTATTTTATTTTTTACATTCCGCGTTGAATTTTGACTATTACCGTAATTATAAGTTATAAATTTATTATTGTTGTGTTTTATTAAGCCTATATGTGTAATAATAAATTATAATATTTATTATATATTAACAGCTGAATTAAATAAATAACAATGGATTTGCCAATAAATTTATTAAAATAATTCTGTTCGATACTTATTATAAATCTTTATTAAAGGTAGAAATAATATTATTTTAAAAGTATTTATAAAAATAATTATTATTATAATAAAAAAATAATATTAATACGAATATTAATATAATAATAATAATAATAAATAATAATAATAAAAAAATTATTATTATAGAATAATAATTTATAAAAATACACTTCAGTATAAACAACAGAAAACTTCCTTCGTTATTCAATCGTTTAAAGTATTTTTGCCGATAAGTTTAAAGCTAAATAACTCTCTTCATAATAACAGTAGAATGTCGAAAGTAGTTTTATTTTATTTCCTATTATTTTTTACAAGCAACTGACCATATCAGATGGAATGAAGTAATACGAACGGATATGATATAAAGGATACTCAAACTGATTGGTTTAACCTTGGAAGAGGAATAAGACAAAGTTGCTGCCTATCAACTACATTTTTTTTAATGAGTATGTTGAATGTATGTAAAAATGCTCCAGAAAAAGATGAAGAAATCAGTGTACGAGGAAATAATTTGTATAAGGTTCACTGACGATATGGTTTTTTTTTTGGAAATGAAATTCAGGAAATACAACAGATGATTTCACATTATAAGACATTATGAAAGAATATAGAATGAAAATGATACGTAAAAGACAAATATTTATTATAAAGCCAAGATATATATTTTAATTTGGTTTAATATTGCTAACAATAGATGATGAAGAAACGTCATCGTTCCAACTTAAATCATCATAACGAACCACGCTTCTAACTTGTCCGGCTCAAACCTTTTAGACCATAAATTGAGCGTAACTGAAGAACAGCTCAACCAATCTTCATAAAATTTTCACATGCTCAACTTCAGATACACAACTACACTATATATAAATTTCATCGAAATGGATCAGGTAGTTTTGGAGAGTTTGAAGCCACAAACTTTTATGTGTAGGTCTATAAATATATAAGGAAACTCCTATTTAAGTCAATGTTATTTTTATACTCATTATACCTCAAAACGTAAAGAAAGTCCATTTTTACCCCCTCCCACTCACCAAGCGACCGAAATTAATACCGTACTTTTCTTCGAAAACTCTGTAAAAACAATTAATAAAAAAATTCGGTTGTCCTTCGTGATCCTCCCTGCATTTATTTTGCGCGTACTACTGGCAGAAAATTGCACTAGCATTTCGGGAAAATATATTTATTTTATAATAAATAAATAAATAAATAAATAAATAAATAAATAAATAAATAAATAAATAAATAAATAAATAAATATAAATAAATAAATAAATAAATAAATAAATAAATAAATAAATAAATAAATAAATAAAATAAAATAAAATAAAATAAAATAAAATAAAATAAAATAAAATAAAATAAAATTAAATTAAATTAAATTAAATTAAATAAATAAATAAATTTAAAAAGATAAATTAATACTTAAGAAAATGTAATTATAACAATATTTATAAGTAAATAAGAAATAAAAATTTTTAATAAGTTAATTTAAATATACATATCTCCATTATTATAAGGATTAATTAAATTTAAATACTTTCATTAAAAAAATGAATAATTAAAAAAAATATTGCTTTAAATAATTCAAGTACAAAATGAAAGGTTAATTTACCCTATAAATCACTCAAAATTCTCTACTTGAATTGATTAGTTTTAAAAAACTGGATGAGGTTGTGGGGAAATATTAATATATAATATATGATTAGAAGAACAGAATGAACAACATAAAACCGAATCCATAATGAAACCACTACACAACACTATTTATGAAAGACTTTCACACAACTAGCGCGACTAGTGGATGTATATGTTACTACTGATTGTTGCTGCCGTCTGTCAGGTGGTTACGTGCCAGATCAGTATACGTTTTGTTGAAGTGCAGTATTACGAATGCAGTTGTGTTCGTGTAAAATGAGTTATTCAATCCAGGAGAGGATAGCTATAGTTGAGGCCTATATTCGTTCTGGATCGTTTGAAGAATCACGTCAAGTATTCGTAGAAAAAATTTCGAATGCCTGTATCCCAGCGACACACGGTTTAGTTAAAAAATAGCGTACAACAGGATCGGTTTCAAATGCAAAACGAAATAGGCAACCTTCCGTAAGGTCTCCACAGGCCGAATCTGACCTTCTTCCACGGCAAGTTGATGCGATTAGAAGTGCAAGAAAAAATTAACGGAAATGTTACAAATCTGACATGAAAAATATTTAATTGTATTTTAATTTTTTTATTATTAATTTGTTTGTCGGACAGTCGTCTGTCATGATCTTGATGAATCCTCTTCGAAGCAGTCGAAGAGCGTACGGTATGCGTACAGTCCTACATATGTAAAACAGCTTATCTAAGGATTTTAAATGGGTTAGACAATTTTTCATTTAAAACAGTCACGACACGATAGCGGTACAGTTCGCACTCAGTACTACATATGTAAATCCAGTTTAAAGGTATTACTTTTTCAAAGTGTGGTTTAAACTATTTTTAAACTTTAAATAACTTTTTTTATTAACTATAACCTTATTTCTTAAAGGGACTACTGCTTTACAGAGAGTTATTTAAATGTTTTTTAAACTTTAAAACCGTGACAGTAATAATAATTTTTTTTCTAATTTACTTATTTATATTTAGTTAAATAAGTAAATTAGATTAAAAATATATTAATAATAATTAATTTAATAATACTAAGAAACAGTAGTATTTTTGATATTTATATAACAGATACAGAGAGAATTTAATTAAAAATAACTACTAGGTTTGGAGTAGTTAATCCAGAATATAGGAGTAGTCCAGTAGTTTGGAGTAGTTATCCAATAAGTCATCAAATATTTAATAACTTATTTATGTATTCAACAAAAAGTAAATTATTATACATAAATTATGATTTCAATTTTTTTAATTACATAATAAATATATAAATTAATATTAAATAAAAAAATGTCTAGTCATCTATTTTAAAATCTAAATATGTACCAATTAAAGAAAAAGAAAAACGATGTATTTTAAAAGTTTGCTTTTCTGAACGATTTGACATTGAAATTAATATTCTGTATCACAGAAAAAAAAATTAAAAAACTAACAAAATATAATACAATACTGAACAAAACAAGAGATTTGTATCGCTCTATTTAAAATATAAACGAAAAGGAGGCAACGCCCGGTAACATTTCTGCAAGGTAATTCACATCTATTCTCCCTCCAGTGAGCAAAATTTACCATCCGTTCTATTATTAATATTACTATTATCCAGTCCTTTTGTTTGACTTGATTCACTTCGATAATACATACTTTAGACTTACTGGTAGAAAGTATCTATTAACCTTCAAAAAAAAAAAGAATGGATAAATACATATAAAATGTATGTATGTGTGTATAAGCACGATTGTGTGCGTGCGTACGTGTACATTTCAATGTCCGTAAGAATTAAATGTTCAATATTATTGTTATTACAACAATAAAGAAATTTTGTTGACTAATATTGTATCAATATTACAGTTATTTTTACTGTATAATTACAGTTGTATATATTTCCTTCTTTTTAATTTCAATAAAATATAGCTGAGAAAAAAAACTGTCACGTTCTGTTTAAAATTGAAATTTATTAATTTAAAAACTTTTTAACAAATGTGATACTATTGCTAATAAAAAACGTGACAGAATTAGAAAATAACATTTTATAATTTAATATATTCGTGTGAGCATGTGTGTGTGTGTGTGTAAGCGGGCGCGTGAAAATAAATAAATATATATATTTTAATGTAATGTTCATTGGTTTATTATTAGTTCAATTACTAATTAATAAAAAAGAAAGAATAACTTTTTTCCATTTTCAACCTGTAAATTTTAACGTATAAAAAACAACAAAATAAAAATTACGGATTAAAAACTATTTTTAAATTCCAAACTACATTGTAAACACTCACTGTTAAAACGTCAAAATAATTATTAGGTAAAATAAATTAATAACAGTCGTTACACGGTTTATAAATCTCATCATCAGGTTAAAATAAAGAAACAAATAAAATTATAATAATATTAAAACTGCACAAGCTAAGCTTTATCACCAAAGACATCTACAATAAGAAAAATCTCTCCAATATCGCGAAATTAAGACGTTATACAACTATAGTAAAAAGTAATTTTATACGGCACGGCACTAAAACATTACACTTCTCTCTTTTTCTGTTTAGCCACTGGAACCATCGTAAGGAATTACACCAGAGGATTAATGAGGATGATATGTATGAATGTAGATGAAGTGTAGTCTTGTATATTCTCAGGTCGACCATTCCTAAGATGTGTGGATAATTGAAACCCAACCACCAAAGAACATCGGTATCCACGATTTAGTATTCAAATTCGTATAAAAGAAACTGCCTTTATTAAGACTTGGACCTTAGAAATGTCGACATCAAAATCAGCTGATTTGCGATGATGAGTTCACCACTAGACTAACCCGATGGGTTAAACATTACACCTAACCAACTTTAAAAAAATTGCTTAAAATCGAAAGAAGCTTACTAAGGAAAGTCCATGTTAGAAGAAGGATATAGACTGAAATCTAAAAAGAAGATCTTCAAAATCAAGAAAACGTAGAAACATCGATAAGAAAATCAATCTTATTGTAATTTTTTAGAGCATATGATAAGGATGGATCCAAACAGATTAAATAAACAAAACTTGTAAAGCAAATCAAATTACCTGAAACAGATGGAAGAGTACCTAAAAAAAAGCTAGAAAAAAGAGGATTGTTGGGAAAGAGATAATTTTTGAGTTCTTGTGGTAGAAAAGACAAACAGAAAATTGACAGATGAGCAAAAACGAAGCCGTATCAAAAAAGTGAGACGTATGGAAAAAAAGAAAAGAAACTAAAAAGAAATGATATTTGCGGGGTCTTAAATTGGCATATTCGCATAAAAAAAAAGAATATGATATACGTTTAAGTTTTCTATACAAATTTATTTTTAATTTATTCATTAACATGAATATGAGATGAAATCAGCAAATGCGTTATTTTAGATTTTTTCTTTTTTAAATTACATGTGTAGATCTATTGACGTTTGTAATAAATGAAATGAAAATTATATTATCGTTTTAAATTTATTTGCTTACACCAAATAAATTATTTAAGGTAATTATTTTTTTTTTGTAATTTTATATGTAAATTTTATTGATTTTTTTTTTATTTTAAATTTTATGATTACTTCTAATTTAAAGAATGAAAATTATAAAAATGTAATAATATAAAATAAATATATAAAAATATTTCATGATTTATATAAATTCAAAAACTAATCGTAATTAAAAAAACTGTAATTATTAAAATAATTAAATTACATTTTTGTGAATTGGTAGATTTTTATTTTGAAGAACACGTTGCAGTTTAAAGAGAAATCTGTCGGGTAAGTCTAGTTTTACTTTCGATGTGAATATTATATAGTTGTACATATTGGTTGAACAATTTTTACAGTTCAGTTATATACGTCCATTAACAAGGAAAAGAAAGGGTTTTCTTTAAGGAAATAAATTTAAGGAACCATTATGTCAAATGGTTCTTTAATATTTATAAGAACAAATTTATTACAGCGAATATTTAAGCGTTTACGCAAAACTAGTAATTCGTAACGCAAGTCTGTAATTACTTTGTTAAAATTATGTAGATAAAGATACTTTGAACTTTCGAGGGATTGTGTAGGGAAGGATGAATGGGTGCCCAGTGCCCGTAGTGCTTCTTTTAATGGAGTTTATTTTGTTCGTGATTTCTTTATCACTCTCCACCACTACGTATCCCTGGTCATTTACTCGTCGAGAGTTTTTGTCGATTTATTGTTAAGATGTAGGGTCATCACTGAGTAACACCGTTGTATTTGTTTGGTTTAATTTGGGTGGTTATGCAGTATGTACAATTGTTTGAAACTTTGCTTCTTATTCGCTGGCTGTAGTAAAAACGTAATCTGAGGTTGAGGTTATTTAAGATTAAGCCAGGCCTCTTAATATATATATATAACCCACCGGGTTGGTCTAGTGGTTAACGCGTCTTCCCAAATCAGCTGATTTGGAAGTCGAGAGTTACAGCGTTGAAGTCCTAGTAAAGCCAGTTATTCTTACACGGATTTGAATACTAGATCGTGGATACCGGTGTTCTTTGATGGTTGGGTTTCAATTAACCACACATCTCAGGAATGGTCGAACTGAGACTGTACAAGACTACACTTTATTTACAACTCATACGTATCATCCTCATTCATCCTCTGAAGAATTATCTAAACGGTAGTTACCGGAGGCTAAACAGGAAAAAGAAAGAAAGGCCTCTTAATATAACCCACCGAGTTGGTCCAGTAGTGAACGCGTGTTCGCAAAACAGCTGATTTCGAAGTCGAGAGTTCCAACGTTTAAATCCTAGTAAAGACAGTTACTTTTATACGAATTTGAATACTAGATCGTGGAAACCGGTGTTCTTTGATGATTGGGTTTCAATTAACCATACATTTCAGGAACGGTCGACCTGAAACTACAAGACTACACTTCATTTACAATCATATATATCATCCTCTGAAGGTACCTCAACAGAAAACAGGTACCTAAACAGAAAAAAAAGAGAGAGAGGCCTCCTAATATAATTCAAATGTTTCTTATTTCAGCCAATAGAAACAACATAAAGCTTAACGTATTACAGTAAGCTTGATGTGATGTTTCATACAGCACAGTAGGTAAGAAATAGTGGTTCTTGTTTGAGTCCTACTTAAAAAAAAAACCATGCATGCATAAAAGTATTTTTTACATTGGTTCTAAAGCCAAAGTTATATGATAATGAAATAAATATTAAATTACTTATATAAACTGATATATACTGTAATAAATATTTCGTTCTTTATGTCTATGAAACTACTCTATCGCAGGCTGTCCACAAACTAGAATAAACAGCATACCTTTCAGGGAGTGTAAAACGTTATCGTTAGTGCCCAGTTTTATTTATAAATATTTATTAATTTATAAATAAATTATTTATATACGGTATTTTTATATAGATATTAATTTTATTCATTAATGTTTATTTTCTTCTTATATTTGTTTATCACTTTTAACGGTACTTATTAATTATCTGACACACCCCCTTCATTTCTAACTGTATTGATTTATAAACTTATATGTACTTATAATATACGTTTCCTGTATCTTCCTACTAATTTGAGTTATAAATTAGTACCCTTTTAATAGTTAGTATAATACAAAAACATAAAATATGACTATTCTTTAGAAAACTATCAAACTGACACAAACTTGAAGCTCCTTCTCAAATGATATAAATTTTTTTAAAGTTCAGAATCCTTTTCCATTCTCCATGCAGTTTATTGACTCCTTAAAACTTCATAATTATAATTAAAATATGCACTCATGCGTATACGAGCGCATACGCACGCAAATTAACACAACGTAATTAATAGTTTAAAAATAATAGCTTTTGGATTTTTCTTCAAGTGAAACTATTTGTAAAAAAGGAGAATTCATCAGAAAAATTACACCAGAACAACAGAAAATGAATCATTTTTATTCTCTTTCAATCGTTCTTCTTACTCTCAAGTCATTTCTTTGTTTTTATTTTTATATTTCTTTGTTACGTTGTTATTGATTTGCATACTTATTTATTTATCTTATTCATATGACAGCGTATTTAAATACATGTAACACGTGTTTAAGTAATGAATCACTATATTTTCATTTTCGTATAAATTGGTGGTTTTTTAAATTTATTTTAAATATCTGTTTAGAACATAGAATAAAAATTATTTAGTTTTTTATAATAATCTACTGCACACAAATAAAATTAATGATATATTTTCCAAGTAGCAAAATTTTTTGATTTGTTTTTGTTTTAATATTCTGAAAAGATTGCAGTTTTTACACTTATCAATGAGAAAATATGATACAAATAACAAACACATGTTTGAAGACCATTTCCTTTGGAGTTACTCCACAAAAATTAATTACTTACAGGAATGAAAAACTAAATGAAAACTTAAAATAATAAAGAGAATTGACGAAATTTTATAAGATCTCTATCCTTATATAAGAAACACTTAAGATTTTTCGATTTTCTTTTAACACAAATTTTGTTTAATGGAGCCATAAAAACGCTTCGAGGAGTCTAAAATTATGAAATGAAACATATAGGGGTATTCTAAGAAAGTTGAGAAGAGATCTGTAGAATATTTTTCGTTTAAATCGTCGAATTAGGGCGTCAATAACCAAAATATTACATTTAGAATATATTTCCAAACGAAATAATAACTTTAGCAAAAATGGATAATCTCCTTCTTAATTATATGAGTACCAGATTAATACATCTAAATTCATCTCGTAATATAAAGGAGCAAAATCAAATCATCATCATCTTCTCTTTTCTTTATCCAAATAGTCATTGGGTAGGATTGGAAATCATTGACCTTCATTTAACTGTCCACCTCCTTGAAAACATTTTCAAGGAGGTGGACAGTTCTCTTTTTTATTTTTACGTTTTACTTTACACAATATTACCATGTTTTGTTTTGGCCTTCCTTTAAGCATTCTTCTTATTATGATTAAATAAAAAATATCTTTTATATTGTTTCATTTTGCTTTTTTTTTTAAGTGCTCAGTCCGACTAGTCTACGAATTACGTAATGACGTATATTTTCCACCAAAAAATGGCTACAATATTTGGTACAAAATTTCACAGATTAAATTTAAGCGTGTAAAATATTGTATTAACTCATGTAATCGACGTCCAGGGGTATTGTGTTCATCTGTTTTAAGTTTTTTTTGTCTTTAGTCATTTGACTGGTTTGATGCAGCTCTACAAGATTCCTTATCCAGTGCCAGTTTCATTTCGGTTTCATTTCTCCTATATCCTACATCCCTAAAAATTGGTTTTACACATTCCAAACATTGCCTACCTGCACAATTTTTCCCATCTACACGTTCCTCTTATATTAAAACGATTATTCCAGGATGCCTTAACATGTGGTCTATAAATCTGTCTTTTTTTTAACTAAACTTTTACAAATGCTTCTTCTCTCTTCATCAATTTGCCGTATTATTTGTTCATTTGTCACTTAATCCAACCATCTGATTTTTAACATTCTCCTGTAGCACTACATTTCAAAAGCTTCTAATATTTTTTCTTCTCAGGTACTCCGATCGTCCAAGTTTCACTTCAATACAAAGCTACACTCCAAAAATATTTTCCTGACATTTAAACTAATTTTTGATGTAAACAAATTATAATTTTACTGAAAGCTCGTTTCGCCTGTACTATTTGGCATTTTACATCGCTCCAGCTTCGTCCATCTTTAGTAATTCTACTTCAATAACAAAATTCTTCTACTTCCGTAATCTTTACTCTTCTGTTTTTAAATTTACTGATCAATCTACATTTATTTCTACTACATTTCATTACTTTCGTTTTGTTCTTGTTTATTGTAATGCGGTAGCTCTTGCGTCGAACTTCATCCAGGCCATTCACTGTTTCTTTAAAATTTTTTTTATTCTCGGCAAGAATTACCATATCATCAGCAAAACATAACATCTTTATCTTTTCACTTTGCACTTTTGCACTGTTACTTCGGATGTAAATTGTTCTCTAACATCATGAACTGCTAGTTTTATGTAAAGATTAAAAAGTAACGGGGTTAGGGAACATCCTTGTCGGACTCCTTTTTTATAACGGCTTTCTTATGTTCTTCGATTATTATTGTTGTAGTTTGGTTCCTGTAAATGTTAGCAAGTGCTCTTCTATCTCTGTACTTGAACCCTAAATTTTTTAAAATGCTGAACGTTGAATTTTTTAATTTTAGGAAACCGAAAAAATTGTAAAATAATAACGAAAACAAAGTTATAACAAGTGTTTGTTGCAGTAAGGTAATATGACAGTTTTTTTGTTTTTCTTAATTTTTCCCTGAATAAAATGTTTCATACATATTTTTCTAAATTTAGATAATATAAAAAGGATTCATTAAGCTTTTAATTTATCAGTTTCTGTATGTATTTCATTAGATCTTCATATCTGACAAAAATGTTTAGCGTCTACTCACTCCTACTAATTTCAATTCTAAACGTCAATGATACTTTTAGAGCAGATAAATTATAGAATAAGTAAATAATAATGGATAAAGAAAAGATTAAATTTCTCCTCATAAAGACGTTGCTGCTTAAGTATTAGTTTGGCATATATTTATTTGCCAAAGTAATACTTATATTTATATGCATATATTTAATTTAATTTAATGAAAGATATCAGAAGTGCCTCTATGTTCTATTGTCCTTCAATTTATATAAGAACTGTATTAAAATAATTAGTCTCCTAATATTACTAAGTACTGTTTTTACATACATCATAAAATCACAAGTACGTATATAAAACAAAATTAATTTATTATATTTAAATGTAGTGAATTTTTATTGGAATAATAATTCCAATTAAAATTACACGTTTTATACATTTCACGCGCGTGGCGTACACGTGAATTGAATTGATCCAGTTAACCTTTTATACTAATCAGATGAATTAATGCAAAAATAATATAGGTGAAGTGGTTTACAACATACTTACGAATATATTTTAATTTTAATTTTTTGTTTGTTTTAATTTTTGTATCGGGCTACAAAAAGAGAAAAATATTCCTAATTAACCTATTAAATTATTTTAATAATAAAGTAATTAACAAACATAACGTAAATTTTTCTTACCATGAAATATTTATTTTTTTCTTTGATATCGAAAATTGAGTAACAATCTATAAAATTAAACAAAACCATGAAACAGAACAGTTGGAAGTTACAATCAAAAATACTCTCAAAACATCAACTTGTGCCGAGAATGAGAAGCAGCTAAGTATAATTCAGAAATTAAATCATTCAACAGAGAGAGAAAGAAAAGCATTCAAATCAAAAACTACTTAAAAATTTCAACATTTTAAACGAGATCAAATTGTATATATATATATATATATTTATACATATAATAATATTTATATTACTTGCTGTCTTACTTAAAAATGAACTTTACTGGAACATTTTAAGCAATAAAATTAAAGGAAATAGAATATTAAATACTTTTTTGAAAATTTTTTGGGTTCCTTTCCAAACTTAAAAAGTATTTTTAAAATTATTAAATAAAATAATATAATGTTCTACAGAAACATTTTAAAATAAATACTTATTCCTTATGATAAAAATCTTATAGTTAATAATAGAGAAGTAATAAAAAATTACCTTGCTTTATTTAAGAAAAAATAATAATATTGTAAACAGGTATTTTTTTAAGTTTACGAACGACTTTGGTTATTAACGTAAGCATTTATATAATACAACATGAGTTACCTGGTATTCTTTGGGAAACCAGTTTTTATCTATTATCCGTTACCGTATTCTCTTTTAAAAAATATATGCAAGTTTTTTTTACCAACTTTTCGAAGGAAAGTACGGCACTACTTTCGGTTACATGGTGAGAATGTTGGTGAAAATGAACTTTCTCTACATTTTGAGATATGAGTACAAAAATACCATTCACTTAAATTGGGATTTCCTTATGTATTTATTTAAATATATATGTATTTATTTATTTACAGGACTATGTATAAAACCTTGTGGCTTGAAAATATAAAAAAAATACTTGATAAATTTCATTGAAATTTAAATATTCTATAATGGTGTATCTGAAGTGTGTCTGGTGTATGCTGTAATGTTGTATCTGAAGTTGTGTGCATGTGAAAATTTGATGAAGATTGATAGAGTCGTTCTTAAATTACGCTCAATTTAAGGTCGAAAAAATTTGACTTTATGTTGACTATGTAGTGGTGTATTTTTCATACACGCTTATGTAGTGAACGAGTTGAAATTTGATGCTTGTGTGTAGAGTCTACTGATTGATTGAACGTATATAGTGTGTTGTAATCTGAAAATTAGTGCGTTTCTGATTGCGAAATAGTGAGGGCGTCAAAAACGATAAGTAGGTCTTCATGCACAGAATTGTGTAAGAGTTTTTTTTTTTAAGAAAATTGCTTCAAGTTATTTCTACTTTACACTTTGTGGTATGAGAAGTACGAAAATACCATTCACTTAAACTATGGTTTCATTACATATTTATTTCTTTATAAACCTATGTAAAAAATTCTGTGGTCCGAAAATTTCCAAAACCATTCGATCAATTTCATTGAAATTTAGATTTGCTGTAGTAGTGTACTTTACATTATTAATAAAAATTGGACTAAAATAGAATTATATAAATATAATAAAATTAGAATATAAAATGTAATTTTATTAATAAGAATTAGAATTATTACTCCACTGAAATCTTTTATTAGATCAGATTCTCAACGAATAAATTACAAAAAAATAAAATTAAAATTCTATTTCACAAGTTAGGAGAGAGAACCCTTATTTAAAATTTCCAAAAAATTAACTTTTTAAAATTAAACTTACTTTTATTGTTTGAGACGTAAGTAAACCCATTAAACAGGGTCCAATTTAAAAAAAAAAAAAAAAAAAATTTTTTATTTTTTTTATATGCATTATGATGCATATAAATGTAAAAATTTACTTTTCGGTCAATACGGGGAATAGACCATGGGTGAAAATTTCAATGTGAGGCCAAAATGAACGGATAAGATTTTTATTCGTCATGTAAACTATTACCTGTGAATGAAATTAAATATTGCAATTTTCGTTAAACAATTTTTGTTCTGTTCATGAAAAAAAAACTTAACGCAAATAAAAATAATAGGCTCTTGCCTCATTTTAATACAAAATGCCAACATAATATGAAAATAAGAACTGTGCTTTTTATTTAACATTAATTTAATATAATTTTAATTGTATTTTATACAATATATAAAATATATAGTAATATATACATACTATAATCAATAAATTGATAAAGTTCTGTATGAAAAATTATTGCATTACTCACAAAAATCATGAAATCTTTAATTTTTTCAAAAAAATATACAACTAAATAAATATTTTTGGAAGTGTTTTTAGAAAAAAAAAAAACTTTTATTTCATTTAATGCTTAATACATTTCCTCGTTAAAAATATTTCTTACAAAGGATTTTTTTTTTTTTAAATAAGAATCGTATCTTCTAAGCTGATGGTGCTTTGATTTTGTTTCGTTTATTTTTATTTTCCAACATTTAAGATCGTAGTTTAATAAATAATAAGCAAGTAATAAAAAATAATCTTGCTTTATTTAATAAAAAAAAAAAAAATGTCAACAGGTTTATTTTTTATTTTACAAATAAAATTTTATTTGTCAACGTAAGGAGTTATGTTATATAACGGCTAATAAAAATCTTGCTTGACTTAACAATCAATTAAATAATATTACAAAATTATACAATCAATTACTCGAAAATAGACAAACATAATAAGCACTAGTAAGAAAGAATATACAATTAAATAGTTATCGGAAGACGTTAAAAGTAATTACTGCATTTAAGAAGACATGCACTCGTGTTTACATTTAAGTCATCTGACATTTCCTAAATTAATTATTTCATTTTACTATCGGTCAGTAATATTGTACCTTGAAGTAAGCAATTAATTCATTTAATAATCTTTATAAATCATTAATTATAATTTTTATTTGATTTCCCGTTAAAGCTGCCAAATGTTTATCACATAATATATAGATAAATAAACATTTATATACGAGGAAGTGTTTATAAATAAATTAATATAACTAATAATTGTAATAAAAATAACTACTTAATTGGTGTCTAATTTAATGTAGCTATTTAAATATGCCTATCTAAAATATTAATATATATATATTTAAAAATAAGTTTTTCTAAAAGTATATGATATCAGGTTATTCTCAAATGCAGCTCCTACTTAAAATACCAATCAAATTAGTTTTATCTACCCAGATGATGTTCTAATAAAATTATTCAACGAAAAAATCAATTACGGAAAAATATTTTTATTAAATATATTAAACTCCTAAAATAATAGTAATAATTACTATTATATTATTATTTAAAATAAAAAAGGGCGTTATTATTCAAAATTTAGTTGAAACTAATATTTGAGATTTTTTTATAATTGATAAGTTGTCTTACATTTTTTGTTGTTTAAGAACTTGAATTTGCATTATATAACTGGCGATTAAAATTTCATATGTTTTACACAAATGCTTTCCCAAAAATTATTTGTGTATAATGTCAATTTTATTTAAATATTACTTTCCTGATTAGATAGCGCTATAGCTCTAGAAGGGAAAGTGTTATAATCGGTCCAGTTTGATCATATGCGGTTTTCACCGCATCTTGACGTTTTGACAACTAAGGAACCCAAAAAACCGGATGGAAATTTTCCGGATGTTAATGTTCACATTTATATGTGTATGTTCAGTATTGGCCTCTAAATCACCTGATATCTCCAGAACTACTGGACCGATTTTGACCGAACTTGATCAGACTATTTCTACACATGAGGCAATGATGTCATCCAAATTTTCAATTAGAACGATCAAAGATGTAGAGTAAGGTCACACTCAGTATCTCGAGATTTCACCTAATTAAGGTCGTATTTTTCTTATGCACATTTGTTAACAATTAAAAAAAAAAATTTGCAAAAAAAATAATTTTTGCAAAATCGTTCCCCCACTCTTCTTTCTTTTTCCTGTTTAGCCTCCAGTAACTACCGTTTAGATAATTCTTCAGAGGATGATATGTATGAGTGTAAATGAAGTGTTAGTCTTGTACATTTTCAGTTTGACCATTTCTGAGATGTGTGGTTAATTGAAACCCAACCACCAAAGAACACCGATATCCACGATCTAGTATTCAAGTCCGCGTAAAAATAACTGGCTTTACTAGGACTTGAACGCTGGAACTCTCGACTTCCAAATCAGCTGATTTTTGCAAGACGCGTTCACCACTAGACCAACCCGGTGGGTTAGAGGTTCCCCCACCCTAAAAAAAAAACTAAACTACACCGCTCTAAACTACTGCTATGTTGTGACATCACAGGTGAGCGGTAGAATTAAATAAATGAATAATATTTTAAGTTAAAAAAAGTAACTCGGTCGGGCTGTGTCTCGAATTTGATCGTCCGGTTGAGCCGGTATTTGGTGTTTTAAAATTATAAAAAAATTATAGCTATTTATTAATAAAATTATAATAATTATATTTCTTATAATTAATTATACTCTTATTCTAAAACGAAAATTATTTAATTATAACATTTTTTGTTAGAAATATATATATAGATCAGAAGTATTTTATTTATTTGTTTTAATAACTTATTTTCTTTAATAATTCTGCATTACTGTTTCATTACAATTGAGTGTTTTGCATATATCAGTTTTATTTTAAGAGAGTACTTGTCTGTTTCATCCGACTGATAATTTCTAGATAGTAACTCTTTGTTAGTTTATTTTTAATTTTTATCTTGCAATTTATTTATCTTTTTTTATTATCACCATTGATTTTTTGTTATACTTTTATGATAAATTCAGTTGACAACTAAATTTTTAATTTTAATAGATCTTTATAAAAAGTACTTTACATCAAAAAGAATTAATATTATTTTGAGTAATTAATATTACTTTTATTATTCTTAGTTTTTAAAAAATGAACAAAAAAGTCGTGATAAAAAAGCTCCTTGTGTATTAACTTTTATTTAACTTTATATTTTAGTAACTATATAATAATTTTTTGAAATTTTTTAATTTTTTTTCAAAACTTACAATTTATCGTATAAAAATATACATTTCGGTCATATTTACCGATCTCCGTAGCGGAATAGTAGTGTCTCAGTCTTTCATCCGAAGGTCCTGGGTTTGAATCCCGGTCAGTCATGGTATTTTTCATACGTTACAAACTTTCCATTTTCACATTTCTACGTACAAGCTTCTTGGTAAGCTTGTATGGTGAATTGAATCCATTATTTAATTTTAAAAAATACCGTTGGAAATAATACCAATTAAACGTTATTGAAAGAAAATCGATTATTGAATCTTTCTAACACTACGAAAACTTTGATTTTTTAAATTTTTTATCGATTTTTCGAAGAAAAGTACGGTATTACTTTCTGTCGCACGATGAAATTGGTGAGGGGGGTTGAAATTGAATTTTCTTTATGTTTTGAGATATGAGGAGTACGAAAATACTATTAACTTAAAATGTAATTAACCTATATATACTCGTGTATATATATATATATATATATTATATATATATATATATATATATATATATATATATATATATATATATATATATACACACACATATATATATAAGGCCTATGTATAAAATTTGTGACTTGAAAATTTCCAAAACTACTAAATGAATTTCATTGAAATTTAGATATGCTGTAGTAATATATCTGAAGTTATGCATGTGAACATTTTATGAAGATTGGTTGAGTCGTTCTCAGTTAAGCTCAATGTAAGAGGCTGACAACACAACCTAACCGCAATTTTAGGTTATGGAGTATTTTTCATACGCAGTTACAGGGTGAGTGAGTTTAAATTTGACGCTTGTGTGTGTGGTATACTCATTAATTTTAATCATTTCATCAAATTACGGTTACAATAATTTAATTTTCTTATAAACAGAAAATATCATTAAATAAAAAAAAGTTATGAAAATTATGTCTTTTAGTTTCTCATTTAATTTATGTTTTGTATATTTGTTGTACAAAAAAATTATACAAAATAGAATAAGGAAAAGACAAGAATTTTTTTTTATACTTATCTTACAAAAAAAATTATCAACTCTATATTAAGTACATTCAGCGTAAAGTAGTTTTAAATTTTTATCGTAAGTGTAAATGATAAATGTTTCATTTTAATAATTTTTTCAAATAATCTGTAATAAATTTAGATGTCTTGAACACATGTTTGAATTTACATTGATTTTGATGAAACTTTAATAATTTAAAGAATATTGCACAAGAATCGTTTTACATTAAGGTTACATCCTGCAAGCTCAAAATGTTTAGGTATTCAACTAGATTTTCGTTTAACATGGAAGGGAAAAATCCCTTTCGGCACGCCGGAAGACGGAGGTTGATTTCACCGATGCTGAGTTGGGGATAAAAAAGATTCCACCTTAAAGTTAAAAAAAAAAATCAAATTTTCTCAATACAACAATGGTTGGATGTAAAAAAGAGTTTCACATGTTTGACATACGACAAGCCCCATCTTCTTACAAATCCAGCAATATATTGGTCATTCCTTGCCGTAAGGGTTGGTCATATCAGCATTTGTTTCAGAAAAAGATTTTAGGTAATGTTTAGAGGAGTAACGATCACTTTAAACCGATTCGATGCTGTACCTATTAAGGGAGGTATGATTTTTTTTGTCTTCGAAACCCCATTTTTTCCATCCCCTGGGCCAATGGTTGATAATATAAAAAAACTTTACCTAAATAAGTTTTAGGCTCTCATCCAAAGAATAGTAAGAACTTTAAATAAATCCGATATTTTACTTAATAAAAAGGTTATAGCGATATTTTGTATATTCGAAAAAGCCCCCCCTTTCCATCCCCATGGTCCGATTTTGGCCGTTAACGAAAGCGACCGAGATTTTGGAACGAGTTATTTTTAAGGAACAATTTGAAAGTGATTGACGAAAAATTACGGCAGTTATCGTGTCTACAAGAAAGTAAAATATATATATGTATAAATAAACTGGCAGCAGTTTATAAAACGAAATATTTTAAAGATGTTTTTGCAATACATTTAAGAGAAATGTATATGTTTAAGAGGTAAAAAATAAACCTAAAATCTATCTAAAACTTTTTTAAAAGGGGAAAAAACTACCTTAAACTTTATTTTTTTTTTTAATTTGAATCTCCATTGAATATATTTTTTAAATTCTTAAAAAAAATACATTCAAAAAAACTTTAAACAATGCAATAAGAAAAACATAATTTTTTTTTTAGTTAAAAATATTTTTAATTTAAGCTTTAAACGAATTTTAAGGATTCTTTTGACATTTTAAAGGAAATTCCTGTTTCTTTGAAATTTTATTTATTTATTATGTGTTTTTAAGGTACTTTAAAGGTTGTTTAAATTATTCTTTCTATGATGGTTTTAATTTCGTCATTTAATTTTTCTTTTCTGACCTTCGTGGCTGAGTAGGTAATATCTTGAGGCCTCGGGTTCGAATCCCGGTCAGACATGGCATCTTTTCGAACGCTATTAGTTTCCGCGGGGCAAATGACTGTTGCTATTGATTAACGTTCTTTAATAACAAAAAAAGCTGTCAACACAGCTGTAGGACACAATTGAAGTCATAATAAAATCTTTGCTAAGATTTCAAGAATTTAACTTCTTATAAGAACTATAAATTATGGCTTAATCATAAATTGAAGACTGGTTTGAAGTTAAAAAATGCCACATAGGTTTATATTGTATAATACTTAGACGGGCAGCAATTGTTATGCAGTAGGCGTGCAGATTTGCCAAAAGTTACAAAAACGACTACTTTCATTTATCTTAGAAGGAAAAAACTAAATAATAATTTTTCGGGGAGATTCATTATAATTATATAAAAGAATAAGAAGAAGAAAAAGGAAAAGAAGAAGAAATAAGGCTTGAAACCTTCTAAATAAGTTATAGTTAGTATAGAAGAATGATAAAGGTAAAGTGGTCAATAACGAAATTTTTAAAAGAATAAGGCGAAAAAACTTTTTTAAGTTTAATAAAAAAAAATGGATTAACTGTAAATGAAACTGAATAATCAATTAACTGGTCATTCAGCGGTGGCCCCAAATCGCGCACCAAGTACCTACTACTTTCTTTTTCTGTTTAGCCTCCGGAACCACCGTAAGTTATTACTTCAGAGGATAGAATGAGGATGATATGTATGAATGTAAATGAAGTGTAGGATTGTACAGTCTCAGGTCGATTATTCCTGAGATGTGTGGTTAACTGAAATCCAACTACCAAAGAACACCGGTATCCATGATCTAGTATTCAAATCCGTATAAAAGTAATTACTTTTACTAGGATTTAAACCTTAGAACTCTCGACTTCGAAAATCAGCTGATTTGCGATGACGAGTTCACCATTAGGCCAATCCGGTGGGTTGTGCACCAAGTACCTGGGGTATACGTGTCATTACACGAACAACCCACCGCGTCAGGTTACACATTTTGTAACAGACGAACTGCGCATCGTTTACCAAGGTTAAATAAATAAATATTAATGTAGCTAATTTTGTAACAATACGAAAATATTAATTTAAAAAAATGAATGCAAATTTATGTAATATTAAAGTATAAAAATAAAAATGATGCTTTTAATAATACAATTTTAATTATAAAATTTTAGATTTAAATTTAAGTTATTACCTTTAAATTTATTGTTTATTAAAATATATCATAAATTTCACATGCCCATTTCAATGTCTTTCTATAGAATACTTAATTCTAAAACATACAATTTTATATAAATATTTGTTTGAATCTCTAAAAGAATGTTTACAAATCTATTTAAATATAGGTGGGATTTGTAAAACCTATCATTAAATAGTGAATGAAAAAATTGTCAGTAGTTCATTAAACTTTCTCTACTAGCGGTGAAACTGGCAACTATTGTTGTTGGAAACATTGCATTTTCCGAAATGTATGTATGAACAAAATAATCTGAATATCGTTTAATTTTTCATTTTATGGTTGTACATTTAATTAAACCAAAATTAAAACAATCACATACTTCAGAAGGTTCCAAAAATATTAAAACAAATACATAGTTCAACTCTTAATCACTTTTAGCAGTATTGTATTCTACCTAGCTCCTGAAGTTTCCTGTACTAATTCTGGCCGAGATGAAAGCGACAACCAATTAATTGTACCTCACGTCACACTGATAATGAGTTGTGAATACTCTTTTCAATATAGAGACAAAATTATCCATTTAGGGTATAAATTTATGTAAGATATAAACAACCTTTTCAGCAAATAATTGGTTATTGATCAGTGGTATGCTTCGTGGACTAATTTGTTATCTTATAGTTGCACCCAGCAGCAGGTAAAATGGAATTAAATGAGTTTGCATTTCATGAACGCTCGTAATGAGACATTACAGTAAAGTAAATCTAATAATGAAAGGCAATATTGAAGGAAGGAGATATAGAGGAAGATCTAATTTATGAAAAATATGGGCTTGTAAGGAAATGAAGAAAAAATCATTAGAGAGAGGGGGTGTAAAGCTGCTCAATCTTCGGATTGCTCTACAATAGAAGATAAACATGTCAGTTCTAAGTATAATCTTTGTTGTTATTTTTATTAGCTTCTAAAGTAAACAACATAGAGTGATATTCTATCTTTTTCTTTTCTGTTTAGCCTCTGGAACCACCGTAAGGTATTACTTCAGAAAATAAATGAAGATGATATGTATTAATGTAAATGAAGTGTATTCTTTTACAGTCTCAGGTCAACCATTCCTGAGACGTGTGGTTAATTGAAACTCAACCACCAAAGAACATCGGTATCCTCGATCTATTATTCAAATCCGTATAAAAGTAATTCTGCGTTTACTAGAATTTGAACCTTACAACTCTCGACATCGAAATCAGCTGATTTGCGATGACGAGATCATCACTAGACAAACCCGGTGGGTTAGAGTGGTATTACACCAAGGGTTGTTTTAACTTCAATGATCTAGAGGGAATGGTTTATTAAAAGTGGTTTTGATTATGAACTTTCTGGTTTTAACTATTACCAGGAATGCTCTGAAATTTTTAATTTGTTCCAAAACCATCATTTTATAAAGTTTATCATCTAATCTAGGGTCTAAAATTCTTATTAAATCCTAAATAACGAATTGATAAATAATTTTGGTTCCCAAAAAGTTTTATCCCAACTTATTTATCGATTTTTTTTAATAGTAATTTTGAAATTTGAATACTTAGTTATCTACTTTTCCTCAAATATTTTCTTAGAACAAAAAATTTACTTGTTTCTTTTGTAATAACTTAATAATATTAGTATAATGAAGAGGCCGTTATAATAAATTATTCTTAAAAAAAGCCAGTTTTAAATAAAAATCTATAGAATTAATTTGAAATTTCTAGTTTTGGTTTAAGAAAACTAATTTTTTAATGACAGGTTTGTTATTAAAAAATGATTACACTAACAAAAGCTATAAAAAAATATTTTTATTTAATTTGGCGGGAAAGATAATTGTATTATAATGAGCAAAAAATCAATTTATTTTTTCTTCTCCATTGAGAAATTAAAAGATTAATTTATACTTTTTCATAATTTTTTTATTAACAAACCATACGTTTCTTTTGTTTTCAAGTACAACATTTTAAGTATGTATTGTTCAAACAATATTTCTTACAGGTTAATTACAAAAAAAAAATCAATAATTTTTCCTTTTATGAATTAATCACATCTTTATAATAAAAAAATACAAGATTAATAGCTTAGGTATAACAAACGAAATACATAGATTGAAAGTAAAGTGAATTATGTAATATAATAAACTCTGCCCGTTTTCTTTATTAATTATTGATTACTGATCTAGAATAATCCTTCGCAAAATTTTCAAGTCCAAAATCGATTTTTTCTCTTGAGGCTCTTTTAAAAATTCAACCCTAGTTCTCAGTTTAAAAGAGAGTACCTTTTAAGTATTAAGTGTAATAGAAAAAAACTAGATTTAAAAAAATCCAGATTCCAAAAAATGGGACATTTTGGGTTCCAAATTTTTTCAACATTTAGGAATAAATTAATGTAATATAAGGATAAAAAATTCCAACAATAAAAGACCGAGTCCCGGCTATCTGGAGCGAACTTTATTCCCGACGAGGTATGCGGATCCGGCTCCGATGGGGGGGGGGGGGGTGCAAGGAAAAAAGAGAGGAAAGAAACAACCAAAAGTACTAGTTTAGTAAATCGGTTTCTGTAGTTTACCGAAGTTAAAAAAATGTTGGTTTAGAAAATAATTTCGGCAAATAATTCACTTCAATTGATACAAATTAGGAAAAAAGAATAGCTATAATTATTAACACTTTCAATTACCTTTGAAAATCTAGAAGATGAAATTAATTAAAAAATATCAATGTTTGTTGAGGATATTTAAAAAATCAAACAAAGTTTTCAGTTTACAAAGCTACATTACTTTCGGCATCCTGACCCCGTAGGGAAGAAAGCCACCCACCGCCTCCCCTTCCCTTTCGAGCCCTTATGGGCTTTACCGGAGGCTATCTTCGAAACCTCGGCTTTTGACTCATTTCAGTCCGCCTCGGCCAGGATGCCACCGATGCGAATGCCACGAGTAACATTCCCATGGGTGTACTACTGAACTCAAAACAATCTCACACAGCTCACTACTTTCGGCAAAGATGTTGAGGAATAAATTAAATATTTAATTCACTTTGCGATTGTATTTACGAATAAGTTATTAATTTCTTAAAAGATATAATAGTCATTTAAAAAATAAAAAAGAAGGATATTCACCTTTATAAAACAGGACGACGGAATGATGTTTGCGAACATCATCTTATTACGGTTTACGGAAAAAGGCTCGTTCATTGCCATTTTTAATAAATTATCGATCAATTTTATTGAACATTCTACTAATATATCTTCTCTTTCATTTCACTAATATGCAAAGAGACAATGAATGTATTTTTATTTGTTCCCTATAACCGCAAAAACTACTGAACCAATTGTTACGAAATTTTAAGTGTAGTTATCTTATGGCCCTCGGAATGTTTACCACAGTTCACACTGTGGTAAAGAGACCGCATAAAATAACGTAGAATTTTACTAAATTCATTGTCATTATCTATATCGATCACTCTCTTTGTCAATGTTGACTTTTTCAGATAGTTACGTGATTTACTAAATCTAATGTCATTGTCTATAAAAGATAAAATTCTAATATTACCGTATTATAAGTAAAAACAAATTAGTTTGATATGATAATAAAATTAAAGGGAATGTGAACTATTTATATATTTAACAAAGTTTTGGTGGATTGAGGAATACTGAATTTCGATATCAACATAGACTTTTTCACTAAATTATTATGGGTTTACCAAATTTAATGTCATCGTATAACCTTTCGCGATTCTCGAGAACTCATCCATACACGAGAAGTAGCACTCAACAGATTTAAAAAAAATGGAAGACAAATTTTTTAGAAAAATGGAATGATGAAACTCCTGGACTTTGCTTTGCTGTTAACAGATTAGTTTTTAAACAACTCCAATATCCCCCTGATTTCGTTAAACAATTGATTTTGGAACACATTCTTTATACATTTCATTTTATCTTTTAAGTTGTGAATTGCGATAACTCTGAGAGCAACAGTCCACAAAAAATTACTAAGAAGCTATTTACAATTTTTGAAATTTTATACGCAAATAGCCCGGGGCGAAGCTACGACGATGGATGGATGTGGTAGTTTAAAATAAAATTAAAATCTTTTCATTTACAGAACTAATTTTACTGAATCAAAGAGTTTATAAATAATACTAAAAATCCCTGAATTTATTTAATTTCATTTGCACGTGTAAAAATAATACGTGTTCTAGTAAGTCCTGTTACGCCTTCTAAATTATTATTGTTTTTCAATAATTTTATTTAGTTAATTTCTTCACGTATTTGATTTATTATTATAATACATATAGGTTGTTATTATGTATTGAAAATACTATGTACTGTAATCAATTCTTTTTTATTTAATTCTTATTATTATTTATGTTGTGACGCTATTCTGATCAAGATTTTACTGTGGGTTTCCTTGATCTATTAAGGGAAATGTTGGGCCAGTTATTTTTATACCCCTGTAATAATACAACTACCCATTTATAACGAGAGCAATAAAATTGTATACTGAACAGAATAATATATTTATTTATCTCTTATCTATTTATATTATAATGTATATATATAATATAAAAGAATATGTCGTTAGTGTTTCCTAATCAACACCCAGAAAAATACTGAAGATAAATTGATGAAAATTTGTATACACATTTTTCTTACGGTGTAAGTCCAGAGTAAGAAAGTTTTTGAAATTTCAAAAAATTGTTAGAATGGAGTAACAATAAATACTATTTTTTGAATTATTCGATAACAAATGAGAATAGCACCTTGATTTTGGGTGCGTGTAATCTTCATGTGAATATTTAAAAAAAATTTATAGATTTTTAAACCATTTTATAGAATTTTAAGTCGAAGAAATACGACCTTGAAAGGAGGGAAGATAGGTAAAAGAATTTCGAACAATGATTGCTCATTTTTCCAATTTCTGATTATATTAAATGAGATATTCACTAGATTTGGGCTTACAAATATTCTTCAGATAAATATCTAAAACCCATTTTCGGGTATTTTTGAATTTCGATTTTTAAGGGGTGCGCCGATGTACGGCGCGGCGGCTCAACAAACAAACCCACTGCTACTGTTACTGTATGTCCAACGCGACTGGGTGCATCTACCTCCCGTTACTTGACTCAAAGATATAAAATAAAAAAAGATTGACCGTGACGGGAAACGCAAGTAACCATACAGGACGGGTAAAGCTGCGACGGGGATGCTAGTTTTTTAAATGAGTATATAAAGCAAAAAATACGCAATTTAAAATATGATTTATTTAGTGTATAAAATAATAAACCTCTTTTTGATAGAATACCACAACAATTGGGAGTTGATATTGCCCTAATACAATAGTAGTTGAAACTGACCAAACATATTAGAAGTTATTTGATTATTATTTTGATCTAGAAATAATTTATTTGTTTGAAATTAAAAAAAAAAAAAAAAAAAAAAAAAAAAAACTGGTAAAGTATCGCATGATTTTCCAGCTACGCTGGACAAGTCATGATTATCAAAATACAGTTTAAGAATCAAAATTCTAAAATTTTGAATAATTTTTTTTGATTTTTAGGGGTTTCCTTAATTTGTGTGGACAATTGAGGAAGAATTTATTTATAAAGAAGTGATACTCAAAAAAAAAATAATAATAATTTGAAAGAGAATTGTTTGAAATTTTGAAAAGATAAAGTATAGCTTTATGAAAGTAATGAAGATATTTCCTTCTCATACTGGGTCCGGTGTATAATATGGGTTAGAAGAATGAAGAGGTCATCGGAAGAAGAAAAAGAAGAAAGAAAACCCACTACGCTACCCATCGTCACGGACTGGAGTCCGGAAGAAGAGCCCAGCAGAGAAGCAACGTGAAGGGCAGCCACCGAAGAAGAAGATGAAGATCTTTACCTTTATCCACACCTTACAATTAAATACTTACAATCATTTAAATCAGCAATTGCTCCCTCCAAACAACTAGGGCCTCGTTGTGGCGTATCCCTGCTAGCCTATGAAGTGCTAGCACCGAAAGGACTTCAGCGGACGGTCTGAAGGGGAATTACGTCGGGAGCACCAGGCTCAAAAGCCTAGTCTCCCGCGGTCGGACACAGTAATGAGATGAGAACGTTGGTCCAAAACGGATAGGAATGCTAATCACAAATCCGTTCATAAATATAACAAAAATTAAAACATAACCGACACTAAAAATAAACCCCTGAAACACGCCCGATTATAGAATCATACAACAGCAAGGGACACTGTCCAAGCTCTGCGATTCGAAGGGAGAATTGTGATACTCCCGCCACTTTTGCATTCCATTCCATTCCATAATATCTACATTAATTTTAATAGTCCTTTAAGTAATGAAGAGAAATAAAAAAAAAAAAATAATAATAAAAATTAAAAGAGTTAGATCCCCCCCCCAAAAAAAAAACAGAATATATTTTTTTTAGCGATGGGGAATAAAGTTTTTACAAAAACTTTTCTAAAAATATATAAATATAGATTAAGCTTAAGCTTAATAAATTTGCTTAAGTAAAATTTTCTCTAAATATCCTCTTTAATAGAGATTAAAATAACAAAAAGAAAGTTTTCCAAAAATTTTTTTTGCATTTTTGGTCCGGGATGACTTTTTTGGTTTGGTTCTGGTTAACTTTTTTGATAGCTCAGTATATGAAGTAAAAACTTACAAAAATATTTGAAAAGTTTTTAAACCGAAGGCAGATAGAAAAAACGAACAAATTACACATATATTTTAATCTTAACAGGTGGGGGTTGGTTTTAAAAAAAAATATTTATATATGCATTACAGATAATAAATTTGCTTTAAAAATGTTCTCTTTAAAATTTCTCTGAAGAAAATCGAAATTGAATTTTTGCGATATTCCACACACCCCCTTAACGAATTTAAAAAAAAATAATATGATCAATGCCACATATAATTATATATTTGAGCCAAATATGAAGAAAAACAGTTCGGTCAATCCTGAGATACGTACGCACATACGTACATATGTATGTTTTTCTGGAGTAGATGAACTAGTTGGACTATAAACATAAAAATTTGCAAAAATTCCAATACTCAATTTTTCTCATGATCACTCTACTTTCCCCTTTAATATAACTATTCTAACTACATATTAAGGTAAAAATAAAAAAAAATTTGATTTTCTTTGAAAAATACACATGACCATTTTTTACCGAATAATATCTCATATTAAAATCAAGCCAATAATATTAAAGATACACGTTTAGAAAAAACTAAACATTTTAAAGTCCTAATAACTTTAAAGCATAAAATAATTTCAACGCCAAATAAATGATTTGTTAAAAAAATAATAATGTTCGTTTAAAATCTACATTTATACTGACACTGTAGCAAATACACAGACACAATAAAAATAAAAGTGATGAAAATATATTTCATAATGTTTTGAAGGTCGTAAACCAAAATTATATCTTATCATTTAAAATTGATAATTTTCTTAGCAATATGGAAATAAATAAAAGATAATAAATTAAATATTACTTTAAGGTTGTAATTATAGTTAATACTCGTATATGCTAAATAAATAATAATATATATCTGAAATTTATTTATCTACAACTAAATAATTTATTAAAAAACGACTATAAACTTATCCGGGTAGTCTACTTTATATAATCCTTAATAGAGTTGATTTTTAAATATTACCGCTTTTTCAGAAATAATATAAAATATAATTTTAAATATATGCGTAAATATTCTATTCGTTTAATATATTATATATTTTATAGTCTTAAAAAAAGCTTAACTAAACCTATAATAAATTTTTTTTTATGGAAACTGGAAAAGCCAACTTTTAAACAGGAATAAGTTAATTATTTATTAAATAATACTAAACTTTTTAATCTCACTAGATACTTATAACGAATAATATATTATAACGAAGTATTAATTTTTTCTAATCATTAATTACAAAATTTTTAAATGTTAGCTTTTTATCATTTTAAGAGATTCCATAAAATACTTCTCACCGTTTGAATAATTAATTAAATAAATCAAATTTTAAAAACTAAATAAAATTAAGAAAATATATTTATCATATAGACTGTAAAAAATTAAATACTATACCTTTAAGTAAATTATAATGTTAATTTAAAATTAAATTGAACGTTTTTTAAAGAAAAAACCAACTAAAATAGGAATATTTAAATCTAATGTACCATTTTGAAAGAAAAAACGCAATTTTTAATATACGAGATCAGTTTATATTATTTTATTTCATATGGGGATCTTTTCTAGGATTTTTTTTATTTGGTTTAATAAAGTTCTTTTTTTATATAACATTTAAATTTTAATTAAAAAATGTATTTTCTCATGATCTTTTTTACGTATTTTAAACAGGAGTATTTTTTATGAGATTAATAGCAAACTTAAATATTATATATAAAATAAGTATAAATTACTACCGGTAATCAAAACTGATCATATCATTTCTACTACACATATTTACAATTATCGTAAGTAATGAATTATTTCTTATTTACAAGAGATTAATTTCGTAAAAGTAATCTTTGATTTACAGTAATAAAAATTACCCTACCTGACAAGATAAAGTAAAAGATGTTTTGGCGGTACATATCCTGGATGTTCTCCGAGACCTAATTCAAGTCTACGCGCTTGAAGACGGCGTTTAGCAGCAGGAGATGTCATTAAGCTGGCGCGAGCTAAACTTTCGGCTAAAGCCAAAGAATTTTTCATATTACATAAATCCGGCATGCTTGGTACTTTACCCAGACCGACTTGGCCCGAGTTTCCACTAATAACAGTTTCTTCTGTTCCACAAGTTGTCATGGTGACGGCACAACAAATACTGAATCACTTGTAACTACAGCGGAGGTAGTATACCTGAGTTAAATCGTCGTCACAACCGGCCAAGGTGAAGAACACAACTCTCCCACCACACTACAATGCCACACTTCAAGTTCTCTCCCTAAATACTCGTTTTTTTTTTGTAATTATTGTTATTACTATAAAATAGTAATAATCTCATATTGTGTACTTTATTTTATCTTTTAACTTGACCGACAATTCAGTTGTAAAGTGTCATTTATGTTCCATATTTGCATATATTTGTTATAACACACGTTAATATCAATCATTCAGAATGTTTTTTTTTAACTTTAAAAGGTGTAGTAATTTATTTCCTTTAATACTTCCTTAATCACTTCCTATTGAAAATCATTTATTTATTTAGCTACTAACAATAAATAAATACTGTTGCATAGAAAAAATTCAACGGGATTTAAAAAACTGTGGTCTACTATTTCTTTCATTAATATGTAAAATGTGGAAGCGTTTGGAGATGATAATTCTCCCGGGGAAGGATGATGGATATCCTTTTGCAGGTTTCTACATTATTATTTTTTTTGTTAAAAACTGCCGTTTTTAGTTTTTCAATTTTTGAAAAAACTGTTCAAAATGTGTACTTCAAGAACTACACTTTTGAACTAGTAGCTGATATGTAAATCTCAACTGAAATGGAGAGGAGGATGAGAAGGTTCATTGATGTGAAAAGAAATAGGTGTATACAATTTAAGTAAGGAACTTAATTTTATAAGTAAAATCCGGAGAGGGTCAGCCATTTGTAACTCACATTCTTTAATAAAATTTAGGGAAAAGTTTACGAATTTAACATTTAATTCAAACAGCCTCTAGTTTTCTAGATCAAGGAATCTATTAAAAAAGATCCAAATTTACATCGATTGAGGAATTAATCAATATTTTTTTTTTTTGTTGAGAAAAACAGTATTTAAAATTCTGAAAAAATTTCAAACACAAAAATCGTTTAAATCGCCTTGGTAGAACTCTATAAATAAGCATTTAAAAAAAATAAAAATCTCAGCATTTTACATAATAAAATGCTTTCTTTAAAAAAAATTAAAGATTTAATAAAAATAATATTATTAAAGTATATCGGTGTTCTTTGGTGGTTGGATTTCAATTACCCACACGTCTCAGGAGTAATCGACCTGAGTTTAAGATTCAGGTCTTAAACGGTACAGTTACATTACACTGATAACTCGCTAATGACTTTCATTGTTGATGCGACTATAAATAAAAGTATTAAAAAAAATATATTATTAAAGTACAAAGGTACATTGTTCTGTATTATAAATAATAAAATTATAAGATATTACTTTTCAGCCTACAGCAATATATGCTGCTATAGCAGCTGCAGGTATAACGGGAAATTATATAGAACGGCAAAAAAAAAAAAAATTAAAAATTGACTTTTTTTAAGTTTTGTCCCTTACGGAGACATTTTAAAAATAAATTTAAAAAAAGCAATGGATTTAAATAAATTTTAAATAATGTGCGAAAAAGGTTTTTATTCCAGTGCCTCCAAGTCTAAAAAAATCTATTTTTGTCAGACAGACCTTAGTGCGTACATACATTTTATGTATGTTGGCCTGTATTTGGTCTTATAACTTTGGACCCCGTTGACCCATTTTCTTAAAACTTGGTAGAGAGGTTCTAGCTTCCGGGGGGGGGGGAAGTATATATAAATGTTTGAAAAAATTGACAAAAGCTGGGGATTGTGTCCGAAATAAGATCTCAAATCTTTGCTGGAATGCTTTGGCCAAATATGTTCTTACAAAAAAAGTTGAAGATTATTTTTTATCAAAATCACAAATTGCCATTCTTTTTTATTTATTCATCCCCGTCCCCAAAAAAATGAATTTTTATATTTTTCTTTTCTTAGCTAAATCTTGCTTCAGAAAAGAACCATTAACCTCCTGTTAACATCTTTTCTAAGGATAATAGGAGTTTCGAATCTATATTTTTTTCAGCAATAGACCTTCTAACCACTATAAAGAGTTATTGCATATTCCTCTCCGAATTTCTGCGGTTAACAAAAAATACTTTTTAATTAAAAAAAACATATATAATTTAAATTTAATTCCATCTCGCAAGTTACCCATTGCATTTAAAATGTAGAAATGTTAATTTTTTATAGCCCTTAATGTTAAATATTTCTTGAAATAAAAAGTTAGCTAAAATGGGTTCATGAACGAAAACACACGAATCACACAATGAAACTAATTAGTTTTTCGGCAACGCTTTAACAAGCCGCCGTTACGAAAAGCAACAATGTTGGCTTGGAAAAGGTACGTTTGAATTAGGCAATGTTAAAAATAGGCCGCGGAGTGGACGAGAGAGAAACGGGGTTAGAAACATGTGCTGCTGTTGCAGTTTTCATTGAAATCCCTAATGAAATCAACTCGTAAACGGTCAGCTGAACTTCGTATACCGTGACGACAATACAAGACGATATGAAAAAGGACTTGAAAGTTAGGCTATTTCGCCCGATGTTCATCAATGAACTGTCAGATGCAAATATGGAACGTCGCGCTGCATCCTGCCGGGCTTTATTAGAAAAATTCACCGCTGCAGTGCACCGTGGAAAGGTGTTTTTTTACTGACGAATGTGCAATCTATCGCAGTTTGCTTGCAAGAAATTTGATATCTTGAGCGAATGAAAATTCTTATTATGTAACAGAGTTGGAAAGGAATCCACCGCACGTCATGATATGGGCTGGAATGACAGCTTCTCATTTATTTGGTCTTTATTTTTTGACGGGCTAGTGAATGCACAAACTTATTTAGAGATGTTGGACGGACGGTTAATACCACAGCTTCAAGAGAAGGATCTCATGGAACGAGTGGTTGCAGAAGGATGGAGCACCTGTACATTTTTCTCTATCAATCTGCGCGTTTCTGAATGAAAAATGTCCAGGACGTTGGATTGGCCACGGTACTCCAGCGTCACCAATTCTTTTATCATGATCACCACGAAATCTTGATCACACCACACTAAACAATTTAATATGAGGAATTATCAAGGCACACGTATCCGCACGTCGCTACACGACATATGAAGAACTGCGTGACGCTGTGAGGGATGCCTTCCGTAACTTAACATCAGAAATGCTCCGTCGCATGTCATAGAGGACGTAGCGACGTATAGAATTGTCCGTGCAACATGATGGCTAACACACAGACAAATTGGGCCATTAAAATTAGTACTGTGTATCAAGTGAGTAATTAAAATAATTCATTATTAGATCGCATTTATCATTTACTACTCATTACAAATTTTTAGTTCTAACTTTAGGGGGCACGGTGACTTCCCAGCCACTCTGATTTCGGTTACAAACTTGATGTTTTTGGGCCTCTGGGAAACAAGTTTCATCTGGCGGTGCTCGTAAAATTCTAATTTTGGCTTTCTAACATATCACCCTTGAAGTAACAATATGAAAACCTTGAAAACATGTCAAAAACCCTTTTTTTGCCTCTAACTCCGGTTTCTATGAATCAATTCGCTTGAAAGTCAATAGGGTTTTATTTCTACTACGTTTACATTATCCTACCAAGTTTCATCAAAATTGGTTAAGATTTGCATCCGGTAGAGCCGACAAAATATCTTATACACATACATATGTATTTAAACACTGCAGAATCGTGTTCAGGAGACTCCAAAACGTAAAGAAAAGTTGGTCCCCCCCGCCACGATGTAAAATCTGACTGGGTGCAGTAGCGGCGATTCCTACAAATTCTTTGAACATCCGCTAGAAAGCTTTTTATCTTAAGCAGTAATATTTAACGTCTAATTCTATTTTACTTAAAAAAATAAATATCTATAAATAAAAATTCATAAATACAATACGATAAAGTTTACAAATTAAATAAATATTAAAGAGACCTTCATAAAAATAAAACAAGTAAATTTTGAAGAGCGAGTATTTTTTCTATATATAGTATTGTTGATTTATTGAGTAAGTATGATATTTGGCCTACCTATTGTTATAAGAAAGGTTGCAACCTGCTCAAGGCCCGGGTTTGCCAGTTCCCGAAATTTTAAAATGAGTCCTCTGAGGAATATAATGGCTAAAAATATTAATTTATTTTTCTGTATATTTTTAATTTATCTATCTTATTATTTTGAATTCTAGTCGTTTTTTCCCTACTGAATAAATGTAGTATGTAGTATAAATATAGTACGTATTATGCATCTTTTTCCTACAGTAAGTGTAATTTGTTCCTTTCTCAGCTTTTCTTATGGATTGATTAATGTAAACTGATCGATGTACTAACAATATCAATAATATATTAATCAATAATCAGAGTTTCTTTTAGAGTAATGATGATCATTATACACCCAATCCCGTCGTAAATAAAATAAAAATGACATAGGCAACTGTCACATTTTGGGTAGGCTTTACATGCTGTTATGCAACAATGTATTTGGTTCAGTGAAGAAAACGATTAACCACTACTTTTCTCATGGCAAGTTTGAAAGCAGTAGATTCAGTGTAATTGATTATAATTTATTCAGACATTTTTGTGAGATAAGTTACGCAAAAGGTTTTGGCATAAAACTTCTCAGAAAATCTTACACGGGAGCTATTATTTTTAATTTAATAAAAATAATCCATAAAGGTTCATAAAATTTACATTGATTTTACTGTAAAACGTAGGAATTTTAATTAGCAATTCGGGCCCACTGCTAAATTAAAAAAATTTAGTATTTTTTATGAATAATACCGGAATTTTTATTTATTTATCTTTTATCTATTTAGAATAGAAAAAAGAGAAAATGTTGAGACAATTCACTACAATCGTATAATTGATTAAATTTATTTATTTGCTATTAGCTGGTCAGGGCTCACATCTTCCCTTCTAGCCAGCAACTTCTGCTTCCTGCACCCTCACTGTGATTCATTATCATGCTTGTGAGAATAAAATTGATAAATATCAATTAAACTTTGTACAAATTATAAAAATAACTATCAGTGTTTAATAATTTCTTCAGAGCAAAATTTAGGTCAGCCAAGGACTCGAAATTGAGAGATTTGAGGTAAAAATTTAAAGTGAAGAAAATTTGAGTGATCTGAAGTATGACGGTTACAGAATAGTCGGCCTTCATCTAAAAAATAGTAGTTTTAAAAATAATAGCTGCTTACCCATCCTTCGTACGGGTAAAAAAGTATTTTGTTCAGTTTTTAGGGTTACTCGACAAACACCATTAGGAGCTGCTCGTACTTCATTTCTCATTTTTAATTTTAAGTTTTTTAGTCAAATAATCGAAGGCAGTCATTATCTTTAAAATAAATTAAAATTGTCGTAAAGATTGATTATATCTGTTTCATGAAAAGCTACTTGTTTTCTAAAGAATAAATTACCACGTCCATGGTTCTGTTACTACAGAAATCGTTAGTAAAATTTTCTTTAAGGAGGCTGGCTTATACCAACTTCATTAATAAAACATTTTTATAGCAACCAAAATTAGATCTGAACTTTGTGTTATAGTTGCTTCCACTTCCAAAACTTTTCGTAGAAGTTTGTTATAAATAGGTCTACTATCTAAAAAGTTTTTTTCTTTAAAGTTCTACATAACAAGAGAGCTTATTGTAATAAATAATAATAATAATAATAATAATAATAAAACTCTAAAAATATTTGTTAATTCATTATCAAAGTACATTATGTTTTCCAATTATTTAGTATTGATTTTTAAAAAAAATCTTGCACAATTCTGCTTAAGATGACCGACTTTTCATTTTCAACGCCCTGATTATTTTGTTGTCAGAAACGCACTGATTTTCAGAGTACAAAGTACTGCATACATTCGATTAACGATTAGACCCTGCATACAAGCATAAAGTTTCAACTCACTCACCACTATGACTCATTGTATAAGCGCGTAAGAAAAAACTATACACGGTTAACATTCTCGAATTTTTTTTTTTACCTTAAATTGAGCGTAACTCAAGAACCACTCAACTAATCTTAATCAAATTTTCACACGCACAACTTTAATCAAGTAGTTTTGGAGATTTTTGATGAATTGCATTTTCATAATCCTCATATTTCAAAACGTAAGAAAATTCATTTTAATCCATCCAAACCCATCATGTGACCGAAAAAATACTTCCAATTGAGGTTATGTTGTTGTTGACATTAATTTGAGCGTAACTCAGGAATGACTCAACCAATCTTCATCAAATTTTCATACACACAACTTTAGATAAACTACTACAGCTTATCAAAATTTTAGTGAAATTGATGTGACAGTTTTGGACATTTTTGAGGCTCAAAATTTTAAGTTAAGGCCTACAAATATATATAAGGAAATCCTAATTTAAGTGAATGATATTTTCGTACTCCTCATGCTTCAAAACGTAAAGAAAATTCATTTCCCCTCCCCAATTTACCGTTTTGTTTGAGAATTCGGTAAAAAACGTATGCTTTAGATTTAGATACGAACAATAATAAAATATTTTGATACAGAATTTCTTTATATTCTTTTATTCTTCATGACTTTTCATATATATTATCACACAGGAGATATTTAACAGAATAAATAAGTGATTTTCACCAATATAACCGACGTGGTGTGTACTAATTTTAGCTTCTATTAACAAACTTTAGTTCATCATGATTTTTATAAAACGCATAAATTATAAAGAAAATAATACACCTCTTTACAAAAGATGCTGTATTTTAATTATCGATGCTAGGATAAGATGTATAAACATCGAGTCAAAAAAATTGTTTTTACTTGAATTGTCTTAAAAACACGTGATCTTACTTTAGAACTAAATTTTTTATAAAATTAATATATTTTTCATTTTCTTTGGATTATAAGACGAAAAACTATTGTTGTTTTTATTATAAAAAATACATGATTCATTTTATAATAGTAATAATAAATAAAATTTTCCTCTGATTTTACCGTTAAGACTCAAGGAGAGATGAAAAATTATGTCGGTTTTTATTATTCATACACAATAGTGTATTATAAAATGAACTACAAAGAAATTTCGCACCACTTTCACATTAGATAATTTTTCTGTTAATGAATAATATATTTTTTGTTATTCTTTCCATAAATATCTCCTTTTTAAAACATTATAAACAAAAGAAAAAAAAAAAACATTGATTTATGGAAAAAAAACATTGCTTAAATCATCAAGCTGTTATAGAAATGACAAGTCATGTTAATATATAAACGGTAAATGCTAGTTAATATTAAAATACGTTACATTAAATGCTAATTATTAACTTTAAAAAATTACAATAAATCATAATAGTAAAAATATGTCTTATTAATTTTAAACTTTATTTTATTACACAGATTAACCTATTTTACATTTTTAATTATCAAATTAATTAACTATGTTGATGATTTATTATATGTTACAGCTAGTTTTATCTTTTTTTTTATAGAATTTACAATACAAATTCATAAGGTAATTCTTTTTAAAAAAATTATATATATAGTATGGTAAAATAAATTACATTTAATGAGAGACAATCGTTGAAGATAATTAAAATTTTACAAATTAATATTACAGAATTACGTACTGTATTTTATAATATTGTTAAAAAGATAAACTTTATAAGTAAACATATATTCCAAGTTAAACGTACTTAATAAATTACGCCTTACTTACAACAATAATAAAAGTAGAATTGTGAATATCTGTAATAGTATCATACTGAAAATTGAGAAAAACAAACTTAGGTTCTGATGTCCTCTCTTTTTTTCTGTTTAGCCTCCGGAATCATTGTAAGGTAGTATTTCAGAGGATGAATGAGGATGATATGTAAACAAAACAAATGGTTTGTATGGGACAAATGGGTCCAGCAGGATCCGTACTTCAGATATCAACTTTTAGGTAGATCTCATAAGAAAGCTACCTATTGTAATGGGTACCATGATTCGACTTCCGGAAAATTTCGACATTCTTCCCGTTTCACATCCTCTAGACCCTAAAACCACCGTCAGTTCAAAAGTTTATATAGACCATGGGGGTAGAAATGGGGAGCTTTTTCGAAAAGAAATATCACTATAACTTTCTTATTAAGTAAAATATCGAATTTTTTTAAAGTTTCTACTATTTTTTGGATAAGGGCCTAAAATTTATCTAAGGAAAGTTTTTTGATATCACCAACTATTGGCCCAGGGGGTGGAAAAAATGGGGTTTCGAAGACAAAAAATATCATACCTCCCTTAATAGGCACAGTGTCGGGTAATCGGGTTAAAATGGTAGTTAGTTCTCTAAACATTCCCTAAAATCTTTGCCTGAAACAAATTTTGATATGACCAACTCTTACGACAAGGGATGACCAAACTGTTGCTGGAATTGTAAGAAGATGGGGCTTGTCATATGCTAAACTTGTGAAACAATGTAATTTTTTCACATGCAACCATTGTCGTAATGAGTAAATTTGTAATTTTTCTTAACTTTAAGGTGGAAGTCTTTTTTATCCCCTACTTAGCACCGGTGAAATCTACCTCCGCCTTCCGGCGTGCCGAAAGGGAATTTTTCAGTTTATTATTCTCCACATAAGTGTTTTGATTTTTCAATTCTTTCATTTAAAAACCTTTGCGATGATTTTAATCATTTTTATTATTAAAATACTATGATCTGATTCTGATTGTTAACCAGATGCGTTTTAATTAATTACAAGGTTTATTGCGACTAAATTATTAGTAATGAAAGTTGATGTGAGAATACTATATAAAAAATATCTTTTATATTATAAAATAAATCATATATTATGTATATAGCCTACCTAGGCTCTATATATATAAGCCTATCACTAGGTCTAGTGGTTAATTCGTCATCGCAATCAATTGTTTAAAAGCTGATTTTCGAAGAGGAAATTTCTGAAGTTCAAATCCTAGTAAAAGTTAGTTGCTTTTATACGGATTTAAATACTAGACAGTACATACCGATGTTCTTTGATGGTTGGTGTTTAATTAACCACATGTCTCAGGGATGGTTAGCTTGAGTCGCTGCAAGACAACACCTCATTTATATGATATAGATATTATTCTCATCTCATTGCAACGAGTGAGAAGGTTGCTGTTGCTGACTATGTTGAAGAGATTGCAATGTACACATTAGGAAAATAAAAATAAATATTATGTTTAATGAGTAATAATTATTGAATGTTTCTTATAAAAAAATTCTTTTTACAGCAACTATTAAAAATTTTTTTATATAATTCATTTTTAATTACTGGTACAGAAGATATACACATAAATATAAATTCCTTAAAATAATCACCAACTTAAACCGAATTAAATAGATTTAAAAAAAATTAATAAAAGATACTTGCAGTATTTCAAATATTATTGTTAAAATTTTTTTTTTTTTTAAATAGGTATTAGTTGGCAAAGTGTCTTTTATAATCTTTAGAAGGTTATTTAACAACTAATTTGAAACAATTAAAATAATTTTTTTTAAATACGTTTGTTACAAAAAATTATAGATTACAGAAACTGAATTAATAAGTAATCCATTGTTCGTTGATTATTAAAAATATATTTCAAATTGTAAGTAATCTAATAATAACAAATTTTATTATATAATCTGTATTTAATTTTAAAATATGTAATTATTAATTACATTTAATTTTAACTTAAAAGCTTGTTATCTATTATTTATTAATTTATTCAAAAAATTTTTTAAAAAATAAATAAAAAATCCTTGTTTTAATTTCAGTTAATATATTAAAGACTGAAATGACAATATTCTTTGTCTTTTTAAGCAAATGTATTAAAAGATTAAAAAATGTAACTCATAATATTAAATGTAATTTATAATATTTAAAAAAAAAATTATAAGTAGTAGAATTTTTCATTGTGAAACATAGATTTTTCTTTAAAAAATCCGTCTAAATTAATTAGATAAAAATTAAATAGTATATATAAAAATCTGATGTGGAAACTACATGATTTCCTTGTCACGAACCTACTAAATTACATATACACATTTAAAAAAAATTAAAAGTACATAAAATTTTATTTTATTAACAGCTTCTGATATTTTTTTTTTTTATTATTATCGAATTATTATTTATTGTACACTTTTTTTTACAATAACAGGTTAATAAATCAATATTAATAAATAAAATTATTAATAAATCAAAATATCTAAATTAAAAAAAATTAGAAAAGGAAATGAAGTCTGATTCGAACTTTTCCCTTGTAAGATCCAAAAATTTCATTAATTAAAATTTTATTCGGCTATAACTCTGGAACCAATAAACATAAGCACCACGTATAATATATCGTTGAAAAGCTCTCAACGGGGGCTTATTACTGCAGTTAAGGAAAAGATTTTGGACTTTTTGGACACTTAGGTTCAGTCGATTACAATCAAAAGGGGGGGAGGCGCAGAATTAGATGTTACAACAGTTCTATATCCAAAATTAAAAAAAAAAAAACAACGGCTAATCGTTTTTGAGTTATGCGAGATACATACGTTCGTACGTACGTACGTACGTATATATGTACGTACAGCCGTTACGCTGAAACTAATCAAAATTGATTCTGGGATGGTAAAAATGGATATTTCCGTTGAAATCTGATAACCGAAATTTTTTGCGATCACAATATATCCTTTACTTCGTACAAGGAAATAAGAAGGATTTAAAAAGCTTTAAAAAAGTAAAAAAAAAATATTTTTTTTAATATCCTTCTTTAAATTTAAAACCTTCTAGTATAGGTATCAAACTATCAACAGTTTAACAAAACCCTTAATATAGTGGCGACTTTCATAATTAAAAATTTAAAGAAAAATTGTAAATTGTATATTTGGTTTGTATTCTTTTTGGGATTTTTCAAAGTATTTGTTTAATTCTCAGAGATGTCTACAAAACACATGTCTACAAACCGTTTCGCAACAACGGAAAAAAGTAAATAATCTAAAAATTAAAAAAAAAAAAAAACCACAAAAGGAATATAGAGAAACAATACAGAAATTGAAACTAAAACAATACAGAAATTGGAACGAAGCTTGAACAGAGGAATTCAAAGATAATTTTTTTTAATTTAAAACTTTTCAATTTATTTTTGTTGACTTTTTATGTGAAACTAATTCGAATATCAAGAAAGAGTAATTTTCTTTAGTTTTTTAGAAGAAAATAATACAAATGGAATGTAACATAAGGATAGCGGGTGATTTTTGTATTCTCCCTATTAATCGCAAAACCTGTACAAAGTCCCTTTTTTTTCGGGCGTGTTACTGTTTAATTGGTGGTTATATTTTTACTTTCTTTATTTATTTATGGAAGGAGTTGTGGATTGCGCTCCAGTTCTTTAGACCAGATTAAAAAGATTTACCGAGGCTGACCTTGGGAGACTAGCCGTATATGTGCTTTATTCTCCTGGCATAGTTTCCCTTCAGTTCGTCCACTGAAGTTCTTTAGGTACTAACGCCTTCCTGCCTAACAGGATTGAGCCTCATTGGAAGCCCTAATTGTTGGAGGATGAACACTACCTTCGCCAGAGGGAGTCGTTTGTCTGACAGTGACCTAGATTGTAAGAATTAGGACAGGAGGATGGTTGGTTGATGAATCTAGAATGGTAGAAAGGTTAACTTTCTACCAAAACTCGCGCTGTTTTTATCATCACGTGTCGGCCGGATTCAGGCCGGACCGGGTACATCCGCAGCAGAAGGACCTTTTTCGTTCTTCTTTCTTTTTTAGACTGCCTTTCCGTAAAACCGGCTGTAAATAATTAACAAATCGTAAACCTCAAATTGTCCCATCATCCTACAAAGGGAGGCACAGGAAAAAGTGCAGGCCTTTCCTCTCTTCCGTTGGGCGACTGCAGGGTTTCTTCTTCCACATTCGCTGTTCGTCGGCGGTCTTCTTCATATTCTTGGATTGGAAAGAGGATGTTAGATGTTTACAATTCATTTAGCAATATTCGCATTCGAATTCACGAAGGGGGGGTACGATCGCCTTATTACATTTAAGATGAGAAATGTTGAAGATGAAGAAAAATTATTATTTTTTCTAGACGCACGTGCATCTGTGCATTTAGGAAGGGTTTGGGGCCGCAAGACCGAAAAGGTGTTCCTCTCAGCTGTATCACAGTAACCGGTCTGCAGCATCTGTAACAAGGCTAAAACAAAAGAAAAGGAACATGCCCTAATACTAGAGGGAAGATATAAATTATATTACTCCGCAAAACCGCGCGATAAACAGGCGACCGCGGAGTATCGACAGAAAACTTTTCAGGGTCATGAATCTCGTTGAGGTTAAAGATTTTAACCGGCTGAAAAATTCAGTTCACAAGAGAAATTCATAAAAATGCTATCGATTCCTGATATAGTATCGGTGGTTTAGTGGGAAAACGCCCACCTGAACTACACAAACAAAAAATATAAAATACAACCGATAAATTTCTTATTTAAAATGAAAAAAAAACGAATCGTTTATTTCTAACAAAGTAAGATTGATGGAGATTCGTAAAAAATAAATATGCGTGGGTCGAATGGAAAATCTTCTCTTTTCCTTAAATTCGAATAAAAAAAAATCAATAACTTTGGATATATTTTTTACCGACTTTTCCAAGAAAAGTACGGTATTTCTTTCGTTTGCGTGGTGGGAGTGATAGATGAAAATTAATTTTCTTTACGTTTTCAGGTATGACAAGTTCAAAGATACCACTCACTTAAATTGGAGTTCGAAGATATCACTTAGTTAATTTCTTATATATATTTATTTAGGCCTACGTAAAAATTCTTGTGGCTCGAAAATCTCCAAAACTACCAGTATTAAATCAGTTTCACTGAAATTTCGATATACTGAAGTAGTGCATTTGAATTTGCGCAGGTAAAAATTTTATAAAAATTGGTAGGGGCTTCTTGAGTTGCGCTTAATTTAAGCTCGAAAAAATTTGAGGGGGGCAAGTTATGATGTTATGATGCGTGGTTCGTTATGATGCTGCAAGTTTGAATGTTGACGTTTCTTTACCTGCGGTATCTATTGTTAGCAATATTAAACCAAATTAGAAAAATTTAAAAAAAAGATTAAAGTAACTGAAAGTCGGTCTTCTTGCACAGAACTGCGTACGATTTTTTTTAGTGTTATTGTAAATAAATATTGAACATCTAGATTAAATACAAAATAATTGATTATTTATTAAAAATAACTCTACAGTTATAGTTTTATGGAAAACTAAATAAAACAATAATATTTTAACAAAAACAAAAAATCTAAAAATGTCAATTTCGAACTACTACCATAGCACTGCATATAAAGAACGAAATGTATTCGAGAATTACTTTCAGATTGGGGTACAGTAATTCATTTGGTCACGTGAGCCGATGAAGAGATGTAAATATGCAGAGGAGAGAAAAAAGTGACATGAGTGTTTGAGGGAGGGGAATAGGAGATTAGTAGTAAATATATTCAAAGTTAAATCGATTTATCTTCGAACTCGACCAGACAAAATAGAGGAAAAGATGTGAATCTAGATGCGATAAGGTGACTGAGTAAATAACTGGTCTGATGAATACAAACCAATTTTACAGATACTAATGTAAGAAAAAAAAATACAAAGTTAATTTCAATTGATTTAACCTTTACTTTTCAATCATTTGGAACTTTACTTTTTCCGAATCCAAAACAGTTTGGACAACTTAAATGGACGAACTGGCTTATTCAGATAGTTAGTTATTACACAGTCACTGCACTGCAATTTCTCTAACAGTTCGTTCAAAATGTGATCTTAATAAACGTTTTATACCGTTAGCCTGCTTAAAATTACTTATATTTCAACTATAAAATTATTCTAAAATTAAAAAAATAAGTTTTAGGTCTGATATTACAAAAAAATAAATATAGGTTTCCAAAAGGACTTACGGATGAAATTCAAATAGTTACGTATTTACTCTTAAAAATGTAATAATTACATCGAACTTGTTTTAAATAACTATTTGTATTTTAAGAAAAACAATTCGTGATCATAATGTTGTTTCTTTTTTTGTTACTTTCTCAGCTGTTGTAGTACACAACAGAGGAATATTAATGCTATCGAAAAAATGTCCACCTGTATTTGTACTTGCTTTTCTTTAACTCACAATGTTTTAGGTAGATTTCTTAAGAAATTTATCTATTGTAATGGGTACCATGATTCAACTTACGGAAAATTTCGACATATCTTCGCATTTTATATCCCCCAGACCCCAAAACCACCGTCAGTTCAAAAGTTTGTATATATATATATTTCACTTTTTTGTGGACACGATAACTGTCGTAATTTTGCGCCAATCACTTTAAAATCTATACATAAAATATAACGACCCAAAAATCTCAGTCGAGTTCATTAATGGGCAAAATTGGACCATGGGGATGGAAATGAGGGGGTTTACGAAAAAACAAAATATCGCTCTAACTTTCTTATTAAATAAAATATCGAATTCGTTTGAAGTTCCTACTATTATTTGGATAAGGGCCTAAAACTTATCTAAGTAAAGTTTTTGATATCACCAACCATTGCCCCAGGGAGTGAAAAAAATGGGGTTTCGAAGACAAAAATAAATCATACCTCCCTTAATAGGCAAAATATGGAATCTGTTTAAAGTGGTCGTTAGTCTTCTAAACATTACCTAAAACTTTTGTCTTTAACAATTTTTGATATGATTAACCCTTACAGCAAGAGATGACCAAAATATTGCGGAATTGTAAGACGATGGGGCTTGTCCTATGCTAAACATATGAAACATTTTTTCATATGCAACCATTGTCGTATTGAGTAAATTTGTTTTTTTTTTAATCTATACGGAGGAAATCTTTTTTATCCCTATTTTTACCGGTGAAATCTACCTCCGCCTTCCGGCATCCCGAAAGGGATTTTTTTCTTGTGTGTTCTCAAATCTTTCATTCTTAATTTAACATACTTCCTGACATTGCCGATTGATGAAATTTCGCAGTTACTAAGCTCGGGTGACAATACAATATTCTACCATTACTTTTGCAAAAATCCCCCCATACGGGGATAAATTAAGGGTGCGGGTGTAAAAAATTGCAATCTAACAAATATCAAAATTTGTTTGATACTTTAAAATACATTAGAGATTTCAATATATGATGTTATTTTTTGAAATCCAAATTAACCTACTAATTAAACTTATGCAATGTATGATAATAATTTGATTAAAGTAAAACTAAAAACTATAAAGCAAATTTTGAAAAATTCTTGTAGTTTTGCTTTTGATCTTATGAATTCCTCTCTGTTCAAAAATAATAAAATCTTGATTACAAAATTTTCTACGTATGTTTGGTTTTAACTTTTTTTTTTTTTTGTATTTTTTACTCCCCCAAGACGACCAGCCCACGCTAAACAGCTTAACACAGTCGCCTCAGGGTTTCATGGCAGCGCAGTCTGCCCTCCCTAGCTCGTCCGAACTCGGACATCCCATCGGGGTTTCCCGTGCCTCCTCGAAAACATACTAATCATCTCTTCCGGTGATCAGAATTTTTCTTCGCAGGAGAGCACCCTTCCAGTCCCTATTGTACCTGATCAAGACACACATTACGTTTGCCCTTCACAGTTACGCGTCCCCCCATGCACACCTCGAGGGTCCTCCATGCCATCATCGGGGACCCACTCTTGCGCGTGAGTAGGCCCGAACACCCTAGGCATAGAAGCTGGCTCCCTGGCCCCTACACGCATCAACTTGATGCGACTTGGACTTGTACCTGTCCTCGATCCCCCACGCATTCCCTTGACCCCTCATTACTTGTTGCGCCATGTCTCCCTCGCCGTCAGCGGTAGAGCACCGCACACAATATCCCCCCACTCCATGACCATCGACATATCCGGTAGCATAATCCAACAACATGAGCAAAGACACATAATACAATCATAAATTCCTAACCTAGCAAAGTACATTAACAACTACAAAAACAAAACACATTTCGACGCCTCTTTTGACATCGAGGGCCTTGTGCACGTCAAGGGGGTTCCTCCTGCCTCTTCGCTGTTAGTACGAGACGAGCTACTCTGTCTACCTCCCTCCATCCATTCTCACTCTGGAGCATGTGTCTGACGACGTTATCTGGTGTTAAGGCCACCGGAATCTGACATCCCTCGTTCTCCCACCTGACACAGTCGAACCAGGTGTGTTCGGCTGTGTCAGCTGTCGCACAGTATCTGCAACCCGCCGTTCTCCTCCTCTTGAAGCGATGCAGATAGCTTCAAGTTCCCATGGCCCGAAAGTAGTTGAGTGAGGCAGTATCCAACTTTCTCCGCAGGAGAGCACCCTTCCAGTTAATACATGGTTTTTAACTTATGTTTCGTTTAACGTCCAATTATAAAATTTGGTGTGAAAGCTTATGTATTAGCTATTATCTCATTGTAAATTGTTTTGGAATAGTCTCCTAAACTTTGGGTTTAACTTTTGGTCTGAGAGGTTTAATTTTAATTTTTAACGGTGTCAAACTATTGATTTGAATTGTTCTTTTATTACTTTTTTTTACATAGGGGTTTTAAGGATAGGTGTAAGTAATTTAATCTTTAAAATAATTAATTAATTAATAAATAATTAGTAATTAATTTCTAGATTTAAAAAGTATCTTTATACCTCTCCTAATTTTTACAAATCCTACTTTTATCTTTTACGTCTCCTTACTTCTTATAATTCCTATAAGTAGGTGTTCCGTAATTTTTTTTAAAATTCATTATTGTTCTAATCTACTTGGATATTAATTACAAAAATCACTTAGACTTTTTTTCTGAATGCTACGTTATAAAAATTATCATACGCATTATGAGAGTAAAGATATTAAAAGTAATTTTTAAATGTTTTATCAAATAGGTAGCAGTAAAAAAAATAAATAACGTACAATTTAACTTTTTTGTATGTTTAGTACTGCCTACTTTTCTTAGCTTCATTTTTTATCACTTGTTGACGCGTTTCGGAACTACTCCATTGTCAAAACTTATTGTACTGGTATTTTTAAATATCTGTTAATCTTTATACAGCGTTGACTAAACGCTAGTCGTAAACGTTGACTGAACTGGTAGTATTAAACAAGAAACTGTAGTGATCTTAGAAAAAAAGATAATAGTAATTATTATCTTAACAACAACAATTTAACTTGTTATAATTTAATTTTTACTCTTTTATAAATTGTTTTCTTTTGATAGAATTTTTTTCTTTTGATTAAAAAATGATTTTATATTATAATTTTTTTCTTCTTTTGATTAGAAATTTTAACTTCAATGCTGGGAATTGTATTCAACTTAAGCTTATACAAATGACGGAGAAAGTTCAGCAGCATCGTTCCCAGGTATCATTACCTCAAAGCTTCTACATGAGAATATGAAATTTACGTAAATATATTAGTTATGAAATCATGTTTAAATTTTCTTAAATTTATTTGTGTTTTCTGCAATTTTCTTAATCCATAAATAAATTATTATTTACTTTACTTTTACATCTATTCATCTCTCAGATATATTTAAATCTATTGAAGTGAAGGATTACTTTCAAACCGAAACTATTATTTCTATATACAAACAACAAATGCTGAAATTAAAAATCGAGTTGAGTTTACAAATTATTTAACTAAACAATGTTACTAGTTAAATCATTTAACTAAAGATTAATAAATTTGTTATTAAATTTAAAGATATTTAAGTTAAGTTAACTTCTGTAAACACTGAGAGAGAGAGAGACAGGTTTTTCAACTGGAATAAGCCCTGATTCTCTTACAGCTACACAGCCTGCAAAATGAACTATTAGATAAATTAAAATCTTATCTCAATTACCTGAAACTAATAATCTGCTGCTGATTTGTTAAATGGAATATTGTACCTTCATTTATTAGTAAGTGACGTCAATGAAAAGGTGATTACAAATGACTTTTTAATATTTAAGTGTAAACATGAAATCTATGATTAGTTCATAATAACTATTAATTACAATTAAATATTAGGAAAAACCGCTTCTTCATAAGTTCTTTCATCTTCTCTTGAATGTTACGTAAAGTGTTATTTTTAAAAACCAATCATAATAACATGGAAACATTTTAAATTTTACCCATTATTATGGGTAAATACAGTAATTTCTAAATTATACGGGGAAGAATTAATGGTTTACAGCATACACGCGTGTGAAAAAAAATTTATATTTAAAAAAAATTTTAAATAAATTGTTTTTAAAGTTCTTTACATCGAATACTACGTCTTTATGTATGAACAAAATGATACAATAAATATTATTACATAAATTCACAAAAAAATTACCTAAATTCATATTCGAATGGAAGTCAATATAACGAGTGATACGTACAATGCATATGTATATAGTTACATTATCCAACTCATATTCTTAAGTCAGTGCATACGAATGATATATTTTAATTTCTTTTAACACTTCGTATAGCAGTAACACTTTCATTAGTGTAAATAGGAAAACTACTTAATTGTCAAGAATTTGAGCCTAAAAAGTTATTAAGATAAAAGGAAGATAATTTTAAAGTTTTTGAAAGACTAAAAGCAAAATTGACTGCGACCAATCACATCAGCCGAATCTGAGACAGTGTGGAGCTGCATAACGTTATGTTTTTTAGTTTGGAACCTAGTTTAAAGCATTTATCGGGGAAACTTTTATACAAATTGAAATCTCTGTTTTAAGAAATTTTCTAATAGAAAAAACAAAAGAGATATCTTTAACTATTTTAAAAGTTTTTCCCCTATACCCCTTTCTTTCTTTCTTTTTCCTATTTAGCCTCCGGTAACTACCGTTTAGTAATACTTCAGAGGATGAATGAGGATGATATGTATGAGTGTAAATGAAGTGTAGTCTTGTACATTCTCAATTCGACCAATCCTGAGATGTGTGGTTAATTGAAACCCAACCACCAAAGAACACCGGTATCCACGATCTAGCATTCAAATCCATGTAAAAATAACTGGCTTTACGAGGACTTGAACGCTGGAACTCTCGGCTTCTAAATCAGTTGATTTGGGAAGACGCGTTCACCACTAGACCAACCCGGTGGGTGTCCCCTATACCCCTGGACCGGATCTACAGTCAAGCATAACTCAGTCCAGGGGCGTCTCCTTGCGACTCTAACCGGCCTCCCCGCCTGACGGCAGTAGGTCCGGTATGGCAGATCGGTCTGCCGATTCTGGATCTTCTAATTTTAATTTGCCTGCCTCTATCTTCAGAGCCGGGGGTAACCGAGCCCGGCTATGCCGTTCCCGGGATCCCGCCCCATCCGTCGGGACTCGATCTTTTCTCCAATTTTTTTTTTGAGAAGGTATGGTAGGAGGTGTCCTGTAGCTCACAATATATGCAATTCTAGAACATCCTAAATAGAGCTAAATCAATAGAGATATTCCCCAAATTCGCCGTGATCGGAGAGGAAATGTGTGACATGATATCTAACCTCTCCATGTCCCCTCCCCAGTCACGGCTCCAATCTGGGTATGAGTCTGCAAATCCAGGCGTCAATCCTCGCCGTATCCCATGCATTCTGCCATTTTTGAGATAGTAGTGCCGTCGTATCTTCTTTGGTCATTCCTTCATATTGCCTTTTTCTCAGCAAAGCTCCGAGACGAACCGGTGGGACACCAGCGAGTACGCAGCGAGGCCGCCTCTGCAGACACCGTTCGTACGCACATGTTATTTTTAGCTGGGCTCTTCGCTGTATCGAAATAAAAGAGTTAATTATAATTTAATATACATACCAGTTGATTAACTTTAGTTTTTAATTTATTAATTTTTGAAATTGCAGTTTCTTTTTAATAAAAAATAAAACTACTTAATTAATATTACCCTATATAAGTTAGGTTTGTCCTTAATTACAGTTATACATGTTGGTATAATTTAACCTTTTAAATTTTTGCACGTTTTACGGATTGTACGTGATTTTGTATTATTTGTAGATCTTGTTCACTGATAATTCGGATTTTGTTATATATTACAATACTATTTAACAATTATTATTAAAATTAAATGATTCCATTCTGTTTTAATATTACTTAAAAAAAATAAATACGATAATACAATATGTATAATTTATATTCCATGAAAAATAAACTAGAAACGAAAGTACAACTCGTTTTCCTATGAAAGTAAAGTTCTAAGAAAGATCTGCAGTATTGACCAAGAATGTAGGCTGTACTGATTAGAAAGTAGGTTGAGAAGATCGAAAGACGATATAGGGATAATAGTACTGAAAAGAAGAACGTACTATAACAGACCATTATGGAAGACCAATATTAAGATTAATAAAGTTCAAAAAGATCTTAAGAAATGTACAGCAATAGAAATAATGATACAAGATCGAAAGAAATGGAGAAGTTGTGACGGCCAAAAAACTTAAATTTTTTAAGATTTTATGGTTGTAGAGGTACCTAAAGAAATAAAAAGAAAAGAATGATGTATCAGAGTAGTAATCAGAATTTCGATTGTTTGGAAAATTTTTCCCACTTTTCTTTGTGAAAATATCGATAAGATTTCTTTATAATTGTATTGTTTTGACTGTTATTTCAGTAACTCTATAATTCTATTATCGGTATTGTGATCATGACATTTTTATCTTGTCAAGGTAAAATTTTTTTTTACAGGTAAGCTGAAAGATAATAATTCTTCTTCTTGTCCAGCTCCTCCTCATCGTTCAGGGTAGGCTCATCGCCTGCTCCGATTTAAAAAGAATACTACAACTTATCACCGATGATTCCTTGGTCTTTCCATCTCTCTTCGACCTGTAGGTTTGTATCTCCATACTTTCTTGGGTAACCTTTCATCCGATATCCATCTTTGTTTATTCTCAAAAATCTTAAATATATTTAACTCCTTCCAGATATTATTATTGTAAAACTACCTGGTCTCGTACAACCTTTCAAAAATCTCAGAAATCATATTTTTTATGCTTAAATTCTGTTCTTATTCTTTTTAATAAGCATCCACATATAATATAACCGGTGTGGCCATCGTTTCATAGAATTTTATTCGTTTAATAAAACGATTCTTTTTCCTAGTCTTCTTCGTCAATATAAGTCGGATAGTTCTACATATTGATTAGAATTTTTCAGTTTATGATCATTATGCTGATCAACATCATGTTGCACCAAGGTAAATCAAATGCTACTCTTTGATTTATTATCTATAACTTTAATTTTATGATAATGAAACCTGATCTATTAACTTGTTATCTAAAAACTGTAATTTCAGAAATTAAAATCCAATTAAGGAAAAGGCTTTTATTTTTTCCGGTCGGTGAGATCAATAATTTAACCATCGTAAGGTATAGTTAAGTCCCCTTATTTTGTTTTCAATATTAAATTAAAATCCTAAAAAATATGCTATATTGACGTATATTAAAAAGTCCTTGATTAAAAAAAATATTAAATTATAATAAATGTTATTTTTAAAATCCTCCTGCTGATTTAACAGTTAAATACAAGTATAATTATACAAGAAAATCGTTACACGTTTATACTACGTAAATTTAAAAAAAAAAAAATCTACTGAGGATTTTTTTTCTAAAATTTACGTAGAGAAAAAAAAATCCTCAGTAATCTACTTCTTGAATTAAAGTTTTAAATGAAGTATTATATAAATGATAATAAGGTAATTAAACTATTATGGTAGTTATATTTTAATAAAAACTGTTATACAGTGCTACTTCTATGAATTATGAACACAATGCATATTTATCAAATACAGTTACGTATTATTTTTAAACATAAAAGTCAATGCACTTATGCTTATATATATATAATATATATATATATCAGTTAGATATAAAAAGATATATATATATATATATATATATATATATATATATATAAAAGAAACATTTTCATTTTTATTAATTTATAATCCAAAAATAAAGATTAAATTAACTTTTTTAAAGATGTCCTCTAGAGTAGATTTCAAAATGTTAAATCTCACGACCATTTGCATGTTGGGGGCAAATTATACAACAAAAACTGGTCTTAAATATGTTTAAAAAAAAATCGATAACTTTTTTTAAATTTAAAAAACATCATAGACTAAAATCTTATGATATGTAAAAACAAAATTATGTAAGCAATTTGTGCATTGTTGTAATGTCGTTGTAGCATATATCTATAACAGTTTCTAACGTAATTTCACTTATCTCAACATTTTCCTACAGCAAATAACTATCAACTAGTTCCAAAAAGTATATCCAATCTACTCTATTAAAACATAACAGTTCTATAAGAAATAGAACGATGGCGAATACACTTAAATCTGGATTTTAACCGACTAAAACTTTTCTGGTCTGTTCTGTGACAAGTACCATATCAATATTTTTACTATGAAAACTGTTGAAATAAATTTCAAATTTTCGTTATGAAGACGACGAATTAATGATTCTCTTATATTCTTTTTCAAAATATATGTGTAAGTTTAATGAAAAACTCGAGTAGAAAATGTTGAGAGTTAGAAAGAACAGATTGTATATGTAGTATCCTGATTACAGATAATTAAATATTTGTAATCCAGATTTCAAAGTAGAATTTCTGACAAAATCTCTCATAAAATCTAAACAGTCTGAACACTTATATACAGTTCCCATATTTTTATACGTTATTAAAAAGAAAGTTTGTAGAGTTACGAGTGGCCAATTTTTTAAAATTGTTGCTTTTTCAGTTAAAAATATAATATCTAAATCCAGATTCCTAGTATGGCAATTCCTAACGCATATTGGCTGTTTAGCTTTATCTCATAACTTATAAAAATCACAATTAGAAAAGATAATTTATGGAAATGCTATTGGATGGATTTATTTTATCATAGGTTACTATTTTTCACAAAAATAATTGTTTAATAACTGGATAGTTTAAGAGAAAGGGTTAATTAACAAGTTTACGTAGATCGGATTATGGTTCGGTAGAAGACCGAACTGTATTTAAATTTTGAATTATCTTCGAATAAATTTATTTATTTCTTATGAAATTTTCTAAAAGCATTTGCAAAACCTAAACTATCTAAAATACTAAACTAAAATATTGTCTTAATCATGGAATATGCTGAAATCTTATTGTAGTTATTATTAAAAGTTTAAATAAATTTAAAATATATTATGATTTTTTAAAAATTGTAATATTTTTTACAATAAATTAAAAAAAATTTTTATTGAATAAAACTTTATTTATTTATATTTCTTTATTTTAATAAATTTAAAAAAATATTACAATTTTCGAAAAAACTGATATCTTTAAACTTTTATCGGCTCCCCCATCCTCAATACTGTCCCCAAGTATTTTTTTTTGGGGCCACTTGCTACTAGTATGCTTAGGATGAAAAAATTTCGATAAAAAAGTATGCAATGAATAAAAAGATAGTTTTTTTTATTTTTGGTGAAGAGGGAGACCTTGGGAGTAAATTTTTTTTTAAATGATAAAATAAGTATGTACGCATGTACTGAGCTTAATATAAAGAGAAATTTTGTTGGCAAAAGTTTTAGAAAATTGACCCCAAAGAAACTATCTACCTCATCCCCCGGAGATACTGACTCCATTCGTTTACCAACAAATTATTCTTTATAAACGAGTCTCTGAGTCATATTTCATCAAAATTGGTTTATTCAGTCAAAAATTATTAAGCTTCGAACACACACAGACACGTACATATGAACATTACCCACGTTCTTTCTTTTTGTTTTTTTGTGCCTCTAGGTCAATAAACGTCGAGAAATGAAAAAAACATACTTTAATTTTTGACTGATTACCTTACTTTGCTTCTTGAAGCATAGCTCTAGAGCTCTATGTCACCAGGAATGTAATAAATGTATAATAAATTTCTGAAAAAGTCGATACTGAAATCGAAGTTCCATATTACTCAACATTAAAACTTTGTTAAATAGTAAATATGGTGATTCCCTTTAATTTCATTATTAAACTAATTTGCTTTTACGTATATAACGAAATTAATACAAATTGATCTTTTATAGACTATGACATTAAATTTATTAAATTACATAATAACTACCATCTGAAGAAGTCGATATTGACAAAGACAATGATCGTTATAGACAATACAAGGTCTGTTATACAGACAATACAAGAAAATAACAGAAATGATTAATTTTACAGATTATTGGTCCTTGTTTCCTTCAAAGTACTCCCCTCCCCTATTCACACACTTTTCCCAGCGGTGTTTCCACTTAGCGAAGCAGTCCTGGATAGCTTCATTTGAAATGGTCTTTAAGGCCCGTGAAAAATTTGCTTTAATATCATCAATAGTCTCAAAACAGCGACCTTTTATCACTGATTTTAATCTCGGAGATAAGAAAAAATCGCAAGGAGCTAGGTCTAGTAAGTAGTGAGGCTGAAATAGGACAGTCATCTGATTTTTTGCGCAAAACTAACGAACTGATAAAAGCTGAGTGTGGGGATGCATTGTTGTGGTAAAGGAGTTGTCTCGCCACAACTCTGGTCTGTTTTTGTAGATTTTTTCATTTAACCGTTGTAAAAATGCCTTAATAGTACGCACGGTTTACTGTTTCATCTTGAGGCAACAAATCAAAATTTACAATTCCATTAAAATCGAAAAAACAGAAACCATCACCTTGACATTGGATCGAGACTGACGTGCTTTCTTGAAGCTTGGATGTCCTTTTGCCAATCCATTGTGATGATTGGACTTTTCTTTCGATTTCGTAGCCGTAAACCAGGATTTCGTCTCCCGCTATGATCCTTTGCATGAATGTTTCGTCGTCATTGGCTTGTTCAAGAAGTTGCCGGCAAACGTCCACTCGATGTTCTTTCTGCTGCTTGGTCATCAAACGAGGAACGAACTTTACTGCAATTCGATGCATAATCAGTTTTTTCAGTTAAAATGCCATAGCATGATCCAATCGAGATGCTAACCTCTTCTGCAAGTTCTCTGACATCAATCGGCGATTTGCATACATTAGATCGTTAATTTTCTGATTGCAGGTGTCATCAGTTGAAGTCGAAGGTGTTCCTGGTCGAGGGTCATCTTCAATTGACTGGAGACCACTTTTAGATCCTGAAAACCATTCGTAACATTGTGTACAACCCAGAGCAACATCTCCGTAAACTTGTTTCAAAAGTTGAAAGTTTCTCTGAACGTTTTTCCCAGTTTCACACAAAATTTTACGTCGTATCTTAGCTCCTGAAAATCGTACATTACAAAAATTGCTACTAACACTTAAACACGTTGCACTCAAATGACAATAACACGAAATCTAAATAAGATATCAACAATCCAAGAATATATGATTACAGAGGACGTTATGCGAAACACTATGCTACCAACCTCACGTCACTAAATATCTCCATTGGCGCGTAATTAAAAATTCTGAACAAATCTCGTATATATTGATGTAGACAATGACATGAAACTTAGTAAAATAAGTTCTACGTTATTTTTTTATTTATAATTTATATAATAGTGAGATTAGTGAAGTATGAAATGTGCTAACATTACGGGAGTCATAAGAAAACTAGAGTTAAAATTTCGTACTGATTAGTTCAGTAGTTTTAGCGGTTATCAGGGAAAAATTAAAAATACTGTTTTTTTTTATATAGCAGTGAAATTAAGTATAAATTAAGTTAGGTATTTTTCTTAACAAATTTTAATGAAAAGAAAAAGAATGACTAAATTGTATGTAAAATTTATTTTAATATTATTTTCTTGTATGAAAAAAATTATAATTTACATAATATTTTATAATGGAAGTACTGGTTACAATTTTATTTTTGTTTTGATGGTATACGTTCTGCTTAATATAAAACACGAACAAAAATAATTTCTCATGATTATTTATTTAATAACTTTGTTTGTTTTCCTCATATTTAAAAATTAGCATTTCCTTATTTGTAAAAAAAGCAAAGAAAAAATCTTATTAAATAAATTTTGCTATATTTTCAAGGACATTTTCTTTTAATGTCGTCGACAAAAAAAAAACAATTCAATGGATTTTAAGTTAAATAACTTAACTTTATTGCATTAATGATTCATTTGGGATGAAATTATTCCCTATTCCTTTTTGTTTCGTATTAAATTATTTAAAGAGCAAAATATTCACTGCTTACTCTACATCCTGAATTTTCTGCTTCATATATTGAAAAAAAAGCATCCTGAAAATACTTCACATTTTCTGCTTCAAATTTTTTTCATTAGTTTTCCTATTTGCCTGTTCAATCCGGAATGGTCTATAGCAACGTTTCTCATTCTGTGGTCCGCGATTATGAGACAGACGGTTCACAGACAGACTTAAATTAAATTGAAAATTATACAACGAAAACAAATAATAATTAATTAAGAAAGAAAAATTTGAAATAAAGTGAATGAAATTAATTATGAAAAACTAATCAAGCTTTCTAACTTATCATAACTTATTTTTTCTAATTTTCTTAAAACTATTTAACAGAAATTTGAAGTATGTTTCAACTTTTATGATCAATTTACGTTGATTCACGATCGATTTTACCCCTAAACTCACGAGAACGAACTTTGGTAATAGAAAAAGTTGAGTTTTTCAGTAACAATGGACATAAACGCATTACCGTGTTGTCAGTTTGGCCCAATTTTGTAATAATAAATTACTAATTTATTTTAAAATAATAGTTTGAGTCTAATTTATGTATTACGTACATAAATTTTATGTATTACCAGTTATTTAAACTTAATCTTATTTATTTTCTCGATAATTTTCTGTTACAGGAATAATTTTCATTTATCGTGTATCTACGTCGTGTATGGTTATAGGATTAATAATACATTTATATAATATAAAACACTATGATAAGCAAACAGTTTAAATAGGTGGAAATATTTCTTGGGAAGTACACAATCAGGTGTACTTATGCCAGATCAAAAAGTGATTGAGAAGTGGAAAGAAAATAATAGGTAAGAACGACATATACTATCATGAAACTAAGTTTAACAAACAAATTTGGTATAGTCTGTAACTTGTTAGTGTTACATATTAAAAAAAAAAATACAAAAAAACAAAATAAATTACAAAAATATATTTGATTACAAATAAAAAATTATTTTTTAAAAAAGCTTTTATTTAACTAATATTAATATTAACATTAATAAAAAAACGAAACAAATTAGAAAAACCCTCTAAAGAGTAAAAAATAAGAATTAAATTAAATTGAGAATTTTAAACAAAAAAATATAATATATTAACAAATATAAAAATGCACTGAAAAGTAAAAAATAAATTATTATTATATTCTTATTTATTCTTATATAGCGGAAAAATAATTTTACATAAGAAATAAATATAAAATTTATTTTTTTTGGAGTAGGGGTAATTTATGTAAAGTTTTATTATAAAATTTGAATTGTGTGTTTAAATAAACAAACACAGTTTTATAATTAAAAAAATAGTATATTTTTTAATTTCCCCCTCTACCAAAATCTCTTCCGATTTTTTTTCTACATTTACTATGCTAAATGAAAAATCTAAAAAAATCAACTAAAAAATATACAACCAATAAAAAGTTACCTACTTTTGGGGAGGGTGTGAATTATGTTGAAATTTTATTGTAATAATATTATTAAAAGGCGATTATTTAAACTTTTAATAATATTATAAATTTAAATAAACCTAAAAATAGTTTGAAAAATCGACATTTTGAAATTTTGATCTGCCTTACATCCCCAATATTACCTCTGAAGTATTTTTTTTTGGGGTCGCTTGCGCTACTACTATGCCTAGGATGCATAAAAAAATTGGTTAACAAATATACAATAATAAAAAAATTGCTTTTATCGAGTTTTTTTGGAAGGAAAAGAATTTTGGGGCAAATTAAAAAAAAAAAAATTGGTAAGATAAGCATGCACGCATGTACTGAGCTTAATATAAATTGGGATTATATTTTCAAAATGTTGAAAATATTGAACCCAAAGACTACGTAGTTTGTGGTCAATACCTCAAAGGTATTGACCACAAACCTTTACCAACAAACTGTCCTTTATAAACGAGTCTCTGTCAGATTTCATCAAAATTGGTTTTTTTAGTCAAAAGTAGCTTCGAACACGCTAACACACGTACATCCGTAGTTACGTACCAATATTGACCCTCATTTTTTTTTGGGGGGGGGGGTTCCTGTATCATGAAACGTCAAGAAATTAAAAAAAACATTCATACAACATTTTTTGACGAATTACTATACTTTCTTTCTTGCAGCGTAACTCTAAAAATATGTTGACAGAAAAGTAAAATATTAGTTTTATTTTCTCTTATATCCCTATAATCCTGGATTATAAGGATATAAGGATAATAATATAGGGATATAAGGATATAGGGTTATAGAGATAACTAATATTACCAAGCTAATATTAGTTGTAGTAAAAAGAATTCTTCTTTAAAGGTTACTTTCCCTTAATTGATTCTTACTTCTTTTTTTTTTATTTCTATCTCTTTCTATTTCTCTCATCTTTTGTTATTTAATTTCCCAAGTAACTGAATTCTTTTACATCTTATAATGTTTTAATATTCAGTATTATTTTTACTTTTACGTTTAAATCTCTGTGATACATCATTAGTATAATTTTCATTTCACATTGAATTCATTTCCCATGATTTATCAAGTCTTTGTCCAGCATCCTTCACATCCTTTTCACTTTTTTTTTAATAAATGCAGTATCATTTGCAAAACTAATCATTTTTCCCCTTTGTACTTTTATTTTTGCAACTATTTATTTTCTAACACTTTTCAAATAATCGTGATTATATGAATTCAAAATGATTAAACATAGAGTACATTTTAGACATAGAACATACTCCTTTTCTAATTAATCTTTGTATTTTTTCGATTATGAAATTAATTAATATATATTAGTAATTTAATACAAAATTGTGTTAAAGGAAGAAAAATGAACATTTTAGAAAATATAGATATCTTTAAATTAAAAAAAGTAACAATAAAACGATCATATAATAAACCGGGTAACCTTTCAAGAATCTCAATTTATTGAAAACAGGAAATAGATAAATAAAATTAAAAGATAAGTATAACATTAATAACAAATAAACAAGAAGGCCCGATAAAGCATGGCGTCAAATATAGGGAGGAGCGTTGATAAAACTATACATAAAGATTAACAGAAATTTAAAGTAACAGTACAATACGTTTTGACAATGGAGTTATTGCGAAACGAGTCAACAAGAAATAAAATAATGAAGCTAAGAAATATAAGCAGTACTCAACATAGAAACTAAATTATTATACTTCCAAATATTATTAATCTCTTCTCTCTGTACCAAATTTAATTTTTTCTTTTTAGAACTTCTAACAATTTCTTCAACCATTTGACATTATCAAATGGTTTTGCAATGTATACAGAAGTTTCAAAGGTTTTTTTGCTGTTATTAAACATTTTTTCTATTATTAATTTTTTTTTCAATTAATACATAACACTTTATAACTTGGCTTAATTCTATACCATATCAAATTTATAATATCTAATTAATGATTATGAATTTAAAGTGATAAAAGTGTTAATTACATACATGTAAATGAATTTGATTCATAATAGGAGTTTACTGTTAGACAACCTGACGTACATGTTTTTGCAATTATATATGTAACAATTTAATATATATGTAATGATAATATTCTTGAATTAAAACAATTCTCTTCATGGTCTCCATTGATATAAATACATACAGTGTTTATTAAAAAAAATATTTTTATTGGGTAATATTATATCAGTTGGTAACTCTCCCGTCATACCAGTAGATTGATTAATAAAAGATTCTCTTTACGTTATAGTAAGGAAAAGTTGAAAGGAAAATTAAATTTCCCAGGGGAAAGACACCCGCCATGTGACGATTCCGTTCGCCAAACCACAACCTCCGTTTCTAGCTTTTATGTACTTTCCGGAGGAGTTAAAAGTGTAGCAGTTAAAAAGATGTCTATTGAACAGAGACTGAAGAATAAACAAGAGGTTTTTACTTACAGTAAGAATTATGCCAGAAATAGTAAAGCTGCTACATAAAAAAAATTTCAACAAACTGGTTATATTGCTATCAAATCATTAATAAATATGTAGGAACAGATGGCTTCATTTGCTTCGAGTGTGACGAGAGATATTTCAATGTAATATCGATAAGATTAGCTAAAAGTTATTAACTAAAAAAAAAAAAAACTATTACTTTCTTGATTAATCTGTTGAGAGGGTGAAATTTACTATTGTAAACGTTCTATATAGCTTATCTGTTAATCCAGTGGATATACATTCAAGTTTAGAAAGGAAGTAGCTCTAAATTTGTTATTTCTAAGATCATCATCTCAAGATATTTCGGTGGCGTTTAATCATGATCTTACATACAACTACCTAAAAAAAGACCCACTCCATTACTGTGTTCTAAAGAATTCAGTAGAGCGTATGTTTTAAATAATTATAATAATGCTTAAGTTCGTTTAAAATATTGTCCAGATGTTTTGACTTCCACTACATGTAAACGTACGGTTTTTACTTTTTAATAATCCATTATGTAAAAAAGACCTACTGAAAAAAAAATTATTAAAATTCTGAATAGCCGCAATTAACTCTTTTTTTTTAATATAACTAAAAATTTAATAAATCCAAGGTTGAGATTTATTCAAGAAAGATTAAAAAACATACTTTCTTTTAGATATTATGAAAATAATTTTACATTCTAAATAAGCATAAATATCAGATCTCTTTTACTTTCTTATTTGTTAAATTACATAAAATATTTATAATTTTGTTTTAAATAACTGGGATGCACAGTAATTTTTATCACTAAATATGATGTTATGAATAAACATTTTATTTTAGGCATACTTGTTGTGAATTCTATAACAGTAATGCAATACCGTCGACACTATGTAAAACGAGACATTGGTGCCATTGAAAAGAGTCCAAGATTAAATTAGGGCACAAAAATGAGATTATTTAGTGCAATAAATAGTGTACTATGAAGGACAGAATAACAAGTGAAGATATAATACAAAACAAAAATTTTTCTTTGGGAAAAATATGACAAAAAGCTGTCAAAGTACTATAAAACTTTCCCGGGGCTGGTCCTTATATAAAAAAAAAATAAATTTAAAAATATTTAACTCAAATTTATTTAATTTTAAGTAACAGAGTTGTAATACTTTCCTGACATTAGTTATTTATTCCTATGTAGTGAAAAAAGTAATAATACATGAAAGTAAACCAAAAAAAATTATAAAAAATTCAAATTTCGAAATTTTTAAGCTTTGATCGGCTGCTTTCTATTCGGACAGCTGATATTTTCTATTGTCTGGGATACCAACTTGTAAGTCAACAGTTTCAGCTTATTCTGCTGAATAGTTATGTTTCCATTTTCCACCTTTAATTATTGTTATTAATTATAAGTTCCATCTTTAATTATTGAACGACCCTCATTTTTCTGAAATATCTAATAATCCTCTTCACGTATTATAATAATGTTGTACTTTTTTTCTTTTACATAAAAGATTTAGTAAAGTAGGATATACGAATAATATGCGTTTATATTGACTATAAAATTTTTCTTAGTGATTGCCGGTTGATAGTTAATCAACATAAAAGAATAGGATAGATCAATTAAACATAATAATTAATCTGTCTTTGAGTAGTGAGAAATACATGTTAGTTATTTTCACATCCCTTTAGTTTAAAATAATACTCTATCTTAATCATAAACGATTACAGTACATTGTTAAAATTTTTCTGGTATAGAAAATGATCGTTCAGAATACAGTTTCTGATGCGCTTGGCTTTTTTGATTAATAGGAGATATAGGTCCGCAGTAGAGGGAATAATCGTAGCATGTTGAAATGGCAAGAAGACCGGAAACTGAAGGTATGATACCACCATCATTTTATTTATTTGTGTATATTAAAAAAAGAAAATTTATCACACAATTAAATCCCTAAAAAAAATTAAGTATGGAAAATAATTATTGTCCGAAAATAGTTTTAGTAGAACTAAAAAAAATTGTACAATCTATTTTATTGTAATTAATGTTTTTTACTGCATAACATATGTATATATCTCTGTGACTCTGTAATCAAAATTATTACAATTCCTAACAATAATTATTCCAATTTACCACAAATTATTCTTTAATCAGGGTTAATCATTTTTAATTGAGCACACACACACACACACACGGTATATATATATATATATATATACTCTCTCTCTATATATTATATATATATATATATATATATAGAGAGAGAGAGAGAGAGAGTGAGAGAGAAAGAGAGATTACCTGGTGTATTTTTACATAAATTATTTGTTACATAATACTATAAATGACGTAAATAATGAGACAATTATTTTTATAATACATCAACGGATTCGCTGAAAGATGTTTTAGATTATGATAAAATTTTCTTACATATAATTTTCTTATATAATTTATATCTCCTACGTTCAATACAACATAGAAATTACCATATTAAAGTAAATGTCATTATTACCGCAAAAGTAGTTAAAGTAAAATTATATTAAGGAACAGTATATCTTGTTTTAAATTCCATTTAAGCAAAATAACAATAATAATAAAATAAATGTTAATAACCTTGTAAAAAGTCAAGGGTTCTTTAAAAACGTTAAATTTACACCTCAATCTTACCACATATTATCAGGTAACATTTTTAAACCTAATAACCTATACAGATACATTAAATATGGTCACGAATTCTAACAATTTTCAAAAAATCCCTCCTTATTAATAATGACAAATAATACAATTACTTTGTAATTATGCTTTATACAAATTAACTTTCTGTAAGAAATATTTTCTCAGTAATTTACTTGATTATGATATATTGTTTAAATAAGCTTAACGAAAAATAATTGTGTAAGGAGCATTAAAGTATTTTATATTATTTCTCAGAGAATTCCTGTAAAAAATTATTAATTAGTTATTTTTCCGAAGAATACATTAATATGCAATAAAAAAAAAACACGTATAATAAAATGATAACTAGGGTCGTTCCCGTGCGCGCATCCCGCAAAAACTGCTGATAGGTTTTAATAAACTTTGTAGATTTATACCTTAGAACAGTGATTCTCAATCTTTTTAGCTCCACGACCCCAAAGAAAAAAAAAACGTAATGAATATTTCACGACCCCCAACCCTAATCCAATGAAACCTAATTAAAACTATTTAGCTTCTGCTGTTTTCTAAACGATGCTATGAAATGGGCGAAAAGAAAACTCTCTAGTTTTTCAATGAAAGATGGTTATCGAGGGGGAAAGTGTTATAACCCGGTTATTGAAATTGCATGATGAATTAATAATATTTTTCCAGGATAAACAAACGACATTCTAAATCCCTTTTTTTTACAGAATAAAGAATATATATTGCTGTTGGCTTACTTAGCTGATATATTTTCGCATTTAAACGACTTGAATTTGAATTTACAAAGACGTGATAAAAATTTTTTATTAATGACAAAGTTCATGCTTTCATTAAGAAGCTTGTTATCTGGATTATTCGCCTTCAAAGTAAAAATTTTGATACGTTTCCATTCATTTCCGATTATACTGAGAAACATTTGGATGAAGATACAATTATTCACTACAGTTAGAATAGCATGGAGATGGATTTGCGTGAGCTAAAAATTCAGTTGGTGTATTATTTGCCGGAAGATAAAAATGATTTCTCGAAGAGATGGGTACTGAATCTATTTAGGGAAAACATTGTTGCAGCTGCTAAGTTACCAGTGGAGATTCACGACCAGCTCATCGAAATGCCTGCCGATAAAACGTTACAACTACAATTCACAACTGAAGATTTTGATACGTTTTGACTTTCTAGTCGAAGTGAATATGGAAATTTAGTCACAGAACACAGAAGCATTGAAAATATTAATCCTTTTTGCCAGGTCTTACCTTTGTGTACCCACCAGGTTGGTATAGCGGTGAACGCGTCTTCCCAAATTAGCTGATTTGAAAGTCGAGTTCTATCGTTCAAGTCCTAGTAAAGTCAGTTTTTTTATACGGATTTGAATACTAGATGGTGAATACCGGTGTTTTTTGGTGGTTGAGTTTCAATTAAACACACTCCTCAGGAATGGTCGAACTGAGATTGTACAAGACTACACTTCATTTACACTCATACATATCAACCTCTGAAGTATTATCTGAAAGGTAATTACCGGAGGCTAAACAGGAAAAGAAAGGTCTTACCTTTGTGAAAAGGGTTTTTCGTCTATGGTTGCGCTAAAAACTACTTGTAAATATAAGTATCGACTTTTATCACTTGAAAACAATCTGCTTTTGTGTGTTTCTAAATAGATCCACGTATGGAAAATCTTTTAAGTGAAAAACAAATGCAACCATCTCATTAATTTATTTTCTTAACATGTGTGCTTATAAATGTAAGTAAAATGTTTATAATAAATTATATTTTTTCTAATAAAATGATTTCATTATTGTTTACGAGTAATGTTGTAGGCTAACTGCGCGACCTCCCTTTCATATCACCGTGATGCCCGTGGGTGTCGCGACCCCCAGTTTGAGAAACGCTGCCTTAAAAGCTTGGTCATTATTACCAATTAGAATTGTAAAGATATTGATAATGGGGGTTAAGATATAAAAAAAAGAATCCTTTTACTTCGTTATATTTCTATTACCTTGGTAAAGGAAATAAGTACTTTTTTTTTGTTTCATGATGATATCGCCACAATGAAATTTTGTAGCGTATGAAAAATGCCATACATGACCGGGATTCGAACTCGGGACCTCCAGTTGAAAGGCCGAGAAGGTACCACTCCGCCGCGGAGATCAAAAAATAATATTTTAATATAACATATTAATAATATACTAATATAATTTATCTCAAAATGTTTAAACTGGATTTTTAAAAAAGGTTAATAGTTAAAGTTTTGATAAAACTTATTAAGTTTATTTATAAAATTAGTTTTAATTTCTGCCTTTTTTACCCATTTTTTTGCGGAGATTTCTACTTCGTCAGAATATTTTATTAAGATTTTAAATCTCAATAAAAGGGGTGGGTTTTTGACCGAAATAAAATCTCAAATCTTAGAAAAAAAACTTTCTTACAAAATCTCAAGTTCTTTTATCAAGATCACAGATCTTGTCTTGTGATCCTGTTGTCTATTGGTGCTTAATTTAAATTTCTATGTGCACAGAAACAAATACATGATTAGTTTTTACTAATCATGTTGCTTGTTTTTGGACAGTTTTGGCAATCAAAGAGCCTTGCTTTCCGTCATCTTCAGATCACTATTGACAAAATAACTAAACCAATTTAATATTCCTTTCATCGGCTAAACTAAAAAAGGGAATGAACAAGGAACATTCCATACACACGCGAAGTAAAAAAAAAACTACCTTCCACCAGCACGCCAGGGTCGGCACTGAGGGAGCGACAGTGCTCTCTCTCCCCCGCAGCCACGTGTGCAACTTCCTATATGCGCACAACAGCCAAACACCACGCCGCTAGAATTGTGAAGCGCACAGTTTCATTCAAAGACTTTGTATAGCTTTCAAAAACTGGGTATGGCTACTGACATTAAGCTTAAGGATTATTGTACAAGTATAAAGAAAGAGTTAAAGAAAAAAGGACTCATTATATTAAATGTTATCGATATCAACTGGAAATAGAGAGTGCTGCAGTACTACAGTGCCTAAACGCGAGCCACCACTGTAAAAAATTATGGGGTTATTATTTAAAGTACTTACGAGATATTTTGAAACTTTTCTTTTTATAAAGAAAATTACTGTTCCCAAAAAAAGTATCTTTACAATGATTCAAAATTATAACGAAGTCTGTGATCGTCTTTAAAACTTTATATTTTTAGCGTTTCTTTAAATCTGTAGTTTACGTAAGACTGGCTAATAACGTATTAGTTGTATGATTAGGTAAGAGTTATATGAATCATACAGGTTTAAATTATAAGAATTTACATTCTTGTTTCCCATTATATTAAAAGAAAATGGCTGAAAAGATACAACAGAAAACCTTTTCTCAATATCTAGTAACATCAAAAAATATTGTACGACCGGTACTAATATGACGTATTAAAAAAACCCTAAATATAAGCGATTATTTTATAAATTGATGAGTATGATAAATAAATAATAATAGCACAAGGTACAACAAAAACTAATTATATAATTATATATCAAATAATAAATTAAAAAAAAATAAATTCTAATAGAATTAAATTTTATTTAAATGATAAGTAATTTTATTTTGACGTACTTTTTTTACTTGAAATGATTACTAACAACATATGACGTAGATCAAAAATATTTATAAAAAGTTTAAGAAAATAAACTTTAATCAATAGAAACAAGATATTAAAATTATATTCAAACTCAAATTAAAAATATTCAGCAATATTACCATAGAATACAAACATTCTAAAAAATTGCCAGACTGAATCATAATGTACTATATAGCTAGTTAATAATTTAATGTTTATTCACGTTCACAAGCATAGGCTTACGACCAATTACATTTGCCTTTTTTCACTATTTTTTTTGTCTGGAAGGTATGAGAGGTAAAATTTTCTAGCTTATGAAACATTCCAAGACGAAATTCGAACCCAGAAACTTCCGAATGAAAATTAGAGGCGACGCCATTCAACAGAGACGGTATAATCTAGGTCAACGGAGTATTATGTGATCACAAAAATTAAATTAAGAAATAGAACTTAAATTTTGATACTTCTCGTAAGATAACAAATGAAAAATAAAAATACAAACCGTTGAGATCCGGAGGCTATATAAATACAACAATAAAAAAGTTGATGGAAAATTATTAATTATGGATTAACTTTTATTTAGGCAAAAAAATAAATTGCGTAATCTATGTATACGATTATATAAAGATGAAGAGGGTTTTTGTTCGGAATAAACAAAAAAGCTACTCGATAAATCGCAACCAAATTTTTACCGATGTTTCTTGGTAAAACTGAAAAGGTTTTTAAATACATTTCATCTCCAAAAAAATATATGTTTGTGTAGTAGCGGAGATTTACCGGTTGAAGCACAAACTTTAATGAATTGGATTAATGAACTCTGAACTGTGAGTTCAATCACTGTGTGATCTGGGTTTTAACAAAATGATTCAAATCAATCGAATGATTAATATTACAAAAATAATAGGATTAAATTTACGCTAAATAAAATAATAATAGATATTCGCAGAAATTTTTATTTCTATTCATTTTTTATTATGGGGATTGCGTGTGAGGCTAGAGTGGTTAGGTATGCGAGCAGCTCGTGGGAGGCTAGACCAATCATCATCCATAACTAGTAACAAACGGGACGCCACTGGGGCGTTGTTTTGGGAAGAGCAGTGGGGGTATTCTTATAATATCTCTGAAAACAACCGTCCGATTTTCAAAATTCAAATGGGGTATTTGTTAGTAGGTTGAAGGCTAACTTTTGCATGCGTCAGGTACACTCTCAATCTAACAGATCACGGTTATTCGGAAATGAATATATATATATATTGAAGAATAAGTTGTCAAAGGTGTAGTTGTTTCCTTAATAGGCGAAAGTTACATAATCCTCTAAGTGTAGAAGATGAAAAAATACTGTAATTTTAACGTAATTGTAAATTAAAATATGGTAAGAAAACGTAATATTTAAAACAATAATTTATTTATAAACAAACATAACAAAACTGAGCAATAATTAGAACACAATTAAACATTTTTAATTAAATATTAGCTATAAATTCATTTGATAATTACGATAAATTCATTATCGTTATCATCAACCGGTTTTTATAGGATGCCTGTTAGAATAAACTTAATATTAAGGAGTTAATTGTTACTGAGCTTGTTCTTCTTCAAATCAGTTATAGCATTCAACACATTTATTTATTCTTCTGAGGGAACAACCTGTAGATATTTATTTGTTCTTAAAAAAGGAGTATTAACTAAAATGTACTATAGAAAATTAATTTTAAACAAATTTATTTTATGAGTAGAGAGTAAACGGTAGATGCGTGACGATTCTTATGTATAATAATATTATACTTAAAAGTAATTAATCTACTAACAAGTCCATATAAATATTACACCCTGCTCTTATTAACTTTACTGTAATAAGTATTATCTTAAATGAGATTTATTATAGTAAGGATAATCGTAAAATTTATTTGTATAAAATTTTTTATTATATAGTAAAACTTTGGCGCACTTCCAATAGAATATTTAATGAATAAATAAAAAAACCTGTTCGGTTTGAAACAGTATAACAATTTGGATTATTACATTAAATAGTAAAAATTAAATTAATATTGAAATTACATACATTATAACAAAAATGTAATTTTCATCACAAACATATTTCTTATTATTTAGTTATTCTTTAAATTCCTTTTAACTTCAAATGCTATTGGAAAAAATACAAAAAAAATAAAACAAAAAAATACAAAAAAAAGAAAAATTACAAAATTATATTTGTTACATTAAAAAAATTATTTTTTAAAAAAAGCTTTTATTTAGCTAATATTAATATTAACATTAATAAAAAAGGAAACAAATTAGAAAAACCCTCTAAAAAGTAAAAAATAAGAATTAAATCAAATTGAGTATTTTAAACAAATAAATATAATATATTAACAAATATAAAAATGCACTGAAAAGTAAAAAATAAATTATATAAATATCTAATAAATAACCAATAAATAAATGTAATAATTATTAAATTAAAAAATTAAAAGTAATGAAAATATTTAGTTAAATAAAAGCGTAGCGCAATTTTTATAACAATGTTTTGGAATAAGTATTTATAGACATTTGTTGTATTTCAAAATATATTTTTTGTTTAATGAGGTTGTTTAGTATATGTATATACTTTATTTATCTGTAATAAAATAACTCAAGTTTTAATTCTTTGATAGTTCAAATTTGCACCAAAGTGACCTTCAAGGGTTAATAAGATTAAAAATAAAAATTAAATTTAGAAATCTTGCATAAAGTTATTACATTTTGAAGGTAATCTGAAAAATTATTAATTATTATCATTATTATAATTGTAATCGTAATTATGAATTCATTAAATAAAAATTCATAATTAATTAAAATGAAACTTTTAGCGGAAAGAGTGCGTTCAATTTGACTTAGATTACAAGCAGAATTCGAAGATGAACTTCAAATATATTTGAACACGTACAAAGAAAGAGGAGAGTGGGTGTGCATTTTTCCAGATTGTTACTTGTAGCTAGTCAGTCTCAACTGGAGAGGTTCCAGGAGACCTTTCCGCCTCCTCGCGTCGTTATTGAAAATGAAAATGAAGATTAATTGTTGTAAAAATAAATGTTGTGTTGTTTTAAATAAATTATAAAATCTGCGCCACGATTTTATTTAACTAAATATTTTCATTACTTTTAACTTTAAAATTTAATAATTATTACATTTATTTATTGAGTATTTATTAGATATTTATATAATTTATTTTTTACTTTTTAGTGCATTTTTATATTTGTTAATATATTATATGTTTTTGTTTAAAATTCTCAATTAGATTTAATTCTTATTTTTTACTTTTTAGAGGGGTTTTCTAATTTGTTTCCTTTTTTATTATTGTTAATATTAATATTAGTTAAATGAAAGCTTTTTTAAAAAATAATTTTTTATATGTAATCAAATATATTTTTGTAATTTTTTTGTATTTTTACAAAAATATTTTTAGAAAAAATATTTACTTTTACACATCGAAGTTACATACGTGTACCAAATTTCAATCATTTTCATACGATAGTTCATGAGAAATGAAAATCTTCAACTAAATGCATGAATTTAGCGTAGGGGTAGCGCGTGGGGGTGGGTCATATCAAATTCTGACATAGTGCTGTAGTGTCATCGAAGTTACATACGTGTAACAAATTTCATTGATTTCCATAAGATAGATCAAAAGATATAGCAGTTGCAAGATTTGATTATTCCTAAAGCGAGTTAAATAAAAGATTTTAAAAAAAGAAGGAAATCGTATAATAATGATTTGGTTGGTTGATAGATTTTTTAAATGTTTGATTAGAAGATAATCTATACCAAATTATTTGTTACAAATATCGGCAAATAATTCAATGATATCTATACAGAGAATAGAACTTCCTATGTATATTAAAATATTTACAATAATAATTATTAATTAAATTACGTTTACAAATTAGATAAACTTTAATGTTCATAAAGACTTAGTATCACCAACAAACCAACCTTGAGTGCTACCTATAAAATTTTTATTTTTGTAGATTAGAGCATAAAATATATTTCTGTTTTTTATGCACAAATTTCATAATTTACCTTATCAGTCCTAGGTTTTAATGTAGATTTACTTCGTACTATTATTAAATTAATTAATAAAGATGACCTTCAAATAAAATATATTTTCATCCAACAACCAGTTACCTAAAGATTAGTTTTAGTTAAATTCATTAATATAAATTTATTTGGAGTTAAGTTAATAAGTTTACTACATGCATAATTTGTTCGTTTTCTGCAAAAAGTTTGTAAAAAAAGAACTGCTGATTTCTTTAGCGGAGTGGTAGCGTCTCTGTGATCAATCTGGAGATTCTGAATTCGAGTCCCGATCAAATATATGCTGCAAAAAATTCATTTATTGTTATAATCAATCGGTAGCTGCTACAGGATTTCAGCTAGAATAAACTGAATCTGGATGAGTTAATTGCTATTGGGCTTTCTCTCATTTAAGTTAGTTATAGACATTCAACATATCTTATCACTGTTCTGAGGAAACATATTGTAGATATTTAATTGTGAAAAAGTAATATCATAATGATTAAATGTTTTAAAGAGGTAAGGCATAATGCAAGGAAGGTGCTATATTCGTTTTTATTTATATAAAAACTTTAAGACATGATAGAAAACTTTTTGCTTATATTTATCTATCTTTTAATAAATCTACTTCTTGAAAAAATTTTTTTTAAAAATAATTTATGCTGATGCAAGGGTCATAAACTAGATAAACCGATCAGCGGTTTGTTTCATTTAGAATAATGAGACATTACCAATTATAATCAGGTTGTTCATGTACTATAACAGAGAAAAATTATACATAAACATTTACATTTTTAATTTTTAATAACTTTAAATTATACTGTTTGCTATACGTTAAAATGAAGTGTTGATCAATTACAGCTCTGTAATTTAATTAAAAAATTAAATAAATCGGGTAAAAATTATAATTTTATAAAAATTATAAATTATATCGAAAATAAAATTATATAAAACAAATTATAATTATAATTCAGCCCCCTAATTTAAATACAAATATATAGAAACGTCTTCTGAATGTAACATATAAGATATATGTAGCTAATACGGGTTTTACTTGCTAATAAATACTCGAATGTCAACTCAAATATTAATCTTTGTAGAACTAGTAATCTTTGGGAAAATATACATTTATAAACAAAAACCTGGAAGTTGAAGAACTAGTTTAAAAAAAAAAAAAAATAAAATATTAAAGGTTATAACATAATAAAAGAAAACAAAATATCCGTTTTATTGTATTTAATTCCATTATTTACTAATTATATTACAATATAATATTTTTCTCGAGGACATTAGTGTTGTTTGCTTAACACAATCACATATCTAACTGATTAAAAACACCGTCATAACATCTCTTGCGATATGTATTTAATTTGATGCATGCTGTTACATACATTGAACAGATATTCAGGTTAATGCAGATTAATACTTTTAATAATTAACTGCATTAATATCATTTTACAATCGGGATAATTTATATTAATTACTTGGTGGAGAGCGGAATCTAATAAAATTAAAAGTAGTTGTGTAAGAACGCTGAGGAAAAAACTTAAATTTTTTTAGCTCTAGGAACAAAAATGTGTGATCCTAACACAACTTTCCTTGTTGATTTCAAATATAAATATAAGTATAAAATTAATAGAGAATCTAGTAAAAGCCTTTAACGTCCGTGAAGGAAAAATCCTAATACTCTCCACTCCGAGGTAAGGAGACGATAGCAATTGTTTTATATATTAATAGTTGCTAGTATATATAAGCGGCTAGGGAATAAAAGGACCGAGTTACTCCTGGTATAAAAAATTCCTCTATTACAAGTACTAACGGCTTCCACAGAGGTAGAATGACTGATGGTAGATACAGAGCATTGTATTGCCCTGTGAATAGGAAACTGGGTCCAAAAACGTAGGAATTTCTTCAGAAGATCAATGGTATTAGAATACAAAAGAAAATAGAAAATCATTGTATTAAAGATCCTAGTGATAATTCCTTGCATTACGCTATGATTCTGTCTTCTTCTCTTAAGTGTTCTGAAGTTAAAATAGACAAAAGAAAATTAATAAAAGAAATCAAGGATAGATTGCGTAGAGAAACTCGGAATATCAGAACTTTGGTTACGGAGTGGAAAGTTGGAGAATTTTTTGAGGGAAATGAAGATAAAAAAATAGATATATTAGGTCTGAGTGAAATTAGGTGGAGAGGACATATTCTATTATGGAAGAGAGAAAGGAAAAAACGAAGTGTAGTAATTATGACGAATGAAGTAGCAAAACGGTTGCAGAAGGTATGTTACATAAGTGGTAGATTAATATCGTTAAGGACTGGCATGTTATCAAAAAATGTATTAATAGTACAATTATACATGCTAACACCGAATTATGAAGAAGAAGAAGATATTGAAGAGATGTACAAGAGTTCTGAAAGGTCTTCAGGTACGTGAAATCTTTATGAATTTTTTCCTGAAAGATGGATTGGCCGAAGGGGTCAAATAGAATGGCCGACTTATCACCATTCGATTACTTTCTATGGGGCCACTTAAAAAGTATTTTTTATCATAATAAGTTCAAGATATCGATGATTTACAAAATAGAATTCGAAAATCAGCACAAAATCTCACTGAATAATTCAGTATCACCATTTTATAACAGACTGGCACACTGTCAAACAACAGAAGGAGGACACTTTGAACATTTATTAAAATAAAATATAAGCAAATAAGTAAACGCTATGCTCAATAAATATATTTTTTTAAAATTTATTCACCTCCTCTATGAATCATGAGACCTTGCCGTTGGTGAGGGGGCTTGAGTGCTCAGGGGTAGCTGGACCGAAGGTGCAACCATATCGGAGAGGTATCTGTTGAGAGCCAGACTAAGGAATGATTCCTGAAAGAGGGCAGCAGCTCTTTCAGTAGTTGTTAGGGGCGTGAGTCACAATGACTTAAACGGCCATATCAACATCACTCAGTCCTCTGAGTACTGCGCAGCTGAAAACAATGGAAAACTAGAGCTGTTTTTTTTCTAAGAAAATGTGACTCTCTGCATTTTCACATAACAATAATGGAGGCGCCTTCCTTGGTAAAATATTCCGGAGGTAAAATAGTCCCCCGTTCGGATCTCCGGGTGGGGACTACTAAGGAAGGGGTCACCAGAAAACTAAAAAATAACATTCTACGAGACGGAGCGTGGAATGTTAGAAGCTTAAAAAAGTTGGTAGGGTAGAAAATGTAAAAAGGGAAATGGATAGGGCAAATGTGGATATAGTAAGAATTAGTGAGGTTCGATGGGAAGAGGAAGGCGACTTTTGGTCAGGTGATTTTAGAGTAATTAACTCAGCGTCAAATAATGGGCAGGCAGGAGTAGGTTTCGTGATGAACAAGAAGATAGGGAGGAGAGTGGAGTATTTCAAGACGCATAGCGATAGAATCATTGTAATAAGGATAAAATCAAAACCTAAACCGACAACGATTGTTAACGTCTATATGCCTACAAGCGCCCATGATGATGATGAGGTAGAGTGTGTATACGAAGAGATTGATGAAGCAATTAAACACGTAAAAGGAGATGAAAATTTAATAATAGTTGGAGATTTGAATGCAAGCATTGGAAAAAGCAAGGAAGGAAATATAGTGGGTGAATACGGGCTGGGCAAAAGGAATGAAAGAGGGGACCGACTTATAGAGTTTTGCACGAAGTATAATTTAGTAATTGCCAACACCCAATTTAAAAATCATAATAGAAGAATATACACTAGGAAAAAGCCAGGTGATACTGCAAGGTATCAGATAGATTATATCATGGTTAAGCAAAGATTTAGAAATCAACTCGTTGACTGCAAAACTTACCCTGGAGCAGACATTAAAAGCGACCATAATTTGGTGATAATGAAATGTAGATTGGGGTTTAAAAACCTGAAGAAAAGGTGTCAGATGAATCGGTGGAATTTAGAGAAGCTTGAGGAAGAGGAGGTAAAGAAGATTTTTGAGGAGGACATCGTAAGAGGTCTGAGTAAAAAAGATAAGGTAGAAAATGCAGAAGAAGAATGTGAGAATATTAAAAATGAAATTCTTAAATCAGCAGAAGCAAACTTAGGCGGAATAAAGAGAACTGGTAGAAAACTTTGGGTTTCAGACGATATATTGCAGCTGATGGATGAACGTAGAAAATATAAGAATGCTAGTGATGAAGAAAGTAAAAGGAACTATCGGCAATTAAGAAATGCTATAAACAGGAAGTGCAAACTGGCGAAAGAAGAGTGGATTAAAGAAAAGTGTTCAGAAGTGGAAAGAGAAATGAACATTGGTAAAATAGACGGAAAGTTAAGGAAAATACAGGAAAGTTAAGGAAAATTTTTGGGTACGTAAATTAAAATCTAATAATGTGTTAAACAAAGATGGTACACCAATATATAATACGAAAGGTAAAGTCGATAGATGGGTGGAATATATTGAAGAGTTATACGGAGGAAATGAATTAGAAAAAGGTGTTATAGAGGAAGAAGGATGAAATGGGAGAAACAATACTGAGATCCGAATTTAAGAGAGCATTAAAAGATTTAAATGGCAGAAAGGCTCCTGGAATAGACGGAATACCTGTAGAATTACTGCGCAGTGCAGGTGAGGAAGCGATTGATAGATTATACAAACTGGTGTGTAATATTTATGAAAAAGGGGAATTTTCGTCAGACTTCAAAAAAAGTGTTATAGTCATGATACCAAAGAAAGCAGGGGCAGATAAATGTGAAGAATACAGAACAATTAGTTTAACTAGTCATGCATCAAAAATCTTAACTAGAATTCTATACAGAAGAATTGAGAGGAGAGTGGATGAAGTGTTAGGAGAAGACCAATTTGGTTTCAGGAAAAGTATAGGGACAAGTGAAGCAATTTTAGGCCTCAGATTAATAGTAGAAGGAAGAATAAAGAAAAACAAGCCAACATACTTGGCGTTTATAGACCTAGAAAAGGCATTTGATAACGTAGACTGGAATAAAATGTTCAGCATTTTAATAAAATTAGGTTTCAGATACAGAGATAGAAGAACAATTGCTAACATGTACAGGAACCAAACAGCAACAGTAACAATTGAAGAACATAAGAAAGAAGCCGTAATAAGAAAGGGAGTCCGACAAGGATGTTCCCTATCTCCGATACTTTTTATCTTTACATTGAACTAGCAGTTAATGATGTTAAAGAACAATTTAGATTCGGAGTAACAGTACAAGGTGAAAAGATAAAGATGCTACGATTTGCTGATGATATAGTAATTCTAGCCGAGAGTAAAAAGGATTTAGAAGAAACAATGAACGGCATAGATGAAGTCCTACGCAAGAACTATCGCATGAAAATAAACAAGAACAAAACAAAAGTAATGAAATGTAGTAGAAATAACAAAGATGGACCACTGAATGTGAAAATAGGAGGAGAAAAGATTATGGAGGTAGAAGAATTTTGTTATTTGGGAAGTAGAATTACTAAAGATGGACGAAGCAGGAGCGATATAAAATGCCGAATAGCACAAGCTAAACGAGCCTTCAGTAAGAAATATAATTTGTTTACATCAAAAATTAATTTAAATGTCAGGAAAAGATTTTTGAAAGTATATGTTTGGAGTGTCGCTTTATATGGAAGTGAAACTTTGACAATCCGAGTATCTGAGAAGAAAAGATTAGAAGCTTTTGAAATGTGGTGCTATAGGAGAATGTTAAAAATCAGATGGGTGGATAAAGTGACAAATGAAGAAGTATTGCGGCAAATAGATGAAGAAAGAAACATTTGGAAAAATATAGTTAAAAGAAGAGACAGACTTATAGGCCACATACTAAGGCATCCTGGAATAGTCGCTTTAATATTGGAAGGACAGGTACAAGGGAAAAATTGTGTAGGCAGGCCACGTTTGGAATATGTAAAACAAATTGTTAGGGATGTAGGATGTAGAGGGTATACTGGAATGAAACGACTAGCACTAGATAGGGAATGTTGGAGAGCTGCATGAAACCAGTCAAATGACTGAAGACAAAAAAAAAAAAAAATTTATTCAATAATATCCATTCGATAAAATTTTTTAAAATTTATTTATTTGCGATAACAGTTCCTTAAAATATAAAAGCAAAATTTTTTTCGAAATCCAAACTTTTCCTGCTGCCACTTTGGGTGCAGACATCATACCAACTTTTTATTTATACCATTTATATTCTCTTAAAGAGACCTTTAAAGTGATCTATCACACAAAGAGTGTTATCAATTAAAATATTTGAGTTACAACCCCTGGACAAATTTAAATTGTATTTCTCGTCAAAAGGTAAAGTAGTTTACCGAGACCTTATCCTGAAATTTACAGTATTCTACCTGGAACAATTTTAAAGTAGTTGAGGGGTTTCTGTACTTTTGACTCATTCTAAAAGAAAAAAAATCCCTTTCGGACGCCGGAAGACGGAGCTAGATTTCACCGGTGCTAAGTAGAGGATAAAAAAGATTTCCACCTTAAAGTTAAGAGAAACTTCAAACTTACTCAATACGACAATGGTTGCATGTGAAAAAATGTCTCACATGTTTAGCATAAGACAAACCCCATCTTCTTACAATTCCAGCAAAAGTTTAGTCATCCCTTTCCGTAAGGGTTAGTCATAACAAAAAATTGTTTTAGACAAAAAATTTTTAGGTAATGTTTAGAGGACTAACGACCACTTTAAACTGATTCGATACTGTGCGTATTAAGGGAGATATGATTACTTTTGTCTTCAAAAAACTTTACTTACATAAGTTTTAGGCCCTTATCCAAAGAACAGTAGGAACTTTAAACGAATTCGACATTTTACTTAATAATAAAGTTATAGCGATATTTTGTATTTTTTCGAAAAAGTCCCCCATTTCTACCTCCACGGTCCGATTTTGCCCATTAAAGAACTCGACCGAGATTTTGGATCATTATATTTTATGTATCAATTTGAAAGTGTTTGGCGCAAAATTACGGCAGTTGTCGTTTCTATAAGAAAATGAAAAAAAAAAAAAAATAGAAAATAAACTATATATATATATATATATGCATTTATAAACATTTGAGCTGACGGCGCTTTTTGGGTCTGGGGGATGTGAAACGCGAAGTATATCGAAATTTTCCGGAAGTCGAATTATGGTACCCATTACAATAGGCAGCTTTCTTATGAAATCTACTTAAAATGCTCTGAAAAAAATAGATCATTATAATAGTATTGAAATAACAGCAATAAGAGATAAAAAAGTATTGTTTAATAAAATTATAATCACTTCTAGAACGTAATCTGCTAAACTGTATCTTGTTTTTTTGAATTACATTTCTGTTCGCTTGCACTTAAATAAATAAACGCCTTATTTACAACCGATAAAATGCTTATGAATTTATTAAATTAAATGTTATGTAAAGAAAAAACAAACAAACACACACACACACACACATTTATATATATGTATTTATTTATTTATAAAATATGTAAATAATTATTTTAAATAAGTTTATATGATATGTACATATACATATTTCCACGTTTATTTTTCTGGATACTGAAAAGTAAATGATTATGTAAAAATTGTATGAATACATTTTTTATATAATAAATAAAATAATGCACGTAGATTATTATTACAACATTATTTTTCATTTTTAATATTTTTTAACTTTAAAAAAAATTGTTAATGTTTAATATTATTAAGCAAGAGACAAATATTAAAAATTAAAAAAACACGTCTGCCAAGAAAAAAAAAGCTTTTTAATGCAGGATAATTATTATTATATAGGATAATTATAGAGCGTGCGGGTGACAATCGGTTCCGCAGTTGAGCTGCTACGGTGAAACAAACATACATACATACAGAATAAATACTTTCTGGGCAGTCGTGTAAATTTTTTTTTTTCGGTGTTGTGGAGAAATACCATTTATGTACCTGCCACTAGTGGGGGAGTGTCTAACTCGTGTCGTGTAAAAATACTAACACAACATCACGTATGAGATACGGTTTCCCAATCGTTCAGAATGAAGCGTTGAAATACGAGTTATACAAAAACGACTCATTCTCTGATAGTTTAAAAAAATTTTTTAATTTATTTATTTTTAAATTATTTAAATTTATTATGTATACTACATATACATACACATATTTATATAGCCTATGACACTCCTGGTAACGTAAGGATTCCAACGCGGGGTCATGCATCTAAATCGGTTCAACCGTTGAGCTGCTATGGTGTAACAAACATACATACATACATACACCCTAAATACATTACATTAATTTTTGGGCAGTCATGTAAAAAAATCACTTTACAATTTCGAATAAGGCAACATGAAATAAAACATTTTTAGTTAAATTAACATTAGATAAAAAAATCTCATTATAATTATTTTAATTTTTAGAAATATCAAAAGACAAATAATTTTTCATTCTTACCAAGAGTTCACAAAATAACATTTTTGTTACAATAATGACATTAAATTATAAGGGTTAGATTAATAAATTATATAGAATTTTTCGGATCTGAGAAGAAAATTAGTATTAATAGGTTTGTCCGTTATACAAAAAGTAGACCAAAGAGAGAATATACCTGTCTGTAAATAATATATATAAATAACATGTAAACATACGAGTTTACTCTTTATTTACATTGAGTATTATAATTTTATTTATTATATTATATAGTATAAAGTGTAAAATGTCAATGAATATAGGTTATTTCCCTTTCACTATTTTTATTAAAAAAAATAATTTAAAAGGTAACAAGTGCAACAGCATTTAATGTTGATGAGTACTATGTAATATAATATGCAATCGACTGCAATGAATGATGTACTAATTGTTAATATAAGATATATACATATCGATACTGTATAAATTCACGAGGTCATTCTTTCGACCATGGCCCAGTTCGAGATCTTTATGAATTGAATACATTATTTTATTATAAACTACATACAAGGTTATTTTAAACAAAATAATTACTCTTATTTACACTAATATAATTACAAAAAGGGTTGTGTGGGAGGGATGAAAGAAAATGGGATGCTATCTTTATTTTGTAATTTTCTTTTCGGAGATAATAAATTGAAGGTTATTAACAAATATCTAAAAAAAAAACAAAAAACCCACAACAATTTTGAAGGTTTTTTTTTAAAAGTTATTGGCCATACATATTTACATTTTTAAATTTACTTTGTATGTATAAATGTATACAATGACCAACTTTATAAACAAAAAAAATTAAAAGTTTTTAAATAAATTATGTGAATAAATAAATAATCAAACACTAATACTATAATAAAAACAGAAAATTTAAATCATAGTAGAGTTTTTCACTCTAAATCTTAAAGAAAGAAAAGACAAAATTCTCAAAAAAAAGAAAGAAAAATTCTAAGAAATATACCTAGCCACGATATTAAAAATAATATCAGAATTCAAAAAAAGTATGAAAAAAATTCATAAAAAGTACGAAAATTTGTCTCGGACAGCTAGAAAATTAAAATGTGTTTCTTTGGTCATATCTTTAAATGAGTAAATTGTAAGTACTGATAAAAGTAACGAATTATTGCTGGAAAAAATAAATAAATTGGATTAAAAAAATAAGGAAGCTTTCTAAGAGGACGGAGTTGAGGAAAAATATATTTCAAATAGAAATCTCTTCAGAAAGTTAATTTATAATACCATAAGTTTCAAGACATCAAAAAAGAAGATGATCACGGAAAGTACTGAGATGAAGAAAAGATAAAATAAATAAAATTATCAGTCAAAACATGAAAATACACTTTTTTTTGAGTACATCATTGGTTTATCCTTTCCCCCCCGAAGCTGGATTTGCAATTAAGTATTTACTCAGCTCTAGGGAGTGCCATCACCTCAAACTACCTCGTCAGGAACTAAAGTTCCCCCAGATAGCTGGGACCCCAATGAGGGGGCCCCAAGGGATCCCCCCACCAGAACTCTGGTCTTGACGTCACGCCTCAAATGGGGAACCCTAAGGGATCCCCCACCGGGACTACGAAATTGAAGACACAAGAGAGACCCGACCAATCAACGAGAGTGGGACACCTAAACAAAAAACACTTTTACTTTTTTTTTCCTGTTTAGCCTCCGGTAACTACCGTTTAGATAATTCTTCAGAGGATGAATGAGGATGATATGTATGAGTGTAAATGAAGTGTAGTCTTGTACATTCTCAGTTCGACCATTCCTGAGATGTGTGGTTAATTGAAACCCAACCACCAAAGAACACCGGTATCCACGATCTAGTATTTAAATCTGTGTAAAAAAACTGGCTTTACTAGGACTTGAACGCTGTAACTCTCGACTTCCAAATCAGCTGATTTGGGAAGACGCGTTAACCACTAGACCAACCCGGTGGATAAACAAAAAACACTGGAATAAATTATCTTAACTTGTTCCTTAGGTGGACGGAAAAAAAAATTTGCTTTAAAATAAACTGACAACAGATATCTATGGTGAAGAGTAAGTGTCGTCATCTGGAAAGTTCTGGTTTCTGATCCTTGCTTGGCATTTATCATAAAAAATACAATAATTTCATACCAATATCCAACTCATAAAGTTTAAATTAAAAAAAAAACTGCAACTTAAAGAAAAAATGTTAAAATTAACAAAGATAATCTAAATTTTATAAATATAAAATGTAAATAAATTATTTTTACAATAAAAGAAGAAGAAAATTTTGCGGACTAATCAGAGTAAATGCAGAGTATAAATAAAGAAGCAATGAAGATATGAAAATTATGCTTAATAACAATGCCCTTGAATAGGTTCTTTTTAACTATGTGAGATGTATTCCCTCCTTTGTTGCGGATGAAGATACTTGCAATAAAACTAATAGGTTTAGAAGTGTTTGTGGGATTATAAACGTAGATTTAAGGAAAACTTCTACGGAAGAAACTACGTTAAAGTTGTACAATACTATTTCTGTACTCTGTTATAAGGCTGTGAGGCTTGAGTTTTAAGGAGAGGTGAATTAAGCTGTATATAGGGCACTGACATGAATTTCTTAAGGGCCCTTCAAGGCGTTATAAGAAGGGATAGAATACCTAATGAGGATGTTAGAAGAGATTTCAATATTACCTCTATAAATGATTTAATAACAAATTATAGGGAAGGATGAAAGGAGGATGTAGGAAGAATGAAGGATTCAAAAATTCTCAGACTCTTAACTACCCTTCATCAGAAGGAAGGAGAGAGGATGACCAAGGAAGCGCTAGAATGCCGGGACAGTTCTATGACCGGTAGTGTGTGATGGAAATGATGATGTAGATATGTACAAGAAAATTGAAAGAGTTTCAAGAAGAGAAAGTTAGTGTTCTACGGTCACGTTAAAAGAATAATAAAGATAAATTAGCGAAAAAGTTAGTGGAATATTTTACAAAACAGAATACGAATTAACAGAATACAAATTAACCTAAAGAAGTTAAGGAAGATATGGAAAAGAAAAATACCAAAACTGAAGTTGTAGAAAATAAGAGTGATTAATGATATATGATAAAAGAATCCTCAGGTTGAACAGAAAACATCAAAACCGGATTTTTAAATGGAGTGAAGAAAGAAAGAAAACGTATGAAGTTTTAATTAGAAAATACTGGAAAGAAAGGAAAAAGAAATAATATCAGAAGAAGAAATCGTAATTGCAATGTGTAGTCCTTGAAACTAGAAAAAATTAAAAAAAAGAAGAGTGAAAAAGAAATCAAATGATTTCAAGGTTTTTTTAAAATATTATTTATAAGTTGATTAGAAAAACTCGTATTTCTAAACACCATTTTATATTTCTTGAAAATCATTACAACAAATTAATGTCATTTTTTCGTTTTTTATTTACTTTTTTGTTTTTTTATGTATACAGAGTAATTATATTGTCCGAGAAACACAGTATAAATTGTTTCAGACAACAAGCATATACCATTGGAGATCGATTCAAGTTTAGATTAATTAACACCATGTTAACCGCTCTGCCTAAGTTGTCATCACCTGATGTTAGTCGCAGAATATCTCTGGTATTTGAAAAAAAGGAAGATGCCATGTCTGGGCCTCACACACTTTGTCATCAGAAGTACAGGTTATAAGGAGAAGGGAAAAAAGATCCAAGAAAGGATGGCCAAAGGAAAAGAAGTAAAAAAATGTGGGAATTTTGGGGTACGTAAATTAAAATCTAATAATGTGTTAAACAAAGATGGTACACCAATATATAATACGAAAGGTAAAGTCGATAGATGGGTGGAATATATTGAAGAGTTATACGGAGGAAATGAATTAGAAACTGGTGTTATAGAGGAAGAAGAAGAAGAAGTCAAAGATGATAAAAAGTGAACTACAATACTGAGATCTTAATTTAGTAGAGCATTAAAAGATTTGCATGGCAGAAAGGCTCCTGTAATACACGGAATACCTGTAGAATTACTGCACAGTGCAGGTGAGGAAGCGATTGATAGATTATACAAACTGGTGTGTAATATCTATGAAAAAGGGGAAGTTCCGTCAGACTTCAAAAAGAGTATTATAGTTATGATACCAAAGAAAGCAGGAGCAGATAAATGTGAAAAATGCAGAACAATTAGCTTAACTAGCCATGCATAAAAAATCTTATCTAGAATTCTGTACAGAAAAATTGAGAGGAGAGTGGATAAAGTGTTAGGAGAAGACCAATTTGGTTTCAGGAAAAGTATAGGGGGGACAAAGGAATTTTGGCGCTCAGATTAATAGTAGAAGGAAGATTAAAGAAAAACAAACCAACATACTTGGCATTTATAGACCTAGAAAAGGCATTCGATAATGTAGACTGGAATAAAATGTTCAGCATCTTAAAAAAATTAGGGTTTAAATACATAGGTAGAAGAACGATTGCTAATGTCTACAGGAACCTAACAGCAACAGTAATAATTGAAGAACATAAGAAAGAAGCCGTAATAAGAAAAGGAGTCCGATAAGGGTGTTCCCTATTCCCGTTACGTTTTAATCTTTACATAGAACTAGTAGTTAATGTGGTTAAAGAACAATTTAGATCCGGAGTAACAGTACAAGGTGAAAAGATAAAGATGCTACGATTTGCTGATGATATTGTAATTCTAGCTGAGAGTAAAAAGGACTTAGAAGGAACATTGAACGGCATGGATGAAGTCCTACGCAAGAACTACCGTATGAAAATAAACAAGAACAAAACGAAAATAATGAAATGTTGTAGAAATAACGAAGATGAACCAGGGAATGTAATAATAGGAACAGAAAAGATTATGGAGGTTTCTATCTCCGTAATCTTTTGGGATCTTTTGGAATTTTGTTATTTGGGAAGTAGAATTACTATTGACTGGAGGAATTACTATAGGCAGGAGTGATATAAAATGCCGAACAGCACAGGCTTCAAACGAGCCTACAATCAGAAATATAATTTCTTTACATCAAAAATTAATTTAAACGTCAGGAAAAGATTTTTGAAGGTATATGTTTGGAGCGTAGCTTTATATGGAAGAGAAAATTGGACGATCGGAGTACCTGAGAAGAAAAGATTAGAAGCTTTTCTTCTAATCTTTCTTCTAAATGTGGTGCTATAGGAGAATGTTAAAAATGAGACGGGTGGATAAAGTGACAAATGAAGAGGTGTTGCGACAAATAGATGAAGAAAGAAGTATTTAGAAAAATATAGTTAAAAGAAGAGACAGAGTTTTAGGCCACATATTAAGGCATCCTGGAGTAGTCGCTTTAATATTGGAGGGATAGGTAGAAGGAAAAAATTATGCAGGCAGGCAATGTTTGGAATATGTAAAACAAATTGTTAGGGATGTAGGATGTGGAGGGTATACCGAAATGAAACGACTGGCACTGGATAGGAAATCTTGGAGAGCTGCATCAAACCAGTCAAATGACTGAAGACAAAAAATTATATAAAATAAAATAAAAGCAGATTTTTTTCAAGTCTTTAACTTTTCCTGATGATTCAGCTTCATTAAAAACTATGAATATTACATGGTTTTATTTTAACGTATTATTTATTTAAATCTATGCAAATAATAATTTAGAATAAAAAAGTCCTTAGCAAAGAGAAATATTTTTCTCAGGTTTATTTCATTGAAATAATAACAGATTACCACCCATGTATTATATAAGACAAGAATTAAATTCATTTATATACATAGAAAATTTTAATTAAGTACCTAAATAGATACATAATGAATATAAAAAAAGTTCAATTAGATTGAAACAAATTAAAATAAATTATATGATAACACTTTATTATTTAGTATAAAGTTGTAGAATTTATATTTTTTCAAGTAAAAATATAAGAAAAAAATAATGTTTTTAAGAACGTCCTTGTCAATTGCCATAACCTACGGATTTTATTTAACTGTGATAAAATCAGTAATAAAACCTGTTTTACGATCCGGAAACACTACTGTGGTAGATGTAACTAAAACAAATTGCTTAAAATTAGAATTAACAATGTAAAGTAATCGTTTATTACAAAGCTTATAAGTGTTTACGTAATAAATCAAATAAGATAAAATATATATTTATTTTTTTTTTTAACAAAAATAACAAGTTTTGCATAACCAATTCATGTAAGCGTTGTATTTATTATAAAGATCCGTTTAAAATAATATAGATATATTATTATTTATAATATACTTATAAATTAATAACATATAGTTAAATTTGTATTGTATATATGCACGATACTTTAAATATTAAAATTAAACATACTACGTTTGTCGATGATGAACGTATACATTTTAGTCTCTAATAATCAGTTTGAAGAAACTACATCAGTAAATTAGATACCTTAATTTAAAAGCTTAAAAAAATTATATATTATCTATTAATGTATTTTTTCAAAAATACATTAACCGACTAAGCTATTCGAACAAACAAAGGATATTTTACTAAATGATTAAACGTGTGAATCTATTATTATAGATATCAGTCAGCAACTTATTATTTAGAAAAAATGAAATTAAGTCATCAGTAAGGATTCTATTTATTACTTTTTAAATAAATACCATAAAACAATAAAATAGATGTAATTTTCCCTTATCACTGTAATCTGTTATAATTAGAGTCGTTCAAATATTATATAAGCTTTATTAATTTTTTTTTAATTCTTTTTTATTTTATATTACCTCTCCTTATAATCAAATACCAAAATTCCCTTTGCTTCCGTAAGATTTCTACCCTTAGTTATTAGTTTTATTGGATTATTCCGTGTGTTTCAAAATGGATATCGGTGTTTTAAAGTTATATAATATTTATTAAGTTTTACGTATATTGATAAATTATAAATAAAATGAAAGAGCAACTTAACCAGCTTTTTTTGTGTTCAATGTGAACACGATTCGTCACACGGCACACATGCATCCGATGGGAGTTAAACCCACACTAATCAGTAAGTATGGAATAAATGATGCGACAGCTGCTTCATCCTGTGTCTCAAATCGAGTAGATCAGCCGATAACGGTGGCACATGCACGTCTTCCTTTATAAACCTCCAAAGAAAAAAGTAGCGCGGGGTCAGATCGAGCGAACGTGGAAGCCACAGCAAACAAGCCCTGTCATCTGATCCCCGGCGACCGATCCAGCGGTCGGGGAGAATTTCATTCAACCGATTACGTTCAGCGTTATGCCAGTGAGAAAGCGCACCATCTTGTTGCCAAATAAAGTTCTGTGGTTCATAATGCACTTGAGGGTAGAGCTATAATTATAGCACAGCCTAAGATATCCTAGGACTACACACAAAAGGTCTCTTACACGTTCAAAATTGTCTTCTCACACAATCGGTCATCCTGCACTCTTCCCTTTATAAATACATTTAATAGTTTCAAATTGTTTATACCGTTTACGAATGTTATTATTACTCGGGGAATCACAACGGAACGCAAGTTGAACGGTAATTGCAGATTCACATTTTGTAACAACTGCAAAAAACAAACACTTCCTGCGGGGGGGGGGGTCACCATCTTAGCTGCTAGCATTTTCAAGCGGAAGGTAAAGGAAACAGTTTATGAGCTTGCTCATCTAAACCTGCTTGAGTTGATTTTTTATTTCATGTATAATTAATTAAGGAATGTGAAACTTGAGAAATATTACGTAGCTTTAAAACTCCGATATTCATTTTGAAACACTCTGTAGATTAGAATTTACTTGTTAGGATTTTCATTTCTGGAAAATCCTTCATAAAACTAGCTATGGAAGAAATACTCTGAACAGAGATCCACTCCATTTATTTTGATTGAAAGTTTGACCTTACGACTTCTTTAATAACAACAGCAAAAGAGAATCTCAGTTGTAGACATTTAAATTTAAATTGTAGATCTGTACCAATAATGGGATTCCAGGAATAAATAAATTTTTTCTATCGCTGGCCTATTAAGCATTATAGCTTCAATGAAGAACCAATTTTTAATTTCAGTACGTCAGTGAAAATCATCCTTAAATTTAGTAAAACACGTAATAAATTTTTGATGTCAATATTAATATCGAAATTCAATATACCTCAAACTATCAAAATTTGGTTAAATATGTAAATAGTTGTCGTTCCCTTTAATCTCATTATCAAACCAATTTATTTTTATATATAATACGATAATTAAATAATACAAAGTGATCTTTTTTGGGTAAAGATATTTAATTTAGTAAATCAAGTTATAATTGTTTGAAGAAGTCAGTATTGACAAAGACAACGACATTAAATTTAGTAAAAGAAGTTCTAGGTTATTCATTTATACGGGTTTTTTATCGACTTTTCGAAGAAAGGTATGGTGTCACTTTCGGTGGTTGACAAGAGTCATAGATAAAAGTAATTTTCTTAACTTTTTGAGGTAAGACGAGTACGAAACTACCATTCACTTAAATTTTGGTTTCCTATTATAGTTCTATGTATGAAGTTTTGTGGCTCGAAAATCCCCAAAACTACTTGATCAATTTAATTGAAATTTAGATATACTGTAATAGTATATTTGAAGTTATAAATGAAAAAAATTGATGAAAATTGGTTGAATCGTTCAACTTAAGGTCGAAAACATTTGAGCGGGGCAGGTTAGAAGTGTGGTTCATTATGATGCTGCAAGTTAGGAAGTTGATGTTATTTACCTGCGATGTATTTTTACCTCAGGTATCTATTGTTAGTAATACTAAACCAAATAAATATATGAAAATATTAAAACCAGATTAAGTTAACGAAGGTCGGTCTTCTTACTTAGAACTAGACAAGACTTTTTTTTTTTTAATTTACGGTATATATAGTAATAAGATTGGTGAGGTCTGAACTATGGTAAACATTCCGGGGATCAAAAGAAAACGACAGTTAAAATTTCGTAATGATTGGTTCAGTAGGTTTTTCGCGGTTATTGGAAGCAAACAATGAGGACGTTGTCTCTTTATGTAATGGCGAGATAAAAGTTCTTTTTTATACAAACGTCGAAATTTAATAAAATAAGTAAAGATTTTCTTTTTGTTCCTCTGAACCACTAAGAATCACGTTTACGTAATAGTTTGGTAATTCTTTTGTTTTCCCAATATTGTTTTTCATTTTTTCACTCTTGTTTTTCTTCCTATACATCTCTTATCTATCCTTCTTCTCTGAAAACAGATTCTTTGATTAATCTTCTAATGTTTTTTACAAACCGGGACCACCGTTTGGTATTGGTTCAGAAGATGAGATGAATGAAAATTTTTGTAGCGTGTGAAAATGCCATACCTGACCAGGATTCGAACCCGGGACTTCCAGGGCTAAATTTTCTAAATTGATCTCTATTTAAACAGGTTTCTTTAAACATTTTTAAAGTTTTAAGATCATTTTCTACTTCTTTAAACTAGCTAGTTTTAAAAATTCTACTGTCGTAAAAGTAAAATATTTGCTTTTTTTTAATCTGTTTTCGCTCACTCTGTATAAACGACCATAAAATTGTAATCTTTTTATCCGGAAGATTTCTTATTTTTTCTGTATTTTTATAAATCTCTGTTTAACTTTTTAGTTTAAAAATTCCGTTGTGATAATCGGGTTCACATATGTTTCTTAAAATTCTTTTTTCTATTTTAAAATGTCCTTATTCGAAAAAGTTTGCAAATATTCAGCGCCGTATAAAGCCTTCGGAAGAATTACTGTTTTGTAATATTTGAGTTTAGCGTTATACGAAAGCGAATTTTTATTATATAAATTTCATGCTAAGTTGAACGCAAACGCCATTTTCTGCGTTTGCTCTTTGTGCTTCATTTTTTAGAGCATCTGACGGTATTAAATCTCTGAGATATTTAAAGAACGTTACAATTTCTTTTATAAACAAATTAAGATTTTTAATTTTGCTATTCTTAAAAATATATCACCTTTTTTTCGACACCGGACCACATAATTAACTTCTGGCTACTTTTTTAGCTTTTCAATACCCCTTCATTAGTTCACTATGCCGCTTCCTCATTTATTCCTACCACACGATTTGTTAATATTTATTATTTCCGTATTTATTCCAAAGGATATGCATTATTAACAAATTAATATAATTCTGAAAATTTCAGGTTTTTTAAATAAATATTATATGTATATATTATTAATAATTTTTCCTTAAATCAGATTTACTCTTTGTAATTAATTGATTGTATTTACAACAAAGTTAAAAATAATAAAGATTAAAAACCAGCTGACAACACAGTTGTAGGACTTTCCCGTCACGCGGCTTTCTTCTGATGCACGGCTTATACACATGTACATAGACAACTTAATTTAAAATATTCATAATTTTATTTAAATATAATATTTTTTATTTATTTAATTCAATGATTCTAACAAAGGCGCGCATTCATACCGTATTTCATTCGCGCGAGTGTGGCAGTACTAGCGGCCACTTTAAATAAATTTTTACATTTTAATATTATTCATTTATTTAATTTTACTGCTCACCTGTGACGCCACAACACATAAGAGGATGAGGGGGTGTTTAAGGGAGTTGGCTGGGTTAAGACCCCAAGAACAGATTTGATGGGGAAAAAATCTGTGGATCCAGCGAGATGCTAATAGAAAAAACTGCAATGAAAAAGACACACTATACTGCCTTCTACAATGTTTCATATTTATTACTATTGTTTGGAGCGGGGGTGCAATTTAGCAAAAGAGATTTATACAAACAATTTTTGTTTTATAATTGTTCACAAAAATATTTATAAAAAAATGCTACGAAAATCACCCCTTATATTGCCTTTTATAACTATTCAAAATTAAAACCATTTTTAGTGGTGGGGGTGAAATTTAGAAATTTTTATTTTATAAAAGTTGTTTATTAATATTCACAAAATATAAAAAAAATATAACCTTAGTTATACAAAATCTGCAGACGATTTTGTTTTTCGCTGCTGTATTTCCCACCGCCTGATTTTCTGAATTGAATATTTAATAGCAACAATGCCTCTAATAGAGAAATATTATAACAAAGTTTGGTGAAAATTCGTCAAGTAGTTGTGGAAATGTAAAGCGATTTAGATACCAACAAACACGTACGCACATTTTGTCGCGGAAATTTCGATGACATTTTTCGGTTTTCTGGGGTCCTTAGGGATCAATTCGTCAAGATTAGGTGAAAACCGTTTATGCACAATTTTGACCATACTTTCCTTCAGAATATGAGAAAGTAAAAATTAATTAGTTTATTATTTTTTTAATATTCCTTTTCTAAGCTTTTATGTATTTACAAAACATCTGAACTAATTATTATCTATTATTACTGATTATTATTTTTATAATATACTTTATTAAGCTCTTATGTATTTACAAAATATCTTATCATATTTTTAAGCAAAATCAAAATTTTAATTTAAAGTAAAAGTAACATTTCTAGAATTTTCATACATTACAATTGATTACAACTAATTACAAAATATATCTGAAAATTTCTTGAAGTTCTAGACAAATTGAATCATTTATTTTGTATGGATATGCACTCAATATCGATTGATAGTATCCTTTTAGCATTCTTTTAATATTGTTTAGTATACTATGTAGTTACTGTTTGATTCAAAACAATATCACATGGATTAAAAAGCCAATACTTTACTAAACTAAGCAATAAGACATTCTCATTAATAATAATTTAAAAAAATTTCTTTGTAACAAATTTTTAATAAAAAACAAACAACGGCTTGAAATAACTGTAAAAGTTGTTAAGTTAAATGTAAATAAATTTTTAATAAAAAACAAACAACGGCTTGAAATAACTGTAAAAGTTGTTAAGTTAAATGTAAAAAGATATAAAATTTTTTTGACATTGTGGTTAATGACTAATATAATTATATTAAATAATGATAAACAGACAGTATAACAATAAACAAAAACAACCAACGGGTTTTTTGTTCTGTTTTTATTTAATTTTTTTTTTTTTAATTATTTAATCTGCAATAAATAAAAGGAAACTCATTTCTAGGAATTTATAGATAAAACCGTAACTGATTTTTACTTCCTCGTACGAAGAAAAGGAGTTTATGTGATCGCGAAAAATTTCGGTTTTCAGATTTCAACGGAAATATCCATTTTGACCATCCCTGAATCCATTTTGACTAGTTTCAGCGTGACGTCTGTACGTACATATGACGTTTCTCTCATTTTAGAATTTCTATTTATTTTTATCTATATTAAAGTTAACTACAGAGTGACTGAAAAATAGACCCCCACAAGAACAGCATATATACTGAGGCATACATGCCCGGATCTTAATTAAATTGCAAATAATTATTTTCTTTTTGTTCATTACTCCTCTGATATTATCGGACAATATTCTCTCTAAGTCGGAGTTGATCATTTCGTTTATTTGTTCTTTGTTGTCAATCATTTAATCGCTCTTTAGATTGTTGTAATTCTTCTGATCTTAATTTGTGTACACGTTCTCTAGTTTTCAAATTTTCTCTCTCCTTATATTCATCATCCTCACTATTTTTTTTATTTTTTGCTTCGTCTTAACGTTTTCCTCCTCTTTACATTTATCATGTTCTCTTAATAATTTTATATTTTCTTTGGTTTTAACATTTTCTTCCTCTTTACATATATCATCTACTCTTAATCTTTTTATTATTTCTTTGGTTTTAACAGTTTCTTCCTCTTCATATTTATCTTCTTGTCGTTTTTTTGAGATATATTTCTTCATGTTGCCTTTCTTTTTTCTGTATGATTGTTTCTTTTTGCATTTTTGATTATTCATCAAATAATTTAATAATAAAAACTGATTAGTTTACACCATAAGGTCGAAATTAGTATTTTTAACCAGTATACATGAGTTCACTAAACGGAATAGTTTAATTATTATTAAATTTTATTTATACGACACACCAGAAATCTAAAACATTTTTAATCAGCAACTCACAAATATACGAATAATACTGATCTAGTAATACGAGCAATAAAGGGACTTTTACTCTATCCCAATATTTCATGTAAGATTGTTGAACTAATAATTGTATAAATATTTGATGTTAATAAAAACCAATATTTTAGTAATTGTGTAACTGTCCGTTTTATTATAGAATTGGAGGATCGTATCTCACTTTCAAATGAAATAAGTTTAAATGAAGTGCAGCAAAAAATGTGTATATGTAATTTGATAGACGTACAAGGAAGTAATCTGGTGTTCATATCAGGTTTTTTTTACGAAATAACTTTTCGTTGTTAATAAGTATGAATATATATATATATATGTGTGTATTATACGTTTAAAATAATTCACTTCATCGAATTTCATTAAGACGATCCTAACACATAAAAAGAATAATGAAAAATAATTACAACTTGACATGCTTTCTTGATTTCCTTGATTCTTTATGTCAAGGTGATAAAACAAATGTGAAGCTGTTTAGCTTTTTTCTAATGCAGTTTTTTAGAAAATAGTAATTATACTGCTCTTCTATAATATTATAAACACGATTATTATTTAAAAAAATATATATTCTTTTAAGTATAGATATTTTTAAACGCTTTCCTATTTTCATATTAGGAATTTTGGACGTTATTATTATATGATTTAGGCAATAATGAATTTTTTTAACATTGAATGGAATTTGTTAATCAGTGGACCAAATTTATTGTGAATATGTATGTAATTTTTATTGAATTTTCATCGTTCGTGCCTATTACCTTTGTATTTTTATTAAAAGCAATTTGATATATAAACATATATAAGTATAGTGGTGTCTGTGAGTCTGTTACACTTTCACGCAAAAACTATTACCGACTGAGCTGAAATTTTGCATGAACATAGATAGGCTTTATACCTGAAAAGAACATAGGATTATTGCCATTACGAAATGTTTCATCGTTTCAAGATGGTGGTTGTTTTAATGGCTTACGATAAGAACCGGATATACTTTTTTTTTGGGGCCAAAAAAAATTTCTAACAATTTGTAAGTAACATTCAGTTTTTATGTGGTCTTGCGTCAAAAAGGGTTCTTCAATATTACACACAACATTAAATCACATACTAATACTTGTCACTTGGCTTGTACTTTCTATTAACAGTTTTAGGTATCAATATCGGACCAAAAATAACTAATGTGTTAATTAATTAACAAAGCTTCCCAACAGTTCTGCTTTATCCCTTCAAAAAAAATTTATAGAACTTTGGACAATCATCATTCCTGCATGCTTTATTTCACAAAATTCATCAGCTCTGATGCAACTTTTGGGAACAACTATTCACAGAATGGCATACAATTAGAATGGAAATTTCATTTACAATTGTAATTGTAACTAATTACAATTACAAAAAGTATACAATTACAATGGCAAATAATGCGTACTTTATATATTAAAACGATATAAAGTTCACTGTAATATCTACATACATTTAAAGGATATGCAAATTTAATATCAGGGGAAATATTTCTCATCCATTTATACGTGTAGCACATAAGTTGGTTTCTACGTAGAAGGAGCCTGTTTAAATGCGTTATTTCACAACAAAATGGGTGGTTTAATACTTTATGAAAGCAATTGAGTTACAGCAGATATTAATCAGACTTCCTTCCTGTGAGAGTAATCTATTATGTAGTCAGATGATTTGGATTGTATTGCATATATATATATATATATATATATATATATATATATATATATATATATATATAAAACATTGAGAATATATAATAACATTTATTTATGAAATAATATAAATTCTAAAATATTTACAGGCATTAATTTTTACAAGGATATTTTAAATGAAAACTATTTATTCACACGTGGAGTATTAATTACAATTTAATATTAAATTGGTAGGCATTAAGAAATTATAATTTCTTCAGCATTAGAAGTGTTGAGAAAGCATTGACCGAATTCAAACTAATAAATGTATTCATTAATTATGTATTGTTATATAGTTAAAGAAAAGATTCGTGTTAAACATTTATTACCTCTTTACATAGGAAATTTAAAACATTTATAACAAACACTTGTATTGCTTTATATGTAATATTTCAGAATAATTTTAATGAATCGATAAAGATCGTTGTAACGTGGATTGAGAAATCATTATTTGATAAATAACATTTGATTGTAATGAATAAAACATTTCATGACAGATATTTCGAATAAAGAAACATAAATCGAGGTGAAAATTGTCATTTTATTCAATTTAAATGTCAAGTTGAACAGAAAACAATAATTAATTATTTTTAAATATTGTAAAAGTTTCTATTATCAATTAGTATTGATTAAAGTTTTTAAAAAAATCTTGAATTTTCTAGTTTGCTTTCAGCTATTATTTTCAATTTAACTTAAAAGAAAATGTAAAAAACCGAGAATTGTTTTATACAAACATAATCTGGTTCTGTCTTCGTCAAAGGTGACATTGACATATACTACGATTTAAAAATATTCTTTCTATTACATCATTCAAAATTTATCTAAAACTGTAAGCTCTAAAAAAGTTTAAAAATTCATCTTAATTTATGGCATACCTATATCATAAGGAAATTTAACATTTTTGCTTTTTGCATGTTTTAAAATGTTCCATAAGAGTTTAAATTCAATTTAAACATTAATAAGAAATTACTTTTACAATTTATTTAACACACTTAAAAAGTGGAATAGATCTGAAAATCTTTTTACCAATTAGTATGAGGAGTCGAGTAGGAATGTAAAAGGAAGAACTTGAAAATATATCGCCAACACAAACTTCAGTAAAAGGAAAAGATTACTAAAGTTCTAAACAGGGCAGATTTGAATGTCATCTAGAAATATTAATTTTCATATAAGAAAGTAGCATTATCGCGGCATGTTCCGCGCAACATTCGTAGAGAACTAAAAAAATGGAATTAGTTTTTAGTAATTATGTGTGAGTTCGTCTTTTTTGCTTCATAAAATGATGTCATTTGAAATATAGTATTGTGCTGTTTCTCGAATTATCTAAAAAATGTTTAGAGAAAAAACGTGTTTCCAAAAACAAATTTTTAATGAAATCAGGAAGATTTTGAAATTATCCAAGAACTACTTTGCCCCTAGTGCAGCAAAGTCCAGGAGTTTCATCATTCTGTTTTTTGACATTTCAGTAATTACGTTACCTATTTGAATATATTTCAATATTTCAAATTCAGATAATCGATTTCAGGGTGATAATCAAAAGCTGATTTGAGATCTAACTTATTTCTCGATGATTAAAGTTTATTTTGAGCCGAGCTTTTATGATGCTCCTCAAATCTTTGAGAACACTGGCGTGGATTCACGTTGCCGATCATAAATTCTAGTAACATGAGAAGTTCTTCTTCCTATCTCTAACCTCGCTCACTTTAATTTTTCTGTTTAGCCTCAGGAACCACCGTAAGGTATTACTTCAGTGAATGAGGATGTGATGTATGAATGTAAATGAAGTGTAGTCTTGTACAATCTCAGGTCGATCATTCCTGAAATGTGTGGTTAATTTAAATCCAACTACCAAAGAACACCGGTATCCACGATCTAGTATTCAAATCCGTATAAAAGTAACTGCCTTTATTAGGATTTTAACCTTAAAACTCTTGACTTCGAAATCAGCTGATTTGCGATGACGAGTTCACCACCAGACCAATCCGATGGGTATGAAAATATTAATACAAAATTGAAAGTCAAATCTATGCCAATTATGTATATGGCTTATCCTGATGGAATTTCTTCACCTTATAAAAATCTATAGAGTACTACTTCGCTCGCATGAGTATGAGTTCTTGCCGTCAAATTAGACAATGAAATTAAATTTATTAATACACATAATAAATTTCTGAATAACTCAGTATTGATATCGAAATTCAATATTTCTAAAACCATCAAAGCTTTGTTAAATATGTAAATAGTCGTTATTGCCTTTAATTTTATTATCAAACTGACTTGTTTTAAGTATATTAAGATAATAATAAAAATAACTTTTTAATTAACAATGTCATTAAATTTAGTGGAACACATAATAGCTGCCAGAAGAAGTCGATATTGACATAGACAATGACATTAATTTAGTAAAAGAAGTTCTAGGTTATTTATTTATAAGTATTTTTTATTTATGACTCATATAGTAGTGAGATTAGTGAAGTTTGATCTGTGGTAAAAATTCTGGAGGTCATAAGAAAGCTACAGTTAAAATTTCGTAACGATTGGTATAGTAGTTTTCGCGGTTATTAGGAACAAACTCATTTTTTTTAGATAATAAATTTATTGTATTTTATTTTATTTGATTTTAATGTAATATAAATAATTTTATATTCTAGTTCTATGTATTTTTTTTAACTTAATTTTTCAATTTAAATGTTAATGTTTTTTTTTATTTTTATGCATCATGCTACAAAAATCATTTATTTTTATTTAGTTAAAATTGTATTTTTAATTAGTTCTTTTATTAATCATTTAATCATCCTACTATAATGTATGAACTCGCGGGTAGCGCCCAAGGTCTCTTTTGATACCTGTGTCAAAGATAAAAATGTTGAACAAAATTGTTTAAATAATTTTCAATAGACAATAAATTAATAAATTCAAATTCAAACGTTAAAAATGTTGTCTCTTTAAATACGAGCAACAGTAGTAGTAGTGAAATTGCGGAATTAATAAGCGTTTTCAAAAATCAGATATTATTGGTGAAAAATATAACATAAGTCAGAAAATATAACATAAGTCATAATAAGAGATTTATTATTAGTGTATAAATTTTCTAATACAGCAAAATAATTAAGTTGTAATCAAACTTATTGTTTTTCCAGTGAAGTGTCTCTAAAAAAGAGGAAAAAGATCTATAAAACCAACAAAGAAAGAACAATTTATGAAAAAGATGACGTTTTATCTTCTTCTAAGAGTATTATTAATAAATTATACGTAATATTTGAACTTAACGAACAATAGCTATTTTATTGGTACTAAAATTAATTGGATTTTTTTTTTACCAGCAAGGCTTACTTATTTTATTTACACTTATTTTATATAAGGTAAAAGAAAAACAAATTTCATTTTAATTTTTTACAATATCTAAAACTTCAAAATTATTATTTCGAATAACCTTTCAATTGTAGTAAAATGAAATGTAAATTTATTTAGTGAAAGAAATACAACGATGAGTAAATCAACCGTGCTTATTGAAGCTCAATTATATAGTTGTGTAACAGCAATATAGAAAAATTAAAAACAAAATTTAACAAGTAAATAAATTTAATCTATTATTGTAGTAGTAGTGTACTTATTATTTTATTTTTAACCATTGCGATACCAACTTATAATTTATTGTATGAATCTTAATTAACGTCCCTTATTCTCCTTCCAAACATACTTAATATTAAGTTAGATGTTTTAATTAACTGAACAGTCATCATACTCGACTTTTATTTCCACATTAAATTTATTGTTATAATTGAATTTTATTTGTGGTAATAATATTACGAGTAAAAGTTAGTGATAAAAAATTATAATTCTAATGTTAATTTTGGAAAAAACTTTTGCCTGAATTTTGTAAAAAAATAAGAACCATTTGAATTTACCAAAGAAATTATATTTTTTGATTTAGTGTAGTTTTATTGTTCATGTGTTCGATGTAAGAGTTAATAACCAAAATAACAATGAATAAATAAGGTTAAAATCTTATATATTGTCATTCATTGTCTTTCATCAAAGTTTTGATTAGAAATTTTCTATTTAAATATTTTTTTTGCTTGATTAATTAATTCACTACATACGTTGGAAGTTTGTGCGATCCCCGCGTCTTCCTCTAACACAGAAGGTTTCACACACTCTTCCTAAATCTAACTTCAATTAGACTATATACTCAGATCATTACTTGATTGAGTCTTTTAACATCAAAAATACTATCCTCATACCAACAAAATAAGAGTTGATCAGAACAACGACAATTTTGTCCTACAATTCAATATATTCAAAGTCCTCTTGATTTACTTAAAAATCAAGAAACATATTCACAAATTTAATAAGCCTCTAATGAAAATATATTCTATTTCTCTCTGCTCTGGTCTGATTTCGGAACGAGGTCAATGCCAACACCCTCCCACAACGCAGCTCCATAATAAAATTCTCTGTACAAATCCATTCTCATCCTAACAGTGAATATCTCAGCTAATCGGGATTCGATGCCAAAACGGCTATCTTGACGAAGTAAGCATTCCGGTGGCTCCTAGCCACCTGGGCTACAATTCTATGTATACATCTAAAACAGTGCCAGACACCCTCAGCTATCCTTCGCAGGGCTAATAATCTAAGGAAGCCAGCACTAATTTCCATTCCCTTTCCGTTTTCCAATTAACTTGCGGATTAAAATCTGAATTGATCCTAGCAAAATCTTTAGTTACTTTGATACGTTCAGCTTCGTACCTAGAGAAAACATATAAAACATGGTAAAGTCCGGACACAAGCCTGAATTAATCAAACCAAATCTGGCCAACCTACCTCGAAAAGCACCATGTCCAAAAAGAAAGTGTGTAATATGCTGATTGGGGAAATCCACCTAACTACCTCCATATTTCTCACATCAGAAGAAATACCATGCGTTTAACGGCCATCGGACGATTCAGTCCACTCTTACCTGCCATAAATGGAAACCTTGGTCCTCCATTTCTTTTATGGGCCCAGAGGTAAGCTGGCCTATGTTCTTAGCAAATTAACGTAATTGGCGCTCAGTCGCAAGTATAACAATGGATTTAATATAGGAAATAACAAGGATCGGTCCGCCTCTCGAGAGACAGTCTTATAGGCACCAGTCACAGATAACAATAGAAGATGCTGGGCTCTCAACAAAATATTCCTATAACATTTGTACCTCATTCGATGACCCCAGGCAGGTGCAGCATATAGCATTATAGCTTTGCATACATTCTTATGTAGAACATGCATTGTTCTGAAATTAAGCTCCAAATCGGGGTAAACTGCTTTCCGAACACCGAAGAAAGCAGAATAAGCCTTTTTGGCAGCATATTGAAAGTGTCCTTGAATCGAAGATTCTCATCAAGGGTAACACCTAGATAATTCTGCAGCGGGACATACCTAATTCTATGACACGCCATTGATACACGAGGTTGTTGTCAAACAGCTAGTCTGCCTTTAAGCAAAATCATCGAAGTTTATGCGTAGCTATATGAAAATGCAAGTTTTGTAGCTTATGAAAAATGCCACGCCTGACCTGAATTCGAACCCGGTACCTCCGGATGATAGGTCTAGACGCTAGCCCTGCACCACCGAGATCGGCAAGATAATTAGATTAATGGATCGTTTTGTTATATTTGTGTTCTAGTAATATCATGAGTTCGACATCACCGGATAATACGTGTAGCAAAGTTCTTCAACTTGCAGGTTTTATGTTCATAAATGGATCAATATAATCGCTTCATAAGACAAGTATTTAATCTGCAAACTATTGCTGCTAAGTTCACGAGATTAAAGATCTTAAATTAAAAAAAAAGTAATTAATATTTGATAACTGATGACGGTAGATCTAATCTAGATTGGACTACGAAGAAAATTGTCAGATTAAAAACAAAAATATTTTCCAAACAAGTTTCTACTACAACACAAAGTTTTAATAAATTTTATTTAAATTTGTGACAAGAATAAAAAATATTTACAAAGAAAAGTGTAAAAAAGTGACTCGTCGGTCTGGCTGGGTATCGAACTAGATCGCCCCGTTGATTCAGTACCTGGTGCGTTAAGCCTCGCGGCTACACCACTCTGCCAACCATACAAGCGAAATTTGATCAATATAAGTTTTAAAATTAGTTTAGTTGTGCCAACCGTCATCGCTGGTATTGCCATACCCGCGCGAATTAAATACGGTATGCGCGCGCGCTTTAGTTAGAATCATTGAATTAAATAAACGAAAAAATATTATATTTAAATAAAATGATAAATATTTTAAATTAAGTTGTGTGTGTATGTGTTCGAATCATATCAGAAACAACCCACAGTTGTAGAACTTTTCCGGAACGCAGCTTTAGCCGCGTGACGGGAAAGTCAAGTCATAAAACTGTGTTCGTAGGTTTTTGAGTTAACATTAGGAATTTTTTTTTGTTTTTTTTTAAATTTTACTGATGAAAAATATGGCATAATGAAGCTTTCCTAATTAAGGTGGTTTTTATATGTATCTTTAAGTGATAGTTTTTTCCAGTACCAATAATGATTAAAAATAAAGCTCGCCGAAAGTTGACCAAAGCCTCCACGAATTTCGATTGTTTTAACTCATATAGACTATTATCTAATTTTCTACGGGTACATAGAAAGTATCTAGTATAGGCTTTATTTTATTTGTTTAAATCTATATCAGAGAGCTATAATCTAATTAGAATTGTTGATCACTGGACATTAATTAACTTGAAAATGAAATTCTGAAAAACAAAAAAAAAAAATATTAATTGTATTATTTAATAATGAATTACGTCAATTGAACTTATAGACAAATGATAACGTTATCATAAAACAAGCTAAATGACGTAGACATTTTATTAACAAAACAGTTTAATTTACATCATATTTAGTGCCTTTTTATTTACTTAGAAGTTTAGTTTTACACGATTTTTTCATTAATATAAAAACTTGACAAGAAAATTTAATTTATAAATACAGTTAAAAATTACTTTCTCATGGAAAAAATCTAAAAATTTTTCCTAAAAGTGTCAATATGTAACAAAACAATGTAACTGTTTTTTAAAGTAAAAAATATATAATAGTACTCAGGTAACTCATTGGCATAAATACAAAACCAAGTGGTATATATACGAATTGTCGGGGTGGATTGTCTGTTGTCCTTTTTAAATATTGGGTGAAATAATTGTTAAAAAAAAAACAGAGAACGATAATAAGACTCTAGTTACACTTTCGCTGAACTAAAACATTTTCTATAAAACAACACACACACACACACACACACACACACAAATTGCATCATATGTTAACATTATCCCTCATTATTTTAATAATAATAAAAATAATAATAAGTGGAATAAATAGAAGGGCGGATGTCAAGGATCAGATTGAAGGCAGATGTTCAATATTCTAGTCCGAGGTCATAACGCCCTATAACTATAACACAAAAAACAAACTTAAAACAATATATATTAGGTTAAAGTACTTCATGAACCGTAACAGTCGCACATTATTCAATCTTAACACATTGTCACAGTGAGCGGTATAATATTATACCTCTATTGGCACATTTCTAGACAATTCCTTAGATGTAATTTTAGGAATGTTTTGCGACAATAATATATAAAATTGGAAGAAAATTATTATTATAACACAGCCTTGATTTGCACAATAATAACAGTAATAATGAATGATTTTATAGATAAGATTATTAAGTTGATATAATTCGTTTTCAGTATAATATTAAATATTATACGAATATTAAGTAAACGAATATTAAGTTTAATATTCGTTTTCAGGTCTTAAAAAAAGTCATTTGATTCATTAGTTTAAAAAGTTTTACTGTAATGAAAATTTATTAAATTAACAACTGATGTAATCGGTCATTAACTGTTAAGTGTTGTAATCTAATAGTTAACTGATGTAATGGATCTGCTTTTTTAATCGGGAAATTCTAAAAAAAAAAATCCCTTTTGGCATGCCGGAAGGTGGAGGTAGATTTCACCGGTGCTAAGTAGGGGATAAAAGAGATTTCCACCTTAAAGTTACTCAATACGGCAATGGTTGCATGTAAAAAAAGTGTCACATGTTTAGTATACGACAAGCCCCATTCTTCTTACAATTCCAGCAACATTTTGGTAATCTCTTACCGTAAAATAATATAAAAATAATACTATATGCAAATAGTCACTGCACGCTCTTTAATTATCCTACATTAGTAATTATCCTATATTAAAAAAAATATTAAAGACCATTCTTTATCTCCCGCACTCCTAACGCGCTCAGAATGCGCACATTTAAAAATCAAATGCGAATTTCAAAATCCGTGCCCAGAAGTCTCCGATTTCGACTGCCTGGTGGGAATTTTTCTTTTTTTTTGGCAGTCGTGTTTTTTTAATTTTATTTATTTAAGGATTTGTTTTAGTTATATGATAATACGATAAGTAGCGAAAAAAAATTAATTCTAACACTATAACTTGTTAGTTACACAAAGATTATTAAAAAAAAAAAAACACAAAAAAAAAATCATTGTTATTATTTTTACCCGCTGTAGAAGATAATATGTAAAATAGGTAGTAATATTGGTGGTAAAATAAGTTTATTTGTCTCTATCACGTAACCTTAGAAAGGCAAAAAGATTATAAAAAAAAAAAAAGATTATGCGTTACATAAATTTAATTAATTTAGTTCAAATACTGTAATTATTAAAAAATTTGGAATTTAAAAAAAAATTAATTCATCACACAAACTCAAAGTGCGTGTGGAGAAATATGGACTGGAAACTTTCTAGCATATTTGCAACAAATATGTTCTCTAAAATTTTTATGATTCTTTTTTCCCAAAAAGTTCCAAGACTGACCAAGATTTAAACCAAGGATGCATTTATTATGTATGAATCAATTTTCATGTGTATGTATCAAATTTTTCCTTTATGTTCTACGAGTGATACTAGATAAATCGATATTCAAAATGAAATTTTCTAAAATTATTCTGCTGTGAACTACCGAACGTTCACCGGGGTTTCGTATACGAAAAAACCATTCGAAACATAGCAAGCAATAATTCGAGTAATCAATTGGAGACAAGCAGCACCAATTTGCGGCGGACATTTGTGGTACTATGGAATACTACCTAAGATAGAAGAGTACGTCTATAAAGATCCAAAAGCCGATAAGAATACTATGCTACAGTTGAGAATCGGCTGTCTCTAAATAAGCCATAATCGGAAATACATCTCACGCAGAATCTTGAGTGTATTTGAAAAGCAGTTGGCAGTACTGCTGATGCTGCTGTGATGGGTAGGTACCTATGAAGCGAACAAATGAATGATTCTTGAAAGGGTATATCCACCCTTTCAGTGATTGGTAAAGGCACCAATTAATTGATATTGTTGATACGACCTGTACAACCAGTTTGAAACTAATATATATTAAGCTTCACCCACTATGTAATCGGTTTTTTTTTTTAAGGAATTTTTCTTTTCATTATTTCCTTGGGTAAAATATTCTGGAGGTAGAATAATCCTCCAATCGGAGGATTATTATCACAACACCGACTCCTAAGTGATATCAGGCGCATGGCTCACTCGATTATTGTTTGACTCAGTTCTTGATGGGCTGCGGAGGCTTCAGGTCCTACCTCTTTAGATTCGGGCTGGACTATTTTGACTCCTGCCCAGTATGCGATCAGGAGGAAACTGATTTCCGTGTTTTTTTCTCGTGCCGCAGATAGGCGGAAGCGAGGGCGGAATTTTTAAATAACATTCACAGAAGGCACATGATTACCTCTGAAGATGTGTTAGAGACGCTGCTGGAGTCGGAGAGCAGTCAGGAATGCGGTTTCCCAATTTACGAGAAGAGTAAGGGAGAACCTGCTATTCTGGGAGGAGTCTCGCAGGAGTGCGAGACGCCGGGAGGCACGGGAGCAGACAGGCCCTCGACTAGGGGGCTCCCCCATACGTGTGGGGGTCGCCTGGCCGAGATGAGGTTGTGGGAACTCTGCTCGCGCGTCTTGATGGTAAGTATGATGCAGATATGTCTGTGTGTGTTTGCTTGATCTGGATGAAAGTGTCTGCTATGAATTGCTGTGTTGTGTTGTCTTATATGTATGGCTTCTGGATGTTCTCCACTGCAGCGATGTTGGATTTTGTTATGTGTGAGTGGTGAGGTTGCTTCCTGTTAGTTCTTTGTTTTCTTTCGTGTGTGTGGACGGATGATCGCTGTCTATGGTGTCTAACTGAGTGTGTGTGCGTAGTAAACCCTCTTCTTCCTGATGAAATGGCACACCAGTGGTACCAGGGAGGGTGGAGCGGTAACCAGGGGTAGAGGTTTAGTCGGTAGTACACAGGAATAAATGCGCATCTAATTACATCTTGCGGAACCTGTTAGCAACCTCGACACTACTTCGACGTCTGTGAAAGAGATTCCCCCACCTCTACAAAAAAAAAATAACCAATCGGATTGCAACGTAGAAACTACTCAAAAGGAGGTATCAAGAAGGAAAGTCAAGGTATTACACAACTTTATCTCGTAATGCAAAAGAATCTATTGAAAAAATATTTCTTTGCAGGACAATGCAAATCAAATTCTTACATTCTTTTCAACGCGTATTTGTTCCTTCAATGATTAAAAACATTGTATCCTTTAAATCGTAAAGGATAACAGGTTAATGAAGTATAAGAAAATTGATTTTAAAATAGTCCACTGAGTATTTATTCTCAATACTCTATCAGAATTTGGTGGATTATTTCCACCGTCTAGGTAGATAAAGAAAATACCACAAGTGCTTTTTCTTACACTGTCAACTCCAAAATCAGATCACTAAATATGAGTACACAATTGTTTTTTTAAATTTAAGTACAAATCAGGTTTCGGTAAAACTAGAAATATCAGGCCTGCTTGATTATACGTTGTTTCTATTTAAATATACAGGTGATACAAAACTGTACGACAATCTCTACGGAAATTGATTCTGTAGCTAAAAATAGGAAAAACGTTCATATAAAAATAGACCCGAAAACGTTTCGTTAGCGAGTTACGGGTAGTGAAAGATTTCGTTCGGATTTCAGATACCTCGGAGAAATAAGGGCTTCTTGAATTTCTGGGAAAGTAAATTAAGGGGCTAATCTACTTGTTTCTTATGGTTTATGACCTGAAAATATAAAAAAAAAAAATGGTTCCCAGAACTCTACCTCGTTTTAAAGTTATCTGAGCTAAAACAAAAAAATTGGGAGTAAGAAATAATACTTTTTTAGGTTTAACGTTAGAACACTTTGTTAAATTATAAATTATGTTGTACTTTTTTCCAGTTAGAAATGTAGTAAATTTAATTCTAAAATGATTCATGTAAATTACTTAAAAAATTAAATACAGGATATTGAAATTTAACTTCATTAAAAAACAAAACAAACTGAACAGTGAAAAAAACATTTTAACAGCATGGAATAAATAATTTTGTATATAAACTTTTGCACAAGAAAATCGACCACATTTTCTAATGTAACTTCTTTAATAATTATTATTATTTTTTTTTTCTGAATTTTTATGGGCATCGACTGCTAAGGTCATTAGCCCTCGTCATAATCTTTAAAAGAAACTACTATCACCATCTGGATCGTCATATGTAAGGGTGTAAAGGGCCCTTACATTTTATTTAAAAGCACAAAACTACACAAAACATTTAAGACATAAAGACAAGGACAATCACAAACACTTATGGGGTGTAAAGGGCCTCAATATTAAAATTTGAGATAGGTTCCCAAAAGACCATTAAATTAAAATTAAAACTTATCCTACCATATCTTTCTTTCTTTCTTCTACGAGTCTCATTTATAATTTTTTTTTATATTTTTTATTTTATTATTATTTTTTTTTATTTATAATTTTTTTATTTTTTTTAATAATTATTTTAAGACGTTTTCAATCGTCTTTTTTCCACCATCATCAGCATTAGTGTTGTTGTTCACACTTAGGCGTCAGATGATGTTATTACTAATGATGGTTTTTTTAAATCTATTTTCTTACCTATAACCTGAGAGATCTAGAAAGCTGTTGATATGGAAAGATTAATAGCTCTTTAGATCCTATAAGATAAAGTAAATTTGATAGTGTAACCCATCCTCCGTTAAAAAAATAAATAAAATAGAATTCTGTAATTAAACTTTTTTTTATTATTAAGGGAATTGGACTGTCTAAAAAATAGTAAGGGAGCATGTATTTGCCAGTAGCAATACTTTCTCTTTGTTATATACTATAAAAGTCGGGAAAGCAACACAAAAAAAAAATGCTAGCGACACATTATTTAATTTTGTGTAACAATTTACATTTAAATGTTACACTTCAACAATATTCTACGTGTTTTAGTAACATATTTTAACAATACATTTCATGATAAAATGCATTTAACAATTATTTTATGTTAAATTACTGTTATTACTATTATTATTTTATTATATTATTAGATGAACTCAGTAAATAAAATGTATTATATACAATATATTAAATGACCATTCATTGTATTAATGCCTTGACCTAAATATATCACCTTTCTAAAACTATTGTTCCATTGATTAGGCCTAAACCACAATTTATGGATTATTATTAATTATACACACACGCGCGCGCGCGATTATTTAAAGCTGATTTTATATATATAATGAAAATTCATTAATATTATTTAAATGTTAAATATTCTTAATGATTTAACTGTACAAAAATAATTTTGTAATCCAATTTATAATTTCCAGAATATGTTCTAAAAACAGTATGATTAAAGTGGAATCTTCTAAGTGCATGCAACTGTAAGAAATAAGAATGTGTACATACATAAATGAACTTACAAAAACAAATCTAGTTCTCATACGTTTCACATAATTAATTAATAAACAAGATAAATGGAATGGCAGAAATATTTTCAAAATTATCTTCTGGAGAAGTTTTTATAAATTAATTTTATAAAAAAAAATTAAGAATTACAAAAATATTTTAATATAATCTTTATTATTTGGAATTGTTCTTAAATTTTAAAACATTTTAATTTATTTTTAATCAACACACTGATCTTTTAGAACTTTTTTTTATTAAACAGACTGCTTCTTGGTCAGTAAAGAAGTTGGACCATCGAAGTAGAATTCGGCAATATAGTTGTGAAAGATAAAAAAATTTACTTTTAACTAATTGATAACATTGTACGACTCACAAAAGCACGCAGACATAATAACGAAATAAGCCCTCTCGGATGTAGGGCTCCATTGTAAATTATTTTTCATGAGGCTACTGACTATTTTGATGCGCCTAATTTCCTTTCTATTCCGATTTCAACATATCTTGTACATTTTCAATTCGCTTTATTTATTTCTTCTCTTTCTTGTTATTACTTTCTTGGATGAATAAAAAACCGATTTAACAGTGTAACGATTTCAGCCTTTGGATTTACATCAAACTGGCTGTGACCAACCCGGGAATCGCTGAATCGTTTAAAGATAACCCTTTTTATCTAATAACGCTAATGATTCACTGGGTCTAAAAATCACAATTCTAGGATTCAATCCTAGTAAAGGCAGTTACTTTTATACGGATTTGAATACTAGATCGTGGATATCGGTGTTCTGTGATGGTTGGGTTTCAATTAACCACACATCTCAAGAATCATCGATCTGAGACTTACATTTCATTTGCATCTATACATACCTCTGAAGTAATACCGTACGGTGTTTCGGAGGCTAAACAGAAAAAGAAAGAAAATTAGTGGATCTCGTTATCTTTGTTTAAGATTGTTAGGACATACCTGATGTCATTCTGTAATTTACTCAAATCATTTTCATAAAAAAAACTTAAAACAATTATATGAAAAAATTAAAATACTCGTACAAGATAAAAAATGCTATTACGCCTCAGCTCATGCTCGGCAGCAGTTCTGCATAAAATTCTCTTCATTCCTCTTTCCATTCAAATGTAGCTCTTAATTTTTATATTTTCTGCAAATATTTATTTTATTCAAACAACTTTTTTTATGACCTATATTTGAAATGAAACTTAAAAAAATAAAATGAATTTAATAACTAATCCTAGAAAGTAACAAACAATACTTTTTCAGTATTCTTTTTAAACTTAAACTTTTTGAAGTAAAATTAAATTTTATTAACAGTTAATTAGGTAAAAGACGGAAGTAACTTTCATTGGAGATCTGGCTGAACGACTTACAGCCCAGTTTAATTCTCGAACATTTCCTGTAATTCCAGAAATAGGCTATACTTGATTCTTCTCCAAGTAAGAATTTTCCACAGAATTTTTTTCTTCCTTACATCTTAGAATCTTTTTATTTAAAACATTATCAACTCACGTAATTTATCAACATTCTCTAATAACCTCATATTTTAAAACACTTATTATTTATCCTTCAAGCTTTCATACCACTTATATTTTGCTATCATAAAACGCTACATCCGAAAATATATTAAAAAAAAAATTCTAATTTGAAGAGTGTACGTGAGATATAAATAAATTTATTTTTTGCAAAATGGGCTTTCTTTTTGTTTAATTGTTTGCATTATATTACCCATCCTTTTTAATTACCTTTTTTGGAAATGTTACATGAGGGTATTATTTGAGATTTAAAGTGAAGGTTCTTTATCTATTTAGGTATCTAATTTTCTCTCTTATCTTGTAAAATATTATAAAAATAAAAAACAAAAAAATAATAATTTCAAAGAAAAAATTTTAAATTGACAAATTTTTTTTCATTTTTTCGAGGCTAATATTTTTTAACTAGTTAAATATCAAAAGGAATAAATTATTATTTTTTATTATAAAAGGAACATATGCAAAATTATTGTTTGGGTTTAAAAGCAAACATTAATCTATTATTATAAATTAAATTAAATTACATTTCTGTAATCAATAATCTGGTTTATTTTGTACTAATTTAATAAATTGTGATTATAATGAAATTTAATTAATAAAATGATAAAAATAAAATACGAAACAGAATTGCCGGTAGTAATTTTAGGAATTTTTTACCGTATACTATTAGTTTTTCTACCTAATCACAGATTTTGGAAAGAAATAGAAATAATAGTGTTACCAGTTGCAGTAGGATCAGTGAACTTTACTAATACTGACCAACAAAATACTGAATAAAAATACAGGAATCAACCTGCATTCAAGAAAAAATAAATAAATAAAAGAAATCAATAATAATATCTAAAAAAAATAATAAAATCTAAAAAAAAAAAAAATAAAAAAAAAATGAAAACAAAAAATATAAAACCTAAGGTCTTAACAGGGATAAAAGGGGTAGACCATCGCTCAGCTCCTTTAAAGTGGAGGCTTGGCGACGGAACACGTACACCCTCCTTTCTTACACATCTACAGAAAATAAAGAGCAGCCGCCATTTTGGAATTAAACATTTCATTAAAAATCGTTATACCTACGTCTTTCTGCCCATATAACAAGTAACATTACTCCAAAGTTTAATTAAAATCTGTATTCACGTTTGGCGTCAAAACCAAAGATGAAGTGTTGTTCATTTCGCTCGGTCAATAAACACCTATTAAATATTGTTTAATTATTTTGTATACACTCAAGTAAACAAGTAATTAATTTAATCCCTTTATGGTGGTTCACAAAGGTCATTTGACTGATTTAAGTAATACAATAAATCTATTAATGCAAGCCATTTAAATGCAATTTAATAATGTCAAGATAGGTATTGTAATGAAAAGTCTTTATAAAAGGGTGAAAGTTTAAATGACAAAAATGTAAATTATTACATCTGATTAGATAATTACATTAAATTACCACTAAACAATTAACGATAACGTATTGAATAAAATAATATAATATTAAATAAAATTATTGAATTATATAATATTGAATAAAATTATACAATTTAAAAGAAAAAAAAACTTTATTAAAATAATAAAGAATTTAAATTGAAAGGGTGTAAAAATCGGATCGAAAAACCGAAACGTCAAAGTAAGATGCAAAAATGGAAAATGAAAATGGTGAAAAGATGAAGCCATACCAAAGCCTTTGCCGATGATTTGGCTTTTAGCTGGATCAAAGGAAGACACAGTAGATTAAATAAAAGTTAACGGGAATAGCCCAAAAAGCAATCATATAGGTATCCTTTATCAAGACGTAAATCATGACGAATATCAAATCATTTATAAAAAAAGACAATATGGACTAAATACGGAAAGATAAATGTCACCTACCTTTAAGTATTTAACAGAGAGATTATAAGCAGAACAAAAATAATAAAAATAGAATATTAATAATGGATAAGCTAGGATTTATACCAAAGATATTTACAATAAGAAAAATCTCTCTAATTTTTTTTTTTAGAGATTTTACTAATCACCTGTAACTCATGGAATCTGAGCAGACAATTACATGTGGAAATGTTGGGCTAATTTTATTTAAGGCCTTATTAGTAGTATCAAGCTCTGCAACGAAAATACTGACGATGCCGGGACGGCCAAACATGTATGTTCTATTGTTAACACAAAATCACAATCAACAGAATTAACGTTTTAATTCGTCCGTATAAACTACAGAGCATCAGGATTCACGCTGCTTGCGAGATTATAGAATTTTTCTCGCAATTTAAAGGATTTATGTTCATATCATAATGACAAAGATCAAAGCAGTAATTCTCAAGAGAAGACCGCCAAGGTTGTTTATAACATGGAGCAACGGTAAGAACGGGAGGTAATTGTATATGTAGAGCTAAGAAAAAAAGGCGCTAAGAAAAAACGAGCTAAGAAAAGGCTCATATTAATTTACAAGATTGAAAGAAAGTTTCTAAGGAAAATCCATGATTCAAAGGTATCATAGGAAAAATACAGACTGAAATATGCCGGCCTCCGTGGCGCGGCCTTTCATCTGTAGGTCCCGGGTTCGAATCCCGGTTAGGGATGGCATTTTCACACGCTACTTGTAATTAATTTATCCTCTGAAGCAATACGTAATGGTGGTTCCGGAGGTTAAAAAAAAAGAAAGACTGAAATATGACAACGAAATCTATCAAAACCTACAAACAGCGATAAGGAAAAGAAGGTTAAATTTCTAGTAGCTTATGATCAGAATTGAGCAAATAAAATTAAATAAACAAATTTTTGACAAGCTGTGGAGCATGAAAAGCAAATAATGACTAATGACTAACCGAAACGACTTGATTATTGCAACTTGCTTCTCGAAAACACTGTTGGTGGACAGATAAATCCAATGTCATATTTCATGTCAGACGAGGCACGGTTTCATTTATCCGGCCATCTTAATTCGCAGAACACCAGGTATTGGATGGCGAGGAATCCTTACGAGATATTTGAGTGTCCACTACATGATGAGAAAATTGGTGTTTGGTGTGCCGTTTCCAGTAATCGTATAAAAAAATACCTACGTTTTAGAATTTTGTTTTATTTTTAAAATAAAACAAAATTCTAAAACTTTTGCGAGCTTTAAAATATTACGTTAATTTTTGCCAAAATCTATCGTTTTTAAAAAGAAAAAAATTATTTTATCTCCTATCTCACTCCCCCCAACAATCTATTAGATCATCCATTCGCTTACACTCCCACGAATCTTAATAAGAGAATAAAACTGAAAAATAAAAAAGTAAACAGTATTTAATTATATTCTTACTGCACCTTTTACTTTTACTGTGTTTTACTTCGTCAAAGCATTTTCATGATCGTGAACTTCCGCCTGATTATAATGCGTTGCACTTATCAACCGGGAAACTATTCTTTTTGGTTTAACGTTTTATATGTCAATATTTTCACAAAGCGTTTTAAATTAAAGCAAATAAATTTTTTAGTTATTTTATTAAATAGACAAGAAATGTGAAAATAATGTTTGGTTTAAAAAAATTTATCATAGATTTATAAAAAAAAGAAGAAAACAAAAAATTTCATTGAAATTTTAATAATTTTTTTATTATGTTGATGTATGTAATTTTTAGATTAATTAATTTCTTAAAAAATCCAGTTAATAATCTAATTCCATAATTTAAACTTAAATAATTAATTTAAATAAAAACTTTTCCCCTGTTTAGCCTCCAGGAATCACCGTCAGGTATTACTTCAGAGGATCAATGAGGATGATATGTATGAGTGTAAGTGAAGTGTAGTCTTCTACAGTCTCAGTTCGACCATTCCTGAGATGTGTGGTTAATTGAAACCCAACCACCAAAGAACACCTACATCCGCGATCTAATGTTCATATCCGTATAAACGTAACTGCCTTTACTAGAATTTGAACGTTGGAACTCTCGACTTCGAAATCAGCTGACTTGCGAAGATGGGTTCACCACTAGACCAACCCGGTGGGTTAAATAACCTTTTTCTTTTTTCTGTTTAGCCTCCGGTAATTACCTTTCAGATAATATGTGTTACCTTTCAGAGGATGATATGTGTGAGTGTAAATGAAGTGTAGTCCTGTATAGTCTCAATTCGACCATTGCTAAGATGTGTGGTGTGAAATCCAACCACCAAAGAACACCGGTATCCATGATCTAGATTTCAAATCCGTGTAAAAATAACTGACTTTAATATTAACACTGGAACTCGACTTCCAAATCAGCTGATTTGGGAAGACGCGGTCATCACTAGACCAACCCAGTGGGTTTTAAATGAAGACCTGAAATGATTTTAACACACGTATCACAAATTAATCCTTAAAAACAAGAGATAAACATACACATAAAAGGATTAACAATAAGAAACATTGTATTACAAGTTTGAATTATGAATGTCCTTGCTATTTGTCACGTCAATATTCTTTTGTTATAACAATATTAAAATAATCGTTGGTTAATAAATTACAAATGTTCATTCACACAAGGTCTTTTTATTCAAAAGACCCTACTACATATTATAATGTGTCATTATATATCTACATAATGTTTGTAAATAATATCATTGTAGGTTATTCACATTTTAATATCGAGCAGATTACGTAAAAAGAACATAAAAAAAAACACATGTAGTAATTCACTTTTTATATTGTTCTCGTAAAACGTGACTATGTTTGCACGATGCGTTAGTATATTTATGTTAATTTATGCAAGTACACGTGTTGTTTTGGGTGTAAATTCATAAATAAAAACAATAAAAGCAGTATAATTAAACACTTCAACACCACCTTGCTTTTAAAAGAGGATTTCCGAATAAAACAAACAATTTATTTGCCTTAAATGCACAGATGTAACTTAACATCACAATATTTTTTACTTAAAACAATTAAAAAAATCTAATGGCATTATTTAGAAATTGAATTCCATGTACTTAAAAATGAAATAATTTAATAACTACATCATATACTCCTATTTATAAAAAAAAACTGAACACTTTAAAAGAGCGGTAATTTATAAATTAATTTGTAAAAGCACTAACTGAAATTTAAGATATACTAGCTTTGACCTGCTGAAGCAGGTCAAAGGTCTGTGGGGTAGTTGTAGATATCCTCTCCGTTCGGAAAGGAGGAGGAGGGACATGGAGGTCCACCTGCAAGGGTCGCGCGAGGCGACTCTTGTTCTGCGAGAAAGGTTATCTGCTAGCTCATCGAAAACCATGATAGTAGAGGGGAATTCGGAGGGGAATGTCCTGGAGGCTGTCAGGGACGCGTTGAGGGATTAAACGGTCCCCCGGGTTACATCCCTCAGGCCGGCTTATGGGTCATCACAGAATCCTATTGTGATGCTCCCCACGAGGGACGCTTCTAGACTGGTTGCTGCTGGACAAATTAGGGTCGGCTGGCAGTCGTGTCGGGTCGTGCTTCGGAGGCCGGACACAAACTGCCACCGCTGTTGGGAGAGTGGTCACGTGGCTGCCAAATCCAGTGAACCGGATAGGAGCCGCAGTTGTTATAACTGCGGAGAAGGCGGATTCGGGTCACCGGATGGGGCCCAGGTCTGTAGCCACGGACGAGCTGAACCAGGAGACAATATCAAGTGGGTTAAAGAGCAACCCGGATGTGCCGCTAACGAGCGGAAGGATGCTTCTAAAGTAAAGAGAAGCGTAGGCCAGAAAATCGTCTGAAGAGAGGCGGCTACGCGCCACTACTGATCTTTTGTTAGCAGACGAATCGAGGGTATCATGTGAGTCCCATATACAGGAGACTGTGGAGAGTGAAGGGCGATGGGCCAGTCCTGCTACAGATCAACAGCGGGATGTTACTGAACCGACCGGCCACTTGAAGGAGGCTTGGGTCTGTAGCCCAAAAGCTGAATTGCTTAAAAGACAAAAAACAGGCTATTGTATTTTTCTACTTTTATTCTAAAAACCGTACAAAAATTATTTGTTTTATTCCGTTTATTTATCTATTAATAACCCTTTAAAAATTATTTCTTTTTTTTATTTGTTTATTTTTATATCTTTTCTGTAGTGTTTACTGTGATTAAAATCTAACCGTTTATAATAGCTTTTAAATCCAAAGTATGACTGTTAGTTAAAATAGTCGAAATGATATACGTATAAGTTTGTATTTTAAATAAGAGTTTTGTAAACAATTTTGGAGCATAATGTTTTCCACTCCAAAACTATGCTATTATAATACTTCTTTTCCACTTGTCTGTCTTTATGATTTTTTCTAAAAAATAATAAATATCATTTATAAAAATATTGAAGCCAAATAAGATTTGGCTTAAGTATTTTTCACGTGAGGATTTTTACACTATATATTAGAAATAATAAAACCAGATGTTTTTTAGATTTCCAAAATGACAGCGAAGTAAAATATTTAATAATATATTTTTAAAAACTAGTTATTTTATAAAAAAATATAAATAAAAAACTAATGCATGAAAAAATGGATTACTTCACGTTTAAGAAAATATTCATTATTTATTTATTATCTTTTTATGATTAATTCACCATATAAGCTGAACGGTTGTGCATGGGAACATGAAATGAAAACTTTGTAGCGAATGAAAATGCCTGACCGGGATTCGAACCGGGAACTTTGGATGAAAGGCTGAGACGCTACCACCCCGCCACGGAGATCCGTAAAAGGTCAAAATTATTATGATACGTCTAATAAAAATGCAAGTTTTAATTTGTCCTAAATAAATAACCTGCATCTCGTTATAAATATAAAAAAATAAAAATTATTTATTTGGTTAAAATTAATTTCAGGGTTTTTATTTGATGTAACATAAAAAGCATTTTTTTTATACATTTAAATATATAAAATCTGTTCACTCAAAACCAGTGAATACATATGAGAATGATTTAAATCTTCTTAAAGGAGAAAAGCCAAACAGTAATTAATAGTTAAATTCTGTTCATTCTGACTACACCCTACAATACAACCGTCAATGCGATGAAGATAATAATGAATTTTTTTTAGCATATGAAACACTGCCTTGCCTGACTAAGATTCGAATCCAGAACCTCCAGGTGAAAGATAGAAGCGCCATCAATCCGCTACGAAGGTAGCGGATTTTCTTATTAAAATAAAAATTTTGTCTCTTTTATAAAATTTTGTTGTAAATTAACTTGCTGAAAAACTTAGGTATAAAAGATCTTAAATGTCCGGAGCAAAGGCCGTCAGGGCCTCACTATACCCAGTACTTAACAGTGCCAGCCCATTTCTACTGGCGACCAAATTGCTCATTTTTCGGCTATACGTCCTGCCGATTCTAACATATGCTTACCCGGCTTGGAGAACTTTGTTGAATTCCACGTTTCAAAAGAAATTAGAAGGCGCCAAAACATACCGTTGCGGACGATATTTGGAACACCGTGGTTCGTCAGAAACGTCACTCTTCGCTACGATGCGGGACTATACACCGTATCCGAGGTGGGGGTGCGCAGGCACGCAGACTGTTCGGGAGAGCGGCCGAGTCCGAACACGGCCATCTCCTGGACATCTGCAGAGAGGACCGTATTCCACAGGGTGTAAGAAAACGGCCTCATGCCGTATTAAATGAACCAATGTGAAGAGGCGGTACGAGAGTCCAAAAATGATTAACCAGGTTTAGGAGCCTCTATATAGCGTAACCTATAAATAGAGTCGCGCGAAATTTCCGGCCGCGAAAGTGACCGTTTTCGCAATTAAATTTTGTTAAAACTATAAAAAGCTAGACAACACCCCACACCGTCCCACAAAGAGACCACAATTTCATTTAGTTAGCATATGCGACTCCCTCCGGTGAACGGGGCGCATTTCTCCCTTCAAATAACTAGGGCTCCGGTAGGCGCACTCCTGCTAGCCCATAGGTGCCGAAAGGACTTCAGCGGATGGCCTGAAGGGGAATCACGCCGGGATTACTAGGCTCAAAAGCTTAGTCCCTCACAGTCAGAACCAGTAAATGAATTACACCATGGTCCATACGGATAGGAACGCAGATTACCAAATCCGTCCATAAATAAATCTTAAAATTTATAACCGCCGCTAAATAACCGATGAAATCCGATCGATAATAGAAATATACAGCAGCAAGGGACATTGTCCAGGCTCTGCGATCTGTAGGGAGAAATATTGAAACCCCCGCCATTCTTGCGTTCTGTTCCATTAAATGGCCTCTATTTTGAAAATTTATATATATTTTTTTAATTTTTATCGGCTCCAGTATCCCAAATATTGCCTCCAAAGAATTTTTTATTTTGGATTGTTTGCACTAGTATGATTAGGAAGACTAGGAAAAAAGGTTTGAATTAAAATTACGCAATAAATAAACTTATAATTTTTTTCGATTCTGGTGAAAGGGAGAGAATTTGGGGAGGCAGAATCTTTAAAAAAAGGGTAAGTTAAGCATGTACGTATATGTTGGAGCTTAATATAAAGTGGGGTTTTGTTTGTAAAATTTTAAGGAAATTGACCCCTAAAAAACTATCTACCCCCACCCCTTGGAGATATCAAATCTAAACTTTTATCAAAAACTACCTTATATACAAAAGTTTCTGTACCAAATTTCATCAAAATCGGTTTATCCAGTCAAAAGTTATTAAGCTTCAAACATGCCAACACAAGTACCCAGGTACGTACGGACGAATATTACCCCCAGTTGTTTTTTAATTTTTTTTTGGTCCCTTGATCATGAACCATCGAGAAATGAAAAAGAAAAAAACATTTTTTACTGATTATCATATTTCCCTTCTTGCAGCATAGCTCTAGATTTATGATGACAAAAAAGTGTTGGGATCTATTTTTTCAACGAAATTCCAACAGGTGATAAATGTTTTGATATTACGAATTGTTATATCCGTGCTATTAAAATACCTAATGTCTGACATCGGACATTGGCAGTAAGATGGGGGACGACTTATTATTCTCAAGTTTCATTAAAGGGACTATCTTGATCAAACGTTTCTTAAATGGAAAGGACGCCGAGGAAAAGATTGAACGAGCATTACGTTCATGTGATCTGACGCCTTACGATCTTTTGTTCTTAAGGAATCGTGGAAGATATTATATTTTTTCAAGTCCAAATGACTTGAAACGATCAAGTTGTCCATTCAAAACTCAATTGATTTTAAAAATCGGTATTAAACTTCATAGAAATCAATTCAGTGATTAAATATTACATTGATATACAAGGGGAGGAAAAAATTTAAAATTCTTTCTCTGTATTAAACACGTAATAATAAAATACCTTTATTATTTAATGCTTTATTTATTAATTATTTTCTTATCACAAACTGGGCAACAATTAGGATTGGGTTAAATAAAGTTGAGCAAGTGGCATCCTTCAAGTACGTGGGGTGCATTATTAACGAAGATATGAAGTGCGATCAGGAATTTAAAGTACGTATTGCTAGAGCAAAGGAATCATTCAGCAAAATGAGGAGAGTACTATGAAGCAAACTAGATCTGCGACTAAGGAAAAAACTTGCGAACTGTTTTGTGTGGAGTGTAGCCCTTTATGGGGCAGAGACATGGACTATTAGGAAGGGCGAGGAGAGAAGATAGGAGGCCTTTGAAATGTGGGTATGGAGGAGGATGGAAAAGATCAGCTGGACGGAGAGAGTTCAGAATGAGGAGGTGCTTCGTAGAGTAGGAGAAGAGAGAGCGATTGAAATAATAAAAAGAAGAAAATGCAGTTGGTTGGGACACTGGCTGAGACGTAACTGTCTGTTGGTGACGGCATTGGGAGGATTTGTAACGGGGAGGAAAGCAAGAGGTCGGAGACGAATGAAAATAGTAGACAATATAAAAAGGAAAGAAAGTTATTATAAAATGAAACGGATGGCATAATTGAGCAGAATGGAGGGCAGCCATATGAAAAAAAATGCCTTTGGGCAGAACACTTATTATTACTAACTGGGAAAACTGATTTATATATTGAGCACCCTATTTATACATTGAGATTCGATAGTCATATAAATGGTCCGACACTTTTATCCTTTAGTTCTATTCTAATTATTTAACCTCAACTTATCCAATTATCAACTATTAATTTATCTAAGATTCTTTATTATTAATTGTTTTATGTATTTCAACGTTTCTCTTCTTCAAGTATTTTTATCTGCTTTTTGTTCTTATGCCGTTCCTGTTGTATCCTAACGGTTGCAGGCAACATGACCATAAATATAAGTCACTGGCAATGAAAAATGGTTTCATGCTTATACACATTTACTATTAATTCACACATAATGTTTCACAAGAATAACATCATACCTCAAAAATTACGTAAGGGAAAAGAAAAGAAATTGGTAAGGGAGTAAAATAGTTGTCTTTTAACTGAGCTTCATATAAGTTTCCTTCAAGACCTCCAAAAGAGAGATGACAAATGTTACAAGCGATATCTTCACTTTATTTAATATACTACTTCTTAAATAACTGTTAAATCTAAAAAATAGCAATTTTTCCTATATCAAAATGATCCATTTTTCGTTTGGAGACCAATACTTGGGGTATACTATAGGCCATTTTTGAAATTTTTTATTGAAAAATATTAAATGGTTACCGTTTTGGTTAAGAAGTCTAGTTCGAAGTCTTTTTAAATAATTTTTTTTTCAGTGACGTTAAAATAATACGTCACTTTTATTCTTTGCATTTAAAATTGTGCATTTTCATCACATAGGAGCTCCCTGGGTAATTGAAGTGTGTTGGCTTCATTTTGAAAAATGTTAAAAAGTTATTTAACGTGGTACTTGTATTTTATTAATACTCTGTATAAATAATATATATATATTTGTATATAAAATAAGTAAACTACAAATATGTTGCAATATAACAAAAATTAAAGTAATACGTACGAAAATATGTAATTCTTTTTCTCCTTTAATAATATTTAAATATAAATATTTTAAAAACTACTATCAAGACTCTGGCTTCCTGTTATTGTGAATATTTCCTAACAAGAAGCATTGTTTTATTTTATATTTTTTTATACAATTAAATGTTTGTAATTTATAAGTGCGTAACTGGCCATATAAAAAATTCATACATTTATGACAATGAAATTACGATTAAAATCCTTAGAGCCTTTTTAATTAGTTATATGCATATACATAAAAAAAAAAATAACTGAAAAACAGACTTAATAAGAATATATTACTCATCGACGGAAAGTATAAAATAAATGTTTAATTTGCGTACTTAAGTAACCGTTAATTTATGAGTACTATACCTGGGTAGATGCATGCAATCTGTTTGTTACGTTAAGAATAGTCTACCGTACATTTAGATGAACAGAATTAGTAATTAGCGTAGAATTTTACTATCTCATTCAGCTTCAAAATAACAAACTAAAAAATAAGAACAGTAATACTCTCAAAATTACAATCAATAACTGCAGTGAATCATTGGTTATATTGGGTGAGGGAAATTACAATTACAATTTATGTTAAATATTTGAATTAATGATTCGACAGCTGATTTTTCATCCTTAGTTCTAAAGCAAATTATTACACATCATGGGCAGTATTATAAAGCAGTTCACGGAACAAACTTGATTAAATATAAAATATCTACCGCATCTCAAAATCTGTTACATTGATACTTTAATTTTATGCAAAAATATACAATTGCAGATGATATAATTTTTAAATTATAGATTTAATATTTTTCATCAACCACATAAGATCAATCGGAATATTTTGAACAAACCATTACTTGGACGATCGAAAATTAAATTCTTGTTTTTGATTTTGTTCTCGAACAAGTGAAAATCAATATTTAAATGTAAATAAAAAACTCTTAATATCCTGCTGAAATAATTTATAATTATTGTAATTTAATAAATATTCAAAATAGTAATATATAGCCTATAATTTATCTTGGGAGAGCCGTTAGTAGGGTTGCTGTTATCACCTACACTTTTTAGCCTAACATACAATTGGGATAAATAATAAGAAAATATTCTGATTAATGTAAAATTGTCTGTTTTATTGTAAAAAGAACAAAGTACAAACGGACTGAAATAAATTTAGTAAAAATTTACCACAAATTTAAAAACTCAAAAAAAAATATCTGGTTGAAAATAAATACGCCTAAGAATAAAAAAGGTTTATTCAACAAATTATTGAGTGTAAAAAATATATAATTAGTTAACGAACTGAGAATTAACTAATGAAATAAATGGTACCTACTTATAATATCTACAGAATCGTTCAGTATAGAAAGTCTCAACAAAAAGTTAATTAACTGGAAAGCATTGGTATTATGAAGATACATGCCGTCCTCTCACTTCATTCATTAGTAGTATGTTCTAATAACAACTACACTCATCAACTAACAAACGTTTCAAAAAGGACTTTAAAAGCATATACAAATTTATTAAGATAACATACAGATTTGGTTGAGGTCTTATTTCACAGAAAAACACACATCAGGTTTGTCCCCCAACATTCACAATGTTGGGGGACAATGATATGGTTTCCATTGGTAATACAATAAACATCTCACCTGAAGTCGATTGTCGATTCACCTGAAGTCGGGCGTTACCTCTGCCGCTGCAAGGTTAATTCGAAGTCTTAGCTCAACGATATCAGCAGGGAAAGGTGTTAAATAAACCCTATCTTTAGTGAAACCCCACAAGGAATATCTAGAAAGGTCAAATCTGTGAACCGAGGTGACCATGCAATTGGACCTTCACAACTAATCCATCGACCTTAGAATCGAATATCAAGAAAATCTCGGACTTTTAGACGGTAGTAAGGTGGTACCCCGTGTTACTGATAGTAATGGTATCCATCTTGGTCATCATCGTCTAACTGAGAAATCAGAAAATTTTGAAGCGTGATTAAATAAACGATACCATTTACGATTGCCTCCTGGAAAAAGAACGGACCGTACTGTATTTTTTGCTTAGGGCACAAACAAAAATTAACCTCAGGGCTATGAGGATTGTGCTGCAAAGTTTCATGAGGGTTTTCGCGATCCCGTATTCGGCAGTTATGTATGTTCACCTTGCCACTGATGTGAAACGTTGACTTATCGCTAAAAATTACACTGTCTAAAAATTTATCCTTGTCTGCAACTTCATCCGAAATTTTCACACAAAACTGCAGCCGAGCAACTACATCTTCATCTGTAATATGTTTCACCACGGTTAGTTTGTATGGCATCGAGTGCAACTGTTTACTTAACACGCGCTAGACAGTCCTTTGTGGAATACCAGTCTCACATGACGTACGTCGAATTGATTTCTTCGGACTACGTGCAATGCTTTCTTCAAGTTGTTCCTCAGCAGTATCAGGAACGCGTGGGCGTCCTGGTGATTTTGTATGTTTAACAGAACAACCTGTCGCAACGAAGGTTTGGTGCAAAGAGTAAATTGCACGCATATTAGGAGGCTCCCAACCGTACTCTCCACGAAAATTACGTTGAACTGTTGACAGCAAATCGTGAAACCAAAAAATATAGCGAGCACGTTCTTCGCCAAAAAATACATCCATTTTTAACTACATTGGTGACAGTGCTGGAGGCTGAAATTCGGTACTAATGAACTAAATGAGTCAAAACTTGATGCATTTTGTTACGAAAGTAGACCTCAACCGAATCTGTAAGGCAACTAAATAAATAATTATATGTTTTTAAATTTGTGAAGTACTTTTTGAATCAACCGTATCTTTTATTATTCCTGCCAGGAATGATGTAACACTATTTATTAAAACTGCTTAAATATGATTTTATGCCTTAATAGATTACAACTGCATGTTGCATAACAGAAAATCGTAAAACAAATTATTTTTAAATTAACCAGTAATAATAATTTAAAAGTAATGTTTTAATATAATACGGATGTTTGTTTTGTCTTTTTTATTAAAATTGAAAATAATAAACTATTTTAATCATTATGATGTGAGTACGTGCAACTAACAAGAAATACAAGCTTGTATAAAAAAAGAAAAAAAAGAAAGCCAACAAAGTTAGCAATAAAACTAAAAAAAGATACATTTAAGAAAGAATCAATAAATCACTGTAATTTAAATATATATTACGTACACATCATCAGCGAAATGTAACCAAGCGTAAAATGTAAATATAATTACCATAAAATTGTAAATAAGCAGATATATCTAAATAATTGACAGGAAAACATACTGCAAAAAGAGATATAAATCTTTTCAATTGATTTTTAAAAGAAAATTACACGAATTAATGTATATAAACATAACTATATTTACGTTAAAATTAATCAAATAAGCTAAAAAAATAATAGTTATGTAATCGAATTAGAGTAGAGTAAAGTAGAGGTGATTGGTTATGTTTGTAAAATTTTAAGAAAATTGATCCCAAAGAAACTACCTATCCCACTCCTTGGAGATACGAACCCCAAACTTTTACCAACAAACTGCCCCACATGATAAGGTCTCTTATTTCGTCAAAATCGGTTTATCCAGTCAAAAGTTTTTAAGCTTCAAAACCGCCAACATAAGTATGTACAGACGAACATTACCTCCCACTTTTTGTTTTTATTTTTGGGTCCTTGGGTCATGAAACATCGAGAAAAACAAATATCTCATTTTTTTACTGATTATCATAATTTTCTTCTCGCAGAATAACTCTAGAGCTATGACACCAGGAAAGTAAAAACTAAAGAAATAACTAATTAAGAAAAGAATCTTTCTCGCCTATCGTATATTAAAATTAACTCGACTTTATACCAATGTGAAATAGACAAAAAAAAAAAAGACTTAAAAATATGTCTTATTAACTGTTTATTGTTATACTCGGCAAATTCAGAAAATGTTAGGGTTACAGTTTACAAGTTATCGCAATTTTTTTAAGTAATACAAATTTCAGTAAGGATTGATAACTATTTGTAAATAAAAAACTAATTACCATTTACTTAAAAAAATTACTAAAAAAATTTTTGTCAAATTTCTCAAGGACTAAAAACGCTGTCAAATATTCCATATGTATATAGAGTATATATAAAGAAAAAAAAACATACAGTAATGACAAGCAAATTAAAACAAATTAACTATATTTCTACAAGAGCAAAAAGAGCCCGAAAAGACTTACATCCCTTTCCCGGGTAAATTAAAAATTGCATGACAACCCATCATCGAGATATTTATTAGGTGTTAACTGTACAGATTATCCCACTCGTAACCGAATGATTTCAAAATTCAATCTCGTAAATTTCTTAAATATAAGACCTATTTTAGCTAGTACATTTTTTGCAATACCCGAAAAAATGTAAAAAAGGATTTTGCTCTCCTCCTTTTAATTAATGGTCCGATGAGAGACAACGAACTAAAAGTGTACTTGGCATCAATGGTCCCTTACACCGCGCCAAATTTCATAAAACCTTTACATAGTGTTAGAAGAAATCTGATTCACTTTGACGTTTATACTCTATTTCTATACAGTATAATCGTCTTCTCCATAACTCTTATATGAATAAAAATAATGTAATTTTTTTTTCAGAATAACACGTCTGATTTCCTCTAATAAATAAAGATTTGATTAATCTGATAGTTAAAAATATATTAATTATTACACCGCTATTTAAAATTTTTAAAAAGTAACATTAGTTTTGTCTAAAACTTTAGAAGTTTTTCATTATCGGAAAAAGTTAGTTTTTTTAAAATTAATAATGTACGTTTCAAACGCCAACCGTGAAGGTGGACTCATCTTTTTATGAAATCTAGAATAAAACTTTTATTTAATAACATCCATGGGTATAAATTACTATAGGTTTTGTAAAATTTGTAATGTTATGTAGCACGTTGAAGGATTTTAACAATAATTTTTTTCCTAATATGTAGAACAATTGCTTTCAGAAATCATGTTGAAAAATGTATTCCATTGTAACGTAAATTAACTAAGAAAGATTGTTTTTTTAATTGATTATACTGTATGCATTAAAAATTAAATTTAAAATAAGCTAACAACAAAGTTGTAATACTTTCCTGGCATTGGTTATTCATTCTTGTACTCATATAATGGAAAAATAATGATGTATGAAAATAAACTAAACATTTTTTTTTTTAATTCTAAAAATCGAATTAAGAGTCACATGTACTAGCGGTAGGAGAAAGTTGTAAACTGTAGAAGAGAAGGATGGTTGGTGAATTTAGGTTTCGTGGACAGGATAACAGTCAGTTTATTAACAAAGTGGGTGCGTGTGCGTGCATTTTTGTTAGTTAATGCTTTAAAGTTATTGTTTATGCTTTACACTTTATGCTTTAAAGTTATTACCACTAAAATGTTGTGTAAGTAAGCTCACACGACATTGCCGACGTACCTATTGACATATGTTGTCAAATACAACCGACAGCTTAAGAATTAAATTAAAAAAAAAAAAAAAAAAAAACTGAAAAAGTTCGTCTATAGTTTCCTTCCTTCATGTCCCTACGATTTTTTTTTTAAATACTATGTTTTCCTCATTTGGCTGTTACTATCAAGTTCTCCCAACCGTAAAAATCCCTCCTATTTGTTTAAAAAAAAGAATACTGGGAAAAATAAACTTAAAAATTCAAAAAGTAAATTATATCTTACTAAAATAGTTTCAAACAAGAATTTATTTATTCTCTTAGCAGCAGATTTATCTATAATTATAATTACTTGTATTGTTTTTTACATGAATTATGCTTTTATAAAAAAATGACCAAGAAAGGCCGTGATTGGAGCCCAAAACATAATAAATAGAAGACGAACAAGCTACCATTTTGCCTCGGAGGTTGGTTGAAATTTACAGTACTATAAGAGACACAGTAATAATATTGGAAAAAATGGGTATAATTTATTTATTTGTATAGCAAAAACATGCTTACCCCCGCTTACAGTTACCGACGGATAATAATGAATTTGGTTTAAAGAAAACCGTGAATTACCGGGATTCAAACCCGATGAAAGGCAAAGATGCTACCATTCCGAACGTTGCATAGAAATTGAGATCTCCGAATCATAAAAAACACAAAATGAAAACGAAAACCTTTGCCAAAAAGTTATGTTATTCGATTATTGACAATCGAATCTTATAAAATTTCCATTGTTCGGTAGGTAAATTGTTTCATTGGTTTTCATTATCATTTAATTTTTATAAAAAACCTAAAATAAATATTTGACAAGATAATTAGTATAAACCTAATTAATTATTATAACAAAATCCAACCTACAAAAAACAAAAAAAAAAAAAAAACAATGCTTCGAAAAACAATATAGAAAATTATTAAATAAAAAACTATTTTGTGGAATTTCGCCAAGTTTATTACTATTGTTATTATTGCTAACAAAAAATGTGAAAAAAGAAATAATGGTTAAATAATAACCTAATTTATTCAGTTATTAATTATTCAATGCAATAATGTGATCTTTGCAACAGGCTAGCTTAGAAATTATATCTAACAAATTAACATATATAATTAATTAATCATAACATTCATTAAAGACCGATTGGTCAGTAATTTTCATAAGATATCTTAAAAAAATTCTAACCTACTATTATTATGTTTATTAAAAAAACAAAAATATATTTAAACATTTTTTGCAAGATTGTATTATTTAAATTTTTTTAACTGAGAGTGTCACTCTTGTATGTATGATATAAGTTCCAAATTCAGATTTACACCATATTTGACGTATAGGAAATCGCTTTTTTCTTTTTAAACTAAGTGAGTCTATTTTACATTCTTTTTTAAAGTTAAAAGAAAAAATTAAGCATATAATTCTCACAAAATAGAAAAAAATAGTTTAGCAAGAAAACAAATTATACGGATCTTGATCATCTCCAGACAAATCACTATTCTGAAAAATATTAAGTATATTCAAAGGGAAATTTTATCTTTTGATACTATAAAGCATCTTTCGATCCTCAGCTACAAGTGTCATTACAGACATAAACAACTAGACGAACGCGTGGTATTTTTTAATGACGTATTAAAAAACAATACAACAGTAGAGCAAAACAAATTTTTTTAAGGCTGTGACTTTAAATCAGGAAGAATCCCTTCAACTTCAAGATATTCATTATACTAAGTACAAGATACAGTATTACAGAACTATTAAGATTTTTTACGCACTGAAGTGAAAAGACGTAAGTGAAGGCCGACTATGTTTTTTTTTTGTACTATATACGTTGTTTTCCACTGTATTTACGAATATTTTTCTTTTTTGCGTTTTAATTTAAAAAAGTCTGTTAATACAGTATTTATATTTTTGATAATGTGTATTAAAAATGTGTGCGTTAAACTTATTTTTTGTTGAAAATTAAAAGGTGGAAAATGTAGTAAAATTTTTTTAACTTTAATTATACTCGCTGTAAGTACTGTATACGATAAAAACACATTTTTGTTACTATTTATGTAGTTTTAAGTATTTTTTTTTATAATAAATATTTCGTTCAAAAAATATTCTATAATTCGGAATTTTCCAGAATTCGAACTAGGCTTTGTTCTGTATATTCCAAATTGAAGACATTTCATTGTATTATTATTTCTTCTTTATTTGCTTTTTTAAATATTTTTCCTCTGGGTCTACGATACATTTAAATCAATAAACAATTATTTAAGAAATGCCACCTAGATTTAAATTTTAATTAAATATTTTGTAAAGCTTTTTGAGCGTTTCCTTATCCAATTTTTAAAACTTTTTGTTTTATTTTCGAAAATAGTTTAATTTTAGTGAGTTTTTCAATATTTATTTTCTTTCGTTTTAAAATTACTTGTTTAAAATAAATCCCATTATAGATAAAGTAAGTGCCTATTTTTTTTCTTAGAGGGGTTAAACAGGCTTTATCTAAAAGCCACTTCAATCACTGTGCAGCTACGGGAAATTAAACAGTCCCAAACTGAAGGAATGAATGTTAGTGTGTATTCACACTTTGTATGGAATTTTCACACTACAAAAATTCCCATTTCATTTCATCCTCTGAAGCAATATCTAATGATGGTCCCGGAGGCTAAAAACCAAAAACCCCGTTTTTTTATATAAATATAAAGTCATTATTTAATTTTAAATACGCGTGGCGCAGTGGTAAACGTCTCGGCATTTCATCCGGAGGTCCCGGGTTGAATCTCGGTCAGACATGGCATCTTTTCATATGCAACAAAATTTCCATTTCATAATCTCATGAATAAGCTTCGAGTTTATTTGGTAAATTAATCATAAAAAAAAAAATATTTGCAGTAAAGTATTTGCGATTTCATTTTGTAATTAATTTTATTACTTTATTTTATTTATGATATTATATACTTATTTTATTTCTTTTTAGAGTTTAATTTCGACGAATTGCTTGTTCTTTATTTGTAATTTTTTTCTTTAAATTGTAAAAATCTCGTATTTTATTAAAGAAAAATTAGCATCCTAAAATTTTGAAAAATATTAGCTATTTATTCATGTTCACTACTTTTATTATTCTACCTGCAATAACATTTATCGTTACAAGAAAAAATAAAACTTTACAATCTTTATTAGTTTTCATTTAACTACATTGATACCTTTATTTTCTGAAAAAAAAAATGAAAACAAAATTCATAAATATTTCTTTAATTGAATGACTGGTAGATATACGCAACTGATAATAAAAATTAAATAAAAAGTAACTATTTAAAAGCTTATTTAACTGAGCCTTGGAATTTATCCTAACTTTTTAGTAAGTAATACTTATACAATATTTACTAAATATTATATCTACTTATAAAATTTATTAAAGATGATGTCATCCTGCTCTTTTTAATAAAAAAGTTGGATTACGTTTAATTAAAATGTATGACATATTCCTGAGAAAGGTAGTTAATATGTCGAAAATGTTTATTCTAAAAACAAGATCATTTAAAAAGGGCAAAGAGTTTTTATCCTTAATTCTATTCTTTCTTGTTTCCCGGGTACGTATTTTTAGCGGTATAGTATAACTAACTACAGATGTTTCCATTTCATTAGTATATCAATTTATATATTGAGCATTCAGAAGTTGGGTGGGATATTAAGCCTAAATCTTAATTTTTTTCCCGTCTGATATAGTTTTTTTATATCTTCATTCTGAATTAACGGATTATTATGAACTACGGAAACCTTATCTTATAATTTTACGCAATCAGTAGATCATTATTTTTTTACGTAATTCAATATCTCTTAAGAGGCTTATCACATTCGGTTCATGTCTCTCAGTGGACGCAATTTTTGGATTATAATTCTTTTATAATATTCTCATTTATGATTTTTTTTTACAGTCTTTTCGAAGAAAAACACGACATTACTTTCAATTACATGGTAGGATTCAGGGGTGAGATTGGATTTTGTTTACGTTTTGAAATATGAGGAGTACGAAAATACCACTCATACATAACATTTTGTGGCTCGAAAATCTCCAAAACTACTAGATCAATTTCATTAAAATTTAGATATAGTGTAGTAGTGCATGTGAAAATTTATGAAGATTAGTTGAATCGTTCTTTAGTTAAGTTCAATTTAAGGTCCACAACAGACAATGTAATCTCAATTTGAGGTTATGTTATCTTTGGAATAGTATTTTTCATACGCGCTTTTGCACTGTGACAGTAGTAAATGAGTTTAAACTTAATCTTGTGTGTAGGTTTTACTTGTTATCTTTATTATTTCATCAAATTACGGTTAAAATAAGTTAATTTTCTTATAAACAGGAAATATATTTTAATATTAAATAAAAAATATTATACCTCTTTTTTGTTTTCTCATTAATTTATGTTTTGTATATTTCTTATGCAAAAAATTATATTAAATAAAATAAAAATTCGGTCTTGTTGAGCAGGAATGCGCAAGATTTCTTTTTTTTATATCGCCACATAAGCTTGATGCTATTGTATGTGGTAAATGGAGAAAGAATTTTGTAGTTTATGAAAAAATGTCATGCCTGACTGGGATTCGAATTCAAAAACTACGGATGAAAAGCCAAGATGCTACCACTTTGCCCCAGAGATTGGCTTAAACCGATATCATTTTTTAATAGGGTCAAGAATTTCTTCTTTATTTTTCTGTTTAACCTCCGGAGCCACCGTAAGTAAAACTTAGAATTTGTTTTCTTTCTTCAAAGGATGAATGAGGATGATATGTATGAATGTAAAGGAAGTGTAGTCTTCATCCAGGTCGACCGTTCCTGAGCTGTGTGGTTAATTGAAATTCAACCACCAAAGGACACTCACCGGGTCTAGTACTAAACACGTCTTCGTAAATCAGCTGATTTCGAAGTTCCAGTGGTCAAATCCTAGTAAAAGCAGTTACTTTTATACGGATTTGAATACTAGATCGTGGATACCGGTGTTCTTTTGTAGTTGGGTTTCAGTCAACCACACGTCTCAGAAATGGTCGACCTCAGGCTGTACAAGAATACACTTTACTTACACTCATACATATCATCCTCATTCATCCTCTGAAGTAATACCTGACGGTGATTCCTGGAGGCTAAACAGGAAAAACCCACCAAAGGACACCGGTATCCACGATCTAGTATTCATATCAGTACAAAAGATCAAAATCTACTTTTAAGACCGAGAGTATACAGCTAAGTCAAGTCGTGAACTGGTTCAATTATCAGGAATTTATTATTTTAGGTTAATAACCATCTAATTGACGGAGCCATCAATATCGATTGATATTCTTTGTAAAAAAAGAAAAAAATCAACTTATAATGGGATTTCTTAAGGAAGAATTTATAATAAAATTAATCGAAAGTAAGCAGAAGCGAATCCACGAAGTTATTAAAGCTAAGAGCTTATTATTAATATTCCTCCTAAGCAGCAGCCAATCAGATAACCTTAGTGGTGAAGCTGGAAAAATTAAGGAGATCTTTGATTTTTATTTTATATTCTGGAAAATGCAATTCAAAGATCTATTTTCATAAAAACGTTTTGTTAGAAAAAATTTACTGTTTATAAAAAACAAAGTCTTACAATTAAAAAATACAATATTTCTGAAAAATTTATAGTACACGGTTAAGAAAAATGATAATTAAACATAATCGTAAAAATTTTAAAAATGTAAAGCATAGAAAATTCAATTTCATGAAATATATATATTTTTTAACGTGTACACGGAAATTTTCTTCAACTGTTGGACTATATTAAAATTACATCAATTTTTGCTCACTTTCTGTTTACTATACAGAGTGATTCACGAAGAATGTACAAACTTTCAGGACATATTGTACTAGCGAAAGTAAAGAATGTTCGTATAAACGTAGGTTCGGAAACGTTTCTTTAGCGATTGTCGGTTGGTGAAAGATTTCTCCCTGATACCTGCGCCTTCGGTAAATTAAGTCACATTAAAATTCTTAGGGACTCAATTAAATGGTAACTTCAGTGATTTTATATGAAACATAAGATAAAAAATTGAAAAAAAAAAATGTTCCAGAACTGTACTTTTAGTATTTTTGAAAAATGTGAGTTAAAATACCAAAGATTGGAGTAAAATAACTTTGGTGAATGAGCAGATAAAAATAACAGATAACATTTTTAAACAAAACTTAGAATTTGTTTAATACTTTAAACAGAATATTCTTTTTTGAGTAAAACTGTATGAATAAAGTTCACAGGAACTAAATACAGACGCAAGAATTTCGAAGTTTATTAAAAACAAAACATATAAAAATGACATCTTAATTAGTCATTAAACAAGAAATTTTTCAATATTACAGAACAAAAGAATTGAATAAGTTTTGTGTGTTTATTATCTTTTTTCTTTGTTAAATATATTTGTATTTTCTTTGTAAATAATTTGTATTTTTATTGATATAATTTATTAATAACCAGACGCTTTTTCTAAGATTATAATAAATCAACGAACATTAACGATAAAAATTAGAAGTAAACAAAGAAAGTTCATTCCTTCTCTTTAGTGCATAAATAAGTAACATTAAATTTACTCATGGCATTCTGTTTTAATAAATACTTAACCTGTTACTCTAAATCTTAAATTAAGGCATGTATATACAGAATGATTCTGATTATTTCAAACAAATTTAGATAAAATTAATTTTTAATTAACTTTAAAGATTTCTAATAAACTGTTTTATTTGATTTTTCTTTTTTTTATCTTTTATTGTTCATCTTTCGTGTAATTCTTTTATTTTGCAATACTCGTAACTTTGTTTCGTTTAATTCAAAGTTAAAGTCTGCCAAATTTTGATAAGTTTATTTCTTATAAACTTCGAAATTCTCACCTTTGCATTTAGTTTTTTTGAGGGACTTAATTCCATACCATTTTACGCAGAATCAAATTCTCTACGAATTTTGTTTAAAACTTTTATCTAAACTCTTACTTTTATAACTTTTAGATAAAAATTATCTAACAAAGTTATATTACATCAAATATAGAATAGTGTGTTTTTTGACTTTAATCTTTTATCTTTTGACCCACATTTCTCGAAGACTAATAAAATTCACTTCCGGGGTTTTCAATATTATAGGTCAGATTTCATGTTAAACCACTAAGTTTACCCCTTCATTTAGGTCTCAAGAATTACAGTCTGGACTAATATTACAGGAAGCGCAGAAATCAGGGCGAAATCTTTCGCCAGACGACACTTGCTAACAAAGCGTTCCCGTACCTTTGTTTACATGAACTATGAATTATGTTTCTGCTTTCATATTCTCCATTTTACGATCAATTCGATGAAATATTAATTGTTTTTATTTATTGTTAATTCTGGTATTGTAAATTAGTATCAAATTAAGCAATAATTTTCTCACAATAATAGACCTAATAATTATGACAAAAAATTACATCAATTTTCTCCCATAACTTGGCTATTTGTTAACCGATTCAAAAAAATAAATTATCATTTTGTTCAAAAAAAAAGGCTTAATATTTTAGAAAATAACATAAATTTTGATAAAACTAATTATTACAGAGATATAACGGATTGAAAAATAAACGTGGCCGCCATTTTATAATTTGTAAAGGTATTTAAGTCCTGATTTTTTGCTAATTTTAAAACTTTATTACCAAGACGCTTACCAAATGTTAATGTTATTCGTCTATCCGAACTTGAGATATAAATAATTATATAAAAATAAAAAAATGGTGGACAGGGAGAGAACGAAGGAGAAATTGAGATATTTCCTAAAGATATTTTTTGTTTAGTTTTACAAGTAGAATCCGAAAAAGTATAGCCAGCCCACGGTTTTACCAAAGCTCTGTATAATGAATTGCTCTTATAACGTTATTGACGTAAACAAACTTTTAATTAATAAAAACAGTTTGATGTCAAAAAATAAAATACAACAAAAATAATTTCAAGAAAAACATTTGAATATAGTTTTAAACAACATTCGTTTTCCACAGGCATATCTAAACGCAATATTCTTGGTAAATCTTTCATCCAACCGTACCAATACCGAAATGTTACGCGAAAGAATCATCCTTACATCACAAAACCTAAGATTAAAGCCTGCTGCTTCAACCATACCTAATATTAATAATTAATATTCCACGGTTCTTAATATTTGAAATTCATAACTTTTGTTCTATTCATCGATTATTAAATCCGGCACTAATTATTAAATATCCAACTAAACAAAAAACTTATACCTGTAATTGATAACAGTTAACGTACTTGTATATATAACAAATGTATCCCTCATATTAAAATTTATTTTAATATTTATTCGTATTAAATAATTTATTAATATTTATTTATATAAACTTACAGTTGAGCGCTGTAATACGGCATCACATCATTAACAACAGGATTTGCTAATGTTGTGTAGCATGTACCGGTTTGTAGAATATGACATCGATTTTTAGTTGTTCGACGTAGAAATGATACGTTCCAGGTACGAAGGATGATAAGTTTGAATACATTTCCAGTTTGAAGAATTTTTGAATCCAAAATTTTAAACGACAACGACGAAATTTTTGTGATATTATAATTAACTTTTTGTTAACGAAATATTTATTTCACGTATTTTCTTATAATTTAAAAAAAACACACACTTAATTTAAGACACTTTAGCACCCACTTAATTTAAATATACACTATAAAAAGAAAAAGAGAAGATAAGCTTAAACCGTAAAATGTTTGATTAAATTAATATTTTTATTTATGAATAAATGATTTTATAAACTAAGTAAAAATAATGTTCATTATGAGAAATGCTCCTTGCAATAAATAAAATTATGATGATTTAATATAACTAGACAATAAGATAACAATTGAATATATATATATATATATATATATAAAAGTAATATATATATCCATATATATAACTTTTAAATATAATTATAATTTTAATTAAATAAATTTAGGTCTAGCAAGTAATATAAGATAACAGGAAAGTAAAGAACTCTGGCCTTAATACGATTATTTTTATAATATACCATACGATAATGACCAAACTCTCTCTCACTCTCTCTCTCTCTCTCTCTCTTTCTCTCTCTCTCTCTCTCTCTCTCTCTCTCTGTGTGTGTGTGTGTGTGTGTGTGTGTGTGTATCTGTGTCTTTCACAGGCACGCACCACGCGTACACACGCCACCAAAATCTATGTAAATGGATAAAACAGAAAACAAAGAATGTAAAAGCGAAATTTTTTTATTTATTACTTATTTTTATCGTATGTATTTGGCAAAATTGAAAATAACTTGATTTATAAAAAAATTAAGTGATGTAGACGTCAGTGAATATATTTTACACATTTTATATATTTTAGTAGGATTTTTTTTGCATATATAATTTAATAAAAATATAAAAATGAAGCTGTTGTAGATATTTTATATTTTATTTAAAAATATACGTGTAAGGTTCTTGTAAAGTTTTAAACATACAAATTAAAAAATAAATCAAATTAAATATGCGCTGAAAAATTATAAAAAATATTTTTAATATGAATATAACATTAAGAAAAAAACTATGATGAAATAAAAAAAATAATAAGTGAAAATATCTACTACAATAAGACCAAAATTAAAAAATAATATATTTAAAAATATGTTATTAAAATAAAAATTACTGTTATCTTTTCTGCTAAGATCATTATAGTTCCGAAACGGAACCACTAAATTGTCAAAACTTGTATTCATAAGTTCTGACAATGAAGTGGTTCTGAAACATGGGATAAAAGAATGAGGGGTTTTTTTAACTTTCGGGAGCACCGCTAGGTATTGCTTCAGAGGATGAGGTGAATGACAAGTAGCGTGTGAAAATGTTATGCCTGACTGGGATTCGAATCCGGGACCTCCGGATGAAAAGCCGAGACGCTACCACTCGCGTCACGGAGGCCGGAAAAAGAATGAAGCTAAGAAAGGTAAACAGTATTCAACATAGAAATTTAAAATATGTAATACGAAACTAAAAATTAATAAAAAAAATTCTTCTTTAAATTTTGCCTTTTTAAGTCGGCGTAAAATTAAAAAAAAATGTTTAAAAATTTTTTGATTGGTTATCAGAGGTAATTTATGTCAAACCTAAAAGGCTTATTCTACAAAAAGGTCTTCTGGACATTAAGGTATACCATTCGAAATGGTCCTGTCCACACACAAAATATCCAAAACGTACTATAATGTTAAATGTCAAAAATATAAAATGTCCAGGCATGGTATTTAATATCATCCGGTAACTACATTATCCTAAAATGTCAATAATTTTCTAAGGAGGTTAGAAATTAGAATATGAATCAACTATTTACTGACTTAAGATAATACACCATTGTATTGCAATCAAGGTAATTACTAAATGCGAATACATTGTTATTGAATAAAAAATTAGGATAATATGAATTTATTTTATAATTTGTCATCATTCTGCTGAGCCGGATCGTTGTGAAGTTTCAAACGATAAGAAACTCCCTTAAATAGCGGGGAACATCGTTTCCGTCCTTACACTGCTGACACTGGTTAACCAGTGCGGGCACTCTTTGTTAGTTTAAGATTTATCTTTTGGTGAGCGCTTGTTAAGCAAGAAATACCTCTTATTTTTTGTATTAAAATAATTGAAGCAGTGGCTCTCGATGTATGCAACTGTATCATAAAATTTTCTAAAAGTTATTGACGCAACCATGACAATATTTATAATGTATCGTTAACAGTAGGAAATTCAATGATTTATATTTTATTGACATAACCACGAAAAGGTTTCAGACAACCTTTTTAGGTTATATTTAGAGGACTAACAACCACTTAAAACGGATTCGATCCTGTGCCTATCAAGGAAGATATGATTTTTTTTTGTCCTTGAAACCCCATTTTTTGTACCTTTACCCTCATCCAAAGAATATTAGGAACTTTAAACGAATTCGATATTTTACTTAATAAGAAAGTTATAGCGATATTTTGATTTTACTGTCTTTTTTCTGTTTTGGTCATCCCTTGGATATATATATAATTTTATTACCGAAATATTCTCTATAAGACATATACGAAAGGAAAAAATTATGTTCTTTACAACCAGTTAATAATAGATAAAATGTAATTACTTCTTCAGGATTATTATTTAAAATAAACTCTAATGCTCATCCAAGATTGTGGAATTAAAAGTCAAATAAAATCAACCCATTCATTTAATTTATTAATTGCGCTATTCAAAGTTACATAAATTTAATATTTAAAAATCAATGTTCTAAAATTACATGTCGTTGTCCTCATAAAGAAAAACTTAACATTTTTTAAATTAGAAATGATATAAATGTTTATGAATAATCAGAAAAAACATACAAAAGCTACGTTACCATAAAACAAAATAGACTTATTATAAGCGAGTCCTTGAATAAGGTATGTAGATAAAATATTAATTAAAAATAGAATTATTGTATAAAGCCGATTTATAATTACATTTTTAACAATAGAATCACTTTTTATGATCTATAACGCTTCGGAAAAAAATTTAGTATAAATTAAAAAAAAAAATACTATTATTTATTCTATTGTAAAAAATTAAAATAGGAATTATAGAGATAACAACCCATACCAGTTACACGCATAGGCTCGTTGCGAGTCTAAGCATATTACGTCAATGCGAATGAAATTGTTGGATGTGCTTGTCACACCCCTCTCCACTTCACTTCTAATGAGTAGTAACAGAAGTTTTAGGGTTATTTAAAACAAAACTGTTGATCAACTCTAGGCAGTAAATTGGGTTTTACATTGCATTTAGTGGTGCGCATTTTTCCCATTTTATAATACAGAATCAGGGTCTCTCACCTTGTACTGGATCGTCCAACAAACTTCGACAAAGCAAATTCAAATTGTTCCCTTCTAAAAATGTAGTTTTTTTTAGTGTTGAAAAATAGGTTGACCGAGCAATATTTACCTGTTCCATATTCCTATAATTTTAGAAATAATAAGCTTACTTAATTTACAATATTATTTTGTCTTTCAATTAGCATTACATACCCAAACACACCTTCTTATATACCGTAGTATAAAATGATGATTAAATATACATTTACATTATACTACTAAATAATATGCAAGATAATTTATTTCAGGCTGTCAATTTTCAGCAAATCCAATAAAAAAATGTTGGTGCAAGTCACGTTGTTATAAACTTTTCAATATTAAATTTATGGGTAATTCGTTACTGGCAAAAAAAATCAAGAAAGTAAGAATAGTCTAGAATGAACAGAGACACATCCCTCCATCCAATTAATAACTTTGTACAAAACAGACTTAAATTTCTGATTTTTGTAAACAATTTTAAGAACAAGATTTCTCAATGCAAGAATAACTGCTTTTTAGTTGCATAATTTCTAAACATATCTCATAATCATATGTATGAATATGAGAGTAAATACGTTTTTTATGACGCTAATCTGATTCTAAATGAACGCAAATAGTTTTCGTGTAATCAAGTGTTTATTTCAGGATAGGGCTAATAAATTTCCTGGATGTATGCATCGTTGCATCGTGCTTCTGAGATAGACGTAACATTGCTGATAGCGTGGATCGATCACCATTAATTATAAGGACAGTATTTTACTTTCCCGTCTAGATAGCGTTATATCAGAGCTGTAGCTCTAGAGGGAAAAGTATTCTAATCGGTCCAGTTTGGGAATATGCGGTTTTCACCGGATCTTGATGTTTTGACATCTAAGAAAACTCAAAAAACCAAAACACCGGATGGAAATTTTTCGGAAGTTCGTATGTGTGTTTGGTGTTTAACATCTTATACCTCTAGAACTATTGGACCAATTTTGAACAAACTTGATCAGATTACTTCTATGTGTGGTGTATTGTTGCCATTAAATTTTCAACTTAAAAGATCAAGGGAGTGAGACTGTAGAGCAAGATCACCTCAGTATCTCGAGATTTCGCCTAATTAAAGTCATATTTTTCTTAAGCACATCTCTTAACAATTAAAAAAATAAGAATATTTGCAAAAAAATCTTTTGCAAAATTGCACTCCCCGAAAAATGCCCTAAACCAGTGGCTAAGTGGGTATACTGCGTCAATAGTACCCCCGGTCATCACAAGGAGCGCTAGTGTCGCGGTCAGCCATCTTGGTATTTTTCTTTTCCTCTGTGGGAAATTCTTTTTTCCCTCGTTCTCTTGGACCAGGAAATTCGAAATTTCACAGGGTTACCGCTCAAATTATTTTTTAAACTTTAAATATTAATTATTTAATTTAGTTAATATTTCAAAGGTTGGTAGCACTGACGTATAGCTGTCTTAGTCGCCTGATACGTTGTGACGTCGCAGGTGAGCGGTAGAATTAAATAAATTAATAATATTTAAAGTGTAAAAAAGGTTAACTGTCAGACTAAGACTCGAACTCGATCGCTCTGGTGCGTTAGGCCTCGCAGCTACACCAGTCTGCCAACTGTGCAAGCGAAATTTGTTCCACTTAAGTAGAACAAATGAGTTTAGTTTAGTTAGTGCCGTAAAACAGTGTCTTTAGTGTAGTAAAATGGATTATTCCAAAAAATCAATAAAAAATAAAAGGGGGAGGGGGTAAAAAAGAGGGGGTCCGGGTTCGGATAGATACAAAAGAGGAAGTTTGTAAAAAAGACCTCCCCTTTTGATTCCAATCAATTAAAACTTATATTTATTTAACCAATATGTAATACCATTTTTAAATTAATTTATGTGAAATAAATATAATTATATAAAATGTAAAAAACAAATATTTTATTTGATCGGTACACAATAATAAATTGCATAGATACGTAACATTTCATATGTTCTAATCAACGGAAAAACAAACTGGGTGGATCACGTAAGACCATGATAAAATCTTGATTAGTGCAACAAAAACAAAAAAAGAATCAACGTGGTTAAAGTTCATATTAATTATTATTCAATCTAATTATTACCGCTGTTAATAATAAATAAGTAATTTTTATGAAAATAAAATCTGACGTGGACACTACATACATGACTTCTTTGTTCTTCCTGGTAAATTACATAACACATTTTTATTTCCTTGTACAATGTAAAGAAAGTATTGTGGTCGAGAAAAATTTCGGTTTTCAGACAATTTTGACCATCCCTGAATCCATTTTGACTAATTTCGGCGTGACGTCTGAACGTACGTATGCATCTCACGTAATTCAAAAACGATTAGCCGTAGGATGTTGAAATTTTGGATTTAGCACTGTTGTAACATTTAGTTGTGCATCTCGCCTTTAGATTACAATTGACTGAACCAAAAGTGTCAAAAAAAGCCCAAAATCCAAAAAAAAAAAATTTATTTTTGACTTTCTCTTAACTACAGCAATAAGTCATCATTAAGAGTTTTTCAACTATTATCATAAGTGGAACTTATTTTCATTGGATCCAGAGTTATAGCCTAATACATTTTTAATTAATGAAATATTTAGATCAAGGGAAAGGCACAACGGTTCGAATCAGACTTCATCTCTTTTTTTTTAACTTATTTTTTTTAAATTGAAATATATTGATTTACTAATAGCAATAATTTATTGGTATTATTATTTTAATAATCTATTAATAAAAAAATGTGTATATGTAATTTAATAGACGTACAAGAAAGTCAACTGGTGTCCACATCAGATTTTTTTAAAATGAAAAGTTCATAAAATTTTTACTTCATTAATTTCCGATTTTTTTTTTATTGTTATTATTGAATTATTTTTTATCGTAATTTTTTTTACAATCGGGGGTTAATAATTATTAATATATCAATATATTTAAATTTAAAAAAATGGAAATGAAGTCTGATTCTACCGATGTGCCTTCCCCTTATAAGATCCAAATATCTGATTAATTCAAATTTCATTTGGCTATAACTCTGGAACCAATGTAAATAAGTACAACTTATGATATATCGTTGAAAAGCACTCAATGAGGGCTTATTAGTGCAGTTAAGAAAAAGTCAAAAAACCACCTTGTTATGGATTTTGGGTTTTTTTGAACACTTGATCCAGCCGATTGCAATCAAAAAGGGAGGTGCACAACTAGATGTTACAACAGTCCTAAATCCAAAATTTCAATATTCTACGGCTAATCGTTTTTAAGTTATGTGAGATAATTACGTGCGTACAGACGTCACGCCGGAACTAGTTAAAATGGATTCAGGGAAGGTCAAAATGTATATTTCCGTTCAAATCTGAAAACCGAAATTTTTTACGATCACAGTACTTCCTTTACTTCATACGAGGAAGTAAAAAATAGTAAATTAGATAAATGACGATACTAAGTAAATAAAGTGTAAAAAAATAAATAGACATTAAAAAGACGTTAATGAAAGTAATGTGTTTTTTTTATTTCTTAATATGAAGGATGTAATCTGTTCAACTAGTGAACAATAAGATAACCTCCCCCCCAGGCCCATTGAGATGAGGATCAAATATGATATGTAAATGAAGTACACTTCATTTACAGCCTGAGTCTGTACAAGATTACAGTCTGAGTTTACAAGATTACAGTCAGGATGACTATTCCTGAGATATGTGGTTAATTAAATTCTAACAACCGAAGTGTATCGGTGTCTACTGTTTAGTATTCAAATCCGTAAAAAGGCAACCAACTTTTACTAGGATTTAGACCTGAGAACATTAGATTTCGAAAATCAGTAATATGAATTTAGAAAGTTTATTATCCACGTAATCATACTTGTTACTTGTAAGTATAATATTATAATTATAATATATAACAAATATAATACATAATCATTCGATATTTGAACCTTTTTCACAATTTCCAAATTTTCTTTTAAATATAAAAAGATTTGTAAAACAACTTTTACGCAAGTTGGATATTATTAAACAATTTAAACACTTTTTAGAAATATTATTATATTATTTATTATCTGTACATAGATAATAAAATTCATAGAATTCAGTTTTTAAATGTTTAATTATTATTATTAATTAAAATTTCATCGACAGAGTAATATTGCCCGAAACCTTCTAATTGGTGTGAATATCATCTTCTTGTTGCCAAATAAAATTCCACAGTCTGTGCAGTTGAGGAAAGCTGAAGCGAAAAAAGTCAATAAACTTCCCGTTGGAATATTGTACAGAAAATTTTAATTTTGGGAAGTTCCTTTCTCTTTGTAAGATTTTATTGGGGATTTTCTGAACACCAGATACGGACATTATGCGTGTTAACTTTCTTATAAGATGAAATATTAATTCATCACTAAATACAATGCGATAAAGTAGTCGTCATCTTCATGCTGCAAATTTCAGCAAGTCGGCACACATACAGTAGTCGATAGGCTTCAAACGATCTACAGTATTACTAGTTCGCGTCCGGCTTTCCAAATCGATTTTTTGGGATTACTCAGGAAAGACTCCTTAACAAGTTCCAACATCTTCAGACAACCCTCGGTCGTCCTATACTCTTTCCTTTAAGCAGATATCCGGTCGTTTCAAAACGATTATGCTTGTTTACTGTCACGACGATAGTTTACTGTCAAAACGATTATGATTGTTACTGTCACTTGAAGGATTATAGTTAAACTTTCTACAGAACGCACACTGAAAAGTAACTGTTTTCTGCTTTCTGTTTACGAATTGCCATCTTTGGTAGTGGAGCTGTCAAAAGATAGGGAATCAATTAACGGCCATGCGCGTAACTTAAAATATCCTTCTTGCTCTTTGATTCTAGTTTTAAACCAATACTGTACACCTCATCAAAAGAAATATGATAAACAATTTAACCCCGATTTTTTTTTAAATAACCAGTATTTCAATAGAATTTCCTATCCCATTTGGAAAAATTATTCTACTCTTATAAAATCGTTTTTTTTTTAATACTTCGGCAAAAAACGTTTTAGTAAATAAAAAAAAAAAAAAACAATATTTAAAACAATAACTTTCTTAGAAAATGTTTTTAAACTTTTACTGAAAATTTCCTTCCTGTTAATGAAAAAAATCGATAACCAAAGATACAATTTTTCGGAAGCAACGATACAACGTAAAATTTTTAAAACTGGTCATTAGTCAATTGAAGATGATCCTCAACCAAGAAGGCCTTCGATTTCAACTGATGATACACACATTTAGAAAATCGACGATCTGGTGCGTGCAAATCGCCGATTGACTGTCAGGGAACTTGCAGAAAGGGTTACTATCTCGATTGGATCAGGCCATGACATTTTGACTGAAAAATTAAACATGCATTGAATTGCAGCAAAGTTTGTTCCTCGTTTGATGACCGAACGGCAGAAAGAACATCGAGTGGACATTTGCCGGCAACTCCTTGAACAAGCCGATGACGATGAAACATTCATGCAAAGGATCGTAACGGGAGATGAAAGCTGGGTTTACGGATCATTGACAAATCGCACATTACAAAAACCGCTACTAACAGTTAAACGTGTTGTACTCAAACAATAACAACACAAAAACTAAACGAGATATCAACAATTCAAGAAAATATGATTACAGAGGAGAATATGCGGAACACAATACTACCAACTGCACGTCACTAAATATCTCCGTTGGCGCGTAATTAAAAAGTTCGGTTATTTTTTTGAACAGACCTCGCACACTTTTTTACAGCTGAAATTACAGCAGTAAACTGAAAAAGAAAAATAAAGGTATTTTCAGAGATCAATTTGTCGTAAATTGAAAAAACGAATTTAATTTAGTATTTCTTTTGCTACATTATTATCCATATCGCATAGTAGAATTAAAATGTAACATTTACAATAACAAACCAAATTTAATGATAGGAGCACACTGGAGACTTTCATCAAGCTGTTATTTTGTTACCGTCTTGATACTGTTAACTACTTCAGTCCTCGCTCAGTGAGAGACTATAGCTCTAAAAAAATCGTTCTTAAATTATTCTAAAATTATTTCGAGATATCGACCGTTTTATATGAACTTATTATAAGAATTATCAAATATAAAAAAGAAACCGTTACTAGGTTTATACACTGTAGGGTGAAAACCTCATTAAAGAAAAATTCTAGGGTTAGAGGCAGATTATTAAAAAATAAAAAAAATAAAATTACCGAGCTCACTTTCTTTAGCTCTTTTATTCTATACCACGTTATAAATTGAAAAACATCATAATATTGTTTATATCCACACAAAAAAAATCTTTCTCACAGATACATAAAATTGTAAAGAAAACAAAATCTTTAAAAAAACAATATAAAGTAATTAATTATTCGTTCCAAAGTTAATCATTACGATACTTTATTTAAAATTATAAATAATAATATTTTTAAATTGGCTTATATTTTCTTTATTTTTAAAAGCGTAAACACAAAATAATTTTTTTTGATGATTGATCACTAACGAACAAACTTTGAACTTCATAAAATCAGTAACTAATTACAAAACACTAATAAATAACTAGTTAATTTAAGATATTTTCTGTTATATTCAGTAAATACTGGATATATTAAATAAATATCATACATATGATATCATATGTTGTTTATGAGATTGCAAGTTGTTTAACCCTGAAAATTATTTCGAACTTCAACCTTCGTAAAATATATGATCAATGATCGAGTCTGTAGAAGTTTTACGTAGACGTAAACAAACGATAAGCGCGCTCTATTGTGACTGGGGAACGTTATTTATGTCATTGTTCTAGACATCGTAACAAAACCAATAAACTATAGTAGGGATATTGGTTACGTCAATTTAACCTGAGGGAGCTACCTTAGTATAGAGAGGGAATCAGAAAGGGTCGTTTGTTTATGTCAAATACATTTGAATCAATCCTTATCACTTGCTACAAAAAAAAAAGTGATAAGTTTATAATTTTATATATTAATAAAAATAATGTATATACAAACATCTTTCCTAAGTTATTAGGAAATATATATTAAAAATTGGCCGATTGATATGAGAAACGATATTTCTATCCAATTTACTGTAATGCAATAACTTAGTACATGTTATTTTTTAAATATATTTAATTAGAAACTTTTCATGTTAAACAAGACCAACCGATGAAATTCAACTAATAATTCACAAAAACGCAGATGGGTAACTCTGTTTGATCTTTATATATGTCGCCGGGAGATAATAAAAACGGAGATTTGATCAAATCCCGATGATGAATTCACGGAAGACGTTAAAATTACAACTCTGTGGGGTGATTTCCCTAAAGAAAGTAAGTGATTTGATCAAACCCCTTTACTGGTTTAGTGAAAATATGAAATAAACAAGTCAGGACTCAAATAACGAAGGGTAGAAGGTATCACGACTTATTTATTTAGTAAATCATGAATTATTAAACGTAGAGTAGTAAACACTCACAAGAACAAGATAAACTGGCTTAAAGAAATAGACAGTGACCTGGTAAACAATTCAGTAGACTCAGACATTTTAAAAGACAGAGCAACATTCAGAAAAACAATACAGGAATTAGCGTTTCAGAAGAGGAAAAAACTCACTTGTAGAAGCAGGAGAAAATTGACTCAAGAAGACAAAGAACACCACTCTAGAAAAATGAAAGACGCATGAGCTAAAAAATTGATTAAGCGTGCCCTCTAAATGGGCTATTCGAAAAGAAAAAAAAAGTAGAGTAGGTAGGTAATATAACAATAATCATTGAAACGCAAATTACTTATTCCAAACTAATTGAAAAAAAAAAGTATGAAAAAACTTATAACATAATTACTTAACTTAATTATTTAATTAAGTTAATTACTTAACTTAATCACTTAACTTAGTAATTAAGTTATACGTTTTTTCATAGTTTTTTTTTTCAATTAGTTTGGAATAAATAATTTGTGTTTCAATGATTATTGTTGTATTACCTACTCTACATTTAATAATGTATGGTTTACTAAATAAATTCTTTTAATATCTAAACAATATTATTTCATCTTTTCACTAAAACAGTTAAGGGGTTTGGTCAAATCACTTACTTTCTTACGGAAAATTATCACACAGAGTTGTAATTTTAACATCTTCCGTGAATTGATCATCTACCTTAGGGATTTGATAAAATTTCCGTTTTCATCATTTCCCTGCGACATATACATAAGTATCTACCTCAGGTTAAGTTGGGCTTACAAGCCTATCAAAGATTTATCTAATTTATTAAGCTTAAAAGATTTATTTCAAAATTAAATTAAATATCACAAATTGCTTCAATAGAACTATCTCTCTAATACAGTGCACACGAATGCGGTGATTTCATTTAGTCTCCGGCTGGCAAAAGATTATTTTAAGAGTGTAACGTAAGCCCATTTCAGTGACATAAATTGGAAACCCGAACACAATCAAGCTAATAATTAATAAACATATTTGTACTACCCTCTTACTTTCTCATATTACTGTACTTTTTTCTTCCAAAATTTGATAAATAAAAAAAAGAAGAATTTATCGGGATCTAGAAATGACAAAAAAAGGAAAAACCTTTCACAGTTTTTCACTAACATTTAGATTTATCTATAAAACCTTTTCTTTGCATTAATAAACTTTCTAACTAGTTAGAAACTACCCGTCTGTCATTCTAAACTAGTTAATAATTATCACTTACGAAAACTTAAAATCATTAATAAATACAACGCAAACTATCGTATTCTAGTAATCAACAGGAATATAAAAAACTGACAACGAACTTGTATTACAGAGTGGCGTAGAGAAACGGGAAATTTTGAATTTGATGCCGGTAGCTCTGTAGGTATAACATAAGTGGGAGAAAGACGTTAAACTGTAGAGCAGTAACAGACACTTGGTTGTGAAGGAGCAGTGGAGTGGTGTAGAGTGTGCGGTTGCCGTAAGGGCATTATACCGTTATGAGTGTGACATCTGTACAAAGAGTGTTTCGCCGGCACTACGAGATCCCGCTCCGCGGTCGAGTTCCTTGCAATTCAAACGCAATCAAAACTTGAGTTCGTAAATTTGAAGAGACTGGTTCGGCTTAGTAAAAAAACGTAATGGGCTTGTGTTGTCGCACGTACGCCAGAAAGCTCACAGTGTGAAAGTTCTAAGGAGTTAGAGCAGTGGTAGTGGTAAGGAGTTCTTGTAGTTCGGTGCGGAAAATTGCCTCGTCATTAGAGCTCGGACGACGGAGAGTGCAAAGAATATTCTATAACTTGGAATTTCATCTTTACAAGATGAAATTATTTCATTTAGCTAATGAGAAAGTTGAAACGATATTTTGTTTTTTCTATAAAGCCCCCCCATTTCCACCCCCAGGTCCGATTTTGGCCATTAGAAAACTTGACCAAGATTTTGGGATGAATTAATTTTAAGAAACAATTTGAAGGTGATTGGCGCAAAATTTAGGCAGTTATCGTGTCCACAAGAAAATGAAATATATATATGAGGGTTTTTTTTCAAGGACCGATCGGTCACGAAATTAAAACCACAGTGAAAATAAAAAGTTTTTTATTTGTAACAAGTACTTACATAGTTACGCTATTTCTCTACATAGTCGCCACTCCGATTTAGTCATTTGTCGTAGAGTGGTATCAACTTTACAATACCCTCGTCATAGAACGGAGCCGCCTGTGTTTTCAGCCATTTTTATACGCTGGCCTGCAGCTCGATGTCTGTGCCAAAATGTTGTCCTCCTAGCCAGCGTTTCATGTGAGCAAAGAGGTGAAAATCTGATGGAGCCAAGTCCGGGCTGTATGATGGGTGATCAAACACTTCCCAACGAAAACGCTGTAGAAGCTTCTTTGTTACAGCTGCAGTGTGCGAATTTCGTTCATGATGATGATAAGAATTACTGTCACCTTATGATTGATTAAAAAACAGCGAATACGAATGGTTGGAAGTTCGGGCCTGATAATGATAAGAATTACTCTCACCTTATGATTGGGTAAAAAACAATGAATTCAATTGGTTGTAATTTCGGGCCTGATAATGATAAGAATTACTCACCTTATGATTGGGTAAAACACAAAGAATACGATTGGTTGGAATTTTGTGCCTGATAATGATAAGAATTACTCTCACCTTATGATTGGGTAAAAAACAGAGAATACGATCGGTTGGAATTTCGGGCCTGATAATGATAAGAATTACTCTCACCTTAGGATTGGGTAAAAAACAAAGAATACGATTGGTTGGAATTTTATGCCCGATATGATAAGAATACTCTCCTCTTTTGATTGGGTAAAAAACAACGAATACGATTGGTTGGAATTTCGGGATTGATAATGATAAGAATTACTCTCACCTTATGATTGGGTAAAAAACAAAGAATACGATTGGTTGGAATTTTGTGCCTGATAATGATAAGAATTACTCTCCCCTTTTGATTGGGTAAAGAACAATGAATTCAATTGGTTGGAATTTCGGGCCTGATAATGATAAGAATTACTCTCACCTTATGATTGGGTAAAAAACAAAGAATACGATTGGTTGGAATTTTGTGCCTGATAATGATAAGAATTACTCTCCCCTTTTGATTGGGTAAAGAACAATGAATTCAATTGGTTGGAATTTCGGGCCTGATAATGATAAGAATTACTCTCACCTTATGATTGGGTAAAAAACAAAGAATACGATTGGTGGAATTTTGTGCCTGATAATGATAAGAATTACTCTCACCTTATGATTGGGTAAAAAACAAAGAATACGATTGGTTGGAATTTTATGCCCGATATGATAAGAATTACGTAATTCTTACGACAAATGACTAAATCGGAGTGGCGACTATGTAGAGAAATAGCGTAATTATGCAAGTACTTGTTACAAATAAAAAACATTTTATTTTCACTGTGGTTTTAATTTCGTGACGATCGGACCTTGAAAAAAACCCTCGTATATATAATTTAATTTTCTTGTGGACACGATAACTGCCTTAATTTTGCGCCAATCACCTTCAAATTGTTTCTTAAAAATAATTCATCCCAAAATCTTGGTCGAGTTTACTAATGGGCAAAATCGGACGATGGAGGAAACGGGAGGCTTTATAAAAACAAAATATCGTTTCAACTTTCTCATTAACTAAAATATCGAATTCGTTTAATGTTTCTACTATTCTTTGGATAAGGGTTAAAACTTATCTAAATAATTTTTTTTATATCACCAACCATTGGCTCAGGGAGTTAAAAAAATGGGATTGCAAAGACAAAAAAGAATCATACTCCCTTAATAGGTACAGTATCGAATCGGTTTAAAGTGATCGTTAGTCCTCTAAACATTATTTACAACCTTTGTCTGAAACAATTTTAGTTATGACCAATCCTTACGGCAAGGGATGACCAAAATATTGCTAGAATTTTAAGTAGATGAAGTTTGTCGTATGCTAAACTTGTGAAACCTTTTTCACATGCAACCATTGTCGTATTGAATAAATTTGAATTTTTTCTTAACTTTAAGGTGGACATCTTTTTTATCTCCTACTTAGAACCTGTGAAATCTACCTTCGCCTTCCGGCGTGCGTAAGGGATTTTTTCTTTCATCTATGTAAAATTTGTCAAATACGTCAAAAAACAGTTTCGATAATTTACACAGAGAACTGTTGCTAATTAACGATCCTGTTTATTCAAATATCAGGTATGGTATGTCGTGATTAGATGATCCAACACTGAGCTCGGGTATGGTCTGGTGATTAGCTAGTTCTTGGAAACTAAAAAAAAGATGATCCAACATTAGTTTCCGTTGTTTTTTATTTTCATAACTACTATTGTATTCTATCTTTTGCATCCATAAATACGAAACACAAAAAAGACTAGAATATCTTAATATAAAATTGCGGTTAATTCTAAAATCTGTTTACTAATAAAGATTTTTTCTAAACCATAAACATGACGAACAGAGATGACGTAGTGTAAGTATTAATTATAAATGTTTGTGGTTAGCAATTTTTAAAAAATCTGATGAATTTATTAAATGTAATGACCAGTGTACTCACTATGTTCATTAGATTTATGTGTGAAACTGATATAAACTAACCTTCTATTCGGTTATTAGAGGACAATGTCCTTGATCTCAGTCCAAATGACTATAATAATACATCCCACAGTTAATATTAAATTTTTCATATAATATTAACGTTAATTTATTAAAATTATTTTTTTAATCTTTCTATTTACTCTTTTTTTTATTTCCTGTCCTTGAATGCTTATTTAGTAATTGCAGATTCTTAAAAACGAATTTTTTTTATTAAAAAAAAAAGATTAAATATAGAAACAAATAACAGACGTAATGAAAAAGCGTTCTGCTAACTAAAATTGTCTTTAAAATTAATAACAAAAAATTTAATTAATTAATTATAACAATAAATTTAATGATAATATTTATAATAAAATATGTATTTATAAAATAGAATGTGGTGAGCAAAAATAAAAAAAGATTCTAACCAGGAATGACAAATAGGAACTTTATAAAACACGCCCCAGTTTTCAATATTACGTAAAGAAAGTAGACAAAAACTAAACGTATAATCTTCTAATTTAGAAAATCTGAAAAGTTTAGAAATTAATAGTGACAAATTTAAATCTCTTAGATTTAAAAATAAATGCAGATAATAAAAATTATCAATAAAGAGATAATTAATGATAAAAGTAAAATCTGAATATAATGACTGTCTTAAGGAATAATATATCTAGTATGAATTATGTAGAATTCATAATTTACATTAAAAAATATATTTAAATAATCTACGGTATAAAAATAATAGTTACACTATCAATGTGAGTAACTTAAAACCAAACCACAACATATTGAATACAGTTGCGACATGCAACATATTATGAATGAAATGAACGCATAAATTAAACTAAATTTTGAATCTACATTAGTAAAAGTTTACATATTAGCATATATTTACAAATTACGTTTTTAGCAATACAACGTTGTGCTCCAACGATCATGTTAAGAGAGACCTGACACAAAATGTTATCGATGCCGTCGATTTCTTGTTGAATGTTCACCTTTAGTTTATCGATGTTAGTGTCCGTATTTGATTCATAAACTCTACCTTTCAAAAATACCCAAAGGAAAAAAGGTTAGTTTATTTTCTTAAATCGTTACACGGTACGGTTTCAAACTTAAATCATGTTGAATCTTACGGAAAAATGTAAATTTTACACCACTTTTTTGTTAAAACTTACGATTTTTTTGGAATGACAGAGAAGTTTCCTCTGGAGTCGTAATGAAAGGTTGCTTATTCCGTCTTGCATTTGAAACCGACGCCGTTGAACGTCATTTTTTTATTAAATCATGGGTGGCATAATGGAGTTCGGAAATTTTCCCCGCGAATATTTGACGCTTGACGCGTTTCAAAGAATCCAGAAAGCAGATAAGCTTCTCTGTAAGGGAGTTCCTTTAATCGAACATAGTATTTTAGAGAAAACACAAGTGAAAAGAACAAAGCTATAATGCACTGAAGCATGAACAATTTACAATGTACAATAATGGACGAAAGTAGTAATATATATAACTAATAGTGGCGCTAGTAGTAACAGTGACCGTAGCAGCGTTAAAAGTGACCTCAAAAAATTGCAGTTCAATCCGCTTAGTTCGGTTTTAATCAGTATAATTCCAGCAGAATAATTAATTTTATTTCAATGACTGAAATAGTAAATTATCTTTATTATTTAAAAAAAATATAATTGTTTTTATTTAATTAATTGTAATAAAAAATCCGCACGTTCTGAAGAACCAAACATGCTTTGAAATTACTCATTGAACACAAAAAAAAATTAAAACAAAAATAAAAATGTTAATAAATGAATGTGTGAAGTTAAGATGGAAGCAATTTGTTAAACTATTTATTAATATTAACTTTTTTTAATAATATCAACCAAATAGGAAATACAAACTTTCTAAACAATTTTAATAATAATAATTAATAACTGAATAATTATTGTATGTTAAATTAATATTAATTTTATAACAATTTTGCAATAATTTATTTCTATACAATTCATAATAAAAATGTTATAAATAATGTTTATTAATCAATTTTTGTCTTTATTATTTTTTTATTAGTGCTAATGCTTGAGTGTAATCGAATTGGAAGACGTATAAATCATAATAAATGGTGTTTCCCGGATTAGGGATTGTTTTAAAAACTTAATTTTACACTGCGCCTATTTTCAGACAAAAGTGGGAATGAATTACACACATTCTGTCTTCAGAATAACTATGATAGACTTGACACTTGACCAGCTATGATACTAAATGACCAGTATTAAATAACTGCAGGATTTTCACCTTAGAGATTGTTTAATAAAATATTAAATTATTTTAATTCAACCATTTTTACCGACTTTTCAAAGAAAGATAAGATATTACTTTCGGTCACACAGTTGGAATTGAGAGGGTGAGATTGAATTTTCTTTAGGTATTGAGGTACGAGGAGTATGAAAATACCTTTCACTTAAAATGTAATTTCCTTATCTAGGAGGGTTGATGTTAAATTGAGCGTAACCCAAAAGTTACGCTCAATTTAACATCGACACAGACAACATAACCTCAATTTGAGTTTATGTTGACTGTGTAGTGGTGTATTCTTCATACGCGCTTATGCAGAGAGTCACAGTGGTGAGTTAGTTTTAACTTGGTGCTTGTGTGTAGGGTATACTCGTTAACTCAACACAAGTAATATGTTGTACTCTGAAAAAAAATGCGTTTCTGACTGCGAAATTGTGAGGGCATCAGAAACGAAAATTCGGTCTTCTTGCGCAGAACTCGCAAAAGTAATTTTTTATAAAATAAATCATTTAAAGTTCTTTAAGATAAACTTACGATTTATCAACAGCGTACAAAAAACTATTTCTAACGAATATCCTCTCGCATACTCCTGAAAATGGAATTAACTTAAAATGGCTATAGATTTTACGATAATGTGCAGCTGTAACCTCATAAATGATTGTCTTGACTAGTATTTCAAAGATTATATATATTTATCTTATTCACTATGAAAATAAAATTTTATTATACCACTTAGAATAGGTTATTACAACACTTTTTGATTGTTTTATTTTATTTTATTTTTTTAATAGAAACGACTTTTCAATTATGACCAGTTTTCTCAGTCTATTTTATTTATCTATTTTTATGTTAATTATTATGATATTTCTTCAGATAATTCTTGTTAAAGCAAAAGCAACGACGAAACAATCACTTTTTCTCTTCAACGCAAAATTAAACTAGTTTTTTTTATTCTCCATCTTGGTTAACTTTAGAAAATCAATCATTTATGCACCACTTTATTTAAAAAAAAACAAAATATTTAAAATTAATTACTAAGAAAAAATAAAATTTTAATGTTAACATCATTTTACTAAATTTCAAAGGACAATCATTTTAATAAATAATCTTCTATATATTTTTTTTATTAATTTTTTATTTAAAATTAATGTTTTTTAAAAAAAAAAAAAGAAAAAACATAACAAATTTTGTTATATGTCAGTATATCTCTTTCAAGTACAATAGCGTCAGTGAATAGAATTTTAGTTGAAATATGTTAATTTTTTTCATAGCTAAAAAAATTATTTATATATATATATATATACACACACACACACACACACACACACACACACGAGGGCTATTCAGAAAGTAAGGAACGTTTTGGAATTTTAAAAAACCAAGCACAAGAAAAACTTTTTATTATTACATGCGAAAGAGGGACTAAAATACTTCTTTTCAACGTAATCACCAAACAAATTCAGGCACTTATCATAGGGGTGGACAAGCTTTGAAATTCCTGTGTCATAGAATTCTGCCACCTGTAATCTCAACCACTCAGTGACGCACCCTTCTTGCACAAAATTTGTGGTAGCCTAGCTTCTGTGAAACAATTTCTAACAATAAAGTCCGTGAAACTTGTGGGAAACATAGAGAAAGCTCAGTTATTGTGAAACGGCGGTTTTCACGAATCTTTTCGTCAACTTTGGAGACCAGATCGTCAGTCATAATGCTTGGACATCCACTCTTCTCTTTATCGTGAAAGTTTGTTCGGCCATTTTTAAACTGAATGTACCACTTTCTGAGAGAACTTTCACTCATTATGTTGTTCCCGTACACTTTACACAGTTCCCGATGAATTTCTATTGGTTTTAAGCCTTTTCCCAAAAAAAAAACGAATCTCAGACCGCACCTCACAACTGGCGGGATTTTCGATTGCAGCACACATTTCAAATTTGTATATAAAAAAAGAACGGGCAGTGCGATGTTCCCGTTGTCACGGCTGGACGCTGACTGAGGTGCCGAGCACGAGCACACCAATATATACGCGATTGGCGTGCGCCTGGCGGCGTCAGGTGGAAATGTTCCTTACTTTCTGAATAGCCTTCGTATAATTATATAATAATTATTATTATTATAATTAATTATAAATATATATATATGTATAAAGCATAATATTACAAGTAAAACGAATATTCATGTACAAAAGAAACGAATGATAAGGAAGAACAAACAAAAGTTTTTAAATATTTCTTTGGTGTATAGTAATGTTTTATAATAGCGAAAAATGGAAAGTAGAAGATAATCGAAAGAAACAGATGTAACTTTTGGCATGATATCAAGAAGGAAAATGTTTAAAATGTAGGTTGGTAAAGTAGGATAGCACTGCGGGATCCCTTGCATAAGTACAGTGTACGGTAAGGTACGATAAGGGATGCACAGTGATGTGATTTACTAGATCACACCACCCGCTAAGCTTGATTGCAATCCTACGTTCAATTTCCTCCTTTCCTTATAGCACTAAACCTGACGTAGGCAGCGTCAGCTGTCACACTAAAATTAGCTGCAAATAAAAAGTTAATGCCCGAGGAGGAAAGCGCAAATATAATCTCAAGAAATTAGTGAAGCACCACCAATGCCACGCTCGGAACAGATCTCAGGTTTGCCATGGATTTTGGATATCATCATGTTGCCATGGCTTCGTAAAACACATCTATTTTTTTGAAAGCAGAAAACCGTAGAAATCTGACCCAGCCTGAGTCTATCCAGTTTTAAGCGTAGAATCCTCATATCTATCCTGATTATGGCCGAAGGAAGAAGCCAACAAATCAAGTGTTGATGCACGAAGATATAAACAAAGCAATGTCCACTACGTATTTTAAACTTCAATTTTTCTACTTACCTTAAGCGATGAAAATCACCACGAATCTGTAGGTATTCCTTCTTCCCGGGACTAAAAACCTTTCCGGTACCAGATACTCTCGTCAGAATTTATAAATGGATCAACAGCCTGCTGGACGTAATCAGCAAACACGTGCTCACGAATCCAAGCCTTTACACAGGCAAGGAATTCGGGTTTGCTCAGAAATATGTCAATATGTGTTAGGACAACCATTAAAAATATTTAGGTTTAGTTAATTGGATTATATTTCTTTTAAAGATAATACTTGTTTGAAAATGTATGTTAGGCTTCAACAAGGACATAATTTTGAAAGAAGGGTACAATAATTATTCTGAAATTAACGATAAGAAAAAATGAAAAATAAATGAAACCAGTCAAATGAGTGGTGACCTGTGTTTAAGAACTGAATTCTAATTAGGATTTTTAATGAAATAATTCTACCTTATTTAAAAAAAAGAACAGTTAAGTAGAGCGCGCGTAAGAAATAAAATGTTAAATAAAAATTTGATAAAGCCATTTTGCGTCGTTTCACTTTTTTTTTAAAAAGAATTTACCAAGATGATAAATATTACATTATTTTTAAGCAGTTACTAATATATAGATTGGAGATAATAGATTAATAATATAAAAAAAATTGGTTTACATATAACAATAATTAACTTAATTTAGAAACCAGTTTTGATAAACAAAACTTGATAAACCTGTTCAAAAGAAGTTTACAATACAAATAAAGAAGATATGAATTATAAATTCTCTTGACGAAAATGCAAACTGATCGTTTTTTTTATAGAAAATAAAAGAAAAAATAAATAAATGTACAAGAAAGATTATAAAATTGATCAGGTATTTTTTAAAATAAACTTTACACCTTTGTTTTGTTAATAGTAAAAGAATTTAATAATTTGCCGGTCAAAATGCTCCAATAGAATACAAATACACTTTGAGTAAATATATGTTATTATCTAGCATTCTCCATTGTGGATTTGCCTATACTATATGTCCGTACCGAATTTCAAAAATTAAAAATAATTTTTTAATAAATTTATATAAGATTTTTTATAGATTTTATTTTATTTACGGTTGGGGAGGTTTGAACAGTAATAAACATTCGGGAGGGTCATAAGAAGCTAGAGTTAAAATTTCGTGATTTTTTTCAATGTGCGGGCTGTTGCTTTCAGAATTACCGCTATAAAATCGTGATAAACTTACGTGATAAAATCGTTTAATTTTTATAAATAACTTTTCAGTAAAATAGTTTCATAAAACATAAAATAACAGAAATATAAAAGTTTAAGAACGCTCTGATATAAATTCACATTTTCTACGATCATAAATTCTAGTAGCCCTAGACTTTTTTCTTTCTATTTGTGACCTCGCCGACATAGACGTTCTGAAAATATTAACATCGAGTTGAAAGTCGAACCTATGCCAATTATGTGTATGAAATTTTTCCTGTTTAGCCTCCGGGAATCCCCGTCAGGTATAATAACTTCAGAGAATGAATGAGGATGATATGTATGAGTGTAAGTAAAATGTAGTCTTGTACAGTCTCAGGTCGACCACTTCTGAGATGTGTGGTTAACTGAAACCCAAAGAAACCAAAGAACACCGGTATCCACGATCTAATATTCAGATCTGTATAAAAGTAATTACCTTTACTAGGATTTGAACGTTGGAACTCTTGACTTCGAAATCAGCTGATTTGCGAAGACGCGTTCATCACTAAACCAACCCGGTGGGTTATGTTTATGACATACCCTGATAAAACTTCTCAGTTCAGAATATAACAATCACTTTCGGCATGCCGGATGGCGGAAATAGATTTCACCGGTGCTAAGTAGGAGATAAAAAAGATTTTCACCTTAACGTTAAGAAAAACTTCAAATTTACTCAATACGACAATGGTTGCATGTGAAAAAAATTTTCACACGTTTAGCATACGACAAACCCATCATCTTACAATTCCAGCAGTATTTTGGTCATCCCTTGCAGTAAGGATTGGTCATATCAAAAATTGTTTCAGAAAAAAAGTTTTAGGTAATGTTTAGAGGACTAACGACCACTTTAAACCGATTTGAGACTGCCTATATGTGATTTTTTTTGTCTTCGAAATCCCATTTTTTTAACCCCCTAGACCAATGGTTGGTGATATCAAAAAACTTTACTTCGATAAGTTTTAGGCCCGTATCCAAAGAGATTAATAAGAAAGTTATAGCGATATTTAAGTTTTTTTAAAGCCCCATATTTTCATCACTATGGTCCAATTTTGGCCATTAACGAAATCGACTGGGATTTTGGGACGAGCTATTTTTAAGGAACAATTTGAAAGTGATTGGCATTACGGCAGTTATCGTGTCCACAAGAAAGTGAAATATATATATGTATATAAACTTTTGAGCTGGCTGTGGTTTTGGGGTCTGGGGGATGTGAAACTCGAAGATATGACGAAATATTCCGGAAGTCAAATCATGGTACCCATTGATACCTATCATAGGTAGGATACCTATCATGGTACCCACTGATTACAGTAGGTAACTATCATGGTACCTATCATGTTTTATTACGTTAAACCTAAAAAAATGTGTTTTTCTTCACCGAAATTCTCTGTTTTACGTTGGATATCATAAAAACTACGGAAGGTACATCATTGGGACCTGTTTTATTTTATTTTTTAGGTCAAAAAAATAAATAATCAAGTTTACCCCTTATATAATATCTTAAAATGTCAGTTGACCTTATTTCTTACTTGCCATACGACGTTATAGTAGATTTCTTATGAAATCTACCTAAAAATCTACAGAGTGATACTTTATCGCGCGAGTTCTCGCGGGTTTCCACTACATTATGCATTAACATTAAGTTTGGTGAAAATGTTATAACTTTCTAAAAAGTTGATAAAATGATGAAATTCAATATTTCTCAAACCATCAAAACATTTTTAAATGTGTAAGTAGTCGAAATTTCCTTTAATTTTATTATCAAACTAATCTATTTTTACATACGAATATATTACGATAGTAACACAAATTTATATTTTATAATCAACGACATTAAATTTAGTAAATTAGATAATAATTGAATGAAGAATTCGATATGAACATATGTACGTAGACAATCATCGATATAGAAAGATACAATCTATTTAGATTATTTATACCAGGTTACAAAGTAACATTTTTCTGTTGTTTTGTTTTTAATAATAAAAGTAGATTCTTGTTTTGTTTTTCGTAGGCTTATTACATCAAGTTACTCATAATTAAATTCTCTAGTAAGTTTTTATAATGAAATTTGCGTATTTATTATTCATTTAAAAATGTTTTTTCTACGTTAAACCTAAAAAAATGTGTTTTTCATCACCGAACTTTTCTGTTTTACGTTGGATATCATAAAAACTACGGAAGATACATTGGGACCTGTTTTATTTTATTTTTAAGGTCAAAAACCATAAATAATCAAGTTTACCCCTTATATAATATCTTAAAATGTCAGCTGACCTTATTTCTTATTTACCTTATGACGTTATTACCTTACGACCTTATTTCTTATATAACTTGATAATAACAAAGCGTTTTCGGACATATGTTTGTAAGAACACTTTTTTTATTTCAAGCTTAAGAATCAGTTCTAAAATTATTTCCCTTTACTGTATCATTCTGTATCTTGTCAATCAAGGATTTATTTATATCTTATTTTAACAGAAGAATATTTTCAATTTTACAGAATACTTAAAGGGTGGATTACGTAAATACTAATTATTATCAAATTATAACAAAATTGTAAAAAAATTTCTTACTGTTTGTCTCAGTTAATTTATAGTTGGCACTTTTGATTTCTAATGAAAATTAATTTTTTTAATCTGTTACAGCAATTACTTACTACTTTCATCTCCCTCAAAGGAAGCCTTTTGAGTCGTCTTTCAAGGCCTGCGTTTCTCTATGTCTGTTATTTACCCCCCTTCCTTTGCAGTCTTCCCCTTCAATCATTCTCTTAATAATAGTCTTTATTAAACAATTAATTGATATAAGGCAAAAATCTTAAACCCGTACACCGCCTAAAAGGTGTTTTTATAGCCCGCGGATTAAAAAAAAAAGCTATAAGGTTTAACTGATTTTATTAAATATTTGAATATTTAAATGCGAAATAATTAAAATATAAAATGAGTTTTTGTTAGATGTCAATCGTATTAATTTCATTCATTATTGATTGAATTTATAATAAGTAGACTACAGTAGTAAGCGCCAAAGAACTGAATTAAATGAATAACATAACAGTTTAAGAAACCAAATAGATGTTTTATTTTCAAATAAAACTTTTAACAATCTAAATTTTAAGTAAATAGTACAACTATTTATTAATTATTATACAAAAAAGGACTGAAATACGACCACATAAAAAATGCTATAAAAAATTCAGAAGATTTTCTGAATTGTACTTACACGTAGTGTCTATTGAACGACTTTTTCGCTGAAGATGACAATAAACGAGTCGGCCTGTTAAACGAAGATATATATTTCTATATTTGATTAAAATATTGTTTGTACAGAATTGCTTCTTTAAAGCCGGTACAGATTATAAATATTGCCCCGAGGTGTAAGAATTATGATATATTAACTTCGGACAACGTAATTTAAATTTCAATAGTTTTCATAATTTATTTGTACGCAGATCTTGAGAAAAAATTAACACAAAGATGATCCTAATCAACCTAAATTATTTATATAGGAACCGGCAGAAATAACTCCCCGATTTCCCACCGCTGTTGGTGGAGCGCTAATAGTACGGCGTAGTGTCGGCACGCCATTTTGTAACGGATGCACTGCCGTTTCAGTTACAACCATAGCATGGAGTGGTGAGCATCGCACTTTCGTTATTGGAACGTTTTAAAAATGGTAATTCTGTTATGAACATGCAGTAGCGATTATTTCGTTCACACTTTCGGGTAGGTAAACATGCCGTTGTACCCGATTAGAAGATAGTTAAGTTATGGGTGTCCAGTTTTAGAGCTACCGGTTCAGCTTTGAAGAAGAAACCACCAGGAAGGCCACCAAGCGTTCGAATATCCGAAAAAATTGAAGGGTAGGGACAAGTATTTACACAATCTTCACGTCGCTCAGCTCTTAAACACACTGCTGCGTTACAAATCACGGATCGGATTGTAAGGAGAATTTTACACGCCGTCTTACAGTTTCATTCTTACAAAATGATGGTCGTGTCACAGCTAAATGAATGTGACTAGTCATATTTTTTCTTGACAGGCTATTCTGGAAATGTTCCAGTGAACTCGTTTGTGCTGTCAAGTGAAAAAGCCCATTTTCATTTATCGGGTTGTGTTAACAAACGTAACTACTGATACTGGGCAGAAAATAATCCCCTATAATTTCATGAGCGTCCTCTTCGAGCGTGTTGATGCGCGGTTGTGTAAAAATAATGCAGGAGACTTCTTGCTAACAAGACTTAATGAACTCGGAGATCAAGCAGAAAATTTATGGTTTCAACAAGGTAGGGCCACTGCTTACACAGCAATACAATCAATTAATTTCCTCAGAGAAATGTTTTCCGGATGTCTTATTTCGCAACGAGGAGATATCCTCATTCACCCGCACGGTCACCCGATCTTACAGAATGTGATTTTTTTCTCTGAAACATCTAAAGGCTGAAAGCTTTAAACAGAAGCCAAAAACCCTAGATCATTCAAAAAATGCTAACCACTAACAAATCACTGCAATTCCATTGGAAATGACTAGAAAAATAATCCGGGATTTCAGGTTAAAGAGGTTAAAAACCTGTAATAGATAATGAAGGTCGGCATATGAACGACATAATTTTTAAAAATTAATGAAAGGTATGTGAAAATAAATGACAAACACTGTTCTTTCAGAATATATATTACTTTTTTATAATTTTGTTGTGTTTTCTATTTTATTTGCATTTCAAATCGGGGAATTATTTCTGCCGGATCCTGTATTACGGAAATCCTTTTGTTAAATTTTTTTCAATGACACAGTAACTGATTGAAGGCTACAAGTAATTAAAACTATTTTGTCATTAAGTATATCACTTAAATGCTTCACGATTCATATTTTTAATGTTATCTCGAAAGATCCTATCATAAAGAGGAGTTACGTAGGAAAAAAAATTGTGAAAATAAAATATTTTAACCTACGTCAAGAAAGGAGGTTTTCATTTCATATTGCAACATATTACTTTAATTTTTAAAATAACAGGAAACCACTTCTTTCCTGGTAATTTAGTTCTATAGATCTATGCTAGTACAAGTAGATTTGTAGATTATACTTAAAATTATGGAACGGAAATTTTTTAATGTATAAAAAGCCTGACCGGGATTATAACCTAGGACTATTTGGATGATAAACTGAATTGCAACCTCTCCGCCACGAAGGCCAGCAAGATGTTAATGTTATTTTCAAGAAAGGCTGTATCTCCTTTTTAGGAGTAATTTGTGTCTCTTGTCGAGTCACCTAATAACCAATATGGAATTTAATATACTGCATACATGTGATAAGCTAGTCGTAAATCATTTTTAATTCAATTTAATGATGCATCTTACACGTTCAGTAATTTTGCTAATTTATCTTAAAATAAAATAGATAAATCTATTAAATATCTATGAAGTCTAGTTATTACAAACTTTATTTTGATTGCTAAATTAAATAACTTTACACAGTTAATATAACATTAAAAATGAGAAAAAAAATCAAAATTTTGAAATTTAACCAAAAAAAATATTTATTTTAAATTATAAAAATGTTTTACATAACAGTTAAAAATAAAATATCTTTTTAGATTATTTTTTTACGTAAAATTTCAGTTAAATAGATTTCCATAAAAAAAAAACTACAAAAATTATCAGGGTGGATTTCCTCTTCCCCACACCGCTTAATCAAATTACACCACAAAATGATATGGTTCTACCATTCTTGTTTTTGTTTTCTTTTACTTTTTTTTTTTCTTTCCGTAGCGGAGGAAAAAGCTTTGCCAGCCGCCGTCAGGCCTGTACTGACGGCAGTGCGGGGCTCTCACCCGCTAAAAACCTCCCCTTCTACCATGCAGGGGCCGGATCTAAGCCATATGGTATGTACAGCCCCTGCATGATCACCCAGGCACTCCACTATCCGAATCCGTGTGATCGAAAGGCGTCCCCAGGGGGCGATCGACGAGCTACGACTCCAAGGAGCCCCATTTTCTTTTACTTAAATTTGGTCAATCTTTAATTTATATTACTTGTTTTGTATTATTATTGTAGTGATAGGTGCTGTTGTCTTCTTGTTGGTTTTTTCTTTTTTTTTTTAATTAAATTTATTTCTGCTTGGTATTATTAGAAGGTTTCTTGTTAAAATTTCAGTTTAAATTGTTTTTACTAGTTTTAATTTTTTTACCCTTAACGAGTTTTCTTTATCTTGTTCTTTTTTTTTACAAAGCTTTTTATGACTTTAAAATTTGTTTTCTGGTTTTTTTACAGTTTCTTCCTGTTTATGTCCTCCTAAATTCTTGTTTAAATCCTACTAAATTTTATATAATAGAACTAGTCGGTGTTGTCTGGTTTACCTTTTTTTAGTTAAATTTATTTCGGCTTGATTTTATTTCAAATTACTTCTTAAAAGTGGAAAAGTATTTTTCGGCCTTTTAAATTGAAATGTTGCAGTTCTTCTTATACGAAAAAACTAATTAGATTGAACTTCTTTAAGTAAACTCTTATAGTTTAGCATCTTATACGAGTATCTTATGCTGTCTTATCAGTTTACCGTTTTATCAGCTCTTATAGTATAGTACACTGTTTTATCTGAAATATCAATAAAAATAATTTTAAAATATAGTGATCTTGCTCTACTATTTAGAAATTGTTAAAGAAAACTTTACTGTTCTTTAAAAAAATTTATTTAAACACAGTTAACAATCCAATGTTTTACATTATTCGGTGTTCATAAAATCACTCAACCCACGTGTAAAACAAACGAATTAGTTAATGAAAGAGTAACTTAATTATATAATAATAAAAAACTAAGAAGCATATTTTTAATTTTTTCCGCATACTTGTTCAAAATGTCCACCTTAAGTGTTGATGGAAACGTTTCTTCATGTGTTCAGTGCACCTTTCTTTAGAGTTATAGCATTGATGCTAAAAATGCTGTCTTCAGTAATTCATCCAAAGTGTGCTGGTTCTTGAAAACAGTAATTTTTTCAGATGGTTAGAAAATAAAATTCTGAAGTGAAAGATCGCGAAAGACTGTGGAGGTTAGTCCGCCGAATATTTACGGTTATCGAAATATTCATGTAACAGTACGTAGTCCAACCGGAAGTCTGGCATTAATTAGCACCAACAAAATATAATCAGTAGTTTTTTTCATCATTCTTCCGCAAAAAAATAGTGTTAGGCGAACATTATGGTATTAATTCAATTTATTTTTTAATTTATATTTATTAAGCAATTTTTATCTATTTTGCGTATGCCGTCACTAATTTGATTCGAAAAATAAAACTAAAGAATCTCTCACATTGTATCTAAGTTATACAATTCAAGGTAACCCACAAATATTACTTAATTCTTCCTGTTAAAAGATAATATTTGAATTCGAAGGTCTATCATTATTCTAAATGTATTGGAGATTTACCGGGCTTCTTTAATAAAAATTAGATGGGTCCGTTCGGTCAGTTACCTTTGTAACACTTAGTTCCTCGATACTGCCACCGGCAAGCATTCTATTGATGATTTTTAATAAACCACTCATCCTCACATGACAATCAAAATATGTCAAAAATCTACAAGTGAATTCGCAACACAACTAAAGGAAGCTGCTGCCTACAGTTTTCAGATTAACAAAATTCTATCAAACATCTGAAAGTTTTTGAAATATAAAAAAAATCAATATATAAAAAACAGAATTTTTATACTAATGGAAAAAAAATTAAAATTGTTATTTGTTTAACATTCTGATGTACAAGTATACTTGTCAGAACAAATCAATTCATTACTTTCAAGTAAAAAAAAACAAACGGTGCTCGTACATAAATAAGTTCTTTTCCTTTTTCGGTTTAATTTCAGGAACCACCGTAAGATATTACTTCAGAGGATAATATGTATAAATGTAAATGAAGTGCAGTCTTGTACAGTCTCAGGACGACCGTTCGTGAGATGTGTGGTTAATTGAAACCCAACCAACAAAGAACACCGGTATCCGGTACAGATATCTAATATTCAAATCCGTATAAAAATAGTTGTCTTTACTAGGATTTGAACCTTAGGACATACGATGACAAGTTCACCACTAGACAATCAATCCGGCGGTTACATAAAATAAGTTACGAAATATTTAATTTACATGTCGAATTTAAATTACGGCTTAATAGTCTAAGTTAAATATATTTACGCGTAGGTGTAAATGTAAAAACGGTACAAGAATGATGAATAGGATACAATTATTGTATGTACGTATACCTTCGACCCTGAAAGAATATAATATAGTATTCGAGTATTACCGCATAATTGTTCAGGGTCTTTGATATATACTAACTGGATATTATAGACGTTACTATAAAGGTAGTGAATATATTGCGAGCTAAATATTATGTCAATGTAACTTTATCTACTCTTAACTTCCGGATAAATTTCTTCCTGAATAAAAAATCAAAATATTTAAACATTAGCTTATAACAGATATATATATACGTATAATATTTAAATATTTTTATTCATGTACAATCACACAAAATCAAATGTCGAATAAAATTTAACTAAAGGAAAAACAAAAGCAAAATCACTTAATAAAAAAATAGATCAATAAATAAAACCAGGTCAGGTGTAATTTTATTTACAAATGTACATAAGTAAATAAGGTAATATAAATAAATCAATGTCATAAAAACCAATAAAGCTATTAAATATGTAATACAATTTTTTTTTTAAATTTTTTATAACAATCTTTATGTAAGAGCTTTTAATCGTGAGTATAAAAAATTTGATGTGGACAGCAGATAACTTCCTTGTACGCCTATTAAATTACACAATCACATTTTTTTTTTAAATGAAAAGTACATCAAATTTTATTTCATTAATAACTTCTGATATTTTTTCGTTTAGTTTTTTATTGTTATTATTGCATTATTATTTATCGTAATTTTTTTTACAATTAGAATTAATAATTATTAATTGATTAGAAAAAAAAAGAAAAACGAGATGAAGTCCGATTCGAACCGATGTGCCTTCCCCTGTTAAGATCCAAATATTTCATTAATTAAACATTTATTTAGCTATAACTCTGGAACCAATGAAAATAAGTACCACTTATGATATATCGTTGAAAAGCTCTCAATGAGGACTTATTACTGTAGTTAAGAAAAAGTCCAAAATCCAAATCGTTTTGGCATTTGGGCTTTTTTGGGTACTTTTGGTTCAGTCGATTGCAATCAAAACGGGAGGTGTACAACTAGATGTTACAACAATCCTAAATCCAAAATTTCAACATCCTACGGCTAATCGTTTTTGAGTTATGCAAGATACATACGTATGTAGAGACGTCACTCCGAAACTAGTCAAAATGGATTCAGGGAGGGAAACTAGCCAAAATGGGTATTTCCGTTGAAATTTGAAAAGTGAAATTTTTCGCGATCACAATACTTCCTTTAGTACAAGGAAGTAAACAGTTGCAGAATTTTATATAAAATTTTAAAATTTATTCCTTTCTTAGTAGGAAAACTTTAACTTTTTTCAACGTTACAGCCATAGTTAATTTCTTACTAAAAATATGCAATAAAAGATATTTATTAAATTAGAAAAACTTATAAAATTTCTCACAAATTTAACCTCATCACTGTCATTTCCTCTTTCGTTTAGATCATAGACCTGTTCCATCCCTCCAACGTTTCCTCGGACATCCTTTTATTCTTTTTTCAACCGCTGTGTAGTTTAAGGCCTTGTTTAATAGTACTGCATTCTTAAAAAAATATTCCGCCCATTTCTATCTGAGGAAAAAAAATCATTCCCAGTAGTCATGCGGCGCTGAGACCTGGACCATCAAAGTGAACCTGGACCGAAGGAAAATTGATGCATTCGAAATGCGGGCCTAGAGAAGAATGCTCCGCGTCGCATGGACGGAAAAGAGAACGAACAATTCAATTACAAATGATCTGGGTATACAGAGGAAGCTGTCCATAATATGCTTCCAGCGCATCCTCCGCTTTTTCGGTCATATAATCCGTAGGTCAGACGAAAATCTTGAGAAGCCAGTCATAAAGGAAAGAATCAAGGCCAGGTCACGCGGAAGGCCGCCAAAAAGGTGGCTGGATCAAATTGAAGAGACGACTGAAGAAATGTTAGGCACATTGATTCGAATGGCAGCGGATCGTGAGCTCTGACGAGAAATTATCAGCGGGTCACCAGATCTCAGACATGAGAGAAGGGATTATTGATGATAAATCTTTTCAAACATCTTTATTTGTAATTATATTCAGACAGGACACAACCTTGACATTCCGCAGAAAAGATATCTTTGTAGCCTCTACAGAGCTCAGATCGTAGATTTTAAAAGTTACGCAACCGTGTATAATAGCATTGGCATAACTATTGTCACATATAATCTTAGCTGGCTGCAATTCTTTAGATTTCATTTTATAGTTGCACACACCGATAGGGATTAGTTCTAATTTTCATGTTCATCATAAGATACTTAACAAACAACCTAGGTATTTGAAAGAGCTGTCTTGTTCAAGAACATCATTTTCTAATTGGTTATTTACCCTTAAAAGCCGTTAGCTTTGATTTTTCAACAGACAATTTGCAAAAAACTCTTTAGCTACCTTGTTAAAATGAAATAGACGGAACTTTAAATCATTTTCATTCTAACTTAAAATAATCAAATCATATTAATTCACTAATGAATTAATATGAACACTTTCAAGCAGAATGCCTAGAGACACTTGCTGTTTCCACTTATAGATCAGTTCGCCAAAATTTAAATTAAATAGCACCAGTGACAAAGAACACCCTTATGGAACTCCTAAATTAGTATTTACAAAATTTTCTCCAATTTTCTCAGCAGTACCAGTGTACAAACTCTTAATAAGTTTAATTAACTGTAAAAGCAAACTTCACGCTATCTAAAATACAGAGTGTTCAAAAATGTTAGGCTGGCTATTCTTTTTCGGATTCTACTTGGGAAACTAAAAAAAATATCCTTAAGAAAAATGACAATTTCTTCTTCATTCTCCGCCTGTCCGCCATTTTGTTTTTTTATATAAAATTTTATATTTCATAGAAGAATCACATTAATATTTGGTAAGCGTGTTGGTAATAAAGTTGTAAAATTAACAAAAAAATCAGGACTTAAATACCTTCGAAAATTACAAAATGGCGGTCATGTTTATCTTTCAATCCGTTATACCACCATAAATCTTAGTTTTATCAAAATTTATGTTAGGCGTATTTACTAAAATGCCAACCTTTTTATTTTTAACTAAATGACATTTTATTTCTTAAAATCGGTTAACGAATAGCCGAGTTTTTGCAGAAAATTGTTGTAATTTTTTTGTATGTTTTCATATCTTCCACTTTACGTTGAACTCCATTAAAATTTAAATTTAAATTGTTTTTATTTGTTGTTAATGCTATTATTGTAAATTAGTTTTCAAATTAAGTAATAATTTTCTCACAGTAATAAACCTAAAACATGTAATTATGACACAAAGTTACATCAATTTTCTCCCTTAACTCTACTATTTGTTAACCGATTTAAAAAAATAAAATGCCATTTTGTTCAAAATAAACAACTTAATATTTTAGCAAATAACATAAATTTTGATAAAACTAATATTTATGGAGATATAACTGATTAGACAATAAACGTGGCCGCCATTTTGTAATTTGCAAAGGTATTTAAGTCCTGATTTTTTTCTAAATTTAAAACTTTATTATCAAGACTCTTACCAAATATTAATGTGATTCGTCTATCCAAACTTGAGACATAAATTATTATACAAAAATCTACTAACAAATAGCCGAGTTATGGCAGAAAATTGATGTGATTATGTGTCTGTTTTCATGTCCTCCACCTCACGTTTAATTCGATAAAATATTAATTGTTTTTTTATTTATTGTAATGCTAGTATTGTAAATTAGTATCAAACTAAGTAACAATTTTCTCACAATAATAGACCTAATAATTATGACACAAAATTACATCAATTTTCTCCCATAAATCAACCATTTGTAAAACGATTTAAAAAATAAAATGTCATTTTGTTTAAAATAAAAGGTTTAATATTTTAGAAAATAACATAAATTTTGATAAAACTAATATTTATGGAGCTATAACAAACAGGGCCGCCATTTTGTAATTTGCGGAGGTATTTAAGTCCTGATTTTTTCTAATTTTAAAACTTTATTACCAAGCCGCTTACCAAATATTAATGTGATTCGTCTATGAAATATAAAATTTTATATAAAAAGAGACAAAATGGCGGACAGGGGGAGATCGAAGGAGAAATTGTCATTTTTCCTAAGGAAATTTTTTTTTAATCTTACAAGTAGAATCCGAAAAAGTATAGCCGACCCACCATTTTATAAACATTCTGTATAATATAAAATAAATTTTAAGAATACTTCCAAATATTATATATTTTGGGCTATATAAAAAAAAGATTACTTTTTGAAAAAGTTTTTAAATTTACTCCTAATTACGTGGTAAAAATCGAAAATATTCTCTGTTTGATAATTTAGAAAAGAATGATTAAAATAGATAAAAATTATTCTGAAAAATTGTAGAATTCTTTTTTCTGAACCCTTAAGATAAGAGTTGGAAACTATTTGTATTTCCTGTTTTAAAATGTTTCACTTTCAGAAATATAAACTTTAGAAAATAAAAGTTCAGATAGGTAAGTAAAAACAATAAAATATTTTTAAAACGTTGTAAAATTTCACAATATCCAACCCTATTTGTGAAGTTGTATCCTCTTAATATAAATTAAAAACAGATAATTATTAAAATAGGTACTTCTAAAAATTTTTAGAATTATATCTAATTTAAATACACTTCCTTTCATTCTCTTTAAAAACGACTGAAGAAAAAATTCCTTTTAAGAAAAGGAAATAGGAAGTTTTAAGAAAACTACCTGCCAGATTTCAAGTAATATCTTCTGGTCTCAACTGAACATTTCTACTTGTTTAGAATTATTGAAATCAAATAATTTTTTTTACTTTCCTTAAAGATCTAATCAGAAATAACTATGATAAATTTAAGTTTTGTAGCTGTTGAGGAAACGGGAAAATTAATGATATCAGTGAGGACTTTTCCATTTATATAATAAGAAAAAATCTATTAAAAACAAACCGGAAGTCATAAAAGATGATTTAGAGAATATATATATAGTTTTATATATAGTGTGTGTGTGTGTGTGTGTGTGTGTGTGTGTGTGTGTGTGTGTGTGTGTGTGTGTGTGTGTGTGTGTGTGTGTGTGTGTGTGTGTGTGTGTGTGTGTGTGTGTGTGTGTGTGTGTGTGTGTGTGTGTGTGTGTGTGTGTAATATATAAAAATCTATAATTTTGAAAAATGAATATAAAAATTTATAACTAAACGTTGAATACATTATAATTTATCTAAGTTGTGTAAATTTATATATTGTGTACACGCGAGCGTATGCTAACAAAAATACGGCAACAGAAGAATATTGCATATATTTATATCCAAAATATTAATTCAAAGAAAGTCGACTGAAGGTTATGACGATCAAAAAACTAGTTCAGGTTTTGAATAAATGCTCAATCTTAAACACAGATAAAAGTAATAACATACAAAGGATATAAGCAGTTTTTTATGAACTAACAGCTTCCTGAAATACTTCATTACCTTGTAGTAATATAAAAGGTTAAATAAAACCATAATCATTTCGTACATGTGCGTGTGTGCGTGCGCGTGTCGTTTGCGTGGGTGAGTGTTTGTCGGAAATTGCGGATTTATTTATGTAATATCATATTATTATTAAATAACGCAAGAGCTCAAGAATATATTTTATAAAAAACTTATTCAGTACAAAATAAAAGAATTTTTATTAATATATATATAAATAGAAAATTTAGGGAAATTAAAGTTAATTCAATATAACGTACTAATATAAAATCATTTACAATACAAGATTTTTATTAAGTAAAACCGGTTTGTTACTTGAAAAAAAAAGATACCTCTTTTAAATATTTCAATTACCTGAACACAAAGAAATGGAATTTTTATAGCTTAATTATATCCTTTAAAATCAAAACCACTTATAATTTCCACGAAATAGGTAAATAACTTTTAAAAGAATAATAACACTAATATTTTGTACCCTTCCACCTATAGTTTGTCTTTTTGTATGTAATTTTTCGGTACACGATTTTTTTTAATGGTTATAATACTTCTCTTTTTCTATTTAGCCTCCGGAACCACCGTAAGGTATTACTTCAGAGGATAGTGGATAATTTGTAAATGAAATGTTGTCTTGTACAGTCTCAGGTTGACCATTCCTGTGATGTGTGGTTAATTGGAACCCAACCACCAAAAAACACCGATATCCACGATTTAGTATTCAAATCCGCATAAAAATGACTGTCTTTACTAGGATTTGAACTCTCAACTTTGAAATCAGCTGATGATCAGCGATGACGAGTTCACCACTAGACAAATTCGGTGGACTATAATACTGTAGATGTTATCAATAATGAACCGTATAATTATAAAATAAATATGCATTAATACTACAATCATATATTAAATACTGCATATATTACAAATATTAATACTGGTAATCAATATTTTACGTATGACGTCGTGACTATTTTACGTAGCATCGTGGCCTTTGCTCATTTATAGGATCATGAAAACAAATTAAATCAAGACTAAGTAATTAATTATTTAAAAATGTGTTATTTTGCTTTTAGAGTGATGATATTCATTATACTTCCAGTCTTTATGGTAAACAGAGTCAAGGTCTCAAATGTGTAGAGTTGAATATCGTCTGCATTTCGAAGATATTAAAATGCTGATATCGGATTTCTAATTAAAATTGTTTTTGTTTTAATGAATCTTTAGACTTAATCTTATCGTATAACTGACCAATCCGTTTTTAAGTAACATATTTTAGGGAAAAATAATAATAAAACTTATTCAATTCTTTTTGTAAATTTTAATTTTGCTGACAGCTCCACATTAAGGTTATTAAATTGTTGGAAGTTTTTTGCCGATTTCAAAAAGAAAATGTAAATTTAAAGGAAAGTGCACTATTTTTTTTTACATTTTAATCTATTGCTTTTTTTTTAATTTATCTATTATACACAAAAAATACATTTATTTTAAAGAGGATTTCAGGTGATTTATGAATTCCATAAAATCTATGTATTCGTCAGAGGCTAGAACGTTGAAGGTCTGCGCCGCATTATCAATACCCTAGTCCATTAGCTTTCAGTTTTGTAAGTTGTCCTGTTCAGATACTAGAAAAAAAAAAAGGTTAAGGTTACAGTTAAAGTTGGTTAGACTGATGTTGAGAGAGGTTAGGGTTAAATTACCAAGGTCTAGCAGTACTTAACACTATCTTGTAGGACACTTGGCCGAATTTATGTTTAAACGGAAATACAGTCAATACAGAGAGACTAAATCACATGTTCCGTGCTATTAGTTATTTGTACGATATATATTCACGAAATAATTACGAAGAGCGGTGCGACTCATCTTCAACGGCTGACTCAGAGTACGACTCATGATTATTAAGGTTAATTTATGGTGTTTATTCTATTCTTCACAAGAGACTAACCTTAACCCTAACGTCTCCCGAAAAATGGATTAGCATCTGAACAGAATCACAAAAACGATTGCTAAATGACTACAGTACTGACAATGTGACGCGGACTTTGACCTTGCACGGGTCATCCGCTGTCCAAACCTCCTTTTCGACATTTATGTCTTGTTTTCCTGACTAAGTATAAATAATATGGTATATTAGAATATGAGAAAAACTTTAATTGATCTAGAAATTCCTTAGAATTATCTAAGAATAAATAATTTATAATAATTGTAGGAGACGTAATCCTAACCTACTTAAGGACATTTGTATGTGTGTGTCTGTGCCCCTTAGCTTAGAATCTGAATGTACCGATCACTAGCAGAAAATCCCGATTGATTAGTACATGTCTCGTGGTGGTCAGGTGTATACTTGTTTTATTATTATATATCGATATATGTGCGAAATATATATTAATATATTTTTTTTTATTTATGTGATTGTTTTTCTTCATAAAATAATGAACTATAACCAAAAAAATAGGCACCGGAATATATAACGATCACTAGCGGAAAATTCCGATTCGTTATTATCAATTTCTAGAATTAAATTTCTAATTTAACTTTCGTTATATCAATTTTCATCATTAAAAAAAAAAAATTTTACACAAGAGGTAATCAATTTTGGACACCTAATAATTCCATTCCGAGACGCCGCTCGCCAGGGCAACCCGCCCGGTGGGCCTAGCTGCGGAGGACGTGCCTAAGGCACAGCTCTGCAGCCAGTAACTTCACTGCTAGGTTGAAGCAGCGTATGATAGTCATTATTTCACATTAGAAAGAAATTAGTTTGTTGCATTACATTAACTCTGTCAGTATTTTGTATGGGTGTCACATAAGTAAAGAAACTGAGGAACAAGAAGCACCAAACAGAATTGTTTTCTTTGAGAGTAAATATGTTCACTATATAACAAATTTTTGTGGTGAACATAGTGATGTCATTTGTTTGATTGAACCACATGGATTTTGATGCGATCGGCGTTTTGATGTGGAGCCGACATAGTTGGTAAAACAATATCGGGAAACCACTTTATTCCTCATTTTTACTAATGAGCTTAGAATGGATATCTTAAAGATGGTTTTGTGAATTTCTTAATGTCTTTTTTGCATTACAGAGGTAACTATGGATAAGGTGAAGTTATAGTACATTCCTTGTTGACCTCATAACTTTTTTTCTGTTTAGCCTCCGATAATTATCTTTCAGATAATACTTTACAGGATGAATGTGAATGTAATGTATGAATGTAAATGAAGTGTAGTGTTGTACAGTCTGAGGTCGACCATCCCGGAAACGTGTGGTTAATTTTTCAATTAACCACACGTTTCGCCCAACCACCAGAGAACACTGGTATCCATGAACTAATACTCAAATCCGTATAAAATAAACTGCCTTTACTAGGATTTGAACATTAAAACTCTCAATTTCGAAATCAGCTGATCTGCGATGTCGAGTTCACCATTAGACCAATCCGGTGGTTTTTTTTTAACCTTCGGGACCACCGTTAGGTATTACTTCAGAGGATGAGATGAATGACAATCTTTGTAACGTGTGAAAATCCCATGCCTAACCGGGATTCGAACCCGGAATCTCCGAATGAAAGGCCGAGACGCTACCACTCGCGCTACGGACTTCATATAACCTACCGGTGTAAAACGCAATTTCAGTTTCTTTGTTCAAGCATGATCACACAAAAATATGCTCGATATCGGAAAGATCACAGCGAGATTGTCTTTAAATATAATTTTATTTTATAATAACTTTACACGTACGAGTATATTTCAACTTAAATCAAATCGAAAATAAAGCTAAGATAATCAACTAATATAACTGAAACTGTGAAAATTCCGAAGGACGTAACAGTTTAATGACACTCATTGCTCATTAAGAGTCCTCAAAAACTATTATTTAAAATTCAATCAAAATCAAAGGTGAGGGCAGCATATCCCTTACACGCTGCTGATTAATACCTCCCCAATCCGACAAGCGTAATGTTTTTGTCATAACTAAAAAAAATAGTTTAGATTTTAATTATAAAATGTCGACAGTGAGATCACAATAATCCAGTCTTACTTTTTTTCCAGTTTTCAGTAAGAGTAAAATCGATGTCCTGCTGAACCTTTTTTTTTGGAGTTAAAATGACTACAACTTAAGATGAAATCCAAAAATTAGTTGGATGAATTTTGTCTGAAAAATTTTAATTTGATGAATTTTGAAATAAATGATTAAACGTGCGTAAACCAACCCGGTAATAAAATTTAAAGCAAATGAAATAAAGATTTGGATTGCCTAAACGAATGATAATAGTTTTATAATTCTTAGGGTACCGTAATGTAATTATAATGATTACTTTATGAATAAAATAATTGACAAAATCACATAAGCCGGGAAAAAGTTGTTCAGGAATTCTGACTACCGAGAGCTTCTGCCTCGACAATTAACATAAAAGGAAAATTACATGAAACATTAAATTATATAAGCACACAGATAAAGAATTATGTAAAAAAAAATTATTCTACTCTCCGAGTAAACTTTTAGATATGGGAATCATGGACCTTTGTAATCAACTGAAACGAAATTTAAATGACATCATTGAACTCATATTAAAAGTTCATAAAGGTCGGTTAATTCATTCTGAAGATATAAAGCAAGGCGATTACTAATTTAAAAATATTACATTTATATTACACCCGTGAATAAAATTGCCCATTGTAGTACGTTACACTACAACATACTGTAATGTACTAAGACATGTCGGAACTCAATCACCTAATTAGTGTAAGAATAAGATTTTTAATCCAGAAACGACAAAAAATTCTTGCGCAGTACTGCGCAAGAAGACCAACTTTTTGTTTCCAACGTCCTAATTATTTCGCAATCAAAAACGCAATGATTTTAAGAGTATAAAATACTACATACGTTTGATTAACTAATAGACCCTACTTACAAGCACCAAGTTTAAACTCACTCACCACTGTGACTCCCTGCATAAGTGCACATGAAAAATACACCACTACACAGTCAACATTTTGAGGTTATGTTGTCTGTTGTTGACCTTAAATTGAGCATAACTGAAGAACGACTAGCCCAATGTTAATCAAATTTTGACATGCACAACTTCAGATACATTACTTCAGCGTACCTAAATTTCGATGAAATCGATTCAGTAGTTTTGGAAATTTTCGAGCCACAAAAATTTATATTTTGTATTTGCGTAATCCTCATATTCAAAAAAAAAAAAAAAAATTATTTTAACTCTTCTCCAGTCTTACCGTGTGACCGAAATTAATACCGTACTTTACTTTGAAAAGCTGATAATAAAAAGAAGTTTTGTATTTTAGCAAATAACATAAATTTTGATAAAACTAATATTTATGGAGATATAACTGATTAGACAATAAACGTGGCCGCCATTTTGTAATTTGCAAAGGTATTTAAGTCCTGATTTTTTTCTAAATTTAAAACTTTATTATCAAGACTCTTACCAAATATTAATGTGATTCGTCTATCCAAACTTGAGACATAAATTATTATACAAAAATCTACTAACAAATAGCCGAGTTATGGCAGAAAATTGATGTGATTATGTGTCTGTTTTCATGTCCTCCACCTCACGTTTAATTCGATAAAATATTAATTGTTTTTTTATTTATTGTAATGCTAGTATTGTAAATTAGTATCAAACTAAGTAACAATTTTCTCACAATAATAGACCTAATAATTATGACACAAAATTACATCAATTTTCTCCCATAAATCAACCATTTGTAAAACGATTTAAAAAATAAAATGTCATTTTGTTTAAAATAAAAGGTTTAATATTTTAGAAAATAACATAAATTTTGATAAAACTAATATTTATGGAGCTATAACAAACAGGGCCGCCATTTTGTAATTTGCGGAGGTATTTAAGTCCTGATTTTTTCTAATTTTAAAACTTTATTACCAAGCCGCTTACCAAATATTAATGTGATTCGTCTATGAAATATAAAATTTTATATAAAAAGAGACAAAATGGCGGACAGGGGGAGATCGAAGGAGAAATTGTCATTTTTCCTAAGGAAATTTTTTTTTAATCTTACAAGTAGAATCCGAAAAAGTATAGCCGACCCACCATTTTATAAACATTCTGTATAATATAAAATAAATTTTAAGAATACTTCCAAATATTATATATTTTGGGCTATATAAAAAAAAGATTACTTTTTGAAAAAGTTTTTAAATTTACTCCTAATTACGTGGTAAAAATCGAAAATATTCTCTGTTTGATAATTTAGAAAAGAATGATTAAAATAGATAAAAATTATTCTGAAAAATTGTAGAATTCTTTTTTCTGAACCCTTAAGATAAGAGTTGGAAACTATTTGTATTTCCTGTTTTAAAATGTTTCACTTTCAGAAATATAAACTTTAGAAAATAAAAGTTCAGATAGGTAAGTAAAAACAATAAAATATTTTTAAAACGTTGTAAAATTTCACAATATCCAACCCTATTTGTGAAGTTGTATCCTCTTAATATAAATTAAAAACAGATAATTATTAAAATAGGTACTTCTAAAAATTTTTAGAATTATATCTAATTTAAATACACTTCCTTTCATTCTCTTTAAAAACGACTGAAGAAAAAATTCCTTTTAAGAAAAGGAAATAGGAAGTTTTAAGAAAACTACCTGCCAGATTTCAAGTAATATCTTCTGGTCTCAACTGAACATTTCTACTTGTTTAGAATTATTGAAATCAAATAATTTTTTTTACTTTCCTTAAAGATCTAATCAGAAATAACTATGATAAATTTAAGTTTTGTAGCTGTTGAGGAAACGGGAAAATTAATGATATCAGTGAGGACTTTTCCATTTATATAATAAGAAAAAATCTATTAAAAACAAACCGGAAGTCATAAAAGATGATTTAGAGAATATATATATAGTTTTATATAGTGTGTGTGTGTGTGTGTGTGTGTGTGTGTGTGTGTGTGTGTGTGTGTGTGTGTGTGTGTGTGTGTGTGTGTGTGTGTGTGTGTGTGTGTGTGTGTGTGTGTGTGTGTGTGTGTGTGTGTGTGTGTGTGTGTGTGTGTAATATATAAAAATCTATAATTTTGAAAAATGAATATAAAAATTTATAACTAAACGTTGAATACATTATAATTTATCTAAGTTGTGTAAATTTATATATTGTGTACACGCGAGCGTATGCTAACAAAAATACGGCAACAGAAGAATATTGCATATATTTATATCCAAAATATTAATTCAAAGAAAGTCGACTGAAGGTTATGACGATCAAAAAACTAGTTCAGGTTTTGAATAAATGCTCAATCTTAAACACAGATAAAAGTAATAACATACAAAGGATATAAGCAGTTTTTTATGAACTAACAGCTTCCTGAAATACTTCATTACCTTGTAGTAATATAAAAGGTTAAATAAAACCATAATCATTTCGTACATGTGCGTGTGTGCGTGCGCGTGTCGTTTGCGTGGGTGAGTGTTTGTCGGAAATTGCGGATTTATTTATGTAATATCATATTATTATTAAATAACGCAAGAGCTCAAGAATATATTTTATAAAAAACTTATTCAGTACAAAATAAAAGAATTTTTATTAATATATATATAAATAGAAAATTTAGGGAAATTAAAGTTAATTCAATATAACGTACTAATATAAAATCATTTACAATACAAGATTTTTATTAAGTAAAACCGGTTTGTTACTTGAAAAAAAAAGATACCTCTTTTAAATATTTCAATTACCTGAACACAAAGAAATGGAATTTTTATAGCTTAATTATATCCTTTAAAATCAAAACCACTTATAATTTCCACGAAATAGGTAAATAACTTTTAAAAGAATAATAACACTAATATTTTGTACCCTTCCACCTATAGTTTGTCTTTTTGTATGTAATTTTTCGGTACACGATTTTTTTTAATGGTTATAATACTTCTCTTTTTCTATTTAGCCTCCGGAACCACCGTAAGGTATTACTTCAGAGGATAGTGGATAATTTGTAAATGAAATGTTGTCTTGTACAGTCTCAGGTTGACCATTCCTGTGATGTGTGGTTAATTGGAACCCAACCACCAAAAAACACCGATATCCACGATTTAGTATTCAAATCCGCATAAAAATGACTGTCTTTACTAGGATTTGAACTCTCAACTTTGAAATCAGCTGATGATCAGCGATGACGAGTTCACCACTAGACAAATTCGGTGGACTATAATACTGTAGATGTTATCAATAATGAACCGTATAATTATAAAATAAATATGCATTAATACTACAATCATATATTAAATACTGCATATATTACAAATATTAATACTGGTAATCAATATTTTACGTATGACGTCGTGACTATTTTACGTAGCATCGTGGCCTTTGCTCATTTATAGGATCATGAAAACAAATTAAATCAAGACTAAGTAATTAATTATTTAAAAATGTGTTATTTTGCTTTTAGAGTGATGATATTCATTATACTTCCAGTCTTTATGGTAAACAGAGTCAAGGTCTCAAATGTGTAGAGTTGAATATCGTCTGCATTTCGAAGATATTAAAATGCTGATATCGGATTTCTAATTAAAATTGTTTTTGTTTTAATGAATCTTTAGACTTAATCTTATCGTATAACTGACCAATCCGTTTTTAAGTAACATATTTTAGGGAAAAATAATAATAAAACTTATTCAATTCTTTTTGTAAATTTTAATTTTGCTGACAGCTCCACATTAAGGTTATTAAATTGTTGGAAGTTTTTTGCCGATTTCAAAAAGAAAATGTAAATTTAAAGGAAAGTGCACTATTTTTTTTTACATTTTAATCTATTGCTTTTTTTTTAATTTATCTATTATACACAAAAAATACATTTATTTTAAAGAGGATTTCAGGTGATTTATGAATTCCATAAAATCTATGTATTCGTCAGAGGCTAGAACGTTGAAGGTCTGCGCCGCATTATCAATACCCTAGTCCATTAGCTTTCAGTTTTGTAAGTTGTCCTGTTCAGATACTAGAAAAAAAAAAAGGTTAAGGTTACAGTTAAAGTTGGTTAGACTGATGTTGAGAGAGGTTAGGGTTAAATTACCAAGGTCTAGCAGTACTTAACACTATCTTGTAGGACACTTGGCCGAATTTATGTTTAAACGGAAATACAGTCAATACAGAGAGACTAAATCACATGTTCCGTGCTATTAGTTATTTGTACGATATATATTCACGAAATAATTACGAAGAGCGGTGCGACTCATCTTCAACGGCTGACTCAGAGTACGACTCATGATTATTAAGGTTAATTTATGGTGTTTATTCTATTCTTCACAAGAGACTAACCTTAACCCTAACGTCTCCCGAAAAATGGATTAGCATCTGAACAGAATCACAAAAACGATTGCTAAATGACTACAGTACTGACAATGTGACGCGGACTTTGACCTTGCACGGGTCATCCGCTGTCCAAACCTCCTTTTCGACATTTATGTCTTGTTTTCCTGACTAAGTATAAATAATATGGTATATTAGAATATGAGAAAAACTTTAATTGATCTAGAAATTCCTTAGAATTATCTAAGAATAAATAATTTATAATAATTGTAGGAGACGTAATCCTAACCTACTTAAGGACATTTGTATGTGTGTGTCTGTGCCCCTTAGCTTAGAATCTGAATGTACCGATCACTAGCAGAAAATCCCGATTGATTAGTACATGTCTCGTGGTGGTCAGGTGTATACTTGTTTTATTATTATATATCGATATATGTGCGAAATATATATTAATATATTTTTTTTTATTTATGTGATTGTTTTTCTTCATAAAATAATGAACTATAACCAAAAAAATAGGCACCGGAATATATAACGATCACTAGCGGAAAATTCCGATTCGTTATTATCAATTTCTAGAATTAAATTTCTAATTTAACTTTCGTTATATCAATTTTCATCATTAAAAAAAAAAAATTTTACACAAGAGGTAATCAATTTTGGACACCTAATAATTCCATTCCGAGACGCCGCTCGCCAGGGCAACCCGCCCGGTGGGCCTAGCTGCGGAGGACGTGCCTAAGGCACAGCTCTGCAGCCAGTAACTTCACTGCTAGGTTGAAGCAGCGTATGATAGTCATTATTTCACATTAGAAAGAAATTAGTTTGTTGCATTACATTAACTCTGTCAGTATTTTGTATGGGTGTCACATAAGTAAAGAAACTGAGGAACAAGAAGCACCAAACAGAATTGTTTTCTTTGAGAGTAAATATGTTCACTATATAACAAATTTTTGTGGTGAACATAGTGATGTCATTTGTTTGATTGAACCACATGGATTTTGATGCGATCGGCGTTTTGATGTGGAGCCGACATAGTTGGTAAAACAATATCGGGAAACCACTTTATTCCTCATTTTTACTAATGAGCTTAGAATGGATATCTTAAAGATGGTTTTGTGAATTTCTTAATGTCTTTTTTGCATTACAGAGGTAACTATGGATAAGGTGAAGTTATAGTACATTCCTTGTTGACCTCATAACTTTTTTTCTGTTTAGCCTCCGATAATTATCTTTCAGATAATACTTTACAGGATGAATGTGAATGTAATGTATGAATGTAAATGAAGTGTAGTGTTGTACAGTCTGAGGTCGACCATCCCGGAAACGTGTGGTTAATTTTTCAATTAACCACACGTTTCGCCCAACCACCAGAGAACACTGGTATCCATGAACTAATACTCAAATCCGTATAAAATAAACTGCCTTTACTAGGATTTGAACATTAAAACTCTCAATTTCGAAATCAGCTGATCTGCGATGTCGAGTTCACCATTAGACCAATCCGGTGGTTTTTTTTTAACCTTCGGGACCACCGTTAGGTATTACTTCAGAGGATGAGATGAATGACAATCTTTGTAACGTGTGAAAATCCCATGCCTAACCGGGATTCGAACCCGGAATCTCCGAATGAAAGGCCGAGACGCTACCACTCGCGCTACGGACTTCATATAACCTACCGGTGTAAAACGCAATTTCAGTTTCTTTGTTCAAGCATGATCACACAAAAATATGCTCGATATCGGAAAGATCACAGCGAGATTGTCTTTAAATATAATTTTATTTTATAATAACTTTACACGTACGAGTATATTTCAACTTAAATCAAATCGAAAATAAAGCTAAGATAATCAACTAATATAACTGAAACTGTGAAAATTCCGAAGGACGTAACAGTTTAATGACACTCATTGCTCATTAAGAGTCCTCAAAAACTATTATTTAAAATTCAATCAAAATCAAAGGTGAGGGCAGCATATCCCTTACACGCTGCTGATTAATACCTCCCCAATCCGACAAGCGTAATGTTTTTGTCATAACTAAAAAAAATAGTTTAGATTTTAATTATAAAATGTCGACAGTGAGATCACAATAATCCAGTCTTACTTTTTTTCCAGTTTTCAGTAAGAGTAAAATCGATGTCCTGCTGAACCTTTTTTTTTGGAGTTAAAATGACTACAACTTAAGATGAAATCCAAAAATTAGTTGGATGAATTTTGTCTGAAAAATTTTAATTTGATGAATTTTGAAATAAATGATTAAACGTGCGTAAACCAACCCGGTAATAAAATTTAAAGCAAATGAAATAAAGATTTGGATTGCCTAAACGAATGATAATAGTTTTATAATTCTTAGGGTACCGTAATGTAATTATAATGATTACTTTATGAATAAAATAATTGACAAAATCACATAAGCCGGGAAAAAGTTGTTCAGGAATTCTGACTACCGAGAGCTTCTGCCTCGACAATTAACATAAAAGGAAAATTACATGAAACATTAAATTATATAAGCACACAGATAAAGAATTATGTAAAAAAAAATTATTCTACTCTCCGAGTAAACTTTTAGATATGGGAATCATGGACCTTTGTAATCAACTGAAACGAAATTTAAATGACATCATTGAACTCATATTAAAAGTTCATAAAGGTCGGTTAATTCATTCTGAAGATATAAAGCAAGGCGATTACTAATTTAAAAATATTACATTTATATTACACCCGTGAATAAAATTGCCCATTGTAGTACGTTACACTACAACATACTGTAATGTACTAAGACATGTCGGAACTCAATCACCTAATTAGTGTAAGAATAAGATTTTTAATCCAGAAACGACAAAAAATTCTTGCGCAGTACTGCGCAAGAAGACCAACTTTTTGTTTCCAACGTCCTAATTATTTCGCAATCAAAAACGCAATGATTTTAAGAGTATAAAATACTACATACGTTTGATTAACTAATAGACCCTACTTACAAGCACCAAGTTTAAACTCACTCACCACTGTGACTCCCTGCATAAGTGCACATGAAAAATACACCACTACACAGTCAACATTTTGAGGTTATGTTGTCTGTTGTTGACCTTAAATTGAGCATAACTGAAGAACGACTAGCCCAATGTTAATCAAATTTTGACATGCACAACTTCAGATACATTACTTCAGCGTACCTAAATTTCGATGAAATCGATTCAGTAGTTTTGGAAATTTTCGAGCCACAAAAATTTATATTTTGTATTTGCGTAATCCTCATATTCAAAAAAAAAAAAAAAAATTATTTTAACTCTTCTCCAGTCTTACCGTGTGACCGAAATTAATACCGTACTTTACTTTGAAAAGCTGATAATAAAAAGAAGTTTTGTTTTGCTTTCAACACTTTATGGAGTTTGAGTAAGGCAATATCTATTTATCAGAAAGTAGCTTAGTTACTTAAAGGACATTAAATTATTTTAAAAATTTACCCTTCCTTTACCTAAATATTTTGAGATACGGGACCTCTAGGAACTATATTTCCCTGCCCCTTCACTAAAATTAAAAGTCGGATTTACAAAATCTGACATTTTGGCTAAATCGACATCGAAATTTGACATAAATGTGTCTACATTTACACCGCTACCACACCTATACCTTCGTATGTATTCTCTAACCTTCTGTAATTTTTCAATGCTAATTCTCTTCTTTTCCTTTTTTTTGGTTAGAGGGAGTATGAAATGAAAGGTCAAGATCTGAAAAACCTCATATGCAAAATTTGACCCGATTTGCATAATATGTTACAATGTCAAATGTGATGAAATTTTAAGTAATTTGTGCTATAGTCTATACAATCGCTGATTGCATAATGGTAAAATTAAAATTTAAAATAGTATCTTGTATTCACAATATAAATGAACGAGACAAATTTATTTCATGGTGTAATTATTATCAGGCCAAAAATTAAAAAAAAATTTTATTCTAGACATAAAGAGTCGACAATGAATTGCATAACTTCCGCGGGTCAGGTTATGCAATCCATTTTTAATTCAATCATTTTAAACTCTATTTGTATCTTGGATAAAATTATTCCTCCTCATTGAAAAACAATAACCAAAATTATGAGTTCTTTTAAAACAATTTTGTGAAAAATTATTTATTTCTATTTTATGATACACAATACTCAATAAATTTGTGGGGACTTAATGATAGTTGAACGGTGAGACTATTGTTTCATGTTCGAGTTCCTTTCCGCGCATATACAATAACTAAAAGTACAGCAAGTGAATACTTGCTGTACTTTTAGTTATTGTACCAACCAAAAATGTTCAATTAGCCAGCTTTAGTTATTTCTTTATTGACATAATAAAAAAAAATTATCGTAATAAATTTAAATGTTATTGATTTAACATACTTTTTTTTATTAATTATAAAATTCCTTTTTTTTTAATGAAATAGCGGGAATCAATAGCTATGGTTATTAGCCCGGTGAAACTTGGTAGCGAAAGGAAAGATATGCCCGACCGGGATTCGAACCCGGGACCTACACACGAAATACCGAGACGCTATCTACTCAGCCATGTAGGTGGCAAAATTACTATATTTAAATCTCGTAATTTTACTTTTTGAATCCAAGAAGCTCAACAAAATAAAACAATAACAACAATTGGTAATATTTGTATTAATTTTCTTAACATTTGGCACCGTTGGTATCGATATAATTTGTATAAACAATATATTTCTACTTATCAATAATTTGTTTTTTAATGTATTATCCAGGCGATTTCAGACTCATTTCTCCATCATCAGGGATTATTTAAAACTATGAATTTGTATCCGCGCATGTAGTGTTATATGTATGATTATAATTAAAATGAAATTAAAGTTGTTATTTTCATAACAGTCGGTCTTCAATAATTAAAATAAGTTATACGTTAACTAAAATAAAATGTCATGTCAGTAGGATGTTTACGACTGTTATGAGATATGAAATTAAGTATTACCATCCTATTAATTATTGTATAATTTGTTTTAATAAAATATCGTTATCAAATCTGATTTATTCGTTCATTAATTTATTCAAATATATATATGCAATTTCTCCAATATGCTAGTTTTATAATAATTGTTAGTGTATTCTAATATTTAAAAAAAATTCATTTGGGTAATAATTACGTCCATTTTCTAGAATGTGTTTAGTAAAGTTAGATTGTTCTTTATTATTTCTAGTTATGCATCTAATATGCTCTTTAATTCTGATTGAAAATGAACGATCTGTCATTCCAACATATTTATTCATATTTAATTAATAGTTTTAAATAATCCCTGATGATGGAAAAGTGACTCTGAAAGTGCTTGGAAAATACAATACAAAAAAATTGTTGGTAAGTGGAAATATATTGTTTATATAAAATATTTGTATACTAGCATCACAATTTCGAAAAATATGTTTTCAAATTTTTCAAAAATTTGGGGGCTCGTGCATCAGGAAACTTTTTTAATGATTATATTCACTAAAATTGATTTTAAATAAATTAAAATCGAAATTTAAAAAATTAATTATTTTTAAATTTAGGAATACCTCATTGAGGTTGGGTAAATTATTTTAGTGAATTTTATTTAAAAAAAAATACATTTTGAGTATTAAAAATTTGAAATTAATAAAAAAAAAGTTTTCTTTTTTTCATTTTAGAGGCTCCAATTCTAAAAGGTGAAGGATTCGGTAAAATTAATTTTTTAGAATATAATCCCGAAGTGGCGATAATAAATTAAAAAAATAAAAAATAAAACTATTTAAAAATAAAAAGATGAACAATAAAGCATAAACCATAAAATTAAAATAAAGTTATAATTTTCTAGGAATGGGATGAAAAGTTTTGGATAATTATTTTTCTCATGAAATACTAAAGAGTAAATGCTATAATATATATATTTTTTTACATCTTAAATGGGTTGAGTAACTTTCAAGATGGATTTAAATTTAAAATACTTTTTTTTTTTAAATTTAAACAAAAATTAAAAAAATGTTTTTGTTTCCAGAGGAATGGGACGGTTAAAAAGTTTTATTATAGTCTGAGAAGGCCTTTTGGTGTAGAAAATATAGGTGAAAAAACTCCTTTTCTGAAGCAGATTTCTAAAAAAAAGAAAAATAGGTTCTCTTTCGGAATTTTTCCCCCCAAGATTTTCTATTAACGATATATGACGAATCGTACGTATATCAACATAACCGAAACAAACATAACCTAGGCTCGCTAATCTCGTTTAATTAACGAGAAAATAAGCAAACAACATAAAAAAAATTCACAGTTTTTAATGATGGCTAAAAGAAATTATTGGATTCTTATATATTTGAATTTCTATGGCATAAGGACCGACATAAGGAAGAGGAAGATTTGTTTAATTTGATACTTGAAAATATTTATTGAATTTTATCCTGTAGTGTTATCGTTTAGTAAAATAAATACTGTATTGTGTTTATAAAAGTATTTGTAATTATGATTGACAATAAATGTTGTATTTAAAAGTATATGAATTTTTAATTATACTCTCGTTTCTCCAAAATCAATTTATCTAATCATTAAAATATGTTCATTTTAATTAATTATGATATTGCACAATATTATAAGTATACATGGTTACCCCAAGAAAGATTTTGGGGTAAAGTTCTGAAACAGTGCCGAAAAATATGTAAAAGTAATTTTTTGGGGGAGAGGTGAATATTAAATAATTTTTTTTGTAATTTATGATCTTGATAAGAAAACTTCAACTTTTATAAGAAACATTTTTGGCTTAAGTGACTCAGTAAAGATTTGTAATTTTATTTCGAAAAAAGACTCCTCCCTTTTCCAGTTTTTATACAAATTTAACATATTTCTTCCCCCCTCCACAAGGTAGTAGTTGTCTACCAACATTAAACAAAATCGGTCAACATAAGACCAAGTACAGGTCAACATACATACCTAGCTTTTTTTTAACCTCCGGCACCACCGTTAGGTATTGCTTCAGAGGATGAAATGAATAACAAGTAACGCGTTAAAATGTCATGCCTGACCGGGATTCGAACCCGGAACCCCCGGATGAAAGGTTGAGACGCTACTATTAGCGCCACGGAGGCCGGCGATATATATACCTAGCTACAAACGCACAAATGCCTGTCTTGACAAAAATAAATTTTCGGACTTGGAAGCATTGGAATAAAACATTTTTTTCCTAGATTATTTACAATTGAAATCTACTTTTGTGTTAATTTTTTTTTAAATGTCTCCTAAAGGCACAAAACTTAAAAAAAACCAATTGTTTTAGATCTTTTGTTTGACCGATCTATATACTTTACCGTTTTAGCTATAACAGTATATACCACTACAACCGGGAAAATAAATAAAAATTGTATTTAAAGTCCTTTTTTAACGTGTTGATATATCATAATAAAATTAGTATAATTAAGAATGGTAAATATTTATTTACCATTGTTGTTGAAGTTGTTTTGGATTGTAAGACAGTTGTATATTTATAATATTTTAACTTTCTTTTATAAAAAGAATCCTCAGTTTCATACTTATTTTATGAATAACGAATCGAACGATCTCAAAAATAGTACTATATCAGCTTTCCGACACAAGAGAATTGGTCAGCGATAGACTATATATTTAAGGTTAACCTGCCTTTCCAAAATCTTGTTGTAGTTATTATGCTTTCAAGAAACGTTTTAAATTATGGCTTGGAGATGAGAGCATAAGAGAATTTTGTTCTTAACTCCAACTAAAATATTTGGGAAGTTAATTGATTACTTCCTAATGCTTTTTCTCTGTTTCTTTTGCTTGGTTTCTTAAATATTGTCTTAAATATATTAGTTTACTTGATTTGCAGTCTTACATTACTTTATTACTTAAATATTATATAAACAAAAACAAAATATTGGTACCATAAAATTAATTATGTTAACTTATCTATAATTAGGAATATTAAAAGTTGTAATTAAATTTAGCTGTAAGAGTATATCTACATATCTGTTAACTAATACACAGCAGTGCAAATAAATTACCGTTAAACTAACAAGATGAATGTGATATGTTTTATAAACAATAAAAACTAATGAAATCGGATTAAACAATCTTATTTTTACGTAAAAAACAGGATATAAATCATTAGTAGAAAATTAATAGGTTAAGCATTATGAACTAACATAACCTACCATGAATGAATCGTTTTATGCTGGTATTAATAAAAACAACATAAAAGAAATATAAAACTGACCTTACCTTAATGTAATATAATACAGTAATATACGGCAACTTCATACAACTAAACTTTACACGGAAGGTTATAAAAATATAAACATTACAACATTTTTTACAAGTATTAAAAGAAAATGCCTTTGTTAACTGATTTACCGGCCGGCAGCTATAGTAGTAAACAAGAGATAGCTTGATTGCGCACGTGCATAGTCTGTCTTTCAAGCGCAGATACGTTCTATAATTTTTATCATGAAAGCATGTAGCAAACAAAAATATAACAGTACGATGATTCTAATTTAATTTAGCGCAATCCATCCGAGAAAACCCCATTTCTCTTTACTTTTAACAAAAAATGAACTAAAAATAAATTGTAATAAAAAAATTAGAAAATTGTGAAAAAGATATACTTACATTAAAAATAAAAATTTTAAGTAAATACTTACCGCTGTATTAAAATTTCGTCAAGTAAAATAGAAAAAAAATATCTGTTGCCTCAATGTATTTCTTCAATATCCGATAAGCAACTGTCTGTTGAACTATTGTCATCGTTTCCCAAATTTATCGCTATATCTTCAATAATAGTTTCATGCAAACTGTCTACTCGCATCCCATGCTTTTTTTTCTTCTGTAATTACATGTTTAATACAATTTTTCCAAGCATTTGCATCTACTCTATTAACACCTTTAATCAATGAATTTTTTACATCACTTATTGTGTTATTACTCCCAATGTTTTGACTTCTGCCCATATCAACTCTACTGGGTTAAAATTGCAATGACATGGAGGAAGATAATACCACACAATTTTTTGATTTTGCGATTTCATCTTTTTTATTTTTTTTTTAACATCCGGGATCATCGTTGTTAGGTATTGCTTCAGAGGATGAGATGAATGATTTGTAGCGTGTGTGAAAATGCCATGCCTGACCGGTATTCGAACCCGGGACCTCCAAATGAAAGGCCGAGACGCTACCACTCGCGCCACTGAGGCCGACGATTTTATCTACTTGATAATAAAAATATATTTGTTTAACTCATTTTACTATTTTTAAAAGTTCTTCTTTAACATGTCTTCAGTGGACGCAATTTTAATCATTCGGAAATTTTAGATTTTCGGTCGAAGTGTTTGGAATTTTTTTAGTTTTTAGGCAATGGTATGGCGCATTATCCATTACTACAACGGATCCGCCGGCAATAATTTCGAAACATTTTTTTTTAAACCACTGCATAAAATTGTCACCATTCATTTCATCCTAAATCTTTTAGAATAATCTAGATTTAAATATCCATAAACCACAGTTCAAAAACCCATTTTCACTTCTTACGAGCGTTACCATTAATCGTTTACCTATTCCAACCGGGGTTTTCACCGCAGTTGACAAACCTTTCATCGTAAAAGCGTCTTTTGCATTTTTTATTTCTTTATCCACCCATACCTTTTCCCGTACATGTCCTGCATTGACCCAAGAATCGTCTAGATAATAAAACCCTCTTCACCAAATCGCTTAATTTTTCTTACATATTCACTACGACTGTCAAGCGAAAAGATAGGAGGTAAATTAACCAGTTTTTCGGCCATGCGTAAAATTAACTGTCCTTTTTGCTCTTTGATTGTAACCTTCAACTAACACTGCATACATCACCCAAGAGATATTATAACAAATTAAAATCACGATAATCTTTTTTTTGTTCACCAAGTATTTTAAATAGTTTTATATATGCTTATTTAAAATATGGATAGGTTAACAAAAATTGTTAGCTTTATAATAAAAAGCCAACTGCAATAAATGCAAAGAGTCTTAGCTTTAATACAAATAATGAAGAAAAACGAAGTAAAGAGATTGCTTCTGAGCGTGAGCAAAGGATTTCAGGAACGTAACTGTATATATTATTATTTTATTCTGATCTCTAAACATGCTTAAAACCAATATTAAACAATGATGACTACAAAAAATATCATCTTATCGTCTACCTTAAGACTTGTCATTTTTCTTTTAATAATCTTCCATTAGGTTATTTTGAAAAACTTATCACAAGACCACCAGAAGAAACTTTCCCTAAAAATAAAAAATCACGGAAATCGATCCGTTTTGCGAACAGTAAAGCTTAAATGTATGTAAATTAAAAAAAAAAATAGAATGACAAAAATATCCCACGGAATCGAATTGATAATAAACCTTCTCCTAATTTTAAGAATTAATAATACATCACCTAATTTTGTTAAACAGATTTAGACTCTTGTGTAACAGCACGTACGTCACGTATGATAACTATATGAGTAAAGTTTAATGGAAAATTAAACATGCAGAACTTATTCAGAGGTTAACCACGACGATTTTCGAATCAGAATAATCAATATATTTTTAGCCTAAGGTTATTGTTCTAGAGACTTTCTACTCTGGATTGTATTCACTATTCATCTTTCTTACAGCAACCGTTGAAATCAACGTATACTTCATAATAACCAGCTATTTAATCAAATGAATAATAAACGTAAGATGTTAATCTCGTATATGTTCGTGTTTAATCAATAAAAATGATATTTTCCAGACATGAAACAAAAAAATCATTGATTTTAAAACATGATGTAATGTACTTCTAGAAAAATTCGGCACTTTAGAATTGGTATTTACGACATTTAATTTTTTTTTCAATTTAGGAAGCACGTTATTTTGATAGCAGTTTTAGTAAAGTCGTCCAATTGTTCATTTTTTTCACGCACTTTGAGTCTTTTTAGGGGTAAAATATTTAACATCATTTTATTTAAAAGTAATATTTTTTGTTTATTAAATTCAATTATTCTAACTAAAGCGCATGCACAAACCGTATTTTATTCGCGCGAGTGTGGCGGTACTAGTTGCCAGTTTAAATACTTTTTTACACTTTAAATATTATTCATTTATTTAATTCTACCAGTCACATGTGACGTGAACACCGCTAGAGAACACTAGAGATCTAGTGTTAGATCACCGCTAGAGATCGTGGATACCGGTGTTCTTTGGTGGTTGGGTTTCAATTAACCACACATCTCAGGAATGGTCGAACTGAGAATGTACAAGACTACACTTCATTTACACTCATACATATCATCCTCTGAAGAATTATCTAAACGGTAGTTACCGGAGGCTAATCAGGAAAAAGAAAGAAGTCACAACATATAGACGACTTCAGCAGTTGTACATAAGTTCTACACTAGCACTCCTTGTGGTGAGAGGGAGTACTAATGACGCACCATACCCACTAGTTTATTTAAAGCATTTTTTGGATTGCAGGTACAATTTTCAAAAATATTTTTTTAAATATTGTTATTCTTTAGTCGTTAACAAATGTGCCTAAGAAAAATACGACGTTAATTAGGCGAAATCTCAAGAAACTAAAGGTGACCTTACTGTACAGCCTCACTCTCTTGACCTTTTAAGTTGAAAATTTGATGGCATCAATTCCCAGTACGTAGAAGAAATTTGACCCAAATTTCCATCCAACTTTTTGGGTTTCTAAGGATCAAAACGCCAAGATCCGGTGGAAACTGCATATGCCCAAATTGGATTGATTACAATATTTTCCCTTCTAAACTTATAGCGATAGACATCTCAACCCCGTAGGGGGAAGACACCCACCTTGTGACGTTACTGGTCGCCACACCACTCCCTTTGTTCCAAGCCCTGAGGGGCTTTACCGGAGGTCGTCTTTAGACCCTCTAACTGATTACATCCACAGACATCAGCCAGGCCTCGATCAGAATGCCACCGATATAAATGCCTCGGCAGACATTTGCATCAGTAAACTACATATCAAATTTTGTCTTCACGTAGGCCTTAAACGCCTACGTGAATCTTCATATCAAACCTAACATGATTCCCTCAAACTAACTGACCGAAACCGCACAAGCGCGAACCCCGCGCCTAGTACAGATTTGACAACACCGTTCGTGACTGTGAATGACTCAGAAAAATATACTTTTGTTACACTGATTGTAATTTTTTTTTTTTAAGTTAAACTTTTATTAAAATTGTGTTTGACACAATTTTAACCATTAGGCAATTTCCAATTTTCGGGTCGAAGCGTTTGGAATTTTTTCAGTCTTCAGTCAATGATACTGCGCATTATCTATTACTAGATGGGTCCTTCAGAAATAATTTCTTTGAACCACTGCACAAAATTGTCACCATTCATTTCATCGTGATATTATTGGGAAGATCTAGATTCAAATACCCATTAACCACCATTCAAAAACTCATTTTCACTTCCTACATGCATTACTACTAATTTTTTACCATTTCCAAGCAGGATTTTCACCCCAGTTGACAAACCTTTCATAAACCGTCTTTTGCAGCACTATTATTTCTTTATTCACCCATACCTGTCCCGCATTAACCCAAGTTTCATCTAGATAAATAATTCTTACCCTCTTCATGAAATTACTTAATTTCTCTTATACATTCCCAATGCGATGAAATAATATGTTCGCATTCAATCAATAAAGAATTATTTATTCTGAACATCAAATGAAAATTCCTTGATTTTAAACACAATCTAATGAATCAGTATTCAGGGCATTTAATATTTTGTGCAAGTTGGGAAGATTGTTATTGAAATAAAACAAATTAATTTTTTTTCTGATAAAGGTTTTAGAAAAATTGTCCTAATTTTCCATCTTTTTCATAAGCTTTCAAGTCTTTTTAGGCTAACATTTTTATCATCAATTTTGTGTTTCTTTATTATATTAAAGATTGCCCTTTTGCTAATACCTGTTGCACAACTTGCTTTCTGAGCAATGTCTCTGACTGCAGTTTCACAGTTATCTTGTTTTAAAGTTATATATACATTGCCGATTTTTTTTTTGGAATAGTTAGTAGTTTTTCTGGTTTATGTTTCACGACAGAATCACTCATTGTTAAAACCCAATTGGTATAAAAACAAAAACACAGGTTAAATTAAAAATAATTAAAATTAACTATAAAACTGTATCGTACCATACAGAGTAACACGATAACACAGACTGAAATATTTTTTTTCACTGAACTGGATAATGGTGTGAAGCATTACAAATGGTGGTACGAAACGAATGATGTTTCATAATTAAACATCAATAACAAAGATTCAACAAAATTTTTAATTGCTTATCATTAACACACCATGGTGCCAGACAAATGATAGCTTATAGTAAATTATTGTATATATAAAACAATAATTGTACATGCATGTAGGAGGGAGAGAATGATTCACCCTAAACTACTGATCTATAACATATACATGCTAAATTAATATTTATTTGCAATGCACCATTTCGTGACAGAAGGATTAGTTAAAACATATCTTAGCAATGTGTTTTTGCAGAATTAAGATACCATAACTGCTAGACATAAACTGTTGATGTGCATATTAATTAAAGAAACTTTCTGTCAACATTTGCATGACATGTTATTTAATACTTACCAGTATTATTACTGTCTTAAATTAATTTAATTACACCTAATGACAGACACAGGGTATAGAATAAAAATTCAAAGACAATGATATTTAACAGCATATAGCCAATATCATTCATAAATATATTTGAAACATTTTATACTGATGATTTAAATTTACAGGGTGTATTTTGGGAGCTGGTCTTGAGACATTAAACTTAAAAAATAAGTTATGGGTGAAGAAATAATTTGCCCTGATTTCTGCTCCAAGAGTAAAATGAAACTGTGCTAAAACTTCTGTGATCCAAACTAAAAAGCAAATTTTCTGGTTTTTTAGTAAATTTTTACTTAGAAAATTGAATAAAATAGGCTCCAGAACTGCGAGGTCTAATTAATTACTGAAAAATGGTTATGTAGACTGCATTCCTTTAACAATGGTTAATAGACTACATTTGAAAAAAAGCGTTTTTGGGTTTGACATAAATAAACTTTTATTAAAATTACCAATAAACAAAGCACCATGAAGAAGATTTTTGTTTTGAATAAAATTGTAATGTTTTTCTGCTACAGTCTGTTTTAATTAAAGTCTATTTTCTGAAATTTGTGTTTGGTTTCTATTAACTATACATATCTTCTCAGAATTAAATTCTCCATAAATAATTTTTTATTGGAAATTTAACAAAATTAATTTACATCAAACCTAAAAAGTTTTATTCCAATTTTTTTTGGGGTTTGGCAACCATTTTCTCGTTACTAAAAGTAATTAGTTGACTTTCAATTTTTCACGTTGGAAAAATAACTTTTGTCGATCATTTTAAAAAAATAAACCTGCTGTCACCCATGAAGTACCCAATCCCCTGCTGAGCAGTTATATAGTCAGCAAATATGAAAAAATCATCAAGTAGATCTACAGACAGACCTACTCCTACCACACCACAATATTTTAAAAGACCCCCAACAAATTCTTAGTATGTAACCAGTGAATGTTGTTTCCAAAACCACAAAACCACTGGGAAGGAAGGGATCGAGGTTAGAGTAAGAAAGAGATGATCTACATGCAGAATATTGTTTAATAAAATAGATAAAACCTTCCAATAGAATATTTTAAGACTTCTACCAGGTAGTGAACATCCATCCTCAGGAGACTGGTTTATACTTACCCAGAAAGAGAAAAGCACAACATTGAATAACAATTGTAAATTGGTCAACTCAAATAAATATTTCCTACACGTATGAAGAACCACCTGAAAACAGAGGCAACTTTTTTTTTTTAAAAATCCTTGCCTGTTATCTGAATTGTACGACTTGCAGAAATATAAAATTCAACAAATAAAAGATAATTCATAATCATAACATGATAATAACATTCTTCATAACAATGGTAAATGTATTATTTTTAATCATTTTTTTACCATAAAGATAATAATTTAAAAATTACTTATTTATTTTAAGGATATACTACCTCATAAGCTTAATTTTATTCTGTCTGTAATAATTTTTTTGTTTAATGTTTTAAATCACAGACTACAAACACATACACATATATTTTTTAAATTTCTGATCTGATTTTAAATCTATTTACGTATGTTAATATGATATAAATTTTGAAATAGTTTATATTTTTAAACGATTGTCGTTACTAAAGTTGACAAAACTTCTGCAATGACAAACTTTGTCAACCCTTTAAAATGTTTTCAGTTATCTTATTTTAAAACGGTTTCAATTATTTTGTGCTAATCTTGATGGCAGAGTGGTAGTGTCTCGGCATTTTATCCAGAGGTCCCGATTCAAATCCCGGTCAAGTATGGCATTTTTCGCATGCTACAAAATACATTTATAAGCTAGGTAACTGTAATAGGGCATAAGCCTGTTGTTATTATGTAAATAAATAAATAAATTTTCATTTCCTAAAAATGGTCAAATATTTTTAAGTAAATTATTTATTAAAAATGTTACTTTGTAAAATTTGATTCAATTTTTCAAAGCAAATGTATATTTTCAACAAACAAATAGTTCATTATTGAATTTGATATGTATATGACCATTAATTGTCTTGGGTTTTGATTTTGTTTTCAGAATAAAAAAACATACACGAATGGCCACGATTGGCCATTGGGTTCACCTCAAAATGGTAAAAATATTAACTAATTTTAATAAATTACTTCATATTTATATTTATGCAATTTTTAATTTAAATTTAAAAATTTTTAGTTTTATTTTTGCTTTGATTTTAATTTGGAAAAGGATCTTTTAACAATTTTAAATCTTAAGTATAGTATAGGATGATTTTTAATTTCAATTTTAATATGTAATTTGATACAAATGATTTGAAAAAAAATTATATGGAGCAACTGATGATGCGAGTAATTTGCAAAAGCGCTCTTGCATGAAGTATGGAATAAGGTATGTGTCACACCCTATTTTATTTATTAATTCTGTACTTAGCTTGATCGGACTAATATAATACAAAATATATACACAGAAAAAAATAAACTTGAAAAGTGTACTAGAAGGATTTGGTATAAAAAATTATAATTTACCAATGCAGTTTAGCAACATACACAATCATTAAAGAAGAAAAGTAGAAAATGGTATTTGAAATTAACACATTAGGGAGGCTTTCTGGGCCCTTAAGACAATTTTTTTAATAAATGTTTATTATCACAAGCAATCAACAGCAAATCAGAAATGGAAATGAAAATAGAAAGTATAGTGTGATAGTTAAGAAGTTAAACTAATTAACTTGCAATGAAACTTCTTAGAAGAACCACGAAGGAAATTAAAGAATCTGAAAAAAGTGTGAAAGAGTTATTAATCTGTTCTTATGTTACAGAAGATTGTTATTAATCTCAAAAAAATACACTGGGTACAGTTTCTCTCTGGTTGGAAATGTTGGCATGCAATGCTTATAAATAGAGCAACTGATACCATCCAAAATTAAGAAAGAGGAAAACAATGATGAAACACGTGAAAATAAGCAATTGTAGAAAGTATTGACAACATTATATATTATCGTAATTAAGCTTGAAAGAAACCTTAAAGGACAGGCATTGCATCTCTTATAGGAGAAAGATAATTCAATTGTTAAATCTTATTGATGACAGTGCAATACATTTTGGACAATTCTCCTGGATGTTTCAGTTAAGATGATAGAAATGAATATGGATAGTAAACTGGAAAACAAATACTTGGCCAGACAAAAGAAGGTTATAAATGAGAAACAGAAAATAGTTACAATTTTTAATGCTGCTAAAATTAAGTAATGTTACATAATTAATAGAAGAAATTAATTCATTAATAATTTTATCCACAGTGAATGAACTCTATAATTTGTCAATATGTAAAAATAAATATGAGTATATGATTGACAAAGAAATGTGATAGCAAATGGAATTTAAAAATAGTGTAACAATTGAGTTAAATGATTGTGTTAAATAAATAAAAAATGTATGTACACACACACATATATATATATATATATATATGTATGTACACACATATATATATATACATACAGATGAAAGAAATTTAAGTGACAACACTTAAGGGAAAATATTTCAGAATAGTTTTAAAGAAAACATTTTATATTTTTGTATAGTAAGTAAATTTAATTATTAAATCCATATCACAATAACAATAATAATAATAATAATGTTTCAAAAAACCCTTTACGCTTAATAATTGTTTGAAAACCACATTTTGTATTAAAATTTATCCATATAAAGAGGACCATATCAGTGGCAGAAGAAAAACTTTTTGCTAAATCTGAATTCTGTCATTGACATCATGATGATAAAGATTATAGGAATAAAATGGAACAACTTAAAAAGTAATGGTGAACATATCCATAATTCTACATTTTCATGTTTTTATTGAAGGAAAAATTAATTGAAATTTACAGTGTAAAGGGGATTTTAAAACACTTGCAAGTAACAAGCAACTTTCAAATAACTAACAATAAAATAAAGTGCAGTAACAAACTTATAACTAATCAATAATAATAATAATAAAAGTATATTAACAATACAATAATACTATTAAATAGTAATAATATCACTGTTGTAAATAAAGAATTAATCCACTTCTAATTTTCTAAAACTTCCAGTTAATTGGCCGATAGTGATTTTATTTTTAGCATTTTTACTTAATTCGTTTTGTGATGATATACATTTATTATTTAATAACTGTATTTTATCCAGGCTTAATAAATGCTCCCGTTTTGATGCAACTTCCTTCTTCCACATTTCTGAAAGTAAATTGACAGTATAAGTAGATTTTAAAAGTAAATAAATAAATTTACAATCAACTAAACTTGATTATTATCCAAATTTATCCATTATACATAAACCAATCCCTGTTACATAAGTTTTTTTTGGGATAAAATAAACATAGAAATATAAATAAAATCACTCTAAAAAATAAAAGAAGAATACTTTTAGAATAAAATGACAAACTGTATGATATCTTGATTAAATTTGAACTGAATTTTAACATTCAAAATATCTGCAGTAAAGTGATTGTACAAAAATTCAAGTGGGCAGATCATTTTAAATATCATATTTACTAATATGGAGACTTTAAAAATGTTTCATTATAGAAACTGGAATGTTACCTATAAACAAAAGTAATCAATACTCCAAAATAAATCATAATTTATTCAAATGTATTTAATATGGAAGAGAAAGATGTTCATTGGGTTTGAATCCCAGTAAGAAGTGGCATTTTTCACATGATGAAAAAATTAATTTTTTCATCCAACCATAAAAAAAAGTGAACTGGGGGGGGGGATATTTCATTTATAAAAATTTTAGAATTTTATCCCATAACATTTAAATTAAGTATGTTAAGTCATTCTATATTTAAACAAACTGCTCTGGAGCTAAAACAAGTTTATATAACAAATGTAGCATTTTTATGACTTTTCAACATAATCTCCAGCAAGATTAATACACCTGTCTCATCTCTGAATCAGCTTATTTATGCCTGAAGCAAAGAAATTTTTGTTTTGATGCTGGAGCCAATTTAGTATATTTTCTGAGCTAAATGATGTCCTCATTGACAATGAAACTTCTTACTACATAGTGCTTCCTAGAGTGGACCAAATAAGTGGAAACAGGGCCAGTCAGGACTATGTAGGAGGATGAGAGAGTACTTCCCAGTACAATATGACAATGGTTTTCTCAAGTTACCTGAGCCGTATGAGGCCGGCCATTATCATGAAGCAGAATGATGCCATTACGCTAAGATCCAGGGTATTTTTTTTTTCAATATGGCTAGCTTCATTTTGTCGATAAGCATTTCATTGCAGTACGCACTATTTATTCTTCATTGATCTTCTAGAAAATCTACAAAAATTAGGCCTTTTGTACCCCAAAAGATTGTCATCATGATGGTTGGACTGTTCCTACTGATGGTTGAGCTTGGAATTTTTTCTTGACAGATGAACTTGTGTGGCTCCACTTCATGCTATCTTTTTTTTTGTTCATAATAGTGAATCTATTTCTCATCACAGATTAGAATACTGTGTAAAAAAAGCATCATCTTCTTGTTGGTACCATTGTATCAGCCTAGCGCACATGCAAAGTCTTGCCTCCTTATGGTGATCAATCAACTTTCTTATACTCATCTTAAACTTGTTTTAAACGGTTTTTTTAACTGGTTTATCACCTATTGAAACCAAAAAACGATCACTGCAAGCTGTTCAACTAATTCGAAACTTCAAGAGGACTCGCCATCATAAAATGAGATTTTGATGTTATAAACAAAATGATTTTATTCAAACAGCTGATCAAAAGTCATCACAAGGTTACCAAGTAACTGTTCTTAAAGTATCATAACCCTCTTACAATCTGCATGCCTCCATAGCTATTTGTACCTTTAATTATTGAATGACCTTCAGAAATGATTTACACAAAAAATAAAATCATAAATTTCTTATCTTTATATTGTACAAGATTTTTAAACTTTTATCTACTGATGTTTGGTTCATTGATATTTTTATAATTGTCAAAATCAGCTATGTTTAAAAAATCTGAATGATTACTGTTTTTTGCTTGTTCACATATAACTAACTGGTAGTTATTATCAATTATACAGATTCAAGCAAGCTGCACAGGTGGTAGTAGCAATCTTGTCTTGGGTGAAAGGCATCAAACAGTCTTGTTTGGTTATTTGGCAGTGACTCATCTGGTAACAAAGTCTCCCAGGTAAGCCTGTAGGCAGAGCTGACACCCCACTGGGAGAATAAATTTATAAGAGCTAATTTTTAATATTTTTTTCAAGTGAACTGTTAAATTTTGACAGTGTTGGCCTGTTCTTTCTAAGTTCAGTCATATAATGTAAACTGTATGTATTGTTTTTACTTTAATTTTTAAAATAAGTTTTATAATCTGTAGTGTTCATTCAAGATTTTCAGATGAAAGTTAAAACAAAGTTTAACAAGAACACCACATTAAAATTTACAGGTAACTAACGCATCTAGTTGAACATAAACATAATGAAGTAACAAATCACTATTATCTTTTTACTGTTTTACAGACTGTAAGCGACGTATGGAATGTTAATAAATTTAAATATTTTGTACTCTTTTATATATTATTACATTTTATTTTAAATTACCTTGCTTAATAAAAAATAATCTAAAGATATGTAGATGCCAGTCATAGTCATGTAACATGTTTGGGGCTCCCTGAAACTAAATTTAAAATTATATACACATGTATACAATTCTTTTTCAATTTTTTGTATGACATCACAAAAATTTAGATTTTTCAAAAGGAATGGTTACCAGGACTTCTAGATTATAGGATTGTACTATTAATCTAAAATTAATTCAGTGCACACCTCAAAAATTCTTTTAGATAATAAAAAAGGTTGAAGTCATTATATCTGGCAGCTCTGGTACTACTGAGTAAATCAAATGAAGTGTAGCAACAAATCTGAAGTTAAAAGAAAAGAAGGTAATTTGAAAGCTTTCCAAATCAAAGTAAAAGAAAAAATGGAAATGGGAGGAGAGAAGCAGTGACAGCTGTAAAATTCTGCAAGGTAAAAGTAGGTTTAGTGGTCTACAATTAGCATTCTTTATAATCATACATTTGAAAATGTTACATGGTTTATGTTTTATTACACATGATTTTGCTAAATGTGTTTGCCAGCTGCAACTAAATAACATTCATGAATTTAGCGTACTAACAAACAACTTTTACAATGAAAAGCTTCAAAATCCTGAACATTTTTAGTTGTTTCTTGAGTTGTGATTTTTTAACACAGCTCTAACCCCCAATGTTTTACTTTTTTATCCTCAAAACACAAATATAATTTTAGATAGATCGTTCATAACAAGAAGTATAAATTCATTTGAACAAATAAATCACTTGAGAAGTATAAATCGTTCAAATGAATGAATCATTCGTTCGCTGTGCAAAGCTGCCTGGTTCTTCACCATTGGTCTGCTCTGCGTCAATAGCAGTTAAAATAAAAATGTGAGCATCTCAACAAACAAACAAATCCATGCAACATCCTTATTTATAAGAAATAAATAAATTACATATACCTTTATTTAACAAGGCATGATTGTACGATACCTAACTAGCTTCTAAAATTATATTTTACAAAAAATTTTTTTATTTTAATTTTTTATTAACATTGACCAGTTTCTTTTCTGTTAGTCAAAATTAGTTGCTGTTTATCATATGTAATTTATACCCGAGACGATTTACAAAAACGTATTACCTCATTCAATCGGAAATATTTTATCACTATCATCCTATCCATTTCCAAGACATCCTTTTCTCAAGCTTCAACTTCTAAAAATATTTTATTGCTTTATTTAAAATGAAAGTTCTTTAAAGTGAAATTCTATTCAATGACATCTCTGAAGGAGACTTTCTGATTTCACTATAAAAATTTTCTATTAATAACATACTTTCATCCTACATAATATACTCTAAGTGATTAACAAAACTTTCCAAAAAGTTATATGACTTATTGTCATACATAAATCTAAGGTTGAATTGGATCAAAATGAAATCTTCCAGAGAATTGTTTTTTTTTTTTTATATAGTTGTGAAAGAACACATTGCTAATATCTCTATAAGTACTGTTCCTTGATATATAATAACTTACCAATCATGTCAGCCATTGGAATTGTTCCTCCATACTCTTTGGGCAAGACTTTTGGATCTAAGATTTTATGACAATCAGCCAAAGAATCGTGCATCTAAAACAAAATGTACATTAACACATTTGTACACATAAGAACAGCAGTAAGTTCATTAAAACTTTTTATAGCGTGACATTTAATAACAAGTAGAATTACTCATCATTTTTACGAAACCAATTAGAAATTATTATAAAATAGGAAGGTATAACATAAAAATATGATTATTGTTAAAAGCACTTTTTGAGCCTTACCTTTTTTACATAACAATTTTGCAAATATTGTTACATAACATACCAAATTAAATAATCTTTATAAATATTATTTAATATTTTACAAACAAATGAATGAAGAAATATGTTTATTGATTTTTGAGCGTCATATTTTAAAATACATCAACAACAGTTTTTTTTATTTATATTACTTTAACATTAAAATTAAAGTTTAATTTGGAGGAACACATTAGCTGATAGATTAATATGATTATGGTATTTTCTAATAGGATCATTTTAATTTATTTATATATTTAATTTCTACTCTTCTGTTTATAACTTACTATTATCAGTTTACTGACTGGTACCTGCAAAGGTCATGTCCATATTAAGATTGAAGTAAAGTAATTATAGTTTTATAATTCTATTTAATAAAGGCAACATTTTATTCTATTCCAAAGCTCAAGTCAAATACAAAATTATACATGATAAATATTAAAATTACACATGATATCTTTCAAATTATATGGAAATTGTTCTTCAAAAGGACCTTTCAAAATTAATTATGCAATTGTTTCTTTAGTAAGAGTAAAGAATGGAAGTGTTATTAATGATGTCAGTCTTAAAAATATTGGTAAATTCCTTTAGTATATAGTTGACTAACATATTTTATCAGTTTTTCGTTAATTTTCTCTATAAAAAATTTAGTACATTTCATATTATTCAAGTAAGTTATGAAGTTAATTTTTATATGCTATGAGTAAAATTTAGATTTTTTTAGATTAATTTCTTAGTATGGTAATCCTATTTTTATGAGGTTTTTTGCAAAAAGTTGACTCTGTAGTTGTAGTGGCTATCTACAGGTAAATGTTTCAGTTTATTAAATCTAGTATTTAGTGCAATCACTATAGTTCGATACACATTCTAGGATTCCTGTATTTGTTAGTGCTTGTATTCTTAATTTATTATTTTGTTTGTGAATAACATTTGTTCTCATACTGGAGTAATTTTTGAGACAAATATTCCTTACAATGGTAATCAAAACATATGTATACTTTTCAATCAAAAGTTTTCAATCAAATTGTATTTTATTTCTATTTTTTATTCAAAATATAAAAATTAATCTTGAATATAAGTATGGTGTTAAGAATGGTTACGAAGTCATAAATTGTATTAAACCAAATTGTAGTTATGATATCACGAACACGTACCCTAGTATATCAGTTGATAAAACAATAGAAATAATAAAAAACAATTTATGAAAAGGAAAATTTAAACAAAAGTATGAAATGATGAATCAACATTTCATTTTCATCATTTTTGAAGATGATGATTTAATTAGACACAGTGGGTTGTAGCAATCCATTAGTAACAATGTTTACAAACATAATTGCATGATGTTTTAAATTTATTATCATTCCAGTTGGCAATGAGTTGTGTTGTTCAAGTTTTGTGTTTGTTAGGGTTTATGTTTTTTTTAAATTTTTAACTTTTTATTAATTTATTTTTTGTTTTTGTTTGATGTAATTGTAGAATTTTGTACCGACTGATGATGCAGGATCCCGCAAAAGTCGACTTTTAGTATTAGTTTTATAGATTTCTGTTACTGTGTTTGGTGGCTATTTTATTGTTGTTTGTAGTTAATAGTAATATTATTTTTTGTTTTAACTAAAAAGATTTTTTCTGCGATTTCAATAGACATTCTAATCAAGAATCCTTTAATAAAATTATATAAATAACTTAAATATAAAAAATTATATTATTTCCTTACTGTGAATCGATCTCTAATTTTATGACTGAATCTTGATCTTGCAAAATCATATACATAGCGTACTGCTGTTGGACAATTAATGCAATGTATTTCTTTATGTCTCATAGGAACAGATTGCTGAAATAAAATCAAAAAGATTAACAGGTCATTAATATTCTAAAATATGAGTAATTATAAAATATCTTAGTCACTCTCATAATTTCACAATTCATAAAAATAAAACTCGTTAAAATTGTAGAGTTTATAATTCAATTCTGAAATACTTTTAGAAATAGAAAATCTCTAATTTAAAAATTAGAAACTCCTCAGTATCTACAATCTTAAATCATAATACAGAGCACATTTAGTTGCTGATAATATTTCAGATATCTAGAATAGTAATTAATATTTTACTGCAACTAGTCTTTAGCTGTCAAACTTTAAGTAATTTTAAAATAAAAGGATTCAGAAATGGTTTAAATCAAACAATGTTTTAAATATGATGATCTTCATGGCAGAATGTTGGTTTCTTGGATTTACATCCAGAGATCCCAGGTTCTAATTCCAGTCAGACTTGGCACATTTTTTTTGAGCTATAAATTTCAATCTTCATATTCTTATGTACAAGTTTCTTTGTAAGCTTCTGTCATCAATTTTATCATCAAGCTTCAGTCAAAAAATATTTAATTGAAAAAATTTGGAAAAGATAAAATACTATTCCAATTATAATTTTATATGATGAATTAAATGTGATTATTGTGCTTGGTTAAGTTTTTTATTAATGCCTTCTCATTTATTTAGTTTTGGTATTTAGGCAGTTGCAATTTTATTTTACTTTTGCCTCAGTATTGAGCTCAAACCTATAATCATGATATCTTTTATTACAATGGATGTAACTACACAGATTATTATTGAATATAATTAGTATTAAGGTAAATTTTGGAAATTTCATAGTAAAATATTTTCAGCATTTTGTAATATTTTAGTCATTTATAAAGTACATAAAAATAAAATTGAGCAATTCACACAAATATATCATTAATTATGTTAAACATAAATAATGCATTGTAAATGAATACTGGTCATCAAAAATTAAATTTTTATACTGAATACAATGGTGAATCGAATTTATATGGTAATTTTGCTATTCTACACAGCAAGCACTTCCGAGCTGGACAGTAGAGTGGGGGGGGACTAATGTTCAGTGTATTAGAGGGGAAATCAGCTTGGTTAGCTCCTCTACTCTGTTCTATCATCAGTACAACCACAAGTGTGCAAGAGGTTCTATCGTCTGTTACACAACATATAATTATAAGGTTTGTAACTAATGAAGGAGTTAAAGCTGCAGAAATTTTAACCTGCTTAAAGGTACAGTTTGGGGACACTACACTGTCCCATAACTGAGTGTATATGTGGGCCAGACAGTTTAAGGGTGGGTTGAAAATGTAGAAAACAGAAATCATGATTGATGCCTAAAGTCAAGTCTCACAGCTGACAACAACATCTGTGCCATTCGAAAACTTATTGAAGGTGATCGCCGGTTCACTGTTGAAGAAATCATATCAGAAGTGGGTATCAGTTATGGGAGTGCTCAATCTATTATCATTGACCATCTTGGCTTTATAAAAATTAGTGCTCGATGGGTTCTGAGGTTGTTGACCAAAAATCAAAAACAGGTCATGTTGGAGATCTGTGAGAGACATCTGAATCAATTTTGGCAAGAAGGGGATAATTTTTTTGAGGTGCATTGTTACATAGATATGGGTCCATCATTACACTCCAAAGTCAAAAATGGCGAGTAAGGAGTGGTGAAGGAAGGATGAGGGCTGCCCAGAGAAGGCCAAAACCATCTGTCAGCTGGAAAAGTTCTTGCAAAGATTTTTTTTCTTTAGAGGAGTTTTACTCATTGATTTTCTCCACAATCAACGAACGGTGAATGCAGATTACTACTGCCAACTGCTGCAGTCAACAAAGGACAGGAGTATGCTCATCAGAGATGTCATTCATCTCCATGACACACTAGGCCACGCACCACAATTTTGACGATGGATAAACTGGAAAAAATGCACTGGGAAACCCTCAATCATCCTCCCTACAGTCAATATTTGTCCCCCTGACTATTTTTTGTCTGCACCCTAGAAAGAATCATGATTCAAAAACAATGAAGACGTCAAGGAGCATGTGTGAAATTGGTTGACGACTCGTTCTCAAACTTTTTATGCACAAGGAATATTCAAACTTCCAAATTGTTGACAAGAATGTGTAGATCGTGCAGTAGACTATATAGAGAAATGATGACGGTATGAATTTTGTATATTATTAATCAATAAATTTATAAAAAAATATTACTGTTTATATTTGATTCACCCCTCGTATTTTGTAATAAATTTGTGAAAGTTCAATAAATTTTTTTATCTATATGATTTATAAAATTTAAATAGTTTTATAAAAAAATAAATATATGAATCTACATTTAAAAGTCAGCACACTGTTGTGCTGAACTGTATAAGCTGTAAAAAACTCATTAACTATATAATTATAAATTTGAATTGAACAATTATAGCAGATAATGTTGCATAAAATAGATGTTCTATAATGCGTGATTATACAACTCAATAAAGGGTCTATAACATCAGTAATACATAATAAAGTGACAAGCTGATTAGAGTTGCTGTAGCAAATATGTTACAGCTTGCGGCTTTTATATTTCTCAGAGAACATTCAAGATCTCTTAAAACTGCTTATCTGTTAACAAAAAAACTTAGACAATACTGTAAATGCTATAAAAAATGGTGTTTCTGAAATAAGATAATAGATCATACAGGAAACTGGAATAAGAATGAAATAATACTTCTTTTGACATCTAATTTTGTGTACTTCAAATGAAAAAAAAATCTTGATTATAAGGATAACTGACTCATGGTAAGGCCAGCTCAAACCTCTTTTTGGAATTTTTTTAGAAGTTTTTTGTAATTTTTATTTCATTAAAAATTAGTTCTAGTAGTTATGTAAAAATGGTTCTGCAATGTTTCAGTACAAGTTTATATACTGATACAAGTAAAATATTTTTAAGTAAAAGTATCAATTAAGGTAAATAAAATTGAACAATTGTTTAAACATGCAGCCTCTATTAAGTAAATATAATTCAAAATGATGTCCATTTTAATTCTTACATCGTTTAGAAACTATTATTTTGGTTATCATTTAAATCTTAAGTTTATTATTGTGAAAAATTAACATCTTATTTATTTAAATATGATTTTTTGATAACAAGTAGTGGAAGAAATTATTAGCGATTCAATGCTTCAATTACAAATAATCTTGTTTGAAGAAACAGTCTTAGGGTAGTTTTTAGTAATAAAATGTAACTGATCTGATATTTTGTAGTCAAATTTTAAAAAAATATATATATATTAAAAAGAATTTTTTTTGACAAAACTGTTGACAAGTAATGCAATGGAAACACCAAATAAACTATAATTACATGCATAAATATTTAAAAATTTGACAAATATATTTTATCAAAATTTAAATTTTCATTACCAACTCAAAAATGTTAATTTTTAAAAACATTAAAAAAAAACTTTTTACAATTCTCAAATAACTTCTTGTTTTAATGTATACAGATGTCATAGCTGATATACAGTGTTTGTAAATGATGTAAGATAAAAAGTTGCTTCTACAAAATGACAAGCTAAAGAGATATCTGCAATCCAAGAACATGTGGTTACAAAGGAGGTTATGCGAAACAAAATGCTGCCAACAGCAAGTCACTAAATATATCTGTTGGCGTGTAATTAAAAATGTTCGGTTATTTTCTCAGTAGGTGGTTACGTTGAACCTGGTTGGTGGTTATTTTCTCAGTAGACCTCGTATATCACAGATTTAAAAAAGTTATAGGTTTACAAAAGTTACAGAAGTTACTTACATATTTAGAAAGTTTTTCTCATTCTGTGCTGCTTGGTTAATGAGTGACCATCTTTGTTCCCAAAGTTTGTCTATTGCATGCACATTAAAACCTAGGATCTACAATCAAATACACTTTCACATACTAATACTGTCATCAGCACAGCCCTGATGGATGAAAGACAAAACTCCTTTGCTTGTACAGTTATTCAATATGATTATATTTTCAAAAATGAAAATAGTTTTCAACTCAGAAAGATTAGCTCAAAAATGTGTAAATTTCGATCTGAGCATATACTCACAAAGAAAGTTTCATACAAGAAACTACTTACTAATGCAATCAAATCAGTACACATACAAACACACACACTCACACAAAAAACTAAATGTTTATAAGAATTTACCTCTCCCCATTTTACAACAGTTGCAAATTCTGTTGGTGTCCAAAGTGTGATATGTGCAGCTGTAACACCTTTGAGATCACCAAAATGAGTAAATCCCATAATTTGTGATTCTTCTTCCTCTAATAGTGTTTCATAAGTTATAAGATGCGCCTTTGCCATATCCATATTTGTATATTTATATGGATTAAAATTCTCTTTAAAAAAAGAAAACAAAAGAAAAATCATTTAAAATATGATTAATTAAATAAAATCTTAAACACAATTAACAATATGATACAGCTATAACTTACAATTATACATTTTAATTTTATGAATATAATACTATTTTATATATCATAAGTTTACACAGAAGTGTAAGTCATATTAATCTGAGTACTGACTAATTGAGTTTCCAATAATAACTAGAATTCTAAATAAAGCTAAGTTTAAGTAAAAATAAATATACACATTACAGTGCAGTAAAAAGGTATGATTATGTACTACAACAAAAGCAAATGTTAAGCTAATTTTTTTTTTTTTTTTATTAAAAGCTTAATACCAATACACATTTCTGTAATGTTTGAAAATAATGAAGAAATGCTGCTCTATTAAACATGAGTGATTCAGAGTTTAGTAATGGCAATGTTAACTGGCTTGGTCATTTCATCAGGAAAGAAGTAACACAGATACAACAATTCAGACAGTAAAATGTAAAACCTAGTATACATAAAAATACATTTTATTAGTGCAATTCTATTTACCAGTAGAAGTTGGTTATTTCATTTTCTTTAATTTTACAGTGGATTTATAAACAAAATCTGTATCTAAAACAGATTATTACTATTCAGTATTGTACATTCATTACCTATTTAATAATTAAAAAAAAAAATTTAAACAACTTTAAAAAAAATGTAAATACTGTACTGTAATGGTGTTATAATAGTAATTTTTTACTTTACTATCTTTATTCATACTGTAACTAATACTGTTTGGTATTTGTGCAATGTTACTAAAAGGATTTTTTAAAATGATAAAATTCTGTACAATCTATACCTTATTTTAGACTAACATAGGCTTGCTGATTAATACAAGCTAAATAATATCACATCTCCTCGGCAAACAAAAACATATCTTTTAACCACTGAGTATTAAATTAAAAGCTCTCAATTATAGAAAAAAAAAGTTAAATTCTTGCATATTTTACATGCAATACATGCTTATATATATGGTATAGATTGAAACATGACATTAAAAAAAACAACAGTTTTCTGATATAGCAGATCCTAGAATACACATGAAAGAATGTAAATTTGAAGAAGTTAGTACATCTATGGCTCATTTCATAATATGAAAAGGTTCAATCCTGCAGAAACAGGTAGAAGCTTTGAACAGCTACTCCAGAAAGAAAAAAAAAATTTGCATTAATATTGGATGGTAGTATAAAAGAAAAAATATAGAGTAAAACAACTTGTATGGTGAAGAAAAACTGTTTTCTGATGCTGATAATGGAGACATCAAAATTAAATTGAAATAACTATCTGAATAATGTCCAACAACAAAGTAATAAGTGCTCCAAGAAATAGGAAAGTAAAGGATTGGACTATAATGTAGCTTTATAGTAATTGAACAGCAGACTATAAGTTAAAACTTCCAATTGTTTAGTGATGATATTAAAAGAATGTTTCTAATGCTCAACTACACTAGTCTCATCCAGCCTATGAGACAAGGCATAATTGATGCTTAAAAAAATTATATAGTTAACAAATATTTATATATCTTGGAGAAAATAAAAATGAAATACCGCTAGAACTTGTGAAAAAAATCTATTATTAAATTAAATGCAATAGTTAGAAATAATAATCAGGATAACTTCAAATGTCTAAGAATAAATTTTTTTTAAAAAGTAATGAAGAGGTCTCAGATGAAAAAAGAAGACTAAAAATTCTGATTTGAATCTGTAGATTCAACACAAAAAGTGAAATGCAATGGATGGGTGCATGATGATAACACAAAGTGTTAATATTAACATTGAATAAAAAAAGAGAACACCGTAAATGATCATCTTAAATGACAGTGGTGTAATTTTATTGCTAGAAAAACTTCTAAAAATCAAAGGAAACTTTGGACTACATTAAAATCGAATGCAGTAAAATAATTTTTAAAAAGCTTATACTGTATTTAATTATTACCTTTTAATTAATGATCAAAATGAAATTTCAAAAAAAAAATTTACAGTTATTAATCTTTGTAATGAAAACAATTAATTACACAAGATATTTCTTGTTAAAATGCAATTTTACATTAACTTCATTATTTTCCAGTAATCAATATTTCTTTTATTATTCAGATACTGATGGTTCATATTAACTCACATTAATGAGACCAGCCATTTGTAAAAAACAAACATTGTTCATAAATTAAAAACCTACTTTTAATGTAGCTACAAATAAATCCTGAATATTTGACATTCATATTATTTAATCTCTCTACTAAAACATTGTGGAATTTAATTTCGTTTGGATTGGTTTTCATTGTTTTCAAATACCAATTTTTGTTGGTCAAACCTAACTAAATTCCTAATTTATCTTTATCAATAAACTAAACGTACTAATTTTCATTCAATAAAACAAAAATTACATAGTAAAAATATTTTTTTTAAAAGTAATATTTGAATCATAATCAGGCAACTCGCAGTGTGAATATGATTCAATATTTCTTTAAAATCTGATGATTTAAAATTAACAAAAACTTATCCAAAAGTATTTAAAATATGTAAAACAATTAAATTACTAATATAATATGTATAAAAGAAAAATTATTTCAGGTTATGATTTCATAATTATTTCAGAATATGAATCACAATGAAACTAAAAAATTTTAATTTCTAAATATCATATTATATTTTAAATTATCAAAGTAATACTGACTAGCGATTCCAATTATAACTCTTCTTCCATGGCTATCTCTTACTGGTGAAGCAAATATATAACTGAAAAAATAATAAAATTAAAATGAAATAATCAGTGCTGTATTGCCATCATTTATTACTGCTGTTTTGTATTATTTGATTTTTAAATGTTATCATCAAAAATAAATATAATTCTATTTTACGAACAGACTAAACCTAAAAAGTACCAACTTATTACAAATTTTTGCGTCATATATTACATTAACATTATGAAATTGATTTCATGGTAAACACATTCATATATAAGAGAAGTTATTTAAAAATAATAAAAATAATAATAATTAAAAATATTGGGATACACTTTTAAAATTCAATTAAATGAAAATATTTATTCATCAGGTAATTTAAAAACAAATTATGTACTCCAAAAAATTTCCATTGAAAAAGAAAGTAAGCAATTGGAATACAATTTTACAACCAATGCAGACATATAAAGCAGACTGAAAAAGTAACACTAAAATGTGAGAAAATTCAATATAGTATATAAACTTAATAAAAGATTAAAATAACAACAAAAGCTACACTAACAAATTATAAATTATAACCCTACGGGATAAAAGAAATCAAAGGTATCCACAAAATAAACAAAACCAACTATTAGATGCCTATGTTAAATAGATCAAGGAATGAGATTTCTTAGGGCTTGGACATCTTTAATTAGTTATTTCACTTTGAAAATCGTAAAATAAATATAATTAGCATTTAGTCAGATTCCTGTGATGTTCCAGCTACACCACACATGTAAGGCATGGACCTTACATTTAAGGCTCTGGTGATAATGACAAAAGTATGCAAAATAAATTTATAAATTTTTAAATATTTTCTAATTCTGCTGTTTATTTTTTAAAAATGATCAAGTATTCTAATTATGTCAGCAGACAAACATTAAATGACAAATTAACATTATAACTGTTTGACAAATATAAACATACTTTACAATCTACTGTGATTTTATTTATCGTAAAAAACACGGACAAGTCAAGTATCATAACACCGAAAATGAGTCACCTTTTTTACAACCGTATCAAAAAACAATATACCTATATTGTTTGCAATTAAATTTGACATAATTTACATATATACACACAATTAAATCAAATTAAATTTATAAATATAATAATGTTAAAAATATACTAACACCAGAATACATTTTATGAAGGTCCATTCACTGTTAGGTAATGAATAAAATATTATGCTAAAAGGTTACTAGAATAATTCGAATTGTAGCTGTCATTGCTGTGGGACCAACCATCTGCCAGTAATTTATTTTAAAATAACTGTCTTGGACCAATAAATATCAATTACAAAAGAAGTAATCGATTAATTCCTTAAAATATAATGTATTCCAACAAATAAACCAGGGTAGATTAGACAATTGACTACATTACAACAAACAAACATTGATTCAAATGTAAATTATATACAGCAGATTAAAAAAAAAATTACATTAAAAACAAAAAAATAATCAGATACTTTAATTCACAATATTTTAATTGATAAAGTGTAGCAAAACAATATTTATTAATGTAAATATAATTTAGAGATAAAAAGCATTATTATTAAATATAAATATTTAAAGATTCTTATTTCACTGCAATTCTACAAATAATGAGTTGTTATGCAAGAAGAAATTTACTAGTAATCTTAAAGTAAAATATTTAAATATTGTACAAGTTTTAAAATGTATAATTTATTCTACAGAAAAGTTTAAAAATATACTAATAGCCATAAAAAATAAAAAAAGACAGAGCAGTCCATCCAGAAAATAAAAGTAATTCTTTACTCAGTTAAAACAGAATAAAAATTAAAAAAAGTAGAAATTATTTCTGCTTGTTTGATTATATACTCTATAAACTTCATCACAGATACACCAGATGCCGTACTTGTGAAAAAACCAATCTTCTTTCCTATGCATCACTTTTACAATGAAAAAAATACTAAAAAAAACAAAAATAAATTGATAAAATTGGGCATCATTTTCCAGCACAACAACAAAAATAACTGACCAGTTTTCTATTCTAGCATGCTTACTTTTTTCCTATGTTGACAGGATAAATCTGTAATACGCATAATAATTTGCTGAAGAATTAACAGCAATATAAAGAATGTGTTAATTGTTGCCATATCCAACTTGACCTACCTACACTTGGTTAATAAAATACACCTATGTACAAATTTATATCATAAATTCTATTATGTAATATTAAATTTGATCAGATCAAGCTTTAAGAAAACTATGGCTCTTTAAAATGTTATTTAACCTTATCTTAAATGTTTGTACGGTATTTAGCAATAACAGGTGCTTTATTGAAAAACAAAAAAATTCAAAATAAGCATACAAAATAATATACATATATATTTAAATGAAACAAGAATATTTTCTTCAATGTATAAAACGCATGATGAATGAAAAGTTATAAAAAGGTTAAAAAATTAAAAGTTAACTGACAAAGATTAGGAAATAAAAAATGGTGAGATGCTTTAAATCTAAGCTACGAAAAAATCAAATACTTTTTCAAGACAGTTACTATTATTTGAATGATCACTGAACTGCTGCAGGATATTTCATCTTTATTTAATTTCAACCGGTCAATTCTAAACAGATTATTTCTTATAACATTTTCTTTCAGATGACCCAAAGCAAGTCTGACAAAAGAGCGTTAAGTGATAAAGTCAATCTAGTCTGGTGACTGCAGTCCATTAGGAATTATTGTTTCCAGTGAATTTGCACAAAATTAAATGAGTCTAATTTGCTGGATGTGTGCAATTCTATTATCTTGGGATACCCAGCAGTAACTTTCATAATTTCTAACAGGACATTAAATTGTATAAACTGGAAACGTTCAACTGCACAAGTTATTTTGAAAAATATAGTATTCACTATTTTTTGGAAAGTTGCACATCAAACACCACATACTGTGAATTCAGTGAAACACAAGCGTTTTCTGAACTCCAACACTACTGATCTGGATATACAAACCCACTTAAATGAACTGTGTTTTGTCAGAGTAGAAAATATAATCTTAAAATTGAAAAATGTTATAAAATAATACACAATTGTATGAAATTTTAATGTACTTCATTTATGCTACTTAAAATAATAAATTATTTTTAACTTAAATTGTCAAAGTTTATATGCAATATGAATATGAATGATATTTGAACTTTGTTAAGAATCTATAAATGTACCTGCATTTGTTACTGATAAACCAAGATAATTTCATATTAATTTTGATTGCGATTAATTTTTGATAGTTAAAAGAATTTGTGAACAGCTTATCATATAAGTACTAATACACAGAGATTTAGTGCTTGGCAGAAAGATTTAAAGTACTCATGAAAGATTTAAAGTTTGAAACCAAACCAGAAGGTTACATTATTAAAACTAGTGTCCTACTAAATACTATATCCTGACCACCAGTTTGTTGTTGGATTTTAATTAACACAATGTAGCCTACAGTACATAAATATTGTGTGTGGCTTTAGGTATTGTAGATTCACATAACAGATTTTCTTTACATTATTTTTCACCACAGCACTAATTCATGGATATCAATTAAATATACAAGTAACTATATTTTGAGTAAATTCTTTTATTAACCTTTATATGTATAAGTGTTATTGTGAGTGTGATGTGTGTTGTTTGATATATATAAAGAAATACTAATTTTAGTAATGCATATTAACGTATTAAGTTCAAACAGCTGGTAACCATGGCAGTACCGAATTTTTTACATTTATAGAAGGAAACATCTTCATATTACAAATAAAGAGGAAACGAAGTCAGGATTGACCAAGTATACTCTCTACATGAAAAAGAAATGTAAATTTCTATGGCTCCAATTAACAAAACTATACAAGACATCCAGAAAATTCTGGAATAATCAGTCATTTTAACTGTAAGTTAGTAAAACCATTTGCATACATCCACGTTACAAGTTTTTCTACAATACGAAATTATGTATGAAACCACTGATTAAATGATTACTTCCAATTCAGGGAAAATAGATATAAAGGCTCTTTGACATTTTACGAGGATTGTGGTTTGAAGTAACTTTCAAGAGTAAACACATATTGAGTCTGCATGAACAGCATAATCTTAGTACTGATGGCAGAAGGGAAGAAGATAGTAGTAGGTAATAATATGCTTTGTAAACACTAAAAAAGCTGTTTCCAACATAAAAATTTGCAACAATGAATAAGTACATTTCTCTCTGCATTAAACTATTTTTATGATTTACATGTAATTTAGGTGGTTGTACTTACATTCAAAATCTGAAAAAAAAATTTAATTCTTAAATTGAAATGTTTAATACTTTTTGAAGAAATAAGGATAAATTGGGTTAGTTTTAGACCAGTTTGGGTAATAGAAAAAAAATCATTAACTACAGTCAACTTCAAAGAGAAACAGGTTGATTAATGTTTTATCATAACACCATCAGACCATTTATATCTGCCGGCCTCTGTGGCGCGAGTGGTAGCGTTTCGGCCTTTCATCCAGAGGTCCTGGGTTTGAATCCCAGTCAGGCATGACATTTTCACATGCTACAAAAATTGTAATTCATCTCAACCTCTGTTTTACCTAATGGTGGTCCTAGGTCCCAGAGGTTAAAAAAAAGAAGTTTATATAAGAATAATAAAATATTAACATACTTTATAATTATTACTTAATATGATTAATATTAAGCCAAATTGGTTATGCTAATACTTCAAAATCTAATTTAAAAAAATCTGAAATAACATACTAACCCTGACTCAATGAGTTGTTTTACAGGTGTATTAAGAAAATCAAGTCCCATAAATAAATGTGGAAATGTTTGTCTTAAATTAATATACTTCAGTAATGTTTGTTGTGCCATTGGAACACTAAACTTTTTTACACGTAAAAATCTCAAAAGGAACACATTATCTGAAACAATACAGTATAAATAAAAATAAAAAATAGTAACTAAATATTTTTATATTTATATAAGTAAAACATAAAAATCCAAAAAAACTACATATACATACAGACATATGAAATGTCAACTAAGAAAATAGGTTCATCAATCTAAAATGGCAAATGACTAGGTTGTTTAGATGTAGAAGGGATTAATGATGTAAGGTGGAAACATACTTTTTTATTAGATATAAAGAATTATTGATTCAAAATCAAATAATGGAATGCAGAAAAGAAATAAAAAAATAGCAAGAAGGTAGAACTGCATGTATGCCATTAATATTGACAATGACATAATTATTTATTTCAGAACAAATTCAAAACCTAAGCCCACTATAACACTGCAGCAATATTTTATATGCTTACCTCATCAGCATCATGAAATAGAAATTATAGATAAAGAAATAGATGAATTTATAAAACATGTACAAGGATAAAGAGAACTAAGTAATAATGGAAAGCTAGAATGCTATTATAAGGTAATGAAAACACTAGAAAATAATTGCATAATCACAAAATATTAGAAAACATAAATAGGGGCAGATATGGCTACTGATCATAATTTAGTTACGATGAAATACATTTCTATTTAAAAAAAAACTGATGTAAAGGTAAAGTTTGATCAAACTGCAAGAAAAAATAAGGCAAATTATATTAATATAAGATAATAAGTTGTTAATGGTGGGAGTACATAGAAGCTGTAAAAATACAAAAAATGTGTTTGTAGCAACCAAATGGATTCAATTTTACGAAATAAAATAAATAGACAATGTAACTCATACAAAAATATGGCTGAGGGAGAAATTTTTTTATATAAGTAAATAAGAAAACATTTCAGAGCAATAAAACTTAAAGGTATTAGTATCAGAAGTGCAGATGGAAAAATACTGTTAAAAAGTTAAAGAATTGATGGGGGAAGGGGCATCAATAGACAAAAAATATATACAGTTTGTAAAAGTAGGTTATGATATACTAGAAGACAAAGAAATAGATGAATTGAGATGAAACACTATACAAAGATATGAATACAATAGGGCTCTAAATGATTTAAACAAAAATAAAAGAAATGTAGCATACAATATATCAGCTGAATTAGTATGCTGTTGGCATGAAGTAGAACTGAATATTGTAAGCTGGATAAACTGATAGGTATCTTAACAAAACTGGAAAAATGTCTACAGATTTCAATAAAAGAATAATAATTACAGAAAAGAAAGCATGTGTAGATCTATATAAATTTATCTATTCAAAATTATAACTTGCAGATTAATAGAATGTAAAGTGGAATTTTTACTAGAAAAGAAAATTCAAAATTAACATGACTATAAGTGAGCCAAATTTATTTGATGACAGGAAAAAAATTGAGGTCAAAAATAAATTAGAGTAAAATAAAATTATTTTAATGTGGTAGAAAGAATAAACTTAAACTTAAACTTAAGATAGATAACAATTAAACATCAGAAATTGGAGATTTCTATTTAATTTAAACAGCAAAGAATGAATAATGTAATTTTAAGAAGAAAGTGGGAATATCGAGATGCAATAAATTTCCAATGAAAAATAATGATGTAAAGGGACAGTTTAATCAAACTATAGGAAAATGTTATGAAACTTAGAATAACATAACATAAAAGAAGTGAAACATATTCAACAGGAAAAAACAGATGATTTTAAAATATTATGAAAAATAGGTGGGATGATGAAGTTCAAAATCAAGAGGTTTAAGATGAATTAGTTAATAAAGAAAGCTATAGTAATTACATAAAACAACAACAGGTTATTATACATTAAAGCAAAATATTTTTAAATAATTAACAAAATTAAGTGTCAGTGGTAAAAGGTAAAGGGAGGAGGAAGTAACAGTAACTTTATGCCCACAGATGAAAGTGTAGGAGCACATTTTAATACTGTTAAATTTATTTTATTAACATTGGGACTAACAGATTTGATTTCATACTTTTATGACTGAATCTTGTTGGGAAAGTTATCACCACTGGAAACCAATTTCATCAGTGCAATAAATGTGATGAAAGTGTTAAAACTATAAACTAAATTTTTACTGTACTCACCCAATATACAAACTTTTACAGTTAGGCTATAATGTACAACCTGATCTGTAAAATTATATTCTGGCCACTGCAGCAACAAATCTTGGTACTGACAGTAGTATTTTTGAAATCTTAATCATTGATTTCCTTTATTTTAAGAATAAACCAATTAGAAATAGTAAATTGTTACATATCCAACAAAAGAAAATAGTACTATATTTTTTTTGAAAATCTTAAGTGTAGGTTTAGTTATTACAATTACCTAGAACAAAGCACTTGTCAATAGAGCATTCTTGATATGTTAGAAGAGTTGTTAGGACTGTTAATCAATGTTAGAAGAGTTAATCAATTTAAACAGATTATTTTTACACTCCGTACATATATCATTTCATTTAAAATTGATAAACAAAACTAATTAATACAAATATATTTTTTCAGTATATAGTTTGCAGTAATCAAACAACCTTTTGAACAATATTTAGGCAAAAACTATGATTTATCAGTATAATCAAAATAATTTTTAATATATTCTAAAATGAAAGAACTCAACCAACCAAAAACACAGAAATAAAGTACGATAAGCTAACAAACTGGTATGTTAGTGAGAAAATTCTTTTTTCATTAAACATAATTAGAAAACAAGTAAGAATAGCAACAATTAAGATAACGTTTTACATATTTATTCCTTCAATGTTAGCAATAGTAACAAGTTTAACTACTTTATTTCACAACAAATACATCCGATTTATATTGCTACTAACATAAATAAACATCACTACAACTGCAAGAGGATTTTCTCGCTGTAAGATAAAAACTACCAAGCACGGAAAAAACACTCAATTCGCACAAGTCACACAATCCATAAGCCTTCCAACACGAAGTACGCAATTGGAGCGGGAAAGCCAACCTGATAAGCATTAAACACATTCCCAAATGAGTTGAACAAAAAAGTTCGGAAAAACTGGGAAATCTAGTTGACGAATTTTGTATTTTGTTACAAATAATTCATACAAAAATTAAAGTTAAATAATTTGATACAAATGTAACAATTAACATATTTCTTTTAACGTGAAAATTGTTTAAAATCACACCGAAACATTCGGGTACCAGATCAAAAATTTGTAGCGTAACAAAAAGATCTACATCGTCCTGCCTTAATGACGCCCTAACTATTACTCTCAGAGACGTAAATGCGGTGTCGTTTTATAACTTACATGGTCAGCTCACCGATACTATTTTAGTTTGCGTCACTGGCAAGCTGGTTGGCGGTGTGAGGACACACCGCAGATCAGCAAAACTGACACTCTAGCTCATTTCCATTCAGTGTAGCTCACGAATTAGACATGAGAGCGCGGTGATTCGTGCGTTTGTGTTTAGAGTTTGTTGAGGTAGATCGATATAAGCATATTTTGGACAATATGTATGTGTAAAAAATTAAAGTAAACATGTAAAAAAGTATAAAAATTCAATATGTCAGCCTCAGCCCGCGCAAAAGCCGGCTGGAAATATAAATTACGCATATCGTTGGAAAGGGGAGGTTATGAGCTACGCACAGGTACCCCAGTGTCCGGTTCTGAGCGAGCGAGACTGTTTCGGGAGCGTCACAAAGCTGGCACGGCGCGAGCACCTTTACCGCTTCTCATTATGCCTTATGTCTCTTACTTTTCATATTACAGACCGATCTTGAACAAAATTTTCGTCGAATATTAGTCGAAATAAATATCATGTACCATTTAGTGTATGATTTATGTTTAAATTTAGAACGCAGTCATTATCTCGTTTTTATTTCATTCCAATACACTAAAAGTGACATGCTGACATACAGACCGACCAATTTGTCTGTAATTTGTTGGTCAAATGAAGGAACTAAAATTTTTCATTGTAGATTTTCAGTTTTGTTAAAAAAAAATTACGATGGTAGCTCTCCATCGTTAAAAATACAGATAAGTTGGTCAGTGTGTAGCTCAGAGGAACTTCATCAAGGTCTATAACGTTTCATATTAAACCAACAGTCGTGAACACAAACCCACCTGATTTTTTTAAATTTATTTCAAGATGTTATTATATTTTTTTGTTATAAAAAAGGAATTTGTTGGAATCACCCAGTCAACTTGAAAACATTCTGTATCATAAAACAACATATGATCAAACAGCTAATTTAATAATTGATTCGGGATAAAGATTTTGACCAATTTTTATATAGATAAAAACTAATAACTCAACATCCTTTCTATAGTTATTTAAAAGGACTAGACATGGAATTATAAAAATACCCATAAAATATAGACTTAAAATTTAACATATTAACTTCACTAAATATAAATAAATAAAATATTATATACAATTTGTTTCAATCGCAAAAAATGAAGTTCTTCTTTGAACTTAATTTTTGCTTCCGTTGACTTCTACCCTGCCTCAAATCAAGATAGCTTCAACTATTAGTTTTTTATTCTTTGTTATTATGTTTGTTCTTGTTCACTATGTGGTGCTGAAATTAATGTTTTGTGATCTAAGATAGCTTAAAATTTCATATTGGACTTTAAGTTTTCTTGCAACTATTTATTGTGCATTACTTATTTTGACAGTTTCGTAAAGATCCCCTTATCATGTGCTTTTGTCAGGAAACTTACTTATGGCTCTGCAGGAGAGCCAATTGTAATTATAATTGTTATTGAGAAAATATAATTATTAGTTTTTAAAAGCAGATTCGAATAAATAATTGACTGCAAATGAACTTTCAAAATAATAATTTCCTAACTTTTACTATTTATAACTAAAGATGAACACAATTATTTTGTTACGGTGAATAAATATAACGGAATTGATTTGTTTTAATTTGTTTCTAGATTATATTTTGAGATGAAAATTTTTAAAAATCTTTCTATTGATGCAATGTTTATGAAATGGAAATTATATGTAAGGTTTTTAACAAAATTTATAATATGTTTTTTTATTAGTTATTGTCATTCCTGATTGTGTTTATAATTGCAGATTGTTATATTTTTAAACTTAAAGTTGGCAGGTACTCTAAGTTTTGAAGAAGAAAACCTTTTAAATATTTTACTAGTTCTATTTAGCAAAATAAAAATTGACAATTGTTTACTTTCACAGTTTGAAACAGTAAAGTCTAAAAGATAGATCACTGGTTTTATTATTGTTATATTTTTATTTACAAATCTGTTGAAAGCCCTTAAAAAATATATTATAGATGATAAGGTTCTAGGTAAAAACATTTTTATACATAATCCTTTTTTATAGAAATTTATAAAATTAACATTATATATCATAATTCTTTTAAGTTTAAGGAATCTCTGATAGCTAACTACTACATTATTTTGTAATGATATTTGCAAAACTTAAAAAGTTGGTCAGAAAGTAAACTTGCCATTTTCATTAGCTGAGAATTTCAATTCTGTTTTTTTATATGAATCAAAAGTGATATGGATAACTTTTTTGTGTTAATTTAAGTCTAAAAACTACTAATGTATCCTATCCTACTGATGTATCCTACTTTTACTGAAGAGGTGTGTATAATTCTGATCTAAATAATCTGAAGCTATTGTAAGCCTGTCTTGTATGAGTATATCATTTCCTTCTTTAATCAATCAGTTATATTATTCTTATATAATTAATTAAAAATGTTATGAAAGTCATATCAACTAAGAAATATACAGAAAATAATACAGATAATGAGTGTAATCTCAGCTTCCCTGGTATTCTCTGGTTTGCTGTTCAATAAATTGGTTCCGACTATTTTAGAGCTGGAAGTGGATTTTGATTATACACTTTTATGTATGTTAAAATCTAATAAATGATTACCAAACTTGTGTTTTTGTTATTTTTATTACCATAAATTTGTAACAAGTCTTTAACTGATAAGAGGGTGTTCAACTTAAGAGAGCCCCATCTCTCATTAGTTTACACTAAATACATATCTTTACGAAAATGCATGTATTGGTGTGAGGTGGGTAAAATAATACGGGTGAAATTTGTACTAAACTGGAATGGTGAGGACTGTTTATTGCCTGTATATTTGAGTATTGTCAGTCACTGTCAAGCATTAGCCTTTGAGCAAGATTGTGCAATCATGTGTTGTTAGTTAAAATACGATTAACTGTTGAAAAAATGTGTATTCATGATAGAAACTTATTTGGAGACAAAATCTCATGTTGTGCATCAACAAACATTCAGGGAGAAATCTGGAAAGGAAGCACTAATGAAAACTGTTATTCAGAAGTTAGTTAAAAAATTTTGTGAAACAGGTTTGACATTAAACCAGAAACATTCCTGATACAATCAGTTTTAACAATACAAGTAGTACATTAAAGCAGCAGTTACAAGTTCTTCTCATAAATCTTTGTGGAGACTAAGATGGGAAAATAATACTTCACTAAGTTCAGCCCTCTCTATAGCGAGAAGAATGCTGAAATGTTATCCATATCGAATGCAGGTTTTCCATTAGTTAAGTAATGTGGATTATGCTAAAAGAGTTCACTAATGATTTTCACAGATGAAGCATGGTTTCACCTTGATGGGTATGTTACCCTCACAAAAATTAAGCGTATAATTTGCAGTTTCAAGGTGATGAATAATAGGACCCTTGTTTTTTTGAAAAAACTGTGGATGCTGCTGTCCACCAAGAAATTATCCAATAGTTCATAGCCATACTGCAAGACGATTTGTGTGAATGCTGGTTGCAGCAGAACACTTGCGCCAGTTACCATACAACTTTGTCTACTATGGAGATGCTACTGGATTTGTTTGGTGGGAGAATCACTTCTAAAGGATTGTGGCCACCAAGATCCCCTAATCTTACTAATTCAGACTTCTTTCTGTAGGGTTAATTAAAAGAAATCGTTTTTAAGAGCAATCCATACACCCTGCATGAATTGAAAATAAACATTACTGATGCCATCCAAGAAATAGAAGGGTACAGCTAACAAGAGTAACCAGGAACATGGTCATATGTATTGACAAGTGCATAGAAGTAGATGGAAATAATTTTAAAACCTTCTGTAAATTGTTATATAAGTGTTTGCCAATATGCTATTTACTTATAGACGAAATTGATGGCTAGTGATGGGGTCTCTTTTAAGTTGAACATTCATCTTGTTAATCTTCTTAATTAGTTAAGTCTTACAAAATATTACAATTATTTTCTTTGGAATAAAAAAATATGAATGAACCATAAAAAGAAGCTGAGATTACACTCATTATCTGTATTATTTTCTGTATATTTCTTAGTTGATAAGAGTTTCATAATATTTTTAATTAATTATGTAAAAATATTATAACTGATTGATTAAAGAAGGAAATGATATACTCATACAAGACAGGTTTACAATAGCTTCAGATTATTAATGTCACAGAAAAGATTATTGATTAATGAAAGCAGTTCATTAATGTTAATTCTATTGGCAAAGGGGGAAGTGCTTGATACTTTCTGAACTTACTACGTGAAATGAAGTTACCCATCTTCTGAAAAAATAAAAGTTGAAATAAAAATGTAATGACCTGTCTTGTATAAATTGAATTTGAAAAAGCTACCAAAAATCATTCTTCTTCCATCATCCTAAATTTACTTTTTTAATAAATTGTTGCTAATTTTTATTATGGATCTAAGTCCATAATAAATGTCATACATTAATGTCACTGCTCATAGAAGTCATTAATATTCCAAATCATGACTATACATTAGAAAAGACATTTATTTATTTATTTTTTAACATAACTGGTGAAAAGGAGTAGTTATTGAAAACATAACTAAAGCAAAATATTCTATAAGTGGATCTTATATGAAATTATGAAAATCTAAATGAATATTGGATTAAAAATAATATCCAATAAAAACAAAAAAATAAATAAACATAAAAGTCAAGCAATAAAACATAATACAGGTTTTTTTTAACAAGACCCTGTAGGGTTAGTAAAAAACCCGTGATTGAAAATCTTATTAAAATACCTGTGGATTTTTTTACAGTTAAATCTCAGTTGATGAGATAAAAAATTCATTTTTAAAAAACCCAAAGAGTTTTTTCAATTAAATCCTTTTAAGCTCTGTTTGTGTCTTTATGATAAAGTTATACTTTTTATTAAAATAGCTGATGTGGACATCACATGACTTCCTTGTACGCCTATTAAATTACATATACACATTTTTTAAAACGAAAAGTACATAAAATTTTATGTCATTAATAACTTTATATATATATATTTTTATTGTTATTATTGAATTATTATTTATTGTAAAAATTGTTTTACAATCAGAGGTTAATAATTATTAATAAATCAATATATTTAAATTACAAAAAAAAGTTAAAAAAAAGGAGATGAAGTCTGATTCGAACCGATGTGCCTTGTAAGAATAAAATATTTCATTAATTAGAATTTCATTTGGTTATAACTCCAATGAAAATAAGTACCACTTATGATATATCCTTGAAAAGCTTTTAATCACGGCTTATTACTGCAATTAAGAAAAAATCCAAACGTTTTTGAATTTTGGGCTTTTTGGGCACTTTTGGTTCAGTCGATTGCAATCAAAAGCGGAGGTAACAACTAGATGTTACAACAGTCCTAAATCCAAAATTTCAACATCCTACGGCTAATCGTTTTTGAGTTATGCAAGATATATATATATATGTACGTACAAACTTCACGCCGAAACAAGTAAAAATGGATTCAGGTATGGTCAAAATGGGTATTTCCGTTGAAATCTGAAAACCTATATTTTCGGCGATCAGAATACTTCCTTTACTTCTTACAAGGAAGTAATAAATAATTGTTTTTTTAAATAAAAAAAAAATATTTTTTTACTACAGATAACTGGAATGGAATGGGTAAAAGATTTTTATAATGGTTTCAAGGCCTATTGATTTTATAAAATATAGATATAAAAATTCTTTTTTACAATAATTAAATAAAAAACAAAAAATATAGTCATTTTGTGGGGAGGGGTGAATATTAAAAAAAATCTTTGGTAATTTGTGATCTTGATAAAAAGAAAATCTTTTTGTTAAAGCACCTCAGTAAAAATTTGAATTTTATTTCAAAACAACTCCCACGTTTCAAATTTTTGGAAAAATTTAATACATTCTTTCTTTTCATAGGTAGTACCTGTCTATCAAGTTTGAAGAAAATTGGTCATCGGGGTCCAGAGTTATAAAACCAAATACAGGCCAACACACATACGTACAAACGTCTATCTGATAAAAATTGATTTTTTGGACTTGGAAGCAGTAGAATAAAAATTTTTTCGTCGATTATTTACATATTATTTAAATCTACATTTTTTAAAAAGTTTTTGTTAAACTCTTTTTAATTCTCCTTAGGGCTCAAAACTTATAAAAGAGCCATATTTTAGATTTGTTTTTTACCGATCTATATACTTTCCCATTATAGCTATAGCTGCTTCAGCAGCATATATCGCTATAGCAGAGAAAGTAAAAAAATTATACATAATCTACAATCTAGTGACTTCTCTTTGGGAAAAATAACCAAAACTCACATTCACACATTAACCTAATTAAAAAAAAATAAATAAATAAACAAAATATAATTATTTTGTAATTATTATTTTGATTCAAGGACAAACCCATAAAAGGGTTACCATATCAGTCTACTGACCTGTTCTACAATTTCGAATGTCATGATTTTTTCCAAGCCATTCTTTGAATAGATATAAAGCTTGTTCCCTCCCACTTTCATCTTCTCTTAGTTCTTTTTTTGCCACTCCAAGCACTTCCGCAGCTAATGTACATACATAAGTTGTATCCTTGCGACTTTCTCCCCAAGGATATGACATAATTACCCGCGTCGTCGTCATCCTGAAATAAAAAAAAAAAATTATTGCAGACAGTGTTTTAAGTGTGTTGTAAATAAATTCATATATAAATAAATATACACTTTTACTTTCTTAATATATAAAGAAATTTTTGGCTGAGGAAGGGACCAACAAAGGGCGTTAATTTTGGAAAGGAAATGAGAAACGTAACCCCAAGCAAAACATATGAAGTGGTTATAATTTGTTTAGTTTCGATTGTTTCAACTATTTTCAAATTAAAATACAGTGTTATTGGTGTAAATTATAGTAAAAAAAAAAAAAACTGGCAGTTCAGTTGTTTCTGATATATGGCTTACACACACATAACTTAATTTAAAATATTTATCATTTTATTTGAATATAATATTATTTCGTTTATTTAATTCAATAATTCTAACTAAAGCGCGCGCGCCTACCGTATTTAATTCGCGCGGATGTGGCGGTGCTAGCGGTGACGGTCGGCACTAATTAAACTAATGTAATTTCACTACTTACAAAGAACAAATTTTCGATTACAAAGAATGATTTTTGGTCGGCAGGCTGGATTTAGCCACGAGGCTTAACTCACCAAGTACCGACGCAACCGGCGATCAAATTTGAGACTCAGCCAGACCGAGTTACTTTTTTTTATACTTAAATAAGTGAATATTATTCATTTATTTAATTCTACTGTTCACCTGTGACACCACAACATAGCAGAAGACTACAAGAGCTGTACGTCAGTACTACCAACCTTTAAAATATTATCTGAATTAAATTAAATAAATAATTAATATTTATAAAAAATAATTTAATTGGCAACCATGTGGATTTTCAAATTTCCCGGTCCATGAGGACGAGGGAAAAGAGAATTTCCCACAAGGAAAAAATTAAATTCCAAGATGAAGGACTACGACAATAGCGCTCCTTGTGGTAAGAAGGGGTACTATTGATGCAGTATGTCCACTTAGCCACTAGTTTAGGGCATTTTTTTGGGTAGGGATGCGATTTTGCAAAAATATTTTTTTGCAAATGTTAATTTTTAATTGTTAACAAATGTGCGTAAGATAAATATGACCTTAATTAGGCGAAATAATGAGATAATAAGTATGATCTTGCTCTACAGCCTCAACCCCTTGACCTTTAACGGTAACCTTTAACGTAGAAAAAAGTGAGGTAAAATAGACACTACTCAGAACTTTCTTTCTTTCCTGTTTAGCCTCCGGGAATTACCATTCAGGATTACTTCAGAGGATGAATGAGGATAATATGTATAAATGTAAATGAAGTGTGGTCTTGTACAGTCTCAGTTCGACTATTCCTTAAATGTGTGGTTAATTAAAACCCAACCACCAAAGAACACCGGTATTCACGATCTAGTATTCAAATCCGTACAAAAGTACGGATTTGACTAAGTTCGGCCTTTACTAGGACTTGAACTCTGAAACTCTCAACTTCCAAATCAGCTGATTTGGAAAGGCGCGTTCACCACTAGATCAACCCGGTGAGTCACTAGTCAGAACTAATTTCTCTAAAAGTAACGATTTTCGTTTGCAACTAGCGTTTATGATGAAAAGAATAAAGATGTTGCTTTAAAGATTTGAATGATACTTATATTATGATAGTCTTGGTTCTATGATATGCAAAAGTACATTTGCCTCAATGAAAAAGGCCTTAGGAAACTACTTCATTCTTCCTTTTCCTGGTAGGTTTGATACGCGATTCTTGATGATAGCTATGCTGTTCTTGGGAGTAACATATGATTCATGAAAGTCATCTACAACAAGTGAAGTTATGGCAATTTACATACATACAGTTATTTAAACGATTTAGAAGGGAAAGTCTTCCAGGCCCTACTATAGCGCTATTTAAATGCGAAAGTAGTATAAAATCGATCAGTGAATGTATTAAACATACCGAATTTTTTCGGTATTGTTACTATATGAAATTTCTTCAAATGTTTATAAGAAAAAACTAATCCATTATTTGAGCAAGAAAGTAAATTGTATATTCAAACGTTTGCGTGTTTCAGTTTATGTTTTAATTAATTTGATTCGCATTCGAACGGAAAAATGGATTATTTTCACACAAGGGTAAACTATGATTTTGGTTCACCCAGTTTTTTTTTCAAATATATTTCGAATTATTTTGAGAACCCAAATAAGCTTCTATCATAATTAAATTTCAAAATAATGTATACGGAAATTATGAATGAAATACAGTAATTCAATTTCATCCCTTTACAGGTAATGTAGAGGAAAACTCGAAATATGCTTTCGTAAAATGTTAAAGTTATCAAGTGTGTTGAATTTTAAACTTCTATTATAAATGTTTCATAAGAAATCTATAGGAAAACTACTATAAAAAACATTCGTTCCATTTCACATCGTTTGATGTGAGTTAAAACAAATTTCCATACGCACTGATACCGTCAAAGCTCTGCCTTTAATGATATAACAATATGTTCTCATTTTGCATAAATACACTACTAAACGACATTATTGTAATGATTGTCTGTGAGAATTTCCAGATTTTATGATAACTTTCTAATAACATGCGCGATTGCGTTGTTATAGATGTCCTACTTATTAAAACATGGTCACATTTGTAATACATATTCATGTTTTTCTGAGGAAAAAAATTAACTGTGTGAAATAATTTGACAACATTAAAAAAAAATTAGTAACTGGGAAAACGAACACTATATTTCATTACTGAATAGTTTTTTATATAAACATGTATAATTATATAATTTTAAAAAAATAAATAATTATGATAATTAACTACTAACATTTAATATAGTTTATTATTCCAAAATAAGGATTATGTTTGCTGGTCTCATTAATTTAATTTAATAGCACGTGTGATCTATACGTATACAGAGTGTTTTTAAAATGGTGGGCTGGCTATACTTTTTCGGATTCTACTAGTAAAATTAAACAAAAAAATCCTAAGGAAAAATGGCAATTTCTCCTTCGTTCTCCGGCTGTCCGCCATTTTGTTATTTTTATATAAAAATATATATCTCAAGTTCGGATAGACGAATCACATTAGTATTTTGGTAAGCATCTTGGCAAGAAAAAAGCATTTTGGCAAGCAAAATGGCGGCCTTGCTTTTTTATTTAATCTGTCATAGGTCCATAAATATTAGTTTTATCAAAATTTATGTTACTACTAAAATGTTAAGACTTTTATTTAAACAAAAATGACATTTTACTTTTGAAAATCGGTTAATAAATAGTGGAGTTATGGGAGAAAATTGATGTTGTAATTTTGTGTCATAATTATTAGGTCTATTATTGTGAGAAAAGTATTACTTAATTTGATACTAATTTACAATACTAGAATTAACAATAAATAAATAAAAAAATTAATATTTCATCGAATTGAACGTAATATGGAGGACATGAAAACAGATACATAATTACAACAGAAATTTTCTGCTATAACTCGGATATTTTTTAACAGATTTTCAAAAATAAAATGTTATTTTGTTCAAAATAAAAGGCTTAATATTTTAGTAAATAACATTCTTTTGATAAAACTATTATTTATGGAGATATAACAGATTGAAAAATAAACGTGACTGCCATTTTGTAACTTGCGAAGGTATTTAAGTCCTGAATTTTTGCTAATTTTTAAACTTTATTACCAAGATGCTTACCAAATATATATTTTTTTTTTGTCTTGTCATTTGACTGGTTTGATGCAGCTCTCCAAGATTCCCTATCTAGTGCTAGTCGTTTCATTTCAGTATACCCTCTACATCCTACATCCCTAACAATTTGTTTTACATATTCCAAACGTGGCCTGCCTACACAATTTTTCCCTTCTACCTGTCCTTCCAATATTAAAGCGACTATTCCAGGATGCCTTAGTATGTGGCCTATAAGTCTGTCTCTTCTTTTAACTATATTTTTCCAAATGCTTCTTTCTTCATCTATATGCCGCAATACCACCTCTTCATTTGTCACTTTACCCATCTGATTTTTAACATTCTCCTATAGCACCACATTTCAAAAGCTTCTAATCTTTTCTTCTCAGATACTCCGATTGTCCAAGTTTCACTTCCATATAAAGCGACACTCCAAACATACACTTTCAAAAATCTTTTCCTGACATTTAAATTAATATTTGGTTAATTACCAAATATTAATTTGATTTATCTATCCGAATTTGAGATATAAATTATTATATAAAAATAACAAATTGGTGGACGGGTGAGAACGAAGGAGAAATTACCATTTTTCCTAAGGATATTTTTTATTTACGTTTACAAGTAGAATCCGAAAAAGTATAACGAGTTCATAATTTTAAAAACACCCTGCGTGATGAAATTTAACATTAGAACCATGTAATTTTTTCAATAGTAGATCGTGGATACAGGTGTTCTTTGGTGGTTGGGTTTCAATTAACCACACATCTCAGGAATGGTGGAATAGAGAATGTACAAGACTACACTTCATTTACACTCATACATATCATCCTCATTCATCCTCTGAAGAATTATGTAAACGGTAGTTACCGGAGGCTAAACAGGAAAAAGAAAAGAACCATGTAATTTATTAGTGAAAATTCATAAAAAAACTTTTTTTTTGTAAACTTATTTCTTCATTATATGTTTTACAATAATAATTATTTGGAAACTTGGCAACTGATAAAGAAAAATTTACCCTAACATTTTTCAGATTGAGTATTTCTAAATCTTGTAAGATCTACTGTTTCTTGAAAATGTTGTTGCACACCTTTTAGAGTATGTCGGCAAAATATATCTTTGCTAGGAATTAAATTTAATTGTAACAAAAAAAAAACAAAACATTATTTCTTCTTCAAAGAAAACAGTGAAATAATTCAAATGCTATATTTATATGTCATAAAGAAAATTTGAAGAAATATGTATAAATAAAGGTAAAAATTGTTTAACAAACATACGTAGAATAACGAGGAAAGTGAGATATAAGTACGGTTTATCTCATATTTTTCATACGGAATAAGATTTTTTTTGTTAAAAGATCACACCTTTATTTTATCTTCGTAATATTTTAGTAAAGAAGTAAAGAGGATGCAGCCATATTTTGTTAAAAAAGCTGACAACATAATTGTAGGACTGTTTGCAGTGTCTTTGTCTGTGTAGGACTTTCAACTAGAGAGTCATGTTTCTAACACAACTGTGGGTTGTTTCTGATTTACGGCTTACACTGATAACTTAATTTAAAATATTTATCATTTTATTTAAATATAATATTTTTTCGTTTATTAATTCAATGTTTCTAACTAAAGGGCGCGGGCATATCGCATTTAATTCGTATGGGTATGGCGATACTACCGGCGACGGTCGGCACTAACTAAACCAATGTAGTTTCACAAAAATTTCGCTTGTACGGTCGGCAGGCTGATTTAGCAACGAGGCTTAATTAGCACGTACTGATCAACCGAGTGATCGAGTTCGTGACTCAGCCAGACCGAGTTATTTTTTTACATTTTAAATATTATTCATTTATTTAATTCTACCACTCAAGTGTGACATCACAATATAGCAGACGACTACAATAGTATATTTGGGTGTGGAAATGCGATTTTGCAAAACTTTTCTTTTGCAAATATTGTAATTTTTTAATTGTTAACAAATATGTCTAAGAAAATATGATCTTAACTATGCGAAATCTCGAGATACTGAGGGTGACCTTGCACTACAGCTTCACTCTCTTGATCTTTTAGTTGAAAATTTAATTGCATCAATGCCCCGTATATAGAAGTAATCTGACCAAGTTCAGTCAAAATCAGTGGAGTAGTTCTGGAGATATAAGGTAATTTAGAGGCCAACACCGAAAATATACGTGTACATACGAACAATAACATCCAGAGAATTTCCATCTGTATTTTGGGTTCGTTAGGTATCAAAACGTCATGATGCGGTGAAAACCACATATACCCAAATTGGACCGATTACAATACCTTCCCTTCTAGAGCTACAGCACTATCTAGACGCGGGAAAGCAAAAAGAGCAATAAAAACATTACATTTACAGTTTCTTACAATTTACATTAATATTTTTCGTTTATTTCAACCGCAAAGACTAGCATATGTAAAGCTTTAAATTTCTACGATTCGATTATGAAAAATCTTACATTTGTTGACACCCTCCACATCAACTGAAAGAACAACCATATGCTTTCAGGAATAATTTATTTTTTCTCTCTGCATCCCGTTTCATTAAAATTTACAATACGGCCCTTTGATATTTTAAATATTTAATTAAATTAATTATTCAATTTACATCAAATTAAATTCACTTTGTTTCATTTTCTTCAATTAAATATTACTTAAATAAATAATAAGGTTTTGGTGGAATTCATATTTTTTACTCATTTGGTTAAGTAATAACGAAGACGCTATTTAATTCTATTCATAAATCAAGTTTTCAATTCAATTTGATATAATGTACTCGTACATGTTGCGTTAAATTTGATTAATCCGGTGATTATGCATAATTACCGGTAAATTTGATTAATCGCCTCCAATTTTTGGGAATAACATATATAATTTTTATATTTAACATTAATTAGATGAGGTTAGCGAGCGTGTGCTATGTTTCGTTAGAATAAACTACGCTCTCTTAGCTGGCTAACCTCGAATAATTAATAGTAATGTTTTGATTATTTAAACAATAAATTGAGTAATTACTGCTTATACTCGAGTTGTTATTTTAATATGTAAAATATGTTAATATGGAGAGTATGTAAAATGACCGGTATGTTTAATAAATTGCTTTATATTTATTAAATTCTCCAACATTGGAAGCGATTAACCAAATTCACCGGATTATTCAAATTTACCGTAACATATATATGTGATGCGCGCGTGTGTAAACAATTTGTTTTAAACTTATCGAAGCCTAAACATTATTTTTAAAAGGTTTTCATTTTAGATTATGTAATAACAATGTGAGGATTAACTGTTTCCCGTGTATGTAATTGATTACTCTCACCTATTCGACTGATGGATCATGGTGATTAAAATCATGCAACGACATTCCGTGATATTTCTCCATATTTCACTCAACATGTAAGATTATTTAATTTCTTCTTCGTTTAACTATAACATTTTCTTGTAAGAAAGTATCATTAGTAACATCAAATTGAAAGTATTTTCGAAAAATAAAGTTGTTTACAAAAAGATAAATACCTTTTTTTTTTTTTTTTATTAAGTAATATCACTTTATCAGTAACTTTTGTGTGTAGCAATCAACTTCACAAATTCACATTATTTAATATTTTAAATCGCAAATATAATTGAATTCAGTTGAAATAAAATAACCAACTATACAATGTCATACTGATCTATTATTGTAATAATCGGTCACATTCAGATTTTGATGTAAATGTCAAGATTACATAATGAAGAAATGGTCGTTTATTAGCATTGAATTAATTATTAAATGTTAATACGAATTAATTTTATGCTATGAAGTAGTAGAGTATTATTTTCAATAGCTATTAATTTGTTTTATATTTACAATATATTGTATTGATTCCTGACAGAACATATTTATTCCTGAACAGGGCAGCAGCTCTTTCAGTAGCTGTTAAGGGTGTAGATCAGGAAGACTTAAAACAGCCATATCAATGTCACTCAATCATCTGAGTACTGTGCAGCTGAAAGCAATGGAAAACTGCAGCTATTTTTTTTCCAAGAAAATGTAGCTCTCTGCATTTTCATGTAACAAAGATGGAGGCACCTTCCTTTGTAAAATGTTCTGGAGGTAAACTAGTCCTCCATTCAGATATCTGTGGTTAGGAACTGATGAGGAAGATGTCACTAAAAAATAAACGAATAACATTCTACGAGTCTGAGCATGGAATGTTAGAAGTCTGAAAAAGGTTGGTAGGTTAGAAAATTTAAAGAGGGAAATGGATAAGTTAAAAGTAAATCTAGTAGGAATTAGTGAGGTTTGGTGGGAAAAGGAAAATGACTTTTGATCAGATAATTTTAGAATAATTAGTTCAGTGTCAAATAAAGGACAGGCAGGAGTAGGTTTCATAGTGAACAAGAAGATAGGGAAGAGAGTAGAGTATTTCAAAAAGCTTAGCAAAGAATCATTGTAATCAGGATAAAATCAAAACCTAAGCCAACAATTGTTAATGTCTATATGCCTACAAGTATCACATTGATGATGAGTTAGAGTGTGTATATGAAGAAATTGACAGAGCAATTAAACACATAAAAGGGGATGAAATTTAATAATAGTTGGAGATTGTTACGCAAGCATTGGAAAAGGCAAGGAAGGAAATATTGTGAGTGAATACGAGCTGGGCAAAAGGAATGAAAGAAGGGACTTATTGAGTTTTGTATGAGTATAATTTAGTAATTGCCAATACCCAGTTTAAAAATCATAATAGAAGAATATACTCATGGAAAAAGCCGGGCAGTACTACTAGGTATCAGGCAGATTATGTCATGGTTAAACAAAGATTTAGAGATCAACTCGTCGACTGCAAAGCTCATCCAAGAGCAGAAATTGATAGCGACCATAATTTATTGATAATGAAATGTAGATTGGGGTTTAAAAACCTAAAGAAAAGGTGTCAGATGAATCGGTGAAATTTAGAGAAGCTTAAGGAAGAGGAATTAAGGAAGATTTTTGAGAAGGACATCGCAAGAGGTCTGAGGAAAAGAGATAAGTTAGAAAATATAGAAGAAAAAAAGGAGAATGTTAAAAAGGAAAACTTTAAATCAGGAAGTGTACTTAGGCAGAACAAAGAGAACTGATAGAAAATCTTGGATATCAAAGGATGCATTGCAGCTGATAGATGAATGTAGAAAATATAAGAATACTAGTGATGTAGAAGGTAAAGGAACTATCAGCAATCAAGAAATACTGTAAACAGGAAGTGCTAATTACTATAAGAAAAGTGGATTAAAGAAAAGTGTTCAGAAGTGGAAAGAGAAACGATCACTGGTAAAATAGGTAGAGCATACAGGAAAGTTAAGGAGAATTTTGTGCTTCATATGTTAAAATCTAATAATGTGTTTAATAAAGATGGTACATCGAAAGTTCATATGAAAGAAAGGGCTGATAGGTGAGTGCAATATATTGAAGAGTTATATGGAGGAAATGAATTAGAAACTGGTGTTATAAAGAAAGAAGAAGAAGTCGAAGAGGATGAAAAGAGAGATACAATACTGAGATCTGAATTTAATAGAGCATTAAAGAATTTGAATGACGGAAAGGCTCCTGGGATAGACGCGATACCTGCAGAATTACTGTGCCGTGCAAGTGAGGAAGCAATAGATAAATTATATAAACTGGTGTGTAATATTTACAAAAAGGAGAAGTTCCATCAGACTTCAAAAAATGTTGTTGTCATGATACCAAAGAAGGCAGAAAAATGTGATGAATACAGAACAATTAGCTTAACTACTCATACATCAAAAATCCTAACTAGAATTCTGTAAAGAAGAATTGAGAGAAGAGTGGAAGAAGTGTTAGGAGAAGACCAATTTAGTTTCAGGAAAAGTATAGGGAAAGGGAAGCAATTTTAGCACTCAGATTAATAGTAGAAGGAAGATTAAAATAAAAAACTAACATACATAGCATTTATAGACTAAGAAAAGGCATTTGATAATGTAGACTGGAATAAAATGTTCAGCATTTTAAAAAGTTTAGGGTTCAAGTATAAAGATAGAAGAACAATTGCTAAAATTTACAGGAACCAAACTGCAACAGTAATAATCAAAGAGCATAAGAAAGAAGCAGTAACAAAAAAGGGAGTCCAACAAGGATGTCCCCTTTTGCTGTTACTTTTTAATCTTTACATAGAACTAGCAGTTAATCATGTTAAAAAACAATTTAGATCTGGAGTAGTGAAAGATGAAAAAATAAAGATGCTACGATTTGCTGATTGTAATTCTAGGCGGGAGTAAATAAGATTTAGAAGAAACAATGAATGACATGGATGAAGTTCTTCGAAGTACCGCATGAAACAAGAACAAAACGAAAGTAATGAAATGTAGCAGCAATAAATTAGATAGACCGCTGAATATAAAAATAGGACGAGAAAAGAGTGTGGAGGTAGGAATATTTTATTATTTGGGAAGTAGAATTACTAAAGATGGACGAAGCAGGAGCGATATAAAAAGCCGAATAGCACAGGCGAAACGAGCTTTCAGTCACAAATATAATTTGCTTACTTCAAAAATTAATTTAAACATCAGGAAAGCATTTTTGGAAGTTTTGTTTGGAGCGTAGCTTTATATTGAAGTGAAACTTGGACGATAGGAGTACCTGAGAAGAAAAGATTTGAAGCTTTCGAAATGTGGTACTATAGGAGAATGTTAAAAATCAGATGGGTGGTAAAGTGACAAATGAAGAGATGTTTGAGCAAATTGATGAAGAAAGAAGCATTTGGAGAAATATAACTAAAAGAAGAGATAGACTTATAGGCCACATCTTAAGACATCCTGGAATAATCGCATTGATACTGGAGGGACAGGTAGATAGGAAATTCCCACCGGGTTGGTCTAGCGGTGAACACGTCTTCCCAAATCAGCTGATTTGGAAGTCTAGAGTTCCAGCGTTCAAGTCCTAGTAAAAAGGCAGTTACTTTTATAAGGATTTGAATACTAAATCGTGGATACCGGTGTTCTTTGGTGGTTGGGTTTCAATTAACCACACATCTCAGGAATGGTCGAACAGAGACTGTACAAGACGTATCATCCTCATTCATCCTCTGAAGTAATAATAATTGAACGGTAATTTCCAGAGGCTAAACAGAAAAAGAAAGAAAAAAGATAGAAGGGAAAAATTGTATAGGCAGGCAACGTTTGGTTTACGTAAAAAAAAGTTGTTAGTGATGAAGGATGTAGGCGATATACCAAAATAAAACGATTGGCACTAATAGGGAATCTTGGAGAGCTGCATCAAACCAGCCAAATGTCGGAAGACAATAAATATTACAATAGCTGAATGGAAAAATAAATTTTTATTATGAGAATTATTTTGTTTTTAAATACAAAATAAGGAATTTTCAACAATTAGTAAAATAACTTAAAAAACAAGAAAACGTTCAAAATCGTTTAAAAACAAATATTACCTAAAATCTAAAAGTATATTGCCATTTCAATTGTTAAGCAATCATCTTGAATATCAACGAAGAAAACAGTGTACGAATTATATGAATAAATAATAATAATAAACGTTAACTGACAAAATAAATAATACTTGTAAAATAAAATACAAAACTAGTATTTTTAACATTATTTTTATAATAAAAATAAAAAAAATTAACAAATTTGTCGTTTTAAACAATCCGAATTGAACTTTTAAATTTGGCTAACGATTTCGATCGTAAATGTAAGTTAATAAGCTACAATATGTTAAAATAACTCTATTGTTAAAAACAAGTTATAAGAAAAAAAAAACATGATAAAATAACTCTAATAGCCTAAGAAAATTATAATAAATACACTTTTTTTTTAATAGTAAAGAAAAATTAGTATAAACACTAGTAAATTAACAAAAGCTATTAAAGCCTTTATTGTACTAATTCTATTGGGAATAATATAGTATAGTAACTCATAATTTGTTGATTTTACGTATTAAAATAAATTTTTTTATATATATATATATATAAGGTTAGTTTCTCCTGACCTACGATGGTTTCATAATATAAATGTTAAGTTATTATTGAACTGAATGGTTAAAACACGTTATCCATGTCATCCTTGAGTAAACTACTAATACAATATCAAGAAGTTGAATTAGACCGCAATTAAAATAACCATGAATGGGAAAACATTCTATTATATCAGTATTAAAACTATCCAATAATAGAAGTATTAGAACGAGATAAGAATAATAATTAAAATAATGCAATATATATATATATATATCTAATAGTATGTTTATTTCAAACTAGTCGTAAACTTCGATTCACCCAGATCATGGTCTCGAAACCCACCGGGTTGGTGTAATGGTTAACTCATCATCGCAAATCAGGTTATTTCGAAGTCGAGAGTTCTAGGGTTCAAATCCTAGTAAAGGCAGTTACTTTTATATGAATTTGAATACTAGACTGTGGATACCGGTGTTCTTTTGTGGTTGGGTTTCAATTAATCACACTTCTCAGGTGTGGTCGACCTGAGACCGTACAAGACTGTATACTTCATTCACATTCAAAGATATTATCCTCTAAAGTAATACCTTACGATGGTTCCGAAGGCTAAACGGAAAAAGAAGAAAGAAGATCCCGGGTTCGAATCCCAGTCAGGCATGGTATTTTCACACGCTACTTGTCATTCATCTCAAGCAATACCTAACAGTGGTCCTGGAGGTTAAAAAAAAAGAACATGGTTCATTGCCGGCCTCCGTGGCGCGAGTGGTAGCGCCTCGGTATTTCATCCGTAGGTCCCGGGTTTGAATCCCCCGGTCAACCATGGCATTTTCACATACGCTACAAATCATTCATATCATCCTCTGAAGCAATACCTAACGATGGTCCCGGAGGTTAAAAAAACAAAAAAAAAAAAACATACTTGATCAGGATTTTGCCAGTACCTCCAACACTCTTCCCGATTAAAAAGGTGTCAGTAATTCCTCTTGACAATGGAATGATTTCGAAACGTGTCAAGAAATGATAAAAGAATGAAGCTAAGAAAGATAAGCAGTATTCGACATAGAAAATATAGTGATCTTAGCAGAAAATGTAATAGTTATTTATCTTAATAATAACAATAGGGAATCTTACTTTATCAATAGTGAATAAGAAAGTTTATTGTTGAATAACGATATGGGACCTGCACGGTACCGATTTGTACCATAATGGTATACGATATATAGCAGAATATGAGGACCATATGGGACTGATATGGTACGTTTGAATTTTTAATTTTTTAAAAATCCTTTACTTTCAACCATGAAATTATTAAATTGATGTTCCCTCCATAATATTTTATGGGCTGGGATTATCTTTTTAATTGATTTAAGGTTCATGCTACCTTTATATTTCTTGAGATAATTATAACCAACCTATAAAACAGGCATGCACTGGCAGGGAATTTGGGAATTTAAATGATTTCTGATTAAGTTTACTGGGATTGCCTAGAACTATAACCGTTATTTATATATTTTTTTAATTCTTATTCTAAAGTTTTTTTCGTAATCTGTTCAACTAGTAAACAATAAGCAACCCTACCCGGCCCAGTAAGATGTGGATGATAAGTATGACTTGTAAATGAAGTGCAGACTCGGGCCGAGCATTCCTGAGAAGTATGGTTAACTGAACCTCAACTACCAAAGTATACCGGTATCCACTGTCTAGTATTTAAATCCGTATAAAAGCAGCTAACGTTTACTAGGATTTGAACCTCAGAATCTTCAGCTTCGAAGATCAGCTGTTAAACAATTAATTTATTCCTAGAGTACTTTAAAATATTTAAACCACTGACCACACACCTATTCAGCATTTCTCTATTTAGGATGACTAAATAAAAGTTTTTATTTCAGATTATCTTTAGCCGGGCTAATTCTTAAATTTCGGTTAAAAAAATTATTTTTTAACGATTCGAAATGCTGTTTATTTAACATTCCAACCCCCGTAAGGGAAGACACCCACTTTGTGACGCTCCAATTGTCACCCCCCCCCCCCGTTCATAGCCCTGATGGGCTTTAATGGGAGTCGTCTTCAGACCCTCTAACTGATTACACTTCACAGTAATAAAACAGGCTTCGGTTGGGATGCAACCGATGTAAATGACTCAGTAAACGTTTACATTAGTGATTTTTAACTCAGGTCTTTGCTGCATACCTCTTCCGGACATCTTGACTGTCTTATGTTTATTTAACAATTAATATTATTTATTATTCTTTGTTTTTATTTTAATTTTTTTATGCCTCTTTTTTCTGTACTATCTACTGCAAAAGATTTTTTAGCCATCGAAATGAATATCAGGTTTAAATTGAACAGCTTAAAAATAAAAATTTTATTTTCAAATGGGTTTTAGATGCGTAATCTTATTTTCCAACATATTTCATGAATATTATTAAACATTTATGAAATACAAACGCAATAAGTCAACATACAGTAGTATCTTAATATTCAGACATAATTTTGTAACAAATATATTTGTATTATCCAATTCATGGACTTTTTGAATTATCAAAAATACCGAAATGCTGCAGGAGGGGGTTCATTTTTTAACTGATACCAATATATTTCTATTTTTTGTTAAAAGTGTTGGGAAAATAAAAATCGAAAGTAACTTGTAAACTTAAATGAAATTAATTAAGTGTACTTATAAAACTTCTATTAAAGATGTACTACGCAAAAATATTAATTATTTGTTTTCCTTCAAACTTTATTGAAGAAGCAATTTAATATCGAATCTTCCTTGAAATATTTATGTATAACATTTTACGTAAATAACGTACGAAAAGATAATATTTTGTAAATTAATGCTAATAATAACTACCTTTGTTTAATTTTACATCGTATCTTTGCGTGAAACAAAATTCTTTGTTTTTATTCTTTTATTATTCTTTCGGTATGACCGTCTGAGACAATATTTTTCCAAGCGTATTATCTCACATGAATAAGATAATTGTTTTGTCACAGTGTTGTGAATTTGTAATATAAATAACCGTTCCCTCTTTGATTATCAAAGAGAATATCTTAAACATTTTTACATAAGAAATACTTTCATTTGCTACTTTGCATAATATATCATTAAAAGAAGATAAAAATATTGTCACATCCAAACAAAAGTGATTTTTATTTTTAAATTTGTTAACATTTGAAAGTAAATAAATGTTTTGATTGTACAGTTACGCCGTTTATTTTTTTAATAATTATTTTAATTGGGAACTATTATTTTTTTTTAAAGAATAATTTAGTAAACAAATTAATAAAATTTATTTATTTATTTCTATTTTTTATGCGAGGAGACCGTCAAATGATCAAACAAATTTTTTTTTTTTAGTAATCTTTCTTCCCAGAATTTCTTCATGTGTTCTGATTTGATCTTATATTTTCAGTAAATTTCCTGTAACTGGAATTTAACTGTTCCATAGATATATTCAAATTGTAGAACTTTATAAACTCATTTCTGGATAAGAAATTTTCCTGAGTTACATAGAAATTTTTCATTTCATTTTCATTTGTTTGATGGAACCGATATGTTTTTTTTTGTATTTTAACATTTTATCAAAGAATAGCTGGCCCTGGCCGGAACCTGAACCGTCAGGGCCCAGACGAACTTCGGAGCCAACTCAGGGGCTCCTTGGGGCCTCCTCAGGGTCGCAGTTCTCGCTTCGCTCGCCATTCCCGTGTTGCAGGGGGACGGCGCCTTGGACACCTGCTTCGGTCGTCATTCCCGTCTACCCAAACGTCTATGCCCCCTGGACACCCGCACTGTTCGTTATCCTCATGATTGTGAGAATAATACCGAAAAAATAACGTATTCAGGCTTTATAAAAACCTAAACAAAAAAAGAACTAAATTACAAAAGACAGGATAATAATAGCTATGGTAACTAACTTACACACACCTTTGATGACAACAAATTCATAACTTATTTCTTTGCCATGGTGGCAGAAATATAAGAGAATTAATGTTTTTCTCCCTTTTAATTTACAACTTTATCCTCCTTGGGCGTGAAGAAATAATGAATATTATTTATATTTTAACCTTCAAGGGAGCTAGGACCTCCGTATGCTTAAACAAGTATGGCTTAAACCTTCCATGATATAATAAGAACGCTTCCTGAAAATTGAAAGCAATTAATTGATTGGTTCTTCGAGATTTTTCGAGATGAAATATACCTAAAAACCTTCTTAGTTGTGCTAAGAAATGTGAATAAAAATTTGGCTGCGATTGATGGAGTAATTTTTTGCTTATTCTGAATAAACAAAAACCCTCTTCATCTTTATATAAGAGTACAGATAGATTTTATTTAACGTAAGTTTAACTACATTATTTTTGAAATATTATTCATGCGATTGATTCGAATAATTCAGGTGAAACCCAGTTCACACAGAGATAGAGACTCACAGTTAATTAATTCAATTCATTAAAGTTTGTGGTTCAACCTGCAAATTTCCACTACTACATATACGTAATATATATTCCTTCTTTCGAGATAAAATATATCTAAAAATCTTCTCAGTTATGCCACGAAACATGCGTAAAAATTTGGTTACGGTTGATCGAGTAGTTTTTTTATTATATCGAATAAACAATAACCCTCTGCGTCATTATGTAATAGTATAGATTTTTTCAATCTAGATTCGTTCATTGTCAACTTATGTCCAAGAAATCTTAATTTTCTTTTTCTGCAGTCTTTTTTTGTTGTATTGATATTATGATAAATTTATTTATCTAATCTTAATTTATAATTTTTAGGTCCTTTTAATTCCGTTTATTTTTCCAAGGACTCTCCTTTTTATTTTTAATATTATTTTTTTTAAATTGTTAAAATAAAACTTGTTCCATACCATAAATTATGATCGATTTAATTATTATATTGGTACGTAATTTAACATCGAATCTTCCTAGAAATATTTAAATAAAAGATTTTATGTAAATAACGTACGAAAAAATAATAGTTTTTAGATTTAAAAAAAGCATTTACTTAAATTGGCAGTTATTAAAACATAAATTATTCATAACATACTCAGAAAGAAAACAGTACATATTTATATAATGGTCTATATGTTTTTTTAACAATTAACTGATTTAACAATATATCTTTATTTATTTATTTATTAATTACAAAAAAAGGAACTCAATTATAATAACATTATTTGGATCATTAATATTGCTAAATCCTTAGCAAGAAACAAACCCAGAATTAACTGAATAAGATGCTAACATTTTTATTATTACATCACTTTAATAATTATATTATTTACAAATGATCAGTTAATATAATTAAGGATCCAACTAATATCAAAACTAGGGGTTTTAATAAATCAATAAGCAATCAAAAAAAAAATATATACTTATAAGCATTACAAATTTCATTTATTTACTTTTTTGAGATGAATAAACACTATATAAATTATTGTAAAGCTTGTGAATGGGAATATTGAATGGAATTTTTATTGTGTTTAAAACGCAACTGATTGTTACATAATTACCTTATTATCAGAGTTAAAACTTATCGATTATGGTATTGGATGCGTATTATTTCACAACAAAATAAATTACGAATATATATATATATAATAATACATATATATATATATATATATATATATATATATATATATATATATATATATAATACATATATATATATATATACACATAATTTTTGTTTTCATCAAGAATGAGTAAAATTTATTTAATAACCAAAGTACACGTACGAAATTCATTTTCGTTTTGTAATAAAGAAAGTCCGGATTTTGTGTTCGATGAAATTGCATTTTACAACAAAAAATATTATTGTAATTATTAAAACTTATTTTTCTTTTTTTAGAGATTACTAAACTTTGAGTAAATATAAATATGAGTATTCCTGAAATTAATAATTCTGATGAATTATTCAATTCTGTTGTACTACAATTAGAGCGAGATATGTTTCTTTCCTTTTTCAACCGCTTTTTAATTTTTAACCGAAATAATTTTTACTTAATTTTTCTAAAAATTCTCAAAAGAATAACTATACCAATTTTTTGATTTTTATTAATTCGCTGTGTGAGAAAATTTATGATGTTACGTTTTGACAACTTTCTGTTTTATATAAACAGATTTATTTTTACTGCTACTAATTAATATTATTGTAGTTTTTTGCTATTGCTAAATTATAATATTGATATTTATCATAGATTAATTTAATCTTTTCTTTTCAACTATTTATATTAATATTACGTATCTATGTCCGATGATGTGCAGTTGTGAATCTCACGTTTTTACAAGGGTAACGTGTTAAGTTGAGAATGTTGTTAAAGAGACCATGGTCATTTTAAAGATGTAGGCATATATTAAAACAATGACAGTCGAATAAACGGATTACTTAACTTTATTAAACACAACTGTTTTAAGATTTGCTTATTTTACTTCCCAAAATTTATTATGTTAGTAATAATAAAATTATTTATTTTAGATTATTTAAAGTTTTAGAATTTGATTAAGCAGGTTTTTATTCTGTAATTCACGAAGTTTGAATTTGTTTATATCCTCGATAATAGCCTATAAATAAATTATTTAGTATTTCATAATTTATTTAAAATAAAGTTAAATATTAAAATCTAAAAAAAAACGATTGCCAAAAAATTCATTGGTGATAAACATTTCTGTTTAATGTAGGATTATTATTAATACAGAATAATTAAAGAGCGTGCGGGTGACAATTTTGTATATAGTATAATTACTATATCTGTATACTTAAGAATATGCTTTCACATTAATTTCTACTAACAGATCGCTTTGTAAACAGTACATTCTTATTCTATGCAGCGTTAAATAAGGTCCATTTTTGAGCACATCAGTCAATTTTTGTTCCGGTTTGGTTCCATCGTGATTTTATATTATACTAGCCTAGCTAATACCCCTTTTGAATTTTGAAAATCGGACGATTACTTGAAAAGATATTATAAGAGTACCCCATTGATCCTCCCAAAATAGCGCCCTAGGGTCACCTTCTTATTATTAGTTGATGGTGATGATTGGTTTACCTTGCACAAAGTGCTCACATCACCTCACCACTCTAGGCTCACACGCAACCTCGCGGAAATCCCATTATTATTAAACAGACATTTTTAAAATTTATTTAATATTATTTTATTTAAAGTAAATTTAATTCTATCATTTTTGTAATAATATTCTTTCAATTGATTCGAATCATTCAGTATAAAGCCTTTTTATTTTTCTGTTTAGCCTCCGGAACCACCGTAAAATATTACTTCAGAGGATGAATGAAGATGATATGTATGAATGTAAATTAAGTGTAGTCTTGTACAATCTCAGGTCGACTGTTCCTGAGATGTGTGATTAATTAAAACCCAATCACCAACGAACACCGATATCCACGAACTAGTATTTAAAACCGTATAAAAGTAATAAAAACCTAGCTCACACTGTGATAGAGGCTTACAGTTCATAGTTCATTAAATCAATTCATTAAGTTTGTGCATTAACCGGCAAATCTCTACATACATATATATTCCCAGTAACGTAAGGATTCCAACGCGAGGTCATACATCTAAATCGGTTCAGTCGTTGAGCTACTACGGTGGAATAAACACACATACATCGTAAATACATGACACTCCGTTTTAGGCAGTTGTGTAAAAAAAACTACAAAAAATGAAATAATATCCGAAGATTTTAATGAAATAAAATTTTATGTACTTTTCATTAAAAAAAAAGGAAAGAAAAAAGTGTGTATATAATTTAATAGGCGTACAAGGAAGTCATATGGTGTCCACATCAGATTTTTTTTTGAAAATTACAAAGTGGTGTCCAGAAGGAAAAAAAGCAAAATAGAACTGTTGTCGATATGAACTTTTTTGTTCATTTTGACGTCCTGAATCAGTTTCTGAAGTTCGGCTAATACGTCCGGAACACTATGCATATATATATATATATATATATATATATATATATACTACCTCACTTAATTCTTTCTAAATAATAATTCAAATCATTAAAATTACTACATTTAGTCAGGCTTATTAACTAATGTATAGTATTATATTAATAATTTATATAGTAAAATCTACTTACTTATAGATAATCTTTGCAACTGAAGTAGAATTAGACTAAATTATAGTTTATTGCCAATCAAATAATACATTATTCCTTATATATTCCTACTATAATTAATATCTGTTAAATAAATCAAAAGAAACTAAAATAATATATAATTTATTTACATAAGCTATATATATAGTTTCATAATCATTAATTATTAATTATACAGTAGAAAAAAGATATACAAAATATATAATTGAGTTAGTACAATTATTTTTATTACACAATAATAATAATAATAATAATTATTATTATTATTAAGGAATGTGTAATTAATAAGGAAGTGATATTTAAATACTGAATTAATAAAGCAAATAAATATAAAAGTGTTAATTGAATAAATGAACTGTAAACTAAAAACACAAAAAACTATTAATTAATCAATTAACAATAATTAATTAAATATCAATGGTTATAAAAATAATACAGTTTATTGTATCAGAAAATTTTATTGATGTAATTATACATACCTTATTTAATTTTAATAATGAATTCAACTTTAAAGTCAATTAAACTTTCACGTTGAAATACTGCAATAAAATAATAATAATTGTGTGCGGACGCGAGTGTGTAATAAGAACATTTTATCCTTACACTATTTCTTTATAATTAATAAAGTCATATAAAAAAAAGGACTAAATGATTAAAAATTACGAAATTTTTATTTATAATGACTTTACGTAATGCAACTTGAACAATGATACACAAATAATATGAAAGGTTTTATTTTTTGTAAAGCAATTATTTTAATGAGAAAATACAAAATGTCAACAATGTAATTCTTTTAATTGGGTTATAGTAGGATAGTTTCTCTCTCCCTACTAAATTGAAGCAGTAAACAGTACTCGCTTTTACGGTCGGCAGACTGGTGTAGCCGTTAGGCTTAACGCACCAAGTACCGAGTCACCTGGCGATCGAGTTCGAGACTCAGCCGGACCGAGTTATTTTTTAAACTTTTAAATATTATTCATTTATTTAATTCTACCGCATTACAACATAGGAGACGAGCAAAACAACATTTTTTTCGGGTGGGAGTGTGATTTCTTAATGATCTTTTTTGCAAATAATGTTAGTTTTTAAACGTTAACAAATGTGCCTAAGAAAAATATGATCTTAATTAGGAGAAATCTTGAGATACTGAGATTTGCTCTATAGCCTCAACTCCGTGACATTTTATGTTGAAAATTTAATGGCATCAATGCCCCATATATAGAAGTAATCTGACAAAGTTTGGTCAAAATCGGTCCAGTAGTTCTGGAAATATAAGATGATTTAAAGGCCAATATCGAACACGGACACGAACATACGAACATTAACATCCGGAAAATTTCCATCCTGTTTCTTGGGTTCCGTAGGTGTCAAAATGCCAAGATCCGGTGAAGACCGCATATTCCCAAATTGGACCGATTACAATACTTTTCCTTCTAGAGCTACAGCGCTATCTGGACGGGAAAGTAAAAAAAATCATACTAATCTTTTCCTTTAAACTTCGTGTCCCAGTCTTTCTTATGGAAGTAACGTACGTAGAAAAAAGTGAGATAAAAGAGATACTAGTCAGAACTAATTTCTCTAAAAGTAACGATTTTCGTTAAGAGCTAGCATTTATGATGAACAGAATAAAGGTGTGGCTTTAAATATTTGAATAATAATTTCATTTTTATAGTCTTAGTTTGATGATATGCAATAGTACATTTGGCTCAATGAAAAAGGCATTGGGAAACTACATCATTCCTCCTTATCCTGCTAAGTTTATCATGCGATTATTGATGATTCTTGGGAGTGACATGTGATTCATGTAGGTCATCAACCACCGGGTTGGTCTAGTGGTGAACGCGTCTTCCCAAATCAGCTGATTTGGTAGTCGAGAATTCCAGCGTTCAAGTCCTAGTAAAGTCAGTTATTTTTACACGGATTTGAATACTAGATCGTGGATACCGGTGTTCTTTGGTGGTTGGGTTTCAATTAACCACATATCTCAGGAATGGTCGAACTGAGACTGTACAAGACTAAACTTCATTTTAACTCATACATATCATCCTCATTCATCCTCTGAAGTATTATCTGAACGGTTATTACCGGAGGCTAAACAGGAAAAAGAAAAGAAAGGTCATCTATAACAAGTATGGTTATGGCAATTTACATATATATAGTGATTTGTTTTTTAAACGATTTCAAAAGAACGTAGAACTTTATTATAAACTTCACTACTAGACTATTCCATCGGATTAATCTAATGGTGAACTCTTCATCGCAAATCAGCTGATTTCGAAGTCGAGAGTTCTAAGGTTCAAATCCACGTAAAAGCAGCTACTTTTATACGGATTAGAATATTAGATTGTGAATACCGGTGTTCTTTGATGGTTGGGTTTCAATTAACCACACACCTCAGGAGTAGTCGATCTGAGACTGTATATGACTACACTTCATTTACATTCATCCTCTGAAGTAATACCTTACGGTGATCCGGAGGCTAAACAGAAAAAAAGAAGACGAAGTTCCTGTAGTAGTTCCTTCAGTAAGTTCCTTTAAGATAATGTAAGAGGAAAATTATTATTTTTTTAACGAATTACATATTCCACAAAGATAATATAAAAATTAAACATTCTATATTTATAATCATCATTGCTTATTATATTATTGAATCAAAATTATAATTTAGTTGGAACGTATTTTGATATTCATTCAAAAATTAATGTAAACTAATGCGAAGATATAAGGTAAAAAAAATAATATATACTCCCAAATTCTAAATGGTTTAATTTCATGCACATTTGTCTTTCCTTCCTTTATCTTAGAATTAATACGAGTAGTCAGGCCTACAGATAGTATACGCGACACTCTACTGAAAGGGACTACCTTTAGTGGACCTTCCACAAAACAAGGGCCCCTTCAGGCGCATTCCTGCCAGGTAGAAAAGTACTAACATCGAAAAAGATTTTCAGTAGACCGACCGGATGGGATTTTAGGAATGCGACAGGATGGGATTGAGAGGACGCATATATCTTGCTAATCTCTCAAGGAATAACCCGGATAAGAACGATTTTACAAAGTCGATCTACAAAGAATTGGAAAGTAGTCTCAAACTCCGTCCATCTTAAAATTAAACTAAAAATAAAAACCTATTTACACCTCCCCGCAAGAGAAATATGTCCATGATGTGCAATAAATAGAATGATAAAACATCCCCTGATATATTTGCCCGTTCCGCTTCATTAATTTTTATTTAACGTCTCTTTTTTATATATTTTATAATTTTTATCAAGATTTTCCACCTTAAAAAATTTCTTTTTACGAACAAAATATTTCCAAGTGAAAGAATTTTTTTGTAGAATTATTCATATTAAAATAAAAATTCAAGTTTAATATTTTGGAATAAAGAACTTAATAAAACTGATTTCAAAAAAGTAAAAATTTCAGAAAATTCAATTATTTTTTTATATTTCGACTTTAAAGGTACATACAAACTTTAGATTCATTATGTTGTTAATGGAAAAATAAGGTATATTAATTCTTGTAAGTATAATTATACGTCGAAATTTAAAAATATATATATATATATATATATATATATATATATATATATATATATATATATATATATATATATATTCATTCATTTATATTCGTTTTGGTCTTCTTTGGACCAAATGAATGTTTTTCTTAATTTGCTTGATGTTCAGCTTGTTCTTTTTTGCTTCCAAACCTTTTTCAACTTTTTACTATGATTCCTCTTCTGTTCGTCAGTTCACTTCTTGGTTGAGCTTGGTTTGTGATCTTTATCTTTGTAGTTTTTAAATTTCTCGATTATTTTGCTGGATTCCTCTATCTTGTATGATGTCTTCTGTAACTTCATTTCCTCCAGTGTTTCCATTTCTTTTCGTGTTTCTTTAATCCAGTAGGTCAAATTAATATATATATTATTTTCATGACTTTAGGGTTTTTAAAAGGAAATTTTATTACGTTAAACCAAGAAGTAACAGTAAGATTAAAACAAATTCAGCTAATTTATTATTATTTTTTAATAAACAGTTTTTACATCCTAGAAAAGGAAAAGTTCTTTTTTAGAAAGTATAAATAAAAAAAAAAACAGTTATACGGAGAGAACCATTGATAATTAATAAAACCTTTTAATCCCTTTTAATGTTTACTTTATAAAATTTTTATGGTGGAAAAATTTATCATGACAAAAAATTTAACAAAAGTTGATATTTATAGTTAATAGCTTATTTCACTAAAGAATCTGTATGTCTCAAAAACATTTTATGTCGTAATTCTTATAAATTTTTAATAGATTTGATGTTAGGTATACTATCTTTTATTTATTTACAATTTCTGCAAGTAATCCCTACAGAATTATTGGAAAAACTTCTTCGTATACAATAAAGAAAAAAATTTCAAAATTGCGTTATTAGATTTAAATATTTTATTTAAAAAAATGTAGTTTTCACAATTTCTTTATAAAAATAAAACTTTTCAGTTAAAAATATTTCACGTTACCATTTGAGAAAAACTAATCAGACTAACTACATAAACGCAAAGAATCAAATCACTCCATGAAATTTTAATCATTGTTAATCCTAAATTTAGATAAGGAAAAAATACTTTTCTTACTTACAGATTGTTGTGTCAAAAGATTATTCCAGCCAGATGTAACTTAAAAAAAAAATTAAAGGTTTTTTTTTTTTTTAAAAAAAGTTGTAAATTTAATGGGCTTTTATTTTTATATTAATCATAATATTTTAGTCATATTAATTAATTAATTCTAAAAAAAAACATCCTGAAAGAAACAGTGGTGGAATGACGAGATACAGTGACGAAATGTTGGTATGACGAAAACTTATTTTTTATAAAAAAAATTTTAGAATTACGCGATTAAAAAAAAAAAAATACATATTAATCGAGATGACTGAATGGTCAGCTTTAATTTTTTTATAAATGCAAAAGATCAAGGATAACCGCAAAAATTTCACAATCTGATCATAAAGATGACCTACTTCAAAAGTGGACTGTTTTATACTAGTAGACACTGTTTTTATTTTATTAACTATGCAAAGTTTTACATTTATTCATTAACGTATTGCGCGTACATAAATCAAAAAACAAAAATTTAAACACTATCGATAAAATTTTTTTGATGTTATCCTGGTTCTATATTCAAATTTTATCTTTCATTATACAAAGATAAATGTAATTAGGTAAACAAGAGATTAAATTAATATTTATTGAAGATCAAAATATTAATGATATATTAACATTAAAGATCAAAAATTATTTTTGAGAAAACATTTTTTTCTTAAATTACACCGATCATTGAGTATAATTATAAGAAGAAAGGACAGGATAGTACAACGTAATTTATTTAATTCTGTAAAAGCCAAGCCTAAAATAATATTTCCCAACGTGATTGACCTGAATGAAAAGAAAGAAACAGCTATACGTTTTCCAGGTAGTATTCTACAAATGACAGCTTTTGATGTAAATTTATTTTCAGAGGGAAATAATTCTGAAAAAGTTTCAAAAATTTAAAGAAAGATCAACATTCATTGAAATTAAGCATATTTGATGTTCGAAAAAGGTTTTCTACAGATATCTTCATTTCTCATTATATATATATATATATATATATCTCCCCGTAAGGAAAGATACTCGCCTTGTGACGATCCCGGTCGCCACACAACCCCCTCCGTTCCAAGTCCTGATCGACTTTACCGGAGATCATTTTTTAGATCCTCTAAATTTGATAGCACGGCACAGTCATCAGTTTCGCCTCTGTCAGCCGATCCAACCGATGTAAATGTCTCGGCAGACCATGTCATGGTCTCTTCCAACCATGACCACCTACCATAACTTACAACCCTCAACTATCAAAATAACCGATTCATGGAAGCACGATCCCCGCGTCTTTTCTAACACGAAAATTTCAACAAAACTCTTCATGTATCTAACTTCAATTAGACTATGCACTCAGATCGCTACTTAATTGAGTTTTTAAATTTCAAAAATATTATTCTCATACCAACAAATGTTGATCGCAACAACGACAATTCTGTCCTCCAATTCAATTTACTCAAAGTCCTCTTGATTTACTTAAAAATCAAGAGATTTACAAATCCAATAAGCCTGTAATGAAAACATACCCTATCTCTCATACCCTATCTCAGATCCGCTTTCGGGAGTGAGGTCAATGCCTACACCCTCCTACACCGTACCCCATCACACAGTTCTCCACACAAGATTCTAGCATCACAAATTATAAATATTTAAACAAGAAACAATATTTTTTTGAAATGAATCGTATTTATTTCATTCAAACAGATAATACATTTTTACATAAGCTGGTGCTTTTAAACTTCCATTTTGATAAAAAAAAAAATATATATATATATATATATATACAGAGTGATATTGAAGTACGGAAACGGCTGGATATATCAAAATTGAGGGATACTAGGAGGTAGAAACAAGTGCAGATCTATACAATTTCAAAATTATTAGGTACTTTGTGGTAAGTTTTGAAATTTTTTCCGCCATATTGGATCAATTTTTCTTTATAGGAAGGAATATGTGATAAATGATTTTTATGTGACATTTAAGAGATTGAAAATCTGATTGACGAAAATCGTTTGTCGATAAATGTCTTAATTTTCAAGTTATAAGCAATCGAAGTTGCAAAAATCGCGCTAGTAATAAAACGACAGGTAAAACCCCTGTAATATTATTTTATTTTGAATTATCTTCAGAAATACATCCAATAACAAACATTAAACAGACATTGTAGGATTAATGGCCCAAACACTAATAATAATAGACTTCACAATAATAATTAGCAACACTACTACAAATTAAATGGCTAGGCCAACTGAGGTATTATGTACTTTAATTATCACAATAGTTAATTTTAAAATTTAGTTAAATATTTTTGGTAAATTACTCAAAACAATAATTTTTGAAAGTATAGCATTCTAAAATAAATGTTCAAAATGGTTTTATTCTACAGCATTGATTCTCAAACCTTTTCGCCCTCCGCCCACATTGAGAATGAAAATTTTCTAGCACCCCACAATTTTTAACTTTTCCAACTGTTAAAAATAATAATTGCAATTCCTGTTTTTAAGATGCACTCTTAAAAACAGCAATTGCAATTATTGTCTTTAAACGTGGCATATCCTATTTCTGAGTTGAAACTTACATTTTAAATGAGAGCAATTAAAACGCATATTAAATCATATTTGGGAGTATTTTTATTAAAACTGCTTTCAAAGAAATTACAATCTTTAATGACTGAGACTGTTTCAAAGAAATAACAATCTTTAATGACTGAGACTATAACATGATCTTGGGTTAAGATGAAAGCAGGTGATACATGTTACAGTCTCAATCTTTAAAAAATTCAATACCTCGTCACAAAATGAACAAAAGCCAAAAAATGCAACGCTACATTAAAGACTTCACAATTTGTCATTAAAGCTAGATCAAAACCCTTAAATTTCCATATTTATTTTTATCAATACGATGCTTAGATCGGGAGATATGAAGAATTAAAGATAAAAGTGGCATTTTCTCTTTAAAGTGGAATATATCGGTTCAGAAAAATCGTAGAGAAACATACTAAAAAAGGAAATTAAAGCTAAAGTCTTAAGATTTTAAACGAATTTAATGCAGTTTAATGAAAAAATTTTGCTTCCCCCATGCGCTGATCAAACATGAAGAAATATTTTCAATTTTTTTAAACTTTTTTCTCGTTTTTTTCTTCTTAAATTTGGTGATTTTTGAAATATGAAGTATACTGTCAAAAAGTTGCGTATTCAGGCTTCAATGTTTTTTTATTCGGCTTTCTAAACCTCTTGGTTGCAAAGTTAAAGTAGTTTGAATACAATAATTGTTTTGATTATAAAATATAGGTGTCCCTTTAATTTTTTTTATAGTATAGTAGATATTTAATTTTGGTTTGAAATATCAGGAAAACATCTGTTTGAATTTTTTTATCATTCATCGCCTTCCTAGACTGCCTGAACGGCCCCCAATTTTCTGTGGGCCTTCTACTGCCCCCCTGAAGGCCTTCAGTGCCCATAAGGGGGCGTTGTCGCTCACTTTGAGAACGAATACTCTATCAGCGGGCTAATTAATATCCGTTTGTTTTATCATGTTTAATGTGTACGTGCAGATTCATCAATTATACGCTTTTTCAAGTTGTCAATATTTGCAGGTTTTTTGTATACATTATGCTTTAATTAGCCCCAAAAATAATAATCTAACGAGATAGATGTGGAGATAAGAGACCTGGCAGGTAATTATATCGCTCCTACTACTTGAAGCATGCATTATAATTTGATAAAACTAAATGAATAAACGAAGGTAATAATAATAATAATAAAATTTGCACTAGAGAATAAAGATTTGAACCACTACAACCTAATTTTTCAGTACAATTAATTTAGAAACAATCAAATACTATACTTGTATGTTGAAGTAAGAAGCCAAAATGAAAAATACCTAGCATTTTTGTAATATAATACAAATTACTCGTACATTGTAAAGTAACACCTAATTTACTACTATAAATTTTTAATATGTTTTTTAAAGTTCAAAATTATTTAAATTCTTTAATATTTTTTTAAAAATCAAAATTATATAAAACAAAAAAAAAGTAAAATAAAAATTAAGTATTAAATAATTTAGGAACGAAAACTTTTAACTAAATTTGAAAATTAAATATTATGATCATTAAAATAAATAAATAATATTAGTTGACCTAGTGTCAACTAATTAGATTAATGTTGCTAATTATTAGTTATACTGTATTATAATTATGAAAGCTGGTATTATTAGTGTTTGGGTCATTAATTCCAACATTAACTGTTTAAAGTTTGTTATTGGGTGTAATTCTGAAGGTAATACAAAATAAAAAAGGTTATTAGGAGCGTTTTACCACGTTTTATTGCTGCTGTAATTTTACATTTTTGTAAATTTGATTGCTTCTTATTTGGAAACAAAGGTGTTAAAAAAAAAATTGTTTTCGGTATCGTTTTTCTCGTAAAATTTTACATTAAAAATCCTGTATCACTTATCCACCTTTCTGTAAAAGTTTGATTCAATATGGCGAATCCAAGATGGTGGACAAAAATTGCACACACCCTAAAGTAGTAATTTTTGTAACTATGTAGATATATATATATATATAAAATGAGCACGTAAATAAATGTTCTGGAATAAATTAGAGGGTATATATCCCGTTGGTTTTTTTATAGTGAGCTAATCTGAGTTAATAAAGTAAACCTTCGATTTTACGAATTAATTAGGGAATAAATCAGAAAAGTTTTTAAAACCAAGATGAAAGTAATCTGGTTTAATTATTATACTTATACTAAAGTTATTATACTTTTCTGCCATGGGTTAATTATTTTTACACAATGGAAAAATAATGATACATAAAACAGTTATACATAAAAAATCGATATATTTTTAACTTTTTTCTACTGATCTATCCTCAAAAATACATCCCAAGAAATTTTGTTGATTAGTTTGCGTTTTTTATGTTAAATAGAAGAAAATTAAAAAAATTCATAATTTTAAACATTGATCGGCTCTCCCCCCTTCCACACCCAATATTACCCCAAAGTATTATCTTTTTGATCCTTTTGCACTGATATTATCTTTTAGCCTCCGGGACCATCGCTAGGTATTGCTTCAGAGGATGAGATGAAATGGCAATTTTGTAGCGTGTGAAAATGCCGACCTGACCGGGATTCAAACCCGAGACCCCCGGATGAAAGGACCAGCCGCTACCACTCGCGCCACGGAGGTTGGTCCTACTACTCTGAATTATTAACTTAACAGATTTTTTTTAAAATGTTATGTGATAAGCTTGTAAGCATGTTCTGAGTTTGATATAAAGTGGAGTTATGTGTGAAACATTTTGAGATAATTGACTCCAAAGAAACTATCAATCCCATCCCTTGAAGATATTGAACCGAAACTTTTACTAGCAAATTGCATTATATACTCTACACTAGTCTCTGTGTCAAATTTCATAAAAATCTATTGATCCAGTCAAAGATAATTATTAAGCTTCAAATACTCCAACGTATGTGTCCCTAGGTCATGAAATATCGAGAAATGAAAAAATCCATACCCCATTTTTGATTGATTACCATACTTTCCTTCTTACAGCGTATCTCTCTAGAGCTGTGGTATTAGGAAAGGAAAAAATATTTAGAGTTATTTTTATTTATTTAATTGTATGTTATTCAATGTTTTTATTATGCGAAATAAAATTATTAAATAAATAAACAGTATAACGAATAAAAAAATAAATAAAAAAATCCCTTTCGGCATGTCGGAAGACGAAGAGAGATTTCACCGGTGCTAAGTAGGGGATAAAAAAATTTCCACCTTAAAGTTAAGAAAAAATTCAAATTCACTCAATACGACAATGGTTGCATGTGAAACAAGTTTCATATGTTTAGCATACAAGCTCCATCTTCTTACAATTCCCGCAATATTTTGGTCACCCCTTGCCGTAAGGGTTGGTCATATCAAAATTTGTTTCAGAAAAATGTTTTAGGTAATGTTTAAAGGAGTAACGACCACTTTAAACCGATTCGATACTGTGCCTGCCTATTAAGGGAGGTACGATTTTTTTGTCTTCGAAACCCGATTTTTTTTCCATCCCCTGGGCCAATGGTTGGTAGCAAAAAACTTTACCAGATAGGTTTTAGATAGGTTTTAGGCCCTTATCCAAAGAATAGTAGGAACTTTAAATGAATTTAATATTTCAGTTAATAAGAAAGTTATAGCGATATTTTGTTTTTTCAAAAAAGTTCCCCCATTTCCACCCCCATGGTCCGATTTTAACCATTAAGGAACTCGGCAGAGATTTTAAGTCGTTATATTTTATGTATCAATTTGAAAGTAATTGGCACAAAATTACAGAAGTTATCGTGTTCAAAAGAAAATTAAATATAAATATATATAGACATTTGAACTGACGGCGGTTTTGGTGTCTGGGGGATGTGAAACGCGAAGATATGGCGAAACTTTCCGGAAGTCGAATCATGGTACCCATTACATTAGGTAGCTTTCTTATGAAATCTACCTAAAAGTACAAATTATATTAAAAGATATTAAGTGTTACCTTAGATATTAAGACATCATATACACCAGTATGTTATAAAAACTAAAACATTTAAGCAAGTAAAGACTACAATTCGGTAACATACAGTTAAAATGAAATTTAATAATAAGGATTATAATAAGATACAATTTGCAATAAAATTCCATTTAATCTTACTTTCTTCTTCTTCAAAAAAAAGTAATAAAAATATTTCCATGTTTAATTATTGTTAATTTTCATGTTTTTTCAAACTTCCCTCTATAATCATTAAGCGATTGCAAATATTGGTAGATTAGTAGTGATGTAGCACCGTAAAAATTGTTATATTAAGATAGTTAACGATTTTTCTCAGTACGTCTTATAGTTCATATAGTTAAACTATTCATTTATATCAGTTTCATGTTTCGTTATTCAACAGCTGTAGCAACTTCGATTTCTTTTATAATCTTGTTCCAAGTCATTATATGGTGTCAAGGACTCTTCTCAGCTACCCTGCAGTCAATGTTGACTATCTTACGTGATTAGACTCGATTATCTTCAATTAACAATTGTACTTGCAACATGTTTTTCTCTAACCCTTCCCGATAATTTTCATTATCTTTAACAGAGAGAACTTTATTCTTGTTCTTAAATAACACTGGCACAAAGATAAATCGAGTTTACTTTATAATACTAAATATGTAAAAACGAGTTAGATTAGTCTCGGTAAGATGAAGGAGGAAAAAGATTGATTTACATATATTAATACAGATGATCCACGAAGAATGCAACAAACTTTCAGGACGTGTTCTACTGATGAAAATAAAGAAGAAAGTTCATATAAACATTGGTTTTCATTTTCGTCAGCAAGTTTCGGCTGGCGAAAGATTTCATATTGATTTCTCCAATTTTTGGTACGTAAATTAAGGAGTAAATTTAATGGTGATCTAAAAAATAGAAAAAAAAATAGATCCCAGGACGGTTTTTTTAGTAGTTTTTTTTTAGAAATCTGGGTAAAATACAAAAGATTGAGATTGTAAAACAAATATTTTTATATTCTGGCGTAATATAACTTTATTTAATGGGTGTAGAACGCATTAAAGTTTTAAGCAAAACTTGTAGACAATTTTATTCTGAGTAAAAATAAAGTCCACAGAAACTAAAACAAAACGCAAGAATTTCGGAGTTTACTATCATCTAAATATATCAAAATGTGACGGATTTTAACTGGGTATTAAAAGAAACAAAATTTTCATTTTACAAAGCAAAAGAATAAAACATTCTAAAAAAATAACAAACATAAACAATAAAATCAAAAAATTTAAATAAAATTAATTTTTAATTAGCTTAATAAATTGCTTTATTATATAGTATTGCTTTATCTGGCTTTTCATTATTTTGTTTCTAATTTATTAAATTAGAAACTTTGTTTCTAATTTATTTAAAATTTTTATGTGTTTATTTCTTATCTAACAAAGTTGTTTTACGCAAAGCATAAAATAATCTGTTTTCAACCCTATTCTTTTGTCTTTTACCCCATATTTTTCGAAAACTACTAAAAACACAGTTCTGGGAATAATTTTTTGAAATATTTCAGGTAATATTTTATATAAAACCACTAAAATTACCCCTTAATTTGGGTTCGAAGAATTACAATTTAATATTACAAAAAATAGTAATATTAACGGAATCAAGGCAAAATCTTTTGCCTGCCAACATTCGCTATCGAAACGGATGTTTATATGAACTTTCTTTTTTATTTTAATTAGTAGAACATGTCCAGAAAATTTATTACAAACTTCGTGAATTACTCTGTATATCAGTAATAATGACAATAACATAACATTTTTTTATATGTGAATATGTGACTGTAATTTTTTTTTTCTAGTACGTAGATTTTTTATTTATTTATGTACTTAAGTGCACAATTATATATAATAAGTTAACACAAGGAAAGTTACTGTTATAGTACGAATCATTTGCAACACAAATTAAAGCTATACAACCCAACCTGATCGGGAAAATGCTTTATCTTTGATCCTGTCAATTAGTATCAAGCTCTTGACAACAAGGTTACTTTTCAGAAGCATTTTATTAATTATAATGATTTTTAATTCCGCCGATTGTAAGGTGCGATCGATAATTAGTTTTTTAAATGAAAAAAAAAATTTTCCTGTTCATCCGCAGGTAGTTAACTGAAGTATATGGAGAAGTAGGTTTAATGAAAAAGTTAAATTTTCGGAAATATCAGTTACGCAACGAAGAAAGAACATGAAATATGATTTGGTGGTCTATCTTTTACCGCGACATTTTTTATAGACCATAATGACGGTTTTCCGTTTGATTATCGGCCTCGAGAATAAAACGTTAATATAAAAAGGACTACGAAACGCAAAAAAAATTATGGTCCGCTACACAGAGCCGTAGGCGTGCTGATCAATGAAAGAGGTGTGCCTTCTTCATGATAACGCATGTTCTAATGTTTAAATACGGCAGAAAAATGACAAACTTTCTGAGGGTTGTTACTGGACAGGCTCTACGCAGTCCGGAACTGGTACCATTGAAATCCTTTCTATCTTCTGTTGAATTAAATAAATTTTTTAGCGGAAAGCATATGTAGATCGATGATTATGTTCCTGTCACCGACTGATTCAAGAAATAGCCGATACAGTTCTTAAACTCGGGGATCAACAAGCTCTTCTCTTGATTTAAAAATCTGATGTGGACAACACATGACTTCCTTGTACGCCTACTAAACTATTATTATTCATTTTAAAACTAATTATTCATTTTAAAACTTTTTTCGAACCGATGTGCCTTCCCCTAAGATCCAAATATTTCATTAATTAAAATTTTATTTGGCTATAACTCTGGAACTAATGAAAATAAGTACCACTTATGATATATCGTTGAAAAGTTCTCAATTAGAGCTTAGTACTGCAGTTAAGAAAAAATCCAAACGTTTTTGAATTTTGGACTTTATTGGACACTTTTGGTTCAGTCGATTGCAATCAAAAGGGGGGGTACACAACTAGATGTTACAATAGTCCTAAATCCAAAATTTCAATATCGTACGGCTAATCGTTTTTGAGTTATGCGAGATACATACGTACATACATACATACGTACGTAAAGACGTCATGCCTAAACTAGTAAAAATGGATTCAGGGATGATCAAAATGGATATTTCCGTTGAAATCTGGAAACCGAAATTTTTCGAGATCACAATACTTTCTTTACTTTGTGCAAGGAAGTAAAATGTTCTTGGATGACAAAGAGGATTATGTTGAAAAATAGTTTAACAACTCATATTTTCATTGTAAAATTAAGGATTGTGTTACAATAAATTATTAGTTTATAAAAAAAAAAATATATATTCAAAAATGTCACTTGGATTATTATTATTTTATAATTTACATTACTAATATACCTTTTCTTGACATCATCACAATGAGATGCAGTAAAAACGTTACCAGTAAATTCAGAGTAACTATGTAATTTCAATTATGTAATAAATAAGTTATTGATACTAATCATCAATAACTCAGAAAAAACATTTACAGGAAATAAATAAGTAGTATTAATGAATGAATAAAATTTGAGTTATAGATAAGATTTTAATTGTTAAAAGCTGAGGGAATGTGATATAAGTCGCTGATATTCGGTAATATTATGTTTTGTTCTAACAGTAACAAATGAAGCCTAAGGAGTGTACGTTCTTTTCACGAGAGTAAGCATTTTTTTAAATTCTAATTAAATGCTTAGCTTTGAAAAAAAATAAAAATTCCTTTCTTTTTCATGAAATATTTGTTATCTTTATTTCCTTTAACTATTCTATAACAAGCGTTGAATATAAATTAAATAATCTATATAATCCCCTTTCTGTATAACTCTGCAGTACTGGAAGAGTTATTAGAATATAATTCTGTATGCGGGGCTAAAAATGAATAATAATTTAAATAAAAAACATTAAAGAAATAACCATGGAAAGAATTTATATTAAAGAATTAAAAGATTGGTGTCAGAAATCTACGATATCGACAAATTATTCATTAGATTAGAATGAACACTTGCGTTATTATACTGAATGAGATGGAAACTTCCATCTCATTCAGTATAATAACGCTTCTGTCTTTGTCAACCGAACTGTCGGTTAGCATTGGCGGGACGGGCGAGCGGGAATTTTTTTGCTATCTAACCAAATGACATTATCCGATTACTATAACATAACACATTTGAATAGAAAATGCAAACGCCTAAGAATCTTGTTACAGTTTAATTATGAAGTAGTGTATGCCGCGTAAAGTTAATCTGTTATACCGTCTGCATTTTAAACGACTAGACACTAGATACATTAGTTTGGCGAGGGGCAAACTCCAGCTCACGTATTGTACAGTACATAAATATTTATCTAAATAGATCAGGTCAAAACCCGCCAAGGATACGTAAAAAATATGAACTAGTATTCAAATTTAATGATAGTTACTCTATTAAAATAAATTAAATTTAGTTTTTTGTTTTTAATTTTTAGCTTATTAATATTATCTCTAACTAACGTTTTACTTAGTTTATTTCTTAATACTAGAATATAAATAATTACTCCAGATAATCCAGAGAAAAAAAATCTGTAAAATGTATATAAATTAATATAGTATAAACGACAGTGAATATTTAAAAAAATTAAAAGTATTTTCATTTTTCAGAGATGTAAATTTATTGTACTAAAAACTGCGGTTTTTAATTTTTATAAATTCGTAACATTTTCCTGTTAAAATTTGTTCTGTTTTGTTTTTATTAATAGAAGTTACGTATTATTTTGTTTTGCATAGACTTTATTACATCAATTTACTCAGAATTAAATTCTTTACAAGATTTCATGATAAAATTTACGCATTTATTAGTCATTTAACAAAGTTATTATTGTACTTTAAACCTAAAAGAAACATGTTTTTCGTTAATGAACTTTTCTGTTTTACATTGACTACCATGAAAACTACGGAGGTATAATTCTTAGATCTGTATTATTCGATTTTTTCGGTCAAAAAACATAAGAAACTATCAAGTTTACCTTTTTATAACGCCTTAAAATTTTCAGTATTTCTCATTTTACTGGGCGAAATTTATCGCTAGCCTGTAACTCGATAATAAAGAATTTTTGATAACAAGTATGTTCTCCTTATTAATAAGCATATTTTCTCCTTATTTCAATCTCCAGAATCGGTTCCCAAATTATTTTCCTTTCTTCCTGAATTATCCTGATGATATAAAAAATACTATTCCTTTACTCTAACTATTCTAAACTAAATATCCTTATGTCGTAACAAATATTTCAAAGTGGGAGCTCCTGCTGCCAAGGAGACGGCAGCGAAACGATAACTTCATTTGTAGAAAAGTTAAATATAAAATTGAAGAATTTAAGCTTAAATAGTTTTGGTAATTTCGAAAGATAAATAAAAAAAAACATAATTAATTTTTTAATTTGTTTAGAAAAAGAATAGATTTTTCTGTAACAATAAAACTGAAAGTACGTGTAAGAACTTATTTTTTTATCATTCTTTACATTATCTGTTTTTTAGAGAATATTAGTTTAAAAAAAAAAACAAATTTTATTAAAATATCTAATTCTGTTCTAGATATATAAACTTTTACTTAAAATTTGAAAATAAAAACAAATTCCGCCGATCTCCGTCGCGGAGTGGTAGTGCCTCGGCTTTTTATCCGGAAGTCCTGGGTTCAAATCCCGGTCAGGCAGGCCATTTTTCATACGCTACAAAACTCCATTACCATATCCCACGAACAAGCTTGAAACTTATGTGGTGATATGATCAAGAAAAAAATAAAAACATTAAAAAAGCGTTTCTGAACGTATATTTCCAGGAACAGTTTTTCTTGTAGTGATGTTAGGAACACACTTCCAAAATATTGGTAAACTTTTACATTATTTATTCATAAATAAATATCTTAAATATAAATGCGAAAGTTTGTTCTCGCATCACGCGAGATCCAACCGACCGTTCACTTTCAAATTTGTAGGATATATTTGTGTTACTCCACAGAAGGTTTTAAGCCTTAAATAGAAGGCCTAGCTCACTTGGGAGTGAAGCTGTGAATTAAAGAAAAAAAATTACTCCATTTACTTAATATTTTATTTCTGTCACCACGGCAATTGAAATAGGTTGTAGGGTTTCCTCGCCAATGTCTGCGTTACCATTTAGTTACCATAGTTACTATATATAAACCTACCGGGTTGGTCTAGCGGTGAACGCGTCTTCACAAATCAACTGATTTTGAAGTAGATAGTTCCAAGTTCAAATCCTAGTAAAGGCAATTTTATACTGATTTGAATGAGAGATTGTGGATACCGGTGTTCTTTGGTGATTGGGTTTCAATCGACTACACATTTCAGAAATGGTCGATCTGAGACTATGCAAGACTACATTTCACTTACACTCACACATATCATCCTCATTCATCCTCTGTAGTAATACCTGACGGTGATTCCCGGAGGCTAAACAGAGTAAAAAAGTTGCTTACTATATTCTGTCTATCTAATTTCTTTTTTAAGTTTCTGTAACGTCTGAATACCTTAATTGTTATTTAACAATATTATTCTCAAAACCATGGGTAACGAACATTGCGGGAGTCTAGGGGGCAAACCCCTCTGGCTAGACTCACCGGCGAGCGAAGTGACCCCCAACCGACTAGTTCATTAATAAATTCGAAGGTAATAATCTATTCTACAAGAAGAAATAATTGTTTTTAAATTTATTAAAAACTTAAAAATTTATTTAAAATTTCATATTCCATAGTTGTATTAAAATAAAACATATATATATATATACATATACTCGTATATATACTGCAGTCTTTCTTTGTCTTCAAGCGATAGATTTTGATCTCTTTAAGGGTTGGATATAACGAAATATTTTTAAAAAAAGATTTATTTGGTAATTTAAATATTATTTTAGCTTATATACCTTCAAAAATACTTCATACTGTTAGTGCACTGATCTAAATATTTTATTTTCTGTTTGTAATCTTGGTGGAATTCTGTTGGTGTGAAAGAGTACGATCCCGTAGCAAATTGTCTTTGTTCTCTTCAGTTATTTTAAAACATTTCAAATTAATTATAATTTTGTAAAAAAAAAGAAAATAGTAGTAATAAAAAAAACTTCATGAGCAAATTTTAGAAAGTAGGTTTAAGAACAATAATTGCAGGTATTTTGACCAACACTTACTTACTGATGGGGGTGGCACAACATCATGAAGTTACTGATTTATGAGTGAAGCACCCATGAATTATTGACACATATTTCATATTGACACTCATATTGACACACATATTGTGTCATATTGACACTCTGATTGCATATTTCTTACTTCTCTCTTATTACATTATTGTTAAACAAAATTCTTTGTTATCTACTGTGCTTGAAAATTTCTGAACAACGGGAAAATAAAGAGAATCAACCTTTATGTTATTCAGTTACTAGTTATTGAACTGATAATTCTCAGTTAAAATTTTTTTTAAATATAAGAAACGAAGTACGGTCACCTCCTAGTGATGCTTGTCGGATAACGCTAAGAACCGCGCAAAATACATTTTTACTCGTACAAGGATGGGTAGTCAGTTATAACTAATATTTTTAAGATAGAGGGTTACTGTTTTGAAAGCTGCATTCTTCAGAACACTCAGAGTTTTGGTCTGTACTGCCAAAACTGCTGCTTTGAAGAAATTACAATACAATGATATTTTTTATAAATTGTATAATCTTATTATTAATCTTGTTTAATCTTATTATAATTGTATAGTCATTATTATTCTCACTAGCGATAGTTTAATGAACTCAGAGGGGTCCTGGCTAGACAAGAAAGTTGAATGAACTGAGCCCTGACCTGTTAAATATCACCTGACCGCGAAGGAAAACGCTAGTAACCATATAGTGCGGTTGAAGCCGAGACGCAGATGCTAATATATTTATATATAAGCAGGTAATTCACGAAGAATGTAATTAACTTCCTACTACTGAAAATAAAGAAAAAAATCATATAAACCTAAGTTCGGAAACGCTTTGTTAGTTAGTGTCGGCTAGCGAAGATTTCGCCCTGACTTCTGCGCCTACGATAAAATTGAAACTAACTGTAATTCTTGGGAACCAAATGAAGGGGTAAATTCATAGATTTTGAAAAATTTATTGAAACAGATGGTTTAGATTTACTACAAATGGTTTTACACAGGATTTAAAAATATACATTCATTCTCATTAGTTTACATTTTTGCAAAAACAGCTTAAATAATTAATATCCAAAAACACAAAAGAAGTTCAGGATGAATAAGACAGAATAAGATTTTTACTTACTTTATTTCATTACCTTCATGGTATATATATGAACAAATGAACATAGAAACAAATTACATAACTTCTACTATTCTGAATGAAAATAACAAATAATTAGCTAAAATCGGTCATTTGTTAAAGATTAAGATCTGAACATAAACTTAAAAAAATTATACAAGTCGAGTTGAGAACATTCGTCTACTTTTTAACGCGATTTAAAATAATAACATAGATTAAAAAAAATTCTACTCAGGAAATTACAATAATTCTACTAACACAAATTCATAAAGAATAAAAAAAACATGTTTCTGTTAATAAAAAATAAATAATTTTATTATTATTATTTTCTTTTTTAATAGAAAAAAATAATATTATGGATGTTAAAAAAATAATTATGGATGATTTATAAATTTTTTCGTTTAATAAACAAGAGCCGTAAGAAAAAAAAATATTAACAGTTAAAAACACAACTGCTACATAATAAGTCGTATCAGTGAAAGTTAATAACAGAAGTTCCTCAAACGGAAGGTTAGAAGGAGAAAGTTGGAAACAGTGTCATTAATGTTGATGTAGGATATTATATACTGTAGTACAATATTATATAATACAAAGGATGGAGTCGGTTACCATACTACGAGGACCTAGGTCATGGGAATTCGTGTATGTGCAGTTAAGCGTCCATCATCTGTTCTTATTTTTAAACACGTATTAAAAGACATGCGTGCCCGCATACATTAATGCTACACGTTAATCCCCGTAACATTTTAATCTTAAAAAATCGGCATCAAACGTTTTCTGTTTTGCGGTTTAAGATGTAATTCGTTCAATGTTTTCCTTTAAATTCTAGGAATTAAGTTATATAACTGTGTCAATCTAATTAAATGTTAAGATACACAATTTTTGTACACTTTATTCTATTTAATGATTAATACTGGAAATCTCATATGTCTTTTATATCCTATTACATATTAACTTCCACTCTACGACTACTTTTTCATGTTCTCTTATGTAAGTTATAAGAGAGTTTGTTTTTACGTTTTAAGGAAATACCACGCCAATAATAATTTAAAAGAAATTTAACTTAAATCGTACGTAAGAACGTGACTATAAATAAATGGACAACTGCATATTTTATCTACCAGTTATAAAAAAGAAAAACAAATCAGGCGCTATTTAATCACATTTATTCATTAGATTTTTAATACAAAGAGTATAAAAAACTTCACAATTTTTTTGAGTCAAATATTCACACGAAAATCTTCGTTTTTTGGGAAATTGGCTAGACCCTGAGACATTTTTAATGTCAAAACTATTACAACTACTTTTGGTTTTAGAAAAAATAAACTTCGATCTAAGAAATGATTTTAACGGAATTATTGAGAGGAATGTATATTAATTTTATTAGTCATGGCTCGTTGGTATTGATATATAATTTACTTATATAGTAGTCTCCACTTACCAACACAACAATCTTTAATAGTATGTTCGAGCGCTTTCGGTTTAGTAATCCATCCTCAGGAACATTTATGTGTTTCATAGTCATATGCTTTTGTTTATCATTTAAATTAATTTTATTAATCATGACCCGTTATTATTGATATTTAATGTATTTGTATAATAGTCTCCACTTATCAACAATCTTTAATAGTATGTTCGAGCGCTTTCGGTTTAGTACTCCATCCTCAGGAACATTTATGTGTTTCATAGCCATAGGTTTTTGGTTATCATTGAAATTAATTTTATTAGCCATGGCCCGTTGGTATTTATATATAATTTATTTGTATAATTAAATGATAACCAAAAAACTATGGCTATGAAACACATCAATGTTCCTGAGGATGTATTACTAATCTGAAAGCGCTCGAACATACTATTAAAAATTGTTGGTAAGTGGAAACTATTATATAAATAAAATAAATATATATGTTATAAATAAAATGAATGTATGTTTGAAACAATTATGATATGAGTAAAAGTGGGTAAAAGATTACTTTCGCATTTGTATCTCAAAAAATGATCACGCTGATTTTTATTGTCTAAGGTATTATATATGTAGTACATAATAATACTGCTGTGGGAAATGAAGCTACTGTGAAATTTTGTGTTTCTTGACCTCTTTAATTCTTTTGAATAGAAAAATACTAAATCTTTACGAAATTTTGTATCGATGGATATGTGTCTGTATTCATCCATGCGTTTCATAAAACAACTTATCTAAAAGTTTTATTTAAAATAAATTGTCTAATTCTTTAAGGCAATTTTATTTTAATCTGTATAATTACACTTGATTGTCATAATGTAACATACACCTGGATGTCAGGTGACGTGATATGAAACATTAGTTATTCCTAAAAATGGTTTAGTAATTACCAAGAATAACAATGTCTCATGCCAGGCTTATTAGATAAAGTGAAGAGTGAACCCACTTTCTCACTGGTTTCTTAACTAAGCTAAATAAACGACTCTACGCATTCATTGAAGTCATCTCCATTAAAATTCAGGTACATTCAGCATTAAAGTAAAGTAACACTTTAACTGAATACATTGTATTATTACCATCATTCATTTGAGAGAAAGAATCACTGATTAATGACATTTGTGTATCAGGTATTTTACAATCGACACAGCCAAGCGATTCTTGTGGAAAATAACACACTCAATATTCTGTTTCTGCTCAGTAACTCAGAACTTAACGACAAGAATATTATTTATTTATTTTTTAAGAAGTTTTCAGAATGTAAATAGTTCTCAAAAGTATGGGATATCAACTTTTTATACGACTACCCAAAAATAATTGTAATGTATTTAGGGTACATGTACTCGTATGAATGAATTTCTGTTTAATAATAACGGGCTTCCCGTGGAGACTGCGTGTATAGCTAAAGTATCGCGGTGATGCGAGGAAATCTTGCAAAGCTGACCAATCATCACCATCTACTGTTAACAAACGGAGTGCCCCTGGGGTGCTGTTTTGGGAGGTGCGATGAGGTGCTCTTATAATATCTCTACATACAATCGTCCAATTTTCAAAATTCAAACGGGTTATTTGTTAGTAGTTTGAAGGCTAACATTTGTATGCATCAGGTACACTCTCGATTTAACAGATCACGATTATTCGGAAATGTTATATCTTGGCAATCTTCTGATTTTCAAAATTGAAACGGGGTATCTGTTAGTATAATACAAAATCACGATGGAACCAAACCAAAACAAAGATTAACTGATTTTAATCAATCAGTTTTGAGGAGGCCACTCAGAAAAATCGAATGCCTGTGTAACGCCGAGATCAACTTGAGCCCGGCGTGCTCCCAAAAACGGTCTTTTTAGTGGACAGTACTATTAGAGGTAATCCTGTTGGTATCGGATTGTTGATATAAAATTGTCGAATTTGAAGCTTTTCGGGGCAGGGAAAAGTGGAACGGTGTATGCTACTAATATTTTGCTTGGCTTTGACGCTGCATAAACTACAAGGGACTACCGTAGATAGAGCTGTCGTAGATCTGAGCACTCACATATTTGCCAAGGGCCAGGCCTACGTAGCACTGAGTCGCGTGAGACAACTGGAGAGTTTAACCTTTAGTTGTTTGGATCCTACAAAATTCCTGTATGATCTGCAAAATTAAACGTCTATCGAGGAACTCAATAGCGAAATCGAGAAATCTGTAAGTTCAGATTGGTATACCCCAGTTAAATAAATAAATTGACATGTTTACAGTTTCCTCATTTTGCTCAGTATGTTAAATAAGATATATCCATAAGTTTTCGAATCGTGAATTTTTTTCGATGATCACTAAAAAGTATTAAATAATAAAAAAACAATAATAAAAATATAAAACACGATTGCCAAAAAATAAAATAAATTGAAAAAAAAATTATAATAAATCGAAAAAAAAAAAAAATGATGTGGACTCACATGACTTTCTTGTACGCCTATTAAATTACATATACACATTTTTTTTTTTTTTAATGAAAATTACATAAAATTTTATTTCCTTAAAAACTTCTAATATCTTTCATATAATTTTTTTTATTGTTATTAAATTTATTATTTATCATAAAAATATTTTTACAATCAGAGGTTAAGAATTATTAATAAATCAATATATTTAAATTAAAAAAGTCCAAAATCCAAATTCTTTTGGATTTTGGGCTTTTTTGGACACTTTTTGTTCAGTCCATTGCAATAAAAAGGGAGGTGCACAATTAGATATTGCAAACGTCCTAAATCCAAAATTTCAACATCGTACAGCTAATCTTTTTGGAGTTATGCGGATACATACGTATATACGTACGCAAATACGTACGTACGTACAGACGTCACGCCGAAACTAGTCAAAATGGATTCAGGGATGGTCAAAATGGATATTTCCGTTGAAACCTGAAAACCGAAATTTTTCTCGATCACTGTGCTTCCTTTACTTTGTACAAGGAAGTAAAAAAAGAAAACAAGGTATGGAAATAAAGGATTAAACATTGTTATATAGTATTTAATAAAATAAAACAGTGAATGACCAAGCAATTTTCAAAATATATTTTTCAAGCAATTTTGAAATATATTTTTCAAATTGTAGAAATAGCAGGCGTTTAGAGTTGTCTACTGAATAAGTTCTCACCAGGTCTTACACAGATAAGAAAATTTTGTCCTTCAACAAAAATATTTAAATGCAGTCGGAGGGGCTCTTTAATATAGAATGATTTACTATTCAGAGCTCTTTAATATAGAACAATTACTATTCATACCTCCCTCCGACTTAAAAAAGTCATTCTACAATAGGTTTTTAAAATTGTTTTTCTTTTATATAAACGATTAACAAATAAATAAATAATCAAATAATTTTATAATAAAAGTAATAACAATAGTTTCATTTTTAATGGTGAAACAACTTTACAGAAGCTTTTAATCTTTACAGAAATGAAGAGTTCAGCAACATATTGCTAGATTTCTATAAATATAAGTACAAAGTTTATATGCTATATTAGTTACTAGTTTTGTACTAAAATACAGGAAAAGATTTAAAGTCACTTAATGTAAGAATTTAATTATAAGTTAAGTTACATACATTTCTTTGTGATGGATGGTAAATTTGTGTAAGTTTTTATATTCTCACGGAATAATATGTCTACATATTTCAATAAAACTGTACTCTATTCGATATTATTTAATGAGTTTAATTTAAAATTAGCCGGCTGAGTAGGTAGCGTCTCGGCATTTCGTGTGGAGATCCCGGGTTTGAATCCCGGTCAAGCATAGCATCTTTTCATAGGCTACCAATTTCCACCAGGCTAATGATCATAGTTTTTTTGTTCACTCTTATAAATTATTATAAATTTAGAATTTTTGTGAAGTATAAATCTTATATATAAGATTTGTTTACGAAATAACTTGGTCAATCTTATATAACTGTAAAAGAAGTTTACAAAACAAACATGTAATTAAAGCGTCTGAAAAGAAGAAATATCTGAATTTTTATTTACTTTTTACTTTCTATGATAAAGGAATTTTGATTGCGGGGACAGCTATTTCATCAAAAATTCTTTAATTATTTTCCTTCAGTAATAAACGTAATATTATAATATTTATATATTTGTAGGAAGTAATAAAAGATAATTAAAAATATGCATTCAAAGTAGTCTCTTTTCATAATATTAACTTAAACTATTAAAAATATGACAATTACGTAACATCATAATTCTGGACGTAAAATTTTATTTTGTATCTCAAAAAGATTTATTCTAATAATCGTGAAGTTTGAATTATTATTCATTATAAAACCAACATTATTTATTATTATTATTTCAATTTTATTTTCTGTTTATATATTAAACCTACAATTATCACACATATTTAAATATATTTTTTATATTGTTCCTTATAGAAACACAACATCGCGCACAACACACACACATCAAAATAAAACGATTTATTTTAATAATTGTAGAAGATATGAGAGAAAAAACTAATTATTGAAAAAAATTAAATATTATATTTCATTCTTTGTTTAATTATTCCTAATATTTTAATTTATTTAAAGAAAAATCTGCACGAATCACAGTAAATTAAACATAAAAAGTATTTATTTTTGGTAGTGCAATTTTTACTTACCAAACTTTCATATATTATATAAAGAAAAAATGTGTTATATTAAAATGTTAATATGGTTTAAGAATGAAGTTTTTTATACATCAATTATTTTTTTAAATTTTAAATTGAAAGTTAATTTCAAAATGGGCACATTAAAAAAACAATTCCAGCTAAATGTAAATTTTTTTACACTTAATTATTATTGTATTAACTTATAGGAATTTTTTCTCTTGCACAAAACTATATCAGTTATAACAAAATTACTACAGTACTTTCATTATTTCATAATCAGTAACAACCGGTTGGATAAAGAAATCTGCTTAGAAGAAGGATTTCTATTAAAATTGGCGGGAACCTCCAACAATTATTTGAAAAAAAGTACAGTCGCTTCATCAAAACTTGAAATACTGTAATTCTCTGGTAAGCACTGGTGCCGGAACGCGGTTCACACACAAAAAATCCAGAACACCGTTCTGATTTTTGTGTGTGTGCGCGCGCGCGCACGGTGTTGTGTTTTCTTCGTATAAGGAACAGTATAAAAATATATTTAAAAATGTGTGATGATTATAGGTCTAATATATAGACAGACAATAAAAAGACATTTAAGTAAAAAGTTATCTTTGCACATAAAATCTGTTTTAACTTAAAATCTGACCTACGCTTTATTTAAACAGTGGCGGCTAGCCTTTAGGCACTGTAGTTCTGCAGCATCCCTATTTCCACTTCATATTATCGATAAAACTTAATACAGTGAGTCCTTTTTTCTTTAATTCTTTCTTTATATTTGTACAATATATAATCCTTAAGCTTAATGCCAGTAACCAACCCCCAATTTATGAAGAAGATACAAAAATTTTTTTATAGAAATGGGCGCTTCACAGTTTAGCGGCGTTGTATTTGGCTGTTGTACGTATGCACACTTAGGAAACTGCACGCGAGGCTGCGGGGGAGAAAGAGCGCTGTCGCTCCCGCAGTGCCGACCCTGGCGTACTGGTGGAAGGTAGTTTTTTTTATTCCGCACGTGTACGAAACGTTCCTTATTTGTTTCCTTTTCTAGTTTAGTCGGTGGAAGAAATATGAAAGTGGTTTAGTTGTTTTTTCAGTAGTGATCAGAAGATGGCGGAAAGCAAAGGTTCATTGATTGCCAAATCTGTCCAAAAACACGCGGGAAGGGCGAAAGAGAAAGGTAATTAGTAAAAAGAATTATGTATTTGTAGTCACCATTGTGCTATAGTGTTTTTAAGCGGGCATTTTATTGTTATTATCTAATAATACTAAAAAATATCATCTGTATTGACATATTATTATTTATTCGGTTAAACCGAATACGGTTTTATTCTTGAATGTGATAAAGTGTAGAATTAGATTATTATCCTGCTTCCAGCTATTCTAATTGCTTCATTTTTTTTCAGTTATTTTATTTTACAGAAAACTGTAACCATGGCCTTGAAAAGGCCCAGAAAAAAATTTTCTGGAGCAGCACCTCCACTAATTTTAGCTACGAGCCGCCACTATATTTAAACATAAAAATTATAATCTAAATTACTAAAATCAGACCGCATGAAATTAGACTTTTTTCCTGGATATCCGTAGGCAAACGACGACTTCAAAAAAATAGTTAAAAGATTTGATAGGAAAAAATAAGTTTTGCTTCTTAAAAATGTAAACATCGAAATGAATACGCACTTTTCATAAAATTGTCATGCAGCCAACCGCCTGTGGATGTGGACATATTCTTGCGGTCTGTTATAATACAAAATCAAACTTCCCGATACTGTAAAATTTACGAGTGCACAACTGGTATTGTTGTCAATGTACTTGTCTGAACTGCTGTAAAATAATTTTTCCCAAAATCAATGTATTTTTGATAGAACAGGGTTTAATGTGGCATAAAATAATTTTTTCATCGTCGTAAGGTACAATTTTTCAAGACAAGCTTTTTCGTTCTCGATGATTATTTTTTGAGTTGTGAAATATAAAAAAAATCTGAAAATTAGGTGGAGAGATAAAAATAAAAAGGAAAATTTCATAAGATGAATCTAAGAAAAATAAATCGTACCACAACTTCTCGGGAAAAGAAGTAGGTCATTGGTATTAAGTTTTTGAGCATTACTTTAACAATGGAACGAAGTAAAGAAGGTAAAATTATAAGCGAAGAGAAAGATTAAAATAATTCAAGTAAATTATTAAATACGTTTAATATAAAATATACGCTGATATTAAAACTCTTTAACTTTTCGAAATTTGTAACGAAACCTTAGAAAGTAATTTTAAAAAACGTATGTTTGAATTTTTTTACGATTATTTTATAAGTCTCATCAGGATTTAAAGGAAAAATAACGAAGTTTTTTCTTGGCTGTATCCATTTGGATCAGGATCCACGAAAGACTAAATTTAAGAGACATCTGAAATAAAATTTCTACCATGACAAAGAACATAGAGACCAATATATTATATTTGCAAAAACCATTACTTTGTCATCAAATTTCATATAATTTACTGATTTCTAAAATCATATTATTAATGGAATAATATTTAAAAATAATGAGAGAATTATTAATTTTAATAATTAAAAAATTTTAATAATTTTAAAATTAATTATTAATTTTGTTTCTAAGAAAACCTAAAGAAAATATAAAACACATTTTTTGGTACAGCGTTTTTTAATCGCTGGTTTAAAACGACTTTGGTTTCATACTATTTACATGAAATATGATATTTTACGTAATTAAATAATTTATGTTATTATAACATAATACATAGCAAGTTTTGCTTTGGAACAGATTGGACGGTTGGAAAAGTTTTCAGAAATATCTTTTAGAACAGATCAGATATTTGTAATGAAAGGTTCATTTAGATCGGAAAATTGATAGATTTTGTTTTTTGATCGAATACAGTACCTAATGATCTTACGGGTAATAAAAAATAAGGGATAAAATAAAAGATGATTGCCTTTCTTTGAACATACGCCTGTAGTAATAACATATATATTCACTTACATTTTTTTTTATTTATAAATGCCAAATTCTTACTGCCAAGATTTTTGGTATTTGAGGATTTCATGACAATCTTTTCGGACTTGTCAAACACAATTATAGTATGGCATATGAACGATAAGCGGCCAGAAATTAGATTGGGGTTCAATCAGCGCATTTGTATTTTTTTTTTTTTGGGGGGGGGGGGCGAAAAACGCCTGTGCGTTATCATCGCCCGGAATTTTTTTTAATAAAAAGGTAAAATAACACTAAAATAATAAAACTAAATAAGGCTTAAAACTAATATAAATTATATAATAAAAAATGTAAAACTAAGTTAAAACAAAAGTTAAAAATTGAAATAAAACTCAAAACTAATATCCCAGATGGAGTCTTTAAAATATAAAAGCTAAAATAATAGAAAAGGAAACTATATTTGTCATTGGATAACTCCTTAATTGAATATGAACTTATAGGTAGGTCCAGCTTATACCAAGATTAGACTAATTGCTATCTTTCTGTTACTAACCCACCAAAAACTTTGAACTGCTGAAAGCTCAGCCCGCATAATGCCCACCCAAAGTTGCAGGAATCAGTTTTCCCGCATAGAGTGTATTTCCGGCAAGAGCAAAAGGATTTTTATTGAGGATGGACTTGGTTCAAGACCAAACATAGGTTATGAATAAGGTCAACCTTACTTTGGTGCTGTTACACACCTCTAGCACATCGGCTTTACCGATGAACAAACTACAGGGACCTAACTTAACTTCGAACTATCTGCTATACTTCGCAGAAATTCAAATGTATTCTGTGGAGGGCAGTAAGACGGTTATCGTCAGTAAAGTCAGTTTGAGACATCAAGCAAGATAACCTGGTATAAGAGAGGTCATTCCGTGTTTGAAAGTACAATTTTTTTTGTGATCTTTCAACCTTGCCATACACTCCTAAAACTTTTCTTCTGCACCAGACAGAATTCTGAGTGAGTCCAAAAATTAGAAGGCTCTCAAACATCGAGAAAAAAATTTTTGAGAAGGGTTCACTTTTTATCAACAGCAATCTTTTCACTTTCTTTTATATAGGATATAATCATTAATTCATTAGAAGACATTACAAGACATAACTTATAATTAGGCTGCAATTGTACAAAAAAAAAAAAAAAAAAAAAATTATGCAAAGGTATAAATAAAAAATTAATTAATTAAAATCTGTTTATGTTTTAATATACTCGAAATTATGATATGTTATAAAAAACAGATTAATCGATAATTGATTACAAGCGATATAGATTTTTTGTAGAAAAAAAATTACGAGGGATTATTAATATTGCAATACGAGATTATTTGTTAAGATTTTTAATTAATTTTTTTTGGGTGGTTCTTAGAAACTTGTTAATTAAAGTTTATAACTTTTTAAGAAATCATTAAAAATTTTGTCATAATTTTTTTTTTTTAAGAAATTACATTATTTACTAAGTGTTTTATTGAGTAATACATTATAAACAGGACGATGATGGTCATAATTTCGAAATGTTTCATTAGCACTCATTTTATCAAATCTCTTGCTTGTTTTAAATTGATATTTTACGTTTTAATGATAGGCCAATATTATTTATTAGTATAATATTGTACAATTGCCGAAATGAAGTAATCATTTTTAATTAACATTAAATGTATAAAAAAAGATTAATATTTAGTTTAATTAGTTTGCAAATTATTTTTTCATTCGCTAAAATAATTATTCTAGTATTTAATTAAAATTATTGTAGAATCTCTTTTAATTGTGTTATAAACCACAGTTTTACTACATTCTATTCTGACAAAGGGTTTATAATGTTAATGTATTTTAAACGTTGTGTAATAAGTAATAGCGGTGCCTCACGTGCTGGAAATATACAGTTATATTTTAAGCTAACTTAAAATTATTTTAATTAAATTAATTATTTTTCACTTATTTACATTTTTAGATCACTAGTTATATTTTAATACTACAAACCCTCGATATGGCGTACGGCATATTGCTGTGCACATAAGGCGGACGGCTGGCTTACCGTGCAATTAACTATTCTGCAAATACCTTATACTAACTTAATTTATGTAACTATACGGCGTTATACGAGATGTTTTCGTAAAGGAAAGACTATCTAGCTGTCCACCCGTCCTATTGGTCTATCTCTCTCGCACGCAATGTGCAGTGCTATACGCCGCCCACTGTTCTATTTATTGTTTACCATTATTTTTTTTATTCCAAGCTTCATTTTTTTGTCTATAAAAATATTTACTTTTGAAAACAAACGCACACTTTTCATTATTAATCTTATAAACCTAATATCGAATATTCGTTAATCCTGAGAATGACTTTGCAAACTGGGTAAATGATTTGTATATCACACTTACTATTGTTTAGTAATAATTTCTAATAGATAGCTACATTACAGTTTATAATTTCATCGTTGGGATGTTGCCTACATCATCTATTGATGGAAAATTTACGAAAAAAATTGTTTTTGAATACGCCCACGGGAGAACGCCAAATGGCTAGAACCAATTCTTAATAGTAGGGAAAGATTAAAAATTTAACGTGATTTCATAGATCAATCATTTATAAACCGCTTAACATTATCTGAGAGAAAATAGTTTATTTATCTAACTACTATTTGCTGGTTTTTTCAGAATTCTTTAAGTGTGTGGTTAAATTATTATCTAATTAGATAAAAGTGCTGGACATAATGATATTATTGAGAAATATATGCTAATCTCTATTAGCATATATTTCCTGTTGAAACAAAGGCATTCCTGTTCTTTTTTTCTTGTGGTAATGGATTCCACAAGCGTTATCTCATTAGGGCATTGTCTAACCATAACTAGTCTAATTACGAGGAAATAAAGATGTTTCGGCGGAAAAAATAGATGACTATCGTAGAGTAGAAAGTACGGCAAATGTCTACGTAACTGAAATTTGAAATTCATGTACGATAGGAGCTATCCTCGAAGTTGAACGTTTTCACTCCCGGAATTATACGTAGAATTTCTACTCTTATAGGATCTTTAAAATGAGACTACTTTTGTTGAATTTATCACAAAGTTCTTTATTAGATTAATACAATATTAAAATCAGCTAATACTGATAAGTTTTTGTTGGTGCTGACATAACAATTTTTTTGTTTTTGCTCCGAATGAAAAGCCGAGACGTTAATATTCCACCATGGAGGTAGGCATATATTGCTTATATAGTCTAGGCCAGTGGCTTCCAAACTTTTCCGAGTCGCGGCATCCTTTTTTTAATTAAAACTTTTCTATGGCGCCCTACTCTAAGTAAAAGTATGACTAATCGAAAGTAAGAAATAAAAATAAATAAAAATCGTGTATCCTCATTATTTTTTTACTTTATTAACATTAAATTAGTAATTATAAATGTCTTGGTTTAATTAATTGTGAAGCTTTTACAATATTTTTCAGCGCTCCTGTGAAAAGGCCGCGGCTCCCCGGGGCGCCGCGGCGTACAGTTTGGGAATCACTGATCTAGACGAATTGATAAAATCAGTATCAGTTAAGAACGCTAGTAACGCTTTATGCTTCTTTGGGTAGAAGCGAAATTAATACGTTTTCGTAAAGCAATTAATACGTCATTTAGATAGAAAAATTTTATGTTCTGAGGACCATATTATATAAATTCAATTTTATAACAAATTTTACATAATTCTATAGTACGTATACGTTACTACAATCTTATTTATAGTCGTATATTGTTTCGTTAGAGATTTTTATCATTATTATGTAATTTATAAAAATCTAATCGTTGTTTTACTTTCATTTTTATTTTACAAAAATGGTTAGTGCACTGCAATTATCAGTAAGATGGTCCATGTTTACTTAAATGAATTGATAAATTGACTATGTATTACTTAATGGAACCTGTTTGTGATTTATGAATGATTTTTACCTTAAAGATATTGCATAAGAAAAAAAAACAGGAAATCCATTAAATCATGAAAGCAGAACAATCATATCAGATATTAATTAATATCATTTTACTTTACACAGTTCGAAATTTAAATTATTTTAACATTAAAAATTGATATACATATATATATGAATACTAGCATTCTCGAAGCGGCTTCGCCGTTGTATATTACTTGCGTTTCTGGTCGCGGTCAATTTTTTATTTTATTTAATGTTTTTTTTAATCAGTAACCAGAGTAAGTCGTACATACAGTAATAGTGGTAGTTGCTGTGTAGATAGGACCGCTGCGCCGTACACCGTCGCTAGGGGTTTATTGGGATCAATAGTTGTGATAAACATAATAGTTCTTTCGGTACCGTATAGCGTTTTTCTCGTTCAACATCTATTTCGTGAAGGTGACAAGTATACTGATTTAGCAAAGCACAAGTTTTCTGAAAAGTTTCCTAATACGACATATGACATAATAATACTAATATGACATAAACTAAACGAACAGAAGCTGCTTGGTATTTCAGATGCTGTGGCCCAAAGTCATTAAAGTCAATGCGTAAGTTAGCACAGCAGCCAGGTATCACTTTTCTCCAACAAAGTAAAGTGTTCAAGAACTGAAACCTGCAGATCATGGCAAAAGATGAAATTATCGTCAATGATTTAAACGTTTTATTGATCAAAATTCCATAGGTATTCTCAACATTACGTTTTTTACAGATGAAACGTGGTTTCATCTGGATGGGTGTATTAATTCACAACTGGTCGACAAGTAACCCTCATGAATTACACGAAAAATCTTTACACGAAGCAAAAACTGAAACGTGTACATTGTTTTATTGATGGAGGAAATCATTTTCACCACCTTTTATAAACTATTCCAGTTACTGTAATACCCGTTTCTATAAAATAATGAACTAAAAAGTACAAAATAATTATTTACAAAGTTTCGTCATTACATTTTTAATTCCAGTGTACAGCAACTTTCCGAACGTACTACACACACACATATATATATATATATATATGGAACTCCAATTGAAATGAATGGTATTTTCGAACTCCTCATACATCAAAACCTAAGGAAAATTCATCTTCACCCTCCAATCCCATCATCTGACCGAAAGTAATACCGTACTTTTTGATGAAAAGTACGGAAAAAATGGTAAAATTTTGAAGATATATATATATTAAAAACTAATATTTATATATTTATAATATATAAATTAAATTTAAGGTCTTTAAAATAAAAAAAGAAGTTTTTAACATGGTTACAATACGACAGTAAAATCTAGCTAATCATAAAAATGCTTCACTTGAATCATACTAATGAATTACTATTTAAAACAAAAATGAGGTAGAGTGACCTTACTGTATAGCGTCATCCCCTTGACCTTTTAAGTTGAAAAATTAATGGCATCAATGCCCTATACAAAGAAGTAATTTGACAAAGTTTAGCCAAAATCGTCCAGTTGATCTGGAGATATAAGGTGATTTAAAGGCCAACACCGAACACACACGTACATACGAACAATTACATCTGGAAAATTTCCATCCAGTTTTTTTTTTGTTCCTTAGGTGTCAAAACGTCAAGATTCGGTAAAAACCGCATTATTTTCAAATTGGACCGATTACATTACTTTCCCTCCTAGAGTTATAGTTCTGCTATAGCGCTGTCTAGACGGAAAAGGAAAACTATAATATGAAATTCCTTACGAACATAGGGTTCAAATTATATTCAATTTTTATTATTTGTTTATACTAATCTGCTTTAGATATCTTGTTAATTCATTTTAATTAAACTTCAGGAAGATCATATTTTCCTATAAACTAAAAAGTTAGATAAATAAATAAGACTATTAATTTCTGTTTCCTATTTTTCATATATATTATTAATTTTGATATTATAACCTAATATTTTAAAAGTATTATATATTTTTTTCTTTTTCTGTTTAGACTCCGGAACCAAATAATTAACAGGTTGTACTCTACTAAATTTTTATAACCTGAAAAATATTTTATAATATTTAATATAGAGTTAAGTGAACTTTATTGATCACTTCTCAGATACTATAGATAAGTAAGCTAACCGGTTTTCAAAACTCTTTTTAATTTGCTTTTATGATTGTTTTTCGTACCTTTATTTCATTACAAAAAAAAACCCGCGAGCTTTACAGTATGTGTATGATACAACAACAGTTGAAGTTCTGTAATGTTTCTCCTTGGTTAAAACTTTCACCGGATAATGTGTATTCAGTTGCTTTTAGAGGTATCACCTTCCCCGTTCATCGCTTAAATTATATAATAAGTAATAATATTCATACCGATTAAATTATATAGCTATCATATTATTTCCTTTAAAATTTTGTTAGATTTAGTTATGTTTTTAATGGTTTACGTAATTTTTAAATCATCAATGTCACATTGTAAATTACTGTATGCCCAGTATTTCAAGATTTCGCCTAGTTAAGGTCATATTTTTCTTAGGCATATTTGTTAATTAAAAAATAACAATATTTCCGTAAAACTTTGCGAAATCGCACTTCCACTTCAAAAAATGTTCTAAAGTACTGCTTTGTTGTGACGTCACAGGTGAGGGATAGAATTAAATAAATGAATAATATTTAAAGTGTGAAAGAGTAACTCGCTGGGTCTTGAACTCGATCGCCCGGTTGACTCAGTACCTAGTGCGTTAAACCTCGTGGCTACATCAGTCTGCCGACCATACACGCGAAATTTGTTTTATGTAAGCTGTGAAATTACGTTACTTTAATTAGTGCTGACTAAATATTTAATTAGTGCTGAATGCTGACGTCGCAACTGGTAACGCCACGACCGTGCGAATTAAAAACGGCATGCGCGCGCGCTTTAGTTAGAATTATAGAATTTAATAAACGAAAAATTATTATATTTTAAATAAAATAATAAATATTTTAAATTAAGTTGTGTGTGTATGTGTATGTAAGCCGTACATCAGAAACGACCCATAGTTGTAGGACTTTCTCGGAACGCGGTTTTAGCCGAATGACGGGAAGAAATGAAAAAAATTAAACAGAAAAAACTGAAAAGATTTTTACTAAAAATGTACAACTACTAAAACGTTACCTAAAATACATTTTTGAGGTGTAGGGAGTGAATTACAATGAAATTTAATTGTAATATTATAATTTATTATAATAAATTTATTATTTAAAATCAAACATTTTTTTTTTTAATTCAAAAATCGATATTTTTAAACTTTGATCGGCTCCCCTACCCCAAAGTATTTTTTTGAGTCACTTGCACTATTACTATTGCCAGGAAGATATAAAAACAATGTAGTTAAAAAAATATGCAATAAATATTAAGATAGGTTTTTAGATTTTGAGAAAGGAGAACATTTTGGGACGTAATTCTTTTAAAAATGTTAACATACGCATGTAAGCATGTACTGAACTTAATGTAAAGTGGGATTACGTTTACAAAATTTTGAGAAAATAACTCCAAAATTGTCTACCCAACCCCTTGGAGATATTTTTTCCAAACTTTAATCAAAAAATTGCCCATATTTACCAATGTATGTACAAAATTTCATCAAAATCGGTTTATTCAGTCAAAAGTTATTAAGCTTCAAATACGCCAAAGATATGAGGGTTAAAAACATTACCCCTCACATTTTCTTTGTTTTTGTGGGTTCCTGGGTCATGGAAGGTTGTGGGATGTAAAAAATCCCAAACCCCATTTTTTGACTGATTACAATACTTTCCTTCTTGCGGCGTAACTCTAGAACAGAAAGGTTGTAAACAATGTTGAGAATAAAACTGTGAAGATAAATAAGATTATAATACGTAAGGCAGTCAACGGAAAATATAAAATAGAATAAATTATGTATTAGTCTTTAATAGCAGTGAATAATGTATGAAGAGAAAGGAATAGAAAAGTACCTGGATAAAGTTACACGACTGATGGTTAGACTGTAATTAATCGACTTGACTCAAATTAGACTCAAATCGATTCCCACTATCGTTTTACATGTATAGCTTTCATTAATGTGTTAGACTTACTTTTTATCAGATGTACCAATTTCAATGATTATTAATTTTGTTATTTACTAGAAGAAGAAGAAGAAGAAGGTCAGTTGGTGGTCCCGTAGTAAGTTTATTCTAGATAAATTAAAATGTAATACATTCAAATAAAATATTATGATTAATGATTTTTTTTTACTGGTTCCAGCGTTATAGCCAAGTGAAATTCACGTCGGTTCGAATCAGACTTGATTTATTTTTTTTAATTTAAATGTATTGATTTATTAATAATTATTAACCTATGATTGTGAAAAACGTTTAACGATAAATAATAATTCAATAATAACAATAAAAAAAAATTATGAAAAAATATCAGAAGTTATTAATGAAATAAAATTTTACGTACTTTCCATTTTAAGAAAAATGTGCATATGTAATTTAATAGGCGAACAAGGAAGTCATGTATGTCCACATCAGATTATAGGTAGATTTCATGAGAAAGCTACCAACTTTAATGGGTACCATGATGCGACTTCCGGAAAATTTCGACAAATCTTCACGTTTCACATCTCCCAGATCCCAAAACCACCGCCACCTCAAAAGTTTTATATACATTTATCTCTCTCTCTCTCTCTCTCTCTCTCTACATATATAAATTTATGGCCTAGTTTTATATATATAGATACACACTTTGTTGTGGACACGATAACTTCCGTAATTTTGCGCCGATCACTTTCAAATTGTTCCCTGAAAATAACTCGACCCAAAATCACTGTGGAGTTCGTTAACGGCCAAAATTGGCACATGGGGGTGGAAATGTGGGGGCTTTTTCGAAAAAACAAAATATTGCTATAACTTTTTATTAAGTAAAATATCGAATTCGTTTAAAGTTCCTATTATTCTTTGGATACGGGCCTAAAACGTATCTAAGTAAAATGTTTTGATATCACCAAATATTGGCTCATTGGGTGGAAAAATGGTGTTTCGAAGACAAAAAAAAACGTACCTCCTTAATAGGCATAGTAACGAATCAGTTTAAACTGATCGTTAGTCGTCTAAACATTACCTAAAAACTTTTACCTGAAACAATTTTTGGTATGACCAACCCTTACGGCAATGGATGACTAAATGTTTCTGAAATTTTAAGATGAGACTTGCATGCTAAACATATGAAACTTTTTTTTCACATACAACAATTGACGTATTGATTAAATTTGAAGTTTTTCTTAACTTTAAGGTGGAAATATTTTTTTCCCCTACTTAGCATCGTTGAAATCTGCCTCCGCCTTCGGAGTGCAGAAAGGGATTTTTTTAAATTTTTATAGCAATGTAGATTTATCAGTTTCTGCTTTTTCTAAAAATGAAAATTCTTATGAGTAAAATGTTATGTAAAGAAGTTATTATTTTTAAAAAATAGATTAAACCACAAACATTTTTAAGTAAATAAATACTTTTATTTTATTTTTATAAAAAAAAAAAAGATCTTAAAATATATTAAAAATGGTCAAAATAGATTATTTTTTCAATTTTCATAAAATTTCTGCATTTTACAGTCGGGGCCGAATTAATAATGTAGTTTGTAACAATTTTTTTTTAATAATGGCGTGAACTTTCAAAAAATAGATATCTAAAAAAAATAAAAAACTTTTATTTTTCTTTGTTACAGTTTTTGAAGTCAGTTTTTGAATTCTGCTAAATTTCATACACGTATTTCTCTCATTAAAATTATGAAAATTTTCATATAAACATGGGTCCGAAAACGCTTCGTTAGTGAGTTACGGCTAGTGAAAAATTTCGTCCTGATTTCTGCTCCTCCGCTGAAATGAAGCCCAACTAAAATTCTGGGAAGGTAAGTTAACGGGCAAATTTAGTGGTTTTCACTCCCCACTCCCACCATGCGACCGAAGGTAAAACCGTACTTTTCTTCAAAAAGTTGGTAAAAACTCTTAATTTTCTGTTAAAGTATCAAATGAAAAAAAACTCAATATAAATTCAAGTTATTAAAACTTCTTTCATTCAAGTTTTTATAAAATTTTGTATATCAAAAAATACCCAAACTATCGTCCAAAAAAAAAAAATAATGGTGAAAAGTATATATTTTTTATGAAAAATAAGCAATTGTAATTTATATACACATTTTTTTTCTATAAATTAGATTTTAATAAAAATGTTACTACATTATTCCTTTTATCATACTTGAACTAACGATTTTGTGGTGTCTGTTTCTTAACTTGATATCCTTTGGCAAAAAAAAATATCTTTTGCTAAATAACGAGGTTGGTATAAAGTGTCTAAGACCATAAACAACAGGTTTAGTTGTTAAAATAAAATGTTTAATATAATTATATATATTTTTAAATTTTTATTTATAGTCAATGTATATTGCTTTTTATTTTGGTATATTAATTTAATGTAAAATATGGCATTTGATCCAAGCCGACTACCAACGAATATATTTCTTAATAAATTATGATACATGAGTAATGTAAAATATGAATTTTTGCAACTGAGGTTGCATAAAATATAATAAACTTTAAATAACTGTTTAAATAATATCTAATGCCAAAATGAATCATTCATAAATATATTTTTATTAAGAAAAAAGAAATAAAAATGTTTCTTAATAATCTGACTTTTTCTTTGATGTCTTATAGACTTGTCTGAATTTAAATAATATAAATATTTATGATGAAGTATTTTTAAAATTGAAAATTTCTTAAACATTGGTATCTATGGAAAGGATTGTAACACGTGTATTATTTTTTTTTAGCGTAATTTTAGAGCACATCTGTAGTTCTATGAGGACTAACTACCATAAAATGATCGGTTCTACAACATCCATATAGTTTTTTAAAAATTTCTTTAACCACTACTTGGTTAAAAAATTCTTTCAAACTTTTATATAAAAGTAAAAACTTTGATCATTATAATTTTTAATTCATTTCTGTTAAAAATAATATTCAGTTTTTCTTTTTACCATTTAAAAATTATTTATTTTTGTTATAGAAATTACAAATATTTTAAATAATCTACTATTTCAGTAACTTCATTTTCAATCATGGCAAAGGAAAAAACCTAAAAACACAGTTGTAGAACTTCCCCATCACGCGGCCTTTTTCTGATGCCGACTTACACACACACTCCCACGCAAATTAATTAAAAATATTTATAATTTTATTTAAATATAATATTTTTTGTTTATTTACTTCAATGATTCTAACTAAAGCCCACGCGCATACCGTATTTCAATTCGCGCGGGTATGGCGGTGCTAGCGGCCACTTTAAATATCTTTCTACACTTTAAATATTATTCATTTATTTAAGTCTACTGCTCACCTGTGACGTCGCAACATATAGTCGACTACAGAAGCTATACGTCAGTGCTGCACTAGCGCTCCTTAAAGTGGGAGGAGTATTATTGACGCAGTATATCCAATTAGTTACTAGTTTATTAAAAGCATTTTTGAGACGATTTTGCAAAAATCTTTTTTTGCAGATATTATTATTTTCTAATTGTTAACAAATGTATCTAAGAAAAATAAAACCTTAATTAGGCGAAATATCGAGATAACCTTGCTGTACAGGTGACCTTGCTGTACACCCTCACCCGCTTGACCTTTTAAGTTGAAAATTTAATGGCATCAATGTCCTATATATAGAAGTAATATGACCAAGTTTAGTCGAAATCTATCCAGTAATTCTGGAGATATAAGGTGATTTAAAGGGCAACATGAAACACACACACCTAAGCACGAACATCCGGAAAATTTCCTTTCAGTTTTTTGGGTTCATTAGTTATCAAAATGTCAAGATCCGGTGAAAACCGCATTGCCCAGCCTGAACCGATAACAATACTTTCCCTTCTAAAGCTATAGTCTGCTATAGCGCTAGACGGGACAGTAAAAAATAAAATTAAGTATTTTTATGTCTTAAATTTAAATCGAATCAGATTTTCACGTAAAATAAATAAATTTATGTTTTAAAATGAATACTTCTGGAAATATCATGAGCTAAAACTTCTTATATATATAGTCTCTTCTGTTTATGAAGTTCCAACCAATTTATCTCGCAAAATAATTTTCAGAAATTAATATCTGTTGCTGTTTCGGGTTATCCAGCCATATTGTAACTTAATACTTTATAAATATACATATATATATAAATATATTTGAACAAAAATTATACAGATTTTTATATACATTAAAATTTAAATTACATTATATAAAATTTAAATACATTTTATACACATTAAACTTTTTATATACATAAAAAAAAATAAATAAAAAACAGCACTTAAGCTTCATATTAAATTATTTCTTTAAACAAATTATCGATTGAACAAAGACCTCTCCCCAGTATTCCATGCTTTTCTGTCTAAGGACAATGTATATCAATAATATATTCCTACAAATCATCCTCCCACCGTTTTTTCTTTTGTCTCTTTTCCTTTTCCCATAGAAAAGTTTCCAAACATAATTTGTTTTGTCCACCTTCTACCTTCCAACCTTACCAGTTGTCTTGCCCATTTCCACGTCAATTTTTTAATTACTCTAACCACATTTATCACTCATACTGTGTTGCCTTATCTTTCTACAATTAATTCTATCTTCCTTTTCGTACCAAGCAAGCTGCTCTCCACTATCGTTGGGTAATCCTCATAATCTATATGGATTTCTTCAAGATTGTGAACCGTAGGTTAGTCAAGGTTTTACATAACAATCTTATAATTTACCTTTCTGTAAACTATTCGACCTGGGGTCCAATATTTTTTGCAAGTAGCTGCTATCCTTCTTTAGATCTCCTTTCTTTTTCTGTCCTCAAAGCTCATCAGTTGCCCTAAATAGATCGTTTGGTTTGCCCAATGTAGTTTCTTTCCTAGTAGTTTTAATTCTTTCTTAACTTCATCTGTTAGAAGAATAGTCGTTTTTCCATTAATTATTAAACTAGATGCCCGGCCTTGTCTTTCAATTCAACATTTCTGGAGATGTAAACTCCAGATGAATAAATATGTAGTAAAATTTTCTTTGCAATTCAATCGTACGTATATCAACATAACTGTACCAAACATAGCCTACGCTGGCTAACCTCGTCTAATTAACGTTAAATATACAAATTGTATACAACAATGATGTAATCTTTAATAGTGGCTAATAAAGTTTGTTGGATTATTATTTACGTGAATTTTTATGGCGTCACCGACATTAAGAATGAGGAAGATATTTTCAAGCTGAAGCTTCAATATATTAGTGAGATTCATCCTTTAGTATAATAGTATATTTTGATAAAATTAATATTGTATTGTGTCTATAAAAATAATTGTAATTGTGATTTATAATAAATATTATATTTAAAAATATATTATATAAATCTTTAATTATACTCCCATTTCTACAAAAGAAATTATCTTATCATTAAAATACATGCATTTTTAATACGAATAAATTATGATACTGTAACAATATTACAAGTACACATCGTTAAAAAAAAAAAAATAGAAAAATTTTGGGGGAAATTCCGAAATAGTGTTCAGTTAACAGTTTTACAAAATTATTTATTTACATTATTTTAATCATTAATATGATGATTTAAAGATATTACATTATAATTTTATATAAATCCACGAGAAATAAAAAATAAAAAATAGGGAACGAACATAGGGTATGACAGAAAAGAACCTTTTTATTTTTAATTCGTATATATACTTAACAATTGGAATGAAGTCCGGTAATTGCAAATATTTTTATAATTATACAGTTAAAATAAGCGTTGGCAAGTAAATTAACTAGTCGGTGTAGAAACATCTAAATTAAATCTCACAAGGAACTGTTTGTTTATATCAGTCTCACACATATTACGGAACAGGAAAATGAGAAGTTGAGAGAATGTTAGCGCTCGCATAATTGGCTACTTATTCTATGAAATATGATGCAGAGTCTATATATTCTACGAATTACGAGTTTATTGTCAGCTGTATTATGTAGTAAGCAGTACAAATTTAAAGATAAAGGTGTACAAGAAAGCTAACACAATTAATTTCTTTAACTAGGAAGTTATGAATTGACCGCACTAAACATGCAATCAAATAGCTGTCTATGATTTACAGTGTGTTATATCTGTTATACAAGTAGTGTATTATTTTATAACAATGTAAATTAAAATGCTACTACATACATGTTAAAATTGCAATAGGTTTTTAACTTTGTTTCTTACACAAAATATTTAAAAACCATCGACTAAATTATCTCTTGTACTGCCGTTAACATTCATGTCTGTTATAAGGAATCTGTTTTAATGAAATATTTTTTGGACAAAGTTAATTCTTTTCTCACACGTTATGTTATCTTCACCAACCTTCAAAACAAAAAGAAAACAAAATGGAAAATAATCACCTATCTTTATTTCTTTTCACCTATCTATATTTCATAAATAGATAAAGCTTTCGTTACAATTACTATCTAATCCTAAATTAAAAATAATTATACCTTTAGAAATTTATACTGGTGACTAACGAATTTTTTCTACCCCTATGTCTGGGATGATTTGAAGCAAAACGTTTATATAAATATGTGGCCGGAAAAGTTTTGTTTTTAATTACGACTAGGAAAAAATATTTTTGCCTTGATTTTGATTTAAAGGTATATTAAATTACTAAACTAAAATTGTTCGAATATAAATCATAGAAAAATGGTTGATTTTGAATGATATTTTGCCTAAAAAAATTAAAATCTTCAATATTTTTGGGGAAATAGTTGTTAAGTTCAGTTAAAAATATATTTCTTAAGGTTCGTTGTAATTTTTTTTTAAATTGTCAATTAATTATTAATAAATTGCAAAAAGAAAAATGTATAAAGAATTATTAATGAGAAAAATATTTTAAATTAAAAAAAAAATACTAATTTAAAAGTTCGACATTTATTTAAAAAAAAATCCCTTTCGGCACGCCGGAAGGCATAGGTAGATTTTACCGGTGCTAAGTAGGGGATAAAAAATTTTTCCATCTTAAAGTTAACAAAAACTTTAAATTTAATCAATACGACAATGATTGCATGTGAAAAAAGTTTCACATGTTAAGTATACGACAAGCCCCATCTTGTTACAATTCCAGCAACATTTTGGTCATCCCTTGTCGTAACGGTTGGTATCAAAAATTGTTTCAGACAAACGTTTTAGGTAATATTTAGAGGACTAACGGCCACTTTAATCTGATTCGATTTGTTTAATAAGAGAGGTGTGATTTTTTTTGTCTTCAAAACCCATTTTTTTCTACCCCCTGGGCCAATGGTTGGTGATATAAAAAAACTTTACTTAGATAAGTTTTAAGCCCTTATCCAAAGAATAGTAGGAATTTTAAATGAACTCGATATTTTCCTTAATAAGAAAGTTATAGCGATATTTTTTTCGAAAAAGACCCCATTTCCACCCCCATGGTCCAATTTTGCTCATTAATAAACTCGACCAAGATTTTGGGTCGTTATATCGTATGTATCATTTTGAAAGTGATTGGCTCAAAATTATGGCAGTTATCGTGTCCATAATAAAGTGAAATATATATATATGCATATAAATGTATATAAAAACCTTTGACCTGACGGTGGTTTTGGGGTCTGAGGGATGTGAAACGCAAAAAAATAATAATAATAAATACCGGAAGTAGTAATATTTAACCAACAAAAATATATAATTAATTTTCTATAATAATTTCTAAAAACTGACTTCCTTGATCCTAGTACTATAAACAAAATATTTCATAGGTTACGTAGTTATCATTTGAATGCGATTATTCTGAATCAAATTTTGTTAATCAGTTCTACAATTTTTTGATCGTACGGTCGTGCTAATTTAATATTTAATATCTAGTTACAAAGAAGAAAATAAATTAGTCATACTAAGCGAGTGAGGTAATCGCATAAAATCTTATTAGTGTCACGAAATCTGGGTATATAGTTTTGTTGTCTAGCAGTAAATAGATATCGGATGTGTATAAGGAAAAGTCAAGCGTCAACTATTTCAAACACGGAAACATAAACAATTCAAAGATTATGTCGTAATAGACGGGTTTGTTATATGTATTACGGTGTTTAATTAAAATAATTATTTACATTTAAAATAACTGATATGGTGATTTTTTTTTAAAAATAAACTTGCTTAAAAATTTGTCAATCTTTTTTTTTACCTCCGGTTTTACCGTTAGGGATTACTTCAGAAGATGAATGGTTTGTAGCGTGTGTGAAAATGCCTTGCCTGACCGGGATGACACTTTTCTACTTGGGCATGAAAAATATTACTTAAACTAGATCCTTAGAGCAAGTATAATAATTTTGTTATGCAATTAACAATGCTTATTTACTTAGGAAATACCAGTAACTTTCATGAGTCTATCTCAACTGTATAATACAAATGAACCCCATACATACTTAATTTTTTTTTAACCTTCGGGACTACCGTTAGATATTGCTTCAGAGAATGAGATGAAATTACTATTTTGTAGCGTGAAAAAGTTTGCCTGTCCGGGATTTAAACCCGGGACTTCCGAATGAAAGGTCGAGACTCTACCACTGGTGCCATGGAGGCCAGCAACCCCAAATGTAATGTTGGGTTATTAAAATAAATAGAATAAAATTATAAAAAATAAGAATTAAAGAAGAAAAGAGCTAAAACAAAAGTAAACAAAAAATTATAGATTGAAAAAATTAAATAAAATTCACAAAATTCAAACATTCGCGTTTTGAAATAGATAAACGTTGTGAATATGTGTGTATTAAAAATAAATCTTCTGATCAGTTAGTTATTTAATTAACTGATTAGTTACTAATCAGTTAGTTACTACTCAGTTATACAAATTTGAATACTTGACAGCCCCATTTTCTTTGGTGGCTGGGTTTTAATTAATCACACATATCAGGAATATTCGACCTGAGACCGTACAAATCTGCTACACTTCATTTACATTCATACATATCATCCACATTCATCCTCTAAAGTAATACCTTACGGTGGTTCCAGAGGCTAAACAGAAAAAGAAAGAAAAATTTAAAGGTTTAAAATGAATTCTGTTTCAAACCCGATTTTTTTTAATTTCTCGGTAACAAATGAAGATATCAACTTGATTTTTGGTGTGTATAATTTTAATGTGAATATCTAAAAACCAATGTTTAAAATTTTCTGAAATTTGGCCTTGAAAATGGTGAAGAAAGATAAAATATTTTAACAATGATCGAAAATTTTCCCCGTTTCCGTTGGTAGTAAACGAAATATTCAGTAGATTTGGGCTTGAAAATACTCTTCAGATAAATATTTAAAAACTATTTTCGTTTTTTTTTTAATTTCGAATTTTTAAGGGGTGCAACACTGCACAGCGTGGTGGCCAACTACTAAACAACCACTGCTACTGTTGCTGTATATGCGACGCGACTGGCTGCACCTTTTTGCGGTTACTTAACTAAAAACGTAAAATAAAGATAAAAATTGACCCAATGGGAAATTTAAGTTACCATAAAAAACAGACTAACCCGCGACGGGGATGCTAGCGTGTGTGTGTGTGTGTGTGTGTATATATATATTAATTGGTCTCTGTGAATCTGTTACTCTTTCACGGTAAAACTACTCAACCGATTAAGCTGAAATTTTGTATGGATATAGTTCTGGATTATATTCCTTGCCGATATTCACTTTACTATAGCCAAAATGTTGGTCAAATCGAATTCAGAGACCACTTGCAGTATTCAAAATTAGATTTTCTACAAAAAAGTCTTTTTCGATATTTCTTTTGATTATTGAGAAAGATAGTTTTAAAAGTGAGACGATGTATGGCTCGGTGGCTCAACCAACATAGCCACTGATACTATTAACTTGTATTCTATAGACTGGCTCCATCTGCTCAGTGTGGACATCTATTTTTAACCACAACTATTTTTTATTTTATAATTAATTAATGCTGTTCTTATCAAGGTTTACCACAGTTTCACTTAATTTATCCAGAAAATTATATTCCTTTGTTAAACATGTGGGGTAGCATATCTAGCGGTTCCTGAAGTGATCTAAACAATCTATTATTATATATCGGACAAAATAAAATATTGATTTATACACTGGTGTAAATTACTTTTTATTTCTTCTGTTCAGCCTCCGGAATCACCGTAAGGTATTACTTCAGAGGATGAAATGTATGAATGAAAGTGAAGTGTATTCTTGTATAGTCTCAGGTCGACCATTCCTTAGATGTGTGGTTAATTGAAATCCAGCCACCAAAGAACACCAGTATATTATTATGGTTTATATTGTTACGAACAATTTTTATTACTATTAAATGCAGTTTTATCAGCATATCCATATTAAAATTTAAAACAATTTAATTAGAATAAATTAAACCGTATTAAAAAAAGAAATCATAATATTTCATTTTCACATTCCCGTCGAGCGCTATAGCTGTAGAAAGGATAGTTAGTATTGTAATCGATCCAATTTAGGTATATGCGGTTTTCACAGGCTCTTGACGTTTTGACATCTAAGAAACCCAAAAAAACCGGATGGAAATTTTCCGGGTGTTCGTATGTACGTTTGTGTATTCGGTGTTGTACTCTAGATCACTTATATCTCCAGAACTACTGAACCGATTTTGACCAAACTTGGTTAGACTACTTCTATATATGGCATTGATGCCATTAAATTTTCAACTTAAAAGGTCAAGGGCAAGGGGCTATAGACCAAGGTGTCAATAGTACCCCCGTCACCACAAGGAGCGTTAGGGTAGCACTGACGTGCTAAATTATTTGTGTTTAAGCTGCATAAGGGGAAAGTCCAATTGCGTTGTCAGCTTTTTATTTTGTATTCGACGTTTTGTTGTTTCTTGAAGTCAGTTTTGATATTATTATTTTTCGTAATTTTAAAATGTATAAAATTTACTCGTACTGATACAGATTGGAGTTTCTAACAGGAAAAACCTAATGGTTAGTTTTCAAAATGTTATTCCTGATTAAACCAACAATTACTTTTAAATTTCTTTTAATTCTTTTAAAACTTCCTTTTATAGCACTAAATATAAAATTATACCTTATGTGAAGTATGAACAGATTTTAATCGGCTGACCATACGTACACGATACGTGATGTGGTGTATACATATATTAAATTTAAAAAAAATAAATAAATACATATATATAATTTAACCTTCAGATATATTTATTAAGTTAAAGTACTATTCTATAATGTTTAAGCTTTAAGTTGCAGATAATAGTTCTATTATTAAAGATTTGACCTGTAATAGATATAAACTAAATAAACTAATACGAGTAGATTTTGTATCATAATATTAAAATTCAATTTATCATAACATTAATAATAAACATAATAAAAATTATATTATAAAGGTACATAAATTAGTTTTACGTACTATTATTAATTTATGTAAATGATTAAACATTCTTTCATTAAAAGAAAAAACCGGTTCATAGCTTAAAAAAAAAATGCTTAATTTACACACGCTAAGGAATGAATGAAATACACAAAACGTAATATTTTATTTAATTTTTGGGTTAAGGTGAGCAACCATTGGTTGTTAAAAAATAAATAAAAAAAACACCTTCACCATTTGTCATACGTTATGGTAATTATATAACATAATTTTTTTCTCGGTGATAGTAGTTTTACAAATATATATATGCTAACGCATTGACCTTTAGTACTTTCGTCCCAAATTAATACGGATTTTCAAATTCATGGATACATAATCAAATACAATTTTAATTTTTAATGTATACTTTTCAATACCAACATTCTAAAATGAAAAAATCTGATGTGGACACCACATGACTTCCTTTACGCCTATTAAATTACATATACACATTTTTTGCTGCACTTCATTTAAACTTATTTCATTTGAAAGTAAGATAAGATCCTCCAATTCTTTAAAAAAGTGGACAGTTACACAATTGCATTGTGGTGAAACCACACAGCAACGTATTTTTTTGTCAGTATCAGCATTTTATATTAGTTTATATATTAATTTTATTTCACGTCGCCCAAGTAGTAATATGGTGTAAGTGAGAACGTGTCGAATCCGTAACACATAGGTTCGAATCCGATTTCATATACATATATTTAAAAAATTTTTTTTTCATTTAATTTTATTGATTTATTAATAATTATTAACATCTGTAAACATTTTTGAATTAAAATGAAAAGTACATGAAATTCTATTTTAGTAATTACATCTGATTTTTTTCAATCACAGGCTAATAATATTATTAATAAATCAATATATTTAAATTAAATTTTAAAAAAAAATTTAAAAAAAATGTATTTTAAGTCGAATTCGAACCGATGTGTCCCTTGTTCAGATATTCAGATATTTCAGATTGTTCAGATATTTCATTAATTAAAATTTTATTTGGCTATAACTCTGGAACCAATGAAAATAATAAGAAGTACTTATGATATATCATTGGAAAGCTTTCGATGAGAGCTGATTGATTACTCCAGTTAAGAAAAAGTCCAAAATTCATTTTTTCTGGATTTTGGGCTTTTCTTGGACAATTTTGGTCCAGTCGATTGCAATTACAAGCGGAGGTGCACAACTAGATGTTACAACAGTCCTAAATCCAAAATTTAAACATTCTATAGCTAATCGTTTTTGAGTTATGTGAAATACATATGTCCTTTACTTCGCACAAGGAAATAACAAAACATATAAATTGGATCAAAAAAAATGATACGATTTTAAACAGAACAATTTACATAAAAATTATAAAAATAAATTTGGAAGACATCCTTCAAACATACATTAAAAATTCTTATTTTTTCATAGGTTGGCAATAATAGTTGCCAGTATAATAAACTTAATTGTCAACAATTAAGTTTATTGTCTTGCATTTGAATAATCATTTGAACAGTGTTTGTGCTGTTATTATTCGGCCAGGGATACACAGTGGATAATACCACAATTTTTTTTTCATTTGCAGAGTTGACGGACATATTGTAAATTTATGATAAATTAAATAAAAATGGATGATTGGCTGCTGTACGTGAAAACCCGGGAAAATTATCTAGATCGAAGAGTACCAGATCGTAAAACATTTGAGGCTTTGAAGAGGCTAGTTTGAGAAACAGGTATGATTAAACCACAATGATTCAATGCTGTTCGTGAATGTTTTGTGAAAAATGGCAACGGCTGAAGAAGCAATATTGAATGTGGTAAAATTATCTCCCACCTCAAGCACCAGAAGGTTGTCAGATCGCTTTCATGTTTCGCAATAAATTGTGTGGCGAACGTACGAAAGCAACAATTATACTCATTCCACACAACACGTGTACAAGAGTTATTAGCATCTGAAAAGGGATTGTTATATTCTGAACTGAGAAGTTTTATCAGGGTATGTCATAAACATAACCCACCGGATTGGTTTAGTGATGAACGCGTCTTCGCAAATCAGCTGATTTCGAAGTCAAGAGTTCCAACGTTCAAATCCTAGTAAAGATAATTACTTTTATACTGATCTGAATACTAGATCGTGGATACCGATGCTCTTTGGTGGTCGGGTTTCAATTAACCACACATCTCAGAAATGATTGACTTGAGACTGTACAAGACTAAATTTCATTTACACTCATACATATCATCCTCTGAAGTAATCCAGACCGTGGTTTAGGAGGCTTAACAGAAAAAGAAAAAAAAGGCTCTAGCTTCGATGGAATGTACCTTCCGACATAACAACGTACGTATGCAGTATTCTTCTTCAGAGGATTTGCTGAGAGGAGGGTCTCTTTAATATCCTCGTCTCTTACTATCGTTATACTGCGTGTGGCGTTGAAGAAAATGATCGTTCCAAGGTTATTTTATAATCGAATTATCCTGACAGATCAACCGGTAATGTAGAATAAGTTAGATATCCTGCAGGAGAAACAGGAGAAGACGATGCTCATTATTGACGTTGTCATTTCTAAGTCAATATAAAAACTACATACGATGATAATATAAGGAATTAGTCGATCAGTTCAGAGAGAGCTGTAGACAGAAAACAATGAATACAGTTCTGATGATTCAGGGTGCCACAGGAAAAAATTCGTATACGATGAAGAATTCAATGAATGGTAACAACAGAAGTAACAAATAATTTATATCATCAAATGCAGAAAACCGTTCTGCCCGACATCTTTCACATAGTAAGAACGTACGTCACAAGTAATTCTCATTTGAAAGAGATACGTTGTTATATGACTTAATTATGATTAAGTCATATTTAATTGTATTCTGATATTGATTTGTCTGCATGCAATTTTATCTATATATTTATTAATTTGCGTAAATACTTATTTAATCTGAAATAATAATAACAGAAATACCAGTGGCCTTGGCGAAAAGACCGGGCCGGGATTTTTAAGTGTAATCTTTATCAAAGGCTAAGAATAATGAATAATAATGTATAGTATTACGAAGCCTTCAGAATGAGATAAATTACTATAAGGCTGAAGTATTACTTCAAATAACAATTATAAATATAAATAATAAACTGATATCATAACTAATAATTTACTGTTATAATAAACAGTGTATTTATTAAATAATTATTTGAAATTGAATGAAATTAATAAAATAATTTTGCAATATTAATAACTTCAAATAATATTTTAAGGTGCAATTCTATAATAGTCTGTACTAAAGAGAAGAAGGTTAATGTTCAGCAATTAGAAACCCATTAAATAAATTTCATAAAACATTGCAAAAATAAGTTTAGCCTTTATATTTAAACGAGGAATATTATGAAATAAAATAATATAGCTGGAAATAGAAATTAAGAGGACACACCCTAAATAATTTCTCAAAATTATAACTTACTGTAGCCTACTTATAATATATGTATTTACAGAATACAGAATTACAGAATTTTAAAAGAGCTATTAACTCATTTTGATGAACTTTCTCACCTAAAAAGAAGTTAATATTTAAATCATTCTTTAGAAAAAAAGTAGTAATTATTATAATTAGGCATTTTTAAAAATGATTTTCTTAACAACAAAGTAAAAAAAAAAAAAAAGTATTATAAACTTTTTCCGTCAAACTCCGTAGCAAAGTGGGTCGTGTGTTAACTTTTCATCTGGAAAGTTCCATATTTCAATCGTGAGAATGCTTCGAAATTTTCATACAGATAAAAAATTTGACGCAGTATTCTCACGTTTAAATTTTGAGCTTTTACGGTGAAATGATGATAGAAAAATAACGATTTATGAAACCAGGAAAAATTAAATAAAAAATAAAAATTCAACTCTACACGTTAAGATAATTAATTTCATGTTATTATTGTATTATGTAAAATAGTTAAAAAGCACAAAATTATAAATTGATTGAAATTAGCAATTATAAAAATTCAAACAAAAATTCAGTATTCATAACAAAGGAATTTTTAAGAATTTAAAAGAAATATTTACACCCTACTCTTGTGATAAAAAGTTAACTTATTCCTTTTCAGATAAGTAAATATGTAAGAAAATAAGATTTGGAGAAAAATAAAATAAAAGTTAATATTTATAAAAAAAACAATTTATATAAAAATTTATGGAACTGAAAAAAATTATATTTTGAATCTATAGTTTACTTCTGTATGGAGATAAAATTTTAAATTTGTAAAATTCTCTAAATCTATAAATGTTTAAATCTCTAAAATGTTAATTGTTAGGAAATAGATCGCCAAACTTTTAAAAAGATTATAAAAAATTTAGGGTGGTAAGTGCTAAGATTAAAAAATATTCAATGGTGTTTTTCCATAATATTTTTACGATAATTCTTTTTGGAAAGCTAAAGTACACGATTAAATTTAGAAAAAAAATCTACAACAAAAAATTTCATTGAACTGTGTATTAATGTAAAAAGTTATATCATTCACGCACCCGACATACATAGAGACTGTTTGTAAACAACTTTTATTTCTAGAAGAAATTTGGACGCAGTACCTTTCTGAGTAATCTTTTTCCTCTTATTTGTATTGTAACAACCGAAAAAATTGAAAATTTCACGGTTTTGATCTTTGGATGGTTATGAAAAAAATTATGAAATCTTAAAATTACATCTCTTCAAAATATATTCTAAAAGAACGGCTTTACTATATTTTGTAGAATTCTAATTTTTTTACACGACTGCACAAAAAGGAATGTAATGTATTTAGGGTGTATGTGTGTATGTTTGTTCCACAGTAGCAGCTCAACGACCAAACTGATTTAGATGTATGACCCCTCATTGGAATCCTTACGTTACCGGGAGTGTCATAGGCTATATAAATATATATATATCTAAATCTGTTTTTTTTTTTTTTTAATGAAACTCGATTTAAATAAATGATTAATGTTAATTTAATATATTAGTGCCGGGTAGCGTAACAAAAATTAGCCGCAATTACCTTTAATTAAATATACTACAATTAATTTATTTTAACAAATTTTTTCAAGTGAATTAAACGTCATTTGAAAGAAAATGATATGAAGAATGTAAAAAAAGAATGGTTGCCAGCTTTCAGTCAGCCGCAACCTCCAAGTTTCCAGTGTAAACAGGTTAATTATTTAATTAACCTGTTTACAGGTTAACTATTTAATTAACTTGTTATTGTTAACTAGTTATTGTTAATTATTTACGCTCATCGTATTTAAAAAAATATATATACATACTAAATTGAAGTTTAATATTTCTGTACACTATAACACATGGATGCCGGAAAAAAATGGCCGCAAGTACTGTATGCGGCCATTGTAATTTGAACTAATTAATAATTACAAAATAAATAATGAAAGTTACAAAAAAATATGAAAAATCTAAAATTGATTGTCAACGTCTTATTTGAAATGAAGCAGCGCGCGCATTCCTTCTCTCTCGTTCGCATTAATCCAGACTGAAAAAATAATTAGTTCAAACAATGTCAATCACTACTTGCTGGCATTTTTTTACAGGCAATCATGTGTTATCGTGCACAGAAAAAAATAAATTTCAATGTAGTATATAATTTTTTTGAAAAACACGATGAGCGTAAATAATTAACAATAACATACCTGTTTACACCTGGTAACTTGGAGGTTGCGGCTGAATGAGAGGTGGCAATCATTTTTTTATATTCTTCACATAATTTTCTTTCAAATGACGTTTAATTCACATAAAAAATTTAGTTGCAATTCGTTAAAATAAATTAATTACAATATATTTAATTAAAGGTAATTGCGGCTAATTTTTAGTAGGCAACTCGGCAGTAATGTATTAAATTATCATTAATTATTCATTTAAATCGAGTTTCATTAAGAAAACAGACACCTGCAGAAATCAACTGCCGGATCTTGTACTATACATACAGTAGTGGAGATTTTCCGGTTGAAACACAAAATTGAATTAATGAACTGTGAGCCTCTATCGATATGTTAGCTGGGTTTGAACGGAATGATTCAAATCAATTAGATGAATAATATTATTAAAATAATAGAATTAAATTCACATTCAATAAATTAAAATAATATTAAATGAATTTAAAAATTTTTTGTTTAATAAAACTATCGGTTTATAATAGTGGACTTCCCGTAGGGACTGCGTATGACGCCAGAGTGGTGAGGTGATGTGAGGCTAGACCAATTATCACCATCAACTGGTAGAAACAAACGTCTGTTTCTCCGACGTTATTTTCGACGATAGAACTGATCTGAGCACTCACATCTTTGCCAAGGGCCAGGCCTATGTAGCACTGAGTAGCGTGAGACAATTGGAGAGTTTAGTCATTAGTTGTTTGGGTCCCAGAAAATTGCTGTATAATCCGCACAATAAAAAGTCTCTCGAGGAACTCAATCGCTTGAAAAAATCCGTAAGTTTAGATAGGTATACGCTAATTAAATACATAAACTGAAATGTTTACAATATCCTCATTTGGCTCAATCGAATCGTGAATTTTTCGTGGCTTTTCGAATTTTTCTCGATGATCACTAAGACGTATTAATAAAAACAATTATAAACATTAAAAAACACAACTGCAAAAAAAAAAAATAAATAAATTGAACTAAAAAAATAAAACAAGATATGGAAATAAAGGACAAAATATCATTACCCAGTATTTAATTAAATAAAATAATGGGTAACCAACAACTTTCACAAAGTTTTAATTTGTTTAAATATATTTTTCATGTAATAGCAGGTATTTAAGGTTGTTTAATGGTTAAGTACTGGTCTTACTTTGATAAAAATCTTTTGTCCTTCAACGAAAATATTTAAGAGCAGTCGGGAGGCTCCGAATAATAATTACTCTATATTAAAGAGCTCTCCGACGGCATTTAAATAGTTTCATTGAAGAACAAAATTTTCTTACCGATGAAAGACCAAGTAAGAACTTAATCATTAGACAACCTTAAATGCCTGCTACTTCTACAGAACGAAAAATATATTTAAACTGATTAATACTGCCTAAAAGTTGATTGGTCATTCATTATTTTATTTAATTAAATCCTAATTAACGATTTTTAGTACTTTATTTCCATACCTTGTTTTCTTTTCTTTTTTTAGTTCGATTTATTGTCGTTTTTTTAGTTCCTTATTTTTTTTTGCAGTCGTGTTTTTTAATTTTTATAGTTATTTTTTTTTAAATAAGAAAAATATATAATTTGACTTAAAACGTATAAAATTATATAATACGTATGCAGTTTTAATTAGTGTTAGACAAGCTAGTTATGCAACTAAATTTTCTACATTTTTCTAAGACCTTAAAATGTAATACCTACTTCGATGATGCAGTGAGAAAATTATTGTTATCTTTATGATCACCTATTTAGAGAAAAATAATTTTAAGAAAGTAATAAAATGATTTATTAAACCATTAAAAAATTATAAATATTCACTGACATTAAAACTTTTCTAAGTTTATTATACATGCGTATAAAAATACCTAAAATTACAACAATTATTTTTAAAAAAACTTGTTACTATATGATAATGATTAAAAAATATCCTCCCAAATAAATTACTCAATAAAACATTTTTGTTTATCAAGACGATAAGTTGATATAGAAAAAAATTTGTTAAAACCCATAAAAAAAAATTTTTGAGATCAAGATTAATTTTTTAAAAACAATTAATTTTTGATTAGCTAAAAATACGATTTTCTAAGTCCAAATTTTTTCAGGTATAGAATCTTCATTGATATATAAAAATATTTCCCTCAGCTTAGCTTAATCCGATAAAAAGAAAATTTACAAAATAATCCCGTGTACCAAAACCGTATTTATTTTTCAAAACCCCACTCCCTAGGGTGGGGCTCAGGAACGACATATTCGGACCTGGATACCTTGGCTTAGGGGTTAAAGGCAGGCACTGAAACGATCCGTTAAGAGTGGACAATCCCCTGGGCTGTGCTATGCTTCACGGTAAAGCCAGCCCAGGGGGGTAGGGAAACAAGCTACAAAAAAAAAAAAAAAACAACAAAAAAATCCGTATCTAGTATCTTACCTAAAATATCAATAAAGATTGACAGATATGTAACTTTTTTTGGATCCGGTGGACTTCAAGATTGAAGTAATATTTTTTCTTTGTTCTGTAATCACCGGTGACGAATAATAAACATTTTAAATTACATGCATGTTAACTCATATCTTACAATTTATAATGTAAGACATGAAAAAAACCTATAATTTAAAAGAAAGGAAGTTCATAATTTTACTTTTAAAATCTCGAACTTTGTCATAACCGGAACGTGTCCAATTGAAATTAATTAGATAATGAAAGATTTTAAACTAAATTTTTACATTAGGTTATTTCTAATTAGGAAGAAATAATTACTGTTACTGATGGTTAAAATAAATTAGTGTAATTTTTATCAAATGTACAAGGTTGTATCGTAGTGGACAACGGATTTATATACATATAAATTATAATAATAAAAAAAATGCAATACTAAATAAATAATTCAGGGACATTTGTATAAACAAATAGTTGATATTCTTTCAGCTTATCAAGGAAGTATATGTCATAACAATTGTTTGGATTATGCGCGTTCATTCCAATTCGTATAAGTCAACTACAACATCAAATAATTAAATATAAATTGTAAATTTAGCAATTAAATTATTCTCATAAATATTTTTAAATTAAATGAGGGGAACGTCGTTAATTTTATTTTATATTTTTAGTATTTTCCTGGTTCACTCACATTCAAGCGATTTTTCCTCCTCTTTTACCCTCCCAAAGAGGGAGGGTAAAAGAAGAGGCAACCATTCGCAAAGAATTAGTAAATATAATTTGTACTAAACGAAATCGAATTTTAAATTTATTGTCTGCAAACTGATTATATGAAAATTATCGAATCGTTTAACTTATCTAATCGATCATTAACATTTTTTTTTTAATTTTTGAAAACATGATTTTCTTTAAAAAAAATAGGTAATAAAAACAAACAAAACAATTTGTAACAGAAAGTAAAAAAATAATTTTATTTTAAAGAAAAATACTTTTAAAAAAATGTTCAATTTATGCGTGACTAAAAAGAAAAGCGTGAGACATGCTGTCATAAATTATATGTACAACCGCTTTATAATTACAGCGCGCCCCACGCTTTCCTTTTTAATCATGAATAAATAGAAAATTTTTTAAAAAGTAATTTTCTATACTATCCTGCCCGTCTAGCCAGAACCTGAACCCTGAGGGGCTCAGGCGAACCCCGGAGCCAACTCAGGGGCTCCTTGGGATCTACCTCAGGGCCGCAGAGCTTGCTTTGGCTGTCATTCCCGTCATAACCGGAACGTGTCCAATTGAAATTAATTAGATAATTTGTCATAACCGGAACGTTATGACAAATTATATTTTTAATACAATAAAAAAAAGATTAACAGTAGCTACGATAACTAAACTTCACACCCCTTTGACGACGAAAAATTCATAAGTTTTTTTTTTTCTGTGGAGGCAGAAATATAATAATGAAGTAAAAGTATTAATCTTTTTTTTTCCTTAAGGAATATTTTTAATTTACAACTCACCCTCCTTAGGGATGAAGAAATGTTTTAACCTTCAAGGGAGCTAGGGCCTCGGTCTGTGGCTTAAAACCTTCCATGGTAGAATACGAATGTACCCTGAAAATCTGAAAGCTATCGATAGGTTGGTTCTTCGAGATGAAATATGTCTAAAAAACCATTATGCCAAGCAACATGGGTAAAAATTTGGTTGCGATTGATCGATTTTATTTGTTTATCCCGAATAAACAAAACCCCTCTTTTTCCTTATATAATAGTATAGATTACAAGCTGGATAATTAGTTTTCATTATTGTAAATGATACCAGCTATATAACTAAATCAGATGTTTAGCGTACAAAAATTTTAAAAAGTAAATTTTTACTAGTAATATTAAAACCCGTTTAACAGCCACCTGATCTACTCATAATGGCTCGACAGTCAAAATCAATCAACTACATCTTATCGATTCAGATCCTTTCCAAGATATTCTCGTTATATTATATATAGACATATCCATGTATATATAAAATATAGAAATATAAGAAATTAACGATCGGATATTGTATTGTCGCCCTACTTACGTCGTTGTGTAAAATTTCACCGTTATATGACGTCGGGAAATGAGTTTAATTAAGGTGGCAAGAATTGACAACACGGTTGAACCACTGTAAGTTAATGAAAAATGTGTAATAATAATTCCGTGGCGGAGTGGTAGGATCTCGATCTTTCATGCGAGGTTCGAACCCTGGTCAGGCATGGCAGTTTTCGTACGCTAAAAAATTCCATTTTCATAACCCGAGAACAAGCTTCAAGCTTATTTAGCGAGATCATCAACCAAAAACAAAAAAAGATTCCTAAAAGAGGCCTCTAGTAATCAGAAAAATTGTTGTCATATATCGTTTATATATCTCAATCATTTCCAACCTTCATGACAAATAATAAGGTTGTCTTTTTTCACCAAGAAGTTCCGGACTGAATCCCGAGCAGGCATTTCTCATACGCTACTAATCTCTATATTACATTCTGAGTAGATTGATGACCAGAAAGACATTCGTCCATAAAAATCTGGTCAAATTTAACACTCATCTAACAACAGCGAAAAGTGTGAAAAATAGGCATTTAAAACTTAAAAAAAAATTTAAATCGTTGACAACAATTTCGAACATCACCCGAATTCGCCAAGAATTTTATAGGTTTCGGAAAGTCGTTCAGATTTTCTACTAAATTTTATTATACTTATTGCATTCAGGATAAAGCGATTTTATATAGATTTTAATTTATTAACAAATTACTATAAACTTTAGGAGTAAATAAATACATTGAATAAAAAGACCATACCATCTGGAGCATTGTCCAAGTGATCCAGATCCTTATATTAAAACCTGTGTCTTTTTTACTTTCCTGACATCATAGCTATAGAACTATGAATGAAAGTATAGTAATCAGTCAAAAAATGAGGTATGGATTATTTGCATTTCTCAACATTTCATGACCTACGGACTCCAAAATACAATAAAAAAAAAAAAACGTGTTGGGGGTAATGTATGTATATACTATGTTGGCATGTTTTAAGCTTAATAATTTTTGACTGGGTAAATCGATTTTGGAGAAATTTGGTAAGTTTGGGATCAATATTTCCAGAGGAGAGGGTTAATAGTTTCTTTGGGGTCAATTTTCTCAAAATTTTGCAAATATAACCCCACTTTATATTAAGCTCAGTACATGCGTGCATGTTTATCTTACTATTTAAAAAAAAATTGCTCCCCAAATTCTTCTCTTTCCCCAAAATCAATAAAAGCTATCTTTTTATTTATTACATATTTTTTAACGGAACTGTTTTTTTTAATGTATTCTTAAACATAGTAGTAGTGCAAATGACCCAAAAACATACTTTGGGAACAATATTGTGGATGGGGAAGCCGATCAAAGTTTATAAATATAGATTTTTATATTTTTTAAAACGTTTTTTAGTTTATAAGAATAAATATCCAATGCCAGGAAAGTATAAAAACTTTATTATCAATTTTTTTTCTTCCAGAACTAACTACATATTTTAGAAATTTAATTAAAAATTAATAATTTTATTTCTAATCTAATTTTCATCTTTTAAAGCTGAATAAAAAAAAAATAGATGTCTATTTTAACACATATTACGTGAATCTTATCTAGTTAAAAAGAAATCAACATTTTAGATACTAGCCTCGAACAGTTCTAATTTTCTTAACTGTATATTTTTAACTGTAATATTAACAATAAAAAGAAAAACAGAACTCACAAAAAATGTACATTAGGTAATTACAAAACCGAAAAATGTCTAAAAAATAATTTACCGTTGTCTTAGATATCTTGTCTTTTTCCCTTTATACAATCCCTTAATATTGGAGACTTTCCCTTTTACTGGAGACCTTCAGTATTTAATCCCTTAATACAGTATTCTCCCAGCAAACAAAATCCTAAATCTCTCTATTGCATAATCAAAACCTAATGTACAAATCAATTATAGATATGGCTAGGTATTTGTTGGCTGAAGCAAACGTTATAATATTTATTGCTCAGAAGTGATTAAAACAGCAGCTTTCTTGAAAAAATATGTCTAGTTAACACTACTCTACACTACACTTATTCTGGACGTAAAACGTCTTATGAAATATCTTTTGGTGGAAAACCTAGTGCCAAGTTTTTAAAATTGTATGGAAGTCGAGTTTTTGTAAGAATACTAAATCAATTAAGAAAATCCAAACGGGTTGATAAAGCAAAATTAGAAATATTGTTGTCGTATGCTATCGAATTTTATTAAATAACAAAATAATAAAGTCAAGACATGTTGACGTAATTACAGGTTTTAAAGAAAATATAATTGATGTTAAAAATTAATCAAACCAAAGTAAAAAATCAGATTCAAGTAGCGAGTCTAATAAAAATAAATCTGATTAAAATAATAAGAAAGAACCTAGACGAACAGTGAGAGTAAGAAAGCCAAATAATAGGTATTTGTAACTAATTATGTACATGTTAATTTTTATGACGTAACTGCACCAAGTTTAAGAAGGCGTGCTGAATATGTAATAAATTAATCATATGAAATATTTAACAAATTTGTATTTATTTATGTTAGCCCACCGAGTTGGTCTAGTGGTTAATTCTTGGTTAAATCAGTTGTTTAACAGCTGATTTTTGAAGGTGAAAGTTCTAGAGGTTCGAATTTCTAGTAAAAGCTAGCTCCTTTAACACGGATTTGGATATTGGACAGTGGTGTAATTTGTAGTGGAGTTCAATTAATCACACCTCTCAGGAATGGTCGGCCTGAGTCTGTACGAGATTATACCTAATTTACATGTTACATATATCATCCGTATCTCATTGGGCCGGGAAGGGGGATTTCTTATGGTTCACTAGTTGAATAAATTCAACGTATACATTAGGAAAATATATTTATGTTGGCAACACTATGTAACAGATGAGACAAATGTAAAAAAGTTTCAGTATTAATAAAATAATCAAATTGTACACATCAATAAATGAATACTAACTATTACAATTTGATTATCTATTTTAATGTTAGTGACTATTTTTATAAATATACTAATCCTAACGGTTATTCAAATAGTTATTCTAACCCTATATATATATATATATAAAACATAAGATAATATTGTGAGTCATTCATAATTAACGCCCAGAAGAACCTACTCAGGTAATTTGATGAAAATTTGTATGCACGTTCTTCTTACGGTGTAAGTGTACATTAAGAAAGGATTTTTAAAATCTCTAGTTTAAAGGGTTAAAATGGAATAACAATGAGATTTACTATTTTTTTAACATCTTGGTAAAGAATGTAGATAAACTTGATTTTTGGTGTGTGTAATTTTGGTGTGAATATCTAAAAACCAGTTTGTAGATTTTCTTAAAATCGACCTTGAAATTTTAACGATGATTACAAATTTTATTCGTTTCCAAATATACTAAAAGAGATATTCACTCGATTTGGGCTTGCGAATACTTTTCAGATAAATATATAAAAACCAGTTTTTGTTTTTTTTTTTTTAATTTTGATTTTTTAAGGGTTGCGACGGTGTACGGCGGCGCGGTGGATCAACCAACACAGCCATTATTACTGTATGTGTGACGCGACTGGCTGTATCTTCCTCCAGTTACTTAACTAAAAAACATAAAATAAAGAAAATTGACCGCTACGGGAAACGCAAGTAATCATATAGATCGGGAAAATTCGCTACGGGGATTCTAATATATATATACATATATATTTGTGTGTGTGTGTATTTTATGTTTTTTCACTAAGTAATCTAAACTCTTATTCTTTTATTAAGAAGCTTATAAAAACTAAATAAATAACTAGACTTGATTTAAAACAGAAAAATGTTAAAAATCAATAAATAATTGTGAATGAAAAATTGATGTTTAGAAAAAAATCAACATTCTTTTTATTGTATTGTATACAAGTATAAAACGAACTTGACCTAGTACAATAACAAATTTTAACATTATAACCACACTTTCTTTTCCTTTGTTATTAAGAAGTAAAAATTAAAATATCAGGAAGCAAATAATAAAAATATATAAAATAAAAAAAAGTCTGCATATAGAAAAAATTTATCCTTTATACATTAATTCACAGACACTCGTTAAATAAGTTATTCTCAAATAATTTTATCATTTACATTAAAAATGTATGAATTATATCTTTACTAATTTAAACATTATAAAAAAATATATTTTTTTTTGTCTGATGAATAATTTCATACATAAGTCAGTGGAAATGTGGAACTGAAATTTTTTAACGTATGAAAACTCCCCTACCTGAACGGGATTCGAACCCGGGGACCTACGGATGAAAGACCGAGACGCTACCACTCCCCCCCGGAGATTCGCATTTAATTATCTGTTTTAAAAATGAAATTCATTAAGAACAAAAATACTTTTTATAAATAAAGTAGAACATTCGTTGACTAAATTAACTTAATATTTAAGCTATAAATTCCATGTCAAATGTTTATGTATATTTTTATCCCTTATAACCGATTTTATTTGAATTTCATCTATTCTGAATTTTATTTCACTTTTTTATGTAGGCATCTTTAATTTTAAAATATAAATATTAAATATTTTTTTTTTTACAAATTTAAAGTAAAAAGTCGAAATTTTTTAAAATTAACAAAAATATAAAAATAAAATGTAAAGAAGAAATTTTTAACGTTTTTTTAAAAATAACGTTAACGTTTTAAGAAAACGTTTTTTTTGTTAAAAATGTCTATCTAAATACTTTTGATTTTCAATTTAATCAACGTTGTAATGTTTTACTCGTGGTAAAATACAGATTAAAAAGTAATTTATCCAGAAATACCATCATTACTAAAAAAAATTAGATTTCATGTTTATATCATTAAATTAAAAATAAAACACGGATAAAAATACACATTATTTATAATGTGATATTCAACGCAAAAAAAAAAACTGAAAAAAAAACATTAAAGAAAGAAAATTGTTATACAGTTAAAATGTAATAAAAAAATGATAAACTGTTATCAAATAAAATTACACTATAAATAAAAAAATAATAAAAATTACCTATGTTTATATGGTTGACGGCGATCACAATGCAATACAACTTAATACAATATAACAGTAAAAAATAAATGCTCAGAGAAAAGCAAATAAACAAGTAGACGTGACTGTTAAAACTTGGTTGTAGTCTGTTCAGCGTAAGACAACTCAACTGGTACTGGGCAACTAGTTTCAAGATAAGTTGAGTTCACTAAATATATAAGTGGGAATATATAATAACCATTCTGTAGTGGGGGAGGAAAACAGTATCTTTTATATAATTTTTTTTTATAAAAATTTAATTATTTTTTGTTTAATGTTTAATATTTATTTTAAGCAACAATCTCAATTAAATTTATAATCTAAAAATTTAATTCCTCTCAATGTAAAAAAAAAAATTTCACGAAAAAAATTTGGGCAGTATTAAACTTTAGTAAAAACATTTACCCACAACCCATATAACAAAGATAAGAAAGCTATTCTTTCTCTAATATTACCTTATTGAAAAAATAAAGAATATTAAAAAAATCCCTTTCGGCACTCCGAAGGCGGAGGTAGATTTCACCAGTGCTAAGTAGGGGATAAAAAAGATTTCCACCTTAAAGTTAAGAAAAACTTCAAATTTACTCAATACGACAATGGTTGCATGTGAAAAAAGGTTTCATATGTTTAGTATACAAGTCCCATCTTACAATTTCAGCAACATTTTGGTCATCCATTGCCGTAAGGGTTGGTCATATCAAAAATTGTTTCAGACAAATGCTTTATATAATGTTTAGAGGACTAACAAACATTTTAAACCGATTCGATACTGTGCCTGTTAAGGAAGGTATGATTTTTTGCCTTCGAAATCCTAGTTTTTCCACCTTCTGGGCCAATGATTGGTAATATCAAAAACCTTTACTTAGATTAATCTTACGCCTTTATCCAAAGAATAGTAGAAACTTTAAACGTATTCGATATTTTACTTAATAAGACAGTTATAGTGATGTTTGTTTTTTTAGAAAAAGCCCCCCCTCCATTTCCACCCACATGGTTCAATTTTGCCCATTAAAGAACCCTAACGAGATTTTGGGTAGTTATATTTTATGTATCAATTTGAAAGTGATTGGCACAAAATTACGGCAGTTATCGTGTCCACAAGAAAGTGAAATACATATATATAAACTTTTGAACTGACGGTTGTTTTGGGGTCTGGGGGATGTGAAACGCGAAGATATGTCGAAACTTTCCGGGAGTCGAATCATGGTACCCATTACATTAGGTAACTTTCTTATGAAATCTACTTAAAATGATTAAAAGTTAATAAGTTGAAAAAATATTACTTTAGAAAAACGTATAAAATATAATAACCGAGATTACAGGCCTATTTTTCCTTAAAGTTCTGGTGAGGGTTAAAAACGAGATATATGCGGTTTTCACCGGATCTTGACGTTTTAACACCTAAGGAACCCAAAAAAACGAATGGAAATTTTCCAAATGTACGTCTATCTGTATTACCCTCTAAATCACCTTATATCTCCACTACTAACCGATTTTAAGCAGATTACTTCTATATATGGGGCATTGATGCCATTACATTTTCAACTTAAAAGTAAAGGGAGTGAGGCTGTAGAGCAAGGTCACCCACAGTATCTCGAGATTTCGCCTAATTGACTTCATATTTTTTTTTAGGCACATTTGTTAACGATTAAAAATAACAATATTTGCAAAAAAACGTTTTTGCAAAATCGCACCCCCACCCCAAAAAATTCTCTAAACCACGTGGCTAAGTGGGCACAGTGCGTCTATAGTACTTCTTGTCACACAAACACAAGGAACACAACGCTAATGTAGCGTACAGCCGTTGTAGTCATCCGCTATGTTATGATGTCACAGATGAGCGTAGAATTAAAGAAATTAATAACATTTAAAGTGTAAAAAAGTAACTCGTCTTGTTAGGTCTCGGAACTCGATCGCCCGGTAGACTCGGTACCTGGTACATTAAGCCTTGCGGCTACACCTATCTGCTACAAGTGAAATTTGTTTTACGTAAGTTATATATATATATATATATTATTACACACTTCTTTAAGGATGCTATAAACCAGTGTAGAATAATCGTAATAGCGAAAAAAATTCGAAAGGAGGAAAAATACACGGCGGATTATATTTCTGATTGGATCAGGGCGGTTGTCTAGTGATGAGAATACGAATTTGTAACGCTTAAAACTCCTACGGGATTATTTCACTGTCGATAACATTTTTAAGGCTGCAGATATATTTAATACTTAAAAAACTTTATTTATAGAAAGTAAAATGTATTAGTAGAAAAAATTATGGAAATTGAACGTAAATATTCGCATGAGGATTACAAAATTAATCAGAAAAAATAATTTAAAAAGAAATCCTAATATCATTTGTAATTCGGTTTAATGTTTTATCAAAACAGGCACCATTAATTTCATAATAAATATAAAAGTGTACTTAACATCCTTTTTTAGCTGTAACATCGACATATGTACTTCTATAGTCTAGATTAATATCAAGTATCCACTTTCAATTTTTTCCTTAAAAAGAACGTAAAAATCAAAATTTTCGAATTTTATTATTGAACTGATTCTTATTATGAATAACTCACGGATTTATTTCACACAGTAGCATAGAATTGTTCGTTACCAGCAATAATTCGGTATAGAAGGCTTCATATCGTACATTTCCACTACTGGGTTGAAACGTTTATGTACATTTATATTTTAAATCCCGTGTTTATTATTTTAAACTGAGACACATAAAAAACTTAAAAATATAAGAGGAAAAAATCAGAATGACTTTCTTTGAGAGTAATGATGTTTATTATACAGCCAGCCCCTATGACAAACAAAGTAAAGGTGTCCCAGAGCTGGATATCATCTGTATTTGGTTGTTAAAAAAAACAACAAAAAAACAGTATTTTCGGTTGACAAAAGAAGAAAATGATAAAATTACTTACTTCTCACTTTCCAAGTAAGTTTGCCATGGGATCTGATTATTTTTGAGATCGGATGTTTTCGGCAGTGAATTATGATATATTCAAATTATCTACAAACGTCTGTCTACTTATTAATATAGTAACCATTCGTTGATGAACAAATACCACTGTTACTTGAAATATAAATTTTATAAAAATAACTTACTTAATCGAGATTCAAACCTGGAACCATCCGGAAATAAAGAATTTATAAAAGGAATTACTTAAATGAGTTGATAAAAATGAACAAAATCCTGGTTTAAAAAGTTCTTTCATCTTTTTATATATCAATATCTTTGATTCAGTTATGGCCAAACGACTTTTTAAATTATGAGATTCTTCAACAAGTTCCTTGCTAACAAGGGGACTATTAGATTCAATACAGAATACAAGTAAGTAAGATTTATTTTTTACAAAACTAATAGTAATTAGTTTCAGCACTGCTTTAAACAATTTGTTAAATTTAAATGTTCATTAAAAAGATATTAAACTCATTATTTACGCCCTACAAAAGAAAATATAACACACTATTAAAAGAAATCTATAACGCTTTCTCAAATACCAATATAAACCACATCAATGAGAAAGGGTTGCATAAAAATTAGGTTTTAATGCGGTATGACTGATAGAAAACTATGTTGCCCTGCAAAGGGTGTTTAAAATAAAAAGTGAATTTATTTAACTGCCTTTGAATATCCGTATTTACTAGTTTAATTTAATTTTTTTTAATTCAATTAACGGCACTGTCACAAAGATGATAGGTCTAAGACTATTCAAAACTCCCTGAATAGTCTTACAAACTGTAATTAAATTTGTAGCCTTATTGCGAGACAATTAAATTAATTTTAAAGGCCATACTTATTTCAAGCTGTATTCAGATCAAATAATAAATCATTGTAAACACATTTACCAAAAAAATACGATATTTCTAGATTACATAAATTAAACTGTTCCGATATTAAAATACGCAGTTTCAAATAATGAAACAATACTTTGAAGATTAAGAAGGCCTAAACAACAATTAGAATTAACATATTTCAACTATGTTAAAGGCAGAAATCCAACAACCTTGATATTCTATACATATAGAAGAAAGGACCACACAACTTAACATATTTATTTTTTATGGAATATATAAACACATAACAACACACAACAACGGAATGTTAAATAAACAAACACAATTCAAATCTAATAAAATTTTCGACTACATTTTAAATACGCGTCTGTGTACTCAAGAACAAAAAAAAAAACCGCCAGAAGTAATAACAGTAGATATCAGTAACAACAGCCACTGTAGGTGGTCGCAAAAACGATTTAAAACGTTTTAAAGATTTTTTATAAAATCTGGTTCGGCTTATAGTTACAAAAGTTTATACAGTTAAATTAAAGATAAATTTGTTATAAAAATTAAGGGTAATACATTCTTAGAAATTGATTAAAAGTACAAAAATTTCTGAAAATATGTTTTTTTTTTTGGTCACAGTCCTCGCCAAATTTGGATGACTTTTGACAAAAAATTTTACGGTTTTCGATCACTTTTCAAGTAAAGATTAATTTTATTTTAGTAAGGAATGATTATGAAAAAAATCCTACTTTTATACTGGTAAACTGAATGAGAAAATGTGTACAGTAATTAAAAAAAATTCTTGCGTTGTTCTACAGAAGATCGACTAATCGTGTTTTTATTTTATTTTTCTTTGAAAAAGTATCAACTCATTCTAATCTAAAATTTTACAAAAAAAAAAAAAAAAATATGAAATGGACGAAGAAATAAATAAGAAACAGAAATAAGTAAACAATCAAGAATCAAATTAAAATAAAATAAAATTATACACAAATATAAAAAATAATTCCGACTCCCTCACTATTTCGAGTCAGAAACGCAGTGAGTACAATGTACTCCACATACGTCGATTAACCAGCACAACCTACACACAAGCATCAAGCTTCATTACACCATTGTGACGCAGTATTAAGCGTGTATGAAAAATACACTACAAAACAGTCAATCAACTATCAACCAATAGATAAAAAACGCATACCCAGTCATCACGACCCTCAAAATAGAAAAAAACTAACTGAATACGTCGAACAACATTGCCGATACCGCAGATAAAGAAACGTCAACGTTCCAACTTGCAGCATTATAACGAACCACGCTTCTAACTTGCCCCGCTCAAATTTGTTCGACTTTAAATTGAGCGTAACTCAAAAACGACTCAACCAATCTTCATAAAATTTTCACAAGCACAATTTCAGATAGACTACTACAGTATATCTAAATTTCAATGAAATTGATCATTTAGTTTTGGAGATTTTATACATAGGCATACATATATGGTATATGTATAAGGAAACCCCAATTTAAGTGAATGATATTTTCGTACTTCTCATACCTCAAAACGTAAAGAAAATTCATTTTCATTTCCCTACTCCTACCATGAGAAGGAAAATAATCGCACTTTTCATCGAAAAGTCGATAAAAAGAAGCCGTTATTACACACTGTCGATAAAGTGATATTTATAAATAAAATATTTCGTGACGACATAAAATAACTTTCACAAGAAAATCATTAGTTAAAGTCTTGTCTAATGAGCAAAAGTTTATATATAAAGTTTATTTTTGAAGAGCTCGTAATAGAATATACGTCTCAGATATTTAAAGACGTTTTTTTAATTTCAACTATTGCTTTCTCCTGGTAGAAAAATCGTATATCTTTAATTAATGTATAAAATTTAACTTAGAAAAACAAACAAATGAGGTATTGTGGCTTTTTTAAAATAATAATTATTCCTAAGTGATATATCTATCACATTAAAAACAGCAAATAATCATAAAACTATTGTTTCACAAATGCCCAAACTGGAATAAGATAATAAGGAAAAATGGGTTAATAGAACATATTTTTTTAATGATTTCCTACAGTTGTAAATTCGAGATTATCAGAAAGGGTACTTTTCTATCGTTTTTATTCAGTTTTATGAACAAAAATTTCAATATTACAACGAAATTAAGAATAAGGAACAAAACAATACGATTCCTGTTTTTAAATCGTTATAAAAAAGCGAATTTTTAAACTTCAACAACATCGAAAAAATGTAATAAAACTATTAAAAAAAGCCAAAGAGGTAATGGATATTACGAGCATTTCATAATAAAATAGAAATCATTGTTTTTATAACCGAAATGTAATTTGTTATTATAGAAGAGAATTAATAATCAAAATTCTATTTACAAATAACCTTCAAGGTTATTTATCAATAATCATTAGAAATTATTATTTTTAAATGCATTTTAATCATAATTTTATTACAAATAATATTTTAAAAATACAAGATTTGAAAATAACAGAATGCAATCGTTTTATAGTTTAAATATTATACCTAAATTTTTTTTTTAATGTAGAACTATTAATTTTATTTTCATTTATCAATTCATACACTTGTTAAAGAAATAAATCGATATAAATAAAAATGTAAATGCTTGTTCAGAATATTAAATCTCTTAAAGTTCTTCACCGATTGCTTTGAAATTTTGACATAACATTGCATTCGAATACGCGCTTGTTTTTATATACCTACAATTTATATACCTACGATGTCACACCTATGACAGGTAAAAACATGTTTTTTTTAAAAAAAAACAGCGTTATATGTTGGACGTAAAAGCAACTCACGCTATACTAAATATTTTACGATTCCATTTCAATGTTTTCGATATGTGTTTCCGCCACAGAACTACTGGACCGATTTACGCGCGAGGAAAAGGAAGAGAAGGGGAAAAATCGGAATAGGGACAAATCAAAAAAGGTAAAAGGGAAGAAGGGGAAAGTGGAAAAAAGGAAAGGATAAAAAAGAAAAGGGGGAAAGGGAAATAAAGGAAAGATAAGTGGGGGAGTGAAAATGCAAAGGAAGAAAAGGGGGAAATGCAGAAAGGGAAAGGGGAAATGGGAATGTAGTAAAAATGAAAATGGGAAAAGGAAAATGGGGGAAAGGAAAGGGGGAGAGGGTGAAAAGAGAGAAAGGGTAGAAGGGAAAGGTTAAATTTTTTGAAGTTCCGTAATGTTCATTTTGTTAATGTTTTATAAAACTTTCAATTGTGTTTATTTAATCTATATATATATACTCAAATCTAGCCATAGCGAATCATTGCCGGAACTGCTAGTTTCACATAAAATATGTGTAAAGGAATACAAGTTTTTATAGGAAAAAACCATGCAACTTCGTAATATGACATTTTAACTGTTATATGATACGAAAATCGAATTATTGACGATGATGTTACTGCTTTTTAACTTTTGTTTACACTTTAACACTGTACTGGAGTGTAAATAATGCACAAGTAGACGAAAGAGAAGCACATGATGTTTACTGATGATTAGAGACCGGATTATATGCAACATAAAACGCTTGAAATATGTATGCAAATATGCATGAAGAATACTTAAAATATTGATGAAAAGTGTCAAAATATGAAAATTTAAATAATAAAAAAATAGTAATTCTTCATTTTTTGTAGTAAATTTCGCTAAATTCGGTTAAAGTGGGTCGCCAGCGACATGTTCGAGCGCGGCGGTGTTCTTTCATCAGCACGAGGCAAATATATCTCCATTGTTGGTGACAATCATTTTGAACATACCTTGCGAAGCAACCATGGGTAATGGATACCGACCTTTAGATTCAAAGGCAGATTAAATTTATTTAATAATGAATTAAATATAACAATAGAAGTTAAAAGTTAAATAATGAAAAGACCAATGAAATAACGTTTTCAGCAGAATACTAGCTGAACAGGCGTGCCGTAGGCACGCCCTCCGCAGCTAGGCACTCCGGGCGGCTTGCCCTGGCGAACGGCGTCTCGGAATGGAATTATTAGGTGTCCAAAACTGATTACCTCTTGTGTAAAAATATTTTTTTTTGAATGATGAAAATTGATATAACGAAAGTTAAATTAGAAATTGAATTAACGAATCGGGATTTTCCTCTAGTGATCGGTACATTCCAGTGCCTGGTTTTTGGTTATAGTTCATTATTTTATGAAGAAAAACAATCACATAAATAAAAAAAATCTGATGGACAACACATGACTTCCTTGTACGCCTATTAAATTACATATACAATTTTTTTTTAAATAAAAAGTACGTAAAATTTTATTTCATTAATAACTTCTGACATTTTTTCATATATATATATATTTTTTTATTGTTATTATTGAATTATTTATCATAAATCTTTTTTTTTACAATCGGAGGTTAATTATTATTATTAAATCAATATATTTAAATTTAAAAAAAGTTGAAGTCTGATTAGAACCGATGTGCCATCCTCAAAATATCCAAATATTTTATTAATTAAAAAAATTTTATTTGGCTATATTCTGGAATTAGTGAAAATAAGTACCACTTATGATATATCGTTGAAAATCTTTCAATTAGGTCTTATTACTGAAGTTAAGAAAAATACCAAATCCAAATTTTTTCGATTGTAATACTGAAATTGTAGAACATTTCCAAGCGAAATATCCAAGGACAATTCTACAGAATGTACTGTTAAAAATTCATTTATACGCAAAAGTATTCGTTTTAATCTAATGAAGCAAAAAATTAAATCATGTACGAAAAAAATACTAAGTAACATCTGAAGCATTTTGGGATAAATCTTTTTGACAGTAGTGACAGCTTATTCATAATCTCTAAAAGATACATTTTGTACTTGCTTAACAAATTTTTAACTTTTAAGACTCTAGATTCGATTTCATTTCTGATCAGTGGATCAGAAATTACATAAAATTTTATTTCATTAATAACTTCTGATATTTTTTATATTTTTTTTTAATTGTTGTTATTGAATTATTACTTATCGTAATTTTTTTTACAGTCACTGGTTAATAATTATAAATAAATCAATATATTTAAGTTAAAAAAAAGGAAATGAAGTCGAATTCGAACCGATGTGCATTCTCCTTGTAAGATAAAACTATTTCATTAATTAAAATTTCATTAGGCTATTACTCTGGAATCAATGAAAATAAGTACCACTTATGACAAATTGTTAAAAAGCTGTCAATGAGGGATTATTATTGCAGTTAAGAAAAAGGCCAAAATTCAAATTTTTGGATTTTGGGCACTTTTGGTTCAGTCGATTGCAATCAAAAGCGGAGGTAACAGCTAGATGTTACAACAGTCCTAAATCCAAAATTTCAACATTCTATAACTAATAGTTTTTGAGTTATGCGAGATACATATGTACGTTTGCACAGACGTCATACCGAAACCAGTCAAAATTGATTCAGGGATGATCAAAATGGATATTTCCGTTGAAATCTGAAAACCGAAATTTTTCGCGATTACAATACTTTCTTTACTTCGTACAAGGAAATAAAAATAATGCTAAAATATTACTTTAAAATAATACTACTGAACGTTAAGTAAGCCTCTCTGACAGCTGATATGTATTACTCTTTTAACGTAAATTTTGTAAATATTTCTTTTTCAAGTTTCGTTTGAATATATTTTGTTACAATAAAATCTGGCAATAGATTTTATATGATTCAATAATGTTTTTTTCCGAAATTCAGATAAAAAATCTTCTTTTAAACGCTGTACACTATTTCTATGTTAATCAACGATGATGATCCAGTTCAGTTAATTATAGTCATCAGCCTCGGGAAGAACAGGATTGTAATTTTATTATCGATCAGCTACACACCGAAATGTAACGCGGCGATTTGGTCTTGTTTACTTTTAATTCTCATGTAATTAGCCATATTTTAAAATAAAAAGGTGACAATAAAGTATAATACTTTCTTTGCATTGGTTATTTATTCTTATATCGTGAAAAAATAATGATACTAAAAAAATTTACTTAATATTTCTCTTTTGTGGTGGGGGGAAATTTATGATGAAGTTTTATTGCAAAATTATATGTTTAAAAAACCAAAAAATTGGTTATTTTAACATTTTCTTCTCCCCCACCACTAAAATCACCTTCCAAGAAAAGTTTTTGACTTTTCTACGTTTATGTTAAGTGCAAAAAAATCTATTGAGAAATGTACAACCAATTAAAAGTTACCTAAGATTTATTTTTTGGGGGTTGGGTGAATTATGATTTTATTACAATTTATATTACTGTTATATTAAAATAAATTAGAATTAAATTACATTAAAATTGTGATTAATATTACAATTTTATTGTAATATTATTAAACGTTTACATAAACCAAAAAAAGTTTCAAAAACTGAAACTTTGATCGGCTCATCCACCCTCAATATTGTGCGGAAGGTATTTTTTTGTCCTTTGCATTAATGCTACGCATAGGAAGACATAAAAAAAATGGTTTAAACATTTTCAATAAATAAAGACAGAATATTTTTTCAATTTTGGAACACATTTTTTTAAATGGTAAGATAAACATGTACGCATGTACTAAGCTTAAAATAAATTGAGGTTATGTTTGCAAAATTTTGAAAAAATTGTTCCCAAAGAAACTATTTAGCACCCCCCTTGGAGATAATGACCATAAACAGTTTACCAAAAAAATTTCCCCATATAGACGAGTCTCTACAAAATTTCGTTAAAATCGGTTTATCCAGTCAAAAGTTATTAAGCTTCAAACACGCCCTACACACGAACGTCTGTACGTAGAAACGAACATTACTCCCCTTTTTATTTTTGAGATCCCTGGGTCATGAAACATTGATAAATGCAAAAAACCCATACCCTATTTTTTTAATGATTACTTTCCATCTTGCAGCACATAGATCGCATAGATATGATATCAGGAAAGTAATATTTAAAAAAGTTATCCGTCTGTTTAGAGTTAGAAATAAATAATTAATTTTTTTCTTTTTAAGCAAAGGTTATAACCATTTTTAAACATAAATGCAAACTAATATAAACAATTTTGTATACGTCTACACGAATAATATTTATAATTATATTTACAGCTGAAATGGTTATCTTAAAAACTGGTTTTAAATTAGTCCGCGATTTTATTTTATATTTTAGACGAGAGTATAATTAATATTTAATAATACTGGTAATTTTAGAGGTTAATCACAACGTTTCAAAGCCAAACAATATATTTCTATCTTGGTGCAAATGTATAATTTAATCATATTAACAAAAAATTGTTTTTATTGGGATTCTTGAAACATATAATTCAAAAATATTGTATAATGCAGGATTTCTACCAAAATACTTATGTAAAATAGTTCTGTAATAAACATATGATTTACTAGAAATTATCACCACTTATCGGTATTAATTTATTCACGGGTAAAAGATATTGGAAGATTTGGCAATGGTGTAGCAAGTTGGTTTCAACTCGTTAACTGCTACCGCCACAGTCGGCGTCTTCTATAACTTATTTCAACACATTTCATTGACAATCAACATGTACTACGTAGTTAGAAGTAAAAGTTTTTTTATCGGATGCTGAAGGTCATTTCAGGCTAACTTATACGGCGAGGATTTGATAATTGAGGTTCATCTCTTGATGTCGTTTTTACCCAATTGTATCTTTAAATAATAATTTTAACCCCTGGAACTTCATTTTCTATATAAAAAACTTTAAGAATATATTACGTACACTTGATTATGGCGTCATTATTACTATAAAGTGTGGTTTTCTGTTTTTTTACTACAAAAATGAAATATATATAAAATACACATTTCTTTCTGTAAAAAAGCAACAGAATTTCCATAAAAAAATTGTTTTTAAACTCATTTCCAAAATTAAATTTCAAGCGTTCAGTAAAATATAAATAATTAATATTTTAAACAATTAACAGATATAAATAACATTAAAATTGAAAGTAATCAGTTTTATTTTCTCATTCGGTTTTTAAACTTAAATATTTTCCGAAACTCTGCACTACAAATTCATGAATCCCTGAGAAAAGCTATTCCGTATAAGTCTATCTATCGGTACCGCTTCGTTTCTGTATAGCAGTTATCAATTTCAAAGCCTTTGAATCTTTACGATCACCTAGCAGCAATTTTTCTACAATATGTTTGAAATCAGGAGTGGCAGTTTTTATTTATTTTTTATTGCCCCACGAAACCTTTTTACGTTGTAAAATCTCTGCTTTTTGTCAAGACATTCGGCACTTTTTCTATACACAAGGCCAGGAATTCGTACCAGTCCGTATCTACCTTTATCATATTTCTCTTTTGAAATCGCAACATTTGACATTCGTTTTTGAAATTTTACGATTTATAAGGTCATGCAACTGACTTCGTTGAATGTATACCATATTTGCATCCGATATGACCCAATTTTGGAACCGAACAGAAAAAAACCCGGATACGTTCTATTTTTCAACATGTCGGTAACCACGTAAAAAATTAATATAAGGAAAAAAAGTATCAGGAAAAAATAAATTAAACGAAATCTGTTTTAGTTACTTTCACAAAAGTGCTAAGTTATCAGAATTGATATGGCTAATTTAATTTTTTTACGGAGGTTAATTATCTCAAATTAAATATGGTGGGAGCTTATTCAATTATACTATTTCATCAAAGCAGCAGAATAATAGTCACAACCGGAAATAAATCTTAATAAGTTAGCAGTCATCATTTGAAAATTTTGTACAGCCTAAAAACAATTTCAGTTCAGCAGTTATGTAAACAAAATAAACTAAGACTGAATCTATAGTCCCAATTTTTAAGAACATTAATGTTTTTAAGAACATTAATGTATTTCAACAAGCACATCTTTAACAATGTATGTCATGAAATCAAAATTTAAAAAACTGGAGTAGTATAGTTAAGTTATATACAGGGCTGCTAGAACAACTTTCATTTGGTGACTGTTAAAAAACAAATTCATAATTAAATTTAGAGGAAGGTAATTAAAACAATTACCAAAATAAAAATTATTAATACCAATACACAACTATTTTTAAATTAACTTTAAAACAAATGTATATCCTGCAATACGAAATTACTTTGAACAAGACAGTTTACTCTTAATCAAACTTGTGCAGTGAATTTTTTAATTATTATTGTAATCATATTTTCCACTAATATTCTTTAAGAAACATTTAACTTAATTCCATTGAATGAATAATTAATTTATTGCATTATCAATGTTAACAGTCACTCTTCAATTTAAATTTCTAATTTTCTCTTAACAAGGTAAATTTGTAACAAATTTTGATTGAATTATTCTGCTATGGTAATTGTAAAAGTGAGTCATAGAATACGGCCATCTTTATGTCTCATTTCAGCTTTAAGTGATTGGTGTAGTATTCATTTTTTTTTACTGTGTACATTTTTAGAATTTAGATTAGTTATTCAAACCAAAAGGTAATAGTTCTATTTTATCCAGGAATTCATCAGAAAAGTTATTTTTAGAGGTGTGGTTTCATGAAGCACAGTATTGTCAAATTAATTTAAAAAATGATATCTTAAAGTTTCATTTCTTTTTTGCTAGATGAATTAATTCAGTACAAATCTTAAAAATATGGAAATGGAATTTTGTTGCATAAGAAAAATGACTTGCCTGACTGGGATTCAAACCCAATATTCCCCCAAATGAAAGGCCGAGATGCTTCCACTCTGCCATGAAAATCACCAAATTTTATAACATTTATTTATTGAATACAATATACGCTTTTTTTCATCAAAAAATTCAAAAGCCAACTGAAGATTCTTCTTCAGTTATGGCCTTAGAAGTCTTTGGTGGTGTAAATTGAAATTTTTTTGGTTTTGAGGCTTGGGTTCATAAAGTAGTCAACAGGATAGAAAAAATCCTGAATTTCTGGTATTCCAGATGACATTAGTTACTTTATAAAATATAATTAATTATAGAAGAAAAATTGTTTTTAATTTAGGGGTTCTATAACGTTCTACACTCTGTTGTTCACATTTTCTTGAGACACCCATCTTCAATATTTCTCATAGTTAAAAATAATGGCCTAATTAATATTTTACTAATATTTTCATCACAAACTGGACTACTTTTTCCATTTAAACATTGTCATTCAATAACTTCTGATGAAGTCTCCTAATAATACCAGAAGGTGGTATGTCAAGTAAATCAGCAATCAATGCATTATTCTTGGGCAAGTGGATTTGTGTCAAAATTGCTGACAAAATAAACAACACACATACTGGAATTCAGATAAATTACAACTGAGCTCAACATGGTTCCCAAATTAATCACACAAGACAAACTATAAACTGCAATTCATCCATCAGCTTAACAGTTCATACATAGAATATTAGTTAACAGTTTGAAACATATTAGAATGACCTTTTCCTTGATGGAACTGAGTATAAAGAAAAAGTATTATGTATATATATATATTGTGCAATATGTAATGTTTTGTAAATCATATATAGTTACTACTAATGTGCTTGCAGCCATAAGTAAGACTAGTCAACTCAGTACCTGGGGTCACAACTATCTGCATTCCAAAATTTGAGAGCCTCTGAGGGGTAATTTTGTGACGAAGATATTGGAAATTATATATTGAACATTTAACAGATGCTAAAAATTTTTAAATTTTTTGGCACTGAAGAACAGAGCTCAAATTTCAGCTTACATTTGAAGAATAGATGGTAACTTGCCAAGATTTTTTTCACGAATGAGTAATCTTAACATATGAAGATGTTAGTGGCCACAAAAAATCTTTCTGTACATAACTCCTGCCTATTTTGTTGGAAATATCTGAAAACAAACATTTTTTACTAAAAAAATACAAATACCCAACCTGAGAGAAACGCATAGTAATTTATTAGAATGTCAAGCACGGCAAACGTTCAACTGAATAATAAATCTCTTCATCATGCTAACAACTTAAAAGATTTTTATCTATTTTAAAATAAAACCTGAATAAGATGTGTTAAAAATTACCAGAATATTAGTTTACAAAGAAACCATGCGGAACATTGAAAGTCATTATTTTGAAGTCAGCCAACTAACATTATAGTAACGTGTTAACAAACAAATATAGTAATAAACATAAATTTCTTTGCTAAAATTTTTAAACAGTTTGATAATCTGAGGTTTGAGCTTTAGAATTTCTGGCACTACTTTAACAAACGACTTTAATTGTCATTTTTTCACTGGACTTGGTAAGTTCTGCAACTTTCAGTCAAATATTGTAAAATATCCTTCAATTCTACAAATGATCTGTGTCTACTATACTCAAGGTTTTGGTTCCATAAAGGAGTCGTCAGAATTGGCAAAGCACTGAATTTCTAGTACTCCAGATGACATTGGTCATCTGTTTAACAAGTATAGTAGGTATAATTTTATAACCTCATGTCAGTACTGCTCTGCAACGAATGATTAAATGATTTACTTACTTAAAATTCTGCATTACAGTAAATCAGGAACTAAGTTTTGAAATTCTATGTCAGACTTTAAAATAATATTTTTTATATTGAACACACGTTTTAAGTGGCATGCACATTTCAAGGTTGGTAGTTTCCACACTGAAAATATGGTTGATCTGAAGTGCAATAAAAAGCATATTTATGTATTTTCAACACTAAGAATATTGATACCAAACATTTGTTTCTTCTGGTTATTGTTTGACCTATTTTTATTCAAAAAAATAGTTTGTTAAACTATTTATTTATATTTTTACAGATTGTCATTTTATAATATGTAGACAATTGTCTACGTAAGTAATATGGGTAATAGGGCAGATAAGAATCAATGCTTAATTATGTTTTATTACTAAAATTTAATAGAAATGCATTACCAGTACCTCTTTTGAAAGATAAAGAAAAATCCAGATGAGTTTACATGAATAAAATTACAAAAGACCTGCTATTCTTGATCTCTTTGGGAATAAAAATAGATATGTAAACTTCTAAGGCCAACAAAGAGGTTTCAATTAACACAACTTGGCTGATGGTGTTTATTATTATCTAAAGCATTAAACAAGATGTAGTGTCTGATACATATGGGAACCAACTTTATTATTTCTATTATATAATAATCTCAGTTACAAATAAAATCATATTATGTAATAAATATATAACATAAAGACATTGCTTTTACTTTTATACAAATTTGAATACTAGATCATGAATACCTGTGTTTTTTTATGGTTGGGTTTCAATTAACTACACATCTCAGAAATGGTCGACCTGAGACTGTACAAAGACTACATTTACAATCATACATATCAACCTCATTCCTCCTGAAGTATATCATCTTCTGAAGTAATACCTTACACTGGTTCCGGAGGCTAAACAGAAAAAGAAAAAGTGTGTATGAAGCCAAAAAATAAACAAACAGATTTGAGATATGGTGTTAAAAGAAATGTTTGAAATGAGGCACAATAACACATACTGATATGAACTTGAAAGAAATTTCTATAGAAATCTTGTAAAAAAAAGGTACATGGCTGGTGGGCCAAAAAGGATCCAGTGTTAGTAAATTTGGTTTTAGAAAGAAATTTAGTGGGTAAACAGTAAAGATGGATGAAGTTTATAATGTGTGAAAGAGAAAGATGTGGATGTAAGATATTACGGTAAGATAGGGTGTAAAAGGATTTAAGGTAATGGAAAGAGAAATGCATCAAATCAAAAGGGGAAGATAAAGCCATTTGGACTGAGCTGGACATAGGCATAATAAAATGGTTCAGCAAGTAATATCACAAGTTTAAAATAATTTATAAACAGCCAATAATAAATACTATATTCTTATACACAAATATATAAATACTTTTCTGATAAACAAATAATATATAACACCTGATACTAAGAATTTATACATGTATATGTTTTTTTCTTTATGTGTAATTATAAGTTATTTATATCACAATTATTATAATGTATAAAACATATAAATATATATAAAATAATCTATAGTTATTTATTTAATAATAAAAATACAACAACAATATTACTATCTTCATATCTCATGTGTTTATATCTAAATACACACATCCAAGAATTACAGCACTGAAAAATACAAGTTGTGGTTTATAGTTATAAGATTAAAAAAAAAGTTTAAACAAACATTAAAAATACGTAAATCAGTTTTCAATACATCTTATTACATTTAACATTTAAACTGTGCTATTTTTAATGTTTTGTGATTGAAAAAACTGAAATAATGTTTTGGACAATTAGTAAACATAACTGATAAATCTTCATTTTTTTATTTTGATTAATCTTACTTTGCTGGTGTATTTATAATAACATATTTTAATAAAATTAAAATATTTTCTCAAATGGACTACAGTACTTCAAATTATTTTCAGAAATTAATTTTAAACTAAAATTCATATATTTTGAGCAAATCATTTATTCTAAGCAGCTAAATGTTTTATATAATTTGTATAAAGAAATGTATAATTTGTTTTATTCATATTTATTTATATACAACAAAATAAAAGATTTGGAACAATGATTTTTTTTTGGAAAATTGCTGAAGAAATCAAAGTAAGATGATCCTCCATATGGTGGCTCTGGATAAGTTGAAGAAATTCAACTGAAAAAAAGATGAGATAAACTCTACGCTGCACAACCAACCATAATTTTAACTATAGAGTGAACTACAGTTACTCCCCATGGTACTCAAATATTAATAACTTTTCAGAATAACTACTTCAGATGGTAATTGTAAATTAAAATCCACTGCTTCAACCAAAAATGTAGCTGGGATGAACAATTCTGAAAAGTCCGAACCAATGTGGATAAAGGAATCAGAGCCTTTTAGGAACCCTAAACTAAAATTAAAACTTAAACTCAAGTACTTTGTTCTAACTCTGAATATAAATTCTTTTTAAAAACAAAAATACTAGGTAAACAGAAAGTACTACTATTTACAAGAAACTTGGTACATTGAAAAAAACACAATAGGCTTGGAAAAACTACAGGATTTACAAAGGAAATTCAAGGAATAAAATAATGAAATGCATCCCACATTTAAGGAACAGCATCTTAGTAAACAAAAACATAAGATGTTACAAAACTACATTCCTTGTCAGAAAAATTTCTCTTCTAAAATAATAAGATTCAAGGACAAAAACTAAACCTTAATCAATACCACACCTCAATAAACAAAGACAGGAGAAATCTAGGCAACATTGAAGAATGTTTGATATTCCTGGAAAACAAAATTTATTAAGTTCAATAGATAACATCAAAATCTACTCAATGCACAAATTAAAAAACCAAGCCTTCAGAAAAATAAAGCAAGAGTTCCAAACACGCAAAAGGACAAAAAAAACAAACTAGGATTATTAGAATTGTGCAAAGAAACAAAAAAATATTTGACAACCTAAAAAACAAAAAAGCTCCTGGAGACTAGATAGCGGCAGAATTGTGGAAAGAATCAGGTGATCACTCAAGACAAAAAACTGAGAACCATAATAGAAAAAACTTGGCAAAAGATAAAATTCCCAATGTAAGGAAGAATGCACTAATACACCCATTACACAAACCAATGTAAAGAACTACAAAGAAATCTCATTTTATCAGCAACAATAAATCCTTCTCCAAAGCCTTTTTCTTTTCTTTTTTCTGTTTAGCCTTTTTAGATAATACTTCAGAGGATGAAGGAGGATGATATGTATGAGTGTAAATGAAGTGTGGTCTTGTACATTCTCAGTTCGACCAATCCTGAGATGTGTGGTTAATTGAAACCCAACCACCAAAGAACACCGGTATCCATGATCTAGCATTCAAATCCATGTAAAAATAACTGGCTTTACTAGGACTTGAACATTCTCCAAAGCCTGCCAAAAGAGAATTGAACTTATAATACATAAAACAGTAGGAGCATGTCAAAATGGATTTAATAAAGGTAGATCCTGTAAGATCAGATCCTAAATCTAAGAATAACAATTTACTTTAAAACGGTATATGAACTGGAGACATAACTTCTTAATTTAACATTTTAGAATTTGCTGTGGACCCTACAACCATTAATATAACTGAACATTGTCTTTTGAACACAAAATCTAAAGTGAAATTTATAGGTAAAATCTTCAAAGAATTTAAAATTAAAATGGGAGTTAAACAATAAAATGGGCTTTCCTCAATTCTCTTTGTGTTCTGGAGAAAATAATAACATTGTGGGAGAAGAAACTCCAAGAAAAATAATCAAATGATAAATCAAACTAGGCACCAAGAACACAGGAATTGGAATAAACTGCCTAATCTTTGCTGATGACATGACAATCTTTTTTGAAAACATAAGTAACAACAGAAAAAATTATTCCCCTAAAGAAAACCACAAAATAATCTGTTCTTAAGATATCCTTCAAAAAGACATAATTTATAACTAACATCAAAAACCCAAAAATCTCCTAACAACCAAATACGACAAAATCAAAAGTAGATAAATACAGAATACACATACCGACTGACCAAACATATCTACGACAACAGGAACCTCTCTATTGGTTAAAAAAAAATTAAACGCACTACAATATAGTAATCAATTTGAGAAGTGTAGATGCAAAATAATATGTTTTCTATGAAAACAGTAATAGAAAAGAAATCCTATAGAAAAATATTGGGCCCACTGAAAACAGAAAAGTACAAATATGGACATGGAAAAAACACTGGCCTCTATATAAATGAGAAAGAGGAAAAAAACGTCAGACCATCAGAAAAGCAGTCTGATTTAACTTTTAGTGATGAATTGGAATAAAGTAAATTTTTCAAATGTGTAATAACTTGGGCTAACATTTATATACAACTATTTCAAAATTTAACATTAAAAAAAATTAAGAAGAAATAATTTCCAAAGATACTGTAATCTTTATTTTCAATAATAATGATTATGAATATATTAAACAATAATTAACTAAAACTTTTATTAAAATAATTTAGGATAAAATGAATTTTTTTTTGTAAATTAAATATAATCTAGTCAAAACTTTTATTTCTATATCTTGTTTTGTTTGCACCTATTTCATTTAACATAGCACCAGTATTACCAACAAAACAGTAACCTAACTTATTCTTCTTACCATGATTCAATTAGTAATAACAGTATCCTACTGTTACTCACGCATAGAAGATAAAGAAACAATCATAATTCTAGTTTATAATACATATAAACTAGAAAAAAAAGTTAAGAATAGCTTTTTAGTTATATTCAGTCTCAGTTGGCTAGACACTGAAGGATATAAAATACAGAAATAAAGTGGTTTAGTTGAATTAACAAAGTGTGAACCAGTAACTAAATAAAAAATTATGGCAAATAAAGTAGTAAAAAATGATACAATAAACTGAATCATATATACATCACTAGCTAAACAATAAATATTCTCATTATGGAACACATAATTAAAATGTCAAATCTGAAAAATTTCTTTTGTACTGGATATCACAATTAATCACAAATCATATAAACAAATGTACAAATAATTCATGATAAATACAGATTATAAATTACTTATAGAAAATATAATTAAATTATAAAAATTTCAATGCTGTAAGTTCATCAAAATACAAATTCTAATATGTTCATTAAAATTAAACTGGTCATTTCACTGTCAAACTGAAAAGTGGTTGTCCTTTTTCACTATTATAAAATTGATATCTTATTTATTCTAAGAATTTATGCTAAAACGCAAACAAAAATAATTACTAATGCAAAATATTTATACATAATCTATAAAAGAAAAAAAAATCAGTTACCGCAATACAAGGGTGTAAGAAATTTTGGTTTTCTGTTCCAAGCTTTTTAAGAAATTTTAACTTCATAATAAAAGTCACCATTTTTAACCACATAAATAAAAGGAAAGGGTTTTCAATTCAAATTATATATATTTCCCCCCCCCCTTTTTTATGCATGCTTAAGCCGTACCCAATGGACCCACTTTCTAATAGTACTAATATACGTTTTTTCCACATACTCTAAATGTACGATATTTCTTTTACCAAAAATTTAGTTTACATTTAAAAATACTTGTTTTTTTAAAATTATTATTACTGTTTAAAAATTTTCACAAAAATTTAAGATAAACAAGCAGAACATATTCTGCATTCTGGAAAACATTCAATTAAGATAATTCTCTACATCCTTTATCTTATTTTGTTGTTGATATTACTTAATATTATTTGATGTTTTAGTTAAGTCCTGATGTCATTTTGGTATTCAAAATATTTTATAATAGAAATCAGAAAACATAAGGTGATAAAAAAAAAAAAAAAAAAATATATATATATATATGATACATATTTCTGACATTTCCAAGAGCTACAGAGTTTCTCCATGAAATCATGAAAATTTGGGGTAAAAAAAGAAGATATTCTGAACAATACATAGAGCCTTAGCCCACACTCAATAGTGGTTCTTTGTAGATTCTTAGCATTCTTTTTCTTAAACTTTATTGAAAATGGTTTTTATTTTCCCACACATTAAATTCAAATATAAAAACAAAATTTTAAATTAAATTTCTTTAAAGAGAATTAAATTGCTATAAAAAATAGTAACAAAAGTAAAGCTTTTATTTTAGTTTTTTACGTTTGTTTTGAAGTAAGCAAAAACTTCAGGGTTGGTAAGCTGTTAGTAAAAATTTTAAATTTGGTAGCAACTTCAAAAAGTTGAAATGTAAAGAATTTAAAAAAATTGAACTTTTGGTTTTTTAGATTTGTTTAATTTTTAAAAAGTAATTATTTTGTTTGTCTCAGAACTAATATTTTAATCAAATACCACATATTTAATAATAATAAAAATAAAAAAACACAAATCCATGAATTGTTATTTATGAGAGTATTTTCAATTTCACAATCATTCAATTCATTTCAGAAGAATGTGAATTTTGTTACAACCTTAATACAGAAAAAATATATATGACGTTTATAAAATTTATATGAAGAAATAAATCAACTAAAATAATAAACAGTTCTTTAATATTTAATTAAAACTAACTTAACCGATAAAGTTCATAGCTCAAATAAATATTTATTCAGTTTGACAATGAAGAAGTACATTATAAAAATAAATTTTCATAAACAAAAATAAGGACTTCTCATTAAAAAAGAAATACAGTAGAATTAATATAATTATTAAGTTGATAATAAATAAAAATAAATGAATTATCAAGTAGCTCATGCAACTTAAATGTTAAAGTCATGAAAAATCAGACAACAAAATCTCAGTACATAGTAAAATTAACTAAAACACAATAATTGTTAAATACAACATATATATACAAATTCCATATATAAAATCTATATTTATATAACTAAAACTAACACAAGATACATCAGTTTTAATTAATACTAATAAATTCTTAATTAAAAATACTTCAAAGTGATTACATTTAGTGTAATACAATAAATTATAAGTAAAACCAATTTTATATTGTTTATGTTCATAGTAACCAGACACAGTACATCATAAAAATAAATAACTAAATACCCTAATCTTAAGTTTTAAATAGGAATATTCATAAAAAAACTTTTAACTTCTCACCTCTTAAACTCATTTTTACCATTTTTTAATTATAATAATTAATCATATGTAACTGAATCAAGCCACTAAAATAAGATAACAATGTTGTACCTAATCAATTTAAAAATATCACTAAAAAAAAGTCAACAATAATTAAATCATATGCAGTAAAATCACCTTATTCGCAGGGGTTAAGAGACCGTAAAAATGCCGCAAACATAGAATGGAACTAATCTCATTTAAGAAAGAATGGTTAGGTTCTTTGTAAAATAAAAAAAAAATCATGTGTACTTACTTAGGGCGATGTTATTGATGAAATACAGATGGCAACATTAATTATAAGCACTGGTTTAATACAGTACATAAGTACACTTCACAAAAAATATTTAACGAAATACAGTATATTTCCTAATTTACTTGTAAGCACTTACCAAACTGTTTGATTTAAAAACTCACGACACTATGTACAGTACGTACTGTATTAGAAACCTTTATTACATATTCAAATCATTTGGTAATCGTCTTAAAAAGTCAAGAAAACAGCACTACAGTACTACACACACTAAAAATAAAATTACTGTAAAGGAAATTTACAAAACTAACCTACAGTAATTTGGATTGCATTTACAAAAATTTGTAATTTTTCCTTGTCTCACACTTGTTTCTAAAGCCGTGTGAAGTTCTGGGTATTCTTGCATAGCATCTTCAATTTTGCGCTTAAAGATTAAGCTTCTATTCAAAGATGGATCAGCAGCTATAAAAAACTGGATAAGATCATGAGATAGTTTAATGCCTTCAATAAGCATTTTGACATTTAATTGTTTTCCAGGGATCGTATCTATCACTCATTAAATCTTTTAATATTTTTATTTTTTAATGTCACTACATAATGTAATATATGCGACTGCATTTTAGCCGTGAATATAGAAAAGACATCACAAAATATAGCATTGCAAATAATGAAATCGTGAATATGGGAAGCATAAATAAGGAGATTTCACTGTATTACTTATAACCAACCGAAAAAATTTCACCAAAACCTACAACCATACGTCCACAAAAATTTGGGAAAATAAGTATTTCAATAAAGTACTGAAAATACCTTAATTATATAATTTTTATTTAACTTCTGTAAATAGATTTTAAAAATTTTATTGTTTATACAATAAAAATAAATAAAACCCATAAGAAAATAAAACTGCTGTTCAAATTAATTTATAAATCAAAATTAGTCATGGAAATCCCAAAAAGATTTGCACAAACAAAAGAAATTCTGCAAGCTATGTTGTTTTATACTTACTCTTAACAAATAAAAATTAAGGCATCTGGCTTCTTTCAGTAAAGGTTAAAAAAAAATTAAAATTAATTGTTTATAAATTATATTAATCAACTTTCATAACAAAACACTTATTCTAATTATACAAAATAAAATTAATAACCTTTACAAAAAAAAAAAAAAATAAAAATCTTTTAATCTAACAAAGATGCATACATCAGACCTGAATTATTATTAATTGGTTACTAAAAGAAGGTAAAATGTCATGAATAAACTGCCAAAATAAATTTGAAATAACAGAATATAATATATATATATATGTTGGTATTACAACTATGGTAAATCTTTAGAATGGCTGTTGACATAACTTAAATTCTGTATAAGTAACATCAAAGAAAAGCTTTTGTTAAATGATACATTAGGAGTACTTTTTGATTATTATGAACATAATTTCACAAATAAAATGGGCTATTAAAATAAAATATAACCACTGCATACAGATCACGATTATGTACTTCCACTATTGTATAAATAAATGAACTTCGTTACATCAGAATAGCAATAATAATCTCCACCACTAGTATTAACACATTACAAAGTTCAAAGAGCTTATTTAACATCAAAGTTATTATCTTTTGGCCTTGTAAACAAAACTGTTATTACTCAACAAAGTTTAGAACACCCAGTTGATGTGCAGAGTGGGGATGGATTAATCGACAGCTACTGGTTTTGTGCTACCTAAGACATTGTACTATATTCCCTCCATGATACTATTCAGAGTGCTAACACTACTTCAAATACCCCAGGCGGGTACATATATCTGTTTACGCTTTTGAAAATTTGACACAATTTTTATTTATTTAATATTACACAAAGTATAACTATTCAAGTTTAATAAACTTTTATTAAGATACATTTTGTACAAATAAAAAGCAAAGCATTTAGACTTGATTTAAGAGACCATATAACAAAATGGTTGTATGAAAACTTAATAAATTTTTCCACTGGCACATACTGTGCTATTAGTCTGTACGATGATGGAAATAAACAAAAGACCAGGAAACTTTTAACATTAATGAACCAATATTACTATAGTTACTTCTTTTTTTGCAAAATATGAATGTAATGTAGGTGAATTTATCAACATAAAACCTGTTTACAAGTAAATAAAAATGTTTAATTAAATGTTCAATTTTATTTAAACAATCATTTTGTCCCAATAACCAATCATGCACAGAATGCTCTATTGCAACATCATGTTTGAATTATTCTCTTCTAAAGCTTCTTTCAGCAAACCAAACACGTGGAAATCACACAGTGGCAAGTCTGGAATGTATAAGAGTTGATGTTCAAGAGGTATCCAATGAATTTATCATGAGTGAACTGCTGTATGCGATTGTGCATTGTCGTGCAGAATGAGGATGTTGGGAATTGGTTGTCAGCATCATTTGTTGTGTTAAGCAGCCTTGATATCATCCAACAACTGGCAGAAGTACACCTCATTTCCTCATGTAGGAAATATGCAGGAAATTAATCAGCAGCACAAATTTTGAGTCCCAAAACTTTTCCAGGTGACAAGTGTTTGGTCTTGATTGGTGCTCCCACCCCATTTTTCCATCACTCCACACTTATTCTCTTGCTTTTGCTTCCTAGGGTGTAATGGTGGACCCTCTTTTCATTGCAGATAACAAAATATTATGGTCCACAAATGCCTCTTATTCTTTCTCAAATGATTCAGAAGTCATTTCTCTGTGCCTTAGTGAGAAGAGACATGGAACCCACCTCACAGACACTTTGCTCAATCTAAAAGTGTCCAACAACACTGTATGCTCACTCTCAAAACTTATGCCCATCTCTGATGCAGTTTCAGCGATGGTTATGTGGTGGTCACCTTCAAAAAGGTCATGAATGGCCTGAACGCTGTCATCATTGACCCTGGGTTCATGGATGACATTTGTGACTTTTGTTTTCCACTGTATCACATCTCCTTCGACATTTTTTGGCCCAAACAAACACTTGAGTTTTTGACAGCGAAGCATCTCTGAACTGTCAAATCAAAATCAGAGGATGTGACACCTTTATTATGAAAAATCAGATTATAATTTAATGCACAACATACAATGGTATCTCCTGTTCAGAATTCTACAACTGATGTGGGAACATGACCTGCAGACGTAGGACTGTCTGGTTGCTCCCATCCATACATATCCAACTAACTATCTGCAGCATCCCATTACACAGTCTGCGTGGCAAAATTCCAGTTTATATTTGAATTATATATTTATAATTTTTTCAATTTCTCTTAATTTCTGTTTAATTTACCTTTCCTAATTTTTCTTAATTTAATGATTGTTTAACAATTGAAATATGTATTTAGTTTTTTAAATTTTAATGTTTGAAAGTGGTTTTTGATGAGCAGTGTTTACTTACAAATCTATTTTAATAATGCTTTAACACAACTCTGACTTTAAACATACTTAATCTAGGCACTGGTCTATAAATTAGTTCCTATTTTTTTATAATTATAATTTTAGTTTCAATATCTTAACCTTTTGCGGGTGGAAATACATGTATGGGCTACCTGTACATACGCTGGAGGGCGGAAAGCCATATATGAGTCTCTGAATGTGACCGGCTATCTGTCTTCGCGTAGTTACATATAAATTCCAAGATATAGCAGGAGATGTGTTCTTTCAATCATTTTGAATTCCTGATACAACGTGATTGGGAATCCATTTTACTTCAGTTATCAGATGAGTTCAATGACCATATGTAAGTAACATGATGCGTGCATTTTTTTGTGTTTTTCGCTCATTTTTAAGTAATTTGTTTACAAACTGTTCCTTCCAAAACTTCATTTTCGTCTTGCTTTGTTTGAATTCAAATAAAATGTTTAAGTCAAAAATTCAGAAGGAAATAAATAAAAATATTTATATTATTATTATTATAATAAAACCATATTATATTCCCTGCCTAGATGCACTACGTCTTCAAAATTGCTACTTTTATTATTTTACCATCAATATTACTACTGTTACTATTATTATTCAATGTCTTTTACAAGAAAAGAACTAAATGTAAAACATAACCAAAAGCATCACCTACAGTTTGCAAATTCTAGTGCACTCAGTAAGACTTGTGCCGTTTTCAAGCAAGCTTTTTCTTGCAAGATAATTAAACAGTGTTCCTTAACCAGATTAGTGGCAGAATTCAGCAAAAACACAAGGTATATGTTGTTTTTATGCACGAGTGCATGTTTTAAATTATTTTAAATAGTTTTTGCATTAACTTTTTTTTTGAAAATGTCTTCCGCGGACGGCTATAAAACATCGCCGCCCACAAAGGGTTAATTCAAACTGGTATTAACAAAACATATTTTCTATAAGTTTTTATATAAAATAATGGCTGCACTGTTCTTAATCGTAAAAAAAGTTAAAATATTAATATGTAACTGGAAAAAATATACATACTATTTTATTTGTCTATGTATGCAAAACATTTATAACTTAAGTCTAAATCCATTTCAAACATTTGCAAAATGTAACACTAAGAAAAGCACTGATGTCACTAATAAAGAAATATAAATACTTTTGTTCATGTTTCTGCCACATTGGTTTTCAAAAATTTCCTATGTGTTATTAATAGTAAGCTTTTCAACTGGCAAAAGAGCATGCTACAAAATCTGACAGATTTAGTAGAGAAATACCATCCCAAGATCCTAATCATGCATTATCTTCTTTTTATTCATTAGTAAAGATAAAAAAAAATTTAAAGATCTTTTAGAAAGGTAATTGAATATGACCTTAACTGATAAGTAAACAGTTATTTATATTCTTAATGTTATGTAACATGTAAATGACATTTGTCAGAAAATGTTACATTACAAAAATTACCTAACAAATTACATAATATACAACTGACATAGTACAAAAAATAAATTATTTTCTTTAAAAATCTGTTGTTTTTTACAAGATTTTTGTTGAATTTTGATCTATTTACGACTTTCACAGAATTCAGGTCAACTGCCATTCTACTTTACGGTAAATATGTATAAAAAAATTCATAAAATGAAATCCAAAATATATTTGTGTATATTATTGAATTTTATAATGATGAATACAAATCTTGAAGTAGCAAAGTATAACAAATTTAGAAGGTGAAGTGAAAGTGCATGATGGTAACTAAGTGCAGGAAAGTAGTTTTAAATATATAATATAAAACAATAGTATTTACAAACATTAAATACAACTTAAAAGTAATACAAAATAGAAAGAATATTACACATGATAATATATATAAAATACTAATAGTTAGTAAAGGATTGTTTACAATTCGTATAATTTTAAAATAATGCTAAGAAAACTATTTTTTTAAATTGATAAACTATACAATTTACAGATAAATACTAAATGGAAGAGCTGTAACAAATAAGGAAAAAAAACAAATTTTGTATCACAACACAAAAAAAAAGGATACACTTAATAAATTTTTTATTATTTAGTTTTAACATAGTATCAATAAATCACAAATATCTCTGAGATGACTTTATCATAACATAAAGAATTATATTTTAAGTACATGTAACTTTTAAGTTCTCATTCTCAAGCTGAATGAGTATACAATCTGAAAAATCTTTTTTGTCTGTATTCACAGATATAAAATTACATTAAAAATAAAAATTGCATTACATTACTTTGAACACCTTTTTACCCCAAAAAATATAACAAAATTAATTCACACTAATATGCAACTTACATTTAAATAAAGTTTAGAATTTGAATTTTTATTTTAATAAAAACATTTACACAGTTGAAGATATTTAAATTACTTATAGCAAATTTACATATAGGGGCAATATTTTTAAAAAACAAAAAAAATTTTGAAAATGAAACATTTGTATTTTATTTTATTTTCTATTTTTTTAAACACAGAATACAAATATTTAGAGCTTTGTTAATCCAATTTCAGAGGATAGCAGACTGATTTCCCAGTCTGACAGTGCATCTTATACTGCCATGAATATTTTAAAAAGAAATGAGTGTCTGTTGACCTAAAGTGTATTCCTAGATGTTCTTCACAATTCATATTATAGGAATTGATATTTTAAAATATGCTACAGTATTTGAAAATTAAAAAAAAAATTAATCTGGACTGGATATAAAGAGAATGTTTATGAAACTTCTTCATATGACCTTCAAATAGAGTTGAATTTCTTAGTTTTTGTCTCGACATATTCAGGTCATACAACTTTAAAAAGTAAATGATTTTGGAGGACATGTGATTTTAACTGCTTCTCCAAGATTTCTCTTCGATTCTGTAGGTGAACAAGAAACTTATTTTTGACTATTTTTACAAGCTGTTATTTTCTACTTTAATGCATTATGTTATTTATTGCATTGCTTTTGTTAGAGACAAGAAACTTATTTTTGATTATTTTTACAAGCTGTTATTTTCTACTTTAATGTATTATGTTATTACATTACTTTTGTTAGAACAAATTTTAATTAAAAATTAAAACAAAAAATTCAATGGCAATTAAAATATAGATTTGAAAAATAAAAAATCAACAAAAAAACTTTTCACCCACATTTAATCATTGAAACAAATTAATAAAACAATTATATTCATATGGTTTAAAAATCAAGTAGTTTAGATAAAATTTTGGGTTGCTAGGTATAATAAATTATTTGTGTAGCACAAACAAAATAAATCAATTTAAAAATGCACCTCCTACAACATGATAATTATACTCAATGATCATAACATTAAACTAAATTTAAAAAAAAATTTCTTGTTTGTAACTTGGAAGTTTTTTGAAAACCAAATAATCTAACGTAATATATAAGTGAACATTTAGTAATTTATCGAAAAAAATAAATTTGAGCAAAAAGAGAGGTGCTTGCAGATTTTCAGATCATATACTTGGGTAGTGTTCACACCTGTAGTTTATATGTGCCAAGACCTGATTAACTTAAATTTGTAATCTTATTTAATACATATTTTTCTTCATACATAACAATAAATGCTAATTTTGTATGAACCTGCAATTATCATAATCATTAATTATATATAAAATTACATTATAAAAATTTGATTTTACAGAACATTTTGATTTTAATGAAATAAATAACTTCAGAGTAAGATCCATAATGTAAATAAATAGTCAAGAGAATGAACTTAAATACTGAAATAAAAGTTGACTGTGCATCAAACTTAAAAAATAATATATTTTGGAAAATTAAAATGAGATTAAATATTAATAAAATAAAGAAAAGACTAAAACTCTTTGATTTTTCAGACATAATGGGAAGTAAACTATATCTACATGACAGTCAGTGACATTACTGACTGTCATGGAGAATAACATAAGAAGAATATAAAATACACAAAGAAAAGATTCACTATAGATGTAATATGATCTTGGCAGACCAACTGATAAAATATAGATATGATGTAATCGAGCAAAAAAGGCTTTACAACATATTCCAATGTTGTTTATTCTTCCAAAATGGAAGAATTTGCATTTAACATGGTCATTTTTATTCTTATGAATATTACCCTTTAGCTATGAAAAAAATAAATTCACTAGTTATATGCCTATTAAAATGATAAATCGTTTTAATGGACAACATTATTTCCAGCAAAAATAAGAAATGTAAATGAAAGAAATGAATTAAATTATTTATAATTTTATTTTAATAATACTTAACTGCTGATTATTTGTTACCAAACTTTTAATTGATTGGTTTACTTTTAATTAATTCTGTATATTAAATTTTTTATCTTTTAAATAGTGATGTGTAGAGGGATTTCTCTTTAGATAGAGTAAACCTATTTCATTGTAAAATTAAACCAAAATCATATTAAAAGGTTAACTGTGAAGAAGTTATTTCTTAAGTTAAAATTTAAATTATAAAACTGTTTAAATATACATGTATAATCTAAGAAAGTAAAGATTGAGGGATTATTTGTTGTACATAATTATCTGTTTCATTCAAAAAGGGTATTAGTCTGTTCACAATTTTAAGATAAATATACTAATTTTTAGTAAAAATATATTTTATTTTTATCTATGATTTACCTTCTGAACAAAATAATTAATCGTGAAAAGTCATAAAATAGGAATCATTAATTTGACTAACTCAGGTGATAATGGAGACCTTCAATTAACTACGTAAGATCATCATAAGGTCATTCTCTCTGAAGCAGGTCCCTCATCACACCAATCTGTCTTCATTAACTTCTACATATAGCTAAATTTTTCAGGTCCTGATATTCTTCCATTTTGTTTAATATCATTTTTTAACGACCTATCTTCTTTGCATTTTCAAAGCTATTTTAATAAATCCTATAAAAAGTACAAGGATTAGAATTCTAAATTTATAAACATAATTAAGCTACAAGAAAGTTTAAAAAATAAGTTATATTTATAAAAGGTACTTTATCATACATGTATAGTGCATAAAAACAAAAAAAATTAAATACTGCAATCATAAAAATTACTGATAATGGATAAATATAATAAATAAAAAATTCTGAGTTAAGTGTGTTCAAAAATTTGTTTTATATATGTATATAGATAAATAACATTTTAATATTGCATTTATTTACACACACACACACACACACACACACACACACACCAAAATACATAAGGAAATATATTTTCCATTATTACATTTACTTAACACACATGCACTCACTCTTTAAATAACGCATAATGTTTAGAGAAGAAAAGATAAATTATGGTACTGTTGATTTAACATATGCTATTATTTTTATAATTAATGTTTTTTTTAATTAAAAATACTTATCTATTTAAACATCACAGTAATATATAAGACAAGTTTTTTTTCATAATATCTATAGTATATTAATATTAATAACATTGCAATATACACACAAGAATTAAAGGTTTTTATATTAGCTAAGTAACAAAACATGATACTAGAAATATAACAAAAAATATCAAATTATTTTTATTTTTAAAATCTATCTACAATTTTCTGAAATACAGAGTTTGGGAGGGGTAAAAAAATGTTCAAACTAAAAAAAATCAACCAAATATCTCTTGAGCTATACTACTGATTAAAAAAAAAACAACATTTTTGCTCATCTGAATACAATACTTTTACATACAATACACTTCTTGCTTTATATACTTCCTGCTATTATGAATCCAAATGGCACATCACTGTGACCTCTTAGTTCTGAGTAGTGGTGTAATATGTTAAGACATGTTTTCCTTTCTTGTCATGGAAATGGAATTGAGAAATATTGCACAATGATATGCCATTTCTTTCTGTGTTAAACTGACGATTCTGTGAAAACTTTCAGTAAGCATTAAGAGGCTCTTGGAAACGATGTTAAGTCAAGAGCACAAGTATTTTACAGGCATAAAATATTTTTTGAAGGCAGTACAAATTTTAAATACAAAGAACGCAACAGATGAACATTCATCTCATGGACAGAGGCCAAAATGCCAGGATATGTGAAATTTTGTATGATTTGATTGAAGATTGGAATAGTGAAAATTATTACAAAAAACATCTATCTAATAATATCTGAAGATCCGGGAATGAGAAAAATTTATTTGAAAGTTGTACCCAAAAATATCACAGAGCAACAGTGAGACTCACTGTTGAAAAGAAGGTAGCAGCTTATCTTTTAGAACAAATCTTTTAAAACAATGATTTGAAAATGACAAGGAACTCAAGGTTGTTGTTATAAACTGGTTCAATTCCCAGGTGGTGAACTTCTGACGGGTTAAAGAAAAAAGGTGCAGCATTACGATAAGTGCTTAGAACTAAATGGCAATTATGTGGAAAAGTGAAGTAGATATGTAATAAAGTAAAACTGCAAAAAAAAAACTTTTTCTCATGAGTTAGTTTTCTTTAATGATTAAAACGGCTCTTACTTTATGAATATGTGTTATACAAAAATAAAAAGATAAATATTTTTTTGTTGTGTTCAATTTTACACGGTTATTTATATTAGAAAAAAGTAACACATTGAAACTGGAACAAGAGATATGATTCATACAGTTATTATAAATAATGCATACATGTATTATAAATAATGTGTATGGCCACTGGATTAAAGAAATTAAAATATTTTAACATACCTCCCCTACAAGAATTTTTATTTTTATTAAGTACGTGATGTACTGTTCTATTTCTCTGTATATGAAACAGTATGGTTAATATTACTATTAACAAATATTTGAACACAAGTATCTATTAAGTGCAATTGCCTAAATGTATATGCATGCTTTTACCTGTAATATATTTTTTTATTAGTGATTTTTGAAAAATCTGAATTTCAGTTACAGAATATTCTGATCCAATAAGTCAATCTACCAATTTTTACAGCAAGTTTTAAGATTGTATTCAGTGAAAAAAAATTAATAACAATATTCTTAATAATCAAGACACATAACATTTAAACTAATATCTCTTATCTAATTTTTGTTTGAAAGAGGTCTAAAATTAATAAATCATATTAAAAATATTCAGATGTGGCTACAGGTTAGAACTTTAGCAAACAAATACTTTAATAATTTTAAATATTAAAGACATATTTTCAGTTTTGTGGTAGATAAATAAGGAAAGTGGATAGCAACTAAAAATAAATATCTAAGTATATTTTTACATTTGCCGATTTCCATGGCACAGTGGTAGCATCTTGGCCTTTTATCCGGAGATACTGGGTTTGAATCCCAGTCAGGTATGGCATTTTTCATGTGCCACAAAATTCTGTTTCCATATCCAAGCTTCAAGCTTATGTGGCAATATCATCAAGAGAAAATGAACATATCTAAATACATATATAAAAATACAAAAAAAAAAATTAAACATAGTGATATACGAACTTAATAATATCTAAACTTAATCTAGTATTAAAAAAAGATGCACACTAGTCAATTAAAAAAAAGAAAAGAAAAAATGCATAACAATTTAGTCCATAACAATTTAGTCCAATACCATGGCACAAAGTCAGTATACTGATTTGACAGCTGTTTAATTAATCACTTCCTGATTTTTTTTAAAAATATATTCTATCTATCTAAATATCATAAATAATCCAATTTAAATGCTTAAAAAAATTCATCTTTTAAGAAAATAACTAAAATTAAAAAAAAATGATGTGATAAAATTTGCTTATAATATTCATACTTAGAAAAAACTGCATTTCCATATTTTTATTGTATATCACTCAACACATTTCTGTTTATAAAATGAGTAATGATACAAATATTTTAATCACCTTTCAATAGAAAATAAATTAAAGAAATAACCACTTCATGTAAAAATCCTAGGTATCATATCATCAACCAAATTATTTACAATAAGAAAATTTTATCCTCATATCAAAAAAAGCAACAAATTATCAAACTAAACATTAAATTTTAAACAAAATAAGAAAACAAATTATACACTAATGTCTTAACATAGGCTTTTAATAACTAAAACATAAAAATATTTAAAAAAATTGGGCCAACTAGTTTAGTACATCTATAAAATTGAGTAAACACCAAACAGTTACGCAAAAATATAAAAATATATTATTTTGACAGAAAACAAAACTAAGAAATATTAAAGAATGTAATTTTACATTTTTTTTTTGTCAAAACTGATGAGTTATATAATAACAAATCAGAAGGGATTATTAACAGCAAATAATACTACGCATAAATCTTAATAAGAAATACTGGAATAAATTTATAACAATTCAAGAGATGGGAAAAAATACATTTTAATGATAAATATAGTACATACTATTAAAAATATACTAAGAACCACTCAAAATTATCTTTTTCAGTAAAAAATATGTAATCCTTATTCATTATAAAACCAGCACCAATTGAAGGGTTCCATTCCAAAACTATATTTTTCAAAACTGAGATGAAGACGTCAAAACGTTCTAAATACCACTGTAGATTTAATAAAACTACTAGTGCTTTTAGTGAATTATTTTTTGTGGCAATAACATAACGTTTGATGTACCTTTTGCAAAGAAGCTTTGTAACACCATAACATCATAAGTACCAGCTGTTTAACCATACGTTTACTTTGGATTGTACTTGTAACCAAAGAAGTGAGTAGTGTTTATTAACATGGAATTAGAAGAAAATAGTGTAATTATTAGAAAGATAGATGAAAATAACTGGAAGAGAAATACTGGTAAAAGAAAGAGAAATTCAGGAGAAATGTATACTGGTTAAATGAGATATTGTAGCTGCAAAAACTTCATCAATACTAGTAAGCTCTAACTTCAAATATCTTTTACATATTTTATAGAGAAGCAAAAGCTGTAGTAAAATAAAATACTGAAAAGTTTTGCTGATCTGACTTTATATATAAAATGTTAATCTCATATAAAGACCTGTTAGAAAAGATAACATTATTTTATTCAAGCCTAACCTAACTTTTTTCTTATCTTTCTAGGTCACTTATGGGTGCAAATTGCTCGTAAAAACATTACTCATGCGACACTAATAGATCTATTTAATAAATTTTATGAGTTACAACTATGATAAGTAACAAGGATTTCTGAAAGGCCTTGTTTGTCCCCTCTTATAAAACGACATAGACATGGACGTTATAAAAATGCAGCAAACAGTTACAGGCAAAGAAGATTTAAATATTTGTTACCTTTAAAGGGTTAATCAGAAATTCAAGTTTTCAAAAACACATTATGTAATACTTTCAAAATTACTCACAGGCATGTTTAAGATTTTAACAGAAAAAATTGTTTACGGTGTCATTATGTTAAAAGATAATCATGATGGTTTCAGAGTTAAAAAAGTAATGAATGGAAACCTAAGAATTTAGAACATATATCATATCCTACTGCTGAAACTCATAACAGTTGCAGTGATAATCCTAATAAAAAAATTCCTGTGTCCCGACTGAAGAATTGTTAAAAATCAGTAGCTATCATGTACTGAGATTTTTTAGGACAATATGAATTAATAGATATAAATCCATTTCGTGTTTTCCATCAGTGGTACTACACAGTTTTTTGTAAACATTTTAACCTAAGTTTTATGCACTCTAAAACAGACACATGTGATAAATGCAACCAACTGAAAATTAAAACTGACAAAGCTGAAATTGAACAGCCAAGCAGGCGGTCAAGACTGAACAAGAAAAACACCATCGCCGTGCTGAAATGGGTCAGGATGCAATGAAAGCAAACTCAGAAATGAGTAAAACAAATGAAGAAACATAAGTTGTCTTTTGACATGCAACAGCAACTCTTTCTGCCTCATTTAACCCATTTCAAAATGTTTTATAGCCAATTTGATGCATGGAACATAGTGGTGCATGTTGAAAACAAAAATATCAGAATAATGACCTTATTGCCTGAAACTTGTGGTGGGCATAGTTTAAGTGAAGTGGTAAGTTACTTATTCAATATGTTTACTTCTCACATTATTAGAGATACAGTAAAACCATTACCAAGAAAATTAGGTCTGTAGTCAGATAACTGCGCAGCACAAAATAAAAATCAATATGTTCCGTGTATTTTCTTACTCTAGTTGCTAAAGATTACTTTGATGAAATTGTCCATAAGTTTCCTGTTTGTGGTCATAAATTTTTGTCATGCGATAGAGACTTTGCTCTTTTTAAAAAAAAAGAAACATAAATCCTCATCTCAGGTAGCCAGAGACCTGAAAGGCTAATTGTTGCAGTTAAATCAGACAATCCATTTGTTATTTTTTTTTATTTTTTATTTTTTGGTTGTTTGTGGGCAAAAAACACCTGAGCATTATCATCGCCTGGTAGTTATTATTAAAAGGGTAATATAACTCGAAAATAATAAGCTATACAAGGTGTAAATGTAATATTAATCATATAATAAAAATGTACTAAAACAAGCCAAGAAGGCAAAATAAAACCCAAAACTAATATCACAGAGAAAGTGATAAAGAAATTATAAAAACTTACCTAACTCTGATGGGTTGTGCAAAAATCCCCACCCCGGATAGTAAAATTAAACACATAGAACTAAAAAATCAAATCGAAAATAAAGATTAAAATTATCAAAAAACTCTCCTTACAGAAAACATATATAAGTATATTACATTCTTTGCAGTAACCCAGTACTACGCAAAAAAACATTCGCTCCAAAACCCTGCCATCATTGCCCAAGACATCACGAATGCTGCTGGGTATATTTAACTGACGACGTAACGCCGCATAACATACGCAGTCCACGAGAATGTGGTGCACAGTCATGTGGCAGTTGCATCGTGTGCACAGGGGTGGGTCTCCTCCTGACAATAGATATTCGTGTGTGATCCTCGTATGCCCCAACCATAACCGGCAGAGGACCACTTCCTCACGATGAAGAGTTCCTGCAAGAGGGCCCACGGCAACACTGAGTCTTTAATCCGTCGAAGTTTACCATCGACGGCAGCCGTCCAGCCACTTTGCCACCTTGCTCGCAGTGATTGTTTTATATGATTAATAAAATCAAAGGTAGTAACTCGGGTGGTGAAAGGAGGCTGAATACACGCATCTTTCGCAGCAGAATAGGCCCTCTCATTACCAAGAATCCCAGCGTGGCTAGGGATCCAGCAAAACCTACCCCCTTGTTTCGTTTTCCTAACTCAGTGATTTTATCATAAATGCCAACGACGAAAGGATGTCCGGAATAAAGGTTTTCCAACGCCTGGAGAGCATTGTACGAGTCACTGCAAATAAGAATGTTCCTATATTTAGGGCCAACGATACTTAGAGCCCTATCCACAGTGAGTAGTTCCACGGTGAACATACTCGTAACACCGGGTAGGCCAAACATATAAGTCTGTTCATTGAAAATTGTTATTATTTAATCACCGCTATTCATGGACTGGAAAATGTTGTCCCAAGAGACTCTTGCAATTTCTGCTTTAAAAATATCTCAAGTTAGTGAACTAAAAATAGCAACTGAAATATCTGGATCATTGGGAGCTTGATTGGGCCATGCCAGTACAGCACCATGGGTTTACACTAATATTTTAAAGAAAGTAGTGGCAAAAGATTTTTCAAAAACTATAATCTGGTACAAGTTAATAATTCCGGGGGATTATCAGCAGCTACGAAATTGGAAATGAGCAATTTCCCATTCCTCAATAAGCCTGCAAAGAAATATGAAGATCTGCTGGCAACAGTATCAAATGTTGATTAAAAAAAGTTCTATTATTTCTAGCAGTGTTTGGTTGCAGTTTTTATTATTATTATTTAACTGCAGTTGTATTTGACATTCTAGTTGTATTGATATCCTAGTATTGTAGTCACTATATTATTGATTCACAATATTCATAATGGTATTTGCCAAGAAATCGATCAGTATTTTATTATTTATTATTTTGTAGAATCAAGAGTAAAATACTGGTTAAAAAGTTTTTTCATTACCAAATAAAAGTTGTGTATATGCCATTTTAGTTGTTATATTGAAAAGTTATTATTAGTTAAAAAGTTATGTCAAAGTTGTAAGCGAAGTTATTGGTATATATTTTAGTTGAACTGCAAAGTTTTTTTTTGTCATTCTAATGTCAGTTTTTATTAGTTTGGTGGTTACATTGTTGATTGGCGTCTAGTACCAAATTCAGTGACAAAAAAGAGTAAAAACATTTTGTGGATTCATGTAAGTTTTTCTTTTCTATTTCTATATATAAAAATAAAATGTGTAAAGAAACAGTATTTCTATTTTATTTTATGCTTGTTTATGATCTTATATTATTTAAGTTGTATGAAAATATGATTCAACAGGTTTTACATATTTTGCTTCTCCTGTAAAATTTCCATTTCTGGCACTTAAAACCTTTTGGAATGGAACACTTCAATTGGGCTGCGTAGACATCTGATGAAATCATAGCTAAATTTCATTTGAGTGATACTTATAGAAAACACAAATAATAAAATCTTGAATTGTAAATTTACACAAATATTTTTTTCTAATGTAGAAGTATCAAATAATCTGTTTTGATTTTTAAATTTATTACAATGCAATATGAAAAGTATAATGTAGTAGATGTATAGTAGTATAAAAAAAAACCAAGATGTAAGGCAAATAAGCTAGTTATCAATATTAAAATTTTTTCATTCCTAACCAAAATAATAAAAATAATAACTTTATTTTAACAAACTGCAACAGAAAACAGTCAAGCTTGTTTAAGGGGATTTGGATTAGTACAGACAGTGGTTATTATACCAGTTGATATTTTTAGAGTAAACTTCTGCTAAATCTTCTATGCATTTGAATAATTTTAATATCTACCCAGAAATACCTATTCTTAAATGGACTTTATAACAAGGTATACACTGAAATTCTAATTCTCAATTTGAGCCCTTATAGAATTATAACATTTATGCTTATTACAAAAACTTTAATTGTTTCAAATTTCTCAAAAGTTATTTATCAGAGAAAAAATACTCACAAGATTTTCAATGAAATCTGATTAAACGAATGGAATAAATTTAATATACTATATGTGATGAAACTGAATATATATTTTGTTACTTTTGTCAACGATTTCCCTCAATATTTGGAGAAAAATGTTAAAATCATTTCCTTTAGTTATTGGTGCAATAGTACCTAATCCATTATTTCTGATTTGAACTATATAAGGTTATGCACAATTCTGAATAAGATATTTATTTATTAAATTAATGTTGTTCATACATGTTATAGGTAAATGCATGACTCACAATAAGATAGTAACATAAGGGACGAAACAAAAAATACATAAATGTTTTCCTTGTATGCAGTATATAAAAATTGTAGCATTAAATTTATTTAGTAAATATAAATTAAAAAACTTTTTCTGTGGCATTATTTGATATTTAAATTATTCTACCAATGAATCTATGAATCTCAACCTAGAAAATCAACTGAACAGATAAGGTTTCCACCAGAGTTAGTCACATCCATAAAATATTTGAAATTCCATTCTTGAAGATGTAACAGAATGATTTTCTAGTACATTATATCACTATGTAAGAACATGCAATACACAATTTTTTCATAAAAGCAAAATAAAATACAAAATAACCCAGCTAATTCTGACTTCTGGATAATCTATCTGGACATATTTATGGAAAATCTGAATTTTAATTAATTTATTCAGGATGATAAGAGTATAAAATCTCTATACTTATAATTTGAAACTAAATCTTTCTCCTTTTAGAAATACAGCACAGTTTTTCCTTTAACCTATGGCTTCAGTAGTTATATTACCTTTTTTCTTCAATTTTTCTGAATGTACATGATGGAAAAACATCAAAAACCCTTGGTTTTTTTTATAAAGCAATTTACACATTTTAATTATCAATTTATTCTTGATCCATTATAATGTGTTTCTGTTAAATCAGATTTTCCAAAATTCAGACCAGGTATGATCCTGCAAATACTGGATTAACAGGGTTCTACTGAAACTGATATTTGACAATTAAAGAAATAGTTTTTTCTAATAAGCTAAGTTACTTAAATTTATTACATATAATTAATTTCTAAACCATTTAACTAACACAATAATTTAAAAAAATAAAATAAAGTAACTATATCCAACAAAGTGATGTAAATCAGAGTACTGGTTAAATTGCATAAATTTGTACTTAGTACACATGGAAATATTTAGTGATGTAAATTTTCAACAAAAATATTTGACTATTTGGTGCTGTTATATAGGCTGATCAGAAAATTCCTGAAATCTGACTGTAATGAAAAAAGTAGATAAATACGAACTGCCAGGATCAGTTATCTACAATATGTATCTTTTGTAATCCAATCTATCAAAAGTGCCACATTTATACAATTTCATTACTGTTTAAGCATGATTTTACTTGAGTTTATGTTACAGGTATAAAAGAGCTGAATGTAAATGAAATTTGTTCAAACTTGGCAAGAATGTACTGGAAATGAAAGACATCTAAACAAGAATTTCATAACTTTTTACTATTTATAGTGCTGTATAATCCTAAATATGCAGCAACTGCTTTAAAAAGAAATCAATGATAACAACTTCCCTTTAAAGTAGTAATATTACACCAAGAAATGCCTATCATGCACAGTTACACTAACAGAACTAATCATATTTTCCTAACAGCCAGCTCAACATGCAACAGCTTACTTTTCCCTCTAGAGATTTCATGTCTTTTGCATACCATTCTAGCTTCTTAGCAGTACTGGTCTCAAAAATGACAGAAATCTTTAGTCCAATTCAGACACCTATAACTTGTATTTAGTTGAAAACCAAAAATCAAGTAAAAGGGATGAAGATTTGATATAATTAATCAAAAGATGGTGGATAAGCCGATAAAGGACTTCTATGATGCTCACAGTCTTAAAAGAAATAATAGAATTGGTATGAACATTCCTATGAGAAAATATTTACTAAGTTTTAAATACATTACAGCTTTGTCTGGTAGCACCTCATAATGCAGTTTAACTTATTCTTTATTTTTAAATGCAGAGTGAAGTCAGGTTTTAATTTCATCCCCAAGAGACATGATCATGAATTGTCTCATGATTGTGCATAATTTAATGGACTGTAAAATCTTCAGACAGTTTCTGACAGTAAATTAGTGCCCTTATGATATAAAAAAATACATATAAACATACCTTTACACAAAAATTGCATGAAATAATTTACCGTAAGTAAAAATAAAAATCAAAACAAAATTCATTTACAATTTTAAAAATGAATACTGACAGAGAGACGCATACACACATTTATAAATATCATTTTAAAAATACACTTAGACCATGAAAAACATACTTCATATGATATAATCATTTAAATTATTTAAGTTTTATACTGTACATAACGGTAAATGATAGAGGACATTTTACATAATTAAAATAATTATTCTATACATAACATATACCTAACCATAAATTAAATATAACTATTAATTAACTGATTTAAACAGAATATAAATAATTATCTAGTTTCACTTTTGGAGGAGGTCTTGTAAATGGTGAAAACCATGCTATTGAAAAACGTCCAAAAACAGCTTGTATACTTTTCCACCTAGATTTTTTTACCCAACGAGCTTCTTCTTTCTTTAACTGTTCAATACCCTAAAAAGCAGAAATATTAAGTTAAAAATTATTCTAATAACGGCTTTTTACCAGTTAAAACAAAGGATCAGCAAAAGATTAGAAAAAAAATTTAATAATTTTTTTCTAGTGCTTACAAATGTCTACTTATGATACATAAAAACCTGACAAGTGGACTAATTTAATTTTAAAATTAGTTTTGTTAAAAAAATCAGCAATCTTAACAAATCATTAAGCATTAAGGCTAAATTATAAGTAGTATATGAAAGTATGATATATATATATACTCTAAATTTATCACACCGGTGGAGAATATTATCTCAGTAGATTTCAACCAATTGTGTTTGGATTTACATATTTTTTAAAAACTTTATTATTCTTCATTTTTTTTTATTTATCAACTCCTAACATTTTTCCAAAAGTCTGATTAAGAAAAGAATATTTTTTATATTTTTGTTGTGATGATTTGTTAAACATCTGACAAGTAAAATTAGCATCTGATTATTACTTTTATCAACCTCAATCAGAGATCAAAGGCAATCACTCAGGAAGCTGAGACAAGTGTCAAAGTCTTAAGTGTTTGTTGTGTTTTTTTAGTAGGCTCTCATTTCCCTATAAACTACTTCTTCTTTCTTAGACAAGTGCCAAAGGATTGGGTCAGCTATCCTGGAGCCTTAATGGAACTTGTAGCCAGCAGAGCAGCTGCTTTTTTATTGGAGCTTGGTGAGTTTGCAGATCTTTATATCTGTGGAATTGTCCAAGAACTCAGTTTTCTATCTGGAAATTGCAAAAAAAACTAGGAGCAGAAGTGCATCCAAATTTTATTCAAATTTTTAATCAATGAGACAAATGTTATTTTATTAAAGGCGTTAAAAAATATAAAAATGAAATTTGATGATTTAAGCATCCAAACCTCTTTTCTTTTTTAGAAAGTAATACTGATTAAAGTAATAATTATTGATTTAGAGAATAGTAAATAAGCTATTTAATTATGTATGAAAAAAATTAAATAATAACTTACAGTTTCATCATTCCAAATTGCTTGAAGTTGTGTTCCAAGCATTGCAGCTGTAAATATAGCAAATAAAAGCGCTTCAAATACAAGGAAGACTAGGAGAATTACAGTAGTAGGTGGTGAAAATGTAGAACAATCTTTCCATTCAACACGTATACACGTATAAAATTGATTACCAGCAAGAAATAAGGAATGCACTGAGATAGAAGCAATGTAAAACTGTAAACATACAATAAGAAAAAAATATAAATATAAAAATTTAATCTACTACATATAAAAAAAGAAGTATTAAAAATGAAATAATAAACCATCTTTAATACATGATGAGTCAAGCTTTTAAAACAGTTCCAATACGCAAATGGTACACAATAAAATAATTTCAAAAACAAATTAACTACTGTAAAAAAAAAAAAAGTAATTTTAATTTCATTAAACAATATTAATGTGTGGAGAAAGAACAGAGATTTTCTAGGATAATATTATAACATTTTATCAGATTTGTGTATTTTGAGGTTCTCATGTATAATACACCCCAAGAAGTGGTCTCACTTTTTTCAGTGCCCTTTAAAAGTATATGTCACAATTCCTTACACGTCCCTTTCCATTTAAAATTTCTAAGTTCCTCCATGAAGACTCATGAGTGCTTGGGCTGTGGGAGTCTCATACAATAAGATAAATTACTAAACTTTTTTTTGTGTTAATCTATTTACTCTTTTATAAGTAGAAAATAATTAATATAACAGTAATACTGTAATTTACTAACTATTTATTACTGTAATATTGTAAGATACTATATTTATAAATATAATTATATTTATACTAAAAAAAACACAAAAATACTGTCCATTTTTATAAATTGCAATGTACTACTTTAGATAAATTCAAGTTTTAATGAAAAAATTAATGCAGAAAAACATAAATACAGAGTCCAGTAGAAATATCTCCCTGATTTTTCACCACTGCTGGTGGACCGTTAATAGTACACGGCGTGGTGTCAGTTTGCCATTTTGTAGTGTATGTCTTGCCATGTTACATCCATGGCGGGGAGTGGTGAGCATTGTGCTACCTTTATTGAAATGTATTTTAAAAATTATATTCTGTTATCAAGATGCAGCAATTGTTTTGTTCACACTTCTTGCCAGAAGTGTTTTGTTCACACTTCTTGCCAGAAGTGTTTTGTTCACACTTCTTCTTACCAGATAAGAAGACAACCAAGTTGTGTCTAATTTTTTTTGAGCTACCAGTTCAGCTTTGAAGAAGATACCACCAAGTAGGCTACGTTCGAACACCTGAAAATATTGTAACAGTGAGACTGTAAGGAGAATTCTTCTCGACCTAAAAAGTTTTCATCCTTACAAAGTGATAGTCGTGCAGCAGTTAAATGAACATGACTGATTTAATCATATTGCTTCTTGCCAGGCTATTCTGGAAAATGTTCCATTGAACTCGATTGTGTTGTCAAGTGACGAAGCCCATTTTCAATTGAGTTGTGTTAACAAACAAAACTTTTGATTCTGGGCAGAAAATAGTTCCCTACAACTTCATGGGCATGTTACAGTTTGGTGTGCAGTTGCTGAATTTGGAATAATAGGGCTGTAAATTTTGAGTAGAAAGGCAATCAGTTACAGTAACTTCTGAACGTTATGCAAAAATGTTACGCGATTTCTTACTACTACCAAAAGTTAATGAACTTCGAAATCAAACCAAAAATTTATTGTTTCAACAAGATGGGCCACTACCCACACAGGCAATCAATGAATTGTCTCAGAGGAATGTTTGGGCTTTGCAGTCCTGTCCTCCCAGTATTTTTCATACGTTTCTGATCTCAGTGCCCTTATTGATGTTGAAAATGTTCATGTTGTGAGTTTCTTTCTTGTAAGTGGTGACATGAGCTTTTTTGTCCTTATATTTTTTTTTAGTTTTATCTCATCTGTGGTGTCTTTTGGTGTAAGACCAATTTTCTTCAAATCCTCTCTTATTTCTCTAACTAATTTGCATCCTGTCCAGGTATTTTTCGAGTAGAGATTGTACTCCACTAGCTGGTTCAGAAGTCTTGAATCTTGCATCCTCATGATGTGTCCAAAGAATCCTAGTTCTCTCTTATGCATGGTATCAGTGATGGGGTCTTAACTTTGTACACAACTTTTTTGGGCACCATTCACCATTGCAAGTCTTTCTGGGACCTTTTGTTGATGAAGGTTTTTCCAATTTTTTGTTTGATTTTCTGAAGCCTGTCACTCTTTGATTGTTCAATCCGCTGGAGGAGTGTTTCTACTGCATATGTGGTTTTTAGTTGTATGTACTGTTGTGTACATACACAGTACATGACATACAAAATATGTTACTGTGTTGTAGTGTCTTATTTTTGCATTATTGTGTAGTGTCTTATTTATTGATATACATTTTTTACTGTAGGTGCACCAGGTTAATTTTTGTGCTTTAGTTAGTTTGTTTGTTCTTGTTTGGATTGATGTTTTTTCATGTAGATTGTTTGTTATTATTTCTCACAAGTATTTAAATTGGGTTACTATTTTGACTTTATTACCATTTATGTTTACTTATTTTAATTCTGTTGGTTTTTGGGTCATAATTTCTGTCTTTTCGAATGATATTTTGAGGTCAATTTCATTTGCAATGTTTTGAAGTTCTAATATCTGTCTTTTAGCTTTGTCAATGTCATTTGCTAGCAGAATAATAGCCGTGAGAGTCCATTGCCTTAGAATAGTACTTTTTTGATCTCAAATGGTTCTGAGAGGTTTATTTAATAAAATTTAAATATTATAAATAAGAATGTATAAATTTAAAAACAAAAACATATTCATAAACAGAATTGCTACTCAGTTTTACTGCATCTTCTACCATAAGAGAAAAATATTAATAAAATAATGATTCCAATAAATATAACAGAAGAGGAAGAAACACTTCTTTAAAATAATAATTTAAGTTATTTTAAATAAATTAATTAAATAAAAATTTTAATTAAATAATTAATTAAATTAAATAGTTTTAATTAAATAATTTTAGTAATAAGTTATTCGAAGTTCGTGATTTTATAAATATAAAACAATTATAAATATTTATACAATATTTTTCTATAAATAGAGTAAATATGATTATACCAAATTTTTTGACTGAGAGGAAACTAAAATTCAGTCTTACCATAACTTCACTCAATTCCTTTAACAAGTAAAAGATAAAAATGAGAGCAAACACCGATTGTGATAATTATCATTACACAATAACAGTGTAAGCTATCAAGTTGGTTCAAACATACCAATTTAAGGTTTATTAAGATGCATAAAATAAGTAAATATTAATTTTGTAAATCAAGTATAAGACCCCCCAAAATGGAAGAAAAACTAACATTTTAATAACTGAAAAAAAAGTCATAAATCGCCAAAACAAGAGATAATAAATTATATTAACTTAGCATCAGTAGAAGATAGAGGTAAAATAACTTAGAGTTAAATAAATATCTGAGAAAACAGAAATAATAATATGAATGCTTATTTGGGAAAGTCTTACTAGACTTTTCATTGATAATTGGTTTATACTGGAATTTATAAAATACTGAATAACAACAAACATAGAAATAAACATGCTTTAATTAATTTTATTAAAGAAAAAAAGAACTTACAGTGAAAAGCACAAAATACTTCTGATTGTCTTCACCAACACAATTATTAACCCAAGGGCAATGATGATCCATCTTTCTAATACACCTGAAAAACAGGCAATTAAACAACTAATATAAAATTTAACTGAAAGATGACAAAATGTTCAGAATAAGTTACCTAAAATTTTTACTATTTGATCAGTTTTTTAAACGTAATTGTTATTACAAAAAACTCTTTAAACATGAGTGAGGGTCTTTTAATAATTAAAGAGATAAATGACAAAACAAGAAAAAGTATTTAATAAAATAAAATAAACTTTTTGGACTTTCATGTTGGCAACCCTGACAACAAAATAAGCTGTATGAAAAAATATCCATTTTTGTAACCTCTTTTGTTTATTTCAAAATGCCATATATGCTTGAAACATGTACTGTGGAAGAACAGTGTGCTATAAGATTTTAATTTTCTAAAGCTGTAAAACTGATTTGAAATTCACTCAAGGATATTAAAATAGTATGGTAAAAAGTGCATTATGCAAATTGTTATTAGTGGATTGAACAATTTAAATCTGGCAGAACAAGTGTCACAAATTTTCATTGCAGCAGAAGGCCAGAGGAAGTTTTGACTGACACTTTGTAAAATTTTATTAATGATGATGTTATTCACAAGGTCGGAACAATGATTATTTGGAACAACCATGTCCAATCAGCAGCGAGTACTATTGTAACATGCCAGAAAATAACGTGATGTCAAAATAAAGTAAGTGCTTAAATGCACAAATGTTAAAGATGAGGTGATGTGAAATGAGAAATAAACTAAAAGTGCACTGAAAATAAAAAATTAATATTAATATAAATCATACAGGAAACTGGGAAATAAAGGAGTAAATAATACTATAAACATCATGGAGAAGATTTTAAATTAATTAACAATGTACTTTGATTCATAAGAGAGGACTTAATTATATTTTGACATTGTATTTATTAGACCTGCATCAGATTTGCATGTAGATACAGAATCATCCTGGCAGACAACATTTATTACGGAATGTTAATCGTAATTAATGGAACAGACAAATCAGCTGAAAAAGATGAATGAGAACAATTATTATTAAACATAAATAAAAACAGGTCTGGGACAGAACCAGTAATGAATATAGTAATATGTGTCATCACTACCACAAATATTCAACATTGTGACATGCTAGAGATAAACTATTTTTAGTTTATACATTTAATCATTTCTGGTCAGTATATGCCAAAAAAGATTCTATATGTATCTTTACTCTTCATAAATTTTAAAAAGGGTTTTTACAAGCCAAATTTATATGTAGTGAGAAATTCTAAAAGCTTAGTTTCTCATTCATCTGCTTTTACCTATCCTATAATCTTTAATTACTTTCCTTCTCTTATTGAGGGTATTCCACTCTTCCAGTTCTATCAAATTAGCATTTACTTTACTCATATCATCAATTTCTTCATGTCTCTTCTATTCTAATAAAGCAGTTAGGTGTATAAATCTGAGTTACTATTACAAACTTCATCTTTAAATTTATCTTGATCATAAGAGATAAATATTAAAAAACAAGACTATTAAAAAAACATAGCTGATAGCTGTCACTGTTCTTTATTATAAGATAAAGAGCGTGCGGGTGACAATTTTATATTTAGTTACCTTTTTTCAAATTATTTATATATATATATATATAAACCTACAACAATTCTGATAAAATAAGGATTTAAAAAAACGATAAAAAGGATTTAAATATAATGAGGGTCAAACATCTAAATCGGTTCAGCCGTTGAGCTCCTATGGTTGAAGAAACATATATACATACATACAACCTAAATACCTTACACTTCTTTTTGGGCAGTCGTGTAATAATAAGGTCCATTTCTCAGTATATCACTTAATTTTTGTTCTGGTTTGGTTTCATCGTGATTTTGTATTATACTAGCAAATACCCAATTTGAATATTGGAAACTGGATGCAAAGATGTAATATTTCTGAATAAATGTGATCCATTATATAGAGAGTATACCTGATGCATGCAAAAGTTAACTTACTAACAAATATCCCGTATGAATTTTCAAAATTGGACGATTGTTTGTAGAGATATTATAAGAGCATCCTATTGCATCTTCCAAAACAGTGTCTCAGGGATATCTAATTTGTTACCAGTTGATGGTGATGATTTATCTAGCCTCGCATCATCTCACCATTCTGAACTCACACACAGTCCCCACCAAAAGCCCATAATTATTAAACAGAAATTTTAATAATTTATTTAATATTATTTTATTTAACATAAATTTAAGTCTATTATTTTTGTAATATTATTCATTTGATTGATTCGAATCATTTGGTACAAACTCAGTTCACACAGTGATAAAGGCTCAAAGTTCATTAATTCAATTCATTAAAGTTAGTGCTTCAACTGGCAAATCTTCACTATCACATATATACATGTAATGTATATAAATATACATTTTTATATAGTCTATGACACTCCCGGTAACTTAAGAATTACAACATGAGTCATACATCTAAATCAACTCAGCCACTGAGCAGCTACAGTGGAACAAACATGCATACATACCATAAATACATTACACTCCTTTTTGGGCAGTCAAAAACAATATTCTAATTATAATTTCCTGACCAAAAATCTTGTTTGTCTTCCTTTCACCTTACTAATTACTTGCTTTAACCTATTCATCTTTTATTTTAAATTACCAAACTGAAATTTTTTATTTAAACTCTGCTAACATTCCATAATCTGTCTCAAAAAATTTCATGTCCATTCACAGATTAGATCAAGAAATTATTTTACTTGAGAAGTAACATGTTCAATTAATAAAAAAAAAAGGAATGAGAAAAACTCATTACAAAAAAACAAACAGTTCTAGTGTTCGATTACAAATGAAATAAAGGCAAAAAATTGGTTGGAAAGACAAATTAAATTGATTGGAAGGATTAATTAAAGAATTATACCTGAATCAGAAAAAGACTATGAAAATAAAGAATGCACAAACCGAGTGGTTTGATCTAGAGAAATGATTAAAGCACGGATACTGCTTATCAGCTTGTTTAATATGTATGGCGAAGATATGATCAAATATGTTCTAGAGGAAGTTGAAGGGAAATTGTGTAGAGGAAGGGAAAAAATTCTACAAGTTCCCAGATGAAATGGATTTTTTAGGAAATGAAGCAAATATTATTCAACAGATACTAGTTATTCAAAAAAGAGTAAAAAATTGAACAAGTAAAACAGCATACATCTAGGTACCATGTTAACATAAGATTGCAAAGTAAATAAAAGCAGAACCTTAATGGCTATGGAAGCAATCAACAGAAATATATTATGTAATAAGATGGAGTTGGAATTCAAGAAATGTACTGTGAAATGCTATGTTTGGGATATACTTCTGTAGAGATGTGAAATGTGGAGATTTTAAATTTACTAGATTTTTGATAAAATTATATTTTTAGACTTTTATTTTTAATTAGTTCATCATTAAGGCAAAACATAAGTTGTACAGTTTCATTTTTTCTCTACTTTTATAAAAAATAATAATTTATACAGTGTGCAAACCACAGCTGTTTGCAAACTGATGGCCACAGTCTTTTGGGATTGGTTTGACAGATTGCTTATTGATTTCACGCTATGTGGAATGACTATAAATGCAGAAGCCTACTGTGAAACTCTAGTTAAGTTACAGAGCGCCATTCAAAATCAGCGACATGGGCAGCTGACTGACATGTCATCCAGCTGCACATAATGCACATCCACATGTTGCGGGTCCGACATGTGATTTACTGATAACATTTGGATGGAAAATTTACAATCACCAACCATATAGTCCAGACTTAGTTCCTTCTGTTTGCCATTTGTTAGAAACTGAAAGAATTTTTCAGTGGTAAACAATTCACAAGTGATCAACTTAAAAATGCTGTTAATCAGTGGCTATATGGACTGGGAGCAGAAGAACACAACGAGGGTATATTAAAGTCGGTGTATTGCTACAATGTTTTAATTCATGTGGCGATTATAGAGAAGTAGTATAAGGTATGTAGATTTTTTTTTTGGTCTTCAGTCATTTGACTGGTTTGATGCAGCTCTCCAAGATTCCCTATCTAGTGCTAGTAGTTTCATTTCAGTATACCCTCTACATCCTACATCCCTAACAATTTGTCTTACATATTCCAAACGTGGCCTGCCTACACAATGTTTTCCTTCTACCTGTCCTTCTAATATTAAAGCGACTATTCCAGGATGCCTTAGTATGTGGCCTATAAGTCTGTCTCTTCTTTTAACTATATTTTTCCAAATACTTCTTTCTTCATCTATTTGCCGCAATACCTCTTCATTTGTCACTTTATCCACCCATCTGATTTTTAACATTCTCCTATAGCACCACATTTCAAAAGCTTCTAATCTTTTCTTCTCAGATACTCCGATTGTCCAAGTTTCACTTCCATATAAAGCGACACACCAAACATATACTTTCAAAAATCATTTCCTGACATTTAAATTAATTTTTGATGAAAACAAATTATATTTCTTACTGAAGGCTCGTTTCGCTTGTCTATTTGAAGCTATTCGGCATTTTATATCGCTCCTGCTTCATCCATCTTTAGTAATTCTACTTCCCAAATAACAGAATTCTTCTACCTCCATAATCTTTTCTCCTCCTATTTTCACATTCAGTGGTCCATCTTTGTTATTTCTACTACATTTCATTACTTTTGTTTTGTTCTTGTTTATTTTCATGCGATAGTTCTTGCGTAGGACTTCATCTATGCCGTTCATTGTTTCTTCTAAATCCTTTTTACTCTCGGCTAGAATTACTATATCATCAGCAAATCGTAGCATCTTTATCTTTTCACCTTGTACTGTTACTCCGAATCTAAATTGTTCTTTAACATCATTAACTGCTAGTTCAATGTAAAGATTAAAAAGTATTGGAGATAGGGAACATCCTTGTCAGACTCCCTTTCTTATTACGGCTTCTTTCTTATGTTCTTCAATTGTTACTGTTGCTGTTTGGTTCCTGTACATGTTAGCAATTGTTCTTCTATCTCTGTATTTGAACCCTAATTTTTTTTAAATGCTGAACATTTTATTCCAGTCTAAGTTATCGAATGCCTTTTCTGGGTCTATAAACGCCAAGTATGTTGGTTTGTTTTACTTTAATCTTCCTTCTACTATTAATCTGAGGCCTAAAATTGCTTCCCTTGTCCCTGTACTTTTCCTGAAACCAAATTGGTCTTTTCCTAACACTTCTTCCACTCTCTTCTCAATTCTTCTGTATAGAATTCTAGTTAAGATTTTTGATGCATGACTAGTTAAACTAATTGTTCTGTATTCTTCACATTTATCTGCCCCTGCTTTCTTTGGTATCATGACTATAACACTTTTTTTGAAGTCTGACGGAAATTCCCCTTTTTCATAAATATTACACACCAGTTTCTATAATCGATCAATCGCTTCCTCACCTGCACTGTGCAGTAATTCTACAGGTATTCCGTCTATTCCAGGAGCCTTTCTGCCATTTAAATCTTTTAATGCTCTCTTAAATTCAGATCTCAGTATTGTTTCTCCCATTTCATCCTTTTCAACTTCCTCTTCTTCCTCTATAACACTATTTTCTAATTCATTTCCTCCGTATAACTCTTCAATATATTCCACCCATCTATCAACTTTACCTTTCGTATTATATATTGGTGTACCATCTTTGTTTAACACATTATTAGATTTTAATTTATGTACCCCAAAATTTTCCTTAACTTTCCTGTATGCTCTGTCTATTTTACCAATGTTCATTTCTCTTTCCACTTCTGAACACTTTTCTTTAATCCACTCTTCTTTCGCCAGTTTGCACTTCCTGTTTATAGCATTTCTTAATTGCCGATGGTTCCTTTTACTTTCTTCATCACTGGCATTCTTATATTTTCTACGTTCATCCATCAGCTGCAATATATCGTCTGAAACCCAAGGTTTTCTGCCAGTTCTCTTTATTCCGCCTAAGTTTGCTTCTGCTGATTTAAGAATTTCCTTTTTAACATTCTCCCATTCTTCTTCTACATTTTCTAACTTATCTTTTTTTACTCATACCTCTTGCGATGTCCTCCTCAAAAATCTTCTTTACCTCCTCTTCCTCAAGCTTCTCTAAATTCCACCGATTCATCTGACACCTTTTCTTCTGGCTTTTAAACCCCAATCTACATTTCATTATCACCAAATTATGGTCGCTATCAATGTCTGCTCCAGGGTAAGTTTTGCAGTAAACGAGTTGATTTCTAAATCTTTGCTTAACCATGATATAATCTATCTGATACCTTGCAGTATCGCCTGGCTTTTTCCAAGTGTATATTCTTCTATTATGATTTTTAAATTGGTAGTTGGCAATTACTAAATTATACTTTGTGCAAAACTCTATAAGTCGGTCCCCTCTTTCATTCCTTTTGCCCAGCCCGTATTCACCCACTATATTTCCTTCCTTGCCTTTTCCAATGCTTGCATTCTAATCTCCAACTATTATTAAATCTTCATCTCCTTTTACGTGTTTAATTGCTTCATCAATCTCTTCGTATACACACTCTACCTCATCATCACCATGGGCGCTTGTAGGCATATATTGTTAACAATCGTTGTCGGTTTAGGTTTTGATTTTATCCTCATTACAATGATTCTATCGCTATGCGTTTTGAAATACTCTATTCTCTTCCCTATCTTCTTGTTCATTATGAAACCTACTCCTACCTGCCCATTATTTGAAGCTGAGTTAATTATTCTAAAATTACCTGACCAAAAGTCGCCTTCCTCTTCCCACCGAACCTCACTAATTCCTACTACATCCACATTTATCCTATCCATTTTCCTTTTTAAATTTTCTAGCCTACCAACCTTTTTTTAAACTTCTAACATTCCACGCTCCAACTCGTAGAATGTTATTTTTTAACTTTCTGGTGACCCCTTCCTTAGCAGTCCCCACCCGGAGATCCGAACAGGGGACTAGTTTACCTCCGGAATATTTTACCAAGGAAGGCGCCTCCATTATTGTTGTGTGAAAATGCAGAGAGCCACATTTTCTTGGAAAAAAAGCAGCTGTAGTTTTCCATTGCTTTCAGCTGCGCAGTACTCGGAGGACTGAGTGATGTTGATATGGCCGTTTAAGTCATTGTGACTCACGCCCCTAACAACTACTGAAAGAGTTGCTGCCCTCTTTCAGGAATCATTCCTTAGTCTGGCTCTCAACAGATACCTCTCCGATATGGTTGCACCTTCGGTCCAGCTACTCTGTATCCCTGAGCACTGAAGCCCCCTCACCAACGGCAAGGTCTCATGATTCATAGAGGAGGGTATGTAGTTTAAGAGAAATAAAAAATATTTATAAAGTTTTCAGAACAAATTTTTTTACAATGAAACGGTCTTTACTTTAGAGATAACATCTCATAGTTGTTTACATATTTTGATTTTAGTTTTATTCTATTGTCAGCGTGAGTGATTCGGATGACCGGTGTCTATGTTCTCCCCTGTTTTCTCCTGAATTTCCTAAGTGGAAAGCAGATAAGGAGAAAAGGGCACAAAAGGCATATGAAAAAAAGATATTTTATGAAGAAGCAGAAACAGGTAAATTAGAATGAAGGAAAGGGACTATCAGTGAAAGGCAAGGGAGGCTAGGGAGAAAGAGCTTCAGGAAGCCAAAACGGCTAAGTTTCAAGAGGAAAAGGAGAACTTCTTGACCTAAGACAGGTCAGGAAGTTCAATTGAGGCAGGTCATTGAGGCTGACCCACCAGGTTGGTATAGTGGTGAATACGTCTTCCCAAATCAGCTGATTTGGAAGTCGAGGGTTCCAGCATTCAAGTCCTAGTCAATTATTTTTAAAGGATTTGAGTATTAGATCATGGATACCGGTGTTCTTTGGATGTGTGGTTTGGAAACCATACATCTCAGGAATGATCAAACTGAGACTGTACAAGACTACACTTCATTTACACTCATACATATCATCCTCATTCATCCTCTGAAGTATTATCTTAATGGTAATTACTGGAGGCTAAACAGGAAAAAGAAAGGTTGTTGAGGCTGTAGCTGCTGAAAAAAGCAGTAATGTATCCAATAGTGGATCTGTTGGTGCTGTCACTGGGGAAGGTGTGTCAGGTCGTAAACGACAGCAAGAGGAAACGTCTGAGAAAGCAGAAGCAGCTAGGAAACCTAAGGGAATGTTAATGAAGTGGCAACTGAAGAAAATGATTCTGATTTTGATGCTAGAATAGTAGTAGAGATATTCAGTACCTCTGTAGGTCCTGAGAAACAAAACTTAACCCTCCACAAAGGCCACAAAGGCTGAGGCTGCAACACTGCGAAAGTTGGAATCTCGATTAACTTCTGCTGACATAGTCTCTAATGAGGTTGTTAGCAAACTGGTGGGCATGTTCAATGGACTGTGTGTTGAGGACGAAGAATTTGCAATCTTAAAAATGTTAAAGAAAGAAGTGGAACATTCATACATTTGTGCATGTGTAAGCTTTGATTTTTAAATTTATTAAAAGTTACAGAGGAACAACCAACTTCAGGGATATATCAAGGGTTTCAGGGCTGGAATGCGTGAACGAGTGTCCGCTTCACCACCAACACTGCCACTTGTGAAGAAGCTTGCCTCTGATGTTGTAAAGTCTAAGCCTAAAATACTATTAATTGATAAATCTACAGATGTTACTTCTTCAGCCTTTAAAGGCCAGGTAATAAAGGACTTAGATGCCAGGAAGGAAGGCTTGTGCATTCTCAGTTTGAAAGAAAGGTGTCAGGATTGTAATGGATGATAGTGAGACTGAACAAAATATCAACGGAAATGAGAGGATTAATATTCAATAAAGACACCCTGTATGATTGTTTATGACATCCTGTGAGATTTAGGAGAGCAAGAGTTCATGGATGCGGTTCAGACTCAGAATACAAAATATTCAAAGGATGATTTAAAAAAATTGTTTCAAATAGTTTTTCATATAGGAAACTGCGATAGGCGTAATGTACATTACATAGTTGAATGTGACAAGCAGTTACATGCTGTTTTTCTAGGGAAGGATAGGTTATGTGTGTATTATGAATCTTGCACGATTAAGGATTATATTAGTGAGTTGGTGCTTCCAGTGCTCCGGATTAGGGCATATAGCCAAAGCATGTAAGGGCAAGGATCTCTGTTCCTAATGCAACAAGGAGGGATATTATGCAAAGGACTGTCCAATTAGGAAAGAAGGTGGTCCTCCTAATTGTGTTAATTGTTCCCATGTTGGGAAGCCTTCGTCTCATGACTGTAGGTCAGATGAATGTCCTGCATATAGGCAAGCAAGGGAGGTTTTGTGTAACAAGACTGACACCTAGACCTAGGTGATTGTATAGGGAGTTCAAAGTTCTTTTACATTTATGTTTTGTTCATAATTATGTTTCGTTAAGTTTCTATGTTTTTGTTAATGTGTGTTATCATACTGCTCGAGTTGTTTCCATTGTTTGTGTTGTCTCTGTTGCTGTCCCTGCTTCTTGCTTCATCATTTTCTTAGTTTTAATATTTTTATAGTTTTGTTATTTCGGTGTAGTTTTTTTTTACTTTGTTTGGCTACTTGTCTTCTTGTTAAGGTTTAGTTAGTTCTGTTGTTGCGTTTGTGTTTTTTGTTGTTTATTAATCAGATGGTGACTGCTGAACTCTAGAAAGGGTGATCAAAATATTGTTAAATCAAATCAATAATATTTTTTTTTTTATTAGCTATGTGAATGATCAAGCATTACAGTGTTAAAATTAAATATCAGTAGACAGCAGTCTACATCTTTTGTTTTAAATAATTCCTCATCAAACTATTTTTAGGGTTTTGAAATATACAATTTCATTGAAACTGATTCCAAGACAAAGAAATTCAGTAAGAAAGATCCTTTTTGTCTTTTAGAGAACAATGAATAAAAATTTATTGTCACATAACTTTTCACCATTAAAATTCTAAAATTTGTGTATGAATGAATGCAGCAGCAGAATGCACCAAAATACGGCTCGGACAACTTAATTGGAAAGATTATTTACTTTAGCCTTCAATATAAATTGATTATACAGAGAATCATAGCATTATTTTAACTAAACTATTATAGTGTGTGACAAAGGAATAAAATTGTATGTGAGGAGTATAAAATTAAACTCAATTAATAGAAAATAGGAAAAAGATCTATGAAAACTAAACATTAGACTTTCTAGGTTGATCTTTACACAATCAATCTGTAAAACAAAATTAATAAAAAAATAAAGTTAACATTTACAATACAAAATATGAGGAAAATGATAAGACTATGAAGAACGCATTACGCCAATCAAATTTTCCAAAAAATTATCTTTCAATATTTTGTCAGAGTTACACATTTTTGTTAGTCTCCATCAAGAGACTGGCTACCTGGATTTAAATTTTCCATCCTTTTGTTTTAATCTCAAATAAAATTATCAAATGATAAGCACAGCTTATCTTTATTTTCTACAATTATAATTTTTAAAACCTTAATGATAAGAATAAGACTGAAAAGTGTAAAACATAAATAAAAGGAGAACTACTGAAAAAATACTTAAAAACAAAGGATTCAAGTTAGTGAAAAATTACAAAAAGCACTCAAAGATAAAATGGAACATTATGGATATAAATATAAGTGGCAGAATAAGGATGAAGCTTAATGTAACATACTATTACAATTCCTTAATAACAATATTATATGAAATAGTTGTGTTTTCAAAACATAAATTTTTTGGTTCAATTTTTGTAATTCGTGGAACCGAGTTCAGAAATGTCTGTTTAGAGGTTCTGCACTGACCCATCGGGTTGGTCTAGTGGTTAACGTGTCTTCCCAAATCAGCTGATTTGGAAAGTCGAGAGTTACAGCGTTCAAGTCCTAGTAAAGCCAGTTATTTTTACACGGATTTGAATACTAGATCGTGGATACCGGTGTTCTTTGGTGGTTGGGTTTCAATTAACCACACTTCTCAGGAATGGTCGAACTGAGAATGTACAAGACTACACTTCATTTACACTCATACATATCATCCTCATTCATCTTCTGAAGAATTATCTAAACGGTAGTTACCGGAGGCTAAACAGGAAAAAGAGAGAGAGGTTCTGCACTGAACTTTAACATAATTGGTTTTTAATTTTTAATGTTTTTATTTAAGCTGGATTTTCATTATACACTACATGCATTATACATATATTATACACTGTAGGTTAAGCAATTATATTTGATTTTTTTCACTCACCAACACATATGATATCCATCCACACAGGTTTTATTCATGCTAATAAATTACTTATATAAAGTAGGTTTCAGTACCTAATTACTCAATCTCACCAGAATGTAAAAAATTCACTTTTATGGATTAACTTCCAACTATTTTAGGACAATAAATTTTATTTTTATAAAACAAAGAAAAAGAATTTTACAAATAAAACAGAACCAAAAAATATATCTTATTTTCAGGTTCACTGATTCTATATCACTACCCAAAGTTATAAACTGATAGGAATACTAATGCACTTCACATTAAAATCTGATTGTGGAATGTCTCGTTAAAGCAAACTGGAAAATGATGGGTGTGAAATAAAATAAAACACCAATGGCCAAAGTCATGTTCAATGAAACAGTTTCCAAAAATCATAAAATTTTTACAATGGGTATATACTATATGATGCTTTGGCCATTTCTGTTGTCAGTTTCAGTTACTAGTGTTGCTCTCACTAACAGTAACATCAGCTCATAACTTTTGTTGGAAGTTTGATCGAATTAGAAGGACACGTATTTACAAAGTTATCAAAAAGTGAGTTAGGTTTTAGTTATGTCTATTTATTTAGTAAACTGTTGTTGCATATTTTATAATGTTCAAGTATATTAAGAGTATTCCTTTTATTAAATGTATGTGAAATAATTATAAGTTTATGTGTATTTTGTTAGATTTAAAATTTGCATGTATGAGGTTGTTGAAAAATCTTAACTCATGTTGCTATTAACTGTTCATTAAATGTTTAAAGCATCCTACAAAAAATATAAATTTTATATTAGCTTGTTCCATATTTTAAAAATCCGACAATAAATACAAAAATACCTTCATAAAAACAGATATACAACACAAACCACTAACCCACATGGAATGAACTTTAGTTATGTTGTTCTCAAGGTTCTCTTGATAGGTTACAACCTCGTCCATGAGCAAGCATCACCAGTATTACTTTTATAGCCTTAGTCCTGGAACATTTTGTACAGAATGTGTATAGTTATTCCCAAAGTCCAGTGAAAAATATTTAAAAAAAAATTGTAGTGTAACATTTAGTAGTTTTTAGTACATTAGTAAAGCATCCAGTTTGGAGGGCAATTTTAATTTAAAAATTATGAATTGATTTCTGTGAAAGAAACAGGATTTAATTATGGTATAAACTTGAAAGAGATACCAAACCCTCCCCCACTTTTGTCCAATATAAAAGTCATTGAATATCACTCACTGATCATTAGTAATAAAATTATGTTTCATAGAGTTATCTTATTTCCATATTAACTAATAAACTGAACAAAATGTTCTAGTGGTATGGGTATCTGAATATAAATAAAAAAAAGTGACATATAATTTTGAGCTGATAAAAATATCTGTATTAAATTCATTTAAAGTAAAATAATAGAAATATAAAGAAATGTTTAGATTTTAGGAAAAGTAGGAGGTCTGGATTTAACCCGAGCCATCTCAGCCTCAGTGTGGCTTTTTGTGTAATCTTTGGGTAGTTTTACAAACCAAAATGCCACAATACTATATTCCAACAAAGAAGCAACAATCTTGCTCACCACGAAGTGGAATAGTACCAAGGAACAATTTCACTCTATCAAATTGCATTGCTGATAATAATACAATCCCGTCCACAAAGAAGGGCTGAAGGATTATGTAATGGGTAAGAAAAATTATGAAGAATTCACAGAGGAAATGCCACTGATGAGAACAGATCAATAGGCAACTTACTATTTTACCACGTGTCAAATATCTAACATTCATTTATAATATTATTGATATATAAATATACATATAGATTATTACCTCTGACAAACAGAGCAATGGTGAGCTCTTTCAGGTTTAATGCTGCAACATTTTGGGCATTTAAAAATTACTTGTCCTTCTCTACAGCCCATCTGTTGAATCATTTCCTTAGTAGCATTTCCTTTAGGCACAGAACCCTAAAAAAGTTACGTTTATTAAAAGATCAGTAAAATAAATATAAATTAAAAAGTTATTAATACTGCATTAGTTTACCAAAAATTTCACAAAAAAACAAAAATGATACAATCAATAAACAAATATACCCCAGTTGGTTTTTAAAAATCAGAAGAGGGCTGGTTTTAAGTTCATGCTTCATTTTCAAATCAGTTTTCTGCAACTCGTCCGATTTTATTTCACTGCAATTCTATACTTAACAATTCTGGAAAATTAAAGGAAATTCCCTCTTTCTAATATATTTTCACTTTATACTTTATAAAATCCTGTATATAAAATTTCTATTTTCAATAAACAATTATAAAATGTTTTTTTCTCAGTTTTTGTATACTTTGAATGATTTTGGGCTAGCGGTTCTTTTATTATTCACCATTTTTCAAGTAGCTGTTACTTCAAGTCAGAAATGGTTCATTTGAAACTTTTTTACAAATTAATAATAAACTTGGTGAAGATTAAACAGCAAAAAGTGGGATATAGATACAAAACCAAAGAAAGATGGAGTAAAAAAAAAATTATAATTAATATTTTTTTAATGTAAAATTATTAAATGTGGTGTACAAAATGTCCAAGAAGTTCCTACAGCCCTAGACAAATATCGGCAGTGTATCGCTATATCAACCCAACCTGTATCATGACACATAACTGGTTTCTTATCCAACTCGCATACAAAATGTAGTTTTCAGAAAACTACATTACTAGCTTTCCCAGTACCCCTTCCTGCAATTAACTTGTAATTGTTTTGGAAGTTGTATAGTATTCAGTCCTCAGAAATAATTTATTTAATGTGGTTGGAGAATAGGGAATAGGGAATAATTATCAATACTCTCAAGGTCACACAGGACACTTGCTCACTCTTATTTCAGTTGCAGTAATGGATGATGTGAGCAGATTCAGTTAAGTATTGAAAATCAATTGATGACATTGGTTTGGGTATACAAAAGATGTTACACAGGGAAAACAATGCAGCAAACAATGAATACATTTCATAAATGATTTAACAGAGATGCGCCTAATAAACCAACAATGCTAATTGGAAGAAACATTCATTTGCTTCAGGTAGTATAAAAGACAGGCTATATAGTGGCAAAAGAAGATATAAGAGCCACCATTGCCAAATTGGTTGAGTAATCTAAAAATTTAATCTATTAATAAATAATAAGCCAAACTTAATATACCACAGTCAACAATGCATGATCATATTAAAAAAGTCTTGAATATGAAACCATTTTAACTAACTTTCATGAATGGATTATCAAATGGAGACGTGGAAAAGAGTGTTGCAGCCTGCCATGCTTTATTAGTATGATTTTCAACTGCGGTCCTGCACAACAGTTGTTTTCTGATGAACGTTCAATTTATCAGAGTTCGTGAATGAGAAATACGGTTTCTGGGCTAAAGAGAACCTTCATTTTGTATGCGAGCTGGAAAAAATCCACTACATGTCATGATATGAGCCGGGATGACATCACAGTTCAAAATGTTAATTTGTCTAGGGGTATGTCTCAGATATAATGCATATGATCAATCGATTTACCCATACAAAATTATGATAGACCAAATACCAATGCAAATTATAATACATACTCATTGAAAAGAATAAACAAAAAATACATAGTGCCTACACGTTCATTTTAAGATCAATTTCATTATGATATATCCAAATTATAAAATTACATGTGTATAATAATATGGCAACCATATTTTGTTTTTCTCTAATTGTAGAAAACAAAATATCAAAAGCATTTATTCAGCTAATGTACTGATTCTTACAAAGAAAATAATTTTACATATTCTTTTTTAATTAATAATTTGGCTAAAAAAAACTTTAGTCAGGTAGAAATTATAATGATTATAAAAATACGTCATATATAACATTCTGAATAAAGCATCAGAACATAAATTATAAATTGTGCATAGAGTGAACTTCTTTGTTACCAGCCAATATGAACAATAATGCATTAATCGTAAATAATCACACTAATCATTTTCTTTTATATATGCAGGAAATGATTTGATATTAATATGATATTCCATTTTTACTAGCAAATTCTCCTCCAAATAGAGGTTAAAAATGTACAATAATATTTAATTTTATACTTATACCATAATTTCCCTTTTTCACTATTAGGTCAGTTTGTTGTGTATTCTTGAGCAAATACCTTTTTAGTTCAGATTGTTAATAATTTTTACATTTTTAAATAATTTAAATTACTGTATCTTTTAATAATTTTCATAACATTTTAATGACATGGTTTAATGCAGAACATTTTTTGTTACAGTTCTGTACATAGTTATTTTCAAGTTTTGATAAATAATTTTAACAAATTATTTAAATTCCATTTAACACTGTAATTATTGTGTCTTTTGTGTTTTTAATATTATGGTACATATGTTTGGATCAATTCTTTCCCGTATTCAACTATATAATCTATTGAAGTTATCTATAATTTAACTTCACCAAAAAAGCATAGAAGATGAAGCAGCTCAGAAATAAAGATTATTTTAAATGTATACAAGAAAAAATCTCTTCTGGGGGGGGGCGGGGTCTTTTCACTGAAATTTTAAATAATACTGTAACTTAATCAGTATATCTCCAGCTTCTGTTTATAGACTAATAAAAAAATAAAAAGCTATGAACTTTCATGGTAAGCAACTTCAGACAAACTATCTTTTATAAGTTATTAAACATTTGAGCAGCATAGAAGGTACAGTTTATTAACACATAAAGAGGAAATTATTCCGTAGAGAAGAGAATATTTAGAAAAGATGAAATCTTACAGAAAGAAGAATGTAAAATTTATTACACAGACTTTCTTGGATCAATACTGGACTTAAAGCTTTACAGTTTGAAATTATAAAACCATCCAATATGCAAAACATGCATTTGTGACAGGCTGTAAACTAAAATAAACACTGTTCCAGCAAAGGAAAGAAATTAATAGTATTTCACATAGCAGGATTTATAGAAAAATGTGAATGGGTGTTTGAATCAAATAAAAATGATGATTACCATTACAAGATTAACTCAAAATCATTTGAAATTTATTTTTATAAAAAATTAAATATCTTGAAGGTGCTAATGATAATCCTGGCAACACTCTATCATTTGCACAAAGTTGAAATAACTCTTTTTTAAACTGGTCAACAGAAGAATAAAAGACTGGCTTCAGTCTAAAAATATAAACTTTGAAAAGATACACTGAAGATACAGTTAAAAACAGAGATTAAAATTTGATCAATATGTTGTTAAAGAAATGCCTGAAAAATAGAGCTATTACCACCATCATATTAGTAAGAACTTAATATCATGAAAGAGATTTGGACACAAGAAAAACGTTTTATCAGAAAAAATAATAAAACCATTAAAATTTCTGAAAACAAAAAATTCTGAATGATGGTATAATTCAAATTAGAACAGAAAAGAAGAAAAATTGTATAGATTTTGTTGACAATAAGGAAGAAAAAGATATGCGGAAACACAATGTACTGAAAATATTACAGAAAATTTTTAATGAATTTTGATGACAGTAATGACAGAACCAGTGTTACTATTTATTAACAGTAGTAACCTCAGACGTTCCTTCTGATTAAAATATAGCATTATTAGTTAGTAATAATGATATTTAGGAATAATAAAATGTTTTTAGAAAAGTAACCTTTTGTTAATTAAAACAAATTTCACAAATAAAAATAAAAATTGAAGCTTCGGTATTAAAAACACGAATAACTTGCAGTAAAATTTATATAATGTTCTTAGAAGTAGGCGGCAACAAATAACAATATCACATGCATTTCTTTATTCTCTGTTTCAGATTTTAATGAACTGACTTTGGTTCAATTAATGTACTTCACATTAACAAATACTATATTTTGAGTTAGATATCTCTGCTTTAACTCCTTAGAGATTGTAAATTTAAAAAATATATGTATACTGTAGGGTATTTGTTTACCCTAACATAAATAACTAAAAAATACAATAAAAGAAGTTAACATTAAATAAAAAAAGCCAAATTCAGTTATCTATCTAGTAAGCTGGAAAATGGAAAAATCAATAATGAGTGTGTTCTTTCATAATAAATATGTATAAATACTATTTAAAAGATAATTGCATTTTTTTTACTGGTGTTCAGAGTTATTTGAGATGTGAAGTTGGCATTATTGCATATCATAGGAACTAGCAAACACTCCCTTACAACCCATGTGTGTTTATGACAATTAGTTTTTGTAGTGCTAATTTAAAATAGGTGTTATTTGGTGCCTTCAGTGATTTTTGAGATGAGTAACTTACACAAATAAAGAGTTTCAGTGATATTTTATATTAAACTTAGTAAAAACTTTACTGAAACACATACAAAATGATTCAAGAGGCTTACAGGGAGACTCTCTCACAAAAAAAGTGCTATAGTGGTTTACGGGTTTTTTAAGTGTTCAACAGTTTAGTGAAGATGATGCTTGACACGGAAGTCCACTGACATCAATGGATACTTCACATTGTCAAAAAGAACAATTCAACGTAGTCAAATCAACATTTAGCAGATTAATGTCACAAAATCCTAACCAAAATATTAGTAATCCATCATCTCACTGCCAAGTTTGTTTCATATTTTTTGACACAAGAACAAAACAACAATTGTGTAGTTATCAAGAACTTTTGAATTATTCAAATGATTGGAACTTGTTAGACATGAATGCATGGGTAAGATATGCAGACAAATTCTCAGTCCTCACAATGAGTCAGAAAATTGTCATTGAGACTGAAAAAGCTATATAAAAGTTATTCATACACAAATTAAACAAACATTAACAAATGTTTTCATCAAAGGCACTGTTCAATATGAATTTCTAATGGCATTGCTGACTGTCATCAACCACTACTACTTCATCAAAGTGTGAGGAAGAAGAGACCTGAACTTTAACCTGATAACTTATAATTCCTTCATAACAAAAATGCCCAGTCGACACGTCGCTGCTAATTCACAAGTTTTGTACAACAAATTCACTCAGAGTAATCCCTCACTCACCATATTCAGCCTACCTTGCCGACTTTTTTTAATTTAAAAATTAAAACTGCTGTAAAAAGGACAGAGATTTGTGACAGTAGCGTCTACAAATAGAAAAGAAAGTCTAGAAAAAAAATTTGAAGAATGCCCTGAAAATGTTTTGAAAGGTGTGTTCCAGAGCTGCTTCTCAAAGTGAAGGGACATTGGGAAAAGTGTGTACAATGGGGAGGAGAGTATTCAAGGATAATAGTTTATAATGCTGTAAATAATCAATAACATTTTTTTAAGTTCAAGTATTTTTTGAACAACTCTCATAGATATATTAAAAAAATTTTTGAATTTACAAAAGGTATGTAAAGGTAATGTCAATTGATCGTATTTACTCAGTGTTGCGACATCGATAGAACGCCTTTGTTCAACAGCATTGAGGTAGATTTTAGAGGGTGGACTGTATGTGTTCATAAGTGATGAATGAAAAACACCTTGTTGATTACTGAAGGACTGTTTAATTGTACGCCGTCTTGGCGGTTTAAAATAATTTTGTAACATTACACTTGTAACTTATAACTTAATGTTAAGATAGCAAACATAAGCTAAATAAAACTTTAAGTAATGTTCATCCAAACAAGAATTGAGCGAGTTGCTATTTGAAACCTTGCACTTACTTCTCTGTTGTAGAGAATGTAAGTCGCTAGACCATGCCTTCCAAAAATCTCTTAGTAATGTTTGTGTAAGCTGCTACCTAGCAAGCTTATTTACGTTAATGCCTGAGAAATCATTTTAAAAATTAAAAAATGTCCAGGAATGAATGGAGCGGGATCAGTGGTGTCAGATAAAGGTAAACATAATGGTCTTGAATTAAAACATGCCTCTATTTAACAGATTAACAGTGTACATAATTCTTCATAGTTGAGAACAGAATTTCCCACGACTCTTCACAGGTGTAACTTCCTGCTCTTCACAGCAGCTTCCCATAAACCACCAAGCTTTAAGTAATTCTATTGCAGTTTCATAATTTCAGACATTACTGATAAGTTTTTTATTACATCAAGAGCATTGCCTCTTAAGAAATTTGTAAGGTAATAACATTTTTCAACATTAGAAAATTCTGCTCGGTTATGAACTAAACTATTAAAAAGATCAAAGAATTTATGGCATGCCTTGACATCACTGTGAAAGGACTCAATTTGTACAGGTTTTAAAGTAATTGGATTAGGTTTATTAATCACTTTAGTTGCATCAGTTACCTCGGAAATTTTGAAACAATTTTCTAATTTTTTATGTTTTAACTTAAGTTTATCAAAAAGGTTATAAGTGTCTCTGAGTTCAAGGTCTTTATCAGTTACAACTTGGTGCAATTCGATTGCCGATTGAACATCGAAAAATAGTTTTTTGTATTCTAACAGTTTATCAAACTTAATGGTAAATAGATCGTAATTGCCAGAATTAAGATCAGTTTTCAATGAATGTTTTTAATTTGGCTATACTATTCTTCACAATGCCTCGTTTTTTAATTAAATCCTTGTATTCCACTTTTATTGGAATAATACACAAAATAATATTAAATTTGAATGAAATAAAGTTATTATAAAATAAGGTTAAAAGATAATGCCATATACAGAAATATTGTTAAAGTATAGCCTACGTATAAAGTTGAATGAACTGGATTGGTTGTAAATATTATACAATACTGCTAGCATCTGCTGCATGCAGGTCAGCGAACAACAGAAAGATTGCCTGAGATATACGCGTCTGTTTTGTACAGTACAACAAAGGGAAACTTGTCCAAACTGGTATCAAGATTGGTACCTTATACCTGGCTAACTTTAGATACAATTTTAACTGTATTATAAAACATTGAAATATTTAACTATTGAAATAATCACAACCATTTAAAGGTTTCACTAATGTTAATTAAAATTGCACTTTTTAACATACACCCTTAATCTTTGATACACTTTTTATAAATAAATTATAAATACCATGTTGTTGACTTGGTTTGACCTTATCGAAACCCATTGATGAATGCTGTAGAGCGGCTAAGTTCGTGTCGTTAATACGACTTGACGATGAAATGTTGGTTAACAAAGTAGTTAATCCGGTAGGTACGGTGACTTATCCATCTGGTTGTTGAATGTGAAGACAAATGATCATAAAACGTGTAGACATTGGCTTGAATGATCCGGCTTCATCTGGCTCATCCAACCCGTGATGACCAAAAAACATGTATTGAATTCGGCGGCGTAACTATCCGCTTGATCAAAAAACGTGTTGCGATGTCAACAGGATGCCCTTGTTCAACAGCGTTGCGATAGATTTTAGAGCAAGGGTGGACTGTATGTGTTCATAAGTGATGAATGAAGAAACACCTTGTTGATTACTGAAGGATTGTTTAATTGTACGCCGTCTTGGCAGTTTAAAATAATTTTGTAACATAACACTTGTAACTTACAACTTAACTTTAAAGATAGCAAACATAAGCTAAATAAAACCTAAAGTAATGTTCATCTGACCAAGAACTGAGAGAATCTATCCGGACATGACCGCCTTGGGTCAGGTATGAGTGTAGATTGGTGTAAGGCGCTATATACAGTGCCTGAGGGAGCAGCTTGTGACGTAGAGTGGCGTGATGGTCTGGCGATCAAGTATGCTGTGGGCACCCTACTGCTAGGTTTCAGCACCCGATGGCAAGAGGGGGTGAAAACGTAACACTCAGATGTAAACAAAATCACTTACTTTTTACCAAAATGATGTTTGATGCAATCACAGAATAACATCATGTGCGCTACAAAATATACATGATAGAAACAAAACAACTACTCTAGTTACATTAAACAGAATGGACCAACATCTGAAAGTTCCAAACACCATGCAACTTAAAGAGAATGCAAGGGCTCTCAATTATTAATGCATCAGAGCTTGTTTAATAAATAATTATCCAAATGCAACCAGTGTATGTATGAATATTTAAAATAAATTTTAAAGATAAATACATACCGGATCAGTAAACATAGTACGGAGATGTGATGCAAAGGCGAGTAATGCTAGAGACTGGAAGATAAACATATTAAAGTAGCTATAAAAAGGATATGGACTTGGTAACAGCATAACCATCATAACAACAAACTCAGCATAAAGTATTAATAACCATGTTAATATAGCACATACCACTCCACATATGTCCTGAAAATAAGAAATAAAAAATAAGTAAATAATTGCAAATTGAAATCAGAAAACTACAATACATAAGTGGAGCAGATTTACTTTAGACAGCATTTGTCTTAAATGCTAGATCAAATTTAGTTTTTAGAAATTTTAAGGAAATAGAATCTGTATCTGGGCAGACTATAAATTATATGAAAAGTCATTACATATTTTCCCATTTCAAGCGAGGACTTACGATATAGGTCACAAAAGAAGAGGGTTGAAGATGACAGATGAAGATTCCTTTATTTATTAACTGCCTATTTAATCTGAAATTAAAAAATAAAATAAAAGTTGATAATAATAATATCTACTGAGCCTTGTTAGGTTCACTCATAATCTAATGTTTCTCAAAAGAAAATTTGTCATTCATAAACTGTCATTTATCAAGTGATTTTTCTGTTTGAAAATTTATTTCTTGCTTAGGTATAAATTTATTGAAAGCTTTCAAAGTTTTGAAATCATAACTGAATAATTTTTTTTCTATCTAAAGACTATTTCATATTCAAATGTAATTTTCAATAACTTTTTACATGAAATGATTTTTTGGGAAAATTATTTTCAATAAATATGAAACTATGTTATTCATGAAGTGAGTGACTGTTTAATAAAGAAAATATCTTACTATAGTTTCTGATTCACCTGAAAATCTGCCTTTACCTATGAAGATTTTACATATTAAATCTATTTCATGCAACAATACGTACAAAATAACAAACAAATTCCATTTAAGATTTATGAACTTTGGATTTAGTATAGAAAAGAGAGGAACAAAGATGTAGCCTGCCTCATTTATTTTTAGTTTGCATATGGAAGAAGCAATAAAAGAACTAAAAAAAAAATTGAGATTGGAGTAAGTCAATGAAAAAAAACAATAAAAATATTAATATTAAATATTTTAAAATATTTAAATTTTCTGTTTTGACTGAAACCAGAAATGAATTATAAGCAAAAAAAAAAAATGGATTAATAGCTCAGATGGAAATTTAATTTGGAAGTAACATGCAAAATAAAGATGATGAAATATGATAGGAAGAAGGATAAGGACTTAAATACTAAGACAGAATTAAATGAAATAAAACTTTCGGAAATTTGTGACTTAGTAACATAATAAAGAACAGATGAAGTAAAATATCAAAAAAGATGATTGCAACCTAGGAAAGCATTAATACATGAAAGAAATCTGCATAAAGATTTAGCAATTAGAAGGTAATTTTTTGAAATTTTTATATTATAGAACAGACTATTATAAAAGTTAAAACATACAGAGATAACAAATTTGATTCTAACAGAAAGTATAAAAGCTAAAGCAGTAAAAGAAGTTAAATACTACATAAAACAGATGATTAACCATGTAACAAACATGTTGCAACTATGAAACTTGCACAAATAGGAAGGTAAAGAAGATGTATATCAAACTTAAAATGTTTATGAATATTTTTAGACAAAATTGATGAAAAAGCTTATTAAGTGTTTCAAACTAAAACACTGAAGGCTCTAAGTAAATTAAAATTGTTTTTCTTCATCTTGAGGTAAAAAAGGTAGTTGCATCATGCTTTTAGTGCTGGCAACTTCACTACACACACTGATGAATTAGTGTATTACTTACTGAGGTTGTATTTTTACACAAAAATATGTTCTCTAACTATATATATATATATATATATATATATATATATATATATATATATTATCTCTATTTATAAAATTATATTAATAGTTATACAATTATCAAAATGTATTTTTATGGATGTAATTCAAAATTTGATTAAGACAACTGGAAACAGTAAAAACCCATCACATCATATCAATATTTTTTTTTATTTATTAAATAGTTGCACCGGTGTAAAATTCTTTTGTAGTATAATCTTGCTCATTATGCATTACAAAAGAAAATGATAAAACCAGTTTATCAGTTACTGGACATAAATAAGCAACTTTATTTCTAAATAATATTAAATAAAAATACAATCATATGGTAATATAAATAAATGACTCTGTATTACCTTAACACACCATAACCATCCTCCACAACATCTATTGTGACGATCAACTTCACGCCTAAATGGTTGTTCATATTCCATCCTATGCATCCAGTTTCTAGAGTTACCCACCTGCTGCATGATAAAGTGTTTGTTACATTACAATATCTGTAAAAAAAAGAAATTAAAATAAACTATTAAAAACTCCCTTGAACTTTAACTGTTATTTATGGTTGGTCTAAATTTATGCAAACACAACCTCTAAAAAAGTAAAACATTACAATGGGTATACATATGAAAATAACTTTTTAATGTCAAAAAAACAAAAAAATAAATAAATCCAAGCAAACAAGTTAAGACACTGGAATCTATAAAATAAAAAATATTAGCTGAATAAATTAAAATGTTCTAAATTTTCTATGTTGGTTAATTATAAACTAACATATAAATAATGTTTTGCTAAAATGAAGAATAAAGTTAACATATAATTGCAAAAGACTTCTATTTTTAAAATTAAAATAAAAAGTTAATGCGCGGCATTCACTGCGATTACCACTGAAGTAATCAATGTCAACAACATGTCTGAAACTGCATACAATGTTGTTCTTTTGATTAGGTTTTTTTGGTACGGACGATTGTTTTTGTTGGGTGAATTTTTTCTGGATACATTTTCAGACAACGGACACATTGTTTTCTGGGAACAACCTTATTGTCAGTGGCAATAAGATTCACATTCAACTGACTACTAGCTGTGTGTGTGCATAGACAGGCAACACACAGCACCTAAACAAGCACTTTGTGAATTTTTCATTCTTCCTTGATGAGTACTAGTGAATTATTTCTAGGTGCTGGCTCGTAGACTAGGAAAATTTTTCCTTCACCTTTGTTACCCCAACCCTTTCTCCAATCCTGAAATCCTTCTGGTTCTTTGCAAATCGGGTCCTTTCCCAACCCTTACCACCCCAAATTTTTTTTGACCCCAGATTCAACATAACCCTTTTTACCGAAGTGTGTGTGTGACATGCAAAGAAGTGGGGCATCTGTTAGGGGCCCGTCATTGCTGACTGCATAAACAGTGAATTGTGTCCAATTAAATGTAAACAGACATCCATTGATCCACGACTTGGTCTGGAGGGCTGTGGTGGCAAGTAGGATGGATTTTCTCCTCCTTCCTGAGCCAACAGGCGGGTCATGTTGGGAGAAAGCTGGTTCATGGACGATAATCAAGATACCGCAATTCGCAACCTCTCGGATAAATATGGCGTGCGGCATGTAACATGGGGGCATGGCTTCATCGTGGTGGAGTTGTCTGAGTACAGCATTGAGACTTAGATAAAAAAAACTCTAGAGGACCAGTTGTGCTAACAGGTGACCCGAATGTGGAGTACGCCGAATTGGGCAGTGTTAGATCAACCAGGAGGGGTTATTCTTTGGCCTCTGTCCTGGGGGGCACAGGCATGGAGGTTTTAAATGCTCTGAGAGTCCCCACCTTCATTGAAGAGGTAGTGGTTCAATGCTGGACATAATGGCAATCATGGAGAGTTGTTTGCATGAGTACAGTACTGGAGGATGAATTCTTGTTCGATTAACGGGTGATTATGTTCGGTTTGCAGCGGGACAGGCACATGGGTCCTCAGTGTGTCCCCTTCTGGAAATTCATGCCTGTTCAAACAGAGAAGGTAATGAGCGTGGCAGCAGCGGAGCTTGCTCCCCTTTGGGATAGATTGATGGACACATAGTGGGGCATGTGATTGGGGTAGACCACACCAGGGGTATTCCATTTTAATTTAACAAATGATCAGTGCATCACTATTTTTGATTTTGTTGATATTTTGTATATAATTATCCACCTTGTAGCGGTCAAAAAATATTTTTTATGTTTAAAAAAAATCTTTTTCTTCAGTAATAGACTATTTTCTAACTCGCCAACAGGTAAAAACAGACAGTTTCAAACTTTTACCATTTGTTGTAGCATTCTCATTTTACATCATACAGAGGGTCAAAAGGAGCTTTTTGGAAAGAGTAAAGATGTAACTCAAAATTCATTTTGTTACATAACCAAATCTTGTAATGTTTACTGAAGTTACGTTTACAAATTGTTGTTTTTTCAAATTTTGGGCCCAAGATATATAATGAAGGACTTACGGTAACAGGCCTATTTTTTACTTTTTAACTCTTAGGAATTAGTAATACTTATAAAAAAAAAAAATTCCCACCAAATCATAAGATTTTGAAAATGTCTCATTTTTTGAGCCCAAAAACCACACGTGGGACAGATGGCACAAATCTGAAATGTTTACTGCAGTAATTACTTTTTATATACCTTAAACATTAATGTCCTTGTGTTCCCGATACTAACGGTAATGTTTCTGATTCAGAAGTAGCCTGGACTTTCAGAATACATTTCTGACTTATTGGAGCACAACTATAAAAGATTCTTGTTTCTGAGACTGTTGTGATTACCTGATAACTTGAACTGAGATATTCTTCAGTCTCTTGAACATCTTTATTAGAGCAGAAAATAGATGTTATATTTTTATATTTACATTTTTGCCTCTGCAATAATTGTGCATTTCAAAAGGTGTAACAATTTGATTGTTGACTGTCCTTTGAAGGCTTGCTTTAGTCACAGTTCTTTTTACAGTTCCACCACTACCATCACATGGTCCTTTTCCATGGTATGAGGCAAAAAAATGCCATTCAGCTGCGATTTCAAAATGTTCTTGATAGTAACACAAATTTATGAAATATTTTTTTGTTTTTATACTGCGCTGAGGAACCATCAGAAAAATAAGTAAATTGTTTAACTTGTGGTAACAGTGTTTTTACTTTACTTATAGCTCGCTCTTGGAAGCAGAAGAATGATGTAGTATTGTACTTCAAGTACTCACTAATCACACAGTAGCCTTGACTTCGTCATTTTCCTTCTTTTTTAAAATACATGAGAAATGGATGTACTGTAGAATAAGTTTTTGGCCAGTGATTTGACTGGACTATGAAAATTTTGATGTGACTGGGCAGGAAAATTTTGAGAGAAGTCTCCCCATTACAATACATCCATCCTCCAACAAGTTTTACTTTTTAATGTTGAGGAAATTATCTTGTGAAGTACTCTTGAAATGGAAGAATTTGTGTAGTTAGTGCACAATGTTCAACAGAAACCTACTATTTGTGGATAATTTCAGAATCAAAACCATCTCAGCTGTCTTGCAGTAATCTGAGCACTTCATTAGTACCTGGACATTTTTCACACTGACAGCATGCATGTTTCATTTTCTATATCATATACCAACGTTTTATAATTGAATATCACTTTTACAGCAGATAACATGTGTTTTACAGTTTGGTGGATGACACACACACACACAAAATGAGTACCTGACCCACCAGCCAGAACACAAAATTTAGGTCTTAAATCAGTGAATTTTGAAAAACCTATTTTGAAATTATGTTTATCTTTGAAGACAGTGAACAAGTTTTTTAAGTTACATGAGATAAGCCTTTTTTGAATATTAATTTTCTTCCAGCTTGTCTTACAGAAACACAACCCTTCTTCCTGGACATCATTCGGCTGTGCTCATTCTGATATTCTGACACATTTAATAATATTTTCATCAATTATATGACTAGGTTTCTTTTTGACGATTTGTGGCAAAATTCCACTTGTAAATAATTGTTTGGATTGACGGGCTAAATACAGACTAAACTCATTTTGAATTTTTTGAATGCCCAAGCTGCTTGGTAATAAACTAAAAATATTAATTTTTCCGGGGCTGATGTAACTGTTTTCATTTTAATGATTAATTCTTTATATTCCCTACCTAAATCGGCATAATTTTGTGATAGTAAACTGGTTTCTTCTATAGAAATACTTAAATCAAAGAATTGTTTAATTTACTGGTATGTGACTCGACTAATTTTGTAACTTTATTTTTTAAAATTGGTTTCTTTGTGATACTTGATAATTTTTTAACCTTAATGTAGGAAATGTCAAGTGCTGAACAAGCTTTATTCACAGACTCGACTACAACACAGAGAGACTAAAATATATCTTGACATTCTGGTTCACTTTCTGTATCATCTTGTGGTTTTTGTATTTTGTTTAACATTTTGTATACAGTGCTCTGCCTAAAATTAATTTTAAGTTTAGATTGCTTGTTGAAAATAACAGATATTTCTGGAAGAAATCTATTAACCAGTTTAGCTAAATGGATTAGAGAAACTTTTCTCATTAATATGAAAATATTTATCTAAATATTCGGTTTTATGAAAAGTACAGATTTTTTTTGTTTTAGTACATTCACTTCTTAAAAATATCGATGTTATTTGTTGTTCAGGAAACTCTAAAATATCATCCAATACTAAAGATCTATTGTATGCCAATTTGTGACATACTGTTTCAGTGTATAAGCCAACTGAACACTCCATAATCTGTTTTTATGAAATGCAACGGTTAGCATAAATAACAACAGTTATTATAAATTATAAAACTACCAACTGCACCTTACTTTGTCTTATCCCAGTTTCTCTACAGCTAAAATAAAAATTTCTCTAATTAATAAAATAAAAAATAAAAGATATCGTATAAAAGAGAAGTTCACTGCTAAGAAAATTACTTTATAAAGAAGTTTACAATACCTAACCACAGAATTAATTAACACAAGCAACAGTACAACATATCACATTGAAATCAAAACAGTAACTAAGCCTTCTACAATGTTTACATTCAGGATTACGCAAACATTCATGTCCACGCATGTCTATTCATTTTTGTGTTTAAACATGAGTTTGTGTGTGTGTTTGAGCCATACTTTAAGTAACAAACTATCTACAATATAGGCTATCTCATAGATTTATGGGTCCTACATGAAAAAATACATGCTGTGAATTTTTTGGATATATTGTTCACAGTTATAAGGAATGGTGTTTTTAGCGGATTTGATGGCTTCATTACTTTGTCAACCCCTTTAAGTAATAAAATAAATTTTAAATGACTTTAAAGTACATAAATATTATTTATGTCTGTTAAAATTTCAAATTTTTGCCACCTGTCCCACATGTGGTTTTTGGGCCCCAAAAATGAGACAGTTACAAAATTTCATGATTTCGCGGCCACTTTTTTTAACAAAGAACACTCGGTAACAGTCCAATTTTTTTTTTAATAAGTACTACTAGTACCTAAGAGTTAAAAGGTAAAACAGGCCTGTTACTCTAAACACTTAATTATTTATTTTGGGCCAAATATTTGATAAAACAACAATTTGTAAAAGTAACTTCAGTAAATATTACAAAATTTGGTTATGTAACAAAATGAATTTTGAGTACATTAAAATGAAGTACCTCCATCTTTATTCTTTCCAAAAAGCCCTTTTTGACCTCTGTACGATGTAAAGCAAGAATGCTACAGCTCATGGAAAAAGTGATGAAAATGACTGTTTTCACCTGTAAGTAGTGTATTACTGAAAACTTTTTTAAAAATATAAAAAAAAACTTTTTTTGGCCACTACAGGGCGGGCAGTACACATACCAAACACATCATAAAAAATAACACACACACCAAATATCATAAACATCAAAAAATAGTGATGCAATAAAATTTGTTGAATTAGAATCGAATATCCTACCAGGGATGCGCAAAGAATTGTTCTACTGGTGGTCGGCCTCAACAGCCAACCTGAAGGTGGTGGTAATTTATACTAGGAGATGTCTTCAGCAAGCCAAAGGCCATCTGATTGATGAGCTGACAGAATGATATTGAAAGGCAAGAAGGGAGCTGAATGCCATGATTAAGCGGGTGAAGTCTGAGGCCTGGCACCAACTTCTGGAAGAACCTGACAACCCATGGGGGAGGGCTTACCAGATTGTCACAAAGAGGTTTAGTAGAACCCTCCCTCAGCTGACCAGGGCACAAGCCTTTCGAGCAGTGGCTGACCTATTCCCGTGTAGTGAGAATTGATTGCGTCCATGACAACGAATTCTCAATAGTTCTACTGGGCAACTCAAAAAATAAACATCGGGAAAAGTCCAGATCACGGCTGTGGTTGTCAGGATATTTGCTAAGGCTTATCCATGTATAATCCTTGATGCAATGAACCATGCGCTTCAGAGGTGTTGCTTTCCGGAGTGCTGGAAGCAGACCCGAGTGGTGCTCATCCCCAAAACGGGTTCTGACTGTGTGGAGGCTTCCAAATTCAGACCTATATGCCTACTCAATGTTATGGGTAAGCTATTCGAGCGGCTGTTGGGTGAGCGTATTCGTGCTGAGGTGGAATCGGCTGGTGGTTTCTCCCCCAACCAATATGGTTTTGTTCGGGGGAGATCAACCACCGATGTGGTCAGTCGAGTTCTGAAGTGAGCCAAAGACAGGGCGGCAAGCTCCTGCTGAGTGAGGATACCGCTGGTTGTCCTCCTCGATGTTAAGGGGGCCTTTAATAACTTGCCGTGGTCAGTCATCATAGACGCAATGCAGACACATGGGATCAATGAATATCTGATTGTCACTACCAACGACTATTTACATAATAGACCACGTGGTCCTCAACGCTGAAGAAGACTAGAAGATCTGGAAATGTTTGGGGAAGTTCCACAAGGCTCTGTTTTGGATCCGCTCCTGTGAGAGCCTTTTGAGTAGAACAGGGACGAGGAGGAAGATACGGCTAATGATACGGTTCGGCGTAGAAGTTATTGGTTTGCGGCAAGGGGAATGGGTCTTGCTCCCAACAAAACAATCACCATGGCTATGGTGGGAAGAAGAGTACTCTACGAATTGTCATCTCGGTTGATGGGGTGAAGGTCGCCACGTCGGGGTGTATTAAGACCCGGGTGTATTTACGTCGTTTAAGACCTCGGCATGAGGCTTAAACGATCTGGATTTTTTAACGCCCACCTATGCGAGGTCACGTCGAGAGCTAAATCAAAGATACTCACTCTAGGCCATCTGATGGAAAATTACTCGGGCACCAGGGAAAGGAAACGGAAGCTGATCTGGTAGTTGCGCTGTCCAGTATTTTATAAGCAGTATAAATGCCTGGATCGGGGTCTTTACCAGAAAGAGGTACATGAGGATGCTCTTCTCCCTCCAGAGAGGAGCAGCTATTAAGATTACCTTTGCCTGTCGAACTATATCGAGTCTGGCTATTGAGATGATAGCGGGTATAATCCCATTCAATTACACGCTGAACAAACGGCAAGAACATATGCTGGTATGACAAAACCTGAAGCCCATAGATTGTCCCTGGAGGAATGGCAAGCGATGTGGGACAATGCCCCCCACACAGAGCAACCTGGACGAGACGTCTGATTCCCAGGATTGAGCCGTGGGTCCGGAGGGGATTTGGCGAGGTAGACTACTACCTCGCCCACTTCCTTTCATGGCGGGTTCGCGTCCTTCCTCATAGATTCCGCCAGAGGGATGCCCCGGACTCCTTGTAATGTGGAGCCGAGGACACTCCTGAACACACTTTTTATGTGTACAACAGATGGGTGCATGTGAGACATCAGCTCAACCTGGAGGGTTTGAACCCGAAGAATAGCATATTGGTTTGCTTGGCATTTCTCCTGCCACCACCCCATTCGGTCACCCTAAAGCATAAGAACGAATGTCTGTGCCACAAACGGCTACTGAGCCTCAAAACAGTTTAGCAACCACTGTCCTAACTAGCTCCTAGAGATAACCTTTTAATTTAAAAATTTAATAATTATTACAATTAATTATTTTTTATTAATTAGATATTTATATAATTTATTTTTTACTTTTCAGTACATTTTATATTTGTTATTATATATATTTTTTTAAATTCTCAATTTGATTTAATTCTTATTTTTTACTTTTTAGAGGGTTTTCCTAATTTGTTTCCTTTTTTATTAATGTTAATATTAATATTAGTTAAATAAAAGCTTTTTTAAAAAATAATTTTTTATATGTAATCAAATATATTTTTATAATTTTTTTTTGTATTTTTTTTATGACTAAAAAAAGTAAAAATATTTATTTTTACACATCGAAGTTACATACGTGTATCAAATTTCAATCATTTTTATACGATAGATCAAAAGATATAGCAGTTGCAAGATTTGATTATTCCTAAAGCGAGTTAAATAAAAAGCTTTTAAAAACTAAAACTTACAACAAATAAAATGGATAAAATATTACTAGAAGCTTAAAATCAATATCAAATTGGGTAAAATATTAACACTTCATAAAAATAGCAACACCCGGTTTAAAACTTTCTTATTATTGTCTAGAATTTGAGAAATATTTCTCTGCAATTTAAATTTGCGATGCAACACTGCATAACATATGCAAAATTCTGTTAAAAGCGAAACCATTTTGACTCACTAAATAAGTGTTCCAAGGGGGTTTCTTGTCTACTTTACACTTGAATTTTTTATATTTAGCCCCTATGTTGTTAAAGTTGACGTTTTCAATATTTTAAAAATATTAATGATAGGTCGTAATTCAATGATAAATTAACCAATACCAGTAACCTAATACAATTTTGATTCAAAAATGCTTGTAAAACTTACCCAATCTAAGATTTCAATGAGCACCCTACATCTTTTTTCAAGAATTTATTTTTATTTTTATATTGGTTTATTTTTGTAAACACTATCAAAGAAAAAATAAATTGCAGCGAGATATTAATTATTCTTCAATGAAATAGTCTGTTTTTGTAGCAATGAAAATTTATTATTTGGTGTGGTTAACCAACAGCTATTATATCTCTTCTGATATTTCTCTTGAAATTGTGTGACAACGACCTGTCACTGTAGTTAATTCAAGTGATATCAACTGTCCCAGGACTTTGCAGATTGGTACCCACACTTTGTCTTATTGAGAATTTTGAAATGATGTACAGGATGTGCATGGTCTAGCTCAGAGGTTCCCAAACTTATTTTTCTCATAGACCACTTTCAAAATTTTCCTGGTTCCGGTGGACCCCCTGCAGCTACATTTCTACCATATTTCCAGTCGACGGAAAATGTGAAGATCAGATCTAACTATGAAAATTTGCGTTACGGCTGAGTTCCACGAACTAACAGCTTCCGAAAAAAAAGTGAGAATTGATTGGTTAATTTTTGATTGACTGTGCTGTGAGTGGATGTCAAAAAAGTAAAGTTGGCCAATAAAAAAATGCTTCCATCCAACTTTACATTTTTGATATCTACTCACAGCACAAGAAAGCAATCATTTCTCACTTATTTTATTTAGATAACTTCCCATTCAGAGTGGTAAAAAGCAAAAGAAAAATAGTATATTTTTTGTGTTGCATTTATTCAAATATGTAATCATTACACTATTAATTATTATTGTTATCATATTGCAATGTAATATAATAAAATTGTCGTAATATAATTAAAATTAAACATTAATAACGTAATGTAACTTCTACAATGACAATCACAAAATAGTTAAAAGTTTAATGGAAGGGATGTACTTGATGGATTGACAGCAAATTATCAATATTTGGCTTCAGTTTTGTTAGGAATAAGCGCAAATCTCCCCGTTCTGTGATATTAAATCTGCTCCTTTTTTTGATAAAAGGTTTGTAACGACACCAAAACTTTTTTCGACAAGATATGACGAGGGAAACGCTATCAAAAGCTTTCTCGCAATTCCCCACAGTCCAGGATATTTTTCTGGTATTTCTGCCTGCAGCCAAAATGTTTGATAACCTCTTTTAAATTTCACCTTCAGCTCCTCATTAGTGCTAAGCTCGAGTAGCTCCTCTTGTAATATCACATTCTCCACTTCCGTTTCATCAAATGGATTTATGATCCATGGTGGTATTTCCATCGTCAGAATATCTTCAAATCTGATTTTTAAGTCATCATGCAGGGCAATTAAATGTTGAACGTATATCTGAATATCCTCATCAAGGCATTCTACCTGTGACAAGTTTGAAAACTGGGAAAATACGCGCCGACTAATATTTTGCTTCATAAATTTCAATTTTCCAAGGAAAGCTGAAATTACACCCTTTGTTTTTATTAAATTGAGACTGTCCCCTTGTAATTGTAAGTTAATGTCATTAAATTTTTTGAACAAATCTGTCAAATACGCGATGTCAGCTTTCAAAGAGATCAGGTTTTCTTTTAAATCTGAATGTTTATCTTGCAGAAATTCTAAAACCGATTCAAAAAGTGAGTAAAATCTTGTTAAACATGCACCTTTCGACAACCAGCATACTTCAGTATGTAAGAGCAATCGTTGGAAGTCTTCATCATTTTCATCGCACAATTGGGCAAATAAACGCGTATTCAATGAATTGCTTCTTATCTTGTTAACAGCATTAATTACAAGTTGAAGCGATTGGTGCAATCAATCAGATTTTTCGCTACTAGGTGTTGTCGGTGGATGACAGTGAATTGCAGTTACCTCTGGTGTAATTCTTTTAAGATGGCTTATAAACCCACGATATCGCCCGACCATGGCAGGAGCTCCAACTGTTGCCACCGAAATAACGTTTGTAAATGGAATTGATTTTTCGTTTAAAAAATTCACTCAGGACATTAAATATCACTATGGAAATCAGATGAATTTTCGTGGACCCCCCTTACGAATTGTGAACCCCCATTTTTTGTCACGCCAACATAGACCCCCGTCGAGTCTCCCGTGGACCTCTGGAGGTCCACCTGGACCACTTTGGGAATCAATGGTCTAGCTGGTGGAAAAAATGAACCTGCACATCACCATTTTCGAGGCTATCTACCACTTCTATCCACTACTGATCGTCATACACACAAGCAATAGTCTTTTTCCTAAAGTGAAAGTGATACAATACTTGACACAGGATGGTCTTCATGGTCCTTGGAGTCTGAAGTAAAGTAACCATGACGTAAAGTCTGAAGTAAGGCATTATAAGATCTTACAATGCCTTCTGACACAGGGACATACTTGTGATAGCTTGTAATACCAACAACTCTTTCACAGCAGTCAAAATGGTTTTTTAGAGTTTCTGAAATCTTAGCTATCTCATTGGATTTAATAAAAAAAAATTCCTTTCGGCAAGCCTAAAGGCAGAGGTAGATTTCACCAGTGCTAAGTAGGGGAATAAAAAAATTTCCACCTTAAAATTAAGAAAAACTTCAAATTTACTAAATATGACAATGATTGCATGTGAAAAAAGTTTCACATGTTAAGCATACGACAAGCCCATCTTCTTACAATTACAGCAAAATTTTGGTCATCTCTTGCTGTAAGGGTTGGTCATATCAAAACTTTTTTCAAACAAAAGTTTTAGGTAATGTTTAGAGGACTAATGACCACTTTAAACTGATTCAGATCAAAACTTGTTTCAGACAAATGACCACTTTAAACCAATTAGATACGGTACCTATTAAGAGAGGTATGATTTTTTTTGTCTTTGAAACCCTATTTTTTGGTCTTTGAAACCCCATTTTTTTCACCCCCTGGGCCAATGGTTGGTGATATTAAAAAACTTTACTTAGATAAATTTTAGGCCATTATCCAAAAAATAATAAAAACTTTAACGAATTTGATATTTTACTTAACAAGAAAGTTATATCAACATTTTGTTTTTTCTAAAAAGCCCCCTCATTACCACCCCATGGTCCAATTTTTCCCATTAACAAACTCGACCGAGTTTTTGGGTCATTATATTTTATGTATCAATCTGAAAGTGACTGGCGCAATAATTACGGCAGTTATCGTGTCCATAAAAAAGTGAAATACATAATATATATATAAATTATATAAATATATTGGGGAAGTAAACTGATAATTTCAACCTTATCTTCTTTAGAGGCATGAACACATTTTTCTTTTAGTTTTAAAATAGGATCATCATATTTATGTGAAGAAGGCTGGGCTGGAATTTCATTTTCAGAAACTTCTGAGTCCCATCAGTTATTTGAAGCCAAAATTTGAATTTTTTTTTTAAATATAGTTTTCAAAAATTCATAAAAATTTAGCTTAAAAATATTCTAACATATACCTACATATAAAAAAATAATTCAAACTGTGTATGCCATCCCTGCCTCTTGAAAAAAATTACCAAAATGAAATTTGATTGACCCATTTACCACTTTTCCTAATCAGTAGTACATGGAATCTTGTTATTCTTCAATTTGGTTATGTTACTTTTCAGAGAACAAAAGTAACGAGATGTCTATGTCAGGTCACCAGCAACTGTTTGGTGATGGTGTCTTACAAGTAGGGCAATATATAACTTTCTGTTTGAAAATACAATCTTAATTAAGTAAAAAATCATATGTTAATAAATATTGTCATTAAAAAAAAATTATTTTAAAGAACTGTCAGGTTACATGAATACCTTTTATCTTCCCGTCATGAATACATGACAAATAAATATATTTTAGATAAGTTATTCACAATTTTCTGGCTACCTAGAATAATTTAAATATGTTGAAATCTTCTCCCTTTCCTACATAGTCAGTACTAAAATAGATCACAACAAAAATCGACAGCTTCTTATGGCGATTAATTTTTAAGTAGTTTATTAAAAATTGATTAAAGCAACTGGAGTTAGGCTTCAAAAAATCTTAAATAAACAAAAAAGAAAAAAGGAACGAAAAGTTGGAACACCTACTGAGCGATTTATTTTTATCCTTATTGGATTATAATATCTTGTAACAGAAAGTAAGTAAATTAAAACAAAATTCACACAAGAAGTTGACATTATACAGTACCTTTTTTAATTGCTGCTTATTATCACAACTAATTAAATAAGATAAAATACCAACTAAATTACAAACGACCTCATTATTAAAACTACTAAAAAATAAATTTCCGTAAACTGTCTTTATAACCTAACTTACCTGTGAAAATTGGGTTAAACAACTATCCTACTATCAAGAGAAGTGGAACTTTAACCGTATATCCATTTAACAATTAATATTATTAAAAATACATTTTAAGTGCATGATTACGATGTTTAAACATTAAAATAATAACAAACAAATAAACCAAACATCATCCCAATACCGTTGGTCGCAGGTTTCAGCTGATAAATAAAACTGGTAAATTTTGCTAAAAACATTCCCTTAACAGTTATATTAAAGGGAATTTTTTAGAGTTAATATCTTAAATTATACCATATGTTAGTCATTAAAAGTTTAAAAAATGTTAGATTTAGTATTTAAAAAAAAATAAAATGAAATTATTCTATCATTTCTTCATTAAATATAAAATTCCTTCATTCATTTGTACAACTCAAAAATAATAAATAAATAATGTAGTATTATAGATTAAGATACAATTAAATAAATAGTTTTAGCTTTAGAAAAAAATGTTTCATAGATTTAAGTTGGTGAAAAATGCTTTAAAAAGTTTGGTTTTCAATTTTCATTTGTTGGCTGAAATGGTAGCAGACCAACTCGCATCCAACGTGGAGCTGGTCGTTGGATCTTATGAGGGTTATAATTATAAGTTTTGCGTTACCGGTATTTAATTAATTTCACAAATTTGTTGTAACCATTTTAATATATTGCTGAACCTTAAGCTATATTCAAATCATTTTCTTAATTATTAGTTAATTTAATTATTTAATGGCTTCGCGAAATTATACGAAGTGTTAATAAATATAACCTCTTTTAAGTTAGTAGTACCTAGGTATTTTACAATTTTTTTAAAATTAATCAGGTAGTTCACTTCTTGGTGCTTTGATTCAGTTTTCGTATATAAAAATGCCGGTAAGTGGTTATTACAACTGTTTTTGAAATTAAATTTCGGATTAGATAATAAAAAAATAATTTTATTGTTTTTTTACATATTTTTTTACAATATTGTTAAATTGTTTATGAAAATTTAAAGTCTAGTCAGCTTGTCATGGGATCCTGTTCTTAAAATTTACTATTTTGAATATGCAAATAATAAAAAAGTTTGTTTTCTTTATGATATCATTTATTTAATATGGTTGAAAGCATATTCTCCATTTCTGGTAGTCTTGAGTGAGTAAAGACCTGATATTAGAGGTTTTGATTTCATTTGGAGATAAAAAAATCTATACAATTATACTCCACATCAGTTGGATACAGAAACTTGAAGCATCAATGTTTTTCTTGATTATCAATGTAAGTAGCTAAACATGTTGACCATTTTAAATGGGCCCTGCACTATAAATTTCAAGGCAAATAACGATTGTTTTAGACTTGTTTCATGCACTAAAATATATCACTTTTAATGCGACTAGTTTTTTCAAAATAGAAAAATATATTTTACTTAAGTCTAAAGAAGTGCTTGAAAACAGCTGGAAATTCACTCCTCGATCACCATTCAAATTGTGTTCAGGGAGTTAATTTAAAGGGTTGATATTTTACTCACTGTGTGCTTAGTTTTAATTTCTCTTCACAGTAAATTTTGTGTATTCTTCAAGTACGGATAGCTTTACTAGTGAATTAAAATTAAAATATTTTCACTTATTACATGAATATTTTGTTCTGAATAACAAGTAGTTTGTGGGTGAATAATAAATATATTATTAAATATGTTGAACAAAAAACATGTGCTAAATAGTTTGTTTTAAAGCTTGAAAACTTTTATTTAAGGAAAAGAGTGGTATGTGTGTATTTTGTTTACTTTAAAAGAATAGTGTTCATTAGTAAAATTTATAACTAGTATCAAAATAATGAAAAAGTAGGCTTGTTGTATAAAGCCATACAAAATATTGGTTTTTTATACTTAGCTGGATATAACAAGCTATTTTTAGTAATTTTAAGCAAATTACTGGAATGTGCAGCAAACTTCTATTGAAAGAAAAGATTATCAAAAAATGAAAAAAGTGGTTAGTGATGAATCAAACCCTGAAATTTTAATACTGCAGCTAATATTTTGAATTGTGATAGCATTTCAATAATTACAAAAAATCCAAACATATCACTGAATTTACACTTAAAAACTATTAGCAAATTCTAATAGTTAAAAAAATGTTCTCATCACATTCTATACTTAAAAGTTATGGTATAAGTCTTTAATTATGCCAGTTTGGGTTTATAGTAGTTCAGATTTTTTATATTCCATCATAATTCCATGTTAGATATCATTTAAAAATCCCAGTCAAAATCTCTTAAAATGCTGTGACAAACCCATAACTTTATATAACTAATCATATGTTGTACAATAACTTAAAAATACTATTACATTTTATCACATCAGAAATATTTACAACATTTTTAACATTTGAACAGTTTAGCTGTAGTATTTTCATTAATTTTTTTTAATTTTCCTACTCAAAGCCATTTAAAATGATACTGGAACAATGGCTTAAATAACAATAACTGACATACTGTTGTAAATACTAAAATATTCACATGATTAATTCAAATACTTCTTATATAGTTATAATCAATAATTCAATGTTAATAAATAGTATCAAATTGCATCCTAGTAGTCGAGTACATTTATTTGTGGAAATTAAATTTTCCACCAATTATTTTAGGTTTTCTCTATGTTTAAAATTTTACCAAAGTGTTTCAGAAATTTTAATTAAATTAAAAGCATAATTAAAATATTACAAATATAGAGAGGTATGTTTACCATCACTGATATAAAATTAACTATTATGCTGTTTCTACAATCTGTAGTTTTGATTTATTGCTCAAAGCATTACAACATTAAAAATGACGAGAAATCATAACTTTTATAGAATTACTATTTTTAATTATTAATAAAACAATAATTTATAAAATAGTGTACTGAGCAGAATGATTAAACATTCTCAATAGGAATAGCCAAAATTAAAAAAAAATTATTTTAGGAATAAGCATATGAATGTATTAAATATATAAATACATACAGACATATTTAAATTTAATTTGAATGATTGTGGTAAGAATAATGTTATTAAAAATGTAGTATTTGGTTCTGAAATAAGTATTAATAAAATAAATCCTGGTGACAAAAACAATTACATAACATTAGCAGTAAAATCCAGAAAATCAAAAGTAAATATTTGACTGCAAACCAGTTTCCAAAAATATTAATAAAAAAGTAATTTACCAATTAAAAAATAAATAAAATAATAATAATTGCATTATCTTAAAATCTGATAAAACCAACACCTGTCATTATGTATACTGAAAAATATAATACTCTGATGAAACAGTATGAATTAGAAAATAATTTCAAAGAAATAAATTGCCCCACTAATAAATTTCTAAAAATAATTAAAAGTTTAATAAAAAGTACCATAATATTATTAATTAGATTATAGCCATTTGAACTAAGAGCACCAAAATTGACAAGACTCCCAACAATACATAAACCTGGTATACGTATGCAACCTTTGATTGATTTCACAACTGCACATAGATAAAATACTTAGGATATAAATTAATTCAGATTATAAATACAATATAAAAAACAAATTTGAATTTGTAAATAAATTTAAAAAATTTAACAATTGGAGAAAAAACTAGGATGGTACATTATGATATTAGTAATATGTACGTTAGCATATCCATAGATAAAACAGTTCAAATAATAAAAAACAAATTAATATACAATAATGAAGACCTGTTGTTTATTGATAATATTACTATTGCTAGAAATATTTGCAGACAAAATTACTTTATACTTAATGATAAATATTATATTCAGAAAAATATTTTATTAGTGTGTTTTCCATTATCAGCTATCATGTCCAAGATTTATTCACAGGATTTTGAAGATAAAATTATTTATGGCATTATTCATACACATGATATCCTATTATGGACTAGGCATGTTGATGATGTTTTTGTAGATTATAATCCCATTATACACAATGACCTGGGATCCTGGGTTTGAATTTCATTCAGACCTAGCATTTTTATACGCTAAAAAATTTAATTTCCATCTACAAGTTTCATATCTTCTTTAGCGAATTAATTTATCAAGCAAAAAATAAACGAACTATTATTTGTTCCTCTTATTATCAATTTAACGATTCCATTAAGTTGTGATTTCATTTGTAACACACCATCAAAAGAAAGTCTTTGCTCTTGATTTACTAAATTTTACATCAATTTCTTTATTATGAATTTTCCAAAGTACTTGAAGAAAAAATCCTAGAAAATAAATTTAAAAACTTAACGATTAAAACTGTTACAAAACAAACAATCAGCATGATTTTAGGAAAACTTTCTATGAATATGCAGGTGTTCAAAAAGTAACCCACCGGGTTGGTCAAGTGGTTAACACGTCTTCCCAAATCAGCTGATTTGGAAGTCGAGAGTTACAGCGTTCAAGTCCTAGTAAAGCCAGTTATTTTTACATGGATTTGAATACTAGATCGTGGATACCGGTGTTCTTTGGTGGTTGGGTTTCAATTAACCACACATGGTCAAAGGAATGGTCGAAGTGAGAATGTACAAGACTACACTTCATTTACACTCATACATTTCATCCTCTGAAGAATTATCTAAGCAGTAGTTACCGGAGGCTAAACAGGGAAAAGAAAAAAAAAAGGTGTTGAAAAAGTGATACAACCTTATGTGAAAATGAGTAAGTTAGAATAGTTGTTGAAATTGGCCTCCATTATGCGATTCACAATGCAGTACGACGTTACATGGTCTCTCATGTTGTAACATTTGTTGATGAATTGTTGCGATACATTGTTCAATTTTGCTCTGCAATTCAGGAATGTCTATACAGAAAACTTTTTGTCTGTGCAGAAGAGATTCGTGTAGCTAATGTGGATTCTCCATACACGAAATGCGTGAATTCTGTGCATTTATATATACATCAAGGTGGATATGAAACACCAAAACCAATCATAGAGTTCTTCCCCATCTGGCTTTACAGTTGACATGAAATACTGATAGAAAGCTGCAAATTTTCTAGTGTCTGCAGGTAACTACTTGTGAACAACATGAATTCTATGCGGATGCATCTTTAAACACTTGTGCAATCCCGTCACTGGTGCAATGGCTTCACACAGACTTCTTGGGACTAACAATACGCAGCTTGCACTTCAACTTTTCTGGTGTTAGCTCTTTTGGTCGACCACTTTTGGCTGCATTTGCCACATTCCCTGTCTCTTGGAACTTATCGTACAGTCCCTGATGGAGGACTTGTTTGGTCCATCCACACCATACTTTTCTGTGAAGGTATTCCGGGTCTGGGCATAACTGGCACATCTAATCTATTGAGAGACAATTAATATTCTCTGCTGCATTGTATAACCAATTTTTCCTCAATTAAACCTGCAACAAAAGGAGGAAACATTCTTCCGTAAAGTTGTGTTACTTTTTGCATATTCTGTAGATAACAAAATTTCTCATTAACAATTCCAAAAGTTATTCACTAGAGATGGTTTGTAATACCTTCCTTTAAATATGGATAAAATTATGTGCTTTTCAGATAAACATAAAATAAGTTGATTGCTTACATAATAACAACATTGGTATTTCGTTTTTCATTGTGTGAAATTTCTGAGTATTTTATTAGACTTCTGTATTATTACATTACATTATTTAGTGTCATATTATACAGTAAATTATTTTACTGTCCAACAAAATCAAACCATACAGTTTTGCGTGAAACATGTTACAAAAAAAAAAAATATCATAAGTATTTTCCCAAAAGCCCATCATAACTATTAAACATTTTTTATACTCAGTATTTGAAATAACATATTAGTTGTACTCCTAATGGCTTCTTCAAAAATATCCAGTTTTCCTATTAAAATTTAAAAATTTTAATATATGTATCCGGTAATAACATATAAATGTGCTATGAACAGTTAAAAAAAATATTCATTATTCTTAAAAACGAACAATTTCTTCCTCTACAAAACAAGACAACAGAATTATTTTCATATAAGGGGTATTACATTTTAATTCAACAAATGATCAGTGCATCACTATTTTTGAGTTTGATGATATTTGGTATATGAACTACCTTCCTTGTAGTGGCCAAAAAATATTTTTTCATATTTTTAAAAAACCTTTTTCTTGAGTTATAGACTATTTTCTAACTCACGAACATGTAAAAACAGCCATTTTCATTGTAAGTTGTTCAATTCACTTTTACCTTATTTTAATACTGCTAATGGAAGTAATGAATAAATCTTGCACTTTTTGATAACAAACATAACTCAGTGCTCCTGCCATTTTTTTATTGGGTAGAACTGGTAAGTCCTCACTCATCTTTGGTGTAATGTTGTGTCCTCTTCCAGTAGTTGATAGAAAAAGCTCTGAAGGGTGAGAATCTTTAAAATATTGTCCAGTTGAACCCCTGTTTGATTATCCCTCAATGATTTCTTGAATGAAGTACCAGGACTCTGCAGATGGAAAAAGTGTATTCGATATTCCTTTTCATTTTCATGTATTTTGACTTGCTTGTTGACCACTTGCCAACGTATATGCAGCAGACATAATTTTTAAATTTTGGCTTTGGTAAACCTATAAAGCAATCAAAAATACTAATGACCTCGTGTACTGATATTAATGTAAATGTTTCTAATTCAGAGGTCGCCCAGACTTTCAGAATACATTTCTAACTTGTTGGAACACAACTGTGAAAGGTTCTTGTTTCTAGGACTGTTGTGATTACCTGATAATGAGAAGGGAGGTATTCTTCAGTCTCTTGAACATCTTTATTAGAGCAGAAAATAAATGTTATGCTTTTATATTTTTGCCTTTGCAATAATTGTACATTTCAGAAGGTGTTAACAATTTGATTGTTGACTGTCCTTTGAAAGCTTGCTTTAGTTACAGTCCTTTTTACAGTTCCACCACTACCAACACATGGTCTTTGTCCGTGGTATGAGGCAAAAAAATGCCGTTCAGCTGTGATTTCAAAATGTTCTTGATGGTAGCACAAATTTATGAAATATATTTTGTTTTTATACTGCCCTGAGGAGTCATAAGAAAAATAAACAAATTGTTTAACTTGTGGTAACAATGTTTTTACTTTATTTATAACTTGCTCTTAAAAGCAGAAGAATGATGTAGTATTGTACTTCAAGTACTCACTAATCGCACAGTAACTTTGGCTTTGTAATTTTCCTTTTTTTTTTTAAATATTTCAGAAATAGATGTACTATAGAATAAATTTTTTGACCAGTGATGTGACTGGACTTCATCCTGTATCATGAAAGGAAAATTTTGAGAAACGTTTCTCATTACAATACATCCACTCTCCAACAAGTTTTCCTTTTTAATGTTGAGGAAATTAGCTTGTTTCTGTGCAACAAAATGAGGCCTTTTTAGATTATTTAAATTTTCACTAAGTTTATCTAAGTACTCTAGAAATGGAAGAATTTGTGTAGTTAGTGCACAATGTTCAACAGAAACCTACTATTTGTGGATAATTTCAGAATCAAAACCATCTCAGCTTTCTTGTAGTAATCTGAGCACTTCATTAGTGCCTGGACATTTTTCACACTGATAGGATTAACGCTTCATTTTCTATAACACATACCATGGTTGAAAGGAGAATTTTAGAATCAAATTTCATTGTTATAGTAGATAACAAGAGTTTATCTTGGTGGGTGAGACACACACACATACAGAGTGAGTACCTGACCCACCAACCAAAACACAATATTTAGGTCTTAAAGCAGCAAATTAAGATAAACTAATTTTTAAATTATGTTTTTTATTGAAGGCTGTCTATAATTCTTTTAAGTTACATAAGATAAGCTTTTCTGAATATTAATTTTCTTCCTGTCAGCTTGTCTTAGAGACACAGTCCTTCTTGCCGGGCATCATTCGGCTGTGCTCATCATTGTGGTAAAAATCTTGGACACATTTAATTACATGACTGGGTTTCTTTTTGCCAATTTGTGGCAAAATTCCAGTTGTTTTAAATAATTGTTTGAATTGATGGCTAAATATTGATCAACACTAAATTCATTTTGTATTTTTAGAATGCTCAAGCTACATGGAAATAATCTTAAAATATATTTTTTTTTCTTGGGTTGCTGTAACTGTTTTCATTTTATCCTTTATTTTAATGATTAATTCTTCATATTCCCTACCTAAATCCGCATAATTTTGTGGTACTAAACTGGTTTCTTCTGTAAAAATATTTAAATCAAAGGAATCATTTGATTTACTGGTAACTGACACAGCTATTTTTGTAACTTTATTTTTGAACATTGGTTCCTTTGCACTGCTTGATTATTTTTGAACCTTAATGGTGGAAATGCCAAGTGCTGAACAAGCTTTATTCACAGACTCGACTGTAACGTATTAAGGCTCAAATATATCTTGACATTCCAGTTCACTTTCTGTATCATCTTGTGATTTTTGTACTTTATTTAAGTATTTTATACCCAATGCTCTTTTTGGAGTTAATTTTAAATTTGGATTAATTGTTGAAAATGTCAAAGATATCTCGAAGAGATTTTTTAACCAGTTTAGTGTGACAGCTAAATGAGTCAGAGCAACATTTCCCATTAATATGAAAATATTTATTTAAATATTTCGTTTTATGAAAAGTGCAGATAATTTTTGTTTCAGTACATCCACTTAAAGATATCAATGTTATTTGCTGTTCAGTAAACTCTAAAATATCGTACAATACTGAAGATCAATTGTAAATCAATTTGTGAGATCGTGTTTCAGTGTGAATGCCAATTAAACACTAGATATCCATTTTTATAAAATGCAAGGGTTCTTGCAATAACAATTCAATTAGTATAAATTATAAAACTACTAATTTCACCTCACTTTGTCTTATTCCAGTTTCTCTACAGCTAAAATAAAAATCTCTTCAATTAATAATATTAAAAATAAAAGATATCGCATAAAAGAGAAGTTCACTGCAAAATAAATTACTATATTAACAAGTGTGCATTAACCACAGAATGCACCTAACCACAGAATTAATTAACACAAGCAACAGTACAACATATCACATTGAAATCAAAACAGTAACTAAGCCTTCTACAATGTTTACATTCAGGATTACGCAAACATTCATGTCCACGCATGTCTATTCATTTTTGTGTTTAAACATGAGTTTGTGTGTATGAGTGATGCTTTAACTAACACAATATAATTCAATATAAGCTAGCTCATAGACATATCAAAATATTTTGTGCAGTAGACCTAAAATTATTATCTGAAAAAATACGTGCTGTGAATTTTTTAGATAAGTTGTTCATGATTAGAAGGAATGATGTTCTTAGCAGATTTGATGGCTTCATTACTCATCAACCCCTTTAAGTAATAAAATAAGTTTTAAATGGTTTAAAAATACATATATAGTATTTACTGCTGTAAAAATTTCATTTTTTCTCTACCTGTCCCAGATGTGGTTTATGGGCCCCAAAAATGAGACATTTTCAAAATCTTATGATTTGCCGCCATTTTTTTTTTTTTTTAAGAAAGACACTCGGTAACAGTCCAATTTTTTAAAAGTACTAATAATACTAATGAGTTAAAAGTAAAGAAAAACAAGCCTGTTACCCTAAGCCGTTTATTATTTATTTTAGGCCAAAATTTTGAAAAAAAACAACAAATTGTAAATGTAGATTCAGTAAACATTACAAACTTTGGTTATGTAACAAAATAAAATTTGAGTCCATTAAGCCGATGTTCCATCTTTACACTTTCAAAAACCCCTTTTGAGCTCTGCATGATGAAAAATAAGAAGCTACAGCTCATGGAAAAAGTGACGAAAATGACTGTTTTTACCTGTTAGCATGTAAAAAAATAGTTTATACTTAAGAAAAAATTTTTTTCAAAATTAAAAAAACTATTTTTTGGCCACTACAAGGTGGGCAATTATCATATAAAAAATATCATGAAAATCAAAAATAGTGGTGCAATATAAGTTCTGAAAATTTGTTGAATTAAAATGGAATACCTCCCCTCAACATCACAGATTATTTCCGTAACTATCTAATCAAAATAGGAAAACAATACATATTCAGTCTTCAATGTTGCAGATTGCTCTTAACATTCACCTTTCTCACAGATTACTTCCGTAACTATCTAATCAGAATAGGAAACTAAACCAATGACATCATACATTTACTCTTCATTATCGCAGATTACTCTTAACATTCACCGCCCTCACAGATTATTTCTGTAACTATCCAATCAGGATAGGAAAATAAATCAATGACAACAAGGGGTATTGCATTTTAATTCAACAAATGATCAGTGCATCACTAATTTTGATTTTGTTGATATTCGGTATATGATATGAGGAACAATCAGAAATTATATTACATCCCCTCTGTGAAACAAACAGATATTTATAAGATAATTTTTTTTTTTATTGAACAAATAACTATATTTTACAACATAATCATCATGTTTTTTTACTCACTTTTCTTAACTTGTGACAAGTTTTTCAATTCTACTCTCATAAAAATTTTGTCCAATTTCCTTCAACCATTTAAGGACTGCTTCCTTTAGTTCATCATTATTAGCGAAATGCTCCTCTACCAGGTCTCGCCTGAGAGGACCAAACAGGTGATAGTCGCATGGTGCTAGGTCAGGGCTCTAAGGTGGATGAGACCACACTTCCCACTTGACTTTTTTTGTAGTAACTCCTTTTGTCACATAAGCTGGATGAGGAGTAGCGTTGTCATGAAGAAGAATGACTCCATCGCTCAAATTTCTGGGTTTTCGATCTTTAATGGCTTTACGCAATTTTTTTAAAGACTCACATAAGATTCGGCATTGATTGTTGTTCCTCGGGGCATAAATTCACTGTAAACAACTCCCTCAGAATCGAAAAAGACTGTCAGCATAATCTTGAACATGTGGGGATATTTTCACTTTTTTTGGCTGTACCGAATTTTTATGTCTCTGTTCATGTGATGCTCATTTAGTCTCAGGAGTGTAAGCCGAAAGTTTTAGAGTACATATCAACGTGCTGGTAAGGTGCATATCAAAAAACTTTGCTTAGATAAGTTTTAGGCCCTTATTCAAAGAATAGGAACTTTAAAAGAATTTGATATTATACTTAATAAGAAAGTTATAGCAATATTCAGTTTTTTCAAAAAATCCCCCCCCCCCCAGGGTCTGATTTTGCCCATTAACAAACTTGACCGATATTTTGGGTCATTATATGTTATGTATCAATTTGAAAGTGATTGGCAAAAAATTATGGCAGTTATCATGTCCACAAGAAAGTGAAATATATATATGTAAACTTTTGAACAGTGGTTTTTTGGGGTCTGGGGGGTGTGAGGGATGCGAAGATATGTCAACATTTTCTGCAAGTTGAATCATGGTACCCATTACAATAGGAAGCTTTCATATTAAATCTATAAATACATATTATATATATATATATATATATATATATATATATATATATATATATATATATATATATATATATATATATATATATATATATATATATATAAACAATGAAAATTTGTTGAAGAAACTCATATGAAAAATAAATTTAATAATTAATGCCATTATTAACAAATTATATACATTTTATTTATACAGTATGTGTTGTAGAATAATCAAGAAATTATTTCTTTAGAGCCTGCACAACAGTTTTTCTAAAATATACATTGATGTATATAATTGTAGCAATAATATTTTAAAGAGAGTAGAAAGTTTGAATTTTGGTTCCTCTGTTGTATTCTGTTTAAAAAGCACAGAACAGTTATTTAATCACCTGCAATAAATTTTAATCTTTTTTGAAAAGTTTTTCACTAAAAATTAATCTTGACTAGCTCCTTTAGAGACTGGGAATTTCTGAATGTTATCTTGCCTTTGTACATGAATTTGGTGTTACAATTATCAATTTTGGTTGTTTGTGTTGTGTTTAAAAACCATATTTGTTATTTAAATTGTAATTATTTATATATTGTTTAGTATGCTTTTGTGTTTTATATTTTGAAAAAATTCATAAAATTCGCACAAAAAGGATTCAAAATGTTGCTTAGTTTCAACGCTAATGTTTATAAGATTTCCTTGTTGATTTTTGCATTTGTGACATGTTTCTATGAGGTAATTTGGAGAAGTGAATTTTTTAGTGGAGTGAAATGCTTTTATTTTTTTGTCGCTGTGAAAAGCTGCACTCAATTTGTCTCTTGTAAAGTTTACATAACTGGATTCTACAAACAAGAATGCTCTAACTTAAATAAATTTTTCATGAGATATACTGAGTGTGGCTTTTTATAGTGATGAAAAGGCATTAAAAGTATTTAACTACAATCTTCTTTCACAAACTACTTCTTTGAAACAAGTATCACATTTGCAAAAATAAATCTTGAACTTGAGAACTAGACACAATTCTGAACATAAAGCACTAATATTAATTGTTAACACAATTTATATGAAAGATGCTCTTAAAACACATAAATAGTGTAAAGATCATTTAAAATATAATCCAAATCACATAGCATCACATGCAGTAGTAAGAAAATAGTCAGTGCCTCAGGTAGTAGATTGAAAAAGCTTTATAGCAAAAGCTACAGACTGGGGTATGTTTTTGTTGTACCCATTATGTTAATGTATGTTGTCATATAAACCTCTTTAAAAAGATAATAACTTCACTAATTAACATTATTTGTTAGCAGCATTATTGTTTACATAAACTGTTTGTACTAATTTACTTTAATAATTATTGTTAATGTTTTCAGCCAAAGAAAGGAAAGGAAGGAACAAAAGGGCAAAAACAAATTGTTGAAGAAAATACAGCAACAGTAACATTTTACCGAAATATGATACTTGGAGCAGTTGGAATTTTTGTTTTAGTGAAATTTATATTAGGAGATTTTTTTACAATACAAAATATTGTTAGTATAAATAATTAATTAATACAAATTAAGTATTAAACATATTTTTTTTTTAGTTTTTAAGAATAGAACAAAATTATTCTAAAAATCATGATTACAGTAGTGCATGGAAAAGCAGTATTAATTGATGCTTGACCCATCAAAATCTTGGCACTTTAATTTAATTTGTAAGACAGGAGGGCTTATATTTTAAAGCAACAAAATTTTATGTTTTCAGAATATTAAGATGTATGAACACATGCACTGATAAATACACCATCAGTTATTCTATTCTCACTGGTTTTAAACACTAGTGAAACTACACTGGTTTGAAAATTTTTCAACATGAAGCTACAGATTTTCTATGTAAAAAGACATCTGCATCATTGATATTTCTCTGTAGTATCATACTGATTAACAGTATTTATGGACTTTTCTTAAAATTAGTGTGTAAAATTAACATCTCCAAATAAAACCTTTCAAGACTATTACTCTATGCCATGTATTTATAAGCTTTTTAAAACGCCTTATAATGGATATCCACCTAATTTTGTTTAAATTGTAAAACTCCTTTTCCATAGAAGATTGGATCTAATATAGATTCGCCCAAGCCTCTTTGTATAAATTAAGTGTACATTGCATCCTGTGCTAGATGATGCATTGTTGAGTTTATTTAATACGGTCAACAGGCCCTGAATTCAGATCCCAGTTAGACATGGCATTTTTCTTACCCTACAAAATTTCCATTTTTATATTACCATGTGCAGGCTTTGAGTTTAATCTAGGGAATCAATTTTTACCAAAAATAAAATTCCTATAAAGAGAATGTTTGTTACAGTTAAATTTAAGAAAAATAATGCACAGCATGCATTGTCATTTAAATTAATTTTTGGATTATATTTTAAAGAAACAGATATTGAAGTATTATTTGTGGTCTTTAAAACATTTGTAGGTTATTTCAGTTGGTACAGTTTTATTATATTTGTATAATGTTCATTTTTGATTAAATTATGCTTTGTACAACACGTAATATATTTAATTTATTAAATTAAATTTTTTGAAACATTGTTTATATAAACTGAAATTAATTTGTACAGAATTAAACAGGCACAGTCAGGATTGAAGGTGTAGTTTAATATAATTTATACACATTTTGTTCTAATTGAATTTTTATACCATACAGTAATTTTTGAAGTAAGGTATTGCTTACTGTCTGTGGGCAAGTCTAAATGACGAAAGTTAAGATTATTGCTACTGTATTAACTTGAAAGAGTTTTTAAATACGTGTGGAATTAATTAATATTTCTGCAATCTTTTGAAAAAGATGCTAACAAAGTTAGACAACAGACTGTAGTCAGATGGAAAAGGTCAAATAAAGTGAAGACACACATAAAGCTCCTTCTGTGCTTTGGAGAAATCCCCTTTCCAGTTTATGTTGGCTGATGTACTTATTTAATATGGTATAATTTTATTCTTATTTCTAAGTATTAGTGTAGTATTGACACAGCTAAATTCATATATTAAATTGATACAAGAACTGTTTACTTTTTATTGCAGCTTCTTTTTATTCTTGCAAGTATCTGTTATGCTGCAAGCTATCATTTCATGGTATTCATGTCAAAAGCAAAGTTAACTGAAACTGGCCAAATAATTGATTCTGGTGTTGACCTTAACATGGAAGGTGGCATTGCTGAGTAAGTAATTAAAGTTTATATTTATATTATAAATGAGTGTAACTTTCATTTTGAGATTATATTTCCTCATACCAGTATGTTTGTAGTCTTGTAGTCATTTATTGACATGTAAATAAATTGTAAAATATTATGCCAATCTCTGTGGTGAAGTGGTAGCATCTCATCCTGTTATCCAGAGGTTCCAGGTTCAAATCCCAGTTAGGTATGTATTTTCATATGTTAAAAAATAACATTTTATGTACATTCTATGTACAAGCTTTAAAGCTTCTGTATAAGTTCATCAGCCAAAAAATAAATTTTATTTATCAGTTTTATTAATCGTTTTATGTGTAATAATGTAAAGTTTTGATCCAGTAATTGAAATAAATATTTTTAGTAACGTCAAAATGTTTTCAGTAACTAAATTAGAGCTAATTCACCAAGTAATTGAAAGTAGTCGCAACTGAAAACATTTTAAAGTAAGTTAGTGGAACAATTTTATGTATAAAATCTATTTGGTTAGTCATTACAGAAGTCTGCTTTATAAATTTTCATTCAAAACCATCATGAATAGAAGCATATATCATATTTTGTAGGTTAGTGGTAGTGATTCTGATAGAAAAATTAAATATGATGTTTAGTTACGTTTTTCTTATCTAGATTATTTATTAATTTTGATCTTTATTTTTTGGGGGAGGATAGTCCACATTTATTTTCTTAAGTAAGGTAATGGAAGTTTCAAGCTAGTACGGTGGGAAAATAGTAAACACCATGAGAGTGAAATAGTAAACACCAAGTTCACATGAGATAGATATTCCTTGACAAAATAAAGATGATGGTAATTTATTTCTACTTTAAAAACAAATTCAAATACACTGGTCCAATGTAAGTTTAGAATTCAATATAACAGATCACCAAATAGATTGTGAATTGGTCAGATTGTAGAATGGTCCAACAACCTGGCCACTGAGTGGCCAAGTCTGGCAAGTAGTTAGGCTGAGGGAGGGCAGATCTGATTTTTGACATAAAATTGAGTGTGCAAGTGCATTGTCACGGTGAAGAAACCATGAGTTGTCTCACCCCAACTCTAGTCTCTTTTTGCAAATTTTTTCATGTTCATTTTTGTAAAACGCACAGTTCACTGTTTCACCTTGAGGCAAGAATTCAAAATGCACAATTCCATTAAAATAAAAAAAAATAGAGAGCATCACTTTGACTTTGGATCGAGACTGAGGTGCTTTCTTGGGGCGTGGAGATCCTCTGCCAATCCAATGTGATGATTGAACTTCTGTCGATGTTGCAGCCATAACCCAGCTTTCCCCCCATGCAAAGGGTGCATTCATGCACTCTTATTTATTATGTTGTGATATTTCTGCTGTTTGGAAGAGCAAACTTTGCTGAAACTTGATGCATGTTCAATTTTTCAGTCAAAATATCATGACATTATTCTCTTCTGCAAGTTCTCTGACAGTCAATCAGCGATTTGCACACATTTAATATGTGTGCAAATATGATTGTGTGATTTAATATGTGTCATCAGTTGAAGGTGAAGACCTTCCTGGTTGAGGGTCATCTTCAATTGACAGCATCATCTCTGTAAGCTTGTTTCAAAAGTTGAAACCTTTCTGTGACTGTTTCACGCAAAATTTTACGTTTTATCATTGCTCCCAAAAATTGCACATTACAAAAATCACTACTAACACTTAAACATGTGCACTCAAATAACAATAACATGAAAAATAAATGAGATATCAACAATCCAAGAACATCTGATTACAGAGGAGGTTATGCAGAACACAATGCTGCCAACAGCAGCAACTTAACTATTTAAGTTGCTACGTAATTAAAAATGTTTGGTTAGTTTCTGAACAGACCTCATACATATATACGAGGTGCGACAATAAAGTAATGAGACTGATTTTTCTTTGCAAGATGTGGCAACCCTGCAGCTTGCGTAGGCTGCATATCTTTGACCTTGGTCTATAAGCTACTTCTAGTCCAAGCGGCACATTGATGCAACTGCTCAATCGTGAGTTGTGCTGTAATAAGTGAACACGTGTTTGTGTCTCTCGTCACAGAAATGAAACCGCAAAATATTGCGCAACGGTATGCCATTTCTTTTTGCGTTAAATCGGGTGAAAACACGACGACAACTTACGGTAAGCTGCTTTTGGACAGGAGGTTATGTCAAGAGCTCAAGTTTTTCGGTGGCATAAAATTTTTAGTGAAGGCAGAACGAATGTTGAAGATGAAGACCGCAGTGGACGACCATCAACCTCACGGACAGATGTCAACTTGACCAGGGTGCGTGAAATCGTACGATCTGATCGAAGATTATCCGTGAAAATGATTGCAGAAGAACTCAACATCGATCGAGAAATGGTTCGTCTAATATTAACTGAAGATTTTGGTACGAGAAAGATTTGTGCAAAAATGGTCCCCAAAAATCTCACACAACAACAGCGAGAAACACGGAAAAATGTGGCAGCCGATCTATTAGAGCAAACGGAAATTGATCCAAATTTGTTGAGCCGTGTTATCACTGGTGATGAAGGTTGGTTTTTTCAATACGATCCAGAGTCAAAACGCCAAAGTTCGCAATGGTGCTCAAAGGGATCACCCACACCAAAAAAAGCTTGCATGTCAAAGTCAAGTGAAATGCATGCTTGTGTGCTTCTTTGATTCCAAGGGAATTGTTCATAAGGAGTGGGTGCCTCCTGGACCAACATTTAACCGATATTTCTACAAAGAAATTTTAGAAAGACTTCGTAAACGAGTTCTTCGTGTCCGTGCCAACATCGCTGTTAATTGGATTCTGCATCACGATAATGCGCCATCTCATACTGCTCTGTCAGTACAGCAATTTTTAACCTCAAAACAAATTTCAGTACTACCACAGCCACCTTATTCACCAGATATCGCTCTGTGCGACTTTTTTCTATTTCCAAGAGTCAAAATGGCGGTCAAGGGACACCATTTTCAAACAACACAAAACGCTGTGTCCAAAAAGCTGTGACGAGGGTCTTGGAGGATATTACAGAAGATTAGTTCCAGAAATGTTACCATCAATGGCAGAAGCGCTGGAATAAGTGTGTGCAATCAGAGGGTAACTACTTTGAAGGAGACAACACTTAACATGACTAAAACGGTAAGCAACATTTTTTTTCACATCAGTCTCATTACTTTATTGTCGCACCTTATATATATTTATATATATATATATATATAAATGTATGCATATCTAAACCACCTGAGATTCACAGATGACATAGTTCTCTTCATACAAGAACCAGAAGAATTACAAAAACACATACAGTAACTGCAGGTGGCTGGTGAATCCTATGGTCTAAGGATGAATCTAAAAAAAGAGCCAGGTCATGTTCAACAAGTTTGCCAAGGAAAGAAAGATTTTTGTCTCCGGAGAAGAACTCGGACTGGTTGATTATTACATATATCTTAGCTATCGAATTTCCACTGAGGGTGATAACAATCAAAGAAGTTGAATGATGAATTAAGCTTGGGTGGCTGACATTTGAGAGACTTTTAATTTTCAAGAAAAAACTCCCCTTTTGCCTTAAAAAGAAAGTTTTCGATCCTTGCATCCTGCCAGCCCTTACCTATGGAAGCGAAACTTGGACATTAACCATTCAATTATTACAGAAGCTATGGGTAGCACAAAGAAATATGGAACGATGTTTGTTTGGAATTACCAGATAGGATAGGAAGACCTGTAAATGGATGAGAGAACAGACTAAAGTATATGAACATGAAAGTAAAGTATATGATCAGACTAAAGTATCGTGAAAGTTAAAGAATTAAAATGGCAGTTTGGAAAGAAGAACTGATGGAAGGAAATTAGCACTTGAATGGATATTACCGCTTGATGTTAAACACCCATGAAAAAAACCAAAGGCCATTTGGATTGGTGATATTATCAAGTACACTGAACCAAATTGGTACAAGATCGCACCACAAGACCGTAATAGTGCTGAAGTGGTCATCATCTTGCAGTGGATCAGTAACAGCTGAAATTATGATGATGATAAATTTATATATATATATATTTATAATTCAGTTTAATTTGAAAGTAAAACTTCTAATTTCTTTCTTTCAAAAAACTATTATTTATATTTGAAATATTGTATTGGTTCTAAAATGCTGTAAACAAATGAGAAGGCCCGTACATTTTAATTATAAATTATTGATGTACTGAAATATAATAATCCTTTTGTTACCAAAACCCTTCATTGTTCATTTATTGTGAAAATGTGTCATTATAGTCTGTAATGTGAAAATTGTGATAAAATGGATGTAATAAAATATCTATCCATTAAATATGGCTTCATTACAGTTTTTACAATTTGTTCAATTTTTTTTCTATCTATATATATATATATATATATATATATATATATATGTTTTATTATATATATATATATATATATATATTTTGTTTTATTATTCAGTTATGAGAAACAACAAAACATTACAGAATATAATTTGTATTATTTCTTATTAAATGTGTTATTCCACATTATATGTGTGCTGAAATCAAACTATTCCTGGATTTATTTGATTAATTAATGAAGGTGTGTTGATATTTCAATATATAATGATATATATTTTATAAAATAGTTTATTAAAAATTATACAGATACACTCATACATGTATATATATATAGAAACTGTATATTTCAAGTTGTATGAATGATTTCTTAGTGAAATAAAGCAGAAATAAATATTATGTTTTAGTTGGTTAAAAAATTATGAGAATTCAGATGAAACTATTGTTTTGTTATTAATTTTTTAATGCATTTTAATAGCTAAGGATGTTCTGCGATTAATTAGATTTGTTCTTCTTTCAGACATGTTAAAGATCTTATAATTTTAACCTCAGCAGTTCAAGTTTTATCACTTTTATCAAATTACTTCTGGGTTTTATGGCTACTGGTAAGTGTAAGCAAATGTAAATGTTTAAAATTGTTAGAATGTTAACTCAAGTCTATCTATACATGTGTATTTTTAGTATAGATAATCTGGCCAGCCAACTGATGTAGTAGTCAACATGTATTGGCTTCTCATCCAATTGTTCCCTTTATTTATTATTTATATATATATGTGTGTGTGTGTGTGTGTGTGTGTGTGTGTGTGTGTGTGTGTGTGTGTGTGTGTATGCATGCGCATGTATAAAACAACTGTACATTTTTCAACAGGAGTTTTGTTACAGAATTTTTGAAATGAATAACATTTAGTGATTTAAAGCTTTTAGGGAGTATAGTGGCATTATAAACCATTGAAGTAATCCTTTTCCTGCCGCTGTTCTTTGCATCTAAGCAAAATATAAAATTTTAAAATTAAAAGAATTGTTTTAATTAAAATTTTTGTTTTTATTACTTTTAAATATGTTTGAAATTTAAATGTGTCTATTAGCACAAGGAACTTACTTAAATTTACACAAACAAAAAATTAGGCTTTTGCTTCTAAATCAAAATTTCACTATTGGCCCAGCATAATTCAATAATATTTTATTCAGCCTTCAGTATGTAATAACACATTATGTACATAATTTACATCAAAAATGGGTAGAAGGTGCACTATATCGTGGATAAAAGTAAGAAAAATTGGCCAAGCATTTGAATGGATTGATCAAAGGGAGGACCATGGTAAAACCTTGATCAGAACCGTGACATAATACAGGCTAGAATTACAAAATAATCAGAGGGTGTCAAAGTTCATACTGATTCTTAAAAGTAATAAATGCATGAAATAGTAAAGTAAATATGTGACGATAACTAAATGGTACAAAAAAATTTAGGTGTTAATGAAAATTATTTAAGCAATGTTATTTACAAATCTTAATCCTTTTACTGTTTTTTAATTCTAGGCTCTTTCGTGTATTGATAAAATTATTGGCAAAGTAAATTTTTCTTTATTCTAATTTTTATAAACACAATTAGAAAATTCCTCTAAATTTATCTTTAGATTAACTCAGATTTTCAGTTGCATTATTAGTGTTTATTGTTTTTATATTTCTCACTTTTAAAATTATGTTAGAAAAAACGTACGAAAATAAGCTTCTAATTACTAAAAAAAGAGACCTTTTAATTTTTTCTTATCAGTCTATGTTATTTATATCTGTATAGACTAACAGTCGTCAGATAGCCCATTCTTGTATTTTGAAACTCTTTTCTCATTTTCTAGAGGAGATCCAAGAAATGTTAATTATACGAATGTGTATAGGCATAATAAATAAATTAATAATGATGTTAAGAATAGCATTTTATCAAAATGCTTCAAAGCCAAACATAATGGTTTGATTTTATTGCATGTAACAAAAAAGATCAGAGATAAATTCAATTTGATTTTACATAGATACCTAGAAGTTGTGCACTAGAGTAATAGAAAATTACATAATTTTTATTAGTTTTTCAGAATTTTCTGATTTTGTATTTAATTAGTTACAAAATATTACGTGAAACTAACATTTTAAAACAAGTAATTGAATTGATTTTCTTTTCAGGCACCAGCTCGAGGATTTTGGTTACTATGGGTAAATATATTATCACCTTACTTCTTTCAACAAGCACCTGCACCAGAAGTTGATGAAAAGAAACAACGTAAATTGGAAAGAAAGATGAGGAGACATTAATGTGTTATTTTATTTATTATTATTTTGTTTCATTTTTAAGTATATTGTGTGGTGGTAAGTGAATGTGTTTTATATGACCAACTTTTCATCATCATTATTCAGGTTTATTAATGAATTTTATGACATATCGGATTGATAGACTTGTCAATTTTATTATTCATGTATATAAATATAAACTGAAATAATATATTTAATGACATTAGGTAAGGAAATGAAGTGTTTACTGTGTGGTAATGAATTTGCATGTTTGAATGTTTGTCTGTTGGTGTGTGGTTGTAAATATATGCTAATTAAATTCATTATTGATGTGATTTTAATGTTGAAATTTAATATCAGGATGCAGGATAAAATTTTTGGTTTTATTGATTTTTTTTATGTCGGCTTATCTGTATCAAAAATGCACTCTGCATGCACAATATTACCAGAAGTGATTTAATAGTTTAGATGTCTGGTTAAATGTATTCTATAGTTTTCATCCAATAACACTGATTCCTTTGGCCAAAAAAGTAATTTGAAATATTGAAATAAGAAATGTATATTATTATGTACTTACTGCAGACATTTTTTAAATAGACATATTCAATACTTTTATAAACTTTGTTTTTTCCATATACTGTTATGCTGTATTGAAAACTTCTCTGTTATAAAAAAAAAGGTTGCTTATGATTTACTTTTTAAAAATATATTTTTAAAATGATTGTGAATATATAAATCTTAAATAAAAATAAGTGGTGAATAATTTAAAGTGTGGAAAATACAGGTCTGATAAATTATAGCAGTCATAAAAAACTAAATTTGATAAGAGATGCATAGTTAAGTACTGCTTAGAAGATGTGCATATTCATATATTTGGCATTTTATTAATGTGACTTAATTAATTTCAGAAGATTCTTTTTTACAAAAAAATGAATTAAGTATAAAGATTAAAGTATTTGTAAGATTAAAGAAATTTTATACAATTAATTACAAATTATTTACAACATGTAGTCATGTAAGAAGGAAATTACTTCATTTTTATTTAAATTGTGTGGATTAATATTAAGAAAAATTAAATATTTATCTTTTGCTACACAGTATACAAATTATTACAAACATTTTTTTTTTTTTTTTTTTAATTTTTCTCAATGAATCTTTAAAATAAAAATAATCCCACTTTAATAAGAAGTCAAACCTAGATCATTAGTAAATATAATTAAATATATAGTTTAAAAAAGCCCACTTTATGTTCTTGAAGGAAACAATTTTACATATTATTGTAAATATTCTGGCAATGAGACAGCATATTTGGAAAAAAAAACAATTACATGACTATTGCATAGATATGTTTCAGGTATGGTTTCAGGTGTGGCAATAAACAATTTCATCTTTTTGGCAACTTGTATATTAAAATATTTTCATTTAAACCAGTCTGTATTCGTTGAAAATGTATCTTAATCGAGAAAAATTTGTTATAAATAAATTAGTGCTAAAAGTACAGTATAAAATTGAAATCTCTTAATACTGAAAAGAATCTGTTTTTGTATTATTTTCATAACATATTCTTCTTGAATAAAATAGAACAAAATTACTGACATTTTGAGAGTAAACAGTTGCGTGCTTTTTTTTTATACAGTATATTGATTATGTGAGGGCAGTCCAGAAAGTAACTTACATTTATACCTAGTGTGAAGATGGGTGGAGATAGAGCCACCATCTTGGCGTCAAAATGTTTCTACACTTGGTTCACATCAAGCTGTTGTAGCATGTGGACTGTGATTTTTCTACTTTGTTCGTACTGAATTATTGAAATGTGCACTTAAGTAGAAAATCCCGCGAGTTGTGAGTTGTATTCAGTGACTAGGTTTTTACTGGAAAAAAACCTCAAATCAATTGAAATTCATTGACAGCTTTGTGAGGTGTATGGAGATGGAATGATGAGTGAAGGTGGAGTGAGGCAGTGGTGCATTCAATTTAAAAATGGCCGCACCAATGTTCATGATGAGGAATGCAATGGTCGGCCTAGCGGTTGATGAATGGTCGGTTGATGAAAATCAATGATAAAATGAAAATCTGCATTACGATTACATAACTCTTATTTCATTTCCCTCAAATTTCATGAAGTTTACTGCATGAAATTGTATTGGGGAAGCTTTTGTTTATCACAAGTTTTATGCAAGATAGGCGCCAAAAATCTAAGGCAGATTTCTACAGAGAAGGAATTGAAAAGCTTGTGCATCGTTATTATAAGTGCCTCAATTTAAATGGCAACTATGTAGAAAAATAGTTTACGATTGTCCCTTTCAATTGTATATAATAAAATTTATTTTTTTTATTCGGTTGGTTTTTTATTTCAAAACATAAGTTACTTTCTAAGCAGCCTTCGTACATTATTGCTGTATGTTTTGTGTTAGGTTTTTAAAAGTAAAATATAAATTAAATTACAACTCTGTAACAAATACATTGTTGTGAGTTATGAGCCATGAGTTATGTTTGTTTACTTTTACATGTAAGTAGCATTGCATAATCAATCAAAATGTAGTACTTAAAATATTAAAAGAAAAACTAACTACTTCCATCTGTGTACTTGGCCCTATATATATATTATTATTATTGACCCTATTTATATTATTTTATTTATGTTGTGAAAAAAAAATTATTTTGTATATAGTAACATGTATTCAGTTTATTAATATTCAGTTTTTAAATGAAAAGTTTTAAAACAGAAAAAAAGATTAATTAATTTTTTTAAAAAAGATTTAAAAAACTTTAGTAATTGTTTAAAAAATGTCATAAATTTTGTGCTGAAATTAATTTTTTTCTGACATTCTGAAATTATTTTATTATGCTTTCTTTATTTTTTTATTTAAGTCAGCTATTAATAATTCTTGATACTTACATTACTGCTACTATTATTATTATTTTAAAAAAGACTGCCAGTAAAATTAATTTAATAAAATTGTGCCTATTTTTATCAAGGAAAAAATTGCAATAAGTACATTAGGTTTAATTAAACAAAATTGAAAAGTGAAATTTATTAAACAAGTACAGAAAATATCAAAATGTTAAAAATATTTTATCACATTAAAATGTTATATATATTTTTTAAAATTGATCTGACAAGTTAGGAGTAAAAATGAAATTAACAAAAAAAACTTAATAGTTATTTTTAGTTATTTGCAATATAGAAAATAGAAAAACCATGCTAATCATAATTAATTATGACTAAAAATGACAAATTAATATTACTATTATTTTTTTTAATATTCATGTATGTAATTATTAAGAAATAATTGTTTAATTATTTCTTAATTTTTAAAATTTATTAGAAAAAATATTGTTTTTTTCATTATTATTTCAAATATCTATTCTCTTATGATAAATTATTCAGTGTTGCAAGCACCCAGAGCATTGGTTTTTAATTCTATTTGATCTGTTGAAGAAACCTGAAATAACTTCCAGACACCTGATTGTGTAGTTATACTGTTCATAAAAAATGTAGGATTTTTAGAATAATTTCATTTTTAATATCCTCCATCTTTTTTCTTTAAGGTGAACTATAAACTGTCTAACAGTTTCTCTGGGCTCTAATCATGGTTATTGAAATAATTTATTTGCAATTTACATTTTATTAAAAAGATTTATTATGATAAATACTATTTAATTGAGAATAATAATTTCATTGATGTTGATAATTTTTTATTTTTTTCAATGAGAAATCCTTTTTTTATAATCAGGAATTCTTTTTCTAAGTAATTTATATTTTCTTTACTTATAATTTGCTATTAAATTTTTACAAACCTCTAACTGTTAAATAATTTTATTTATGTTGTTATGACAATACAATTTCTGTAGAAAGTTTTGGTTAAGCATCTTTTTTTATATTAAAATTGATTAAGTTGTAGAGTTCTATAGCAATAAACATATCTCATTAGACCTAAATCTGTTCCTATTCATAAACAGTAATTAATACTGTTCATTAAACATAAAATTCATATAACAGTCTAATTTACAGATGGTTGATGAATTTGTTAATTTTTTAGCATCCCTGTTTTACATATATCTACAGATGTTAATATTTTTACCATATGTTTTTTTTTATGAAAAAATGTAGTTTATTCTTTCAAAATAAGAAAACACTATCTCAAAGAACCTAGTGCCAATCAGATTATTAATAAAAGTTTTTATTTTGAAGATATAACTAGGTATGATTGATTAAGATCCATATTAATTACTTAAATTATAAATACATGAAATAATGTTAACATATGGGTAGTCTCAACTGTTCACTTTAATGATTTTGATTAAATCATATTTCTGTTGTGACTATCAAACTGAAACTGTAGTAATTTACAGTTTTAACTATGGAATTTCATTAAAACAGTGCATAAACTATTGAATATTAAATAAAACTGTTAAAATTAAATGTTTATAAATTTATGTAATAATGATTATTCTGTAAATTTGCACAGGGGATATATTTGTTCTTAGTGTTATTAACTTTGATAGCACTTAATAATTTTTAATTCTGTTTTTGTATATCTATTTTTAATTTATTTAACCATGGCAGAACAATTAGAACAGCAAGTTGAAAATTTGATGTATGGATGTAAATTTTTGTATGATAATAATTTGATAATTTCTATGCACTCAGCACTCAGTTAAACTTATTAATTTATAAGTATTGTTATTTTTTTTAATTTATCTAACTAATAATAATTGAGGTGCTCTTTCATTCATAATTAGAACAAATTTTTATAAGATGAAAATTTAAGTATGGATGTAGTAATAGTTAAATAATTATATTTACTTAATTTGAATTTTTTAACTTTGTTTCCTTATGAAGACATTAATTTTGTTTTATTTACTATATCATAGCTCAAAGTTATTCTAATTTGATACTAGCAGCCATATATATTAAAGTGACAGTAGAAGATTGTAGAAGTTTATCCCTTAACTGGTTATATGTATGGACACTAGATGTAAACAGCGTCTAAATGAAATTTTTCAGCTGATAAAGACTGTTTTTCTGTATGTTATCTTCAATTGTAGCTAATGAGGAGGTTGTGAATTATAAATTTCTTTATTTTGTGTTTAAGAGGAATCGTGAATTGTATATTTCATGCAGAGTACTGGTTTAGCTTTTTTTCATATCATGTAAAATAGTAACAAAATTGCAATCAATAAAGTGAAAAATAAATAAAAATATTCTAAACATGCATAAATGTATATTCATTATTTTAAATTACGTAGCTCACAACACAGTTTTTTCCATTACTGTAACTGGGTTAAATACCTATTTCTGTTAGACATCTGGTATTTATGAACTAATGCTTGCTAGTCATGAAATAATGTCAATAATTGATTAACGGAATCTTGCTACCAAAGCTAGATTCATAATATAAGTATTCAAAAATGATTGATGTTATTTAAATATAAATTTGAATTTTGGGTCTTGCTGAATATTGAATTTTTTTAAATGTACAAGATATGTCTGAACATTATTAAAAATTCTTTCTATTTGTGATAATAAATTATACATATTAATAGATATCTAGACATAAAAGATAAAAAGGAGATTAATTTTTTTTTGCATTACATACATCCATTATTATAATACATACTTCACAAAACATATTTTTTTCAGGATTGAAAATGAACTGAGTTTATTATACACTATTCATTTTAATTATGGTATCGAAGAACTTAACTGGTACTAATCTTACTATTAATGATCTATTGGTAAACAGCTTACTTTATCACTAAATCATAATCTGAATTCTTAAAAAATATTTAATGTTTAATGCATCCATTAATTTATCTCAAATGCTCATTTTAGTGTAAAAAGTTAAAAAATTAGAACATTACTTTTAACCACATTGAAATTACGGATCGAGGTTAGGATAAAAATGCTTTTGTATGTTTTAATAAATACTGATTAGTTCCAAAAAGTACTTAGAGTGTATAATCACACATGAGTATGTTGGATAACTACTTTGTATTCAAATAATATAAATTGCGGGTTATTTTACATTCAACAATGTTAAATCAGTTCAATATGAATCTGGCTCACTATTAAACTTAATAATTTTGTCAACAGGCAAATAAAATTATTAAATAGATAATTTATTGGGGATAAATTCCCCAATCTTTTCCATAGTATATCAGAATAAAAATTAATTATGTTGTCATAATTAATTTAGGTTATAGCGTCAATTGGTAGAATAAGATTTATGATCCATGAGATTGAAATTTATTTATGATTTATGATTTTTTTTTGACCTTATGAGGTCAAAGATTTTACTGCTATATTCATTAAAGACTTTAAACGACATTTCCAAACATTCTAACACAACAACATTAATAGTTGGCTCATAATTAAATTTAAAAAAATAAGTTACACTGATGTGGAAACAATAAAAAATAATCAACAAAATGATGAAAATAAACAGCAAATAACAACATGAAAAGTAATCTGGAAGTATATTATTAGATCATAAAGTAGTTTGTGAAAAGCTTTTATTATATACAACAATGAATATATTGTATTCAGAAACACTAATTGGCTGCTTATTAATAGAATCATAAAAAATATGATTTGGATATGTTTATAATATGTTCAGAATCAATATAGAGAAGTTATTGCAAATTCTAAAGTAAAAACATGCTAAACCATAAATTATTTCATCACTTGTTATTAATTTATTCAGAATAATATTATTAACATAATTATATACTTTGTGTTCATTGCCAGTTTCCAATTGAACCTATACTTTTTGTAATACTGATACTGAGTAAAAGTCATTTCATTAATTAATTGAGGTATTAATGAATTTATACTGAATTACTTACATGATGATTTACTGTTCCTTGAGATTGATGAATATTTTTCATCTGTATCAAAACTGAAATAAGTATGTTAATGATATTTATTGAGATCATCACAAACTTTGAAAAACTCGCCAGTGATATGACAATGAAATATTTGTATGATAAGGAACAATTTGTAAAGGTTACTGCAAGTCGTGGGATAAAGGAAACAATGATCACTATGATTATGGTTTTTATTGTAATTATTGCATATATTATAAAAATAATTTGTACCATACTAGTGCTTATAAACATGAGAAGTATTAATGTGTAAAGAATGTTACAACTGTAGGCCAAATCCATATATGAATTATAAAAAGGTTTTTGTTTCGGCTGTAATTTTTTAAAATATTAATAATAATATAACTAAAATTAGAAGAATTAACTATTTTTTGTGTTTCATTACCACTGACAGACTGGAGCGAGTTAGTATCTTAATGGTTACAGATTTTCTTATACTGATATTCATTTTATCATATAATATACTACTGAAAATTATTATGATCAAGATTTCTAAATAAAGAGAACTAATTTATATAGAATGTATATTCCGATGAAAATCAACTTGTGGAACATGAATTTATAATTATCTGATTTTTTCTGTGAGTATTTAATACTGTTATGTGGACAATTAACTTGAAAAAGAATTGTTTACCATAATGAGATTGCATATAATTATGACTTGATTCTTCAGTTAATAATATTCTGCCTACTATCAGATTTATAAGATAAATTAGTAAATTTATTAAAATTATACTTCTGATTACAAATGCAATGTTTTTATAGATCTAATCTATTCATTACATCATGTATCAGATATAGATTGAAATAAAAACGCATATGAGAAAAAAGGAAGGTAATAACAACTTATGTTAAAACATAATACATTATGTACTAGAAATTTTACCATTTAGGAAGTAAAATTACAAGAATGGGTGAATTAAGAAAAATACCTGAAATTGATGAATTTTCCATAAAAAAAAACTAGACAGTGGATATTAAATATAAAAATTTTGTAAATCCTTTATGTGAAATATATAATTCCATGGTAGTGGATGTTATGAAATTTCCAGAAAGGATAGCTGGTATGGTTGCATGAAGAAGTCATTTAAATTCTTTAATTGTTCTATTCAGTTTTTTGGTAATGCTGTTGCTTCTATAAGATACAGGGTTTATGTAGTAAAAACATGCGTGGATGCATCTGTGTTGTTGGAATATATTTGACACCTTCTTATGCTTCATTTTTTATGTCTATCCCACTCAAGAAGAGTATAAAGTTTATTTATCATAATAAATAACTACTGTATATGGATTGTACTATGGTTAATGCTAAGGAAGAAGAATAACAGGACATAACCTAAGTGGCAGTCCCATGTGTTTTAAGACAGTTATAATAGGCTGCAGAAATTAATTTTAGTGACCTTACACATTTATAAAACATTCATAGAGTAATCCACCATACCCTATGAAATACCCACATCCTAAATTAAAATATAAATATATATATATATATATTTTTTTTATTTTTTTTCATTTATGATTGCGTAGGATCACTTTAGTCAGTCCATTCAAGACTCTTCGAAGGGACTGTTTGAGCCTTGCAGTCCTTCCAGTAATTTTTCATATGTTCTAATCTTCTTAGGGCCTTGTGGTCCTTCCAGTAATTTTTCATACGTTCCTGCTTCTGGTGTTGAAAATGTTCCATTGTTTCTTTCTTGTGAGTGTGAAGCAAGTGTTTTTGTTCTTTATTTTTTCGTTTAATTTTGTCTTGTCTGTGGTGTCTTTTGGGTTCATCTGTGCTGGTACTAGGTCCCATGTTATAATTTTAGATGTGATCTAGTAAGGTAATGGGGTATGACTTGATAGATGAAGTTGTTTGGATTTAGAATAAATCTCCCCTATCACCAGATAAATCTCTCCTATTTGTTCTGGATATATCCAGGTGCACCTTGTAGAGATGACTTGTTAAAAGTTCTTATTTTGGAGAAAGGTTAAAAAATCTTCACTTACATTCAAAAAAATAGTTTAGTTTTCTTTATGAACATAGCAGATTCACAATTTAAAATATACATCAAGCATATGTAAAACTTCTAATTTAATATAAATAACTTTTTTCTTTAATGATAAATAAATTTCTTGCTCTTTTTTGAAAAAGTTTGATAATCCATGCCTCTTATGATAATAATTTGAGAATAGTGGAACTAGTATTTTAACTATAAATTTAATTATTGCCTGTTGAGGATTCATTTTACATTAAGTTTGTTATATATATTTATGCCCTAATATTACTTGCTAAACAGCTAGAAACTTTTAAAAAATAACTACTGTTTTTATAAAATTGGCTAATAAATTTTTTATTTGTAGTTGGTAATTTTATTCATATATATTATTATATTTAGAAATATAAACAGTTTCGTTGTCAAATGTGTATACTGTTCTTCATGACAGTGTCAATTATTAGTAATTTGTTTCACCAGTATCATAGAATGTAATCTTACAATAAGATTTTTTTTAGGATTCATGAATATGTGGAGAAAGTTATCTTAATTTGCTATCACATTGTTATACGAGACCATTAGTATAGTACAGTTGTATAAATTTATTTATACATATCTGCATGGTGATTGTAATAGTTAGTAAATCTGTAAAATTAGTCCCATCAAACAGTTTTAATTCACTATGTAAACTAATCTTATCAAACTGAACAAATTTTTCTACGACTCTATCTTGTCATCACAATTGTTTATACCTAACAATAACACATTGCTGTAATATTTGATAAAAACATTGTTTGTTGAAGCGGAATTCAAAAACAATTTGAAATGCAATTTTGAGATATTACTAGCACAGTGACAATATGTGTGTAATCTAAACATATACAGTGGTAATGACTAGCAGGTTATTTTATAGTCATCAGATGAAATAAACGGTATAAAAAAGTTTGATGGTCACAGCTGAATAGAGTTAGTTATGTGTTCAACAAGGGAAATCCTAGAAATAATTTTTTTTTAGTCCATAGTTGTGAGAACAGTCAGTTAATTTTTTTATATTCTCTAGTAGAGTTAATATCGTCAACCCAATGTTGCTTTTCATCTATCCAGAATAATACACACAGCATCAGGTTGTCTAAAAGTATGTAGCCTTCCATTTTCATACTAGACAACAGAGGAAACTTCCTGTAATTTCTAAATGGCATATATATAAACACTGACCCAGTATGACCACAATTTCTCTCATGAGTAAAGTTATAAAGTTATTAATGTATACATCTTGTGTAACTGCAGCTTACGTTTAACAAATTTTTATTTGTAGTTTACAGAAGCTGATTTCTTAATTTAATGTGTTTGCTTCAAATAATAATATATTAGTGAATGTTCTTTCTACATTTTACTATTGTCTGATAATTTAATTCATTTTTTATGTACTACTTGTGTAAATTGAAAGAATTTTTTTCCTGGTATATTTCTGTACCACCACTTTGTACTGCTGCTCCACGTTTAATATATTTCATTACTCTTCTTGCTTAATAGTAGTCATATGTCACTGCTGCATCAAACAGTACAAATCCTAATACAGTAAACTGTCCTGTTATTGTCCATGAAATATAAACTTTATTGTACGTATATTAATAGACTGAAACTGAGTATTAAAGATATTAAATGAATGATAAACCACCTGTTTAATATATCCCAACAACACAGATGTGTCCACACATTTTTTTACTATTTAAGACTGGTATCTTATAATGATAAACCCATTATAAAATAAATATGAATGGAACAATTAAAAAATGTAACATTTCTTCATGTGAACATACAATCTATTCTGTCTGGCATTTTCTCAATGTTCATATTTCTCTACTAGGTAAAGTACATTCCAAATAAATGTTTTTAAATTTTCTGTTTGATATCAACTGTACATTTTTTAATGGATGATTCATCAATATCAGATATCTTCTCTCAATTCATCCATCCTTTGTAATTTTACTTCCAAAACTAAAATTTCTAGTACATAATTTGTAATTGTTTTATATCTGATACATGATGTAATGAATCGATTAGATCTAAAAATACATTGCATTTGTAATCAGAATTATATTTTTAATAAATTTATTAATCCATCTTATAAATCAGATTGCAGGCAGATATAACTGAAGAATCAAAATTCTATGCAATTTCAATATGGTAAACAATTCTTCTTCATGTTAATTATCCAGATAATAGTATTAACTACTCTGTTAATAAATCAGATAATTATAAATTCATGTTCCACAAGTTGATTTACATTCTATATAAATTAGGTACTCATTGTTTAGGAATAGTGTTACCATAATAATGTTCAGTCGTATCATTTTTATCATAAAATGACAGCCGGTTTGAGAAAATCTATATCCACATAAATACAACTTCTTCTGATTTATCTATGGTAATGAGATATATTAATGAAAATTTTACTAATTTTAGTAAGTTTTTACTATTTTTTGAAAAGTGAAAGGTGTTGACAAAATTTTTTTTTAACAACTCATAATTTGGCCTAAAATTAATAACATTCTTTACACATCAGTACTTCTCATGTTTATAATCATTACTATAGTAGGAACTATCTTCATATAATAAATGTGATAATGTAATTATCACATAATTTTGGCTTTTGGCTTTGACTGTAGTTAAAGCCAAAATCATAGTGATCATTGTTTCTTTTCAATCTCAAGACCTGCATCAATCTCTTTGAATTGTTCTTTGTCATGCAAATATTTCAAACTCTCATATCAGTGATGGGTTTTTTAAAGTTTTTGATGATCTCAGAAAATGTAATTAACATATTTATTTCAGTTTTGATACAGCCGAAAAGTATTCACCAACTTGGACAAATGGGACAGAAACTCACCATATTGATAATTCAGTAAAAAAACACCATTACGATAACATTTTGAACCCTAAGGCAATGTAGCATGGGCTACATTTACCTTTTTTTCTCTATTGGGCTATTTTTTTACCCTCTCTATTCTTTGCATAATTTTTCATTTGTTTCCTTTTCTTTCCTACTGGTCAGTATTTTTTTTTTTTAATGAATTAATTCACGAAAGCCTTGCTTACAAAAGAGATTTAATAAACAGCTATTACTTACATAATTGTTAAAGAATATGCTCAAAATGCCCAGCCCTTGCGGTCATACACACATGGACTCTTTTCAGCATATTAGCAGAAACCTCGTTAAGAGTTGCATTGGAAATATTCGTAATTAAGTCTGTAATATTGACTTTAAGTTCATCAATAGTATGAGGATTGTTTTTGAAGGCCTCGGACTTAATATAGCCCCACAAGAAGTAGTCAGGAGATGTGAGGTTTGGGGACCTTGGAGGCCATAAGCCCTTGCTTATTATTCGATCATCAAAGAACTCTTGCAGAAAATCCATGGTTTCTCAAGACATGTGGCATGTAACGCCGTCTTACTGAAACCAGCAATAATGTTCTTGAGGTTCCAGGAAGGATACAAATTGGCGCAAAATATTCCTGTATACTTCACCATTTACTGTCTGTTCAAAGAATATGGGTCCGACTATACGATGATGAGATATTGCACACCACACACCAATTCTTTCAGGATGCAAAGATTTGTCTTGTAAAGCGTTAGGATTTTCAACCGCCCACTATTTACTATTTACATAACCATCGAGATGGATCCAAGCTTCATCACTAAAGAACACTGTGTTTAAAAATTTGATTCCGTTATTATTTACGAGAGACCTAAACCAATGGCAATATTGCAATTGCTTGTTTAAATCTGGAGGCTGAAGCTGTTGAACTAATCGTACACGATACGGATACAATTAAAATTTTTTAGCAGCTTTTCTGAACACTCTAATATGACAAACCAACTTCCGTGAAAAGTTTTCGTAAACTTTTCCGTGGAGAATTGAGCAATCTTGTTTTCACATTTTCTAAAACATCATCTGTCAAGCGAGTTAGTCGACCGCTACATTTTCTGTTGCAAACACTACCTGTCTCTCGAAATAGGCGTGCTAGCCTAGAAATTGACATTTTTTCTGGCGGAGGAACACCATCAAATTTAATTGGAAATGATTCTTTTACACTCGCGTACGATTTCATAACAAAATATTGTTCAAGAATGATAACTCATTGTTCTATGGTAAAAGATATTCTGTTCATAACACGACTGGAAACGGCACAAAAGTTTACACAGCTCAAGGAGAATCAACTCACACCGCCGTATCTATACCAGTTGAGTAGCGCTACCAACTTCGTGACACAAAACAAAATTTTCTTTCGTAGAAAAAAATTACCAGACATTAACACTTGGGTAACAGGACTAAAAAATCACTCTGTATTATGAAAATGGAATTTAGTAGTACATGAAAAATGCTATGCTGAACTTGGATTCGAACCTGGGACCTTGGATCAAAGGCCGAGGTCCTTTACCACAGAGTGGTAGCAACTCTGTCACAAAAATCTACTATTTCAAAATCATTTTCTTGGTCATGGGTAGGACAAACTGTCCCAACTACCCTGATGTGTAGATTGCCCTTCTCTTTTTTTTTACCCTTAACGCTTTCTCTATTATTGATTCTATGAGTGACAGGACATTACTTGGTTCTCAGCGCTAAAGTTGCTAGGACCTGAAGAACTAGTTAATGTATCCTTCGTGCCTGTTAGGAGAGACATTCTGCCAACAAAATAAGGGATCTGTTTCCATTCTCTCAGCTGTAAAGAAGTCTGTGATATGACTGATGACCTGTTTGGTGAAGCACCAGGTCTTTTTCAATTGCAAATTCCATTTTTTTTCAGTGACTAATGTTTTTGCACAATGCAATATCATATTCTTCAAAATAACGCTTTCCAGCTATTCTTCTTAAATTAATTGGATGCTAGTAGTAGTTTTCTATGCAGTTTCATCACTCTTTCATTAAAGTGCCTAAATATTTAAGAATGTCAGCATACTCTTAATTTTTTACTTTCACAGATGTTATTACCTGTAATCTCTTGTTTTAAAATTTTCATATTATTAGATATCAGTGTTTATTTTCATGCCATATTCTTTTCCTATCTTGCTTTTTTCTTTTTTTTTTGTAAAGTTTCCCTATCAGCATTTTTGTTTTATCATCTTTTATTTTAGACATTGTCAATTTCATCCATGAAAAGCTGTTCTCGTATCAGCAAATCCTCCAGTTAATAAGTAATAACACCCATGCTTATTTTGATGTTTTCTTGTTTCTTCATCTTTTATTCCAACTTATACATTTACATTTATATAATTCTAAATTTTCTCTCTCCAATACAAGCAACTTTCTTCAATCCAGTTTTTCCGTTGATTATTTCTAATCATTAAATTATATCAACTCTTTCTTAATAGCAATTGCTATTAATTGCTTTATAGCAATTCTTTCTTAATATACATTCCTTCTGTTAGCATCCTCAGGTGTTGAAAGATAACAAATATTCATTTTATCTTGACTTTTTTTTTTACATTATCAAATCAGTTTGATCACTTAAAAAGGATTAACTATATACAAAACCAGTTAAGGGTTATCATAAATTTAGATGAGATGCACTAAATCATCAGAATTATCAAATATCTGGCAGTATTTTAACTGTTGTATGGCATAATTTTCTAGATAATTATGAATTGATAATAAATTAGTGTAATGTGTACTGATTGACAGTATTTAATCATAATTACTATTATTAGAAAAAAAAATTGCAGTAAAAAAATGTTGTACATACAGATGACTAATAGTTGTATTCTTAATTTAGTATTTACTAACGATACGTTGTATTATGTTTTACAATATTAATTATTTATATAGTTATAACTTTTAATTGTGTAATTTTTTAAGAAATATTTATTATTTTGATTTTATAAATGTGTTGGGATTTTTTTATGAACATAGTGTGCATATAATATAGAATTTTATGATTATAAATTATATACAAATATTAAATTGTTCTTATTTAAAAAATTTTATTCCATAAAGCTAATTGAGATTTTATCATCAAACTCATAGTTTCCCTAAGTGTGGGTTATAACTTCAGGGTTGTTCATAGACTTATTAAATATAAAAATCATGTTTAATTGTATGAATAAAATAATTTTACTACAGTTAAATGTGAATTTCATTTTATACGTCTCTAGTAGATGTAATACACTCATATAAAAATCAGTCCCAGAGTGTGTGGAAATTATTAGACAGTTCAATGTTTTCTTATTTGTACTATTTTTAACCTGTTCACATCAATAAACCATTTTTTAGGCTTGTTTTACCCAATAGGCAATCATTTTCCAGTGAAAAAGTATGTAGGAGACCAGAGTTGGAGACTAAATCGTAAATTATTATTGCATAAACCAATCAGCAGAATGAATAAATGTCAAGGAAGTAGCTAGATTAGTTATTAACAAATATCTAAAAAAGAAAACAAAATACTTTATAAATCATTTACTGGAAGAATGCTGAAAAAGAAATGCTTACAATTTTTCTTTTTCATTTTTTTACAAGCGAGAGATGGTATGAAGATAAATTTTAAAATTTTGTAAAAATTAAAATAAAATCATTTGATGATTTCTTAAATAAATTTTGTCCAATCATAAGTGAGAGATAAGAATTTTATATCCTGCATTTCTCCTGAAGTAAAGTAAGCATGCAACCACCTGGTTGCTCTTGTTATCTTGGTTACCATGAAAAAAAAAGTGCACAGACTCTCATATTAATCTTTGAGTTTATTAGTGGTTCATGTTAACTGATTGCCTAGTGGGAAACAAGCCTTAAAGAATTTAAAATGTAAACAGAAACAACGAATACTTACTATAAAAACAGTTTATGAATTTAAATAGAGAGAACAGCAGTGGAGGAAAATTTTGATTACGAAGATGTAGCTGTTGACAGATTGAATGTAATATTTCCTCTACTCCTGACTTGATCTAGGCTACTTGCCCCTTCCACGAGAAGTATGGGCAATATTCATTGCTGTACAGTGTTTCTATAAAATAATAGTGGGGTTTTAAATTATATCTTCAGAACAAAGCATTGAAAACAGATGAACTGTATGTTAAATGCAAAAAAAACACTCTAAGTTTCTTACCTGTTAAATATATTTTGTTGATTGCTTCCTTAGTTGCCCTGCAGACATCAAAACAATATTCATTCAGTCTTGCCATACATAGCAGAGAACATCCGATGTAATAGAAGAGACGGCTTCAGTGATCCTTTCTTTTAAGTGGTCCAGACTTGAACGGAATATACCTGTGGTTTTATATAACCCCAAAATTAGAAATTCATAGGGGTAAGGTCTAGAGACTGGAGGCCAGGAATCCGCTCCTCTTCTTTTCTAACTCATTGTTGAGGAAATGATTTAAGAAAATCCTGCACAATTGCAGCAAAATGTGAAAGAGCTCCATCAAGCTGCAAAATAGAATTCTCTGGTATTTTGGGTACTGTATACCCTTCTAACATATCCAGAAAGATGTTTCCCATTATTGTTCTTTCAGCAAAAAAGAAGGGGCCAATATCTCTGTCTCGACCAATAGCGCACCATACATTTACTTGCTACACAAGGAACTTGTTTGCACTGCTTCAATCATTTCATCAGCCACTGATGGTTGTACTGGATGTGTTTGCTTCTATAGACTGCTTGTTTCTTTGATTTGTTTGTCCCATTGCCGAATGTTATTTTCATGCATGGGGGTCCCCTTTATACACACAACTGTATTCACGCCTAACATTTGTAACTGATTCAAACATAGCAAGCCACAACACACATTGAACCTTTCTCTGCACCATAAACATGATGATTAATGCGCACATGCTGCTTGCGTGAACTGGAAAAAACGCACATGCGGTAGCTTTTGCACACATAAACTTAGAGTTTCTCTTTCATTTAATATAAAGTTCATTTTTCTACAAAGCTTTGCTCCTAAGCTGTAACCATTTAAAACCTCACTATTAGTTTACGGGAATGCTATAAACTAACTAAATAGCATTGTTTCAACACTTTTGCTTCAACCAACCACTTACCTAGATCACACTCATTACCATTTCACATCCTTACTGGTGCTCTCTTCTGCACAGCCCCATTACTCTCTTCTCCCACCTTACAAATAGCTCAGTTGACAGTTATGGATAATTATGATACTTATGCTTATTCATAATGTTACATTAAATACAGAATTATGATGTAACAAAATAGATAAAAAATAAAAAACCCACGCAGAGACAGAAAATATATAGTATTAACATTCAGTAATCAAACAGCATACAAAGTTGTCATTATTTTTAGAAATAAAGGTGGTTATGCTAATCCTTTCAAAACATTAAATAAGATGTACTAGATTGTATGATAAACTAACAAAACATAACCTTAGAGTTAACAAACTAAATCCACTAAATACAAAATGATAACTGGGGAATTGATACAAATTCATAAAGTATACTTATAAGCTCAATAACAATGGTATAAAGTTGTATTAATCATTCGTAGAAAACGAGCACACGCAAAACAATTTCATCCTGTAAATTCTTTCTCATAGTATATAAGTTCATGATTTCAACATAATAAGCACTATGACCAAAACAATTACAATGAAATTGTAAATCGTACAGTAAGAGTCTCACAGATATCATTTCTTCTGCTCAAAAAACAAAAATTTCTGTAATATAAATAAAACTGTTTTTAACAAAACGATACTATCAAAAAAGGTAAAATACTACATTTCTATTATCAAAACTGTTATTAATTTAGAATTAAAAAAAAAAATTACATGTTAAATATATGTAATAGACAACAGATAACAATAATATTTAATAAACGATGTTAAATCTTTCCATGCAAAAAATAGATAAATTCTTTACAAAACTCTTACCAGAAATAATACAATTGTTATGATTATTCATTGTTTAATAAATGAAATCGGGCCGGTAAGAATTATAAATTACAGCAAATATTGTAAATCACTTTCATAGAAACTTATTTGAATTTCGAAAAGGATTTGTCATTTCACCTTGTAAGAACTGTTTGTTTTAGTGATGATGTCAATGGATGAATTTTAATAAAAAATTTCAGGAACTCAAGAAATAAAACAAGTACAATTAGAACTATCCTCTTATATTTTTGTTAACTACATGTATGAAGTGCAATTCAAAAGTAAGGGCCAATCGATAATAAAATAAAAAATGTATTATTTGTTTCAAACACTAGCATACTTTATTTTTCTACATAATCACAATTTTGTTTCAAACATTTTTTGAGATGTAGGAAAAGATATAGTCACTGGGAGCGAGATCATCAAGAATTTCCCCTCGGAAGTTTTTAATTGCTTCTCTGCATGCAGCTGTGTGTGAAAATGGATTATTGTGAAGAAGAACAATCCTGATGTCACCATTCCTGTCGTCGGTTTTGAATGGAACGACGCAGTTTAAAAAGTAGTGTTTCACAATAGAGTTGTGATGTGGTGGATGTTTCAGGTTTCATAAAATCAATCAAAAGTACACGTTTTTGGCCCTGGAATTTAGTTTCAATGATTTTCCTTCGAGATTGGCCTTGTTTGAGTTTTTCAGGTTTAGGTGTACTGGAATGACGTCTCTGCGTGGATTGTTGTTTCATCTCAGCATTTACGTACGAAATCGGCATTTCGTCACCAGTGACAGCATGGAAAAAAATTCATCTCCCCATGGTTAAAGCGCTCGAGAAAAGCACGTACAGATGTCATTCTGATCTTTGTGAGCACTTGTCAACATTTTCGGCACTTATCATGAACACAGTTTATGTTAGCCTAGAGTGTCAGTCACGAATTTCAACAATGTTGCTTTTGAAATTTCTGGAAATTCTAGAGAAAAATTGCTAATCGTAAAGCGACGATTTTCTCTCCCTTTTGCCTCCCACTCCTCTATTCGTCGTGAACATTTTTAAACCTTCCTTAAACTCCCAATATCATTGCCTTCCTTTTCCTTCATTTAAAAATCTAATCTCTGATCGAACTACCCTACCGCACTCATTTTAACACGGTTTTGCAAAAGTAAACAACGGTGAACTGACGGCAATGTGATGAAGCTACTGTGCATGCTCTAACCAATCACTTTTTCCAATCGCTATTTATAACTAATCGGCCCTTATGTTTGATCTGCGCCGCGTATTTTTTTAATAATTTTTACTGAGGATTCCTTTCCGGGTATAAAGAATATCAGTTATCACAGGGTACACAGCTTGTAATAATAAGATTTAAGTTTCAAATATTATTTGATATTCACATATTATCAATACCATTTTAACCAGTAGATTGTGTTTAAGTGTACGACTAAATAAAGTGCAATGTATAATAATTAGGCTCCTTTTTAACAATAAGCAATAATTTTATGTGGTTTATACCGTTGTTAAAAATAAAACCACGCACAGCTGCACGGAATTGTAAAAAAATTATAAATTCAAAGCGCACTTTAACTTTGATGCAAAATATTAATACTACAAAAATATTTACGTCGATACGCTCTATTGTTTTCTTTTAGTTACTATCAATTAATATTTGCATTACTGAAGAGGTTGTATTATAATATTTGTCCGTATTATTTACCATGACTTTTCAGATACCTATACAATGAAATTATAAGAACCCGCCTAATTCTATTGTTCTAAGACGACCTCCCGTACTGTTAAATAAAGGGAGGGGGAGGTCAGTAAGCGAGTTGCGCAAGAACAGTAAGCCAACGGTACACTGAAAGCAGAAGTGCGGTTCGTTGAATGAAAGAGAAAGCTTGACTGGTTGTCAAGATTACTTTTGTACGATTATAATCCGTATTTAATATGGCTAGTTTGACTAATTCGTTTCTCTGTTTTCATGTAATTAAGGTAAGAAACAATATAACTTGAAAGATTTTCATATTTTAAAATAATTTCAGTAGCAGTTTTAAAATTCATCATAATGCACGTTTTAAATGCAAGTAATAGATTATTGCTGACTACGGCAACTTAAAAAAGTACATATTAAAACTTGTTTTTTACATTATATTCTGATTTTATCGTTGCAAAATATTTAACCCTGATTTTACAGCTGTTTTACCGTTTTTACGGAACACTTAAATGTCGAGACATCATTGTATAGCAGATATTTATCTGACTGAAACAAAAGCCCGCAACCATTCTTTAATAGTACAGGATATTTCATTTTTAATTTCGCACGTGTTGAATACCTAATCATTACCCTATGCCTTGATACCACTTCGATGAATAATGTTTCTACTAAAATAATCTGTATTGGCCCAAATTAATTGTTGCTACTTTTATTATTTATGAAGCCAGAAATAAAAAAAATAAGTTGTTCTTAAAAAATATATTCAGAATTCTGTCCATAATTCTTGATTATGTTTTATTAGTTTTTTCCCAATAAAATGTCTAATGAAAAAAACATTTATTTCTTTTAATAATTTATAGCCTACAATGAACTCTTGCTAAGATAACATTGATTTATCAAGTATTTATTAAACATTTAATCTTTAATTTGTTTTAATCGTGTTAAGATTTGGGTTTAAGTTAAATAAACTAATTATTTCAATTAGCGCGGAAAAATATGATTCAATTTTTGTAAAAATATGGTGATTCAATTTTTGTAATTTAATGGAAGATTATAAGACTATACAATAATAGAAAAATAAAAAAAATATTAACATTGTTCAAACCAAATAACCTGATTCATAAACGTAATACCGATCGCCTAAAACGGAACATCAATCACTTTTCCCGCCAAAAATATTTTCGCATAATTTTTTACCGTAACCTGTATTGAAAAATTCTTACCTTCATATATACCTCCATTTTTATTTTGAAATCACTCTCGGGGAAAATAGCAAAAGTGTCGAAATTATTTTGTAAGAAAAAAATATATAAATTGTAATATTTATAAATATAGTTAATATTTAACATATGACTATGGAACTTGTTACAAACCGAAAGAAAAAAAAAATAATTTTATGTTAAAATAATAGTAATGATACACAGAAATAATAAAGAAACATTGAAAGTTAATACTTAAAAGAAATACTTGCAAAATTATAATAAAAAAACATTTAACTTAAAAAAAATTGTTCAAAATAAATAGAAAAGTAAAGGGTAAGAAAAAAAGCATATTAAAACAAAATGAAAATGAAGATATATTGATTGGTGATATGTTATGTTAATTAGATATGTTGAAGTATGTCTAATGATTTTAGATGGTATTATGAAAAGAGCCAGTAGTGGATTAAAACTGGCAACATTCTTATTAACAAATATCTACTATGCTCATCAGTATTCTGGTACATTGGTACCGAAACACCATTCTGGTATTGCTTTTAGAAAGAATTAAAAATTTGTCCTTAACATAAAATTTGTTTTAACTTAATTAAAAATATAACCCAAATCATAAAAATCATACCAGGCAAATAACAAAATAAATTGCTAAAAATATAATTCACAAAAAAAAAATTAAATATTTGATACGGAGAAGATAAGTTTTACTTCTTACCACAATACAAATATAAAAATGAATGTGTGTTTTTCATAATATTGTCATGTAGCCAGCTGCCTGTGGCTATGAACCATATTCTTCTAGTCTGCTATAATACAAAATCAAATGTTTTGGTACTGAAAAATTTACAAGTGTATCCCTGACCAAACCTATTATTAAAATATAAACTAAAACGTTTTCTGTAGGAAAAAATTACTTTACTACTGATTACAAGTAATATAAATCTTATAAAAACAACTCATGTAAGCTGATTTTAGATAGCAAATAATCTAGTGGCAACCAAAATATTAATTTTCAGCTGTTTGATTGGGAATTAGAAAAAAAATTATGTTATTTGAAAAATTAAATTGAATTTTTAACATTTTAAAACATAAATCATAAAAAAAAAACTTTTGTGAAGAAAATATATAATATATACAAATCAAAAAACAATTTGTCATATTTTTGACATAATGCAGCAGTAATTACTGTAATGCATTTTCAGAAATTTTATTTTATCTTTTTAGTAGATTGTGGAAAGAGTTTGTTGTTAAAATGGGTGTGGTTGAGAGATGTTCAAACATTAGACTATGATTTTTTGCTTTACCTTGGTTACAAGGTAAAGCAAGGTTTAGAAATAAGAATCCTTATTTTTATAATGTCACTAATTTGATCAGCATTAAAAAGTAATAAATAATAATAAATCACAGCAACAAATGTACTTTTTTTTCTATAATTGTACTAAACACAGTGCTGCTAATCACATTAAAAAAATAATATAATATTTCAACCTGGAAGTAGTTCAAATTATATTTAATAAATAAATCACATTTTCATTCAGTAAGAACATATAAAGCATTTTTAAATAAAAGAATTAAAAAGCAGCTGAATAAATAAACATAGAAATAATAAATGAATCCTTGATGATGAAAAAATTATAGTTACTGTGTGAGATTGTACCTTTAGATCCTTTTGTTAAGGATCAAATAGTTTTTGATCCTTAACAACCCTTAACAACATTGTACTATAGGACTTGAAATAACTAAAGATGAAATTGTATTTACAATCAACGTGTCAAAGAATACCATATGACTGGGTTGATGGTGAAATGATCAAAGATCAAGGAACAAATAAGATGCGGGGAGGTAGAAGCAGGTATTTATCATCATTGCTTCTCAGTTTTTATACTCATCTATTTTCATTTAAGTATTTTTGGAAACTTCAAGCATAAAGAGTAAGGGTAGAATAAATAATATTCACAATGTGAATGATACTGTAGTGTTGGCTAACAATCTGAATGTTTTGAGATGATCAATTGTACGTGTATTGAATAATACACGTACAATAATAATAATTGTATGTGTATTGAATTGCAGATGAATATAATAAAACCAAAGTATATGGTATGAATAACATGCTACCTAGTCTATTCCATGTTAATTTAAACAAAAAACAAACTTAGTGCACCAGTAAGTTAAAACATTTTTTAAAAAGAATTGAGATCAGTTGCTAGATATTAACATGACAACTGTTTCCAGAGCATCTTTCATTAAAATTTTGATCGTTGATTTTTGTTCATCTCATAATCAACCCCGTCACATAGTGCTCTTTGAGAAGTTTATTATTCTTTAATTAAAGAAAAATTTAAATCTTTTCATTAGAAACTCAAGTTGACTAAATATTTTGTGTTCAAAATTGCTGTACGATATGGCTTGAAATTTAAAGAAAGGTCGCCTAAAAGGGTAAAATCAGTAAAGAATTAAAAAATTAAAATTCTTGAAATTCCATGGATTGCAAAAGTAGATTACATGTAGAATTTTTGAATTTGTTAATATTTTAAGATTTTTCTAATTATTATGGAGATGAAATATCAGCCAGCCAAATGATTCTCCTCTACTGCTCAGTTTACTCCCATTATTTTCATATTACTTATGTTGTTATAGATTTGATTACATTTCATTTCATTATAGGAATCAGAAATATTTCAACACCACTTTGCCAATTTTCCAATTATTTATTTATCATTTATTTTGTTTTTCAATGCTGTGTAATGGTACACAGTTAATGAGAACATATATATATATATATATATATATATATATATATACCATGAATATATCAAATACAAAAAAAAATGTAATAAGAGTGCAGCCACTCTATGTGGTAAAAATATCTGTGTGGTAAAAAAAAGGTATAAAATATTTTGGTAAATGAGCTATAGTTAAAAAAGAATTAGGAGTATTTACAGTAATTGCTTTATATTATAAAGTATATTTCTGAAAAATAATATCTTTTATAAACAAACGTTGCTTTGTAAATAAATTGGAATTTACTATTACAGGCTTTAGTTATTTGAAAGTGATAAAAAAATATATGAAATAAAAATTAACTTCTATACTTCCTATTAATGTAATAAAAAATAAATATGGCCAATTTAAAGTTAGATAAAAACAGTTTCTGAGAAAAAAAGAATTTTGAGACTAATGAAGAGATTTTTTTTTAATAATGTAGATTTAGATAATGTTTGTAAATTATATAGTATATATTTATCAAAACATTTTTCCAATTTCTGTTTTAAAAATACATTTATTAATGTTATAATTTTATAAATGCATCAATGATTTTTTCTTTTCATGTTATGATGATTACTGAATTTGAGATCTTTTCCATTAACAGGTATCATTTCTTAATTATATGAAATTGCAAAAAGCATAATGATGCCTGTTCAACTATGGAACTATCAGTGCAAAGTACTTCTCATAAGATTACCCTCCTTTCTGCTGTTAATTCATTTTTAATCCTAATTTAGTCACAATTTTTTAAATAAATTTTTTTTTGTAATGCAGTGCAATGGAACATATACTGACAAATAACTGATTTTTATATAGTTAAGTTTATGTTTAAACATACTGCAATTTTGTCATGGCTGATAAAATTATACACATATTGTAGAAAATCATCCCTCCTTAGTAAATTTATGCATGAATAAAAATACGTTGGTAAAATTTTAATGTTTGTAAAATAAAATTGAAATTAAAAGCGTTACAGTTAATGCTAATAAAATGGAATTAGCTTTCTAGCTAATAAAAAGCACACATAACTAACAGTCTTTATCATGGAACTCAAAATTTTGACACTATAAATTATGATAAAGCTAGAAGCACTCAATGTGGCAGAAACCCTAAGACTGTGCAACAGTCCTAGGTCTACTAGAAAATCTAGAAAAAAAGGAAAATTATAAGAAAAATGTTAGGTCCTAAATTACAAAATAATCAGGTAAAATTAATTCCAAATAACAAACTTCATATTAAAATTGGAAAATTATCAAACAATAAGGAAAAGATGAACTGCACTTTACTCCCATTTATTTAGAATGAATAACAGTAGATTGACTAAACAAGTTTTTGATTTCTTCCAAAGTAAAAAAACTAAAGGCAAATGGTTCACACAAGCCCAAGAAGACCTAAAAGAACTGAAAATAATTGAAGAAATTATAAGAGAAAGAGAATATTAAAAGATGAAAATAAAAGGTTCAGAGAAGCACCAAAACATAAGAACAGAGCTGAACTTTCTGAAGAACAAAGGAAAGAGGTATCAGAAAAAATGAAGATGTACTGGGTAGATAGAAAAACAGAAAAAAAGAAACAACCACAAATAAATAAATGATCTAAGGTAAACTTGGAACAATTTGAATTTTCAGTAACCAATGAACCCCCATCCCAGTTACAATTGAATTTTCTACAACTAATTAATTTTTTTATTAATTATTTGTTATAATTTTTTATTATGCTCAAACATGCCCTTACTACCTTCCATTATTATTTTTGGTCAATTGACAACATAGTGTAATTTTGATGTTGACAATTTTTTTTTATTATTGTAATATCTCCACGTAAATGCTTAAATGTTACATTTTCATATATTTATTATTTTTATGCATTATTATTGACTTTAATTTAACGTCATTTTTTTATATGATATTCTTGACATACCCTGTCAGTAATATCATGATTAATGGATTTAAAAGAATTGCTTTACCATTTTTCTGAATGAATTTAGGTAAACCATAGTAAGACATTGATCAGTGTGTATTAAAAGTACACAATAATTACAAAAAAAGAGGTTAAAGTCCATAATAATGTTTAAAAATAATAACATTAAAGCTACTATGTGAGATACTATTTAATTAAAAAAAAAAACAAAGATAATAATTTAGAAATCATTAGAGATTATTTGTACATTTTCAAACAAAAATATGGGTTATTAAGATTTTTTAACTAATATTTTTTTTTTTTTAATTCATTGACAAAGTAAGATTTTTCTGTGAAACATAATTTTTCTACAGCAAATCTTGTTATTCATACACTCATATAAATCATATATGGCTTAATGATAAAAAATATGAAATAAATAAATAATGATTTGTTTCAGATACTGTTGATATTTAATATTCTACAAATAATATATGCAAGACCATATGACCCAGATGATCAGTTATTAGATACAGTTTTACCAGAAAAAGGACCAGACTTCGAAGCATTTTATGCTCGTGAAGCATATGGTGTTGCTACTGGTTCATCAAGACCAGCACATGGACATGCAACATTTTACCAACATCGCAATCCTGCATTAGTAGATGCAAATAATTCACCAGCATATGGCTACAGGTTTGATGGTGGAAGACGTTTTAATTTTGATTAAAAGTTTTGATAGTGATGCATTATTATGATTATTCTTTGTTTTTATTTAATTTGTTGTAAATATATATGTATATACGTATTTATTAATATAGTATTTGGAAATTTAGATAGGAAAAAATAATATTTTAAGTAAGAAATTTTAAGATACAGTAAGTTTTGTTTAACATTATTTTAGTTTGGGTACTAAGATTTAAAAAAAATTGTATTTTTCACAAAGTAATACTCAATGCCACAAAAGAAAACAATTGATTATGTAAGGTTAGTTTCTAAAATAAAAATAGTATATTAAAATTACTACAATTTTTTTTAAATTCTTACCAAGCAGAATATAATGTGAATCTCAAAGCATCACTTTTGTAATTTCTAAATTTTTTGTTTTTGTTTGTTTAGAGAAAGTATAAAACCTACATTTATTTAAGACCAGTTTATTATGACAGGTAGTTAGAAAGATAATTACTGTATAACAGAATATCAATAATAGAATTATTTAAAATCAAAATGATATGGTGAGGGCAACTGTGTAATCGTATCATTTTACAAATAGTCCAAGTTTTTTCAATTAGTCAATCATCACTCAGATTTGATTCAGTAAAATTGAATCTGTTCTTCGTCTATGGGAAATGAAATTTATGTTTATACATTATAAAAAAAAATAAACAATAATAATTTGAATATATACTCTTAAATAATTAATAAAAATAGTGAACAAACTCAGTAAAGTAATGTGTAAATAATAGCCATTATAATTTTATCATTTGAAAAGAATAGCAAGGAGATTGAGATTTCTTCATAATGGATGTAAGAATTAAACAAATATGGTTTACATGCTAATGGTTAAAATTAAGAGCCAACTAAGTGTGCAGATTCTATGATCTGATATAAGTATACATTTATATGTAATTCTTCCTTTACTAAATGTTCTGATTTGCAACTGGTTGGTGTAGTGATAAATTCAAAATCACAAATTAGCTAATTTTGAGAGTGGTTGTTTCAATTAACCACACATCTCAGAAGTGGTTGACTTGAGATTGTACAAGACCTCATTTCATTTACATTCATACATATCATCCTCACTTATCCTCTGAAGTAAGACACCTTACGGTGGTTCCGGAGGCTAAACAGAAAAAGAAAGATGGTCTTTTTGAGTCTCAAATGTTAAATAAAAACATACAATACCATTTATCGGTTCTAAATAATCTGAGAAATGCTTTAGTATAAAATTTTACTCCCTCTGTACTAAAATTAATTATTTTTCAGTGGGTTTCAGCTTCTTGAAACAAACTAATAACTACTTTTAGCAAATGAATTGCAATTAATGTAAACTATTGACAGTAATTCTCTTATCATTAAGTGCCGCTGGTTTTAAATGTTAAAAAAAATTGAAGAAAACAATCATACATATGGAATAATCACAAATTCTGCTACAGAAAATTTATGTTAAATAATCTTTTTTATTCAGAATATCACTTTAAAAAAATTTAATGTCATCTTACAGTATAAAATTTAACTTCAACAGAAGATATAGATCTTATTAGATATAGATCTTATTCATAGTTTACTCTTATGGCCCATTGTTATTTTTATTTCTATTTATCCTAATAAATAAATATTTGATGATTTTTTTTTTTTTTTTTGCTTTAAATGTACTGGAAAATTGTTAAAAATATGCAACTGTACGTTTAAAAATAATAATAAAAAAATTATTGCAATAGCTGAAGCATATTTTTATATATCCGAAATGAAAAATTTTTTTTGTACTTCTATATTAATTTATATAATACTACTTTCTAACCTTTAATAAACATTTTGTCTAAAGTTGGGTTGATGTACACATTGCAGTGTAAATCCTATTAAGTTATAAATTGCAAATGCTGGTTTCAGAATTACTTTACTTCAAATTATGATGTACTTTTGAAAAACTGATTTTTCAAGATAAATAGCTATAGAGTTTTATTATTAATATTATTACTTTTAAATAAAAATTATTTATTATGCATTAAAATCAAAATGATGTGAAAATAAAATCAAATTTAAATTTATCATTGTCTTGATTCATAACCTTTATACAACTTTATAACCTTTAATAATAAATTTTATAAAATAATAATAGTTTTAATAGGTTTTATAAAACTTTTATTATTAAGAAAAAATTGTTAATACCTGTTGTTAACTGTCAACTTAAAGTGGCAAAACTTTCATAAGTTCATGGAAGTAAATTTACAGTGGTGACAGTTTCAGAAATAGGGTAATCTAAATAAATGAATAAAAATTTTACTCAGCTACTTTCAGTTTCATATTATAATGAAGAAAACTTTTTATTTATTTTCAATTTAATTCCTCGTTCAGAATTGGTGTCACATTCCAATGTGACACCAATTTTATACTGTCTACATAAAAGCTTGCATCTATATTAGTCCATTTTGTATAATAAATTTGCTGATTATAAAATGAACATATAAAGAAATTTGAGGATGAACAGGGAAATGCTTTACCACTTCGTTCATAACTAAACTTATACTTCTAGGTTTTGAAAACTTTAAGGTCAATTTTCATCTAAATTGATACAAATGACAATGCAATTTGAATAGATATTTTTATTCAAACATACAATAAAGAGTTGTTTTATGTTGATTTCCTTTGAACAGAATGATAATGTTATTATATTTTTTATGATATTGTTAGATTTTGAGGTAAATATCCATCCAATTTAAAACTAACTTGGTCATATAATGCTAGTCTTCATAATTATGTAGCTATGTTGTATAAGGTATCTATTAAGGTACATAATGTGTATCAGGTTACCTCTTGGGGATCTAGGTAACTAGGTGACCTGACACAGAGATGAGTTGCCCCCAAAAATAGCATTGCCATTGTCAACAATAAGTTCCTATGCCAGGAGAGTAAATACTAGGGGAAGTGAAGAGTGAAATGGTTTCTTGTCTTTTGAGCTGAATATGGTATATGCACATCAACATGCCAAATTCACTAAAAAGTAGAGGATATTAAGTCCTGTAAGTGAATTCAGATTTGTTGATACAGGAACTGGTGGGGTAGTAAACATTATTACTTTCAGCAAATCAACTCTGTCTCTTGTAATTTAGATACTTAGATATATATTAACAATAGGAAAGACTGAACAGACAGTGTAAAGCAACAAATTAATAAACTCTCTTTCTGTTGATAAACAATGCACTGAAATAATATTGTATCTCTCGCAATTAACATGGGAGTTTCTTGACATACTTTACAAAGTTAAACGAAAAACATAACTTTAAAATCTATGAAAAAACTGTTATTGCAGATATTATATATGTATCTCATCAAGCAACGTTCACAAATTTTTACCACGTCTCACTTAATTTTTTATGACTGAAAACAGCTTCATCGAAGAAAATGATACTACACAATCAGTAGCTCACAAAATTCTTACAATTCTACAGGTATCATTGATTACAGATAGATTACATTGAGTACAGATATCATTGATTAGATAGTCTCTATGTAAATGCAGAATAACAAACAGTTACCAAAAATGATATCATATATAAAAAACTAAAATCACGATATGTATAGGCTTTTTTACATCGTTCATAAAACAAACTTATGAAGTAGCATTTAAAATTAACAACAGATTAAAAAAAATTCTTTGTACAAAAACAATTAGTATAGAGAAACAAAATTTCACAAAAGTTTATAAAGTAAGGACTATTATATAAATCAAACTAGTAGACTCATTCATATATAAAAACACTTTCAAATATAATCACATTTCAAATATGTGGTATGTTTAATAATAGTGGATTATACATTCATAGATTCAGGTATAATTTAAAAAATTGATTTAGAGTAGGCAAAATTCAACATACCTAAAAACAATTTAACTCTTGAATTGTAGCTGCTTTACTTTAACAATAGCAAGTATGAGGTATTGTGTTCCTCATTTATGATATCCTGATACTCATTTTTTCTAATTATTTAAAAATTTTTCATTATGATTATGTTTTAATTTTTAGAATATTTTTTAAATCGAAATAAAATGTATGTATGTTGTTTTTGCAACATTACGTGTAATATGATAGTCTGTAATGTAATATATGATAGTCTGTTTTGGCATATGCTAGATAAAACTGTTCTGATCTTGCAATGTTTCAGTTTTTGTAAACATTTTTTAAAGATTAACTATTCTATCATTCACTAATACAATAATTTGTTTATTAACTCATAACAACAGTGAAAAATTAAACTTTTATTCAATAGTGCATCTTTTGTTTACAACTTTAATATAATGATGTAATTTTCACCTTTCATGCCAATCGAATATATCATTTATTCAGTGAACAAATTTTGGCCTTGTTTTATCTTTAATCTCTTTTATCTCCCCCGATGAATTCAACTAAATTCTTTCCTCTGCATATAACAATTAGTACATCTCACAGTCTTATTTAGGTAACTACAATTTGGGTGAATGCATAAACTTCTTTAGTTATACCTTTCACATTTCCTTTTGGTTCTAGAAATTTTTTATTTTCACTATCTCTTTTTACTTAATTTTTGGATGTAACATACATTATTGAATAATTCTTCTTCAGATTTACTATCATGATCTGAATATTTGTAAAATTCATTCCCAGCATTAAACTAAGAATGTTCATCATCGAGACAATTATTTATTATATTTATGTTGGACTATAAATGATTATAGTTCATAATTACCAGTCAAAATGAAGATTATGTGTAATGAATTTGCTTATCAAACATAAGTTTGATAAGCAGAAAAATGCATTAAAAAATACTTACATGACTGAGTGTATCATGGTGTGGAATATTCCAGACTATATTTAGACACTGTTTTCTGAAATTCAAAGAAAAACAAAAATTGCAAGACAGTTGACACAGTAATAAGAGACAAATATTTTACAAGAAAGACTAAGGAATGTCTATAATCTAGCATTCATATAATGTTTTTAAAAAATGTATATGGCGGGATATACTATTTCCCCAATCCATTTACTCAAGGAGTATATAAACACTTATCCATAACTTAAAAATAAACAAATTAACAAATTTTTTGTCTGCATTATTGAATAAAAAGTTTCAAACATTCCTTCTCCAATATTCACCTAAAAATCAAACTGCATTGTACTCGACTTACACAACTCCCCCATCTGTTTTAAATAATATATAGAAAAATATTTAAAATAAACAGTCTTAAGTTGAATGAGGCTGTTCATAAAGAATTAGTAAGTTCAAAAATAGAAATTCAATTTACATTAATTAAAAAATTTAAGTTTGTGGTTGCGTGGGTGTGAAAATGATAAAATCATGTTAAAAAATAATTTGACATGTTACATCAAATTAAACAAAAAATTATTTTTTTCAGATATTTATGAAAGGTCGCTTGCATTTTAAGGTAAAAATATAAAATTGTAGATTATATTTACTATCAGATTTTATCACAGTTGCAGAAATAAAGTTACTGTTTTTAAAATAACAGAGATTAAAATAATAAAAATATCCAATATTTTGAAAGAGAAAAACTAAATGTATTAACAAAAATAGACTTTATAGTTACAAGGATTTATTAAAATGCTAATCATAAATGGTCTTTTTCCCTTTCATTATTTTGGGTAAATGAGCCCATTATTTTGGCTAAATTTTAATTGGCCATATCTTATGCAGTACGATGGTGCCATCAAATAAACTTTTAGTTAGAAGGATACGGTCTATTTTATTAATATTTAGTGACAGATTAAATATGCCGGGTTAGTCTAATGATTAAACTCATCATTGCAAAATCAGCTGATTTTCGAAGTCAAGAGTTCTAAGGTTCGAGTACTTGTAAAGACAGTTGCTTTTATTTGGATTTGAATGCTAGACTGTGGATACCAGTGTTCATTGGTGGCTGGGTTTCAATTAACCATATGTCTCAGGATTGGTTGAACTAGTCTCAGACTACATGTTTATTGGTACATTTACAATTACATTGCATTACATCTACAGCTAAGTCAGGCTTGGCAAGCCAGTAGCAGTAATTGTATTTGCCTGTACACACACACCCAAACCCAGCAGCAGTAGCTGGATACTGCTGCTATATATATATATATATATATATATATATATATATATATATATATATAGTGATATATTAATGATTTTTGATGTCTGCATACTTCAATTTATCCCTGTCACCCCTCTGATATTCATCTAGCAATACAAGATTTTAAAATATTCTAACAGGAATATTTCTGTATAAATTGTAAGTTGACTATGAACTTTTTCATAGCTTAAACACAGAGTAAGCTTTTGATAAATATGTATATTTAATACATAATATGTATTTCTAAGAGAAAGTACAGTACAACTGCCATCCCAGGTTTACCTGGTTTACTGTGGGTTACTTACTGTTATGTAACGAAGTCATTAAATACATTAAATTCAGGTTTTGATGACTACAATGGATATGAATAAAGTGAAGGATATTTAAATAGTTTATTCATTATTAAATTATTCAATAGTTTGGTCATTAAAAACAATTACATACCACCAGAACACATTTTATTTGTAATCACAAATTACGTAGTATTGGTAATCGCAAATTTAACACAAGCTGCAATAGAAGAAAATTACTTGATGTACAGCAAATAAAATATCAACTAGACAAACAATATGTTTAACCTAACAATTAGCTTACGAATTGATCTAGTCTCCTGTTTTTAACATGCAATATTTTTAAAGGACTTACCTATAAATAAGAAAATCACAGACAAATATTATTCTGGCATCACAACAATTAGGATAGTGTACTTTTGAATGAAATACATGTAAGAGAATGCCGTACAGTCCTAGTGTCAATAAAAAATAAAAAAATAAATGTGTATTCAAATTTAACGTTTTCTGTGACATTTAAACACAAGAGACCATTTCAAATTCAAATCAAATTCCTTGATTTCAACATATCTGAAAAAGATAAAAAAATACCTTAAAATAAAAGGAAACACACTGTAAATTAAATAATTACTCATAATACAACTTATGAGTTAACACAACATATGAGTAAAAATGCTCCTTTCTTACTATGTTCTTTGCGTGATGATTGGCTGGTTACTCATTCATGTTTACAGATTCCATGCTGTGTAAAACTTATAACAGAATAAAAAATATTGACAGAAATACATAACATATTATCAACCAAGAGTTATACAATTAGGCCACAATTTTCAGGAAAGAGAGTAACTGAATCTTTTTCAGAATAATGAACATAATACATAAGATTGTACAGTAATTTAACAAAACACACACTAGCAAACAAAGTAATCTCAGATTATAAAAATTAATCTGCAATAATTGCAGTAAGTTCTGTATCAGACAGTGTGGATGCACATTCATCTATAAACACAAAGAATATTATAAGCAATGCATACAACAGAATTAAATTTTATAAATTACCTCTCTTAGATATAGGATTCACATAAAGAACATAATCATAACAAGCAAACTTTACATATAGAACATACAACTAATGATCTCAATACAATTAAACAATATGACATTTATATACATTATATTAAATCTGATTAGTTGATCAAACACAACACAGTTACCAAATTCATAACCTGATTATTTGCTTATTTTAGATAAATGCCATTAATAATGGTGTTACTAGGTACTGAAGGAAGATGCTGATAATTTGCTATGGAAGGCTTTAGATGGAATAGTTTCATTAATTTGAATTTTAATTAATTATTTTTAATAGTTAAATAATAATTAAAATTTAAATAAAAATGAAAATTTATTTGTAAGCAATAAAAAATATATCATTTAAAATGATTTTCTTAATGAAATATTGGGTTCAAAAATTAAACATATATTATATCTTATAGAGTGAGGTCATTTTATCGTACACATCATGATACTATACATATAATTCCATTATGAACTATAATACAGAGATACTCACATTTGATTTGATTCATGGAATGTTGTTATGCACAACTGGTAATCTCTTACAGCAAGTGTTGGAAATATCCATCATTTTCCTCAAGAGAGGTCCCAAACCCCTTTGCACAATATTTTTTGAGATGAATTCCATTTGCCTTGATGTCCTATGAAGGGTCCAAAAATTTGGATTACATGAATCGAACAGTCCATGAATCACAGATTGCATGAATCAAATCAAATGTGAGTATCAATATATTAAAGCCCATAATGGAGTTATAGTGTAATTATTTTATGTGCACGATAAAATGATCTCACTGTTTAATAAAATATGTTCGAACAAGAGGAGGCAATAAATGAAGATTACTTAATAATAAAAGTGAACTTAATTGTAAGCACACTTATAAAATCATTTAGTTGGTTTTCAAAAACAAATTTGACAAATTGTGCTTTTCTTTCATATACATTAGCAAACTCTTTGATTATGAAAACAAAACAAAAAACTTTCAACCAAGAGTGTACAGAATCCTAACAGATACTTATACATGTAAAAATGTTATTCTCTACTGAGTAAAATTTTGGGATGTGAAAACCATGGTGACATTTTCTCCATGACCATATAACCATGTAAATGACCAAATAACCAAAATTAAATGGCATTGATGACCCATATTCAAAAGTTTTATTGTAAAATTTCATAAAATTGGTTGAACCAGACTGAAGATACTAGCAAAATGATAATTGACAAAACAACTGATGTGGACATCGCATGACTTCCTTGTACCTCTATCAAAATACATATACACACAATTTTTTAAACTGAAAAGTAAAAAAAAATTTATTTCATTAATAACTTCTGATATTTTTTCATTATTTTTTTTTTTATTGTCATTGAATTATTATTTATTGAAAAAATTTGTTATAATCAGAGGTTAATAATTATTAATAAATCAATATATTTAAACTAAAAATAAAAAAAAGTTAAAGAAAAAAGGAGATGAAGTCGGATTTGAACCGATATCATGATATCGATTTTGGTCTAGTAAGATCCAAATAGTTCATTAATTAAACTTTTATTTGGCTATAACCCTGGAACCAATAAAAATAAGTACCGCTTATGATATATCGTTGAAAAGCTCTCAATGAGGACTTATTATTGCAGTTAAGAAAAAGTTTTGGATTTTAGGCTTTTTTGGACACTTTTGGTCCAGTCGATTGCAATCAAAAGGGAAGATGCACAAAGTAAATGTTACAACAGTCCTAAATCCAAAATTTCAACATCGTACGGCTAATCTATTTTGAGTTATGTAAGATACATACGTACGTACAGAAGTCATACTGAAACAAGTCAAAATAGATTCAGGGATGGTCAAAATAGATACTTCCGTTGAAATCTGAAATTTTTCGCGATCACAATACTTCCGATCACAAAATATTAAGCTTATTTCCAATCCTGAAAGAAATTGTCAAAAGTATAACCCAAATGACATTAATAATACAGAGTGAGCAACATAAAACTGAACCCATAATGAAACCGCTACCCAACACTATTTACGAAAGACTGTCACACAACTAGCGCGACTAGTGGATGTATATGTTACTACTGATTGTTGCTGCCGTTTGCCAGGTGGTTACGTGTCAGTACAGTATATCTTTTGATGTAGTACAGTATTGTGAGTGCAGTTGTGTTGGTATAAAATGCCTAATTCAATTCAGGGGAGGATAGCTATAGTTGAGGCTTATATTCGTTTTGGATAGTTTAAAGAATCACGTCAAGTATTCGTAGAAAAATTTCCGGATGTCTATATCCCAGCGAAGATTTAGTTAAAAAATGACGTACAGGAGGTTCAGTTTCAAATGCAAAACAAAATAGGCAACCTTCAGTTAGGACTCAACAAGCCATTGCGATACTGAAAGGAAAATTACCGCCAGTCCAAAAAAATCACTACGCAAGTTATCCCAACAATATCGTGTTAAATACACAACTTGTAAAATTCTTTATGAATTAAGACTGAAACCATACCACGTTACAACAACGGTGCAATAACTAAAGAAAACAGACAACGAGTTGACAGTAGAGGACGGTGGCCTCCATATTCCCCAGAGTTGTCTACTTGCGATTTTTTCCTTTAGGGCTACTTAAAGAAGAGAGTTTATGCATCTAATCTCCACAATATTGATGAACTGAAGGTGAACATTCATTTTTTTTTGTGTTGAGAAATCAATGCAATTGACAACAACATTTTGCGTCAGACGACTCTCAATATGATCAGTCAAGCACAAAAGTGCATTGATACCCAGGGTGGTCATTTTGAACATATTTTGTTACAATAAGGTAAATAAATGCAACATTTAAATTATGTTTTATGTTTTTCTTATTTAATTTATCCGTATCTTTCATAAAATTTGACCGATTCTGCGGTTACGTTGCGGGTTCGGTTTTATGTTGCTTACGATGTATAACGGAATTATCTAATTAGTGTAAGAATGTAACTTTGGATCCAATAAAAAAAAAATAAAAAAGATTCTTTTGTTCCCACCCCTTTATGGAGGTTTAAATAAGAACAAACACTAACAGAAAGTGTCTTGGATACCTTAGGGGTATTGTTATATAAAAAAAATGTTTCTTACCCTTTCAGTAAACTTTTGAGATACACGATCTGTAAGGAAGACATCTCCCTGCAGTCTGTGCCAAAAGTAAATGACATCAATATTCCATACACAGAAATCATTGTGCTAAATTTAATCCAAATTGGTTTATTCAGTTCAGAGATATCAACCAAAAACATATATTATGTCCTTCTGGAATTTTTCAGTGGTAAAATTGTGTTATTTGGTTAGATGGGGTCATGAAATGTCAAGATCTGCAAAAACTTTAATTAGCATACTTTCCCTTATATAATATATTAAAGAGCTGATACACAGACTAGCTATATCGTCAGGAAAGTAATAAATTACATTAAAAAGATTAGTTCTCATAATTGAATTTATTTTTACTTCTATTCGAAATAATTTTAAGTAAATTCGAACATAAGATGTATGCATTAAAATGAGGGAACAATAACAAACATTGACGGAATATATTAAAAAGAATGGGATGAAAAAACTTTAATTCATTAAAAAATAAAATAAATAGAAGAATGTAAACTAAAAATTTATATTGTTTATAGAGTTTATTAAATTGTAGACCCCCCCTTGTTTTATTAATTTATCTATGAAAATGATTAATAAACCTTTCCTTTTTACATTTATCATCAATCACCCCTCCACTCATACATATATACACTCTCATGGTTATGAATAAATAATATACAATTCATAAACAAAATATTTCTACATGCATATTACATTCAGCTGAACAAATTTCTTTCATCAGATATATTATGAGAAAATGTAAATCATATCGGATGAATGTGGGTTTCTTCATTCATAGATTTTATAATGTTGAGAAATAGATGAAAAATATCATAGACTATAAATTATTCGAAGGATGAGTATAAGTTGTTTTATTTTATTTTTTTCTAGAGCTACGATTATTAAAGTTGGGTTAACTAGATGACATTAGGATGTAGGCACAGGCCACTGAACGAAGAAGCAAGCCAGTATAGAAGCACGTCCGTGTTTCTAGTCAGGGATCGTCACCTAGTAGTAATATAACCTTCATAGATGAATCCAAGCTACTACACCAACAACACATACAAGAGTGTACATATGAATACACGCACGTAAGTGTATACACATGCGCACGCACACACACACAAAACATACTTCTTTAATATATTCTAATTCTTTCCGTTAAAAATTCCCCATCATATGGTAAAAGAAGACTATACAACACGGCAGGTCGGGGGAAAATTACAGCCTACTCTCATTATCAACTCGATCAGGTCGGCAATAAATCTAACAAAACGAAAAAAAAAGGAAAAAACTTAAAAAAAAATACAAGAAGATGAGGCCAACAACCTTCAGTATTTCTATTAAAACAATTTTATATTCAACAAATAACTAAAATAGTTTTGATACTTAAAAGAATGTAATAAGTGAAAAAATTGTTTAATTAATAAAAGGTTTTTTTTTTTGTATAAAGAATTTATTTTTCGTAAATTATATTTTATAAAATTTGGCAGACAATTGCAATTCGATTTTTTGTTATGAAATTTTTTAATGCTTTAAATAAATTTAACCCAATTTTAACCGGTGATTACGATATAAGTATTAAAAAAAAAACATAGAAAAAATCATGAAATAAGGGTTATTTTTCAATAAATTATTCAAATTATGTGAAATATAACTTATGAAACTAAGGATTTCGTCACCAGAAAGAATGAAGAAAAGAAATACAGTAAGTTCGAAAAGTCACTGTGTAGTATGCTTTAGAATTATGTAGTGCATTTTGTTCTTTCGTCATTAGGTTATTTGCCCTGTGGGTTCGTTGGGCGTTGTTCAGTAATAAACCACGACGTCAGCTGTTGAGTTGTGATTGAATGTGCTTCGTTTTATTTCGTGTTGTTTCGTTTATCGGTATCAATAGTTTTTAGATTTTTTTTTAACCTCCGGGTCCGCAGTTAAGTATTACTTCAGAGGATGAGATGAATGATTTGTAGCGTGTGTAAAAATGCCACGCTTGACCGGGATTCGAACCCGAGACCTCCGGGTGAAAGGCCGAGACACTACCACTCGCGCCGCGGAGGCCGGCGGTATCAATAGTTGCGAGAAATGCAATGGTTCTTTCTGCAGAGGAACGAATTTTTCTCTTTGAACATGTCTTTGGTGAGGGTGACAAGTATACTGATTTAGTAAGCACAAGTTTTCAAATATTCCTGTACCTCATCGCAACGTAGTTCGAACTCTTAGAGAAAAATTTCGGGTAACAGGCTCTGTTTAAGACGCCGATTGAAGTGGAAGATCACCCAAAACTAAAGGAACAGAAGAAACTGCTTGATATTTTGGATGTTGTAGCCGAAAGTCCGTCAAAGTCAATACGTAATTTATTACGGCAGCAAGATATCGGACTTGCTACCACGCATAAAACTGAAAGAAAAGAACTGAAATTTTTCTTCTACAAAGTAGTGTGTTATGAACTAAAACCTACTAATCATACCAAAACACTAAATTATTGTCAATGTTTTAACGGTTTATTGACTAAAATTCCTTAGGTATCCTCAACATTACGTTTTTTTACCGATGAAGCGTGGTTTCATCTGGGATGATGTATTAATTCACAAAATACACGAAGCGAAAATTGGAGTCTGGGTCGTTGTGAATAGAACGCACATTTTGGGTGCAATCTTTTTTAAAAGTACAGTTAATAGTGATCGTTATTGTGCTGTTTTAACAAACTTCATTAGTCATTTAACAGAAGTGGAAATCAATCATGGTTAGTTCCAAGAAGATGGCGCCACAGTGCACACAACTAACAGATCAATGACTTGTTTACGAAATGTCTTTGGTGAACGAATCATTTCAAGGGGATTGTGGCTTACACGATGGCCCTGTCTGACAAGCAGCTTATCGCAACAGACTGCTGACGATTGACGAACTAAAAACGGAATAACGGCCTACTTACGAGATATTCCAGTACATCAGCTGGTTACAGTGTTTGAAAAAAAATTGAAACGTGTACAATGTTGTATTGATGTTAGAGAAGGTTATTTTCAACACCTTTTATAAACTGTTCCAGTTACTGTAATATCTGTTTCTATAAAATAATGAAATAAAAATACAAAATAATAATTAAGAAAGTTTCATCATAATAATTCCATAATTCCAGTGCGTAGCAACTTTTCGAACGTTCTGTGTATAAGCATTAGTTTTTTAAACGTGAGTCATTCAATAAGAACAAATGGGTGACAATAAAATCGATCGGCTTGCTCACCCCAAATATTACCCCAATGTATTTTATTTTGGGTTACTTGCATTACTACTATGCCAAGGAAGAAATAAAATTAAAAAAATCGGTTAAAAATATGAAATAAATAAGAAGATATCTTTTTTATGATTTTTGAGGAAGAGGAGGAATTTTGGGGCAAATTGTTTTATAAGATAAGCATACACTCATGTACTGAGCTTAATATAAAAGTGGGTTATGTTTGCAAAATGTTGAGAAAATTAACCCCAAAGAAACTATCTACTCCACCCCCTGGAAATATTGACCCTCAACCTTTACCAAAACCTTTACCTAAAACCTAACCAACAAATTGTCCCATAAACACGACTGTGTACAAAATTGGTTTATCCAGTTAAAAGTTATTAAGCTTTAAACATCCCAGGACATGTACATAACGAAGATTACCCTCATTTTTTTGTAGTTTTTTTTTTGGAGTCCTTGGGTCATGAAACGTCGAGAAATGAAAAAAAAATCAATACCCAGTTTTTTGACTGATTATTACCACTCTTACTTTCTTGCAGCATATCTAGAGCTATGATGCCAGGAAAGTAATTGTATCAATGAACCGTTTAATACCAACGAACCGTAAGGAAATGTAGAGTCAATATTTGAAGTGTGACGTTTGATATTATAGTACATTGTTAGACGTACGAGAAAAAATAGAGAACCTTTCTTCCGTTGGTATTTTAAAAATTATTATTGCTCAATTTAAAAGGTCTTGCCACCATTTTATTTATAATAAGATTAAAAAATGTATTTTATCGAAATGGTTTTATTCTTCCAATCAGTTTTGAAATAATATTTAAAATAAAATAAAACGATGTATTTTTTTTTTGTTAATCAAAAATACAATTCCTTCTAAATTGTTTTTACTTCTTTGTACGAAGTAAAGAAGTGATCGCTAAAAATTTTGGTTTTCAGATTTCAACAACAATGTCCATTATGGCCATCCCTGAATCCTTTTTGACTAGTTTCGGCGGGTGTCTGTACGTACCTATGTACGTAAGAATGTGAGTATGTATCTCGCATAATTCAAAAACGATTAGCCGTAGGATATTGAAATTTTGGATTTAGGATTGTTGTAACATCTAGTTGTGTACTTCTCCTTTTGATTCGTCTGAACCAAAATTCTCCAAAAAAGGCCAAAATCAAAAATTTTGGATTTTTTCTTAACTGCAGTAATATGCCCTCATTGAGAGCTTTTCAACTATAAGTGGTACTTATGTTTATTGCTTCCAGAGTTGTAGTCAGATGTTTAATTAATTAAATATTTGGATCTTATAAGGGAAATGTACATCGGTTCAAATCCGACTTTTCCTTTCTTAACTTTTATTTTTTAATTTAAATATGTTGATTTATTAATAATTATTAACCTCTGACTGTAAAAAAAAATTACAATAAATAATAATTCAATGATAACAATAAAAAAAAAAAAAAAAAATGAAAAAATATCAGAAGTTATTAATTAAATAAAGTTTTATGTACTTTTCATTTAAAAAAAAATGTGTATATGTAATTTAATAGGCGTACAAGTAAGTCAAGCGGTGTCCACATCAGATTTATTTTGTACTTATTTATTTAGTATCTTCAGATCTACTTTATTAAATAATTAATTTATAAATAAATTTTATAAATTTCACTTATTTATTAATTAATTTTATAAACTATTTTATTTATTTTTAATTGCTAATATGTGCTTTTTGTTTGTGACTTATTTTGGCGAAATTTTTTTTGAACCAACTTCAAAAAAGGAGGGTTACGTAAGAAGAAGGTACCACGATGTTGAAAAAACTTTTCGGACACAAAAAATAGGTCTGAAAATTACAAAAAAAAAAAAATTTGTCTTCTGGTGGGTAGGTAGGAACAATGAGAATCCTGATATTCTACACGTATGCGTCACGTTAGATGAGTTATCTCTTCTGTAGGGCAGGTAATGTGAATTTCTCCACGAGAAAAGTAGAATCGCTAATAAAATCACAAAAATCGAGATATCTCGTCTTAAACCTTTGAGAACCAATATAGTTATATATAACAAAGCATCGGTAGGAAAAGTGAGATTCTTATAATTCTATATTCGTGCATCACATTACATGGTCTATTTCTTCATTTTTAGCGTAGTTTGATGTCGGTTCCATTTTTTTTTTAAATAATTATTATTATGATTTTTATTTTTCAGTAAGGTTTCTTGTTATCATGTATAACAATTTTTCAATTTCAGAATCGGAATAGCTAGTAGAATTACTTGGAAAAGTGTCCCACTCACTTATTGATTTACCAACTGTGGGTGCTCTTTTTATATGTACAACTAAACTACTTTTACAATTTTTTTTTTTGTAATGATGAATTAATGCATTAATTCACCGTAGAAGCTTTTGAAAGTTTGCACGTTAGAATATGGAAATGGAATTTTGTAGCATAAGAAAAATGCCATGCTTGATCGGGATTCGAACCCGGGACATCCCGGATAAAAAGGCAGAGACGCTACCATTCCGCCACATGATCGGCATAATAAATAATCGTATTAAATCTGTTTTATATTTATTGCACATAATTTAGTCTACAGAAATTAAAAAATGTAAAAAGTAAAAAAACCACAGGGATACTTTGAAGGCACCATTCCATTCTTTAATTTAATTCTCAATCACGTTATAAGCTCAATTTGTTAATTTTATTAAAACATGGTCGACTTCTATCAATCATAAAATTATTATAATTATTTACCGATCAAACAAAGTTTTTATTTAAGATAATTCATTATTAAAATACGAAAATTGAATTAAACCTTAAGGAATAATTTACAAGTATGATAAGAAGAAATATCTATGGTCTCCCTACTTCTTAGTAAGTGCGTAACAATTCTATTTACTGCGACCAGCGCCACCGTAAACGATTACTAAAATTATTTAATTTCCTTGGATGGACAGTCAAATACTGAAAAAAAAGCTTTGGAATATGCATTCATGTTTTGTTTTATGTCGGATAGTACATCTGTGTCAAAAGGTAACACCTTTTGAGTGTGTATACGTAAACTAACAACGGCTAATCAGTTAATTTTTTTATTACTCTTTTTCTTTCAGAAGAAATTAAATTATTATTTTTAAAAATGTTTTATATTAGTGTATTTCTTTATACAGCAATAGCTATAATACTGTTAATTGATTTTAAAAAAATTAAAAGTTTATCTAAAGCACTGTAAAACGAAATTGCAGTTCAGGGATTTCTTCGATTTATGTATTTAAATGTAAAAAATAAACTCTTGCTCAGTTATTTTACTTTATATCTGGCGGCTCGTGTATAGGCACAGTGGAACTACAGCACTCCCTATTTCCACTTGATATTATCGACAACATTTAATATAATGAGTTCTTTTTTCTTTAATTCTTTCTTTATTCTTGTGCAATATATAATCCTTAAGCTTAATGTCAGTAGCCATCCCCCAGTTTATGAAAAATATACAATAATCTGGGCATGGAACTGTGCGTTCTACAGTTCTATCAGCGTGGTGTTTAGCTGTTGTGCGCATGCGCACATAGGACGCTGCACGCGAGGCTGCGAGGGAGAGAGAGAGAGCACTGTTGCTTTCACAATGCCGACCCTGGCGTGCTGATGGAAGGTAGTTTTTTTTTACTTCGCGTGTTTACGGAACGTTCCTTGTTCGTTCCCTTTTCTGGTTTAGTCGGTGGAAGAAATAAGAAAAGAGTTTAGTTGTTGTTTTTAGTAGTGATCAGAAAATGGCGGAAAGCAAGAGCCCTTGCTTTCCGCCATTTCCGCGAAACACGCTGGAAGAACGAAAGAGAAGGTAATTAGTAAAAACGAATTATGTATTTGTTTCTGTGGACATAGAAATTTAAATTAAGCATCCACTGGACTATAGTGATTTTAAACGGACATTTTATTAAGTTATTATCTAATAACACTAAAAAATATTATCTGTATTGACATTTTATTATTTATTCGGTTAAACCAAACACGGTTTTTAAGCACAATTATGCTTAAAAACTGTGTACCATATTCTTGAGTGTGATAAAGTGTAGAATTAGATTATTATCCTGCTTCCAGCTATTCTATTTGATTCATTTTTTCGGTTCTTTTATTTTACAGAAAACTTTAATCATGGCCTTGAAAAGGCTCAGAAAAAAATCTTTGGAACAGCACCCTCACTAATTTTAGCTACGAGCCGCCACTGCTTTGTATAATCTTTTGTGCAAAAAATACACAAAACGTAAATTAAATGAAAAAAACAGGTATAATTTTTTCCGCAAATAGGCCTTCAAAGACCACACAAACATCATTTAATGTAGTTTATTTCTTTTTCTTCCAGAAGTTATTTATTCTTTCGGACTGTTTAGCTCTTTTTTCTTCAGTTCATTCTCCTCTGTTGAGGTTTTTTTTTTATCACCTACAGGAATCTTTAATTCATAACTTTTCTTTCTGTATTTTTTTTTTCTTCTAGACAATTCGATCTCAAAATGGACAATAACGCCCCCTTGTGGGCGCTGGAGGCCTTCAGGGGGGCGGTAGCAGGTCTACAGAAAATTGAGGGCGTTCAGGCGGGCTATGAAGACGATGGCTTATTAAAAAAAGGCAAAAATGATTTTTTCCTGATATTTCAAACTAAAATTAAATACCTACTACACTAGTACAAAGAATTTTTCAATTTAAAGCTTTGTTTTAATTATTGTATTGTAATATTGAATATGCTATTACTATTGTTGTTATATAACTATATAGATACAATTGTAATTTTTTTGAAAGCAATTTTAATTTAAATACTCCAAAATATGATTAAATATGCGTTTTAATTGCTCTCATTTAAATTATGTTTCATCTAAGAAATAAGATTTGTCACGTTTAAAAAAATATAATTGCAATTGCTGTATTTAAGAGGCATCTTAAAAACAGCAATTGCAATTATTATTTTTAACAAATGGTAAGTTTAACAGTTTTGGGGGCGCTAGAAAAGTTTGATTCTCAATGTAATTTTGAGAATCAATAATCTAAACAGTCTTTTTTTGTAATGTTGAACTTTTTGAGCTCTTCTTTCACCTGTTTAACAAGCCACCTTGACCTTTGCAGTTCCAGAGTTTATTGGAAATCTGTTTGTTTAGTCTTGATTGGTTCATTCGAACCATATGTCTATAGAATTTTAGTCGTTTTCTTAATGTAACTTCCAGGTTTTCAATTTTGTCATATATCTCTTTATTTAATCTTAATCTTTGGCCTTCTTGGACGATAAATCCTTCTTAAAATTCATTTTTCTACCTTAAGTAGATTTTCTAATCCAGTTATATTTTAGATACATTAGATTTAGATTCCATTTCTATTTATGTTAGTGCAAGATGGCTTGTCCTACAATTATTCTATATTGTCTTAATTTTGCATTTACAGAAAGCTTCTTTTTATTGTAAATATTTTTTGTTTAAAAGTGTATTTGCTTTAATTTGTGATTTTTAGTTTCTATCACTAATTTATCTGTTTCGTTTCTAGTAATTATATTTCTCCAAGATATTTAAAATGGTCCGTGATTTTAATTTTGCCGTAGCTTGTTTCTATTGTCTTTTTTTTATAGTTACTGACACTTGTCATCATTTCTTTATTTGAAAAGGAAGCCTGTTTTTCAATTACTTCTTTCAATTGGTTAATTTTTTATTTATTTAATAATAAAATATATATTCTGTTTATAAGAAAATTAAATTATTTGATGAAATAACTAAAAATAACGGTAGACCTACACACAAGCCTCATGTTTAAACTACTAAGAATACTTTTGAAAATCCCTAAAAAAAAAACCAACAATCATTAGATAATAAAATACCAGCATAACCAATCTTTAGATAATAAGATTAAATCTTTTTTAATTCATTAATTAACTAAATAAATTCTCTAGTTAACGAGTGTAGTACGTGTAACCTGTTTAATACACTTAATATTATACTTAGATTTTTATACTCACTTTATGAGCGCGTATGAGAAAAACACAAATAAAAAGTCAACAAACCTCAAATTGAGGTTAATAGATAACATAACCTCAAATTGAGGTTAACAGATAATACAATCTCAAATTGAGATTATGTTGTCTGTTGTCAACCTTAAATTGATCTGAAATTGGGAAACGACTTAACCAATCTTTATCAAATTTTTCATACACTACTATAACATAATATCTAAATTTCAATAAAATTGATTTAGTAATTTTTGGAATGTATTTATTATTAATTAATCTAATTGCTTTTAAGTGAATATTTTCGTATTCCTTATACTTCAAAACGGATTGAAATCCTCCAAACCCACAGTACGACCGAAAGTAATACTGTATTTTTATTGGGAATTCAGTAAAAAAAACATTTTTAATGCATAAAGTATTGAACTTAAGAGTTATGTACTCGGAGAACTATTTAGCATTTTCTTTTTCGAATTGCATTGTAGATCTTGATTTCATCTATTCCTTAGTAATTAAATATGGTTTATAAAGGTTCTTTTTTAATTATTCCATTTTATATTTTTATTTAGATGGGGTCTTAGTTCATCAAATAAATTTTTTATTTACCGTTCTACACAAATTATCCTTAAAATATCTTACGTTATAACTAATTATCATTTTTATACTTAATTAGTTGTTATACATATAAATTATCTAATATATTTATTAATTTACAATGATCTATAAGAAAAATATAAGAAGAACGAAAAACAGAATCATAACTAGAAAACTAAGACGTTAGTAACAGGACAACAAGTTTGAAATTAAGACTGCGTTGCGTGTATACATTGTGTGAATGCACGATCAGTTACGTAACGAATACTGAGCTTTTATCACGTTAGTCTGTACATAAACTAAACTAAGAAACAGAATTTATTATAGTTTGTGTTGATAAAGTAAGGGTTATATTTCTCTTCAGGCATTATTAAAAACAGCTTAGCTTAGTTTATTATTAAACAAACTACAAACCAGTTTATTGACATTAATGTCTTTTTTTTTAAAAGAACATTAAACCAAAATCTAACTAATGTAAATTTAAAAATAACCATAAATATTACACTAAAACTCTTGTTTACTATTTTAATAGGGTGCTTTACCCACCCAGCTGCGTGTTACGCGCGATAACCCTTGTTACATTTTAATTCATGAAAACGTAAGTCAATAAAATAATGAAAAAACGGCGGGTTAATATTTTTCTTAGTATAATGAACTAGTTTACACGACCACCGTTGATCAACCACCGTTAATGTTGGTGGTATTTTCTCACTAATAACCATTAGATAATAAAATTAAACTTTTTTTAATTCATTAATTAACTAATAAATTATCCAGTTAACGACTGTAATACCTGTAACCTGTTAGCCTAGTTTGAACTTTCAAGAAGTCAGAAAAATTAGATTAATTTAAAATTCTTGTTTTTAATTTATTTTTTTAAAAAGAATTTAAACAGTAATACAATAGTGTATTAAACCGTACGAAATGAAAACATATTCTCAAAATATTTAAGCAAGATGATATTTGTACAAAATAATACTTGTAAGCTAATGAAATTGTAATAAATATGAAAACTGCATCCTTTATAACCTGACACTTTCGTAACATCTGTAACGTTTTAGGGAAGATGGAACCTAAAGATTTAAAGGTGTAAATATAAGCATCAAAAAAATAAAATAGAACGTCAAAATTAGGTAATGCTGGGTGATGTTTTCCTGCTTACTGTTGTCGTTTTTTAATACCTGATGAATGTACCAAACATCACATAAATATAAAAAAAGGAAGAAAAAAAGTTGTGTATTAACCCCTAATAGGGATAAAAACAATATCAAATTTTATCACTGAACGAGAACATAAATGTGTGTTCTTTCCACAAAAACATTTTTTTTAAATCTGATGTGGACAACACATGACTTCCTTGTACGCCTATTAAATTACATTTATACATTTTTTTTTTAAATGAAAAGAAAATACAATTTTATTTCATTAAAAACTTCTGATATTTTTTTATATATATATATTTTTTTATAATTGAATTATTATTCATCATAAAACTTTTTTTACAATGAGAAGTTAATAATTATTAATAAATCAATGTATTTAAGTTAAAAAAAGAAAAGGAGATGAAGTCTGATTCGAAGCGATGTGCCTTCCCCTAAGATCCAAATATTCCATTAATTAAAATTTTATTTGACTACAACTCTGAAACCAACGAAAATAAGTACCACTTATGATATATCGTTGAAAAGCTCTCAATGAGGGCTTATTACTGCAGTTAAGAAAAAATCAAAATCCAATTTTTGTTTTGGATTTTGGGCTTTTGTGAACACTTTTGGTTCAGTCGATTGCAGTAAGAGGGGGAGATGCACAACTAGATGTTACAACAGTCCTAAATCCAAAATTTCAACATTCTACGGCTAATAGTTTTTGAGTTATGCGAGATGCATACGTACAGACGTCACGCCGAAACTACTTAAAATGGATTCAGGGATGGTCAAAATGGATATTTCCGTTGAAATCTGAAAACCGGAATTTTTCGCGATTGCATTACTTTCTTTACTTCGTACAAGGAAGTAAAAATTATTGATATAAACTGAAATTATGAAATAAATTGCAAATCGGAATAAAAATTTATTGTTTAATGTAAAAGAATTAAAATACCACAAAAATATTACAACTGTAAAAAATTATTGGTATTGCACGGTATCAAATAAGAAGATTGTTTATCTGTTTACGATCAAAATGTCTTTCTATTTTGATATCCACTGATTATTAGAATTAATTTTTCAAAAAAAGAAAAGAAAAAATTATCGGGGAAAAATTGAAAATTTGAGTAATGGAACGTTTTACTAGTGGACAAATTAAAAAAAAAAAAAATACAAATTTGAAATTTTTTACTTAGACTATCTATGCAACATAATTTCCTAAAACGTTTATATATGTACAAATAACAATAATTTCCTAAACAAACGTAAAAACGTACAGTGTCTTTAGTTACATATTCTAATTATTTGAAAATAACAAACAATTTACATAATAATAATTAAACTTACCTTTTTTCAGTAAATAATTACATTTTTTTTTTCATTAGATATTACTTTACAAAGTTGGTGTGTAAGCTTATTTATTTCAGGCCGAGCACTGTAAATAGAAATCCATTGACTAAAATATACCATTAGTTTCGGCGTTTAAAAATCCTTTTTAATACTAAACGTGCCTAAGTTGAGACAGTCTACCTCGGCCGGAGTTGTCAACCATCTGCTTGTAATTAACATTAATAAGAAGTCATAGTTTTGCTTCATGTTAGATTATAAAATCATAAACTTCCTATTTTTATAAAATTAACGCATACCGTCATGATCTCTTATAAACAAGATGAACAAAACAGCAATTATCCGACATCAATCGATTGATTTTAAATTCTTCTGCAATTATTTATATCATTTTTAGAACGTTATTCTTGCTAATCATTAATCTTAGGTACTCTGAAAAGAATTTTATGATGCCATTAATAAATAAGTAATCAATTTATTGTTTTTTTCATTATCATGTATTTTTATTTCATAAACACAGTTTGTACAAGTATAACATTAAATTTAACACTATTTAGTAGACTTTCATAATTTTGTTATAATTAGAAAAAGATGAAAAAAAACCCAGTGGTTTTAAACTTAATTTTTGATTAAATTTTAATAGTTAGATCTTTCAACACGTTATTGCATCCAGGCCAACCATAGCCTAGTACTAAAAAAGGACTAAATTGGGGGAGAACTCTGGATGTTTTATGTAAGATACTTTATTCTCCAGTCTCCCAGGACTGGACCAGCAATCAAGCACCACGCGGTCCTTCTTGGAAGTGCCTCGTCTCTAACCACTCAGAACTCCCCGACGCGCCCGGCTATGCCGTCCACGCCAGAGCAACCCAAGCGGCCGGGACTCGATCTTCTACGCCTCGCCTCAAGTGAGGGAACACCAAAAGGGGCCCACTACTGGGACTATGAACTGCTATTGCCGTGCCTCTAACGAGAACTCCCCAGGGGATTCCCATCGGAACTATGGTCTTTATGTCTTGTCTCAAGTGGTGAATCCCCAAAGGGACCCACCACCGGAACACGGTCTTAATTTCCCCCTCCTAGATAACCACCTAAGCCACAGGCTCCACTCCCGAAATCCCCGGGGTTTGCAATCACTCATGAGGTGCGGTCCACCTCAGCGAGCCGCCACCTCCTGATTAGGACTGCTCGCTCTTCCCCTACCAGTAGTTCCCCAATCTGCCTTCCAGCCACGATACTCCTCCTCCTTAGACTTCAGGATTCCAGCCGCTAGCTCCTCAACAGACCCCGCCGCCCATCCGCACCACGAAAAATGTAATCAACGGTGGCTTCTGGCATTAGTCACCCAAGGAGTAGTCTCTCCTTCACTTCTACTGACCTGAAGCACATATAAAACGTATGCTCGGGGGTATCTTGTTGTCCACAATAAATGCACTCGGGGAATTCTCGCCTTCCGAACCTATGGAAATAAACCCCAATCCCCGGTGCCCAGAGAGCAGCTGGGATGTATAGTACCCAACTTTACGTGCTTCCTCCCCAGTCAGGGCTCAAGCCTGGGGATCAATTGACGAGACCATGCACCCTTATGCGTGGTGTCCCAAAGCTTCTGCCATTCCTGCAGAAGAAGGACGGCGAAGTCGGCCTTTCGGATTCCCTCATTCGTCCGCTTCTCGCATTCTGTATTCCTCGGGATGTCTTATGACCGGCTGTTGATCCACGTGTGAAAACTGGTTAGACCAGACAGTTTAGTATGAAGCGAGACTGTTGCCTCCTAGTAAGATAATAGATAACGTCAAAATATTTAGTGTCTGCCGATTGAGGTTTGAACTTATAATAATGGTCAATATTGCTCTAGGAAGCAGGAAGGTGGTTACACTTATCCAAGGCGAATTCCTGTCTGCCCGGATCGTCCCATGTATCAATTTGACTTTGTAATCTCTACCTAGGGTTTCTGGGCTGATAACCTTTAACGCTGCTTGGGGAATTATACCAGGTTAGGTAGATTACTATTGTTGGTTGATCATGGGGGCAAGCACATAATTCTTTTTCACGTAACGAGTATGGCGATCCTACTTCCCGGATACCAGGCTAACGAAGCGTTTGGTGATTCCCGAATTACGCTTGCCCAAAAAAAAATCCGTTTTCTCAGTATTAAATCTCATGCAAAGCGGGATGAAAATAAGTCTTATTACGCGGTGACAAGTGAGTTACAGAAGGATAACCTGTGGCTAATAGGTAACACCTGATTCATTCAGTCTGATACTGCTGGAGATAAGCAGAGTGTATCACGAAGTTCTGTCCGGGACTTTCATAACCGGAAGAATTTCATGATACACTCTGTACATCTCCTTTCATTATTTTCTACTCGTGAAAATAATGGAAAACGTTCATATAAAGATATGTCCTAAAATGCTTCGTTTGCGAGTTACGGCTAGTGAAAGATTTTATTCGGATTTCAGCTACCCGGATGAAATGCGGTCGAACTGGAATTTTTAGGAGTTAATTAAGGAGGAGAATTAGTGATTTCTTACGACCTTTTTGACCTGAAAAATCGAATAAATCAGATCCCAGAACAGTATCTGTTTTGAGAAATAGTAGGTTTTGAGAAACATGGGATGAAAGCCATAAATTGGAGTAAAAAGCCCTGTTTTATATGTATGACGTTCAATAATATTGAATAAATCGTATGGTTGAGTTGTTGCTTTTTGATAGTCCATTACTGTCATCTGGCGATCGGTTCCCATTCCAATGTAACCAATCGGGTTACAGTACACTCCTTAAATATTTAAAAAAAAAAATATTTAAGGATACCAAATGATGCTATCAATACTTCAGAAAAAGTTTATTAATTATAAAATATGATTTTCTTTTTAAAAAAAAATCAGTAAAGGAATAACAAAGAACTGTCACCAGAAACCGATTAATTGAAAAAACGTTCTTTTGAAATAATATTTTTTTTTTTATCAACTATTTTCATTTAAAAGCAATTGACCGTTAAAATAACCTGATATGCATGACTAGTGATTCATTAAAGTATAAATTATTGTTACGATATAATTGTTTGTTCCATTCTGGATTCCGCACATTCTGCATTAATGTTAAAACAAATGAAAAAAAAATTGTTTAACAGTTTCTTTATGTGTACGTGTATAATCTCTCTCTCTCTTCCTGTGTGTGTGTGTGTGTGTGTGTGTGTGTGTGTGTGCAAATATACAGACACACCTTCTGTTGGATTGATGGCTTTATAATAAATTATTTCATTCATTTTCAGCATCTACAGGTAATATTTTAGAAAGTTATTGAATGAATCACTTATTTTAATGTTAAGAGCTCTCCTTATTTCCGGGCGCTATTAAAAATATATATATATTAATTCATTGAAGGAGGGACTAGTAGAAATGCTTAATTATTTACTTAAAAATCAACTAAAACAAAAAAACAATATTAAAAATTGATGTAATAATCTAATATTCTGTCTTAAAATTATTTGAACTCATCGATATGTACGAGTTTTAATAAGCATATGATAAACGAATCTTACCCAATATAATAGTGGTTATTTATAAATAGAGTAACATCCTTGTCGCGGATTTGCCCGCGCAATACGGTTACTTGCGTTTCCCGTTACGGACAATTTTTTTTTTAATTTTATGTATTTTTGTCAAGTAACCGGAGGAAGGTGCAGCCAGTTACGTCACACATATAATTACATTGGCAGTGGCTGTGTTGAATAAATCACCGCGTCAACCAATCTTAAAAAATCGAAATTAAAAAAAAATCCTAGTTGGTTTTTAGATATTTATCTGAAGGGTATGTGCTAGCTCAAATCTACTAAATATATCGTTTGTGTTTTACTTTTAAGGCCACAAAGGACCACTTTGGTCAGAATAATTCAAGTCTTTTTTGCCGATCTTTTGGCCTTTAAGTTCTTAGCTTTCACTTTCTCCCAATATTTAGTCATTCTTAATGATCTTGCTTTACGATCCTTTTCGGAATAAACCCTTTCTGTATAATTAAAAGTTCTTACTTTAAAGTTGGTATTCGGATCTTTAATAACAAATTTTAATTTTTCGGATTTATTAAGTAAATCTTCGTAAGTCAAATTTAATTCTTGCATGTCTTCTTTAATTTCTTTTATCCATAACGGCGGAATTTTTAAACACCAAAATTGATCGATAATTCTCTTAGTAATCCTATCTTGCGGTAATCTTAAGTTTGCACAGAAAGAAATTCGCTTCTTTTTCATAGTATCAATTAAGGATTCCAAGTTTTCGTACAGAAATTTATTAGGCAATAATCTGTACTGATTTTTGTGTTTGTATTTTTTGTTTATGCAGGTTCTAAGAATCCTGCGTTCAATTTAAGCAAAGGTTCAGTCCTATTTTTCGATTTAATCTAAATAAAGTCTCGCTCGCGTAAGTAATTACTGGTTTAACCACAGTTTTGTAATGTCTAATTTTAGTGGTAATCGAGAGCGATTTTTTGTTGTAAGTATTTTTAGTTACTTGTAGCACTTTAAATAATTTATTAAGTCTTTCAGTCCAATTTTGTTTTTCGTTACAATTACAAGTAATGATCTCTCCAAGATATTTAAATTTTCTGCAAGTTCTACTTTGTTTCCATTAATATTGACAGAATTAATAACTAAAGGATCTATAGCCATCATTTTAGTCTTTTCGTAAGAAATTTTAAGTCCAATTTTATCCGCAAGTTCTTCTATACTTGTTACTTGTATTTTGGCTTCTGCGATACTATTAGCTAATAAAGCTAGGTCGTCGGCAAATCCTAGGCAATTTAAATTTAAGTTATCTCTTTTGTATCCTATGTGAATATTTTTTGGATTAATTTTAAACCATTCGCGCATCAGAAATTCTAGTGCACAATTAAATAATAAAGGCGAAAGTCCATCGCCTTGTCTCAGTCCGGATTTTATGTAAAAAGGTTCGGAAAATTCGCCACGAAACTTCACTTTAGATTTTTTTATTTGTCAATGTTAAACCGATCATATTTACCAATTTAGGATCCAATCCGAGATTTCTCAGAATTTTTAACCTCGAAGGCCGATGTATGCAATCGTACGCTTTTTTGAAATCAATAAAAGAAATAATCATCTGTTTTTGATTTCTATTATAAATAATCTATAAGTTTAATATAATCGGAAATTAGGAAAATTTCCATTCATTCTTCAACATTTTTTTACCTTTCTTTACGCCTACTAGGTAGAATTTCAAAAAATATAGAAATTGATTTTTAGATATTCACGTGCAGATTACACATACCAAAAATATAGTTAATATATATAATTTTTTACCAAGAAATTAAAAAAATAGCCGGGTTTAAAAAGAAATTCAAAACTCAATTTTAACCCTTTAAACTCGGAATTTAAAAAAAAATCTAAAAATTCATTTTTAGGTATAATATATGTATAATTATGCATAAAGATTATAAAAAAAAAAAGTGAAGTTAATATCTTCGTTTGTTACAATGAAATTCAAGAATTTGTAAATGTCATTGTTTGAAATTTTAACCCTTTAAATTTGGCGTTTCAAAAAATCCTTTCTTAGTGTGAACTTCATCATAAGAATATGGATAAAAGTTTTCATCAATTAATCTTCACTAGTTCTGCTGGGCGTTCATGAGTCAATGTCTTAATATATATATATATATATATATATATATATATATATATAATAGAGAGAGAGAGAGAGAGAAGAAATATTTACATATTTTTGTTAAACAACAATTAGTACAAAAGTTATTATTATACATCTTTAAAATATATATATATATCATTATAAAATATAAAATCAAAATATTTTTATGTAAAAATAAAAGTAGTATACATATATATGTAGTTAAGTCTTTTCTCGTATTATACACTAAATATTAATAATGACAATATTTAATACATTCTACTGACGACAGGTGAACCATCACTATATTAAAGTTTGAATAATTTATGTAAAATAATGTTTTGGGCTCTATAGACAAAATATAAAAAATAAAAAAAATCGGATATCAGATTGTCTTATATAGTAGTATATTTTATTAAGAAAAATCATTTTAACCGTTAAATCCAGTTTCGGTTTTTGAAGGCTAAAGAACCTACGTGCACTAGACCGCATTCTTTTACTTCACATCATCATCATCGTCATCATAGATGACCATAGTTATTATTCTTTTTGTTTCTTATAAAACTCAGTGTAGTGTGGTATAGATAAAAGTAAAACAGACACTCCTCTTTTTTGTTTATCGACCGCTACATTATGGCTGGTTATTTCTTCATACTCGATTTAATATACATATATATATTTTTTTATTTTTAGTAGTTTAAGAATCTATGTTTTAAATACAATCGTTTATAGAAATATATTACAACCATTTTTATTACTTTTTAAAACACTATAAATATTTAATACGTTAAGTAAAAAAGTATCCAATAGGTTACGTGTAGCTATGTCGGTTCCAATAATTTAAAAATCTTAAATATCTACTATCAGAACAGACAATAAAGCCAGTTTTGTTTTAATTTTATCATTTAATCTTTAAAACGTAGGTCTCTAGGACAGACTTGTATACAAATATTTCACGGTCATAAACTTTACTGACCGTCACGCTGAAACTAGATTCTATGGAAAAATTATTCAAAGATTATAATCTTATATATTAAACAATTCGGGCTGAAAATCTATTTCCAGTTGATGTAAGCGTTCTACTGGAAGAATCGGACTGACTTTTTTTATTCTGCTTGGAATAAACCACAGATATATATATATATCAAACGCAATCGGATCCTAAATTTGAGTTTCCTCTGAGGAATCCTCATTTCTTCTTAATTACGGAAATTTGCGAGAATTTTATTCCCAGGAAAATCACTCTGAAGGTTTGTCGATGCTTGATGACATATCTGCGGGCCATTTTGAGGAAAATTAAAAAAGTCAGCCCGATCTGTGGAGTAGAACGTCTGGACGGACTAGAATTAGATTTTAAGCATTCATTTTACCTATGGGAGGAAAGGGAAGAAAAAGAAAGGGGGTTGGGGTTGAAATGTGTTATAAATGGAATAGGCTGTTTTTTAGCCAATTTTTTTAAATATAATATTACTTTGTAATAATAACATTATAGAGCAGTAAGGGGTCCACTAGTTAATATTTATCGATTCAATGAATTTAAATAAGGAAATTTTTTTTAATTTTTCACAGAATTTTACTTTCCTGGCATCATATCTGTACGCTGCAAGAAGGAGTATGGTAACCAGTCAAAAAATGGGGTATGGGTACTTTTTGCATTTCTTGACGTTTCATGAGTCACGGACACTAAAAACAAAGAAAAATATTGGGAGGTAATATTCGTACGTATGTATAGCTTGTCCAAGCCGAACTGGCACAGATCTGATGAACAGTATAGCTGTGTATCTTGCTGCCTAACGAACACGGGTTTATAATTCTACTTGATTAAAGACAGTATGTATACGGTATGACTATTGTTTATTCCAATCAATGAACAAATTCACGTCTTGTATTTATTAGTTATTTATTTAATTCTGAGTTTATATATTATTAAATTAATAATGTATTTCTTTATTAGATACTGAAATAGATATGTTATGCAATATTATACAGACTAATTGGCTGTTACTGATTAGTGTTTAGCTCTAAATGTATTTATTTATAGTTTTATAACTGTATAAAATATCCAATCCAAACACGCACAAGACTGATGTCTACTATTCATGCTACGTTCTTCGCCCTTTGTTCTAGGAGTGGTGAACAACCGTACGACTATGCTGAGACATACATAAGAAAAGTTTCTTAATTTAGGTTTGTGCAAATAATAACCGAACGAAATGTCATTCTAAACATACAAATGAAACATTAAATCTCTATTTATACAAACCGTTCCTGATTTATTCAAAGATTAACTTGTTTTTGCAAATGATTCCGTTCTAATTTATAATGTATTTGCAGTTAAAACTTGTCCAGTTAATTGTGTGTATCCAAAGAGTAAGATTATCATCTGATTATAGCGTTCTTTTAATTTCAGTTCTTGGAAGTAGTTGAAGTCTTAACTGAAATTTTAAAAGTAATTTATTCGCTTTAAATTGGTAAATTTTTGTCGGCTCTATTTTATGGTAGAGCATTGATTTTATTATTTTGCATATTATGTCTAATTTACGTAGAAAAGACAATCACCGCCAAGGGAAAGACATTACACACAACGTTTTTAATTACGTGGCAGGAGAAGCTGCAGCTGGAATGTTTGTTAGCGACCCCAAAAAAGTAGTAGAACGTGTTGCGTGCGCCACAGGAGTCTCAGAAAGAACACTTTAACGAATTACTGGTGAAATAACTTCGGAAAAAATTCAGTTCTCCTCGCAAAGAAATAAAACGCAAAAATGAAGTGACAAACCAGTTTTGATCGGAATGTCATACGACGTAAAGTGTTAACATTTTACTTAAAACGAAGGCTGCTTGCCTTCTATAAGGAAACTTACTGTAAAACTAAAAAGAGATGGGGTATTTAATGGGCAAAAAAGTAGCTTACGGACATTTTTGTTAAGCATGGACTTTAAATGGAAGAGAATCAGAAATAACAAGGCAATTCTTATTGAAAAACATGATATTCAGTACAAAATATTTGTGTATTTTAATAAAGCTGAAGAAGACGTAGATCGAGTTGAAGGAAGGCCAATCGTCTACGTCGATGAGAATTATATTTTAAGTTCTCATTGCCAACAGAAATGTTGGCAACCTTCAAATACGCCTGAGTGTTTTGCTGTGCCAATTTCAAAAGAAGAAAGGATAATAATTATCCGCGCCGTTAGTGAAATGGTATTGGTTCCCAACTGCTTGACAGTATAGAAAGTCAAAGCTTCCTTAGTTGATTATCATTCTCAGATAAACTGCAACATGTTTTAAAGTGGATAAGAGAAAAATTAACGTCTAACTTTTAAGTAAACAGTGTTATTATTTAAGATAATTCTTCTTATCACAATGCTGAAGAAAGCCGAGCACCGAATTCTGCATCAATTTCATCACCGAATTCATTGGTTGTTTTGTACAACAAAACAACCAATGATTGACTGGCTGCGGCCTAGCAGCTTACCATTCCATGAAAAATTGACGAAAGTTCAGTTGTATGAGACAAAAAAAAATAAAGATATAAGATAGATGAGATATTGGAGGAAGGCGGGTTTCCTGTGTTACGCCTCCCCTCATATATCATCCATCGCGATTTGAATCCTATCGAGATGATAAGGGCACGGGTTGAAGAACCGAGTCGTAGCCGAAAATGTACAATTTACGACAGCTGCAACAATAGAAGTTTGTCATGAAAAGTTTGCAGAACTCAAGGACTGGATAAAAGGGGTTGCTAATATGTTAAAAAAACGAATATGAGTATCGCAAGCTGCAAGGACCTCTAGAAAACCAAATTGAACGCGTCACCATCAATTTGGGAAGCGAGGATTCATAAAAATCGTCAAAAGAAGACGAAAACATGCAGTAGGAAGTGGAGTGCTATATATTCGGTAACTTTGTAATTTTTTACTTTAATTATTTGTATTATGCTGTGCTAGTTAGAGAATTGATAATGAAATACATTATTAAGTAAAGTGTAAAGATTTTACCATAAAAACTATTACCGAGCAAGTAAAACCAATTATAAAAACATAGAAAAAAAGATATATCTATATGTCAAGGTATTAATTATATTTAATTTTTTTTTTTCACTTTAAGTATTTAAAAATAAGTTCTAAATATTTGTGTATTGTTTTATTCGGTTATGAATTTATTTATTTTTAATATAAATATAAGAAAAAATAATTAAAAAATTTATGATGTGAATTTGTTTATTGATTGGAATAAACATTAGTATATAAAAAAAAAATAGTACGTAAATTAGTACAAAAAAATTAGTTATGTTAAAAAATGACTATAAAAAAAAAATTATGCTGCATATATACCGTATATATACGGTCTTCCACATGTACCATATTATAGCCCCGCATTAGCTAGGCAACCATCGCCTAGATCAGATCTGTGCCAGTTCGGCTTGTACAAGCTATACGTATATAAGGGTATTAGAAGCCTAGTAACGTTTTACTAAATGAACCGATTTTGATGAAATTTAGCACAGAGACTCGTGTATGTAGAGCAATTTGTTGAAAAACTTTTGGGGTCAATATCTTCAGGGAGCGGGTTAGATAGTTTCTTTGGGGTAAATTTTCTCAAAATTTTGCAAACCTAAACACCACTTTATATTTTAATTTTTAATACTAATGCGTAAGTAAATCGCATTATCAAGATTATTTTTATCAATTTGCCATGAATTTCAAAATATCTGGTACACCCACTAATACAATAACAAATGTATTCTGTTTTAGTAAAAAATATTGTTTATTTGGATGCAAAATATGTTAATTTGACTTTCAAATAAGTTAGATCTGGATTATTAGAACTTTCTATACATTATAAAATAAATACTTTAGAAAAAACTTAATAAAAATCTCCAATTTGTTTACCCATATTTTTTAAAAGATTTTCTTTTAAATATAGAACAAACGAATTATTAATGTTTGGGATAATTTCTTCATGTATTTTTAAACTGTTAGTATAATTTCAAGTAACTATGATCCATGTAGGATATATTTAACCTTGATGTAGTACTGTTAAGTATAATTTCAAGGAAAAAAAAATTAATAAAAATGATTTAAAAGATAAAAAAAAATAATATGTGTGTACAGAATTAGACAATTTTATTAAAACTGTACACATCCGGAATTCTGCCAATATGTATCGTTCTCTATACACATTTTCCACTTTAATATTACCAATAACAAATCAACTAGTTATAAAAACGATGAACAATTGTAGATTTATTTAAATAAATACAAAACAAAAAATTTATTGTAGCAGATTGGCGAAAATAATAATATTCATGAAATTATTGATAAGGCAGAAAAAACCTATATCAATTAATATCTTAACACCTCTTGAAGTATAGACGGGTTATGTATCATAATGTTTTTTTTTTACTTTTTACTAATGGAGAAACTAAAAAAAAAAATTAATGATTACTTTCTAGTAGATTTGAACGCCATCTCCAATGGTAGAAAATGGCGTTTACTAGTAAGTCAATTCAAATATTTTTTTTTTAAGGTAAGTTATGGATTTTTAGAATGAAATGCTAAATAAAAAAAATATAAAGAAAATAATAATAAATTGAGGGAAAATATAAATAATAAAAAATACCATCTTTGTTTTAATTTAAAATAAAGAGAATTAGTTTAAAAGGAACATAATGAGGTTTAGGAAAAATATTAAAAAAAAAACCAAAATAAGACAGTATTAATGAATAATTTGTAGAAGTTAACCATCGCCGGAGAAGAAAAAAATTCCAGAAGGTGAGACAAATAAACCTAATGGATGAATAATTATTTTAAACATAAGAAAAAACTATTTTTTATTTTGAAGGTTTTATTATTATCCAATTTACTCTAATTAGAGATAATTTTCTAAGGAATATTATTAACCGTGAAGAACAACATCATCCAATTTATTTATAGTTGATTAAAAAAAAAAAAAAAAACAGAAGTAAAGAAAAATAGAGAAAAAACGACTTAAGCATTAGTATACAGTTATTATGGAAATGTATTTTATATATATATATATATATATATATATATATATATATATATAAACAAGAAGAATTTTTCATTCATTTTTTTTCACACACTTAAACGGTTACCCTTTAACCATTAAATAATTACATTATACTTTTGTTTTTGTAAAGAAATATTAGTTGTCAAAATGTAAAAAAGATTCCTCAATAATTATGTAAAAAGTTAAAATAAAGTGATGGTTACACTAAAAAATCCCCCAGCATTTTTAGTAATAATGCTGCAGGATAATTTTTAAAAATGCTAACTAATACATTCTTGCTATCAAAAAATAAATAAAAGGAAAGGATTCTTATATTATTTCTGTATATTCTATTTTAACTTAAATATTCCTTTTTGCTTTCCTGGCGAGTATAATTAGAATTGCTATATTAAAGAGAAACGTATCATGTCAAAAATGGTGCATGAGGTTTTTTTGCAAATCTTTACTTACGTTTTAGAGGACATTCCCAGAAGGGGTTACAGCCCAGGCTTTCGCCGATGACTATCTCCTTTTGTTCGTGGTAATTTACAACCGCAGCTGGAAGATCGAGCGCAAGCGACCTTGTCAACTGCGGAGGGCTAGATGGACATTCAAAATTTAAAGACTTCTGTGCCCAAGACGAAGTTTATGCTTCTCAAGGGTGCAGAAAAATTATTGTACAGTCGAAACGTCCACATTAAGTATAAAGGCTGTTTAATCAGCCGAGTGAGAGTTCATAATTACCTAGGTGTTTTGTTTGATGAGAAGTTGCTTTTTAGCAACCACATTAGCCAAGTAGCTGTGGACGCAGTCTCAGTCTCTGCACAAACTAAGGAGGATTGCTCGGAAGGACTATGGGTTGTCTGGCCGTCTACGAGGCTACCACCGTATTGGGAAAGGCTCTCCCAATCGATTTAGTGGTGAAAGTTCGGGCAGCCATGTGGAGATTGCAAAGAGGCCGGAGGCCGAGATATTTGGGATGCGGTTTCGGGCCGCGCCAGTACCGGAACGGAACGGTGATCACAATGCACCGGATCTAAATTTCCTTCAGTTGCCTATCTCCCGCCTGCGGAAGAGGCTGCAGAGCCTCTTGATGAAAGCATGACAGCTGGAATGGAAACCACGACTAAGGGAAGATCCCTGTACAAGTTTATACGGGATCTGAGGGGATGGTATGCCTCGAGTTCGTTTTAAAGGGCAACGGATCCCCAGTGCTCACCAATCATGTTAATTTGAACTAATATCTGTTTCGGTTCCGCCTGGCAGCTGATGAGCTGTGCGTCTGCGGGGAGATCCAGTCAAATGAACACCTGATGTTTAACTGCCCTGCTCTTGGAGGGGCCAGAGACCGGGCCACCATGGAACTTAGAGGTCAAGGGGAAAATTGGCCGCTCACAAGTGGCGAGTCAATGTAGCGAGAGCCGCATTGTCGGACCGTGTGGGAGTTTCTTGATGCGGTTGCTATGTTCAACCGACATCAGTAGTTTACCTAAGGAAAGGTTACTACCGCACTGCTGTCGGAAGCTAACCTAGAAATATATGGCTGACCACCAGCCAATTAAGGGTCCAGTGGCTTTAATACGGTGGATAGGTACTTGCTGGCATTCAGCAATCTAGGCGTGGCAGCGAATTTCTGTCTAGACAAAGCAAATTTTAATTTATGGATGTAATACATATTTTTAGTAGTTGACGGGGTGTGCCTACCCATTTTAGTAAATAAATGACAAGTGAGCGGTTTGGACACGTAAGCCGGTGGTGTATGTCACCGCGCTAGTCTGCTCATACTGTTAGGTAAGCTCTTTCCTAACTCTTCCTAGCTCTTTCCTAAATAGCTCTGTTAGGAGCTATTTAGGAAACTGGTCGCTAAACTGTTTCGAGGCTTAGTAGCCGTTTGTGGCACAGACATTCGGTGTTATGCTTTAGGGCGACCGAATGAGGCCGTGGCGGGAGAAATGCCAAGCAAACCAATTACGTTTTAGAGTTATATAATATATCTACACAAAAAGTAAAACATATGTATGTAAGTGCGTACATATGTATGAAATTTATGTACGAGTATGTGTTGTATTGTTTTTGGTTTTATATCTGACGATTGACAAATCGATTTTCTTCAAATATTTCTATAAATGGAAAATTTATCATATTAATCTTTTTCACCATTTTTTAAGGAGGCGGTGGATATCGCGGAAAAACCAATTTCGATTTTGTTCAGAATTATTTTAGAGAAAACTACATTAAAACAAATTTATTACCTACAATGCGTGCATAAATTTTTATTTTCTTATTGCTTAAATTGTAATCTGTTAACTAATGAAAATAAGCTACTCAAACCAGAGCCCAGTGAGATGAGGATGACATGTAAATGAGGTGTACTCTTGTGCAGACGCAGGTCGATCATTCCTTAAATGTGTGGTTAATTGAATCCCAACCATCAAAGTTTACCTGTATCCACTGTAATCATATTTATACAATCATCCATATATAAATCATCGGAGTATAAATAATCAATAATTTTTTTCAAAAATCAACCCCCACCTCTTAAAATTTAAATATGTTTTTTGTCTTTTTACTCGATTTCTCTTTGGTTTAAATACTTTTCAAAATTTCTTTTGAAAGTTTATATTTTATATATATATATAGTGCTATCAAGAAATATCTACAACTTTTTTAAAATTATAGACTCCGGACCTATAATGCAAAAGGTTTTCTAAAAAAATTTCTTTTTTTATTTTAGCCTTTATTGAAGGGGGTATTAAATTCAGAGAAAACTTTACTTAAGCAGATTTCTCAACCTGAACCTGTATGTAAATTTTTCTACGAAAAATTTACATTTACAATGAGCAAAATTTGTGGATCAAAAATCTTCAAAACTACAAGATTAATTTCATTGAAATTTAGATATGCTGTAGTTGTATATCTGAAGTTGTGCATGAGAAATTTTGATGAAGCTTGGTTGAGTTGCTCTTCAGTTACACTCAATTTAATGTAAACAGCAGACAACATAACCTCAAATTGAGGTTTTTGAGGTTTTTTTGTTATTTTTCATACGCGCTTATGAATAAGTCACAGTGTTGAGTTAGTTTAAACTAAATGCTTGTGTGTAGAGTCTACTCGTTATTTTTAATTATCTCTTCAAATTACGGTTACAATAATTTAATTTGAACTTTTTTTGGTGAGCGTGTCCCACCTTTTTTTCTCAAAAATAACAATAAAACGCACATTTTTATATTTATATAACAATAACCAGTTAAACCAATAACCAAAATAATCATTTTTACCGAAAAAGGACCAATTTTTTATAATAACAATTAATCATGGATTAGTATTCTATATCTTTTGATTTCTATTCGTCGATTTTTTCAAACATGGGACTTCCAAATGTACCTGAGAGAGATTCAATATAAGCATTATTGCTTATAATTATAAATATAATCTAACCAAATTTAACCTACGCTCGCTTCGCTCACTAACCTTGACTAGCGAGCGAAGCAAGCATAGGTACATAGGTGTACAAGAATACACTTCACTTACACTCATACATATCATCTTCATTCATTATCTGAAGTAATACCTGATGGTGATTCCCGGAGGCTAAACAGAAAAAAATATATATATATATTTATAATTTTTCTGCAAATACCCACTGTTTTGGAAGAAAAGAGTGGTATCCGCTTACCGAAATGGTCCTTTAATTCTAATATAAATAGAAAGTATTTTAATCTATATATATAAAAATGTTAAGTTCGTTTGTGTACGGCTTCAAAAACTCAAAATGTTCTGCACCAATTGAGCTCAAATTTTAGCACGCTATATAACCCGCATCAAAGATTGTTTTTATCTATTTTTCGCCTCAGTCACATACCCGCGAGAAAACAGTTTTTTTAACGGTCAGCTGTCGAAATAACCAAATACACAGAAAATAATATCCCTACATGATGACCAAAAAATGCTTTGTTAGGTTATTTTTTTTACATATATATGACCAAACAATCGTTTATTGGTCATTTAGCGTTCTTTGCTATGTAAAAGAAAAGAACAAAATTCACAAATAGTAACACTGAAATCACACAACTAAGTATTGGTTTTTTTTGGTCTTTTCTTACCTCCGAAACCACCGTTATGCATTGCTTCATATGAATTCATATGAATGATTTATAGCGTATGAAAATGCCATGCCTGACCGGGATTCCAACTCGGAACCACCGGATTAAAGTCCGAGACGTTACCACTCGCGCCACGGAGGCCGGCAGACATATTCGTTAGGAGCCGAATAAAAACACGACTTACCAATATGGCGTTGTGTGTCAAACCAATTTTATACGGACTATAATTACTTTTAATACGCGAAACCCTTTGTAATGATTGAACATTAACTTAAACCTCTTCAAAAATTATTCCTTTTTAACTAAGCCACATTTTGATATCATTGTTTTGCTATAACACGGCTGAAATTCTCTTCGTTTAATGATAAGAAGCGTTGTCGAAGACAATAACCGAATTCTCTTCCAAAGGACATAATACACCGCTAAACTATTTCTAAATAATTCAAATTCGTGTAATTTTTTTACGAATCGCGTTTTTATCAAAATCTCACCTTTGTCACAATTGACCTGCGGGGTTTTGTTTTCTCTGGAGACCGTAATTCATTAGTAGATTCATACTCAAGAATCACGTTGTACTCTGAAGCAGCACAACTTCTACTTACGTTAGCAGTTTATTAACATCTGAAATCAACGCCGTTTGATTATTCTGTAATTTGTAAGCATTACTCTGCTTTTGTAAGCATTTAAAACGATGTGTTTTCACACGACTTAAGGGCCTTTTTCGCAGCACACAAATCTTTATATATAAAAATGTTAAGTTCGTTTGTGTACGCTTCAAAAACTCAAAATGTTCTGCACCGATTGAGCTCAAATTTTAGCACGATATATAACCCGCATCAAAGATTGTTTTTATCTATTTTTCGCATCAGTCAGATACCCGCGAGAAAACAGTTTTTTTAACGGTCAGCTCTGTACCACCGCCATCTGCCGGAAGCGAAGGGAACACTCCCCATACTAGCTAACGACAACCGCAGTCACATGTGAAACAATACCTGTTCCCAATTACATTGTTTATTAACAAAAAAAAAAATAACGTATCTTCTTGCATCTGATTCAGATTATTATACAATCTGTATTAAATATTCACTTTAATCGAGGTACTTTTGTGTGATCGTGTCGTGATTGAGCTGCGCCTTTTACCAAGCTCTGAATTTATTAGAAAACGACCAACAGTGGGATATATGTATTAATGACGCGTGCAACACTGCACATCCAAACCAAATTCGCACATTATTCGCAATTATATTGACCGCTTACTTCCCTTCATCTCCCACAGAGTTATGGGAAAGATATCGATCGCATATGGCTGAGCACTATGGCATATGGCTGAAACGACTAGCACTAGATAGGGAATCTTGGAGAGCTGCATCAAACCAGTCAAATGACTGAAGACAAAAAAAAAATGGCTGAGCATATTTTGCATAGAGTACGCCAAAAAATACCAATATGTCCATGGAATTTACAGAAGGCATTTACAACGAAGCATTGATAAATATTGAAGACAAGTGCTTAGCTATTGCAAATAAAGTTCTTAGTCAATTGGGAATGCCAGCACCCACCCGAGCTGCGATTGCTTCATTTGATTTGGATTTACGCCGTGAACAGAGTTACAACATTGGTGATCTTCAGTCATATGTCCAATCAAACATTCCCAAATTAACGCGTGAACAGAAAGGCATTTATGATCGCATAATGCAAATGATAAATGACGGAGTTGGTGGGACCTTCTTCTTGGATGCGCCAGGAGGAACTGGGAAAACATTCCTCATTAGATTGATTCTAGCAACGGTTCGATCAAAAAATGACAATTATCCTGTTGCGGAATATTAATCAGCCAAAACTCTACAACGGCATGCGACTTGCAGTTAAGAAATTGATGAATAACGTAGTGGAAGCAACGATTTTAACGGAGCCTTTCAAAGGTGAAGATGTCCTCATTCCTCTAATACCCATAATCCTGACCGATACACCATTTTAATTTAAAAGATTGCAATTCCCAATTCGATTGGCATTTGCAATCACAATCAACAAAGCTCAAGGTCAATCTTTAGAATTGTGTGGTTTAGATTTAGATGCGGATTGCTTCTCACATGGACAACTGTATGTTGCGTGTTCCCGAGTCGGCAAACCAGATAGCCTTTATATCTACGCAGACAGTGGAAAAACAAAAAATATTGTATATCCACAAGTATTGCAAAATTAAACTTCTATGAAACGTATGCTTTGTTTTGTTTCTCATTTCTCATCCATGCAACCACAATGTGCCACAGCGAAGCGTGGTGGGTAGAGCTAGTATTAAATAAATAAAAAATTATACATGTCTTAGTTTTCTAATTTAATTTATGTTTTGTATATTCTTACGAAAAAATTATACAAACTAAAATGACGAAAAGTTGGTCTTCATGCGCAGAACTACGCAATATTTTTTTTTAAATTAAACATATTTTATCGAATGATTATTATTACCTTTATTATTATGAAATATACGCTAACATAGCAAGTCTATTTCATTGTACATATATATATATATATATGTGTGTGTGTGTGTGTGTTTATACCACTTTTTTTTTAATAAATGAGGCGTGAAATTATTAAAGATAATATTTTATTTATATTATAGACAGGAGGCGTGTATTATATATTTATCTTTTATTATAAAAGTTGTTCCAGCATTCTAGTCATTACTATTATTTTCTTTTTTAATATTTTTATTTTATTACATGTTAAACCATTAGTAAATGTTACTTTACTTTTATGAAGAAGGTGTTACTTTAAGAAAATTAAAACTATTAAAAATGGGGGGTTAAAACAGTTCATAAAAAAAAGTTTTGACAAGTTCAATTTTTCTTATTTGATACTACGAGTAAAGCAGAATATTTTAAACGATTCTAACGAACAGATAATGTAATTAATTTATATATATCTTTTTTTTTTACCGTTAATTGGTTTCAAAAGTAATTAAACAAATTGAACCACTTGTTTTTCTTATTCTTTAAGTTAACTTCTTCACTAGACATTTTAACTATCTTAATATAGACTCCCATCAAAAAGTTTAATAAATATTTTACATAAATTTTCCCTCCCAAACATTTTGGGGAAGGGATGTGATAAAGATTTAGGAAATATGCGGCTACTTTTGATCTTTAATTTTAAAAGGAAAAAAACGTTTGCCGCCACCAACGCCAATGACAACTGGAAAATTCAGTGAAAATAATTAATCGAATAAAAGAACTAAGAGAATATTTATTAAAATGGGTTCACCTTTATAAAATTTATCACTTGACAAGGGATAAATAATGTTTGATGGGATAAACAATGGGATAATAATGTTTTTGTGCTGTTATCTATTTTCTGCTTTTCTGTACGGCGTGGAATCATAAAAGCATCAATAAAAAAGCATTTAAAATGTGCCTGTACCGCAAACTAAGAGCTTCATGGGAAGAAGATATAATTAACAATAAATTACTTTAAAGAATGGTAAAAGAGTAAAATAAATTAATACCGTTAAATGTAAGGAATTGTAATATTTACGCTATATAAAACAAAAAGAGTTAAATAATTCTAATAAAACTTTCTTACGTAAAATTACTGGACGAAATGCGATTAGAAAAAAGATATTCATACTTAAAAACGTCCAAACGTTGATGTCGAATACCGAGCTTTTTCGAGTAAATTTGGACAAAGTGAGAGTAGCCATCACCCAGAACGGATAGGGATAAGAAAAAAATGAAAAATAGCACATCATCGATTATGAATGTTCTGTTTACATCTTGACTGGAAATAGAAAATTCTTTCATCTCTCGAGGGGTTGTAGCTTAAATGAATGCCGGCTACCTGGAATGGAACTAGAAGCAGTCATCTAATTAATTTTTTGTTTGCTTCACCCTTACCGCATCATCAAAAACGGGTTAATTCACCTCTTTTTACATTTTTGACCTTTTGAATCCTTTCTTTCCTCAATTATTCTTCAATTTGAATTCTATTAGTCTGGGTCAAGATCTTGCTAAATACACAATGATTATATAAGGAATCTATTGAGCTGTTGTTATAATAGGGAACGGGTTACTTATGAATCTTTCCTAAGAGAACTCTAGTTCATGTCCTATGACTCAACAATAAGTTTAAATATCTTAAGTGGTTTTATTGACTTAGATTTTTGTGTATATATTGACTTATCGGATACCTTTATAAGAAATCACAGATGACTAAAATGAATTTGGTTTTAATAAGTTAACGTTTAGGTTTAAAATTTAAATCTTTACATCTCAGATTTTCCACAAAAAATATTTTTTTTTAAATCTGATGTGGACACCATATGACTTCCTTGTACGCCTATTAAATTACATATGCACATTTTTTTTAAATGAAAAATACATATAATTTTATCTCATTAATAACTTCTGATATTTTTTCATATTTTTATTGTTATTATTGAATTATTGTTTATTGTAAAAGCTTTTTTTACAATCAGAGGTTAATAATTTTTTATTATTTACAATCATGTTGACGTAAATATAATAAAAGTATATCGATAAATATAAAATGAAAGTTTATTGTTTAATAAATGTCCTACAAAAATTGCCATCTGACCTTTATCATGAATTTTTAACTAAATAATAATGAAAATGCTAAGTATACTTTCTCTTCATTTATTCATTAAAAAAAAATACACTAATACATACTGTCAAAAATTGATTTAAAATAAAATACAAAAAGATTATTTTGAAAGAAAAACTATATTTAGTAAAATGAACATTAAAAAAGATTATAAAAAGCAAGTTCAGTTTAATATTACATTTTTTAAACATATAATTTAGTTAATTTTTATTTCAAATAAAAAAAACTTATTTAAAAATGGATATTTTATTTTTTGCTCATGTTTTAATTTATTTAATAAATAAGCTTTACCAGACTATCCGATTACAAAAAAGAAACAGATTTTAATTTAAAAAAAGTTCAAAAACATTGAATATACTTAGGAAATAAACAAAAAGTAAAAAAAAAGAAAAAAACATTTGTACAGATTGTAACAATCACACCAAATTTAATCATTTAACTGTAAAACAATAACAATATTATTAGATACCGGTACAAGACAAACAAAAATCCACATTTTATTAAATACATAAACGAGGAGTTTTTAATAGGGATTCCCTTGTATAAAGAGTAAATAAATAAATTTTCGCAACGTAAAAAAGTAGTTCAGACTTTTATCAAAGCAATCTAAAAAAATTTAATATTAATTTCCTGACATCACAGCACTATAGTTATGATGTACTCCTACCTGTGGAAGGAAAAGAATGAGAAAAACAAGGGTGTTGGTGGTGCGTGAGACGTGTTATAAATGGAATAGAATTTTAGCTTATTTTTAAAAATATATTAACTTATTTTGTAATAATAACGCTGCGAAGCCACAAAATGTGGAAGTGTGGTAATCAGTCAAAAAATGGGGTATAGTTTTTTCTGCATTTCTCGACGTTTCATGACCCAGGGACACAAAAAAAAACAGGAAAAAAATGTGGGGTGAAGTAATAATCGTACGTACCAATTATTAACATGACAATACACGTAAACCTAAGTACGTGCATTGTCATGTTTGAAGGGAGCCGATAAAAGTTTAAAAATATTGATTTTTTGAATTTTTAAAAGTTTTTGGGTTTTTTTAAACTTATAATAGTATAAAAGTACTTAAAAAAGATATTTTAAGTAATATTTTATTGGTTGTACATTTTTTAATGGATTTTTTTTCAGTTTCTTCCATTTAACATAGTAAACGTAGAAAAATCAAAAAAATTCTTGGAAGATAATTTTGGAGACAGGGAAGAAGAAATAGTACAAACAATACCGATTCTTTGAATTTAAAGAAGTCTTTTTGTTTTATTTAAACATATAATGATAATTTCACAATAAAACTTCCATCATAAATTACCCCCATACCAAAAAGAAACGTTAGGTAACTTTTTTCAAGTATAATTATTTATTTTTCCACTAAATGAGAATAATAAACCAATGCCAGGGAAGCATTACAAATTTGTTGTCAAATTGTTTTTTATTTGGGTGATTTTAGTACTTCAAATACTCGTATAATAAAAAATATCATGTTGACTATTTAATTCTGAATGAGTCCTCACAGAATGCAATTGGAATACACAATTTAAAAATAATAATTTGCTAGGATCAAAGAATCTTTGCCGAAAGAATATTAAATTTAAATATGTAAATTTACCAGAATTAAAGAAAAAGAATTTAAAAAAATTCTAAGTCAATAGAGCTGAAGAGAATTAAGTAAGAATTACTTAACCGTCTAAAGCAATAAAGGAAATTAAAAACAAAAAATCACTGGGGACTGATGGGCTAGATATAGAATTTTTTAAATATCTGAAAAAGGAAAGTTTTGAAGAAATAACAATCATGTCTGATAAAATATACGATATTGGAGTATGGCGAAAGTAGTACATGAAGACAGTTATGATTCCCATACCAAAAAAAGTGGGCATGAAAAAATGTGAAGAACACATAACGATAAGTCCAATTTCACTTGGTGCGAAAATATTACTAAGGATACTGAACCGAAAAATCTTAAAAATAATGAAAGAGAACAGCTGGGAAGAATATTTTAGTTTCAGAATAGGGAAAGGAACTGGGGATTCTATAGGTTTGGTTAGAATTATCGGTAAAAGGAGAAGGGGAAAGGAATTAGTTTATACTTTTTAGATACAGCTTATATCTATATAGATATATGTTTTACAGGGTTAAAAGGAACAAGCTCATGAAAATTCTAAAAGTGGAAAGAGTAGATTGGAAGGAAAGAAAGCTCATCAAGGGAATTCTTAAAACAAGAAACAGCTGTAAAAGTAATTACCCCCTTACAGATTGGATAAAATTGGATAGAGGAGTAAAACTAGGATGCTGTTTGTCTCCCATTGTTTGGTATCTTTATATATAAAATATATTTAAGAATGTAGAGTGGGATGGGGAAGGAGTAATTATTGGAGGTCAGAAGATTGCTTGAGTAAGATTTGCGGATGACATGGTGTTTCTGGCAGATGACACTAAAATATTACCGAAGATATTTAAGTTAGAAAAAGATTACTAGGTAAAAGTAAATTACTGTAGGGAAAACAAAAATTATGAGAATTAACGGCAAAGATAGTATGAAAGTGCAAACAAAAGAAGGGAATGTAATACCGTTAAGGAATACAGATATTTGGGAAACATGTTAAATGAAAATTGGAAGGAGTGATACAGAAATTAAGTCAAGAATAACCAGGCCTTTAATAAAAAGAGGAAGAAACTGATTTATAGCAAAATAAGCATGGTTAAGTGTTATGTATGAAGTGTGCTTTTATACGGATGCGAAACGTATAAGATCAAAGCTATGGAAATGTAGGTGTGGAGGAGAATTAAGAAAATTAAGTGAGTAGAAAGAGTTAGTAACGAGAGCGTATTGAAAAGGGTAAAGGAAGAAAGAATAGTGTTACAATTATAAAGAGAATTACATTAAGAGGAGAAGGTATTCATATTAACAACCGTGATTGAGGGTTCTGTGAGTAGGGAAAGGATTACAGGAAGAAGAATACTGAAGGTGATAAAAAATATCAAGAACGGAAGTTACAAAGAAACCGAAGATACCTGGGCAGAAAGAACTGGAAGCTTCAGTGGTGTCCGGGACCTGACATGACTGGTAATGATGGAATACCTCATCATGATGACCAATCCTAAAATAAACTACAATATTGATTTTTTTTTAAATTTATAACTTCGGTGATCTATTTGAATTATTTTATAAAATCTGGACTCGTTAAATTCTTTTTTTTTTTAGCGCCTTCTTAGCGAAGGTTGGCGGTCCGCATAGCCAGCTTCGAACGTGATAATTTTACTTTGAAAAGAGCCATTCCATGTGAATTTTAAGGAGATATCCTTCAGGATCTTTAATGCAATAGTTTCCCGTTGCCTTCTGCATCCTAATGCCGTTGACCAATTTTGGCTCTTCCACATTTTGGAGCCATTATCTGCTCCAAAGAAAACAGATCGGGTAGAGTAACCTCTATCCACTCCCAAAGAGGGTGTTGGCACTTGATAAAGAGGATCGTCTCATCCCGGAAGATTCTCGGTCACTTCATTTGTTTGCCGCCTGCTTACAACTTGTTATAAACAGCCGTTGCCCTCTCTCTACGGGCAGGTGAATGTCAGGATTTGACAATCATTGAAACTGATACCGTAAAGGCATTTCTCAGCTTTTTTGGATCTCTAGAGAGCTCATTAAATTATTGACACTATTCTTTTAATTATTATTTTTTATGATACTCCCCGAGATATTTCGATGTAGAAATATTTATTTAAAGCTAATTCGACCTATATGCTATTTGATATTAAGCTATAAAGAACTCATCTTCAGTAAAAAATATATATATACATACAAATAACTGGTCCTTTCAAATAAATATACCTGAATTATTACCAAAATTTTATTTTATGTATAGTGTTACGTCAGAAATATATTTAATCTATAAAACGTGTTATTATTATTACTATTTAACTGTAGAATGATTTATTGATAGTTTTAAGAGAAAAATTTAAACAAATACTAATATTTTTATGAGAATAATAGTAATAATATTAATAGTTTACTATGCATTATTCTTGGTCTCACGTTATGTTCTTTCTATTATTTGTTATACTACTTTGAAACTCTTAGTTCACCTGTTTTGTCTGTCTACATTATTCCTTTTTTTATTTTTTAAAACTTGGTTTCTATGTTGTTCGTGTGTGCGCGCTCGCGCGCGTGCGTGTGTGTTTGTTATAGAAGAGAGGTAATAACATACAACTAACTAACTGGTCGGCCAGGGTCCAGGTTAGTTAATCAAGGGTTGGTCGGGGAAAGGGAGATAGAAAGAGAGAATGAGAGAGAGTTAGAGTAAGAGAGAAAGAGAGGGATGAAGAAAGAGTAAGTGAGAAAGACTGAGAAATGGGATGAGGCAGAAAGAATCTATATATAGGGAGTACACCTGTTGTTCAACGTTCCATTCAGACCTTCTTCTACCCTTATAACAAAAAATCAAGATCCGCCGTCAGCATTTCAGGATCATCATAATGATTTCTTCGTGGTACATTGTAAGTAACTTTAAATATAATTTATATTTTTTAATAATTATTTTTATTTAAGGATTCCAATTTTAAAAAATCATTTCATTATTATTTTTATAATCAAAAATGAGTTCGATTTCTACCTTTTTCAACATTAAAATGCTATTATTTTGTGAAAAGAAATTTTATCAGTGGTAAATCTTCTTCAACAAATTAAGGAATATGACAGTCTTTTCATTTTGATATCTTTGCAATAGATTCTGTTGGCTAGTTCCCTTTTCAACTAAACTAATAAATTTAAGCGGTTTTATATATATATATACATGCTAGCATCTCCGTCGCAGATTTGCCCGCTCTATATTTCGTTTCACGCAGCGATCAATGTTTTTTATTATATGATTCTTTTGTCAATTAACCGGAAGCAGTTTAACCATTCAGTCACAAATACATTGGCAACGGTTGTGTTAATTGAGCCCGCGCTTAACATCATCGCACCCATTAAAAAATCTAAATTAAAAAAACCCGAAAATAGTTTTTAAATATTTATATGAAGAATATTTACAAACCCAAATCTATTGAATATCTCTTTTAGTATAGCAGGAAATAGGGAAAATTTGCTTGCAATCACTGTTAAAATTTTTCTACCTTTCTTTACCCCTTTCAAGATCGAATTTCTAAAAAATTTACAAATTGGTTTTTACATATTCAAATAAAAAAAATTACGTACACAAATACATCAAGTTGATATTTTCATTTTTACCGTGAAATTAAACAAATATTAAATTTCATCGTTACTAGTTTTAACTCTTTAAACTCAGAATTTCAAAAAAAAAAATCCTTTCCTAGTATACACTTACATGGTAACGAGAACGTGTCTATAGATTTTCATCAATTTATCTTTAATCGTTTTTGCTGAGCGTTGCTTATGAATGAATCACATGTAATTTTTTATATATTTATTAAACCTGTCGATTTCAAGGTTTAAATCTTAAGTGTAGGAAATATATTTATATTTACGATTTAATGTTTTGCTATTTTCTACCTATTATGACAAAAACTTCTGATTATAGTAACAGATTACAAAAAATCTCTTTTCTTGTTTATGAACGAACGTCTAGGAAAGGTATTTTCGCTCCCTGAAAGAAAAAGCTTCCTCAGCGCTGAGTAATTAATACGAAAAGTTAACTAAGAATAAAAATAAATGTGTAATTTTATTAAATTATACGAAACATCATTTATACAGTATCGGTGAAGAAATGAAATTAATTTATTTAAAGGAAATTACTGTATTTTTTCAACAAATTTTGGAGTTGACATCTGCTCTAACTTAATTTTCGAATGGAAAACCCGTTTCTAAAAAATCGATTTTATCTAAATTAATTTTGACTTTATTTCATTTGGGATAAAAAATGAAAAAATTTCTTATCTGTAACATATAAGCTTAGAAGAATATCTTGACAGTTTAAAGTTTCTTACTAAGATTAATGAATAAGTAAAAATTCCACTAAGATGATTGGTAATTTTCAAAACAAACAGTTATAAATTTTATTAAATTTATATAGATTAATGAACTCTTAAAAGCACTTTTGCACACAGAATTCGGATTATTCATTCTGTAGCAGGTTAAGAGTGGTGCAGAAAGCGACCGTTTTCGTTCTGAATCATGTTATCTTTTCGATAAAATTTTCTGAATATTTATATCAATTTTGTATAAAATAAAAAAAGTTAGTCTTGTGAAATTTAACCTCAGTAATGTAAGAAAAATAAATCATTATTGTTATTTAGTTAAATGAGGAAAACAACCACTACAAGTATGGAAAATTAACCTTGCGTATTTATTTTTTATTAGAAGTATTAATATTGATAATCAAGTTCGAAAAAAAAAATCTGTACAGTTTCCTTAATTTAACGCTGGACTAAAGGCTCTAATTACCGCTGTTAATTTAAAATGCTAGAGAACATGACGGTAAAATTAGCTTTAAAATGTTGTACTATTGATGCAGTATAGATAACTTCGCTTCAGTTCATTTACATATGTTTTCTTGTTTAAAACAAAAATAATGCTCTATAAAAATAGTTTTTTTCTTTTCAGATTTTGCTTATTATAGTTACGCGTAAAGATTAACCTTAATGTTTAATTGTGAGAAGTTTTTCTGGGTATAAGTTCCTATGAATCGTGTTGCTGATAAAGTGTGTGTGTGTATGTGTGTGTGTGTGTGTGTGTGTGTGTGTGTGTGTGTGTGTGTGTGGTGCGCGCGCGTGTGTTATCTAGTAGTTTCGTGAGAATAACTGTAAAATATAAAGCAAAATTTAAGAAAATAAATAAAAAACACATGATGAATAGAGACATTAACTGATCGTAATTTTAAACTTTCACCTTACTATGTCACATGGCATAGCATAACAAGAAAATCCGTATATCGTAACCAAATAATAATTTTAGCGGAATTAATGAAGAATAATTGGATTATAAAAGTGAAATTTTATTATTACAAATACGCATTACACACTCGCGCTTATTCACACTCACACACACACACACACACACACACACACAGGCATAAATTGTACGACATGTCTTTATTAAAATTTTGTAATAATACGTTGTGAATGAAAAAGAAACTGACAAAGATGTTACTATGATTTTCCACAGTTTACTTTGAGCTTAAAATTTTACTTTGTCGTCTGTAATTTTTGTTGTTGATTTTTTATCATTAAGATCGAAATATATTGACAATTTTTTTATTATTTTTCTTTAAAGAATAAAGTTTGGTTGTCCCTTGTGGGTTCGTAGCTCAATAATAAACCAAGACGTCAATTGTTGAGTTGTAAATGAATGTGCTTCGTTTCGTGTTGTTTCGTTTATCGGTATCAGTAGTTGCGAGAAACGTAATGGTTCTTTTGGTAGAGGAACGCATTTTTCTTTTTGAACACGTCTTTTGTGAAGGTGACAAGAGTAATGATTTAGTGAAGTACAAGTATTTTTAAAAGTTTCGAAATACTCCTGCTTCTCACCGTAATGCAGTTCGAACCCTTATAGAAAATCTTCAGGCAAGAGGCTCCGTTTAAGACGCTGATTGAAGTGGAAGACCACCTAAAACTAAAGGAACGGAAGCTGCTTGATATTTCAGATGTTATGGCCGAAAGTCCAACAAAGTCAATGCGTAAATTATTACAGCAGCACGATATCAGACTTGCTACCGCACATAAAGCTGTAGCAAAAGAACTGAAACTTTTCCCCCTATAAAGTGTGTTCAAGAACTGAAAGCTGTAGATCATGCCAAAAGACTGAATTATTTTCAATGGTTTAAATGTTTTATTGACCAAAATTCCTCAGGTATCCTCGATATTATATATGAAGGGTGGTTTCATCTGGGAGGGTATATTTATTCACAAAAATTCATAACTGTGGTCGACAACTAACCCCCATGAATTACATGAAGCGAAAATTAGGGTCTGGGTCGGTGCGAGTAGAAAGCGCATTTTAGCTATAATATTCTTTGAAAATACAGTTAATAGTGATCGTTATTGTGCTATTTTAACAAAGCATTTGTCAGTTAACAGATGTTGAAGTCGATAATGATTGGTACCAACAAGGTGGGGCCAAAGCGCACACAACTAACAAATTAATGACTTTTTTTATGAAATGTCTTTGGTGAACGAATCATATTAAGGGGTTTGTGGTCTGCACGATTGTCCGATCTGCTCCCAGATCACTTTTTATGGAGAGCAGCAAAAGAAGTAGGGTATCGCAACAGACCACACACGATTGAGAATTAAAAACCGAATAATGGCATACGTACCAGACATTCTAATAAATCAGGAAGTTAAAGTGTTTGAAAACAAACTGAAACGTGTGCAATGTTGTTTTGATATTGGAAGAGATAATTTTCAATATCTTTATAAACTATTTTAGTTACTGTAATATTCGTTTCTTTAAAATAATTAAATAAAATTATAAAATTATAATTAAGAACGTTTCTTCATTACACTTCCATAATTCCAGTACCCACCAACTTTCCGAACGCTCTGTATAACTATCGTGAAATTAGAAATTATTGAATAATGATTTTTTAATATGTTTTCCAAAAAAAACGGATGAATTCAATTATTCATAATTTCAATAACCAAGTAGTATTTAATTTTATTTAAATTAATTTACAATGTAAACCTACTTTGTTTACAACTAACGTAAATAAATATAATGATGTTAAAATTTTTATTTTTTTACTTTTTATTTAACAAAGAATTTAAAGATGATGAGAAAACAGATCGAAAAAAACACACACACGCAGCACATTGTTATGTCTCCGTCTATCCACCTGAAGTAATGGTTCACGATCGTATTATGTTACAAAATAAAGAAAAGAAAACTGTGGCTCTTAATGTCTAGGTCTAGGTTTGATATATAACAGTTGGGTAAAAAAAAAATAATGATGAAATATCACGAGTTATTAATCTATGGAAGGTATATTAAAAAGCTCTTTTAGAAATTCTTAGAAAGACTTTATGAGGTGTTTTTTTTTTTCACCAATAAAAAAGGATTAAGATGTTAACTGTTGACAGATTAAATCTTCTCATATTTCGTAAAATACTTACTTAAATTAAAGTTTATTATTATTTTTTTTATTTTTTTTTTTTAAATTAAAGTAGTAATAAAAATAGATTAATTAATTAACAAAAATTTAATAATCACTTATCGACCTTAAATCCAAATACCATATCCTAAATAACTTTATATATCCTTATTTAACGGAAAGTAGATTTTAACATAATAATAATAATAATAATAAAACTATTAAAATTTCGTAAACGATTACGAAATTCAATAATTTTAATATGTAAACATTTAATTCAAATTTCAAAATATTGTACCACAAAATGACTTGTTTTTCCATTTTACAAAAAAAAAGTAAATAAATAAATAAACAAACATATCTATGTAGATAATAATAAATTATATCTAAATAAGAAACAAATATAATTTGCTTAGTTAACTTGTTTGTCCTGATTCTGACAAGGTGATCGAAGAACATCCATCTACAATCAATGTTTCCGTTACTTTTCTACCTTTTGATATATTTCATTGCATCTCATCCTCTAAAGCAATGCCTAACAGTGGTCCCGGAGATTAAAAAAAGGCACACACCTACATAAACTCTCTGGTTTAATTACTGATTCATAATGTCTAATTTTCAGATTTATATTCGTTTATTTATTAAATATTTTTTAGATTTGCTGATTATGATTGGTGAACAATGGAAAATAACATTTAAGTAACTTTTTTTTGTAAATTTTTGATAGTTTTATTGCGTTACTGTTAATCTCAATAACCATTTAGTATATATATTTTTAGCGGGATTTCCAAAGATTTTGTAGAAATCGCTACTGCACCCGATCAGATTTTCTAAAGTACTAAAGAGGGAGCCAACGTTTTTAACACTTTGGAATCTCCTGAACATGATTCTGCAATATGTATATATTAATATGTACGAGGGATATCTCTAAAGTAAAGACCCTGGGAAATTTCTCTTCTTAAGGTTGACGAACCTATGTCATTAATGGCCACGCTAGTACTGTACACACTGCATTGTTGTCCGTAAGTTGTCGCGTAGTGTCTTTGATTACGTATCAGTTATTACGTTATAAATTGGATAGGAAAATCGATGTTACCACCGACTATGAAATACGTGGAATCATAATTATTTTAAACCATCAACCGGTTAAGCCAGCTGAAATTCATAGAAAGTTAATTTCTGTGTACGGTGATAATGTAATGAATAAAAGAAACGTCCCAAAATAGTGTGAAAGGTTTAGAAATAACAGAATTAATGTGCATGATGAAAAACGTTCGGGGAGGCCCTCGATAATCACCGAGGACTTGTTGAAACGCACCGATGATAAAGTCAGAAAAGATCGTCGCTCAACGATTTCCGGTCTGGCCCTCTTTTCCCTGATGTTTCAAGAGCTGTTGTCGGTCGCATTGTTCATGACCATTTAGGCTTCAGAAAGGTTGTGCACGTTGGCTGCCGCACGTCTTAACGGAACGTCACAAAAAAATCCGAATGGGATCTGCTTTGGAGTTTTTGATGCGCTACACAGAAAAAATGTGATGAGTTCCTTAATTCGATTGTTACAGGCGTTGAAATGTGGATTTCGTATTACATTCTAGAAAGAAAACGGCAGTCAAGTGAATGGCGTCATCTTCACCAACCGATAGACAAAGGTCAAGCCACAGCCATTTGGACGCAAACTGATGACCACAGTCTTTTGGAATCGGTTTGGCATACTGTTGATTGATTTCACGCCACGTGGAACGGCTATAAATACCGAATGTGAAATGCGTGAGTCATACATTTTTTAAACCATCAAAACGTTTAGCCAGCAGAAATTCATAGACAGTTGATTGCTGTGTACGGTAATAATGTAATGAATGAAAGAAACGTCCGAAAATTGTGTGATAGATTTAGAAATAACAGAATTAATGTGAATGATGAAAAACGTTAGGGAAGGCCCTCGATAATCACCGAGGACTTGAAACGCGTCGATCATGAAATCAGAAAATATCGTCGCTTGACAATTTCCGATCTGGTCCTTCTCTTTCCGGATGTTTCAAGAGCTATTATTGGTCGCATTGGGCGGCTGACCGACGGCGTCGTCCGGCTGCACGATAATGCACGTCCACATGTTGCGGGTCCGACACGTGATTTACTAAGAACATTTGGATGAGAAATTTACGATCACCCACAATATAGTCCGGACTTACCTCCTTCTGATTACCATTTGTTTGGGAAATTGAAAAAGGTTTGGAGTGGTAAGCAATTCGCGGGTGACGATAAACTTAAAGATGCTGTTAGTCAGTGTCTGAATGGATTGACGGCAGAAGAACGACGTGGATATATTGAAGCTGGTGTATTGCTACGATAAATTTCTTAATTCATGTGGCGATTAAACAGAGAAATAGTATAAGGCATGTAGTTTAAGAGAAATAAGAAATATTTATAAAGTTTTCAAAATAAATTTCTTTACAATGAAACGGTGTTTACTTTAGAGATAACCTCTTGCATGTCTGTATTAGATTATTTCGTCCGTTTTACCGGACGCAGATCTAAACCGATTTTGACAAAACATAATGAACTGATATAGCTCTATTGCGAATAGAGGCTTATTAGTTTTCAAGTGAATCGGTTTACAGAAACCAGAGATAGAGCTAAAAAAACGTATAAACGTATATTTTCGGCTTGTTTTCGTTCTACTGGACGCAATTTTTAATCGATTTAGATGAAACTTGGTAGGATGATGTAAATCTAGTAGAAATTGAGTTCTATTGATTTTTAAGCAAATCGGTTCTCAGGAATCGGAGTTATAAGCAAAAAATATGGGGTTTTTGGGTACGTTTTAGAAATTTTCATGTTGTAACTTAAAGGGTGGTATGTAAAAAATCAAAATTAAATTATTTTGAGCACCACCAGGTGCAAGCTGGTTTCCCAATGGTACCAAAACATCAAGTTTTTAGCAGAAATCAAATCTTTGCGATTACCACCAGGTGTGAACTACTTTCACTAGAGTAATTTAATTTCGTAATAATCTAAAATGTGATCTGGTATGAAGGAAAGGAGTTGGTGTAAATAAAATAACAGTTTTGAATTGTTTATCATAAGTGATAGGTCAATTTGAATCTTTTCTTTTTCTACGTGCACGGCTCTAAAACCACACAAATTATGGATAAGAATGTCAAAGTTGGTTATTGGAATGAAGGAGTGTTAAACGATTGATACAATCACAAGTCAACAATTATGTGAAAAGGAGGAAGAAGAAAACCACAAATATGTACAATTATAATGTATTTATGGGAACAATACGCAGTACCTCGCAGTATTATAAAAGTTCACGTGATACTAATATAACATGAAATACAAAAGCACCGAAAGTCAGCTATCAAAATCTTTTTAGAATTGTTATTAATATTTGTCTAACGTTTTTATGAGCTCGATCGCTTTTTTTAAATTTTATATGTTTATTAACTATTTTACCTTTGAATGCAGTATTTTGAAGTAAATTTTATGAACATCAGTGTACAGATTAGATCCATATGTTATAGCGTACGTAAACTAACTTGTACACTGCGTACATGACTCTATTTCCTGGAATATGTTGCCTAGACAATATCCGCCTATACTGTTCTTAATATAGGTTGCACAACCCAATCAGCCAAAATATTTGCAGCTGTTTTTTCTTTGATAAATTAATTTACCACATAAGTTTTGAAGCCTTTAAATGAGAATGTAGAAATAGAATATTGTAAATTATGAAAAACTATACTTGACCGGGATTCGAACCCCTAACCCTCGGATTTGTTTTAAAATATTCCAAATTATTCCAGAATTTCATATATGTATATGAAATGCTGTGTGTGTGTGTATATATATATATATATATATATATATATAATGATATATATATATATATATATATATCATTCCTGATTTGCAGTTCATCTTCATTCAGTTCCATAATATAAATAACAAAATGTATTTATTTACTTTTTTTTGTACTTTGTGAATGTGTGTGTGTGTGTGTGTGTGTGAACAATATAGCAAGTGGAAGTAAAAAATTTTAAGTTTCATTTTTAATTATGTTTTAATTTTTTTTCCTGATGTTGACGTAATCCCAAAAGAGATTGGGTATAATATTTTCCTTTTTTTATAAAAATTTATTGTTTTTGCACCCGATTTACTTGGCCATATTTATTTATGAGTTAAGTAATGGAATTTTTTACTAATTAATTGATGGAACGCCGGCTCAAAGTTTTGGATTAAAATTTTTTTTTTAATTTTACAATTAGTATAAATTCATATACTATTGTATGTATATTAATATAATTATATATTTTATTAGTATTAATTAGTACAATAAGTATATAAAGTATATTTATATTTATATTTTATTATATTTATATTTTTATTTACATTATAAATAATATAAGTTGGTCACTTAAAAGAATCTAAATTTCCTATAAGTATTTTTAATCAAATATATTTCTAAAACATTCTTTTTTAAAAGCATCAAAAATAGAAATGCTGATAAACGTAACCTGTACTTACCTGAAACCTTTTGTCTTTAGTAAAATCTTTTGTTACATATATATATATATATATGAAATATTTTAGTTTTATTCGACTAAAATGGTACTTTTATGCCAGAAACAGTTCCTCTAAAAAAAAATAGAGAAAGTTTTTTATTAAAATATTAATAAAAATTTTAATATTTAAATCTCTAATAAATGATATTTAGTTTTAGTTTAATTTTAACTTTGTCTGAAATTACCACACATAACTATCCTTCTCATTGACCAATTCCATATAGAAGAATTGTCTGGCTTATTCGACTTCTTTTAAGTACTATTTAGATTTATGATTAACACTCTATTCTACGTTAAATATGTTTTAAAAATTACGGTGGCCTTTATAAACACGATTGTTATCAAATAAGTATGGAAGAATGTGTGTAGAAATTAAAATAGCTTATTTATTCTATTAACAAACTTGTAGAGGAAATTTTTTTAACTTGAAATTTCTATAAAGTAAAATTTTCACTTAACTTTAACTGTAAAATATTTTGAGAAAAATCAGAAAAATAAAGAAATCATATTAAAAAGTATTTAAAATTGTATTGAAATCAAAAATATTTTCTATTAATAAAAATAAATGAAAATTTGAAACATATTATAAAATATAAGTTATAAATTTAATTCAATTTCAACTTCAGTTAAAATGACAAAACCTTTAATGAGGTATTACTGTTTGTATTATAAATGTAGCTATGATAGTTGTGGTTTATTTAAGGGTATTGTTTAAGGTCTAGTCAAATGGCCACCCAAATGGCCTAGTCAAATGCAAGACCACTCCTATAAATCTTGACCAACCATAAATCATCTTTACTACTTTAAGTAATTTCAAAGTAATTTCTTTGCTTTAAGTAATAGCAAATAGTTGAGAAAGTTTTTCTTATTATATTATCCTGATAATACCGGATTTTTATTTTCTATTTTATTTTATTTTTTACATAGTTGAACCAAAAGATATGAGTTTATTTTTGAACAAAAAAAACTTTTGATTTATGTTTATTTCGTTTATACTTAATATTTTTGCAGACTTTAATAATAATTTAATAAAAAAACCCTAAAACAGCTTGTGCGGGTAAACAACATACGTATAAAAATAATTTTTTTAAAAATTGTAACTTAACAGTAAGATATTTTAAAAATTATGTTTTATAAACTTATCTAAACATGTATTTTTAAAGAGAAAAATGAGTTAATAAAAAATAATTAAACGGATAGGTTAGTAATACATAAATAAGTCTTATTTATATGTAACTGGTATATTTTTAAATATCAAGAAATAGATTGTATTTTATTTCATTTCTAAGTAAATATATTTACGCATACATTTTATATATATACTCCTACACAAAATATGTCTTTGAGGATGAGAAAGAATGGAATTTCAATTAAAAAAAAAAGAAGAAAAAAAAGAAAGAAAGAAATGCTGTTTGGGGTTGGGAGAAAGATAAGTAGAATAAATGGTTACGCCAGGTAAAGATAAAACAAACCTAAAAACATGTCCGTATCTGTTTCGAATATTGTCAAATCCATTCCAGTTATTCAAATATTCAAGGTACTTGTAAGTTAGTTGTACACATTGGCATAAAAATATGTGTTATAGTACCTGGTTTACATTCATCAAGAAGGTAAACACTATTGTAATTTATTAACATTTTTTCCATAATATATATATATATATATATGTAACGATACAAAATAGTAACACATTATAATGATTACAAAAATGCAATACAGAGAGGATTTGTTCTAAATCAAGGAGTAAAACTGCAGAAATGTAATTTTAAATGTTTTTCTTATAGTAAGGAATATAACATCAAAATTAAACAAACAAAAAATACAAATATAAACTAAAATAAAACTGGCTCAGAAAAATGGCTCACTTTAGCTAATAAGTAATATATTATTCTTTAAATTTCAACTCAATGCCAAATTAAATATAAACAATTATAAAATGGCCGCAAGGTCCACATCTTGGTTAAGGATATGGATCCACTCATGACTCAGGAGGAATTTGTGAAGGAATTTGGTAAGGTTACGGAGGAGGCGGTGACCGTTGACATCTTGTCGATGTGGCCGGCCTTCGTGGCAACACAGGTGGTCGCTGTGGCGGTGCTACCCATCATGGCAGATAAGTTACGAACTGATGGGCGTATTCGCATAGGATGTGTGATCTGTAGAGTAATGAGGCGCTCTCAAGAGGACCGCTGTTGGAGTCCGGGCTATCGGGCTAAGTTCTGTAGTGGCCCGAATCGAAGTGGGCATTGATTTAATGCGAGGAGGCCGGCCATGTATTGAGGGACTGTAAGCGGGAAGCTAAACTCCTGCAGCATGCATGGGCATGCGCCTGGGGGTCGGGGATGTAAAGACTTATCTGGAACATGAAGGTGTGGTGCCGGTGTGGGATAGCCCCGTCCGGAAGGGGTGGGATGCTCCGGTGTCCCACCATCGATGATTGGGTGGGGACTCCTCTGCTTTGGCACCAGGGGGGAAGTTAAGACCGTAGTCCCGGTGAGGAATCCTCTCGGGGGTTCCTCGCTTGAGGTGAGGCACTGGAAGACCGGAGTCCTGGTGGGGAATTCTTCTCGGATTCCCTGTTAGAGGTATGGCATTAGATGATCATAGTCCCGATTAGGGAACCCCTTTTGGGGACACCTTATTAGAGGCGAGGTACAGAAGACCGAGTCCTGGTTGTCTGGGTGGGGGCCTTGGGAACGGCATAGCCAAGTCCTCGGTTAATATCGGTGGCCTCAGACCGAGGGCACCTCGGGTTTGAGGCGATGGCACCTTCTGGATCTGTGTTTATGATTAGTAAACACCGGGAAATAAAAAAAAAAAAACAACAACAAAAAATACAACTAATACAGTTTACTTATTCTTAATACGACGCTAACTTGCAAAAGTTCCTTTAAACCAGAACTGAAAAAAATGTAACTGTTCAGATTTTTCTTTTATAAGTTGGTTTTTTATTTTAAAAAAAATTAAATTATTTTTCGTTATATTTAAAATTTGGATAGGAATATAAAAAAAAAAACGGTAATAGTAAGCACAATGACTATAAACCTGTGTGTTATGAAGATAAGAAATATTAAGCAAAAAACAACAGGAAAAGAGAGTACTACCGAACAGTGATTAAGGCGAAATGATTAATACGAAAAAGAGTGTTCTTTAAGAGGAATTTAAAGAGATTGCCAATGAGTGTAAACTAAACCTCTTTGAGATATAAATATCCTTTTCCAAAAGATTTATTATTATTTAATTAAAGTCGCCACTATATTACGGGTTAAATCGATTACTTTTAATTAAAAATTAAAACAGCAGCAAATTTAAAGCAACTTATTAGTAGTTTTAAGATTGGAATCAATTTCAAAAACACGAAGTTTAAAGAACTGAAGTGGTTAGATCTATTTTTATGGGGGTTTTGTTTTAAGTCGGTTTTTTTTATTGTATTATTTAAAACAAATATAATTCATTGTAAAACAATGGTTTTTTTCACACATGTTACGTTACATGTCACACAAATTAATGCTATTTTGGATATCTATAAAATTATATGATTTTTTTTTTCTAGATTTATCTGATGACAATAACATCGCTTGTTTCACTTGGACAAGGATTTTTTCTTTATGGTAGTAAAAAATCGTAAGTATGGGTTTTTATTTATAATGTATAATGTAAATAAGTATATATTCTAGAATGAATGTATGATAATAAATATTTTTTTAAAACAAATTAACTATAAAAAAAAAAAAAAAAAAAAAAAAAAAATGTAACAACAGTAGTGAACAATGAATCCAACTGGAATCACAATGAGTAATAATAATAATAATAATAATAATATTCACAATAAGAATTATAATTATACGGAAGTAAAAGAAACTCCTATTTAAATATAGTTTAATTTTATTTAAAAATTATGAAATTCAAACAAAGGATGTGAAAGTAATTAACTTACGCGTGACTGTGTAATTGCAACAGATATGTATTAGTACGTTCATACTATCTTTATTGCATCACAATAATTAACTTAACATCTCTGATACCATCAAAAACTTTAATAATTACGTTACTTACAATAAATAAATAAATAATTTCAAAAATCACTATAATTTTCCTAAATCTAATTACAATTTTACGGTCGCTAGAGTTTTCGCAAGTATAATTTCTCGTCTTGTTGAATTTTTACTTTACAACAAACTCTCTAGAGCTATGCTGCAAGAAGGAAAGTATATGGTAATCAGTCAAAATGTATGGGGCATGGATTTTTTTGCATTTCTCAATGTTTCATGACCCAGGAATTCCAAAAAAAAAAGAAGAGGGTTTCATAAAAAATAAAAACAAATCAAGTAAATACGTACTCACATATGTAGGTGTGTTGACCTGTTTGAAGTTTAATAGCTTTTGGCTGGATGAACTGATTTTAATGAAATTTTCTACGGAGACTCGTGTATATGGAGCAATTCGGTAATTAAAGTTTGGGGTCAATATTTCTAGCAATTGGATAAATACGAGTAGTTTCTTTGGGGTCAATTTTTTCTAAATTTTGCAAACATAATTCCAATTTATATTAAAGTCATTTGACATACGTGCATGGTTATTTTACCATTAAAAAAAACAATTTTCCTCAAAATTTCTCCGTTTCCCCAAAAATCGAAAAAAGCTACCTTATTATTTATGGTTTAATCTTTAACTTATTTTTTTATGTCTTCCTACACATAGTAGTAGTGCAACCAACAAAAAAAAAATAGTTTGGGGGCAATAGAGGTGGTGAGGGAGTCGGTAAAAGCTTAAAAATGTCGATGTTTTGACATTTTTAAAACTTTTTTTTGGTATAAAAGTTAAAAATATTATTACAAGTTTTATTAATAAAATACAAATAAATTTCTTCATAATTCACTCACAGCCCCCTCCAAAAAAAGAAATTTTAGGTAAATCTTTATTGGTTGTACATTTTTTTTAATGACATTTTAAATTTTTTTTTCTATTTAACGTAATAAATTTAAAAAGATTTAAAAATTTTCTTGGAAGGTGATTTTGGATGTGGGGAAGCAGAAAAAAATAAAAATACCGAACTTTTATTTAATCTTTAAAACTTTTTTGGTTTATTAAACGTATAATGATAGTTTTACAATAAAAATTCATCATAAATTACCCCTATCCCAAAAAAAGAAATCTTAGGTAACTTTTTTCATGTATTACTATTTATCCACTAGACAAGAATAAAATCAATGCCAAAAAAGTATTGAAACTTTGTTGTCAGCTTTTTTTAACTACTACTGATCGGTTATTATTAATATAAAAATAAATTTTCATAATTTAAAAAATAAAGTAAATGTCCTGAAGTTAAACTACAACGGGAATTCTTATGTATCAGTTTTTATTGAAAAATTATTAAGTACTAAACAGTGCTATCACTTTAATTTAAGAATTAAAATACTAATAAACTAGCCATGGTATAAATGAATAAAAATGTATTACAGAAATATTAGTTCCTATTATACATCACTGAATGCGACAAATACTCAGTTAAGATAACGGGAATAAGCTAATACAGACGTCGCGTGAATAAGATAACGCGTGACGTCTATCACACATCTCCTTCTTAGGAGGAGGAACGTTAAAGGATAACACTGAGGGGGGAAAAGTGGAGAGGGGATAATTTACAGATAGGATTAAAGGAAGTAGCTTTATAATTAATATTTGGTTTTTTTTCCAGTGAAATGAGTTAAATACATCTTTATATTTCCTACAGTTGATCGTTAAAATTAATCGAAAAACTAAAATCCTTCCTTCCTTCTTTTTTAATATTAATTATTTTTTTACACCTTATTTATTTCCGTAGTTATTTATCCAGCTTACAAGACTAGTTAAAAATTAAATTAATTACTTTGATAATTAATTCGTTTTTTTTTTAATAAAAACATAAATAAAACTTTCTTTTTTTCATAAAAACATTTCATAAATTAATATTTATTTATAAATAATATATATATATATATATATATATGCGGTTTTTCAATATTTACAAGTTAAAGAAAGCTGAAAGCAAAGTTGTAATACTTTCTTGGTATTGGTTATTAATTTTTATATAATGGAAAAGTAATTTAATTTATTAAAAAATTTTAAAAATATAAAAAAATTATAATTTTACTCTTTTATGCTCTCCCCCACCTCCCAAGAAAATTTTTTGATTTCCAAAACCACCTCCCAAGAAAGTTTTTTGATTTATCTACGTTTACATTATTAAATGGAAGAAACTAAAAAAATTCTCACTAAAAAATTTACACAAATAAAAAGTTACCTAAGATTTCTTTTTTTTGGGGTTGGGGAGAATTATGATGAAATTTTATTGTAATATCATTAGTAAAAGTTTAAATAAACTGAAAAAAAAATTTTTTAAATCGATATTTTAAAAATTTAATCGGCTCCATTTCCCCCAATATTGCCCCCGAAGAATTCTTTTCCGGCTACTTGCACTACTATTATGCTTAAGAAAACAACAAAATTCGTTTTAAAAACATGCAATAAATAAAAAGATAGCATTTCGATTTTTAGGGAAGGGGGAAAATTTGGGGACAATTTTTTTTTTTAAATAGTAAGATTACGTAAGTATATACTGAGCTTAATGTAAGTGGGATTATGTTTGCAAAATGTTGAGAAAATTGACCCCAAAGAAATTATCTACCTCTTCCCCTTAGAGATCCCCAAACCTTTACAAATACATTGCCCCATACACATGTCTCTGTGCAAAATTTCATTAAAAATGGTTTAATCAGTCAAATGGTTTAATCAGGGACCCAATTTTTTTTGGGTCCCTGGGTCATGAAAGAAACTTGTACCCCACTTTTTGACTGATTATCGTTCTTTACTTCTTATAGCATAGCAGTAGAGCTAAATGCCAGGAAAGTAAAAGAAAAGCGGTTTACCAAAATATTAATGTTACTACAGGTAGTTTTGACAAATGTTTTTACGAAGGCTATACGGAAAAAAGGAATTAGGTTGTTACTAATAAAGGAAAAAATTAATATTACTCTTTCTATTTTGAAACAATAATTACATATACTGCATAATTTCAGTAAAGATAAATAATAAAAATAGTTGAAATAATAAAAAAATGTTTGAAATATCAAAATCACATTTGTATTGTGATTTTTTTTCTATTGGAAAAAGATTATCATACCTAAACTATTATTACAGAGAAACTTTACAACCTCCACGCTTCATTATTTTATTTTCATCAAACAAAATTATCGTGCTTTTTTTTCTTACAAACCATAAAAGAAATAACATTTATTTATTTATTTCGTAATTTTGTTTAATTTTAAAATGAAAAAAATACTTTTATGATATACATTTCTGTTTCTCATAATTATCTTATTTGAGTAAAAAGATTTTTGATCACGTTTAATAAAATAAAACAGATTTTCTAATGATATTATAACCTACATTTTGATGGTACAAGAAGTAAACCTTAAGGACTTTTTATATGCAAGTATAAAAATTATTGTTATATGCCTGAAGATTGGAAGTGTTCTGAAATAAACTAACTTCTTTGTAATTATAAACAACTGTACCCAAAATATATTTATAATTATACAAGTATTAAATAAACGTGATTAGTTATTTACAGAGATTCAACCGTGATACAAGTGATGTTATCATTATACTATTAGGCTGATCGCAGAAATGATTTTTCAGTTCGTATGATTTCATGTTTTTGCCAGGGTCATTCATTAATTAAAGACAAATGATTAAGAAAAATATTTAATGACAATAAAATTAATGCTAATTTCTAACATAATCTCCGGCTACATTTAGGGACTTTTCCCATCTTTCTATTACCTTTCTTATTCTAGTATTAAATACTTATTCAGCTCTGTTTCCTAGCCATTTTTGACCCCGATTTTGTCCCATCCTTCATTTTTGCTGAACTTGGTGCTTCGAAAAATTCTTTGAGAAGATCAAATTAAAAACTCTGATGGTGCGAGGTCGGGATTTTATGGTAGATATGGCAATATCTTCCGACCCGTCTTTTGAAAAGTTTCACGTGTCATTGATATCGAGGACTGTTGTTATCATGCAGAAAAATTACGCCTTTTAAGAGAACCAGGAAGTTTTCTCTTTATTGTTGGTTTCACTTTATTTTCTAGGTTTTCACACTAGCTTTTTCCTCCCCCCTCAGGAGAGGGGAGGAAAATGAATGATAAAACTGATGAGTTAAGAAAGAAAAGAATAGTCATTTTATTTCTCTTAACTCCTAATCTTAGGAGAAGACAGGTCAACTACAGAAAACAGTGGAGAGGAACATAAGATACAAGGTGTACTCTAACAAAAGTATTTTATGAATATTCCTTTTATAATTATATTAAGAAATTATATATATGAAATAATTTATGTTTTTCATAAATAATTTATGTTCGTTACATCTTGTTTTACGTTAATTGCTTGTTTAATTGTTCATGTATCTCTCCCCAGAAAAAAATTAATATTATTAATAAAAAACTAATTTTTTTTTTACTGTTTTCTCGAAACATATTAAAGAAAACATTGTAGCTAACGAACTTTATGATTAAAAAAAACTATTTTATTAATTAAAATTGAAAAGAAATTTCCCATTGTAAGTGTAAGAGAATTCAACATAAACTTTTTATTAACTAATAAATAATAATAGTTGTGCTTGCACAGATTGTGCATGTAGATGGGATTAATATTAATATATGAATTATTAATAGTGATTTGTGTCTTAATTATGCTGGAATGATTTTCGCGATTTAGAATGTACTTACATATTAACTTTCTCTTAGATCAGCCACATGTCCTTAGCGAAAGGATAAAAATATTAAATAATTTATTTTATCAGAACTATTATTTTTTCTAATTGAAACTTTCAAATAGAAAAACAGTTAAAATTGTAATGTCTTTGCAATACGCATCATATATATATATATAAATAATCGTAATATAAAGTATTCATGAATTATTTTACTAATAAATATACCTGAATTCAACCTGTGCTGTTCGTTATGCCTGTTGAACCCGTCTCGATTAAATTCGAAAACCTTTTATTTGTTAAAGTTATTTAAATGTTTACACTTTAATATTTCTAAGTAATTCTTTTGTGAAAATACATCATTAGCAAGTTAGTTATTAAAAAAAAAAAACAAAAAAATGGTTGTACTTTAAAACAGATCAGAATGCTCATTTGTTAATTTTAAATTAAATATTTCAAAAAATTATATAATAATATTTTCTTTTAAAATTAGTTTCTAGCGTCATAAATGAGAAAATATAAAAAAAAAACTGGCAAAGCATTGTATGACTTTCTCGGCTTATAATAATAAAAATCAAAAGAGTTAGAGCCAAAAAAGAATAGAATATATATTTTATAGATGTGAGAAATAAATTAGAAAATAAAATTTTAAAGATATTCATTCATATTTAGTGTAACAGAACCAGCATAACGGACCAGGATAACGTGTTTCCTTCAATTAAGGACAAAGAAAGAGAAAATAATAATAAATAAAGAAGAATCCAGAAGGAACTAAAACGGATTTTTTCTTAGAATAACAAGTCCGTTTAAAACAATCTGTTCTTTGTAATACAGACAACTGGCACCTCCAAAAGCTTCTGTCCGACCAGAAGGTTTATCGGGCAGGAGTAAGGTTTTATAGAAAAACATAAGGGCGTGAACAGTGAAAATTATTACGTTTCAACAGTTAAAAGAGTGAGTCTGATACTGGTTCTACATTCCAAGAAGTATAAATACAGCCGGGAACTAGCGGTCAGAGTCAGTAGTTCGATACAGTCATGATAACAAGCGATAACAGTCAGTAGTTCTGCAAGGCTGTGTTCGGCGCATTCGTCTTAACAGCGATAACAATAAGCATGTGGAAACTACGAGTGAAGAGTACGTCACAAGTTTACCAGTGTGTATTTATGATACTAGTTTTGCATTATTTGAAGTAGGATTTGTATTATGTTGATCATAGGTTTTTTTTTTGTTTAATTATTTTTATTTAGTACAATTATATGTTGAAGTCGGTTTTTGTATTTATTAAAAATTATTTTATTTCATAATTTTTAGTGGTAGTTGAAAGTTTACACTTTCTATTAAAAAAAAAATTTCATTAACATCTGATATTATTGCGTAATATATATTAAAAAAAAATAATAAAAAATACAGTCAAATTGATAATCTCCTTCGTTTCTGAAATCTGTAAAAAAATAACTTTTATGTTAAAATATAACAATCTGTATGTTCGATATCTATAAAGTCATTTCAGTCGTTCTAAAGGATTGATTCTCAAACTTTTTCGCTCACCACCTACATTGAAGATCAATAACTTTTAGCGCCCCCAAGATTTTTAAACTTACCATCTATTAAAAATAATAACTGCAATTGCTGTTTTTAAGATGTGGTCTTAAAAACAGCAATTGCAATTATTGTCTTTAAACGTGGTACATCCTATTTCTGAGTTGAAACTTACATTTTAAATGAGAGCAATTAAAACGCATATTTAATCATATTTGGGAGTTTTTTTTATTAAAATTGCTTTAAAAAAAATTACAATTAAATCTCGTAAATAGTTATATAACAAAAATTGTGATAAAATATACTATCACTATTCCCTTTAATTTTTTGTACTAATGTGGTAGATATTTAATTTTAGTTTGAAATATTAGAAAACATAATTTATGCCATTTTTTTTTTAATCAGCCATCGCTTTCCTAGACTACCTGAACGCCCCAAATTTTCTGTGGGCCTTCTACCGCCCCCCATGAAGACCTCCAGCGCCCACAAGGGGGCGTTATCGCCCACTTTGAGAACGAATGTTCTAAAGGAAAGTGAGATTCAACTAATTTTCTTCTCTTCAAATGGATGTATAGAATGTCGAGAACATCTAAGTTCCACTTAGATGTTCTTCTATGAAACCATAAGAATATAAAAAAGAAAAATCTAATCCAATATAATAATTTAACATTACCTTAAATTTATAAAATTCAGTTAATATGTGATAAATTCAATATTCGAAAGGTAACCTGCAGGCAAACTTTCTGAATATTAATACAACAATAATAAAAATTTGAAACGATCGCAGTAACGAAACTATAAATGAATTCATTTATGTAAAATGTAAATATTATAAAATTATACACAAACACCTACACAATATCAAATCATAAATCAAAACATTAATAACAGTTTTAAAACAACGAAAAAAAGGAAATTTAACACGCAAAGTAAATTTGAACAAATATATAATTTAGTATTTGTCATGATTAATCAATTTATGTATCTGATAAAATATTATAAATCCTTGATTAGTAATAAACATGAGGTTAAAATAACAGTTGTTTTTATTTTATTTGATTAACTGCAAAACCAAATACTAAATTTTAAGAAAACAAATTATACATCAAACTTTAATTTTGTGAACCCATAAATTCAAGAACTTTCTTTTTAATGTTGTGTTATTAAAAAATAAGATGAAGACTCAACATCTTTTTACAGACTTTTCGAAGAAAAGTACGGAGTTACATTCGAGGGTTATTATTTTTACTCCATGGTAAGACTGGGGGATGAAAATCTGAATTTTCTTTACGTTTTGAGGTATGAGGAGTACGAAGACTGGATCATTCACTTAAATTGTTGGCATATATGTATATATATATATATATATATATATATATATATATATATATATACATATGCAAATATATATAGGCCTATGTATAAAATTTTGTGGTTCAAAAAACTCCAAATCTGCTGGACTTAACTTCACTGAGATTTTGATAAGCTCGAGTAATGTATCCGAAATTGTGCGCATGCACAATTATGGTTTAGTCCATTCGTTCTCAAAGTGGGCAATAATGGGCGCTGGTGGCCTTCAGGAGTGGGGCGATAGAAGGCCCACAGAATATTGGTGGCGTTCAGGCGGTCTGGATTAGGGTCGATTGGTTAAGGATTTCTGTTAGCATTTCCATCGTCGTATTTCCCTGAACGTGGATTTAGTGCTGTAGCAACGTTGCCAACCAAAAAGAGAAATCGGCTGCATGTTACCGAACGCGGCAACTTACGGCTGTTTTTAAGTAAATTCGAGCCTATATTAAAAAACTCGTTAAAACACATCAGATTCATCCTTCTCAATAATGTAAATGTAATTTTTCATTCGAAAGCTTGCTTTGTTTTAATTATTGTATTGTTACGTTGAGTATTCTATTACTGCTGTTGTAATATAACTATATACGAGATTTTATTGTAATTTTTTGAAAGAAATATAACAAAAATACTTCCAAATATGATTAAATATTCGTTTTAATTGCTCTCATTTAAAATGTAAGTTTCAACTCAGAAATAGGATCTGCCACGTTTAAAAACAATGATTGCAATTGCTGTTTTTAAGAGCGTATGTTAAAAACAGAAATTGCAATTATTATTTTTAACAGATGGTAAGTTTAAACATTTTGGGGGGAAAATAGCAGAAAACTTTTGATTCTCAATGTGGACGGTAGGCGAAAAAGTTCAATGGTTTAGTCGTTCTTGAGTTACGCTCAATCTAAGGAAGAAAAACAGTTTGACCGGTGCAATTTAGAAGCGTGGTTCGTTATGATGCTGCAAGTTGGAATGTTGACGTTTCTTTATCTGCGGTATCTATTGGAATATTAAATCAAATGAAAAGAATATTAAAATCAGATTAAATTAACGAAAATTCGGTCTACTTACGCAAAACTTCTCAAGATAATTATTTGACTGATCTACAAGGAGAGTAATATCTTTATTTTTGTCCCTGTAAGTAGATATAAAAAAGATATTAGAAAATTCATTTGAATAAATCCTTTATTAAGAGTAGAAAACACTCATAAAATTAATGTTTTTAATATTTTTATAAATAACATTTTTCTGATGTTAAAGGGTGATCCCCACGAAAGCATTTAAAATATAGAAGTAGTGTATAAGTCATACTATGAATATATATTTTTCGACTAAGCGAAATTGTTCAGTTGTCTCTATTTTCATTTAAAAGGTTCTGGGTTAGAATGCAGGTCAGAATTATCATTTTTCATGCGTTACAAATTTCATCTCTGATACTTATTTTTAACTCGGAGAAAGATTTTTGTTACTTGAAAAAATAAATAAATGAATATCTAATAAATTATTTATTAATAAAATATGTATTGAAAGGATGATTAAATTTTAAGCATTAAAAAACGTTCAAAAGAATTTTTAAAAAAATAATGAAAATTCTAAACTAATTTTTATTTATTTTTTAAACAATTTTTAGTGTTTTACATTTATGATTTTTTTTCAATACTTTTTTTTTAACATTTAAAAAAGCAATACATTAAATATAAAAAATAATTATGGAAATATTGATGATAATAACAAATAAAATAAGTTTGAAAGTCATTTAATCATTCACTAAATATGAAAATTATTAGTAATAGGTAATTTAAAATAAATTTAAATTGAACCATGCGAATATTTTATTGAAAAAAGCGTTTTTTTTTTTTTATGAAAGAGCGGGGTTCAACAGCTATTAATAAACCCACGACGAAAAAACCTGCTTGTTCTACACAGTACATACACATAGGCTGATATCTAGTATATTTGCCAGCGCAATTTAATAATCCATACAATAATGTAGCCTTGCTGGATTTAGAAAGACTTAGAAACATTCAAAAACCGTTTTGAAGAAACATATCTACTGCAGCAACCTCTGGCGGCTTATAACCGTTTACTAATCTAAGAAACTGATCTGAAATGATATCTATGTAATGCAAAAAACCGCATCAAAATCGGCCCAACCGTTTTAAAGAAACACATCTACTGCAGCGCTCCTTACGGCCTATAACCATAAAACTAATCTAAGAACCTGCTCTTAGGTGATATCTATGTAATGCAAAAACCGCATCGAAATCGGTCCAGTACTTTTTGAGGAAAATAGTAACAGGCATACATACACACACGCGCGCGCGCGCGCGCACACACACACACCGTTCCGTCGTGGGTAAAAATGTAATTGCTATTTTTTTATGAACCAATCCCCATTTCTGGATTAAAGAATTCGACTGGTTTCAATATCAGCAATTTTTTGTTCGTGGTAAAAATAATTAATTAGTATTTAATTATTTTTTTTAAATATTCATGTATTTATTTCAATACTACCTTGGAGACGCATTAAAAGTATTTCAAGAAGGAAAATGAAAGACTAAGTCTAACTGAAAAGGACTCTTATCAAGAATTAAACAAGAAGCCAACTGATATAGAGGTTGTATTCTAGATTCTGTATTGTGTTGGCTTAATTTGTAAAAAAAAAGAATTATAATGCAGGCCTTAATTTAAGGATTTAAATTTCAACTAGTGAAAATTAACACTTTATCAAAAATTTCTTTCTCTTTTTTCATTAGGATTGAACATTAAGATTTTATATTTTTCTTAATAAAAAAAATATTAAATTTCGATCAAATGATCGATCATTTTGAGTAAGCATCAATAAAAAATTACCAGTACTGCATTTATCTTAGATTCTCGAATAAATTACGTTACAACCTGTTTTCATTAATTTATTAGACTAAATTTTTTAAGAAAAATAAAAATAAATATTAATCAAGCATCTTATTTATAATAAAAATTATCAATGTATATTACTTTCATTGCAGGCAAAATGTTGACAGGTCAGCACCGAATAATGCCCAATGGCCACCGTATTCTACAAGAGCGGAAGCCCTTTGGCCATCGTTGGGACTACCAGGTCAATCACAACCTACCTATGCTTTTGATGCTACCACAGGATCAGTGACTGTTGCACTTCCAGTAGCTGTTCCCATCCCAGCTCAGGTGAAGTTAGTTATAAACAGTTTACATTAAATTAACCATAATTTTTCGTAGAAAAAATGTTTATCCCTGATAAACAATTTGTACAAAACTTGAGAAAATAAAGAAGTCATTTCTATATTCCATTTATATATTTTTATAGTAAAACTGGATTTTTTACCCCAATTTATTGGTTTTCACCCCAAATTTCTCAAAAAATTTTAAAATTTCATTACGTCGTCATTTCACCCAGATAGCTGAAATCCGAGTGAAATCTTTTACTAGTCGTAACTCGCAAACGAAGCATTTTAGGAGATATGTTTATATGAACTTTTTCCATTATTTTCACGAGTAGAAAATCCTGGAAGAACTTCGTGATACACTCTGTATATATTTATGATATTAAAATTTTTTTGGGAAGGAATGGCGGTACCGATACTGGAATATATGTGGTATCGGTATACCGGATACCTTTTTCCATTATAAAAAGTATTCTTTTTATCATTTGATAATCCTGAATTACTAAAGTAATGTAACGGAATGGTTGTTTCTTTGACTTTCATCTGGAGGTTCCGGGTTTGAATCCCGATTATAAATAGCATTTTTAACACGCTGCAAAATTATTTACAAGTAAGTATTATTATACTTACTTGTAAATAGCCTGTTGTTCCTGAATAAACAACAATAATACAAAATAATTTTAACTCCATTATATATTATAATTAGCTCCCCGTCGCTGCTTCGTTGCGCTATATGGTTACTTGCGTTTCCCTTTTAGTTAAGTAACCGGAGGCAGGTACAACCATCAAACATACAGTAACGGTGGCAGTGGTTGTGTTGGTAGAACCACAATGCCGTATACCTTTACACCCTTAATAAATCGAAACTAAAAAAAAAAAATGAAAATGGTTTTAAATATTTATCTGAATAGTATTTCCTAGCCCAAATCTACTAAACATCTCGTTTAATATAGCCGGGATTGGGAAAACTTACAATCATTGTGTAACATATTTTTTTGTCTTTCTTCATCACCATTCAAGGTCGAATTTGAAAAATCTAGAAATTGACGTGAAGATTACACTCACCAAAAATCAGGTTGAGTTCTTCATTTCTTACCGAGAAATTAAAAAAAAATAACAGGACTAAAATTAACAGGGATTCAAAAAAAAATAATTAAAAATCCAATTAAACCCTTGAAACTCAGAATTTCAAAAAATCTAGAAATTGGTTTTTAGATATTCATATCATTCAGTTCAAACCTAGCCCACACAGTGATAGTCACTCACAGTTCAATTCATTCAAATAATTAAGTTCAAACCCTGTTCACAGTTCATTAATTCAATTCATTAAAGTTTGTGCTTCAACCTGCAAATCTCCGCTACTACATATATTTTTTTTTCGTGATTTTTCGAGATGAAATATATCTAAAAACCTTCACATTTATGCCCAGAAACATGAGTAAAAATTTGGTTACGATCAATCGAGTAGTTTTTTGTTTATCCCGAAGAAATAAAAACCCTTCTATAATAACAGTATAGATTTTCCTCCTTATATAATAGTAGTTTAGATAATAGTATAGATATAGATTTTTTTTTCGAAATGAACAACATCCAAAAACCTTCTCAGTTATGCCAAGAAATATGGGTAAAAATTTAATAGCGATAGATCGGGTATTTTTTTTTATTTCCGAAAAAAAAATTCCTCTTCCTCTTTATATAAGTGTACAGATTTGCTGATCTCTATGGCGGAGAGGTAGCGTTTCGGCGTTTCATTCGGGAGTCCCTCGTTCAAATCCTGAACCCATCGGGTTGATCTAATGGAACGCCTCTTCCCAAATCAGCTGATTTGGAATTCGAGAGTTCTAGCGTTCAAGTCTTTGTAAAGGTACTTACTTACTTTTATACGCATTTGAATACTAGATCGTGGATACCAGTGTTCTTTGGTGGTTGGGTCTCAATTAACCACACATCTCAGGAATCGTCGAACTGAATTGTACAAAACTACACTTCATTTACACTCATACATATCATCCTCATTCATTCTCTGAAGTACTACCGGAACGGTAATTCCCGGAGGCTAAACAGGAAAAAAGAAAAGAAAAAAGAAGGATTCAAATCCCAGTCTGGCATGGTAATTTTTATACATTACAAATTCCGTTTCTATATTCCTACGTACATTTTTCAATTACTGTAATTTAAAAATATGTTTATGTGAAAAAAATATCGGTAAATATCAAAGAAAAAAAAAATTACTTATAAAGTAAAACTTTGAAAGTTGAACTTTGAAGCAAATTTTACATAAATATTGGGCCTGAAAAGGTTGGCTTTTTGAAATATGAAATTTATGTATTATTTTTGATAATATCATAATTAAAGTAGTGTTTATTTAGAATAATTACATAGTTGTAATAATAGCTGTAGTTTAAAAATAGTAAAATTTAGATGTTTAAAATAATATTTAATAAACATTTAGCTAAAAGGTAATGGTAAAATTAACATAAATTAAGATAACTGATGCCTTACAATACAAAATATTTATTACATATTAGTTTAACAACACATTTACATCACTAAGTAAAGACAGAATAGTTTTACTTAAAAATGTATAATTATATAGAAATAAGCCTTTTTTAACTTCTGAACAAAAAGACACTTAAGGGGTTTAAAGACAGTAAAGGGTTTAATCACTACATTGCTTTTTTATCGCTAACACTTCATAACTTTAAATTTGTAGACTGATTTTCGTAAGGAATGATTTAAATGATTATTTTTGGAGTCGAGAAGGTTCTATAATTAAAATAAATGATTATGCTCCATCATTGAGTTATAAAGATGAGAGGAAGAAAGACATGTATTGTTATGGATTATCATTACATGCATTTTAGTCATTTAAACAAGTAACAATTTTTTTTTTGAGGTTGATTTAAAAAAATAAATGTATGAAATTTATAAAGCAGTGACAATATGGAGACACGAGAATAAAATTCCATTTATATATGTAAGTTACTATAATTGTAATGGTTGTAAGGGATCTGATACAAGATTAATACACTACCAAAAACGACATAAAAATTCACAAGAATCACAAGCACCCTATACCAGCCTTAATACGGATAGTGAGAAATGAATTTTTCCGGTTGCTTTCTTCTTTGAACTAAATATCCTGTTATATATCAGCTCATTGAAATGAAGGTGATATTCCTGCTCTACAAGTGATGACACTTCATTCTGATCGTACTAGGAGGTTGAATAATGAAAATTATTACACTGATTATGACCTTCCCCATCCATCAAATTAGGTATTAAACATTTACTAGTCATGACAAAAACTGTGAAAATTAATGGAAAACAATAAATTAATGTATTATTTTTTGTAGGAAACCATTCTTTATGAAAGAGTATTTAAAAAAAATGTATACACACTTTGAACTGTAATAGAAAATTTATTTTCCTACCTACAAGGTTAAATATCTGAAAAAAGTAAGGCTACAGTTCAATTTGAAAAATAAGTATACTTTCTGGTTAAATTGAATGTTCCAAATGTTAGTTGAAGTTAAGTGTTCAAAATGGCCTTCAGCATCGATACATTTCCGAGTACTAGTCACAACTGATTCCGTAGCTCGCATCAAAGTACCCAATGGAATTTCTGTGCACACCGCTTGAATTTCATCGTAAAGTGTGTCCAGGTTACCTGATTTGCACGGTACACTTCATCTTTTAATGTACTCCATAAAAAAAAATTGTGTCATCTATAAAATAGTCCGAAATAAAACCTACTTATAATCGAAGACAACTTTTTTATTTATTTATTTATATATACACATTACATTACAATTTGTAAGAACCTAAGGGCTTTTTTGGATCTGTCCGTTTCCTAATATTATAAAAATTTAATAGATAAAATTAAAATAGAATATTTACTTAAAACTATGAACTAAAATAAATCAATATTTTTTTCAGTTCAGTTATTTAGCCTTTTGATTTTGACCCTGTTATTTCTTTTAATTGTTTTTCAGGTACTTTTTTAACCATTTATTTATTTCTTGTCAGTATTCCTTTTTTGTTAAAATATTTCCTGATTTATACAGCTAATCCTACATATATAAAGTTTTACTTGCCAATTTCTTTGGCTATTTCAGATATTTTAAACAGATGTTGATAGATCTAAGTGCATATCCGTGAGTTTTTTATTTCTTTGTTTTTTATTACAATTTTGACTGTGATATTACAAAATATTTTTCTAATGATATATAATTGAGCTGATTGATACAGTTTCTCGTAGGATAATCTCTAATTACAAAAAAAAAATAAAGAAATAAAAGAATAAATGAAAATAAAAAAATGACATCCTTCTTAATTTAGCAGTAACTTTTCGGAAATGTTGTCTCCACTGTATGTGATAATCAAATGGAATTCCAAAATATTTAGTACTATTTACTTTAATATTTACTACTATTTGTAAATAGTAATGTTTCTATCATTTACTATGAAACACAAGTGTTCAAAAATTGGTGTAGTGTCACAGTGACATGCAATTGGAAGAATCTGTGTTTTTCACAATTAACTGTTAGCTTCATTAGACTATTGAAGGAAAATCAGAATTTTTATTATTAAACAAAGTGTTACAGTCTTTAACTAAATAAAAAAAAACTCCAGTATCATCTTCAAATGTTAATCTATTAGATGTGATTTTCAATTTTTCCCATTTAAAAATAAAGATTCATTATGGGTTTTACATTTAAACATTTTTTCTTTTCATCTCGACCACTAAAGATTAAGTTTGCATTTTAACTTCTTTTTTTTTCCCAAAAGGTTTTCATACTTTTTCTCTGTTGTTGTTGTCACCTTGTTTTTTCACTTTTCAATTTGTAAATTCCGTCTTCATATCTCGATCCATAAATTTTTCTTAATTTTTTTTTCTAATTTTGCTATATCTTGTTTAGAAAAAAATGCAGACATTTTGCTCCATGCAGTGCTTCTGGTAGGACTACAGTTTTATAGTGTCTCAATTTGGATTAATATGACAAGGATTTTTTATTATAAATGTTCTTCGTGAGGTGATGGCAGTTTCCATTTGTCATAGTCTATTCTTCATTCAATTTTTTTCAGTTTTAATCGGTGTTATAATTTCTCCAAAATATTTAAATTTTTGAACTCTATTTATTTCTTTGTTGTCGGAAATTTTAGTGGGTTTGAGTTCTAATCGCTTTGTCTTTGAAAAACCAGTTAGTTTTTTAATTAAATATTTGAAGACCAATTTTGCTTGTACATTCGCTTAATTTATTATTTAACCTCGCAAATTTATTAATTATAAAAATAAATATTTTATTGATGGGCATTTAACAACAATAATTTCCACTTTTTTGAGATAAAAAAACTTCAAAACAGTTTAAAAAGATAAAAATAAACACTCATGTGTATATACGGTATTACTAATATCTGTTTAAAAAAAGAAAAAAAAAGACTGTATTATCACTAAGATTTTTACGTGATTTTTTTTTATAGTAACCAAAAAAAGAAATTAAAATTATACGCTTTATAACATAATAACGCTAATAACCATTTAAATTTGTGACTTTATCACTATGTACTGTAATGTCACCAGTTCTAAATGTATTTTATGGAGTAAATATCCTTTTAAATTAGTGACACAATATTATAACGTTACTAATAAAGATTCATTTGAATTTTACCCGGCTGAAGGGAATTTTTATTATCATGAATTAGTATACTCTTAGCATCAACCTAGCTTAAACTATACTTTCCTAATATGGATTTTTGTTTGCTGTATTTCACTGTTACTAATAATTTTATTATTTTTAACAATTTTGTTTTAATATTTTTTATTGCTTTTTTTTTAGTTATCAACTGCAGCCATGTCAAGTCAACCGATGTCACCTCCTGCTTATTCACCACCACCCGCAGCAACGTTTCATAACGTACAATTAGTTCCATGTTTATGTCCAATCACAAAAGATTTCGATCCAATTCCTCAACCATCCCAGGCAGGATCTTCCTCCAATCCATCATATGTAATTCAAAATTCCTCACCGCCCTAATTAAATATATTTAATACAATTTATTCATAATTTTATGAAATTAAAAAAAAACTATATCCTGTAACTATAATTTATTGAGTTTTTAATTATTTTTAATTTATGGTAAAATTTTAATTATAAGTAAGTGAAAATTAGTAGAATTAATATGTAAATTTCAATAAGATATAAAAGTAGATAAGTTACGCTGTGAGAAAAAGACTGATTCATAATTAAGAATATGTATGTTATAAGTCACATTATTTATAAAATTGTATGATTGATTAAAAAAACAAAATCTGTAGTTTTTTTTATATTAGATGCTATTACAAATTGAGATTTGTAAATTAACTAAAATAATTAATTGAAGACTAAATAGTATAGTTTTAATTAATTGATGCAATATATAAGAATGATTAGGTTTAAATTACGGAAATGTTCTGTTAAATAAATTAATAGTATAATTAAAGAAATAAGTAACAGCTTTTCTAAAATCATGTTTATTTTTTAAACTATTGCCTAAAAACAATAACCTACGAGGTGTGGCTACTAAATAACGAGAAAAATGCTGTAAAATATTTTATTTTAAATTTATTCATATTTAGTTATTACCCCCTTCAATATACACCCCTCTTCTAACGTTACAACACTCCCTGCGAATTTTCCATTGTTCGAAACAGTGTTTGAAGTCTTTGTGAGCTTTTTCATGACAAGTGCCGCTTTTTCTTTCACAGCATCAACGGTCAGAAATCTTGTTCCTTTTAATGTAGATTTGATCTTGGGAAACAGATAAGAGTCACATGGTGCCACGTCAGGCGAATAAAGCGGATGGTCTAACACTGGGATGTTATACTTGGCTAGAAACGTCTTGGACAGACAATGCAGTGTGAACCGGTTCGTTGTCCTGATGAAGAACCCATGACTTATTCTTCCACAATTCGGGTCTTATTTTTTCATGGAGTTGAGCAAGGACCTCAAAGTATGTTGATTAATAGTTTGACCTTCAGGAACCCAGTGAAGGTACACAATCCCATGAATATCGAAAAAAATAATCATCATCGCTTTGAATTTTGATCATCATCATCAACGTCTTCTCGGCCATCTTGAAAACGCTTAAACCACTAAAAAACCCGCGCACGTGATAAAAATTCATTGCCATATACTTTTTTTTAATAAAAAATAAGTTTCAGTAGCGGTTTTTCCAATTTTCATATGGAATTTCATGACAATTCTTTGTTCTAATAAAACACTTTCCATTTTTTCGGCAAAAAAAAAAAAATATTCAAACGAAGACCATGACCAGACTAATATGTCTACAGAAACTGGAGTGGCAACAATCGAAAGAGAAGACTTCACGCTACACAGCTGTCGGTCGTACAAAATTTATGAATGCGCAGTTCTTCTGTAGCAGCAATAGTCTCGTTATTTAATAGCCACACCTCGTATAACAAAATAAAAAAATTGAAATTAAATAAACGTTATATTATGGAGTTCTCTTTTTAAATAAATCTTTTCTAAATGATAGTTCAAAAAATATAAAATATATTCCATTGAAAAAAGAAAATATTCACTGGATTGTACAACAATGAAGGTGTATACTTGAGTACATATGTAAGCTTTGTATCACAACGCTAAAATATTAATACCGGTTTTTATGAAACGGTGATGATCAAACGAAGATGGAATCAGGAGATGATGGCGTGTTAAAACAAAAATAATATCATTTTTTTTCTAAAATGAATAATTAACATTGTGGAAGGTGGAGGAGTATTGAATAAGACATTTAAATGTCTTCTTGAAAAGACATTTAAATTTTTTTCATTACATAAAGAGATAACGTATTTTTCGTTTTTTCCCAATAACCGCGAAAACGACTTAACCAGTCATTACGAAATTTTAACTGAAGCTTTCTTCCTCCCTCCTGCTTACAACGGTCCAAACGTCACCAAACTCAATACTAAATAAATCATAAATTAAAAAAGAATGTATACAAATAAATAATTTACAATTTTCTTTTACTAACAGCGGCGATATCCGTAGCAGAGTGATACCGTCATGGTCTTTCATACGGAGGTCCGGGATTAAAATACCGGTCAGTCATGGCATTTTTCATACGCTACAAAATTTTATTTCCATATCTCACGCACAAGCTTCCAGATTATGTGGTGATATCATCAAGCCAAAAAAATTAATATAATCAATATCGATAGATATTATCTGTAATGATTGTAATTGTTTTTATCGATTTTGGACGATGTAAGTATCGAATTCTTCAAACAGTTATTATGTGATTTACTGAATTAAATGTTCTTGTCTATAAAAAATTAATTTGTATTATTATCGTAACATATGTTACAACAAATTACTCTGAAAATAAAGTTAAAGTAAATGACGACTATTTGCATATTTTAACAAAGTTTTGATGGTTTGAAAAATATTGAATTTCGATATCAATACCGACTTCTTCAGAAAATATTATGTGTTGTTTTGTTAAATTTAATGCCATTATCTAATTTGGCGGCGACCTTTGATCTTTCTTTTATTTAACCTCCCGGACCACCGTTAGGTATTGCCTCAGAGGATGAAACGAATTATTTGTAGTGTGTGTGAAAATGCCATGACTGACCGGAATTTGAACCCGCGACCTCCAGATGAAAGACCGAGACGCTACCACTCGCGCCACGGAGGCCGGAATCTGGCGGCGACCTGCGAGAATTCATCCCCAGGACAGTAAAGTAGTTTTCTGTAGATTTTTATATTCTGAACTGAAAAGTTCTATCAAAGTCATATATATAATTTTGGCATAGATTCGACTATCAATTTGATATTAATATTTTCACGATGCCAAGATCGACGAGGTCACGAATAGGAAGAAGAACTTCTAGGGTAACTGCAATATATAATCGTAGGTAACATGACTGTAGGCCAGAATGCTCTCAAAGACTTGAAGAAGAATTATATACGCTTGGCTCAAAATCGAGTAATGAAAGTGAATAAATTAGGTCCAAATCAGCCTAAGATTAACATCCTGAAATAGATTATCTGAATTTGAAAGATATTCAAATAAGTAAGACGATTAAAATATGTAATCATTACAATGCTAAAAAATGGAGTGATGAAACTCCTAGACTTTGCCGTGCAGGGGGCAAAGTAGTTTTTAATCAATTTCAATATTTTCCTTATTTCATTAAAAGATTAATTTTAGGGAGAATCCTTTAACTAAACGTTTTATCTTTTCAGGTAAGTTTTGAATAGAAATAATTCTGAGAGCAGCAGCTCACACATAATAAACTAAAAACGTATTTCCAATTTTCTAAGTTCTATACGTACATAGCGCGAGTAAAGATGCGACGACGGGTGCTGCTGTATATATATATATATATATATATATATATATAATAGGCTACGTACATGTTTACCGACCTGAAATATAAATTATTAGGTGAATATTTGGTAATTGAGGACTCGTCTATTGATTTGATAAAATTTAAAAAAGTTAATTAAAAAAAAAGAATTATTCAAGCAAAATTAACCACTAAATGAAGTAAGTGGTCATTGGCGTAGAGAATGTGTAATCCTAATTATACTGAAATATTTACCCCCAAAGATCACTGAAGTAGCTGTTAGCGCAAGTGTCTTTACCTAATAATAGAGGGATACGAACACATAATAATAAATTATAAATACTATTTCATCGATCCGGATATAAGCGAATACAATTGTTCAATTGTTGAAATGGGCAATAGTGAAAATTTTTATAGTGTACTTGGCAAAGGAGAGAATTGCTGAGGGGATCTTGGATTTCACTTGTATTCTGTTTTATTTTATAAATTATGTTTTTGTTGCTGTTTTTGTCCTTTATTTTGTTTCACTGTATAACAATACAGTATTTGTTATTGTTCAGTGTAAGATTTTTATGTTTCATATTGCATGCTGAACTCACTTTTACCTTTTACGGGTAGGTAGTTCAGTTCTTTTGTTTCGTTAAGTCCTTTAAGTCTTACTTAACACTCGGTGAATTGTTTTTAGTTCGTTAAATAGTAGTACACCGGTGGGAACGTCACTCGTGGCACTGGCATCGGTGACATCCTGGCCGAGGAGGTCTGGAATATGTCGAAAGCCGAGGTTTCGAAGATGATCTCCGGTAAAGCCCATAAGAGCTATGAACGGAGGGTGTGAAGGAGAGTGTCTTCCGTTACGGGGATGAAGATACAATTGTTGAACGGCTTTAGAAAAAAAATTGAAGCAACAATTTGCCACGATATGAAAATAGGAAACATTTCCGGGGATACGTCACTTAATTGCCGTTTAAATGAGATTATAAAAATCAAAAACTTCGTTCTCACTTTTTATGTCATTAAAACATCTTCAAATGGCAAAATGATTAAATTCGGCATATGGAAAACAAATAATTTTTGAAAAAAAGATATACCAAATATTGAGGTAAACTGATTTTTTTTTGTTACGGCCCGGAAGGACCAATTAGTCATTTATGTTTAGTCTTTCTTATCTTCCAATACTCTTTACTTTTCCTGGAAAAATCCCTGATATTGTTTCAGTTGTTTTGGTTTTTTTTTCATATTCTCTATAACAAAAATAATTAAAGGATGTAATATATATTTATTCAAGACGAGTATTATGCAGTTTCCGAAGGTTGTCATGTTTTTGCGACAATTAATTTCACATGTGTTATTTTATTTTCATTTATTCATTAATTCATTCAGAGTGTTTGCCATTAGGGCAGGTCCTGACCGGCTGCTGCTTTCCACTTTGTTTTATTCTTTGCTACAGTTTTGTTTCCGCATATTTTCCCTTTTCCATAATCCCATCCACCATTTGAGGTTTCTTCCTTTCCTTCCATTCACTTCCTATCGCATCCACTAACAAACACCTTCTTCTCATATAATGTCCTAACCAGTTCCTTTTCCTACATTCAATCACATTAAGTATTTTTCTGTTCTCTCCGAAATTCCTTAATACTTTTTCATTTGTTATATGGTCTTGCCATCTGACATTTATCATTCTGCGCCACACCTACATCCCAAAAGCCTCAATTCGTTTTCCATCTGCTTTTCTCATCGTCTACATTTCAGCTCCATAGAACATCACACTCCAAATAAAAAATTTCATTAAACTCTTCCTTAAAACTAACTTTTGGATAGCAGTCTTCCCTTCGTATTAAGTGCTTGCTTACTTCTTGATATTCTTGTTTTAATTTCTACTGTGTAAGTCAGGTCATAATCTCCTTAGTACTGATTTTTTTTCACCTGCTCTAAAACTTCATTTCCTATCTTAATCTCAATCCTCTTTTCTTTTCCACTTAATACCATACGTTTTGTTTATCCCATACCCTGACTTTCGCAAACTTCATTTAAGTTTGCGAAAACATTTCATTTAGTTTACTTGGCTCTCCACCAGTACCCCCATGTCATCAGCAAAACATTGTATTCTTTTCCCCCAATCTTTATTCCTCTTTCTCCATTCAGACAACATTTAATTATTTCTACCAGATGTATACTAAACAGTGTTGGTGACATGCAGCATCCCTGTTTCACTCCTCTTCCAATCCCCATTCCTTCTTTCATTTCGTCTCCTGTTGCCATTTTTATTCTCTGGTTACAGTATAGCTATTTTATTAGGCATCTTTTTTTCCAGTCAACTCCCTTCTTTTCCAAAATTATCAGTAAATTATCCCATCTAACTATGTCAAATTCCTTTTTTAGGTCGACAAATGTAACATACACTCTACGCCTCCTTTCTATGCATCTTTCACCTATTACTCTTAGCAGCCCTATATCGTCCCTTGTCCCAACATCTCTTCTAAAACCATACCGTTCATTCTCAATTCTGAGGACGTATAAAAATTATATTTTAATTTAAAATAACCTATATTTCATATCTGTAATCATCAACTATTTTTTAATTTTCTTTTTAAAATAAGTGAAATGAGATGTCATAAAATAAATTGAAAAATATATAAATTATTTTTTTTTAGGATAATCTAGGGCAATGTAATTCTAAACATTTTTAGATCAACTACATAATAAAATTTATTAACTTGGGGAAAAAGATAAAAAACTAAGAAATGGAATTAGGCTTACAGTTCATTTCACTGGTGGGAGTAGAGATACGGCGTATGGTAAGGAGATATAGCAGCGGGGTAGTGCACCGTATATTTAAACTCATAAACAGTTAAAACAAATGACTCGTAGGTAAATGTTTTATAAGTAAATTGTTTCATTGTGATTCCTTTGAAAAACGAAGAAATTATATTGTATGTGTTGTAATCGCGAAAAATTTCGGTTTTCAGGCTTCAACGGAAATACCCATTTTGACCATCCCTGAATCCATTTTGACTAGTTTCGGCGTGACGTCGGTACGTATGTATGTATCTCTGCATAACTCAAAAACGGTTAGCCGTAGAATGTTGAAATTTTGGTATTAGGACTGTTGTAACATCTGGTTGTGCACCTCCCCTTTTGATTGCAATCGACTGGACCAAAAATGTTCAAAAATGCTCAAAATCTAAACAAATGGATTTTTACTTAACTGCAGTAATAAGCTCTCATTGATAGCTTTTCAACGATATAATAAGTGGTACTTATTTTCTTTGGTTTCACAGCTACAGCCAAATAACATTTTAATTAATGAAATATTTGGATCTTACAAGGGAAAGGCACATCTGTTTGAATACGACTTCATTTCCTGTTTTTAGCTTTTTTTAAGTTAAATATATTGATTTATTAATAATAATTATCCTCTGATTGTAAAAAAATTCTACAATAAATAATAATCCAATAACAATAACAAAAAGAATAGGTAATAAAGAACGTAAATATACAAAAAATTATATGTAATTTAATAGGCGTTCAAGGAAGTCATGTAGTGTTCACATCAGATTTCTTTTATTCTATCAAAGCTGTTGTATGGAAAAGTCTTTTTAAATTAACAATCGATCGTATAAACTCGTAAAAGCACATCGACGACCATCGAAATATAACTTCGTTGACTATATATATATATATATATATATATAAAATTAAAATTGTATAACCTATTAATTTACATGTTATAAATATTTTTGAATGTAATTGTTGTTAAAAAAAATCGAATGGCTTTGTTTATGTATTAAAGTGTAAGAAAATCACTATATAATAAAAACCAATATTTTAATTATGGAATAAATATTAAAAAAATATCAGGAAGTAATTTCCAAATTTATAATAAAAATTTTTATATTTAATGTGTTGTTATTTCTGCTTAAATATTTCACTCTCTTGTTGTTAAGATGGCCATACAAGAAAAATATATTAAGTTTTATTGCATCAAACATGCTAGTAACCTGTGTATATAATAATGTATCACCTAATTTTTATTGACATTTACTAACATAACACAAATGTAATAAAAACTGCTGATCTTTCCGGAGAGGCATATGGACGTTTAGTAACAAATGAGCATGCTTGGAACAGAGCTCCTAGCAGTTCAATCGAACTCGGAGTACTTTTTTTGCCACAACAAGCAATTCAATACACTTATACTGAAAATGGTGATCGTACTTGTCAGGCAAAAATAATCAGACATTATGATTAATTTAAATTGGTTATTTATTTCAAAGAATATTTTAAAATATGTCAATGTTTTTACTCAGAATGTTTAGGTTAAATTTTAACATAACTAAAGAAATTCAAGTAACACTTACGAATACGTAATGGATATCTAATTAACGATATACAGCTCTTGTAGTGTGTATTGTAAGTTTATAACAAATATTTAGATTACTTCATCACGGTTTCAAAATCTGAGGAATCTTTTTAATGTACATAATAATTAATTCATACGATTTGTTACAATTCTTAGGATATTACACCAGTTTCCCATCTCTCATGAAGCTTTAGTAATTTGACGCACATAGACATCTATACTCATTGTTCGTATATTGAATGTAACTGTACTCTGTCCTGTCATATCATTAGATTATTAAGACAGGATAGTGTGTGTTAATTATAACCTAACAATACAGTGGTAGTTGGGAGACAGTTTGGAGAAGCCATTGGTATAAGAATATAACTGCTCTTGGCTAATCTGTCAATCAACCTCACAAGAAGGCAAGCGTTAACCTTCTTAATCACTTCGATAACATAACATATATGTAGTAATTATATAATGACTGCCAAGCAAATTAGACAGTGGTATTTAATCTTCTAAATTAATCAGACAGTGAATCATATTTTAATTGAATGATCCAACAATTTTTTTATGCCAGTCTAATAAAGATATAACCGGAATGGTTTGAAAATCTAATCACGGTTTATTTAACAAGTTAATTACTTTCTTGCATCGTTTTTTTGGTCAGTGACCTGCTATAAAACAAATCACTTTCAAAACTGTAACAGGCATTGTCAAGAGTAACAAGCTTGTACTAGATTTTCTTAATGAAAAATGAATTAAATAGTATTTCAATTGTTTTCTTAATTGAGATGAATATATTCTTGCTGGATATCAATGTGTCAGCTCAGTGGAATGGGCTTGTGAGGTTGTTCATCCTTATCATGACATCTTAATAACTTTATTCATCACATGTACTGTCTGTTAAGTAAAATCAGAGAATGATTCTGACAGATGACTTTTTTTTGTATTTCTGATCCTTTATTTATTTTGAAATCATAAAAAAAAAAACGAGCTAGGTAGAGCAAAGAATTAATATATCATTGTTTGTCGAGAGACAATACACTACATTCATTGTGTTTACTACAAAGAGATAACAATTTTATGAATTTTCTTATTTATATTATTTTGATACTAACTTACTTATAAAATTATTTTTGTTTTAAATGGAATAAAAACTGTAATTTTCATCATTGTAATTTACACATATTTTCTTGGTACTGATCGAATAAAACATGATACTGATAAACCAAGGCTTATGATCTAATTTGACTGAAGACCACTTTCCATATTATAGTGTAAAATAAATCAGAACAGAAATGAATATTTTATAATATTTCATTACAAGTAGTTAAGTAGTCATATACGGGCGCATGTATATATACATGTTTCTTACAAGGGTTACTCTAATCTCTTACATTCACACGTTATTTAGTAATGTTTTCTATTTATAAGATGTAAAAGAAGTGTATTTTGCGCACATTATTCTGCACAAGATAGTTTAAGAAATATACTCAAGATACTTTTAAGAGAGATTATTTATAATTTGGAATAAAAATAATAAGTTTGGAGTAATATATGAAGATAAAACTTTTATGAAAATTAAACTACTGGTTGGGTGAATGTTCGGCTGATTACTGTCATTTTATTAACGTATGCTTTATTTTAAATATATATATTTAGCCAAAAAAGCTAGATGGTTTAGAGCAAATCGCTAAATCACTCGTCTTGCAAATCAGTTGTTAACAGCTGATTTTGGAAGTTGAAGGTTCTGAGGTTCGAATCCAAGTAAAAGTTAATTGCTTTTATACGGATTCGAATACTAGATATTGGATACCAGTGAACTTTGGTGGCTGGGGTTCAATTAACCACATACTCAGGGATGATTGGCCTGATTCTACACAAAACTACACCTCATTAACATATTATAAATATAATCCTCATCTCGTTGGGCCGTGGAGGATTGGATTTATTTATTTTTTAGAAGATCCACATGTATACTGAATTTCATTAAAATATGTAAATTTTTCTTACGAAATAAATTTTTATTGAAAAAAGAAAAATCAGCCGTTAGAGGGAAAATGAAGTAAGGTAGAACATTTTTACACGAGAACGTTTTTGTTTGTTTGATGACTTGAATTCCCCTAGCAATAACTCTCGAGGCACTTTGCATGTAGAAAAGGGTGTTTAAGTGTGGAAACCCTTAAATAACTTTCCAACCATGAAACATAGAAAAATAAAATCTAGCAAACGTTCGAACCTCAAAACGATCTATTTTTCAGCGTTAGAAAACCATAAAATGTCTCAGGGTTGATGAGCTCCCATTGTTGCGGAGCCCCAAGAGTTTTGATACCATTGTAGGGTTCGTAGCCAGGGTTCTTCAGGAGAATGATCGGGGGATTCGGGGATGAGGGACAGACCACTGCGGAGCTGCCGTTCGCACGTGCTCCCACGAGTGGGCTGTAGCGATGAGGCACGGGGACTCTCGCACTCCCGAGCGAAAAAGACCGAGTCCCGACATGGATGTCCCACTCGGGGTGCCCCGTTAGAGGCATTGGCATAAAGACCGAGTACCGGCTCCCGGAGTGGGGACCCACGGGCATAGTCGGGCCTGGTAGATTTAACTCTGGGGTTTGTGGCGAGCACAAAGTGAGATCCGACCGGCGGTCCGAGACGTGGATGCCCGTTAGAGTAAAGGACACTCCCCTGGGCTGTGTAATACTTAACTGTAGGATCCGGCCCGGGGAGAAGAATAAAAGCCCCCAGGGAGATCAAAATGTTTATATGTTTTCTAGCTAGGGAAATTTAAAAAAATATTTAATTGATAGGGTAAGATTGTAAGAGTAATACTTCTTAAATAACTGTTCAATAGTGAAGCATTAAAAAAAATAACAAATTTAGCAAATATTCCAACTTCAAAAAGTTCTATTTTTTAGTATAAGGCTAAAGCTTGGGGTGTGCTATAGGCTATTTTTGAAACTATCTATGAAGAATATTTAATTCCCATTAAGAAACCATAATTCCAATTTTTTAACTATTACTCCACAGAAAATAAAATAAATAAAAGAAGTAAAAATACAAAGGTTACTTCAAATTGTAGAAATTGTATTTAATATAATACATTTTATATTAACATTTTTAAAAAATATTTTTGTTTATTGTGATGAAATGATTAATAGCTAAATCAATGAACTAACAACTAATGAAATAAATAAATTATTAAAATTTTTACTAGACTGCAGATAAAATAAATTATTGTTTTTACTTTTAAAAAAAGGTCATAGTAGTAAATTTTAAATTATCATATTAAATAAATGTATAATTTCCTGATGAATATATGCACGTACAACGATGGGAAGTTAAGGAAAAAACCTTACATTTTTAATTATAAGGGAACTGTAGATTACCTGTCACAGACACTTTGACCCTGACCAGGTCAGCACACCTTATTTTATAGCTATAAGGTAAAAAAAATTAATCTCTCCAACTTTCCATGCGAATTTTAATGTAATTAATATTTCACTTTTTTCACATTTTTTTTTTTTTTTTAAATAAAAGGAAATAATTATAATGTTGATCTACTAAAACCAACTAAGCACAATTATTTTATTATTGTTATTATTATTATTTTAGTAACATAATCATCCTAACGTCTTTATTACTAGTAATTTAGAGTTTACTGAATAAAATATAAGGTGTAATACCCCTGTTATAAAAAAAAGCTGATTTATTTAAAGAAGGAATTAAAAAGAGAAGTTTGATATGATTATGGATGAAGAAGAAGAAGAAGACAAATAACTTAAGTTTAATGTTGACTATCAGAAATAGGATTACTGTAATAAAAATATAACTTTATTCCAAAGTTCTGTACCGTTTCTATTACAAAATAAATAAAGAACATCTTGAAATACAAAATACGTGTTGACCTTTACAGATGAACATGTTCAACATATAAAGGTAGAAAATTATATTTATATCTGTATTAACGATAAACATTATCTATATTTTTAACTTTATTTACAATAATTTTTCTTAAATTACTATTGGTTAATTATCATTGGGAAAAATAATTAAAAATTAAATTTGAAATAAATATTTATAATCTTCAGATCATCCTATTATAAATAGGGTAAAATAAATAAGCAAATAAAATTTAAGAAAATTCAAAACTCTGGAAAAAATAAAGTAAAAGTAATATTAAAAAATGAAGTGGAATTTGAAAGGAATTTAAAGGGAGCTTTAAAGATTGTAAGTAAAGAATCATGTAAAAAAAAAATTCTTTGAGTAAAATTTTGAGATACGGGACTTAAGAGGCTCAGTATGTATCATACATACTGTCATGGAATCATCGGTTTAGTAAAAGAATGTAACCTTCAGTTTAGAAACGATAAAAAAGAAAAAACGGGTTTTTATTGCCCCTACCACTTTATAGGGGTTTGAATAATATCAAACATAATGATAAATTATTCTTAGCTATCAAAAGGGCATTAAATTATACGAGAAAATTTACCTATCCTACAAGTAAGCTTTTGAGATATGCAAACCGTAAGTCAATATCTCTCTGCCATCTTCATTAATTATGACCAAACTTAATGTCATCAATTCCTCATATATATTAAATCTTTCTGCCACATCACATCCAAATCGGCCCAGCTAGTCTAGAGATATCAAGGAAAAACAGGGTGAATTGAATTATGTATAGGTACATAAGTACTAACAAGGGATGTTATTAGGTATTTTTTGATTAGAGGGGAGGTTCATGAAAGTCAAGATTTGGCAAAAATCTTGACTGAAAAATTTGACACGATTAGCATGATTTCCGTTGTTTGTGCTGTATAATTAAATATACGGGAAAGTTAAACGAATAAAGAAGCTATAAATAAATGAAAACACTACATTTGTTTAAATAAAAATATTTGTTAAATTTTGTTTTATTTTTTAAAATGAGATATCAATTTGGGATTGACTTAAAAACTAAGTTGATTGATATAAGAAACGCACAGAAATAAAATTTTTTAGTCACATATGTAATCAACAAAAATGGAATGAAACAATAAAAAATAATTAAATGAAAAACGAGAAAAACCGTAGCATCCTACGAAATAAATTTTCAAAACAAATTATTAAAAAAAAAATCAGTTATAAAAAAAATGTTAAAAAAATTTATTAAAATTTGTTTCTTTTTTCCTTTTTAGCCTCCGGTAATTACCGTTCAGATAATACTTCAGAGGATGAATGAGAATAATATGTATGAGTGTAAATGATATGTAGTTTTGTACAGTCTCAGTTCGACCATTCCTGAGATGTGTGGTTAATTGAAAGCAACCACCAAAGAACACCGGCATCCACGATCTAGTATTCAAATCCGTGTAAAACTAAATGACTTTACTAGGACTTCAATACTCAAACTCTCGACTTCTACATCAGCTTATTAGTGAAGACGCGTTCACCACTAGACCAACCCGGTGGGTCATTAAAATTTGATCTAATTTTTAAAATCTTTACATTAAAAATAAATATATTTTTCTAATTTTCAAAATTTGTTATTGAACATAGTTCATTATTAGGTAAAAACGTATTCATAAGTATTATTTATACATATTGAAAGATAAATATAACCTTCATTTAAAAAAAAAAGTAAAAAAAAATATAAAACATAAACTTAAGTAAAATTTTGAAAAATTTTTGTATTATTGCTTAATTTATCTTAATAAAAGGAAAATCTATTTATAATTTTGCAATAAATTATACTTAATAATATAAAAAAATAATATAATTTAATTATATATAGTTGTATTACAATGTATAAATTATAATTTAATAATAAAATTATATTTAATAACATAAATAAATTTATATTTTTCCTATAAATTATAATTATTATTTAATTATAATTCATAACTTTGTATGAAACTTATAAGTGATTTTTTACTTTTCTGGCATCATAACTCTAGAGTATGATAGCACCATACTCTAAAGCAGAGGTTCACAAACTTATTTTTCTCATAGACCACTTTCAAAATTTTGCTGGTTCCGGTGGACCCCCTGCAGCTACATTTCTACCATATTTCCAGTCGACGGAAAATGTGAAGATTAGATCTAACTATGAAAATTTGCGTTACGGCTGAGTTCCACGAACTAACAGCTTCCGAAAAAAAAGTGAGAATTGATTGGTTAATTTTTGATTGACTGTGCTGTGAGTGGATGTCAAAAAAGTAAAGTTGGCCCATCAAAAAAAATGCTTCCATCCAACTTTACACTTTTGACATCTACTCACAGCACAAGAAAGCAATTAATTCTCACTTATTTTATTTAGAAAACTTCCCATTCAGAGTGGTAAAAAGCAAAAGAAAAATAGTATATTTTTTGTGTTGCATTTATTCAAATATGTAATCATTCAACTATTAATTATTATTGTTATCATATTACAATGTAATATAACAAAATTGTCGTAATATAATTAAAATTAAACATTAATAACGTAATGTAACTTCTACAATGACAATCGCAACATTTTAGTTCTTCACTATCGAAACCAGATGATTTTTCGTGGACCCCCGCTTACAAATTGTGAACCCCCATTTTTTGTCACGCCAACGTAGACCCCCGTCGAGTCTCCCGTGGACCCCTGGGGGTCCACCTGGACCACTTTGGAAATCAATGCTCTAAAGTATGGTAATAATAAAAAAATGGGTATGGACTTTTTTGCATTTGTTGACGTTTCATGACACAGGGACCCCAAAATACAAAAACGTGGGGAGTAATGTCCGTACGTAACTTGTGTTGGCGTGTTTGAAGTTTAATAACTTTTGAATGGATAAACCTTTTTTGATTAAATTTTGTGTAGACTCGTGTATATGGGACAATTTGTTAGTAAACGTTTGGATCAATATCTTCAAGAGGTAAGGTAGAGAGATAGCTTCCTTGGAGTCATTTTCTCACAATTTTGCAAGTATACCAAACTATATTAAACAAAGTACATGCAGGCAAGCTTATCTTACCATTTATAAAATAAATATTCCCCAAAACAATTCCCAGGAAAGTAATACAACTTTGTTGTCAGCTTTTTTCAATGAAATTTTTTTAATAGAAAAGCTTTTTTTTAATAGAAAAGTTAGTAATAATATTTAAGAGAATCCCTTCTGTAATATTTTTAGTTTTTAATCTAACTTTTTCATAAACTTGAATTAATTTATTAGATTTTTTTAAGGGAAATTTACGGCCACATGGAACTGCAAATAAAAACAAATCATAAATGTTACTTCAATCGCTTGGTGAACAAGGCTAACTTCTAAGAATTTAATCAATATTTACGTTAAGTATTTTCACTTTCTTTAACAAATAACTTTTTACATTAATTCTACGAGTTTAATGCAATTTTCTCAAAACACGATCTCTGTACATAATTTTTTTCTTCATTACAATATATTTTTTCTCTACATAGTGAAGGAAATAAATCTGTTTTATTATTATTTACATTATAAACAGGATAGTTCCTCGTTGAAAATAAGCTAAATTTGCTACTGTTATTCAGTGAGGTACATTTCAAACTGTGTATAGAATTTCCATTCACTACGTGATTCCAACTGATTTAAATTATATTTTTTCATCGTTTACATTATTATTGCTAAGATTGGATAATTATTTACGGAATTATCATTGGTTTTTGTTATTTTTTTTTTATAAAAGAATCAGTTTTATAAAAAATATGTTTTACGAAGTGAATTTATTTCTTATAAATATAATGGATATAATTAAGTTATATATAATAAATTTTGATGTTGTGTATAACAGAAAATCATATTAAATTAAAACAGGACTGAACTGAAATAAATAAATTAAATAGTAATTTATAAGATATGCAAACGAATAGTGACAAATCAAGAATATCATTATTTATTTTGCTTATAAAAATAAAAGGGAAAGTAATTAATCGGGTTATCGGTAATCGGGATTTAATCAAAATCAGTTATTAATATTTCATAAAAAAATAACTTAAATAAAAATTTAAAAAATTTCTTATAAATTGTATTAAAATAATGAATGATTTTAATATAAATAAAAAAGAAAAACATGACATTTTTACAGAGGAATTCATTAAATAAAACTGATCAATTAGTTGAGGAGTCATGAACACGTAGGTCAAAAGTCACGGGAAAATATTCGTTGGAAAGTCTTGAACACGCTTTTCCCAATTTCTCTACTAAAATCATTCAAGGATAAATCTAAAAACAAAAATCGAAACACCGGAAAATACAAAAAAATTAAAAATAAAATAACAAATAATATATTTTTCGTTTGATTTACTTTTTTTTATTTTAAATTAAAAAATGCAGTAATGGTACAGGTTAAGTTCATGCACTTTATACGAACAGCACGAGTTCTAATTCGTTATTTAAGACAATACGTGAAGCAGGTAATTGTCGTGGGAAAGGTTTCTAGTTGAATTTTTTATTTTACAACTTGAAAGGCACGCGAATGTAAACTTAACGCATACTAAAATTACAATAAGTATATGTTAAGAAACGTATAAGTATATACTGTTTAAAAAAAAGCGCAAAGTAAACGATCCTTTTAAAAAACTAAAAAAAAAACAAGTTTTACCTTTTTGTAAAAAAAAAAAAAAAACAGGAATAAAAAGGAAAGAATTGCATGCAATGATTATAAAACACTTCTTCAAACTTTTGTCACATTCTTAGTGAATAATTATCTTTTAAATTTGATTTTTAATCCAGAAAATCGTACTAACAATAGAAATAAAATATTTTCGAATTAATGTTTAATTGTTTACTAAGTGAAACGACGTTTTCAGTAAAAAACTAATAAAATTCTCCCGATCAAAGATAGGAGGATCTAATCGTAAGACCAAAATTTTCAAGACAAAATACATCAAAATTTTAATTAATTTAAAAAATTATTTTAAAATTATTATTCATATTCTAAGAATTAAATATAAAAAATTCAGAAAAATAGAACCTTACAACTTTTTTTTATTATAATAATAAGGTATATTTTACCAGGTAAACCAAATTAATTTATATATATATAATTATATAATATATAATACAATTAAATTTATACATTTCATAATTTTATTATTTTTTTTATTATTATAATTTATGATCTTAGATATACTTTATACATATTTAAGAGGATAATAATATGGTTAAATTACAGGTGAGAAAAGTGTCAAAATTTTGCTAAGAATCAATTCCGAGAACAATTCATTTAGTTATTTAAGGGAGTTTAGTTATTTAAGGCATTTATTATTATTTAAGGCATTTAGTTATTTAACTGTTGAAAATCACTGCACTCAGTGATCGGCCAGTTATGAAAAAAATAAAACGATTTATTATTTAATGAGGAAAATCTTTTTGGAAGAAAATATTTGAAGCAATATAACATTTTTTTTTCCTTTTCGTTCAGACCACTACGGATCACGTTTGCATAGCTTTGATGTCTATTTCTTTTTCCAAAAGGTTTTCATTCTTGCTCTATTGTTATCGCCTTTCTTTCGTCCATTTATACAGGTTTATACCCTTTTTTTTCTCTCTCTGGAAACTTAGATTCGCAAATCATTTTTTCTAAATTTATCTGTTGTTACACAGATTCTTGGAAATGTTTTTAGATCTGTTTCTATTTCTTTAAACCGATTGGTCTTTGTGGCTCTGTTTATGTAGAAATAAGATATTTGTTTTGTCAATCTTTGGTTGCTCATTCTGTAAAATGTTCATTAAAATGTAATATTTTTTTCTGGATTAAGTCCCCTATTTTTTCTGTATATTTGTAAATTTCTTTTCCACTTTTCAATTTGTAAATTCCATCTTTATAATTTGATCCATAAATTTTTCTTAAAATTCGTTTTTCTAATTTTGCTATTTCTTGTTCTGAAAAATTGCTGACATTCTGCCTCATAGTGGTTATGGTAGGACTACAGTTTCATAATGCTTCAGTTTCGAGTTATATGACAGGGATTTTTTATTGTAAATATTCTTCGTGAGATGTAGGCAGTTTCCATTTTTCGTACTCTATTCTTCAACCCATTTTTTTTTTTTTCAGTTATATTCAATATTATGATTTCTCCCAAATATTTAAATTTTTGAACTCTACTTATTTTTTTGTCAGAAATTGTAAGATTTGTATCTAAGAATTTAGTTTTAGTCCCCATTTTTATATTTTCGTATATATTTAATCTTTTAAGTTCTTTCTGCCATTCTCTTACAACCCTTTCAAAGGCACAAATAAAGAGAATTGAAGACAGTTCATAACTTTAACTTACCCTAGTTTTAATTTCGAATGGTTCTGAAAGTTCTCCTAAGAACTTTCACTCGAACTATGACTTTGGATTTTCTGTTTGTTAATGTTTCTTTTATAATGTTTATTGTCTTGGGATGTATTTTAAATTCTTCAAGAATTTTAAGTATTCCCTGTGGATGGAGTCGTAGGCTTTTTTAAAATCTATAGAAACTGTAACTAATTTTGGGTTTTTAATTTTCTGATACTGCAAAATTTGATTTAGAATAAAGATCTGCACCGCACAACTTCTTCCAGGTCTAAATCCTCCTTGATATTCTCAGATTTCTTTTTTTATTGTCGGTTGTACTTTACTTAACAATATTTTGGACAAAACTTTGTATAGGACTGTCAACAGTGAAATTCCTCTGTAGTTGTTAATGATTATTTTATTTCTTTTTTTGTGGATGGGGTGTATTAAAGCGTTTTTCAAATTTTCTGGAATCCTTTTTGTTTCCAGATTTCTTTAAAGATTCTTTCCAGTTTATCACTCAATTCATCGCTGACATATTTCAGAATTTCTGGAACATTATTGTCTTCTTCACATGTTTTATTATTTTTAAGAGATTTTTTTATTTCTTTTTCCTCTGTGTTTGGGGATGGGAAATATGAGAGTTTCGATTATTTTTCATGAAGTCTTTTTTTGGGGGGGGGGGGGCGAAAAACATTTTCACGTAATCGTCGCCCGGAAAATAAAAACTTAAAATATAAAAAAAAAAATAAAATAAAAAAACTACTAATAAGGATATGACGGTACTTAGGGTTAATGATATTCAAAGCTTAATTTGTAGCGTATAGTTCAGCAGTAAAGACACTCGTAATACCAGTTTAACCAAACACATAGGTTCTATCATTAATAATAAATGCGCATCCAACGATATCGTTCTGTTTCGATCTATCTGTATATACTACTGCATCTGGTTTTATCTTGGAGAGAATATGGTAAAACATTTGCTGAAAGAAAGTAGGTGGTGTTGATTCTTTATTGTATACCGTGTGGTCAAAGGTCGGGGCAATTCAACAAGTTTTTCAAAATATTTAGGTAATTGTATTAGACTTTCTTGATTATTCGTTACTACGTCCTCTTTTTCATTCTTAAAGCTAGTACAAATTGGGTTAAAGACTAATAAAATTTGAATTTAAAAATTTGCCAAAAATCTTTCGTATTATTTTTAGCAAAATCGTCTAAAGTTTTACATTATTGTTTGGAATGTTGTCCCTCTCTCAATCTCTCTCTCTCTCTCTCTCTCTCTCTCTCTCTATCTATTTAAAAAATATAACTTTTTTTAAAACTATTTTTAAATGAGATTTAAAAAGGAAATGATAATATGCTGCAATGGGAATGTATAGATGAAAAATAGTGTCATCTTATATTTTATAGATCAAATTGATTTAGGAAATATTATATTAGTTACATGAAGAGGAAATCGGTTACGTCTTTTGAAAAATGGGGATTACAAATATATAATGAAAAAAAAAAATTCGTTATGGCTGGATGAGAATGACAAACAATACAGTGTGTGTTATTTTAATACCGTAATTGATCTCAGTAACATGGTCAAAGATCAGATAAGAATATAAACGTTCAATATAATGTAAGCGAGCTGGGAAAACTTTCTTATGAGTATACGCGCATGAAGTAGAGAAGCGTGAAAAATATGGTAAAGAATTAGAAATACAAAACACGTTTTGTATTTCTAATTCGGATTGTCCGCAACTTTTTCTGAATACGGAACGATTTTTTACACGATTTCTAAGCGATTGGAAAGAATTACAATAATTTCCTTTGCTAAAATTTAAAAAAAAAGAAATGATTATGTTTGTATGGTAACTGCTGTATGAAATCCGATTAGAGTAATATATTGAGCCCCGAATAAGCTATCCCTCGAAAATTCATAAAGTACGAGAATCAACTGATAGAAGTGTTTTTCTATGAGTATCGAACTGTAAGGTACTTATAATTAAAATACCTTAATTCCGTGCATAGGAATGTAAGGCAATGAAGAATCCTGTATTAGATTTCTTTTAATTTCAACTAATTTAATTTTATTACTTAAAAAATAAATAAAATAAAATTAAAAAATACTGGTGTATGGAATGCGAAAAAACGACTATAACGATATTCATTATAAAAATAAATTAATTTTTAATTTTTAGAAAATAATTTTAATTGATTCGTAAATGGATATTTAAGTTAAATGGTTACCTCAGTTTTGCAAATGAGTTTATCATTTTTTTTTTCAAATAATAATTTGTTTTATAATTATTTAATTTTAGTTTTTCTAGAAAACATTTAGACCTTTTGAAAGCATAGATTTCATTTATAGAGTACATCATGCATCATTTGGGATTTTATAAGTAAATTTAGTTTCAAAGATTAAGTTTGATCCTTTGAAAGAAAGTTAGACGTTAAGTGAAATTAAATAAATAAAAAGCAAAATTCGTGTTATATTTTCCTACTATTGTATTAAATTGTTGACAGGAAAGGAATAAAATTTTACTTTCACACCGTGTAAACAAACTAGAGATTTAGTTATCAGAATTTACAGTTAAACAGTACTGGAGAACCTTTATTTATTTGTAAATGATAGAATTAAATTAGTTGAAATGGAAAGAAGTCTCAATTGTTTCTAGCACTATTAAAAACAAGGCATTTCTATTTTGTACAATCTTCAAAACTTAAAAAGTAAAATGTGAAAAAATGTTTAATCTAGATTCTTAATAAAATATAAAAATGTTATTTCTATTTTGACTTTTAGGCATGATTTTATTTTTATTTTTTTAAATAATACTTGTCCTGAATGAAACAATATTTGTGCATCTTACATACCGGGTTGGTCGAGTGATAAACTCGTCGTCGTTAATCAGCTGATTTCAAAGTCGTATTCTCAGGTTCAAATACTAATAAAGGTAGTTGCTTTTATACTCGGATTTGAATATTATATCGTGAATACTGGTGTTCTTTGGTGATTGGATTTCAATTAACCACACATCTCAGGAATGATCAGCCAGTGTTTGTTCAAGACTACACATTTACCGGTACAGTTACATTAGACTGATAAGTCACTAATGACTTTAATTGTTGATGCGACTATAAATAAAAGTATTAAAGAAAATATCCATGCGTGTTAGTTAAATTTAAAATTCGGTTACTTTAGGAAAACAATAAGATTGATTCTGAAAAAGTAGATGAACCAGTTTTTTGCTGTTGAACATTTTCTTTTTATGTTTATTTTATTATCCATTGCCACAATTTTTTTCTTTTATTTACGTAGAGCAAGAAACATCTGCACACAGACGCCCAGCAGTCCCTACTACTGGGTGTATGAGGTTTCCCGTAGAAGGCGGGGGACTCGGTAAACAACCCCCCCTACAACAAACAACATGCCCCGATACCCGCCGTAGTAGCATTACTCGGGGCATGCTGTGTTCCCACGGGTTACACAGGAAAATTGAAACTGTCGGAACCTCCATAACATCTCCGTGGCTCTATTTATTCAGGTTCAATCTGGGGTACCACTAATGGAGGGACTCTGCTGGTAACCTTTCTGTATCCATTGGCGCCGCTGGGCAGACAGACTCACTACGGCAGATGACGTCAACTCCATTCCTTGACAGCAGAATCTTCTGACATCTAACTGAGAGAACGGCTCCAGGAGCCTCCATATATCATCGGTAGTAGTGACCCAAGGGCCCCAACTACCTCCATGTGTAGGCTGTCTCTTCCCCGTCCTGTACTGTATTCCTATTCATCCTTCCATGGCCTTTAGTTCCAGGGCCGTCCGAAACCATCTTCCACACCGTCTCTCGTTCCGGTTATGTAGCATAGCCTGCATGACTTCCTGCGGGAACTCGAAAGCCACTCCTTTCGGTCTAAACGCTATCCACCGCATACAGTCTAAAAAGGTATGTTCAATAGTGTCCACCTGACATAAATGACTGTCTCCAGTACTGAACATAAATGATCACTTCTATTAAAAGTAAATATTAAATATACGAAAACTTTCCGTAAATTGAGTAAGACATTTTTCCTTTTTAAATACTATTAGTATGTCCATTTATAATGATTTTAAGTTATTTCTTTAACATGATTTCATGCAAAACAATTAACTTTTTATTTTACAAAATCAATATTACCTGTCGGATTTTGTTAATTGTGCGAGAAATTCCGTTAAAATCCTTTCATCTCAAAGTATGAACTCTCAATCCATCAATTTTTTCTAGAAATCATTCCATAATGAAAAAAAAATTTATATAAAAAAAATTAAATATTAAAAAGGATACATCATATGAAATAATATAAATATTTAATTAGCGCACATATTTTACAAAAGATGATAATAACACAGATATTAACCGACAGTGTGGTTGTACACTCTTTCTTTAGTCGATCGGTCAGATAAATATATTTAACTACATTTATTTTTCCAGTTATTCATGGATGCTGAGTACGGCGTTATCCAAAACCAATTACATTATTTTTCCAATATTACTACAGTACATTTCAAAATATCTGTTACTTTTTTTTAAGTAGGCTGTGTTTTTTATTAGAATGCGGTTTACCTAGTAGTTAAATTCTTCAATATTTAAGCTATTCCAATAATATTATAATGAAATAAACTATATAGACTTTCATTATTTAATTTCTTTTAATACTAAATGAGTGGTTTGTATTTACATTTAACTTTCTTCAAAACAATAAACGTTTAATACTAAACTGTAATACATACAAATTTCATTATTTAAAATTTAAATTACCTTTATCAGTTATTTTTGACGATGTTAAAAATAAAATTACTAATGTGGTTTAGTTGTACATTATTATTTCTGATTTCAAATGTATTCGTATAAATTAATATCATACTGATTTTTCGATAGATGTAAAAGTTTGTAGCTTAAAAAATTAATCGAAAACAAGTATATTTATTAAAATATATTTGTTTCTAATGGAAGCTATTTAAATAATAAAAACTTTAAAAAATACAAATAAAGTTTCTGAAAAATACTTTCTTAACTTAATCCAATTTAAAAAAATGTGTAAAGAATTAACCAGTACTAGGCTACAATTATAAAGAGTTGCCGATTAATTTCAGAAATTACTATTAATTACTTTTATCGTTTTCAGTGAATTACAATAAACGGTTTGTTTTATATATTCAATATAACGTTCGCAAAACAAGTCCTTTAGAGTTGTTTATTACGAAGTATTTTGTTAATTTAATTATTTTTTTTATTTTGGAGAAATAAACTGTCTACACTTAATTCACAGTTACATACAAAAAAAAAAAATGTTAGAATGTCTGTCGCAATCCTTCTTATATCTGTGAAACGTATAGCCATAAGCGCTTGATGTAAAAGCAGTGCTAGTGAGAGTGGTTGCTTTCACCGAAATTAATGAACTTCGTTATAGGGGTCAGCTCCTGTATTAAACAGTGTTACGATGACAAATAATCTGGCATAAGATTTTTGGCAAAGTGAAACTGGTAATGGGAACGCACTTCGTTCCTCACGTTTCTTAGACTTAAACAGAATAAACTGGAAAAACGTATAAAACATTTAAAAAGTGAATAAAAGCAGTTAAAAAAAAATAAAAAATTTTAAAAACCGATCAAAAAAGGTTAACCGGATAAACTGATAAAAACCAAATATAACTAGTTCAGACTAGAATGAAAATCAGTTAAAAACGTATAATTAATAATTAAAGAACCCATTTACCAACAATTCTTTTATATATAGGATCAAGCGCTTTCAGAATAAAATTCCATCATCAGGAACTTAAAAATTTTATGTTATAATCTAAATAAAACTAAAACTTCATCATCATGTAAATTTGTTTATGTAACGTAATATAACAGTGGTCGTCATAGGTTTAAAATTATGCCGACTTAACGTCCTGTCATTGTGAATGTCTCCACCGTTATCTAATTTATTGATAAAATTATTAAAAACGTATAAATTGCCATTAACTGGCCATATCAGAGTTTAACTGGCTTATAAAATTTTAAACAAATTACCAGATAATCATTTTAAATAGGTTAAATTTACAACCATTTAAGAAGGATTACAAGAGATAATGAGATTATGAATTATAGGATATGGTTTTTCATAAAGGAACCGTGTCTTCAAATTTCCCAAACTAGTACTTCAAAAATCGATGCAGTATTTAAAAAAAACATTGCAGGAAAGTGAATGGCAGTACGATTAATTTATTTTTTATTCAGTAAATTCTAAACGGAAGATTGAGTAGCCATTTTGTCAATCTAGACAAAAATAGATTGACAAAATGGCTACAGAAGAACAATATGATCAGGTGTGCAAGAGGCCAGAAAAATTCAAATGGTAGTAACACCTGCTGGTGAGAATTATATAGAAAGAGATATAAGAATAAGTGTGTATTTTATAGGGATGAGAAAACATTTGTATAAATTGAATTTCCATTGACCAACAATTTATTTAAATAAATAATTTTGTAAATTATTAAATTTTAAATAAATAAATAATAATTATAATTTTTATTTAATTATAAATAAAAATTATAATTAAAATAATTATTTAAATAATAAATTATTTGAATTTAAATTGTTTGTTGGCAAGTAGAAATTTAATTTATGCAATTGTATTAATACCAACAGTGCCAAATACTTAGTAAATTAAATCGAGAAAACATTTGATGATGTCAAATGGTGATATTAAAAAGTAAAATAATAGTTTGGAATGATAAAAGGTTAATTTAAAAATTGTCCTTGAATCAGCTATGAAATTAAAGGGTGAACTAACTAGGATGGTACTAGGTGGCATCCTAGTTAAGTTACCGGTTTGACTTAAGATGAGAAGTAAGGCAAAGGTACTTCCTACCTCCAACTTGTTTAATAGGTACGAAGAAGGTATGGAAAAAATACTCTAGAATTAGCAAAAAAAGGTATGAAAAAAATTCACTAGAATTTAAAGAAATTACCACTTTAGAGGAGAAAGGAAAATAAATTATATAAGATTTCTTGGATTTATTAAGAAATGAAGCGTAGAATATTTAACATATGATTGGAAAGATAAAATTTGTTGACAAAATATCCCATTAAAATTAATTTTAGAAAAAAAAAGTAATAACGTAGAGGACAATAAACCAATAAAACGAAAGAATAATAAAAAAAAAAAAAAAAAAAAAAAAAAAAACAACAATGGCAATGATTAAAGAAAAATTTAATAGAAAGAAAGAAAATACAAAGATTGTTTGCAGTAAGGTGAAGTTAACCTTAAAAATGTGTTTTGTGTAGTGTTACGTTTGAGATGGATCTTTGAATGTCAATGAAAAATGGATATCAAGAAAAAACAGGAGAAAAGAATAAAAGTATATGAGACTTAGACTTGGAAAAGACTAAATGGATAGGCAAATTGAGATGAAGAAGCAACAAGAAGAATGAGCGAGATAGAAACTTAATTAAAATGATTCAAAGTAGCTGGACATAACATCAAAGGATAAATGTTAGAAGGGATCAGTATAAGGAGCAAAACAGAGGTCCCAGAAAATATTAAAATGAAAATGGGAGTAGCCAGAGCTAATCAAATAATGTGGTGCAATGGACAGATAATCGCATCGTGCTGATTCGGTCTAAATCAGTTAGAACCTGATAATGGAGAATACGAGCAATTAAACTTGGATATCTTCTTTTTCTAAATGTATGTAGCAGAATAGAACGTGTATAACCGGTTAACAATCTGTAATACGTGGTATAAACCGATTATCCACATTTAACCAGTTACATCTGTATTCTGTATTTATCCAGTTTTTAAAAATATCAAGATTTTATAGCAGGATTCAATATGAAAAAACAGAATGGTCGGTCAAAATTGAAGGAAAACTTGGATAACCCAATTCAGTAATAAATTTAAATAAAAGGTGAAAATCAGGTTTTGACTTGCTATATCCAGTTTTAACCGGATTTATGCAGTAAGAAGGTAAAATCTGAATTTTACCGGTTAAAACTGGTAAGAACTAAATTATATCGGAATTATCGGACAACATGGTTTTAAAAAGATAAAATGGAATTTAACCAGTAAATATCCCAAATAATGTAGATAAGAAAAAATAAGTATCAAAGGATATCTAAATTAAAGGGATAAAATACGTGAAAAATCTTGATAAAAAATTGATGTGGACACCACATGGCTTCCTTATACGCCTATTAAATTACATATTCTCATTTTTAAAAGTACATAACATTTTATTTCATTAATAACTTCTGATTTTTTTATATATTTTTTTTTGTTGTTCTTATTGAATTATTATTTATTGTAAAAATTTTTTTTTATAATAAGAGGTTAATTATTATTAATAAATCAATATATTTAAAATAAAAAATAAGTTAAAAAAAAGAAAAGGAAATGAAGTCTGATTCCAACTGATGTGCCTTCCCCTTGTAAGATCCAAATATTTCATTAATTAAAATTTTAGAGGCTATAACTCTGGAACCAATGAAAATAAATACAACTTATGAGATATCGTTGAAAACCTCTCAATGAAGATTTATTACTGCAGTTAAAAAAAAGTCTGCAACCCAAAATTTTTGATTTTGGGCTTTTTTGGTCAAGTCGATAGTGTAACTAGTGTAACTTCGAGGCTTAAAGCACCAGGTACCGAGACAAATGGGCGATCGAGTTCGAGATTCAGCCAGACTGGGTTATTTTTTTACACTCTAAATATTATTTAATTCCACCAGTCACCTGCGATGTCAAACGTAGTAGAAATTCAGAGCATTTTTTGGGGTAGGGGTGTGATTTTGCAAAATTGTTTTTTGCAAATATTGTTATTTTTTTAATTAACAAGTATGCCTAAGAAAAATATGACCTTAATTAGGCGAAATTTCAAGATTTAACCTTGCTCTTCCGCCTCCTTTGTTTATAACTTCATATTTCTACCAGCCTCCACAAACGACTGTTTGACCCTTATTACGTAAACGATTGCACTTTAAGTAATACAAACTAACCGTGGTTCAACACATTAGAGATACACATTACAGATGACAAAGATGCTTGGCTGCAGTTTTGTGTGGAAATGATGGATAGAATTGCAGACATCTATACATTCTTAGACAATGTAATTTTTAGTAATGAGTCAACGTTTCACATCAGTAGCTAGGTGAACACCCAAAACTGCCAAATATGGGGTAGCAAAAACCCTCATGAAACTTTGCAGCATATTCGTGATAGCCCAAAGGATAATGTTTTTTGTGCCCTAAGCAAACAGAGACTGTACGACCCGTTCTTCTTCCAAAAGGCAACCGTAAATGGTATTGTTTATCTGGACATGCTTCAAAATTTTCTAATTTCTTAGTTAGACAAGATAAACGTCATTACTATCAGTAACGAGGCACCACCTCACTACCGCCTAAAAGTCCGAGATTTTCTTGATATTCGATTCCCAGGTCGGTGGAACGGTCGTGGAGGTCTAATACATGGCCATCTCGCTTCCCAGATTGACCCCGCTAGATTTTTTCTTGAGGGGGTTTTATTAAAGATCGGGTTTATGTAACGTCTTTGTCTGTTGAGCTAAGACTTCGAATTAACGCCGCAGCAGTAAAGTATTCCCCAACTTGCTGGCTATAGTTTGAAATGAAATCACTTCGGGTGGGATGTATGTCGCATTATTTATACTCCATCCAAGGAAAAGTTATAAATTTCAATGAATTCAAAATTATTTTTTTTTTAATGAATTGTTACGAATTTATTTTATAAATTTTCATTCTACGTAATTTAATTTTAATGATCTCAAATTGAAGATTTGATTTTCCTGAGGATAGTTGAATGACCGAAAATGCTAAAAATGAAAACGTTGACGAATTGTTGGTAAGGTTGAATTTCATTTATTATTATATAAATAATATTATATACCAACTGTGCCATGCTTAAAAAACTTAACTTAGTATGTTGCATTACATATGGAAGCCATATCGAACCAAAGTGAATGTTTCGGTGACGAAGTTCATGTTTTTTTCTATAAAATGAGATCTCAACAGAATCTGTACGTTATCTCAATAAATGTTTACATGTTTTTAAAGTTGTGAAGTCCTTTTTGGATCACCCAAAAGGCTTAATTGTTACCAATAGTTAAAATTTTTTTTTTGCTCAATAATAATTATAATTACAATCGGCTCTCCTGCGGAGCCATAATTAAGTTTCCTGACAAAAGCACGTGATAAGAAGGACCTTAAGGAACCTCCAAAATAAATAATACACAATAAATAGTTGCAGGCAAATTTAAAGTCAAATATGAAATTTCAAGCTAAGTCATAAATCACAAACCATTAATTTCAGCACCATATAGTCCACTAAACAAACATTAATAACAAATAAAAAGAAAGAGAAGTAACAAGAAATTAGATACAACACCACTAAACTTGACGGTGTCAGATTCCAAACTGTTACGCAGACCCTTAGTCGAGTACATGGGCTCGTTTCTACTGTCGGACGTCTCTGCTGTTATCGAGTAGATTAATTGCAAAGTGGTTTACGTGATTCTCAAGCCTCTGCAGGGATTTGACACTGCGCTGTTGTGCAATCTCACGAACCGATGGGTGCTCCAGATAATCGTGAATCTCATCATTCCGCGTGAACCACGGAGCTTCGGCAATTACCGCTCGCTACTTTGTTCTGAAATCGTTGTATAATTTCCATATTACTAGTACTAGCCGTTCCCCACAATTTTACACCGTACGTCCAGATTGGGCGCAGGATAGCCTTGTAAATTAAGATCTTGTTGGATAACGTGAGGCCTGAGTTCCTCCGTAGTAGCCAATGAAGTTCCCTGTACCTTGCGTTTAGCTGTTTCCTCTTCGCCATCATGTGAGGATCATAGTTTTAAATAACCATGATTTAATATTTATATACAATTTTCAGGATATAATATGAGTATATTTATGATATTTTTTAAATGAAGTGTTGGCAATATCGTTCATATTCTACTTTATTTTAATTAATCTTTTCTTACTGTTTTTTTTATTGTTAGGGCAATCAGTTTCAAGTATGTATCTGATAAAAAACTGTTAAGGGATCTATCAATAAACAGTTTATATATAATTATATAAATAAAATCTTTTATGGCTGAAAAATGGTTACTATTACAGACTGACTAAATACGGAAGAGCGGTTAAGAGTCTGAATCTTTCTTCTTCTACGATGGGCGTAAGTTGTTTCCGTAATAGGTAGCCTAATTTAAAAAAAAAAAAATCACTAATAAAACTGTACTAATGGATTGCATAGTAGAAACTTAATCAAAATGAAGAAAAACGTAAAAAAAACAAAAAAAAAACAAAATGAGAATATTAAAATACATTCTGTAATACGGGTAATTACTCACAAAAAAAAGAATATTAAATTAAAATAGCTTTATAAACAATAGTTTAATAATTAAATGATTAATTAATTATGATGAAATTTTAAATATTAAATCGTATCATGTAATTAATGATAAATTACATTGAATATAAACTTTCATTAAACTCCGTAATATTATACAATCTAATCATTTATTTTTTTAAATTTACAAGCTAAATTGAACAAAATTATAAATATATTTAATTATTATAAAATTACAAATAAATACCGTTTGAATTTAAGCTGAGTGATTAGAGAGGGAGTAACAATATATAATGCCCCACTACCTTAGTATAAAGCCCCTGTAACAAGGTCAACGCTATCATTATACAAGTTTCAAGTTCACGGTGACGAAGAAGACTATGTCTTCAGCAACATCACTGGTCAGTAAAACAACTTTCCTTTTTAAACACGTGCATAAAATTCTTCCTCTTTAATTAAATATTTAAATATAATATTGACAATATGTTTTGCACAATTATTTAATTAATTTTATACAAAATTTATTATAAATTATTATAAGATTCATAATTTATTTTTTTATTTACATTTATATTTATTTATACTTCTGTAAGAGAATGTGAATGTATGTGATCGCGTTCGTGCCCGTGGTTGTAAATACTCAACAATATTACAGTTAACATTCCTTATATATATACATATACATATTTTTTTATAACTGATTTATTACTACTGTTCATTTAATTCCTGATATACTTAGTTAATATTTCATAGAAAAATTTTAGTCAATAGTTATTTATGTGAATTGTCAGTTATCTTTTGGTTGGAGCAGTTAGGGATTTTCTTCATACGTAAGGAGTTTTTTTGTGAAAAAATAATTAACTCATTCTTTAGCATGTAAATTCATAAATATTTAAAATAAAGCATTTTGCCAACGAATATATCTTTTCTAGTTTTAATTCTTAGAATACATTCCAATTTAATAAAGAATAAAATTTATCGATTCAACAGGTGCATGTAAAATAAAAATTTAATTAGTTTTATCATGAAAATGTTTCCATATAAATATTTTTTTAAATTAGTTACAACAAATTTACATGATATGCACCATTAAGAATACCTACAATAATGTTAAATAATACAACAAATTCACGTCAATAAAACATTTATATATATTGATAAAAAGACGTGGTTGATCATTTCTGGAATTGTAAAACAAAGTTTTTTATAAAAATGAATTAAGTTTTCTTAAAATAAAAAAAAAAAAAAAAAAAATATATATATATAAATAAATTCAGAATAGAATTTCTATAACGTTGTACAGGTTACGTCGTTGATAAAGAATAACTTAAGTTTTTTTGAGAATATCTGATACTTCATTAAATCAAATCATTTGATTTTTTTTTTACCGACTTTTCTTTACTGAGTTTTCTTTACGTTTTGAAGTACGAGGGGTACGAAAATATAATTCACTTAAATTGGGGTTTCGTTACATATATATATATATATATATATATATATATATATATTTATTTATTTATTTATTGTACTGCGTTTTTGACATGTAAAAATTTTTATGGATAACATTTTTTTTTGTAAAATTTTAGATTAGATGGATTTTTTCTAAAGGAAATAAAATAAAATAATGAAAAGTCGGCCATCTTGCGCAGAACTGCACAAGAATTCTTTAATCATCAAATAGATAAAAGAATATATCAGATAAAATTTTTAATTAATATTTTGATTTAATTTAAAATATTTAAAAAATAATGTATTTTAAAAAAGATTATTTATTTATTTAAAAATAATTTACAAATATAAATATATGTTTATTTTATTAAATCAAAATTGGTTATAGTTTTAATGACAAATTAAATCTTTAATTACTAGAAAAATATTAATTGATTTTTTAAAAGTTAATATCAAAATTATGTTTATATCTATAAATATAAAAAAAAATAGTCGTGAGTGATTCATAATCAACGCCCAGCAAAAATTACTGAAAATAAATGGATGAAAATTTGTATAAACGTTTCTCTTACGGTGTTAAGTATACACTAAGAAAGGATCTTTTTGAAATTCAGAGTTTAAAGGATTAAAATGAAGTAACAATGAAATTTACTATTATTTAATTTCTCGGTAACAAATGAAGATATCATCTTGATTTTTAGTGTGTGTAATCTTAATGTAAATATCTAAAAAAAAATTTCTAGTTTTTTGAAATTCCAAGTTTAAAGGGTAAAAATGGATTTTTTTTCAACCCGGTTTTTTTTAATTTCTCGAAAACAAACGTAGATATCAACTTGATTTATATTGTATGTAGTCTTCATGTGAATATCTGAAAAAAACTATTTATAGATTTTTCGAAATTTGGCCTTAAAAGGGATGAAAAAATGGTAAAAAAATGTTGAACAATGATTGAAAATTTTTCCCATTTCCGACCATATTAAACGAGATATTCGTTACATAGGAGCTTGTAAATACTCTTCAGATAAATATCTAAAGCCCATTTTCGAGTTTTTTGAATTTATATTTTTTAAGGTTGATTGAGTGCGGTGGTTCATCTAACACAGCCACTGATAATTTTGCTGAATGTGCGACGCGACTGGCTGCACCTACCTTCAGTTTTAATTGTCTAAAAAACATAAAATAAAAAAAATTGACCGCGACGGGAAACACATGAAATCATATAGAGCGGGCGAAGCCGCGATGGTATTGCGAGTATATATTTATAAACACGCATTTATTTTATGTACACTGATTCTGCCGAAAAATAATACTGCCAAAAAAGATTCATACATAATATTAATACGATATATAATACAAATATGCAGTTTTATTAAATAAAATTTAAAAAAGGTTTTAAATTTAAATGTTGGATTAAAAACTAAACAAATAACATAGCTTGACAAGCATTTATTGGCTAACATGCACCTAAAGGTTTTTTTCATTTGCCTGTTAACATTTTATAAACAGGTTTTTTTTTACTGAAATTTTCAACTATTACATCTTTTAATATCATATGTTCATAAATTTAGATTAATAATTATTAGATAATACATTTTTATTTTGTGGTAAACATAATTTTAAATTTGTTATATGCCAATTGGTTGTTTAATTTAGATGTTTATTTTTTTACCAATTGACATATACAACCAACCGGTTTTGTATATAAAATCAATTTATTTTTTCTTTTCTTCTGAATATTAATTTTTGATTTGAAATTTCATATACTATTTCAGTAATGAAACAAGATATAAATTAATGGCTTAATTATTGGTCTAGTTATTCTAGTTTATGATAATGAATTGTTTACTTGTTTTATCGAAATTTATGTTCTCTTACGCATAATAATGGTGTGAGTTAAGAAAATGTAGTCATTCGGTGATTCTTATTATTACTATTGAAAATCAGAAAACCTATAAGACAAACCAATTTATTTCATCTCATAAAGTAATATATTCTTTCGTTAATATGAAACAACAATGCTAATTCGATAGCTATAAAATAAATACTCCCTAGAAAGAGGGAAAAAACATTCATTATCATTTTGTTATTGAAATAAGTGTAAGTGAGTTGTTTATGCCTACATGAATAATCACTGATAACAGATATAAACAAGTGAGGAACTGAATACGTATTCTATATCTTCCATGCCTTTAATTATATCATCTCATTTTATTTTACCAGCTGAAATAGAGCTGAACGGACAAAGTCATATATTATTTCTTTTTCCTGTTTAGCCTCCGGTAATTACGGTTCAGATAATACTTCAGAGGAATATATGTATGAGTGTAAATGAAGTATAGTCTTGTACAGTCTCAGTTCGACCATTCCTGAGATTTATGGTTAGTTGAAATCGAACCACCACCAAAAGAACATCGGTATCCACGATCTAGTATTCAAATCCGTGAAAAATAACTGACTTTACTAGGACTTGAACGCTGGAACTCTCGACTTCCAAATCAGCTGATTTGGGAAGACGCGTTCACCACTAGACTAACCCGGTGGGTTGAAATCTTATATGTAAACTGACTTAACTAATTAACTTCACGTTTAATTTAACAAATATACATAATCTATTTAAAAAAAAAAAAAGTATAAAGTTGTCGTTCAATTGATAGAAATGTGTTTGTACTATTTCTTTGAACTATTCAAGTTGAATTTTATGAACCAAGAATTATAAGGTCGGGTTGTCATTCAAATTGTTACCAGTTTCCATTAATTTAATTTGAGATAAAAAAATTAAAATTTCGTTCATTTTACGGCAGTATCTCGAAAATAAGAGAGAAATAATAGCTGTAATTAATATCAATCTTCTTTAATAATGTTTCCCGATGTAAACGTGTAAAATCACATAAAAATTCGACTTAACAATATATAAGAATAATTGATCTATGCAAATAAAATGGCATATTAATATATCTTATTTAATAAATTTATTTATATATGTGTATGTTCAAAAAATATTTTTAAGAGAGAGAAAAAGAGTATAAATAAAATTTAGGTTTCGTGCGGAAGTTCCGGGTTCGAATCCCGGTCAGGCATGGCATCTTTTCATATGCTACCATTTTCCACAGAGCTAAGGATCATAGCTGCTGATGGCCGTTCTTTCATAACAAAAAAGAAACACATTATTGTAATTTTACTGAAAAAGAAGTTTTCTTTTTAATTTGAATAATAATAATAATAATCGTAATATTTTTTTTTTCTGAATGGTAAGGTAAACCTTCCTTATAGGTAAATGGCGTATAGAATTATAGCACGTTAAAAATGCCAAGCATAACTGAGATTCGAACTGTGAACTTTTCAGGTTTTATTTAGGCTTTCATTTACAGAATTGAGGTAAAAGTATTAGAAAAATTATTTCAGTTTATTTAAAATGTGATGAATCCATTCAGTTAAATGTAATAATTTTAATATACTCTAAAAATAAATTACATTAATAATTAATTATTAATCAGTATAAAAACGATATTTCCCTATGAATATAATAATTATTATAAATATATTTAAAATGAATAAAAATTCATAGAAAAAACAGTTTTTTTCTCAAAAATCATTGATAAATGAAAGGATTCATGATAACTATTTAAAAGATAACATTAAATATTTAGAAAGTTGGGTGATTTATGCAACATGTAATTTTACTTCTTTTTTGTACTGCTTTATTTACGGAAAATGTTATACTTTTTATAAACGAAACTGAAAGTTGTTATTCTATAGACTTTTTAAAAGAATCCACTTTCTTTTCTATTTTTTCCCCTCGTTAAAATATTTAATTCGAATCAATTGTAATATATCTGTATATACATATGTCTACAAGTGTGTTGGGGTATTTATTTTTTATTTTTATTCTAGCCTAAATTAAATGCTTTCACTAATTTTATGGGAGAAATTAATGTATTTATAAATAAAATATGTAAATAATTTAAATAAATAATGTGTAAATAAAAACAAGAACAACAAGGTAAAGAAAGAAATAAGTTATTAATGTTCTAATGATTTTGAATGAGGGATAGTAAAACGTAATAACTACACCTGCGAGTGTATAAATAAAAATGATATGAATTGGTTAAAGACAAAATATGCTAAGAAATAATTAATTGTAGATGAATAAATTAAAAATCTATTAATCCAATTAACAATGAAATGCCTTTTTTTGTTTTTACAACAAAAAACTATTTTGTTTTTTTTTTATTTTTTTATTTAGCAATAAATATCATTATACAAAGTATTCCGGGATTTATTAGCCGAACTTCAGAAACTGATTCAGGACACCAAAATGAGCAAGAAGGTTCATATTGAACATATATTTTCCTTCTGGACACATTTTGTTATTTTCAACAAAAAAATTATTTCTCAGGAACGGGTAAACTTATTTTAATTAAATTTGGCAAATCCTAGACTAGTGTCTTTTTTCTACTAAAAAAATATTTTGAAAACGTACCTTCAAAAATTTCAAGGTGGCGGAAATCTCAATTTTTTAATATTCAATGTCTTTTTAATTTTTTCTTTGATCAAATTTTTACTTATTAAAATTTTATTAAGAATTTTATTTTCAACAAAAGGATACCGCATTTGTAAAAATCCGTTGACAAACAATCGAGTTATAGCAGACAATTAACCGGGTAAGCTGATAATTTTTTGCCTGTTTTGATTTCCTCTACTAAATGTAATAAAAATTATTATTAATAACAAATAATAATAGTAAATTTATAAAAATTATTACCTTGCATTACGATGCAAAGCGTACTGCCGGGTTAATTGACTGCAATAACTCGATTGTTCGTCAATGGAGTTTTATAAATCAGGTGGCATTTTTTCAAAATAAAATGTTTAATAAATTTTTTAATAAGTAATAATTATATAAAACAAATAATTACAAAGATATTGAAGATTAAAAATTAAGTTAAACGTCATTTTGAAATTTTTGAAGATGACGTTTTCAAAAGTTTTTATTTTGTAGAAATAATAATAGTTTTAGAATTGCCAAATTTAATTAAAGTAGGTTTACTCGTTCCTGAGAAATAATTTTTTTTTTTGAAAATCACAAAATGGCGTCCAGAAGGGAAACAAAGAAAAATAGGACTTATGTCGATATGAACCTTTGCTCATTTTGGTACTCTCTGAATTAGTTCCTGGAGATCGGCTAATACGACCTGGAACACTCCGTGGTATATATATAAATTACTTATAGAAGGAAACGGAAATAAGCCTGCTTCAACTTCCCTCTTCAGAGGGAGGGACAAAATTGTTTTATAATTGCCAATGTTCATTAAAAGTTCAATGGAATTAATTTTATAATACCATAAAAATTAGGATAAAATGAAATTCAATATGAATTTAGCTGTTCCATTTTCCTATTTGTTTTTTCATTAAGTAGTACTAGATATACGTCATTAGATTAGTGGTTTTAAAACCACAAACATTTAAAGACATTTAAATTATAATTATAAAAGAAATTTATTCAAAATAATTTTTTTGTAATAATAAATATTTTGAATAGAAAAGATTAAAATTTGCGGTCCTTTACCAAAAAAGCCCTCTTGCTCAATTAAATCAACGATGAAATAGAATGAGGGGTTTAATCTTAATTTTTGCAAAAGTGTTTGTTATATTACCGGTCGGAATGCGAGAGCCTCGTGTCTTATCAACAGAACATAGTTTCTACCAAAATACTATTTTGAGAAAACATGTTTAAGATATATTGAAAAAAATAGCAGATTTTCTAGACAGTGAGAAAAACAAATAATTTATTTTAAATTAAAAAAAACAAAACATTTCATTAAAACTAAAAATTTAGCATTAATTTGTATCTAATAACAAATTCAGTTCATTTTCGCACAGTTTGGGTGCTGTGCAGAAAATTGCTGACTGGTTATGTAAACATAAAATATTGAATAACAGGAATAAAACCTCATTATAATAATTTAGATATTATTTCCAAAAATAACTTAACCGCAAAGATGGTCACTATTTAATGAGCACTAGTAATATATTAAAATTATTCTTTTCTAACGACGTTGTATTTATTACCAAAGACGCTTAATCTAATCGACGATATTCTAGGAGTTTGGCATTGTACTTCTAATACGATTACAATTATATTAATATATCATACCTCATTCATCTCATTGTTACAAATAATACTGAAATTGGAGGCATTCTTTGATTTTATAATAATAATATAAAAAGGGATATATATATATATAACAATTTGTCAAACTAGAAAAATCAAACTGTTTGAAAATCACCAAATTGTTTGAGAATTGATATTAAATTAAAAGCTTAAAAACATCATTTGAGTTTAAAAGTGATTTAATCATTGAAAGGTTTTCCTCGTTAAAGTAGGTCATAATTTTTTTATTTCAATTTTTGTCTTTATTAACTTTTCATAAATTGAGGGTTTTTTTTATATAAAATAAAAAAAAAATTAAACTATTCCTTACAAGTCTTGTGTGTGTGTGTTTTTTTTAAGAAATATTTTTACCTATTGACTAGAATATACTATTTATCAATTAAATAATATAAAAATTAAATAAACAAATTTTTATTTAGGAATCTTTGTAAATAAATTTAAAAAATGTTAATGTTTACCTACTAAAAAAGTTATAAACAGGACAAAAATAAATTTCACTACTTAATAAAACGTGTCTAAAAAAATATATAATTAAATAGTAAAGTGTGTTTTTAACAACATAATTACGAATTAACGTTAAGAAAATTAATGTGGTACAAAGATAAAAAGCATCTATATTTAATATTAAGAGAAAATTATACTTTCTTACTTATAATTGTGACAATTATATGACACCCTATCTTAATGGCCTATATTGTTATAAAGTATTACTATAATTTATGAATTTGTTAAAGTGTTATCATTTCCGTTCTTTCTTGATATTTATTGTCATTTTAAGCAAGTACACAGGAAAGAAAAACATTTTTGGGCACTATAATTTACATCAATTATTTGTAGATATATAATTTTGATATTCAGGTACAACTAAATTAATTATTTATAAATTTAAAAAGCTTATATCAAATTTGCATGAAAAAAGCTGAGAAAAAAGTTGTAATACTTTCCTGGCATTCGTTATTTATTCTTGTATAGTGGAAAAATAATGATACATGAAAATAAACCAAAAAAAGTTATAAAAAGTTCAAAAACTCGATAAAAGTTTAATCGATTTAAACTTTGATCAGGACCATCACCCGCATCATTTCCCCGAAAGTAATATTCTTTCGCTTGTACTGTTACTACTAGTACGCCTAGGAAGACATAAAAAGTCGATTAAAAAATACGCAATAAATAAAAAGATATCTTTTACAAATTTTAAGGAAGGGTGAAATTTTTGGGGCAAATTAAAAAATAAAATGAAGCCTGTACGCACGTACTGAACTTAATATAAAATAGAGTTAAGTTAATAAAATTGAGAAAATTGACCTCAAAAAACTATCTACCCCTCTTGAAAATATTGTTTCCAATATTTACCAAAAATCTGCCTGCCCCATATACACGAGTCTCTGTATAGAACAAAATCAGTTTATCCAGTTAAAAGTTATTAAGTTCAAACACGCCAACACATACACAGGTCAGATCATTACCACCCACATATTTTTTTGTTTTTTGGGGTCCCTGGGTCATGGAACGTCTAGAATTAAATAAAAAAACTCATACTCCATATTTTGACTGATTACCACACTTTCGTTCTTAACAGCATATCTCTAGAGCTGTGATGCCAATAAAGTAAAATCAAATTTTATTTGAAACGAAAAATTATTTAAAACTAACGGACCCGGCTATGCTTCGCTAGTACCAGAATGTTTACACGCTTCAAACCTCACCAATCTCACTACTACATAAATCATAAAAAAAGCTGACGAATTTAGGTTGTTTCTGATGCAGGCTTTCACACACACAACTTAATTTAAAATATTTATAATTTTATTTAAATAAAATATTTTTTCGTTTATTTAATTCTACAATTCTAACTAAAGCGCGGGCGCATACTCTATTTAATTCGTGGCGGTACTGGTGGCGACGGTCGGCAATAACTAACTAATGTAATTTCACAACTTACATAAAACAAATTTCACATGTACGGTCGGCAGAATGATGTAGTTGCAAGGCTAAGGCATCAATCGACCGGGCGATTGATTTCGAAACCCAGTCAGACCGAGTTACTTTTTTATACTTTAAATATTATTCATTTATTAATTCTACCGCTCACCTGTGACGCCACAACATAGCAGTAGTTGAGAACATTTTTGTGTGTGGGTGGGGGTGCGATTTTAAAAAAAAAATTGTTTTTTTTTGCAAATATCGTTATTTTTTAATTGTTAACAAATGTGCCTAAGAAATATATGACCTTAATTATGCGAAATCTCGAGGTACTGAGGGTGACCTTGCTGTACAAACTCATTCCTTGACCCTTTAAGCTGAAAATTTAATGGCATTAGTACCTCATATATAGAAGTAATCTGATCAAGTCTGGAATCTGATCAAGTCTGGTCAAAATTGGTCCAGTAATTCTGGAGATATAAGGTGATTTAGAGGCAAACACCGAAGACATGTACGTACCAACATTAACATCTGGAAAATTTCCATCTCGTGTTTTGGGTTTCTTAGGTGTCATAACATCAAGATCCGGTGAAAACAGCATGTGCTCAAATTTAACCGATTACAATACTTTCCCTTCTTGAGTTATAGCTCTTCTATAACGCTGTCTAGGCGAGAAAGTAAAAGAACTTGAAAAAAATTTGTATGTTTTTACGTAGTTTTTTCTTTATGAAAAAATGTAATAAAATAATATCGTAGTAAAATAATCAGATCAGTTTAGACAAACTAACTTTAACAAATATTTTATTTTTAGCAATAGGGTAAAAACTCTTGTTATTCGTTCAGTAACGATTTAAAATGGTTTATAATTTAAATAAAATATTGATTTAAAGTGAACACACCGAAAAGTTAGAGGACGAAATTTAATCTTTTTTTCAAAATATATATGCAGTATTTTTAACAATCCTTTCTGGATAAAGAGTCCATTAATAAACTAGGTCGTTTTTTTATAAATACGTGCTTCTTAACATGTTGTACAATATCCGATTCGCTGTCTGTATAAAGTTAAATTATAACATAAACTGGTAATAAAACATCCATATAAGGGATAGAAAGGAACCGGAAATCAACACAAATATGTGTTACCAGTTAAACGGTACGCTACTTAATTCGCACGTTCTTAAACTAAACGTGACGAAATATTTTTACTTAGTAAAGCAATAAGTAGTCCCTACTGGTCAGTACATAACTAAACGATTTATTTAATAATCCTTGAAAAAAAATATTTTAGATTTTAATATTTTATTTCTTATTTACATTTTTTAATTTGAAATATCTATTGTAAGTATAAAAAAATGTATGAAGTAAAAATGAATGCATTACTTAGTAGTGACCTCAAAATTAAAAATATCATTTGACCTGTCAGTTAAGAATACTACCGCCGGTGATCGTGATGTTTTTTGATGCTACAGGGCCAAAATTTACGGATAGTTAAAACATATTTATTTGTAATTGAATAGGAATGTTAGCGAAAAATTTTGATCGTTCCAGTTGAATTAAACGCAGCTATTTCAAGACTGGTGGCCTAAATTAGTATAACTATAGTACATCTGCGTTTTAGTGAAACACCGTAAATAACTGAAGTTTCCTACGCACGAAATACTATGCCTCCCATTTTTCGTTTAAAAGTCTTAGAATTATTGATGTATAAACTCGAAAACGTTTTATTTAATAATTATTTATTAGACTGGTTTAATGCTACTCTTTATTTCTTTCTTTTCTGTACTAATATTTTAACCTCAACGAAATTACTACATCCAACGTCTTCAGTTATCAGTTTTATGTATTTCCTTCTTTAACTTCCTCTTTAGATTTCACTCTTTACACTCGTTCTATTACCAAATTAACTAAGCTTGGGTGTATTAATGAAATATTGGCTACCAATCCAGTTCAGCTGTTTTCAGGGACACTGCAAAAATTTCCTATCCTGCTGATTAAAAACCTCTTTATTTTGTATTTCACCAATGTACCTAATTTTTTTTAACATTCTTCTGTCAAATTTCCTTTCAAAATTCTCTTAAGTTTCCTACTCCCCGTGTTTCACTACCATAAAACGTTACACTAAAAAAAAATATCTAATTCTTAGATCTGTATTTAATACCAACAAAATTATTTGGAAGGTTCTTCTTGTTTGAGTCAGTCTATTTTCGATTTCGGCCATATTTCGACTATCTTCCATAATTTTAGTCCTTAAATAATACAATTTTATAATCTGTAGTCTATTGCCCGACCAATTCCTTTTTTTCACCTTTCTATCACATTTCATTCATATTTACTTTCAAACTGAATTTTTCTTCTAGTAATAAATCCAACCTATTTAGAATTTTTTATATTTTTTAATTTCTACCTAAAGAGGAATATAATCGATAAATGTTAACAATTTTTTTTTCTCTTTAAATAGTTACTTCATTTGCAAATCTATCGTACAAAAATTCCGGAATTACGTCATCTGTGTACAGATTGAAAACCATTCTAAATCGTGGCCTTTTCTACGTCTCCGTTTGCTTTTCTATATCTACTATTATCATTATTATCTGATTCTTGCATAGATATTCGTAAAAGAATCGGTTTTCTACTTCTTGTATTATGAAACTTATAACTTATGAAAACTTATAAACTTATGAAACTTATAAAACTCTGGTATTTCATCTATCTAAAGTTTATTGTTCGTTGTTAGTTATCAAACGTTTTCTAGTTATTATAAAGTCATATATATTATAACGCATTCATGTTTCCTACTAAATTTGAGAGATTATACTAATTTAGATGTAAGTAACAGGAATAGTCATTACTGCTTCGTGTTAGTAATAATGCTGTTCCCTGTGCCGGTCCCTGTGGTGAACAGATTGAAGGTTTCACTTATCGGGTTGATTATCTAATTTAATTAGATGATATTCAGCTCAGTTCAGTAAGTTGAAGTTCAGTACACTCAGTTAAGTGAAAAATATATTATTGTTAGAAACATTTCTATGAGAATTTTTGTCTGATGACAGGTGGATTAAAATTAAAAAAATTATCTATCTATATATTAGTTCAGTAAACACATTTTTGTAAATAATATTAACTTATTTTTATATAAAATTCAATGAATTTTATAGATGATGAATTTATATAAATGTACATAAAAAAACTGGTCATGCTTGTAATTAAAACTTTGTTTTATAATTCAGAAATTGTAAACATTTTCTTTGAGATCGGTAGTCGTTTACTTACAAATTTCTATAAGAATCTTATTAAATAAATATCGCCGTGGTAAGCCTGTACATTCTTCTTAATAAATTAAAAAATATATTTAATATTTTTCTTTCAGTAGTTAATAAGTATCCCCCGGTCATATAATTAAAAAAAAAAATATTTGTTACATTTCAATTATTACTTTTGAATTTAAAATAAATTATCTTTTATTTTAAAAATATAGCAACCAAAAATGACAAATATTCCCTGTATAAAAAATGCGGTGGTATTTCTTTTCCTTTTTTTTTTGTATGATTCGCTCATGAAAGGGAGAGCGAGAGGGAGAGAGAGAGAGAGAGATACAGAGAGAAAAGTAAGGAAACGTTCTTAGTAAAATAAGTGCCGGCTGAAAAGAACACTTCGTTTGATAAGATGCCGGTTGTAGCATTTACTCTTATAAATAGGTAAATATATTTAAAAATTCGGTTAATAAGTAAAGAAATATATTGTTGTATCTAATTTGTATTATGGACCAGGTTAGTTTCTTTCCATATGGTCGAAAAAATACTACAATACGAATTTATAGTACATTTAAAATCGGTTGTTTATATATTTTTTCATTTATACAAAGGTCAATGAGACCGCATTCGTGATTTTCATTCAGTTGTTGTAGTAATAGTAATAATAATTACGATAAAATATATATATATATATATATATATATATATATATATCTGTGTAACTATGTATATATACAGATTCATAAATTCATCCTCTTGTAAGATATTTTGTCTTAATATAGCCTCCAGTCAAATAGTATTCAATGTCAGTAAGGCTGGTTCCGTTATAACAAACCGAACTACGTGAAATGAAGAATATAGTGGCACACATTCCCTTGTACTCTCTTACTTTTTCTTATCTTTCCCTTGCGTTGTATCTGACCTTTCTCTTTATTTTCTTGAATTAATTCACAGAATTAGCAACCAGCTATTAGTAGTAGAATCGTGGTTTAAATGTTAACATTGAGTTTTTTTAAAATTCTGAATTACAGTAATTTAGTCACGAAATCTTCTTAAACAAACTAAATATATTTATAATGAAAATATTAATGACTTATCTCTAATATCTCATTAAGATCCAGATTAAATAAATGAAAAAAAAAAAATCCATTTATAGAATTTTAGTCCATATCCAAAAAATTCGAGTTTAATAAAAAATAATATATGTTATGATCAATAATGTTGTGACATTAATGTTGTTAGAAAGGTATCAATGCAATTTTTATATGTTTTATGAAGATCAACCATCTTTAAAGGAAACATTTAACTAAGATATTATTTAAAAAAATGCAATTCCCTAATATTTATAAACTTTTTTCAATATTGTTTTAAAGTAAAAAAATATAAAAATAATAATTTTCTACAACGAAATGAACATGATTTTAAATAATAATTTTTCAAAGCGCCTTAATATTTTACCTTACACTGAAAAATAACAGATTATTTTATATTTACTGCATCTATTGCTCAATAAAGAATGTAGAATGTTGATTTACAACCTGTTTGTTGTAAATCAACATTCTAATTCATAACGAAATGTCAGTTTTTGCGTAAGAGTTTGGAGGTTATCTTAATATAGCCTTCAGTAAAATAGTATTCAATGTCAGTTAGACTGGTTTCGTTACAACAAACCGAACTACGTGAAATGAAGAATATAGAAGAAGTTTTCCTGTATATATGGGAACAAATTATTTATTTTTTGTAGACGACTAATTCGCCATATAAGTCCTGTTATAAGTGAGATTTTCAAAAATCTTTCCTTACAGGTTGCCTGCTTTATAAAAACAATGTACTAATTCACTTAACAAACTATAAACAATGTAATAATTCACTTATCCAGGTTAAGCGGTTTCAGCTGTTCTGATGAGTCATTCAGTCAGTACATTTCTTTTATATATATATATATATATATATATAGGTAAATTTTCATTTAAATTATGGGATGGTTTTTTTTTAATAAAAGCTGGAAATTATTTTTTAAGAAATATTTATTTTTTGTTATTTCCATTATAATATGGTGGGACTGTGTCTTTTAAACAATTTACAAAAATTTAAACTAAATCAATCTGGTGTTTAGTGTCAAATCGGTCAGAATTGAAAAAAAGAGAGAAAAAGAAACCAGAAATATTTTTTTAGACTGAGACACAACAGAAAACTATTCTCATTTACGTATACTTATTTCCTAACTGAGATAAAAAATGAAATAACAAAACAATTTTAACAAGTTCTTAGCATATTAATATAATAGGCTGCTTTAATGCTACATTAACTTTTACAATTATAATATTTGTTTTAATATTGCTAAATCTATTTAACTTTATGCTTGATTTATTGCAACTTTATTATAAACATATGGTATTATAAAAATAATGACTTTTTGTGATATTTTATGTAAAATAAAAATTACTTTATTTTAATAGAAACTTGTTAGTTAATGTTTCAGGTAAAATAATTTGCTCAATTCTGCAGTAAAAATTTAACATTCATACTACATTCTTACATTAAATATTTCTAAATGGTTGTAAAAAAATTCCAATAAATTTAATATTAATTTAAAGGAAAGAAATTTATTTTTGTGTATTTAACAAAATATTTTATATCTTTTATAACATTCTATATAAAGGTGGAAGTTATACGACCGTCCCCATACAAAAAAATAAAAAATAAATAAATAAAATACTTTGTAAGTGTTTTTCTTTATTGTGCTTTTAGGTAGATTTCATCAGAAAGCTACCTATTGTAATGGGTATTATGACTCGACTTCCAGAAAATTTCGACGTATCTTCACGTTTCACATCCCCCAGACCCCAAAACCACCGTCAGCTCAAAAGTTTATATATATATATATATATATATAAAAAGAATATATAGAAAGAATATATATATATTCTTTCTTTCTTGTGGACACGATAACTGCCGTAATTTTGCGCCAATCACTTTCAAATTGTTTCCTAAAAATAACTCGACCCAAAATCTCGGTCGAGTTCGTTTATGGCCAAAACCGGATCATGGGGGTGGCTTTTTCGAAAAAAAACAAAATATTCTTGTAACCTTGTTATTAAGTAAAATATATCGAATTCGTTTAAGTTCCTACTATTCTTTGGATAAGAGCCTAAAACTTATATAAGTTACGTTCTTTGATATCACAACCATTGGCCCAGGGGGTTGAAAAAAGGTTTCTTTTTCAACCCCCTGGGCCAAAGACAAAAAAAAATCATACCTCCCTTAATAGATACAGTATCAAATCGGTTTAAAGTGGTCGTTCGTCCTCTAAACATTACCTAAAAGTTTTGTCTGAACAATTTTTTATATACCAACCCTTACGGCAAAGGATGATCAAAATGTTGCTGGAATTGTAAGATGGGGCTTGTCGAATGCTAAACATGTGAAATTTTTTTCACATGCAACCATTATCGTATTGAGTAAATTTAAGTTTTTCTTAACTTTAAGGTAGAAGTATTTTTTATCCCCTGTTTAGCACCGGTGAAATCTACCTCTGCCTTCCGACGTGCCGAAAGGGATTTTTTTAGATTTATTTATAAAATCATATTTAACTTATACTTTCTCGTAGGCCTAGATTTGAAAAAAAAAATTACGTTGTGCCCACTTAAAAATATATTTTATAATTGAAAATAAATCCAAGTAAATATTTTATTAGAATAACAAATTTACAAAGTTAAAAATTAAATATGTGTTTTTAGTTTGACTGTTACAAAAAGTGGTTGAAGTATTATTTCTTAAACTATATAATTTGTGTTTTACGAATGAAAATCTAAGAGAGCTTTAACTAATTAAGCAAATTCTTTGGTTTTAACTAAGATTAACACTTTTAACTAATTCTTAATCTTATAATTTCTTATTAGGTCGCAGTTAAAAAAAAGGATAAATTTGTTCGTATATTAAATACACCTTCGACTGAAGATGATATATTTAATCCACAGTTTTCAAGAAAAAGCGATTATAAATCTAATTTACGATTAATACTTAAACGGTGCTATCATCTGCCTTCATAAAAATTCTAACTTACACTAAAAAACGTACATCAAATTAGTCAGTTAATTGAAAGGAAATTGATTTGTAGTAATCAATTTTATAAATACAATAGTCCCCCGGGCTGATTTAGTGGTTAACTTGTCGTCAGAAATCAGTTGTTTAACAGATAATTTTCGAAGTCGAAGGTTCTGAGGTTCAAATCCTAGTAAAAGTCAGTTGCTTTTATATGGATTTGAATAATAGATAGTGGATACCGGTGTACTTTGGTGTTTTTTCTGTTTAGCCTCCGGAAACAGCGTAAGGTATTACTTCAGATAATGAGTGAGGATGATATATATGAATGTAAACGAAGCTTAGTCTTGTACAGTGTCAGGTAATCATTCCTGAGATGAGTGATTAATTGAAACCCAACTACCAAAGAACACCGGTATCCACGATCTAGTATTAAAATCCGTATAAAATTAACTGCCTTTACTAGGATTTGAATCTTAGAACTCTGGACTATGAAATCAGCTGATTTTTGATGACGAGTTTACCACTAGTCGAACCCGGTGGATTGTACTTTGGTGGTTGGGGTCCAATTAAACACACGTCTCAGGAATAGTCGGCCTGAATTTTTACAAAACTAAAGCTCATTTATACGTCATACATATCATTCTCATGTCATTGGGCCAAGGGGGGAGTTGCTTATCACTAGTTGCACAGATTGCAACATACATATTAGGAAAATAAAAAAAAAATAATTATAATAACGAAATTATATTAATTATTATCAAGAATATAAATATGTATTAGATTAGAATATAAATATGTATTAGATATTCGATAAAAAAAAACTGACAAAAGTTCTACAAAAGCTGACAAGTTGACTTTCCTGGCATTTGGTTATTTATTCTTATATACTGGAAAAATAATTATACATGAAAAATTTACATAAGATTTCTTTTTTGGATTAGGGGTAATTTATGATGGAGTTTTATTGTAAAATGTACAACAATATCTGTTTAAATAAAGCAAAAAAGGTTTAAAAAGTTTAAAAAATTGTTATTTTTTCTGCTCCTCCACCTCCAAAATCATCTTCCAAGAAAATTATTTAATTTTTCTACATTTATTATGTTAAATGGAAAAACTAAAAAGAATTCCACTGAAAAATGTATAACCAATAAAACGTTACTTAATAACGTTTATTGGTTATTTTTTGGTAGTAGGGGGCAACGAATTATGATAAAATTTTATTATAATACAATATTAAAAGATTTTTGTTTATTTTAATATTAAAAGATTATTGTTTTAATTTTTAATATTATTAAATAAACCAAAAAAAGTTTTAAACTAATTTTTAGTATTAAACTAAAAAAGCGATTTTTAATCTTTGATTGGCTATCCCACTCCCAATATTGCCCCAAATTATTATTATTTTTTTTTTTTGGTCATGTACTACTACCAAGTTTCTTTTTCTGTTTAGCCTCCGATGAATGAGGATGATATGTATGAATGTAAATTAAATGTAGTCTTGTTCAGTCTTAGGTTGACCACTCCTGATATTTGTGGTTAATTCAACCAACAAAGAACAGCGGTATCCACGATATAGTACTTAAATTATTATTAAAAAAAACCTTTAAAGTAAAGTAAAGTAAACCTTTATAAGGATTTGAACCTTAGAACTCTCTACTTCGAAATCAACTGATTTGCGGTGACAAGTTCACCACTAGACCAACCCGATGAGTTACACTAGTACTATGCTTGAAAGGCATAAAAAAAGTCGGTTAAAAATATACAATAAATAAAAATATAAGTTTTTCGATTTTTAGGGGAGGAGGATTCCGATTATTTTGGAGGGCCAATTTAAAAAAAAAAATGGTGTATAAGAAGCATGAATGCACGTACTGAACTTAATATATAGTGTGGAGTTATGTTGGTAAAGTTTTGAGAGAATTGACCACCAAAAACTAACTACCCCACCTTCTGGAAATATTGACCCAAAACCTTTACCAAAAATATACCCACCTTACACAAATTTTTGTACAAGATTTCATTAAAATTGATTTATCCATTCAAACGTTATTAAGCTTCAAAAACGCCAATACACGTACGTACGAACATTAACCCCTATTTTTTGTTTTGTTTTTTGGGATCCTGGGTCATGAAACATTGGGAAATGAAAAAAATAACCCGTACCAAGTTTTTTGACTGATTACCATACTTTCCTTCTTGCAGCATAGCTCTATAGCCAGGAACGTAAAAGAAATTATCAGATAGTGTTGGATCTAATCAGACAGATGTGATATGCCTTTCATTATACATACTTTCATTATAATGTGATTAACTAAGTACTTATTACTATCGTATTCATATGTATATAATTATTATTATCAAGTAAAATTTAATCGAATGAAAGTTATTAGCTATCAGTAACGTTTTAGATACCTATATAAAAATAATAGTCGTAACACAAATACTAAAACTGTAATAGTGATAAATGAAACTTGTTCTTGTTAGGAGAATATGAAATTGTAAGAAAATATTTATTTATTTTTTTAAGGAAATTTAAATTAGCTTACTAATTATTATAAATAAATCGTTATTAATTACCTGGAGCTATAAATTTAATTTAATTTAATTTATGCTAACATAACTGGTTAATTTATACTTCAATATATATTGATTTCATTAGAAAATGTTTAATGAAATTGAAATTCTTAAAAAAAAAAAAAAAAGATAAGAGTCATTTTACTTTCACTGTATTACTTACATTTATTTTTATAACAAGCAAACAAAAATTTTACTATTCATTTATGTACAGATAAAATATCCAGTAAAAGTATAATACTAATAAAGCAAATTAGAATAGTTATTCTGTTTTCATAAAGATATGGAATACAAGATGATTGATACTGTTTTTAAGAGAAATGGAAATGGCATTTAAGAGAGTAAATGACATTTGCCTTTTTTTAAATCATAAAAAAGTTTTGGTAATATAAAATAAAATTAAAGACTTTTTTTTAGAAAGATATAAAGAAAAAAATGATAAATTTCTTCTGTTAAAAAACTTACATCCCGAATTTTTTGTGGGAAGAAATAGGTATATTAGATATGTTATAATAACTTAAAGATTTCGATCAAAAATATACAGGGATTTAGATTTCATTACATTTCGAAAACTTTTGTGCATAAAAAAAGTAGAAAATGTACAGCTAAATCAATAATAAAAGCTTATTTAGTATTTATTTCTTACTGTGTTTTCCTGATACCAAACTTAATAAATATATACATCAGAATTATTTCGCTGAATCTTGATTTCTTTCGATTGATGGTAACTAAAATAACTTATGATCAGTGTTATCTCAATTTAAATTAAGATATCTCTTCATTTAATGTTGAAAAAGAAATATTTTGTACTTTACAACAAACTTATTTTCTTATCTAAAAAATATTTCCTTATTTAAAAAAAAAAGATAGATTAATTGTCTATACAAAGGTATAAAAATATATATTTGTGGTAAGATACTGTGCAAAGATTTACTAATTAAAAAATTCTAAAATCTATTATGTATTCTATATATATATATATACTGGCATTCCTGGCGTGGTCAGGGAATATTTTTCCGGTCTGACTCCCTTCGTTTGCTCTTCCAAAAAATTGCAGCTAAAACTTTTTTGGGTGAATTTAAAGATTTTACTATGATAAAAACAAAAAAAAGCCAAAATACATGCACACACACACACACACACACACACACACACACACACACACACACACACACACACACACACACACACACACACACATACATATACATATGTATTGAATTATATAACTGTGATTTTAATAATTATGGATATACGAGATCTGAAAATGAGGTCGTCAAAATAAAATGCTGATCGATTGTATTTTTTTGCCGATAATAGTTCGTGATGTACTACAATATATTATTTTTTTTTTTTTTTAAATTTTCTATATACTTTTTTTTCTTAATTTAATTTTTCTTAATTTCTTTAATAGATATTTTTTTTACAAATTATAGAAATCCTGTTGTCTTGAGTATGTTATATATAAATAAATAAATAAAATATATGCGGGATAGTAAAAATACAGAAAAATATTTCATGCTGTCAAGATTATTTTATTAAATTAATATAGCAATTTTATTTAGTTATTTGAAAAGTTTGCTTCATTTAAAATAAACATATATTAAACAAGCTAACGTAACGTAAGACGTTTATAAATAGTATAACGAATTAAATTGCATAAAATAACAAAACTTTCGATTTATATCTTATGGTTTCAGGGCTAAATATACATTTATAATCAGTCGAAATTTATTTTATATTTTCTTACTCTCTAATTAGCCAGTACAAACGATTTTATTCCACTGTTTATAAAAAACGTCCTCATAAAAAAATTTAAAAAGATCATAAAATAGATTTTTTTATAGTTTTTATTTAAAAACGATAATTAATTAAACGAATATATAATAATATTTACTAAGAAAATATACATACGAATATACATTTAAAGGGGGAAAAATTAAATATCCTATAAATGAAATCTACAACAGCTTTCCTTTTTACTTTCGCTTCTTTATAATATCTATTAACTATAATTTAAAAATTCCAATTTTGACATAATTACCGGGTAGGTACAGACGGAGATCATTTAGTAGAAGGGTCAAGCTAGTGGGCAATATTAAATTATCTTAAAATAGACTTAATTAAATTTATGTGCATAAAAGTTTCATGAAAGTTACTTTTTTAATATTCCTTTTTGTCGTAAAATATATTTGGGGAAGTTATTAATCACTTCGTAATTGAACCAAGAATAAAGTAATATAAATAAGTATTAAAAATTTAAAACCAAAATAGAGGTTAGTAGGGCACAACGCTGAGTAACCATGCGGTATTAAAAACCGCGAAGGTCAAGGTGTTAACGCTATTACATATTTTAAAAGGTCATGACCGGAAGAAAAGGTAGGCTGTAACAAATACGTACTGAATTTAAATAACTATGTACATTTCTCCATAACAATTGCATTGATATTTACTACAAATAACATATTTTTTTGATGACAAAAACAAAAACTATGTAAACTTAATATTACTCAACATAAATAAAACTAAACTACCTATCAACAGAGTTGATTAACAAAGCTTTATGGTCAGTGGCGCTCGTAGCTAAAATTGGAGGGAGTGTTGCTCCAGAAAATTTATTTTTGGGCCTTTTCAAGGCCACGGTTAAAGTTTTCTGTAAAACGAAAGAAGCGAAAAAACTGAATCAAATAGAATAGCTGGAAGCAGGACTGTAATCTAATTTTACACTTTATCACATTCAAGAATATGGTATACGGTTTTTAAGCACACTGGCTTAAAATCCGTATTCGGTTTAACCGAGTAAATAATAAAATGTCCATACAAATAATATTTTTTATTATTATTAGATAATAACTTAATAAAGTGTCCGCTGCTAAATTTAAAGTCCAATGGTGCTTAATTAAAATTTTTATGTACACAGAAAGAAATATATAATTAGTTTTTACTAATTACTTTCTCTTTCGTCCTTCCAGCGTGTTTTTGAACAGATTTAGCAATCAAAGAGCCCTTGCTTTCCGTCATCATCTGATTGCTACTGAAAAAACAACTAAATTACTTTCATATTCCTTCCACCAACTAAACTAGAAAGGGAAAGAGCAAGGTACGTTCCATACACACGCGGAGTAAAAAGAAACTACCTTCCACCAGCACATCACGGTCAGCGCTGCGAGAGCGACAGTGCTCTCTCTCTCGCAGCCTTGCGCGCAGGTTCCTATGTGCGCATGCGCACAACAGTCAAACACCACGGCACTGGAACTATGAAGCGCACAGTTTCATACAAAGACTTGTATTTCTTCTTCATAATCTGGGGATGGCTACTGACATTAAGCTGAAGGATATATTGTACAAGTATAAAGAAAGAATTAGAGAAAAAAGGACTCATTATATTATATTTTATCAATAACATCTAGTGGAAATAAGGGTTGCTGCAGTTCTACAGTGCCTATACGCGAGCCGCCACTGTTTATAATACTACAATTTTCTTACCTAATTTTATGCTTATATAAAGAACTGGGTACATGACACCTGTAATAAATTTTCAAAATATTTCAATTCGAGCAAAAATAGTACTTTTTAAAGTTCCTTGTTTCTAAACGAATTTTTTCTAATATGAATCATTTTTAGAACCACCTTCTTTTTTAAAATAAAAGTATAGTAATAAGTAAAAAAAATGGAGTGTAGGTTTTTACATTTCTCGACGTTTTATGATCCAGAGACCTCAAACAACAACAAAAGAATGTGAGTGGAATATTCATACTACGTCCATACTGTACATATACGTGTGTTGGCGTGTTTGAAACTTTTGACTGGATAAACTGATTTTGATGTAATTTTGTTCAAAAGCTACTGTATACAAGGCAAATTTTTACTAAAATTTTGAGATCAGTATCTCCAGGGAGTAAGGAGAGTTTTTTAGGGTCAATCTTCTCAAAATTTTACAAACACAACCCCACTTTTAACCCTTTTAACATAGTTGTTACTTAATAATAGTCGTGTTAAAATGTCAATTGAACGCGGAAAACCTCTTCGCAGTCAAGCGCGTCATCTCGCGTTTAACGTTATTAAGTTCATAGGCAGAGAAAAAATGGATTATTGGTACCTCTTATGAAAGCGAAGGAAGGTGTTTGTAGAATGCTAAACTTAAGTTGGTAACTGACATCAGAAAAATCGGATACGAAGCAATGGCTAGTGCATTCCCAACTTCAAACGCCAAAGGAAAAAAAACGAAATAAACTCCTCGTAATAAATATGAAATGATTTCGACAGGTTTGTTATTAGAAGAGAATTTCTTAAATATTTCGAATTCTATAACGAAATACCTACTGTTCGAAAATTATACAATTTTTGTCGCGAGAAGCTGAATTTTTCCGCTAGTAGGGAAACACCAAGGAAAATTAAAAAATCTATGGGTTTTCAATTCAGGAAGTATAAAACTAACAGACTGATTTTGTTTGAAGGAGATGATGTAATCGTGAAGTATGCATTCTTTCTTAGGTATCTGACAAAAAGTGCAATTTCTGAGAAAAATAAACCGGTCGTATACTTGGATGAAACTTGGTGCACACACACTATACGGTAAAGAAGTGCTGGGAAATTGTCGATGTATCAAGTGTTTTTGTTAATAATATTGTTGATGACCCTTTAATTTTGGCTCATGCGGGTTGGGACATGGTATTTATAAATGGTGCTTGTTTAATATACGATTCCAAGAGTAAAACAGAAGGTTATCATAAAGAGATTAACAATAAAGATTTTTTGAAGTATATTTAAAAGGAAGTTATGCCAGCATTACTGACAGGTTGTATTTTAGTCAAAGATAATGCACCTCATCATAATAAATAAAAAAATAACCCTCCGTCATCCAATTCTTTGAAAAAAAGATATTCAAGAATGGGTCCAAAAAAATAATACGACCGAGATTTAACAAAAAAAGAGCTTTTAGAAATTGTCAAATTATACCGCCCAGAACCACAGTATGAATTTTATGAAATACTTAATAAAAAAGGAATTACAGTGCTTATATTGCCACCTTACCAGCCAGAGTTTAACTCGATTGGATTAATTTTGAAACTAGCTAAAACAAAGTTCGAGACCGCAATATGTCCCACATGTCATTAACAGAACTGAAAGCAATTACTGCAGAAGACTGAAAAGATCAGTTTCAAAAGTTCAGGAGATAATGGAAGAACCATTGAAAGCATAATTATAAATATAGGGGTGGACGATGATGAGACATCAGGTAGTGGAGATGAATTGGAAATTAATTCCGGTGGAACTGAAATTGAGTTAAGTTCAGAAATCGAGGGTTGTTGGTCTATTACAGAAGACAGCTGTACAGAAACTGCACACGACCTGTTGAAGTACTGTATTAAGGTAGTATTTACCGTGTAATTACTTAGTAAATTAACACAAAAATATTTTTTAATTTTTTAATCCGCATGTATATCCAACTTGTTAAGATTCTGTAGGCCTGTATATCCAAATTATTACTATGAGCTTTAAATATAATGCTGTGAACTATGACACAGTTTTAGTGAAAACGTTTTTATAATTAAATTATTTTAATTAATTGCAGGTTAAATTTATTTCATTTATGAATACAGTACTGTAATTTAATATTTTAATTGTACTAACGTAATCAGAAAGAAAATGCATGTTCAAAAAATGCAGTAATCTATTTTAAACGGACAATATTTCTTGTTTAGAACGGATTGACAAGCATGTCACTTTGTTCAGTAGGACTAAGCCCAGACAGTACTGTTGTATTATATCTCCATCTCAGTCTATAACCAAACAAAAGTAGAGTGCTGCAGCTCTCCACAAATAAGGACTTCACCTTGTCGACTTGTACGTATGCCATTAAGAGATTTCTAGTTCGCGAATCGTGCGTGGTTTGTTGCGATATACTGCTGGTTTCGCTGATCCCCATAGAAAGTAATCTGGTGGAGTCAGATCGGGGAAGATGTGCAGGCCACAAACCCCTCAAAATGATTCGTTCACCAAAGACATTCGTAAAAACGTAATTCACCTGTTAGCTGTGTACGCTGTAGCGACATATTGTTGGAACCAATCGTGATTGATTTCCACTTCTGTTAACTGACTAATGAAGTTTGTTAAAACAGCACAATAACGATCACTATCAACTGTTATCAAAATTACTTTAGACCCACAATGCGCATTCTACTCACGTCGAGCCAGACTCCAATTTTCGCATAGTGAAACGATAGTGTTATTCATGGTGGTTAAAATTTATTCCACACCTCTAAAAAATGTATATACTGTTACTTGGTTACTAAAACAAGTTTTTTTTTTAATCTTTCTTCGTCACTTAAAGGGCAAGCCCCTAAAATCAAAAACCTTTTATTCGAAATTTGGAAATTTTGATGTTTAAGTCTTATTTTGCTAATAATCATATCAATAAAAAGCACCTTGATATTCTAGTTTCCAAATTTTTTAAAAATTCGAAAAAATATTTTTTTAGTTTTTTCAATCTCGACGAAAATAAAACTAATTTTGGTAAACATTAACCTTATCAAAATATTCATTAAGACAAAATTGTGCAAGAACATACAACGACTTTTTAAGGCTATTTTATTTTTTTTTAAATATTAAATGACTTGACCGGCAAAGCCGGGAAATCATGCAAAAATTTGCCAGCTTTTTTCTTTTCCTTGTATAAAAATTGCTAAAAGTTATTATTTTTGTATAAATAAAGAATTAAATAGAACAAATCAGAAAGAATATTTTCATTCATTTTTATGTTCGGTTTTTAGTTGCTTACCGGGTATATATATATACGTATATATATATATGTGTGTATGTGTGAGTGAGTGAGAGAGTTAGAGAGAGAGAGGGTGAGAGTGTGTAAGAGAGAGAGAGAGAGAGAGAGAGTGATTGAGTGAGTGCGTATTTGTTTGTAATACTGTAAATTTAAGGTATGACCCGATCCCATAGTTCTAAAAATCTTCATTTCCTTTTAAGATGGGAATTACGTTGAATCATTGTAAACCTTTAAAAAAAAATCCATTGTTAAAAGACAAATTATTTTTGTAGTATGATTATCAGTAGCCATAAATTTCCTAAAATTTTAAAATAAGTATCTTCTGAAACACTTCTTTTTTTTAAATATTAATTTACTGTAAAATATTTTAATTGTTAAAAATCGCCTAGTGAAATTTAGTTATAAAATAAATAAAAAACAATGCATTAATCTTATATTGTTAATACGGTACCTTAGTAACGTATATTTTGTTTAAAAATTTAGTCTGCGATGGAATTGGGTTGTGTGAGGTGGGGAGGGCGGGAGGGCCCTGCCTCAAAAAATAATAAAAGAATATTGACAGAAAATGTTTAAGCTTTATTGAATCTAAACATTGATAAAAACACAGAAAATTACTTTTTGAAGAAGAAGTTTTGATCTATTCTAAAAATTATTATGAGTCTTCCATTCCTTATAGTAATATATCAACTCTGCAAAAGGAAAAACGGATAAGTATACATCGATTACAAGGGTTTAAGCACTATAGTTTTTAAAATTAATAAAAAAATTAAGTATTTGTATTTTTAAGCATTAACTTTTAAATCATAGTAAATATTAAAACTTTTTCTATGCTTCTAAAGAAGAAAGGAACTGATCAATTCTCCACTCTTCTTGACCGCAGACAATTTATCTAATGCTGCTTGTTCTTTATGTATAACAAATATTGATAATAATAGGCAAAGGTGCGGGGGATTTATACCATTTGGATATAGTATTTATGAAAGATTACAATTTAAAAAAAGGTGAAAATAATTAAGAAGAATTCTACTTTTTACCAAAATGTCAGAAGCCTAGTAAGAACAAAGTACTAGCAAACAGCAAAGAAGTGCTTTTAAAACTTATTTGGATGTGTATAGAAACAATGTATAGAATTTTTTTAAGGGTACTGTATTCATGTAGCATTGTGGAAGTTAACAATGAAGATTGGCTGCATTATTGTTGCCATCAATGCGAATTTATTTGACACCGACAGAGTATTGATAATTGACTTCTATCTTTTTAATTGCTAGCAAATCTAGATAGTCCACTGTTAATTGCAACACATCTTGATTAATTTGCTCACCATGCATAGAATATCTTCAGTGTCATCATGATTTATTCCGGTATCATCAATAAAACTGTTTTCACTATTTATCTCTGTTAGTGACAAATATTTTCGCATCATTGTAACTAGTTCATACATCAATTTCCAGTTTTAGCATCATTGTAACTAGTTCATACATCAATTTCCAGTTTTAAAGGAGTCGTGCTTTCAAACTTCTTTCACAGAAGTTTCATTTCATCATGACATTTCATTAATGACCAGATCTTCAGTCAGATTCAGTTTGGAATGGTAGGCGGCAGTCTTAAAATTGAATGACTCGTTAAGTGCATTACATTACGTGCAAAAATATTATTTATTCAATGACAATATATTCTACTGTTCAATGTTCAACATAATCCCAAGCTTCAATTAGGTACTTATACAGTCTTTCTGTGAGCGTTCTTATTCCAGTAATAAATTGTTCACCTTGGTGTTTGAGTCATCCTTGACTTCCTCATTGATGTCACGTAAAAAACAAAAAAAAAACGTTCGGGACTGTAAAGTGGATAGTGTAAACCTTCCGACCACATTTTCAAATAGCTTACATTGTCTTTTGAACGGAAAATTTTATGGGGGCGGCCGTTATCATACAGAAGAATTGAATTACCTTTTGAAAGAGAATCAGGGCATTTCCTCCTTACCGCAGGTTTTACATTTATTTTCTAACAATAGTCACAATAGTACTCACTGTTGATCGTACGTTACTTTCTTCCAAATAGCAATAAATTCCCAAAACACCGTTAGCATTGCTTTACCGGTTGACGTGTAAGTTTTGACTTTTTTCTAGCGTGCAAACTGATTGTTTCCATTCCATATTCTGACGCTTGGATTTCAGCTCAAACTATACAAATGAAAAAAGTATTACTTTCCGGTAAATTCGGATTTCTGTGATTTTGAGCCGACTGTCTCGACCCCCCCCCCCCCTCTTGAACATGATTTGCAGTAGTTTAGCTTATCATGGTTAATTAAATGGTCAGTTCCAATACTTGCTCTACAAATTTCAGTAATTTGCAACGTTAGTCGAAACTTCCGGTTTTGTTAATACACTTTTATAGCAATACACATATTAACATACGCGAGTGAATTTGTGCCGGTTTTACGCCATTAGAAAATAAAAATCTTATCGCAGCATGCTGTTCTCCCGGGGTAGATGCCTCAAGCGGAGGCAACATTTTGAAAGAAACAGGTTATAATAATGAAAATTCTTTTCGAATAGCTGATACTTTCCAGCAGTGCCAGCTTGAACATCAGTCAGTATAATTTATTCTATTAAGTAGTTTTCCCGCCGATCTCAGTTGCCTATGTAATTATAAAATAAACCTTGTAGCGTAATATGTTACTAAGTGTTATGCTATGATTAACAGTACGTTTTATAATAAGTCGCATAATGAACTATTACAGTTTATGTTGTCTTGTTTATAGCAAAAATCTTGTTGTCCACAACATGTTGCAAACATTTCCTAATAACAATGTTAGAGGATATCTCAAAACATTTCTATTAACACTATTTGCTCCTCACATTTATTCATTCTCTAGCTGTCATTAACGTCTCTTTCCTGAAAAATATTTACCCGTATTGTTTATACTGGTACATTTTTTAATTGAATTTTGATGGAATCTGTGAATTTTAAACATACTGAATGCAATGAAACGAAATGGAACGAAGGTGACATGGTAAAATTAAGAGTATAAAGTTATGAATAGAAAACAAAACGCACAGAGTGAAAACGGTATAGAAATGGGAAAAGTAAGGCTAAAAGTTGAAAAAAAGATGCGATGTCTGATAGGCAAATTTCAAAAAGAAGCTAAGAATCATATGAATGGGACCTGATAGAGAAGATTTAAAATAAAAAAGATTTATATATAATATATTATTCAACAAAGATAAAAATAATCGTCATTCTCGGTAAATTGATGTGAACGGATGAAAGTTAGCAACAAATTTATCAGTTGAGAAATATGAAAATAAATTCCTACTGCACTAATTACTTAGTTTTTTATTTTTATTTTGTTTCGTAATTTTCGGTCTAGTCATTCTTATTAACAATTCAAAATCCGAACTAGCGATTCTTAAAAAGTTTTTGAAACTACCAACAAAAAGAATTTCCATTGTTGAGTCAATATCATATTTTTTCTAGTCAACCATCAACTCACTCACGGTTACCTTTCCGGTCTTATAGTGAAGGCAAGCGCTCAGTATTTTTGTTCTCGTCTCTATGTAGCCAGAATGTTAAGTAGATTACTTACTACTGTTAGATAACTTAGGTATTGTAAACCTACTTTATGAAGAAAAAATTTAATTTATTTTATTTCACTCTTTTCAGCTTGTTGAATTTACTTATTTCATATAGCTACGATCTTAATATAGATTTAGTGAATGATAATTCGTGTTTCGATAACTAATTTTGCGTTTAAGCTTTCCACTGAACTGGAATTCGGAATTGGGATGAGTAATGAATTAATAACTAATACAGCTTTTGAAGGATTTCAGTAGTAAAACAATGTGAAAAATGTGATAATTAGTAATAAAGACAATATAATGAAGAAACAAATAGAAAACATGGCCTATTTTTAAAGACTCATACAAGATAATTACAAAAAAAAATACGATAATTAATAATAATTCTTGAGTAAGATTGTTAGTTGAATCAGATGTTTATATTATGCAAGTTATATGAATTCAGAGAATAATTATCAATGTAATTAATTATAAATACTGTACGTACAACTTAATAAAACAGTATTAAAACAAAAGGAGCAGGATTAACTACAGAACCTAATTTATTGAGTACAAATTTTATTACATATTTTCATACTTCCTTAAAAAATATTTTATATTTAAAATAAAATAATTCTATTCACTGCATGTCTTAATAATTTTTTTTTTTTAATATTCAGTATTGAAAATAAGTATAATTATTAAAATTAATAATAACTGATACAAAGTTCGATGAATTACTTTTTTATTTATACTTCAATTAAATTTGATTTTATGATATCTAGCAAAAACAATAATTTAAAAATTCTAAATGTAAAATACTAATTAACAAGGCAAGGCGCATATCCGGGGTACTGCTTCTATGTACAGTCACATTCCAGTGGTACTAGTGAAGAAATTGCGACTTCTGCAGTTAGATTAGGTTACTGTTTTAAACATTATTGTCCGTGTGTATGGACGCAGACCCTTATCATGATTGTGTTAAATTATTAATATTAATGAATTGATGTCATTTTAATTTCAATGTTCAATAATAAAATATCAGTTTTTCTTCTGCTTAATTACGGCTACTTTTGTTTTCCCCACTACCTTGTAATAAGAAAAATTGTTTTTTTTTAATCAATGTGCTTTAACAACAACCTTGGTGAAAATATATCGTAATAAAAAAAGTATATACAAGTAAACAGAATAAGAATTTCTTACATCAATTGTTTTAAGTAATGATATGATGAACGCGTGAGTCATAGAATTATGTGTTAAAGGTTTAAAATAGGCCTGTAGTATAATCATTATGTAATTTGTAGAACTGTTATTACTAAAGAAAAAAATTCTCTGTTCTTTGTATTGGATATTTCAACAGTTACTTAAAAATAGTGTGTTAAGGTGTTTATTGGACGCGGAAAACTTCTTCGCAGTAAAGCGCGTCGTCTCGCGTTTAAGGTTATTAAGTTCATAGACAAAGAAAACAATGAATTTTTGGTGCCTCATGTAAAAGCGACAGAACGTGTTTGTAAAATGTTAAACTTAAGCTGGTCTACCGTAATTGACATCAGGTCGGATACAAAGCAAAGGCTAGTGGTTCTAATTCAAATGCCAAAGAAAAAGTAACGTAATAAACTTAGGTTCCAAAAAATACAGTAACATATTTTAAACGGACATTTCTTGTTTAGAACGGATTGACAAGCATGTCACTTTGTTCAGTTGGAATAAGCGCAGACTGTACTGTTATGCTGTATCTCTATATAGCAAATAAAACAGTGCTACCATCCTCTATGAGTATAAACTTCGCCTAATCGATTTATACATCCCCCATATTAATGATGCCATATTAATATGCCCATATTAACAATTTAATACTAAGGTTTAAGATCTTACTAAGTTTTAGTTTTCGGATATTCTCTTCGTAAGTAATTGTAATTGCGACAGAAAATTAAAAAAAAAGAAAGACACCGAAATTCTCAAAATTGATTTTTATCAATGAGGTATTCATCGTGTCAAGAAATCCTTACTTTCTAGATATCTATATCATACAGATAACTAGTATGCTAAAGAAAGTAAATTTTTTTTTTATCTTCAATAGAACTGAAATACGGAAACTATTAAACTATTATAAGCTAGTTAAGTCAAATATGTATTAGTGGAGAGAGAGAAATAAGGGACATATGTGTTAGCAGAGAGCGAAATGAAGGACATGAGAGTGAATGAAGCGGTGTGAAAAGTAAATATGCAAACCATGATATTTTACATTTTTCTTCAAGTAGTTACGCTGTGATAACTAAGAGGTACTTACTATTTTTATTATATCATACTTATTCTGCATTCATGGATATAAAACCTGTTAGTACTCTATTTCATAAACTTAAACTTGCGATCCTTTTAAATTTGAAATTAAAATTTTCCAGTTGTATAAATTTAAACTGAACATATTGTAGAGGCGGTTACAGATTTGTAGTACGTAATGTTTATTACAGCAACTTAAAGTTAAGATTTATTTTTCAGTCGGTATTTTCCTTTTTATTTAAAGGAAAAGTTAAATACAAATACTTAAAAATTTAAGAAAACAGCAATAAAATGAAAGTTACAAATAATTAAAACGATTTACGCTTTCTTCATAATAAATCATCAAATGTTTATCAATAAAATATAAAATGTAGATTTATAAATTAATTTGTAAATTAATATAAATAGCCTAACGATATATTAAAAGAATCAGAAAGTCAATTAAAAATTTTACTTTCGTTATATTATTTTAATTAGACTAATTATTAAGGATAAATTACCACTTTTGATTACAAACAAATTACAGTATAATTATTACAAAAAAATTCGTTTTAAAATATGTTTAATGACTACTAAACAGTTTTATTTAAAGAAAATTCTATTTTATTAATATACAAAAACAACATGAAAGACTTTTATCAGTATAACGTAGAAAAATTTTATAAAAAAATAATTTTATTAACTTAAGAATTATCCAAATTACATTTACATTAACCATTTATATTATTTATAAATGTTCAAATTTCTTTATCTTCTTCAGAAAGAATTAAAATTTATCTAAATTTTCTTAAAAATAAATTTATAACAAAGATTATTTCATTTATTTATGTTTTACTATTAGCTTTAATTAATTTCCCTAAGTTACTGTTCACCGTACTAGTTTCTCTTTCAATAAGAAAACGGTCCAAAATATAATAGTTTTTAATATGTCTACGTAAGATTCATCGATGTAAGTACATAAAATTAAAAAAATTATGTACTTTTTTCTACATATTTCTTTCGCTAGATTTATTGGCGTTTTCTAAGTTAGAAGACAATTATTTAAGATATTAGAAATTATATTAGATTACAATTCCACCTGTTCATTTATATTTAGTTTTTTTTCGCTAGTAAGATAGTTGTTTCGTGACATTTTATCATTCCTTATTCATATCCATAATATATTTTTTTAATGTAATATTTGGGGGAAAAAGTTCTCAAATTTTCATGAACACAGTAAACTGTACATCTCTACGTTTGGATGGTGGTTTTTATTTTTCACAGGAAGATTAAACAGATTTACCACCAAACTTTGTACATATGGTTTGGTTACTGACCAGAGTATAATGATTTTAAATTTGGCCCAACAAAAGGAGTTTATTGATTTTAAATTTCATCCCCTTTTGGTAATTTTTACCCCTTTGAACTATCTTAAATATTTTAAAAAACTCTTTCCAAACGTTTTCGTAGAAAACATTCATGACCTAATGACTAACTTACAAAATCTCAACCACTTAGGATCAAAGGTTTCTAAAGATATCGTGATGAATGAAGATTGTATTTTGATTTTTACATGTACAGACAATATTGGTGAATTATGGTATTTCTTTATTACGAAATATCTAGATTGTTTACTTGTTTACGATTTGATTTTATGAGACAGCTGGAAAAAACGCGTTGTATTTTAGGTGAAAATGGTTTATTTGTACACTGTGTATTGTTTGAGCATGTGTCCGTCCAGTTTGCCAAATCTGGAATTTAATGTATAGATACATTTTTTTTTTATAAACGTTATTTGTTTTATCTATGTTTTAGCTTTATTGAGTTAAATCTTGTTTTTTTCCTTTTTTTTTTGAAGCTCAACTTTAGATTTAGAACGATAAGAGTAATTCTCAGCTATTTGTTTTTTCGTTTTATAAAAAAAAATAAAATAAAAAGATCTAGAGTATATACATGATGAAAAGAAACCATAATTTCTTCCGAAAATATTACTATTGAATATAACATTTATTCATTAAACTAGAGTAAGAGTAATATAAAAACATGAATAGTCCTATTTATTTTCGAATTTCTATTAAAATTCTTTTAAAAATCTATTATTTTTTTGATCCAGTTATAAAACAAATAAATTAATTTTTTCCTGTCTACTTCCGTTATTACTAAAAAACGAAATACAATTTTCTACATCAACGCAGTAAAGCCGCATGTAATTGGAAATAAAGAAAAAAGTAATCATTTTTAGTGTAACTAATATCTTAATAATACTGTTACAAAATAAAATGGCTTGTTAGTTTGCAAATTAACCGTACAGATAGCGCTACAAGCTTTGTAAAGAACTTCGTTTTCTTACAACAGAATTAAAATGTACTAGTCATATTTATTATGATTATCTTATTACTCTATAAGAATTCACTATTTCTTTTACTGTGATTTTAAGCAAAATTAAGTTAAATATAAATTTTAATCATAATATTAATTATAAAATAAAATAAATTACAAATTTAATGAAATTAATTACGATTTATTTGATAATAATGAAGAAAAAATTGATATTCTAATAATGTCATGAATTAAAGTACAAAAAAACAGAAAGAAAATATTTATAAAATAATGAAACTAATTTCATTCTAGAAGCTTATAAAAAAAAGAAAATATTTGAATGGTAGGAGTTCAAATACTTCAGGTACAGTCGTAGTCAAGAATGAGTTGCAAACAACAAGGTTGAGCAATAAATTAAACAAACTGTAGTTAAAATAGTGTACTTCCCACAAAACTGGATGTCAAAATAATTAAGTATAAAAAAAACTAAAAAAAAACACAGCTATGTTGAATGATTATTGAAATAAATTAGAGAATATGAAAGCCCTCAAAAACTGTTAATATTATTATTATTTTCTTTTAATAATCAAAGTATCACACATTGCAAAAACCACAAAATGAATAGAATAATAGAATATATCGTTTAGGAAATTCCAATCAAAATCGTAATTTTAGGGCTGGGATTAACTAAAACGGTACTTTTTATTTCTTGACCAACAACAACTGTTATTTTTATTCTTATACTACAAACGATTATAATTTTTTTGTTTTTTACATTTCGCTTACGTTTTAATTTATTTATTTGCAAATTCTTTAATATCTACTTACTATGATTAACAATCGAAATAAAAGATATTTCAAATTTTATACAGCTTATGAGAACTTCTTTGTTAGACTAAAGTAATGAAATTATGGTACAGAAATTTACTAAAATTTAATTTACTTAACTATTCCTTGAAAAAAAGATTTTTTGTTTAGACAACTATTTAACGTAGCTGTCTTTCAACGATCTGATATGCAGCAAAATCGATATAATAATATTAATCGATTTTAAAATTGAATACGTGTACCAAGAATTGGTTTAATGTTCAATTTAAATCTATAATTTAAATTGAACATATAAATTATGGATATAATCCTTATATCTATAGTTTTTAATCGATTTATTTTTTATTTCCGTAAAGAATTAGCACGAGTTAGATTGAAATCGTAAACGAAAAAAATTATACAATGATATACTTATTATACAATGATATTACTTACCGTTACCTATTTTTCTTGCATCCGGAAATACCGTTAGGTATTACTTTAGAGGATGAAATAAATTGTACATTTTATAGCGTGTGAAAAACGCCATCCCTGACCAGGATTCGAACCCGGGACCTCCGGATGAAAGGCCAAGGCGCTATCATTCGCGCCTCGGAGGCCGACAGTATAAACTTATGTATAGCATTAAAATCTTGGATTCAACAATCTGAAATTATTAAATTAACAGTGGTTGAATCTTATACTAGCCAACATTATTTTTAATAAATGTAGTTAAATACAGATTTAAAAATATAAAAGACGAGGAAAAAACATCAAAAAAAAAATTACTTATGATCAGAAGGTTGAATACTAATAGTTATTAAAAGTTAAAATGATAAAAAAAGATCAGAAAATGCATAATGATGAGCTAATATAAGAAAAAAACCCTTTCGGCACGTCGGAAGGCGGAGGTAGATTTCAACGGTGCTAAATAGAGGATAAAAAAGATTTCCACCTTAAAGTTAAGAAAAACTTCAATTTTACTCAATACGACAATGGTTGCATGTGAAAAAAGTTTCACATGTTTAGCATACGACAAGCCCCATCTTACAATTCCAGCAATATTTTGTTCAACCCTTGCCATAAAGGTTGATCATATCAAAATTTGTTTCAGACAAAGATTTTAGGTAATGTTCAGAAGACTAACGACCACTTTAAACTGATTCGATACTGTGCCTATTAAGGGAGGTATGATTTTTTTTGTCTTCGAAACCCCATTTTTTCAACCCCTTAGGCCAATGGTTGGTGATATCAAAAAACTTTACTTAATTGGTTTAGGTCCTTATCCAAAAAATAGTAGGAACTTTAAATGCATTCGATATTTTACTTAATAAGAATGTTATTGCGATATTTTGTTTTTTTTCGAAAAAGCCCTCCCATTTCCACCCCCACGGTCTGATTTTTCCCATTAACAAACTCGACCGAGATTTTGGATCGTTATATTTTATGTATCAATTTGAAAGTGATTGGTGAAAAATTGCAGCATTTTTCGTGTTCACAAGAAAGTGAAATATAAATGTATATAAAAACTTTTGAGTTGACGGTAGTTTTGGGGTCTGGGGGATGTGAAACACGGAGATATGTTGAAATTTTTCGGAAATAGAATCATAGTACTTATTACAATAGGTATTTTTCTTATGAAATCTACTTAAAATGAAATACATCAGGACCGTTTAGATGTCCTGATTTAGATGTTAAAGCTTTTCAATTTAAAAATTAAAATTATCATTAGTAGTTTGTATGACTAAAAAAAATGTATTAATGTTAATTTGTACTGTAGTCTAATAAACTCTTTTTGTGTATTTTTTCAGTTGATTGCTGCAGTAACGCTGATAATTGCTTCCAACATAGGCAATGCTAACCCAAAGTAAGCACTTCATAGAACATAATATTATTGTACGTAATTAAGCATTCTTTATTATAATCATTCAATTAAGATAGATTTACACATGTAGTACTGTGCGCGTGCTGTACCACTACCGTAACTGTATTCGACCGTTTCACGTTACACTTATGGTACTGTGTTCATACCGAACTCCGATTACTGTTGTTGAAACACTGTGCGCATATTCCTTCCATCTTGATTTTTTTTTTTAGCTCATTAGTACTCTCTCCTTCGTAGACGGAAACGTAGTGTCATGAATCGAGACGAAGAGGACGTAATTGTTTCCTGCTGTTTATATAAGCTCGTGCAAGAAGAACAACGGAAGAAAACAAAAAATCTATTGGGTTCATAATTTATACAGGAAACTTCAGAAGAATTTAACTGTTATTGATCATTCCAAATTGCATTGGGGGGGAAACGTAGTGATACAAGCACCTCTATTTGGAGGTGCTTGCAATATCACTACTATTGCTATTGTTGATGCAAATTACAATTTTGTAGTCGTGGATGTAGAAGGGTACGGGAAATCTAGTAATGGCGGTATTCTGAAAACTTCGAATCTAGTTCAGCATTTGGAATAAGGGGCGTTGCATATATCTCCACCAAACCACTACCAGGAACTTCAGATTCATTGTCTTTTGTCCTGGTGTGAGACGAAGGTTTCCCTCTTAAGAGATATTTAGCTACCCAAACTTCCTTCACAGAATAATGAAAATCAAAAAATATTTAATAATCGACTATCAACAGCCCGGCGTACCTCAGAAATGATTTTGGCCAACTGGTACAAAGAATACTCTTGATTTTATTTGATTTCAAAGAAACTCGTCCGATTATTATTCGGGCGAAGAAAACGCCCGAGTATTCTACGGGCGTTTTCAGATGAAGCCTGAAAACGTGCAAATCTTCAGGCTTCATCTGAAAATACGGAAAAAATTACACCCTCTGCTTGTGTTCTATATAATTTCCTTCACGAATACAAATTTGAATTTTCGTTTGACGATTCCGAATTTGACCTAATTCCATTCCAAATATTGGAGACCGTGATACCACAGAAGCCATGGAAGTGCATGTATAAAATTCAGTGATTATTTTGAAGGACCAGGGAAGGTTCCATGGCAAGTTAATGCGACAAGAAGAATCCCTAGTGCAAGCAAAGATTAACGGAAACGTTACAAATCTGACATGAAAAATTATTAATTGTCGGATTATCGTCTGTCATAACCTTAATGAATCCTCTTCGAAGCAGTCGAAGAGCGTACGGTCCTACATGTGTAAATTGAGAACAGCCTATCTAAGAATTTCAAATGTGCTTGACCATTTTTCATTTGAAACAGTCACGACACGGTAGCAGTACAGTTCGCGTACAATACTACATGTATAAATCCAGCTTTACTGTCTATAAAGAGCAGATTTTTGATGCCAGTCATCAAAGTCTCACACTTCTTGGCAAATCATTTTTAAAGTCATTTTTAACGAATTGTATTCTTATGATATTAGAATTGAATTGAAGAGGATCACATCACTTCACAGAGTGAATTTTTTTTTACTTAGGTGACCAAAATCAACGTTGAAAAATGGGAAAACCGGATTACCAAAATTTTCATCAATTACAATATTTTTCTCTATTTTACTATTCTGTACTATAGTAGCTAGAATATTAATAATAATACTTTTTCAATTACTCTTTAAATTCATTCGATTTAAATCAACGAATGCCAAAACAAAAACAAATTAGAATTTACCTAAGGTTACCAACCTTAATTTATTGCCAACTTCAAAACGAAAAAGTATTATTTTTATTCTTCAAATATTTAAAAGTCAAGTTTCATAATCCTTTTTATGAACTATGTATTTTTATTTAAAATTTGAAAAGATCTACCAATAACGCTCCCCATGCGAAAAATGAACCCGTTCGCAAAAACAGAGAAACCTCTGCGTCTTAATAAAAATAAAAAGAATATAGAAAAAACGGAATAAGGGTGTTACGGAGTTAAGCTAAGATCTAAAATGGAGAGAAACGTATTATATTTTTCTTAAATTATGCAAGTTCGTGTATGGACGCTGAAATTAAACTTTTCTCTAAAATTATTACGATTTTAGTAAAACTTCCAGCAAAAATATAGTAAAACAGTCCACACATAGAAATAATGCTCTGTTTTTAGATTATTTCAATAATTATATCAGGTAATCTGGTAATTACGTTTTCTAGCATTAAATTTGTCAATTCAATTTTATATTTACTGCGTCGGGTTTTCATATGTCGTCTTTCTTTTCCAAAACATTTTACATAAATTATTTTAATACCGTTGTTTTACAATAATTGTGTAACTTTATCCAAGGCAAGATAATTTTACTTTGTCTTATTAATGTACATTGAGAATTTAAATATTAAAGGAACCATGTATTTGTTTCTAAACTACGAATTTAGTTATCATTTAAAATGAATCATGTAAAATGGATCATTTTAAATTATGCTATCTATTATAAATCAAATGTTTAATGGATGTAAACCGATTTAATTTTACTTTTGCTTCTTTTGTGTAACTTAATATTTTCAACATCCGCCAAAAGATTATAATCTAAGGTTTACTGTTACAAACCACCGCTCAAATCTTATGTTCGTGAGTTAAGCCTTATATTATTTACTATAATATCTATGTTAACGATTACATGAAGTAGGCAGTAGTTCTTTCTATCTGGGGTGTCTGAAGTAGTAGTGTTGGAACTGCTACCGCGTCAACTGAGCTTTCTAAATTTTGATGAGTAATAATTTTTTTCACAAGCTATTTCTGTATTTTTTTAAAGAGTTATTCGCTGGGAGGAAGAAAAGGATTAGGCTTATCTGAAACGTAGTACTGGATTACATATGCGTAATATCTTTATTTATTCACTGTTTTCTCATAGCGAGATCAGTAAGTACATTACAGACAAACTCTTACACCGTGGAAAAACTGTGGCAAATAACGATTGATTATGCGTAATTGATTGGCAGTATTGTGTTCAGTTTAATTTACTGGTTTACACACAACCATTAACAAATAAGTGTATTTATAATAGTATTTATACATACACACATATAATGATCATTTGTTATGACGATACTCAATACCTATGAGGAAAATTCCGTACCACCAAATTTTAGGATTCAATTCTGAGAAAGACAGAAGGGTAGAAAAATATAAATTATGAAAAAATAAAGAGGGAAATGGTCCAGTCTGATTAGTTGAAAAATTCAAACATGATGAATCCGCAAATATGGCATTCGCACAATACTCATACAAAGTATATTATTTACTTACTTATCCAGCGATGACATTCAGCTAATTCAGCCCTTCATTGCACCTCTATAAAAAACACCTTGTCATTAATTGTCTCCTCTGTATTATTTTCATCCACTACTTCTTGCCAACTATTTCTTAATCTTCCCCTTTTCTTTCTGCAATATGGAGACCACATCCGAAATATTTTATGGCAATCGACCACAAAAATATATGCGAATTGAACTGCATTTTGAAGTCAGTTAAAAATTTATTACATTTGAAATATTCAAATTTATTATGGACTTATCTTGTTTGAAAAATATATACCAAAATATGGAAATAAATACTATAGTAGACAACACATCATTTCTTTACCTGTTAAAAAAAAAAAAAAATATTAAAAACCGTTTTTTTCTATATTTACATAAAAACTATTATACTCGATTGTAAAATAAAATAAATAAATAAAAAATAATAAAAAAACTGATTTATATAAAATAATTACCTCTAAAACCTACACAAAGAATGAACTGTAATCATGTCTATAGCGTTGACCACAAAAAATTGTTCCGCTCTTTAATTTTTGTATTTAATGTATTTAAAATAGGGTTAAATGTAAATAGAGTTTAATGTAAATTATATAATAAAACATTTTGAATGCATAATACAAAAGTAACAATGATAATTACAAGACAGGATAAAATATTCGATATTCCTAATGCACTGTGAAGAAAAATTCTCATTTGTGGTTGTAATGAATTTTATGTAATAATTTTCTATTTTATTTTATATTATAAAATTACAATTAAATAATAGTGTTTAGGTATAATGTTAATACAAACCTAAATACAAATAATATATATATCATATTATAAAAATAATATATATATTCACGAATTAAAAAGAATATTACCTAGTTTCAATGTATCATAATTGATTCTAACTGATCGAAATTTAATTCAAATCAATCTTTATTTTGAAAAAATTAAAACTTTTATCATACAAATGTTGAGATTTAAAACTATTTTTTTTTTCATATTTCACTTTATTTATTTATTTATTTTTTTCATTAAATCATGACTATTATGTGTAATATTTAATTTAAGAAGATTCATTTTTACAAGTCAACAATCAAAGTGTAAAAAATAATAAACTATAACTAAAAAAATATCATAAAAGTAACGAGAATAATCCAAACTAATTAAAAATATTATTATTTTTTTTACAGTTTACCACCAAAATTTCTTAGAGCTGCAAGAGGTGCTAGTAAAGCATTGCATGCAACATCGTATGGAGACACAGTCGTACCGCTACCGTGGCCAAGAAAGGTGGAAGTTCAAGCTAGGCTGTCTAGAGATGTGGTTACAATACCGAGATCACGTTACTACAACACAGGACATAATAGATCACGTCGAAGAAAAACACAAAGAAAGAAAGTGAAAAAACGCGGACCTCCTCCTTATGGTTACGGAATTCCTATCTACGCTCAGAAATTTAAATACTATAGGCCACATAAACGACCATCTCGATATAAGTCCAGGTAATAAAATTGTTAATAAAACAATTTTGACAATTATGTAGTTTTTATATATTTTATGCATACACTTAACATATACATTAAAAAAATATATATAGAACGTCCATTTTGTTTTAATTTAATCGATCAGTTTAAATTAAACCGATTAAATTAAAATATTATTAAAAAAAGGATACCGAAGCCAGGTTTAATCTCATGTCATTATTTATAATGTTTATAAAGTAAATATTAATATTTTTTATTGCTTCGGTATCTTTATTTTTTAACAAGAAATACTCGTAAATTTTAAAGAAAATAATGATAAATAAAATCAGGTGTAGAGAAACAAACATTTTTCACCACTATATTAAAGAGCAAGCTATAAAAAAGTACATTTTTCTATAAATTTGTTAAAGAAAGCAATTTGAATTATATATGTAATTAATATCTCTTTTCAAAAGCTTGATATTGCAAAAAAAACGAAAATTTTTATCACTAAGAAGGGTATTTTGAGTTAATTAAATGCTTTTAATGAACTGATATACAAATTAAATTAAATTCTCATATACAATTTTTACATTAACATTATCTGACAAATTTGATCACAAATGTAGTAAAATAACTGAAAACTTTACGCCACGATGAATATATTCAGTAAAATAAATTGTATTTTTGGTATGTATGTCAACTAGTGCATTTAAAACTCACTTTTTTGCTGTAATTTCGAAAAATTTCAATTTCTTTATTTGCATGACAAACGCAGCTACTACTTTACATAATGTACAGCTACAGATAAACGAATAGATATTTAATTAAAATAATTGTACACATAATAATACCGGGTGGGTCGTATAAAATCGATCTCAACCATCTGTCACAGTATCTTCTGACACAATTGTGTCAGAAGATGGTATGTTTGTCGCGCATGCGTATTAAGTGATGGACATTTGTTCACTCATAAATCCTTCTCTTCCCGTTTAGTGAGTCTATAGTGTTTATGCGTCATGTTCTGTTCAATTGAGCAGCGTGTTTTTATTGTGGAGGTATATATTTGCACAACTTCAATAGATGTGGTTCGTGAAAGGTTATTCAGGGACGTATCCTAGAAGTAATGTTCCTGCAAAATTAACAATTAAAGATTTAGAGAGAAAATGGCAATCAACTGGCTGTTACCAATGCGAAAAGAGTGAAACAATTAATTGGTCGAATCCGGAAGTAATCGCTGATATAGCTTATTGGAAGGAGTCTTCACAAGTCAACACTACTATTAGCCCAACAAACATGAGTTTCACGAACATCGTGTCAGCGTATACTTCACGGTTTATAAATGAAAGCCTATCACGGTTTATGAACGAGAGTGGATGTTGTGCATGAATTAAAACATGATAAAGATAAACGAGTAAATTACTGCCTGTGGCTCTTACAGAATATTAGCGAAGGATTCCTTAATCATTTTCTTTTCCAAGATGAATCTTCGTTCCATTTATCAGGCTACTTTAATTTTCAGAATACGTGGCATTGGGTTATCTGAAACCTATTAGAAACAATTCCATAATTTAAAAATTGTGCAATTTCTGGAAGCCGGGTCAACAGACCAATATTCCTTGAGAAGACTGTAATGCCGACGTCTATTTATGACTGTATGAAGAATTAACGCATAACTTGACTCCAAAAGAACTTTTTTATGGACATTTCCAACAAGACGGAGTGACTTGCCACACTTCTGAACGGTTTCTCACTCGAATCCACCGAGATTTCACTAAGGATAAAAATGGTTTACCAACCCGATCTCCAGACTTATCGCCGTGCGATTTTTACTTCTGAGCCAATATGAAAGGGATAGTCTACAAGCACAACCCACGTCGTTGGTTGGAAAATTTGAAAGGTTGAAAGATTGGGACGTAGAAGAGTTGAAAGACAACATACGACAACAGAATGCCAGAGGAAGAATTGCAGAAAGTAACTTTACTTTGTGTAGCAGCTAGTGAGCAATTTTTACCAGAGACTTTAAAATTACATTGCAACATCGTAAACATTTCTTTTTTCAAAAGCAATGCAATCGAGAATCAATAAATGTAATTTAATATTACTTTTTCTTTTTAAATTAAAAAGAAAAAGCTTTTTATTTTTAAATTATTTTCTGGGCCCCGCTTTATTAGGTCTGCTCTATATATATATCAAATTTTATTTATTTAAGTAAAACATAATCGAATATGATAAGCAATAGACAAGATGTAAGATTGGTTTTATTCGGTTAATACTACAGTCCCAAAAATAAAACAGATGATAATTTTTTGTTAGGGTTATCGTGTCCCAATGTGTTTTTAATATCAAACATTTTTCATTTTTAGTGCTCTTTACAGTGATGTCAACCCTACCCTTTTCATTTAAAAGATTTTAGCTACTTTTTATGGCGTTTGGGGGTTGGTGATCTCATACTGAAAACATAATCGTTTTAGGTAGGAGCATTTGCTAAATTTATTTTTTTATATTTAACGATTTTTTGAGGTCCTCGTTTCGAATCCCGATCAGATATGGCATTCTTTCATACGTTAACAGTTTCCATATTCATATTCCCACGCTAACGCTTTAAGCTAAAAAAAAAAAAAATAAAACAAAGTGAAAAAATAATATTATTGACCGATCATGCGACTAATAAATACATAATATTATGTAATTAAGAAATACAAATTTGTGCAAATGCAATTATTACATAGAAATAAAAGAAATGTTATGAAATATATAAAAATTCAAAATTAGTAATAATCTTACCAATATAGAAATTTCCTATAGATATTGAAATATGTAAGGTAAAATTTCATATTTTCTTGAAAAATGAATATCAACTGAAAACTGTTTGGAATTAATTATGAAAAATAATACAGATTAAAAAGTTACACGAAAAAACCAATGAATTTGCTAAATCTCACCGGTATAAATAAATTATGTACAAATAATTTTTATTAACCATCTAAATTTTGAATTATTTAATAGTTATTTTTTATATTTCATCTCCATATATGTATAATAAATAAATCCCCGTGTATTTACCTCAATATTATTTCATGTTTTAAACAAATTTTTAATTAATGTGAATTTTAATCAATACCTTTATAATTAATTGTATATTTTGAAATTCTACTTTCCCTTGAACTATCCAAACAGATTCTGGAATAGTTCCTTGTTTTATTTGTACACGTACACCTACTGATTAGAAATCATTTATTTTTTTTTAAAATTAATTAAAATAAGGTTTCCAACAAAAAAAATCTAAGAAATTAATAATTTTATTTATTTACTTTGTAAGAAAAATCTATCATTAAGAATTCTATCTATCTATAAGAAAAATCTAAAAAAAATCTATCAATAGATTTTGAAAATTATTATTTTAAGTTGTTTGATGATGTGAAAAATAAAAGATTTAAAGGTACAGCTGTGGTCATACTCGGCGTAAGAAAACCATGTAATCTTTTTTGTATTCGTTTAGACTGATTAAAAAATATAATTCCATTTATTAACAGTATATTTTTAATTTCTTTTTAGGCCACCAAGTTCAAGACATCCTCCTTATATAAGAGTACCGCCGTATAAAAATCACGAATTAGTTGAAGAATCTGAGGATTATGAAGGCGAATACGACGTAAGAAATGAACCGCCACATGATTTTGAAGAAGACGAAGAAAAATATTATAGACCACCATCAAAGTATCATTATGAAAACAACGAACCACCGCCTCTCCCACCAAGAAAAGATAAACATAGATATAAAAAATATAGTTCAAAATACAGAGGAGGACAAAATTTGGAATGGCAAGAATCGAGAAATCATAATCAACAAATATACAATGATAACGGATACAGGACAATTATACCGAGACCACCGCAGTCAAGACCACCTCAACCAAGACCGTACTCCTCCCAACATCCTGCTTACGAGGAATATAACGATAGACCACATTCGGATTCTGAACCGGCATATTCTAATTATCAGAACACAGAATCGTCTCAAGTAACACCACCGTATATAATAACGTCTAATAATTATGGCGGCAGATATAATTACCAATATTCTCATCAGTTTGCACCACCAAATAATAGGCCAAATAATAATAATTATGACCAATATAATAATAATCACAATAAAAATCATAGTACTAGGTATAACAGTAATAACAATAGCAATAATTATAATAATAACAATAGTAATAATTATAATAATAACGATAGCAATAATTATAATAATAACAATAGTAATAATTATAATAATAATGATAACAATAGCACTATTCCAAAACCATTCGATGCAGATATCGGATACGGGCAAGGGTTGGAAGTCGTTGACGATGATAAAAATTCTTGGGAGCAGCAAAGAGGGTAATCATTTATTACTAATGGAATTGTTATGATTGCTGATGAATTTGAAGCTTAATAATTCCTTCCATAATAATGATAATAGATTGTGGGTGTTTTTTATTTTATTCTCCAATAATAATTTTTCTATTAACCTACAAAATTACAATTTTATTAGATTTACTCTTCAAAAACTGAAGGAAAATTAAATATTATTTATTATGCAAAATTTTAAATTTATACGATTGTAAAACCACTAAAAAATTCGAAAATACGATTAACAGGTTAATAACTAATCTTTTATTATTATTCTCACTAGATTTTAGTGCTTTGCAAATAAAAATTGTCCATTTATTTCCAACTTTTCCAAGTGATAATAAGTACTTCGTGAACAAAAATTTTTAAATTTAAAAGAACATATATTCATTAAGATAATCGGAATAAGAAAATTTGTGTAATATAATATAAATATTATTTAAATGGATACAGGACAGTTATACCGAAACCACCGCAGTCAAGACCACCTCAACCAAGACCGTACTCTTCACAAGGTAACGATAGACCACATTCGGATTCTGAACCGGCATATTCCAATCATTCGAACACAGAATACTAATTTAATTCATCCTGATTTAATAATGTTTAAATCAGGATGAATTAGTATTTATAAATGAAAACGTAAGTAAATAATTTGTCTAGTGCAAATATTACATGCAAGAAAATATCATAAGTATAATTCATAAAATCAGCCTACGTTATAACGTGATCGTTGCAATATTTTTTCCTTTCCAGAATTGCTAATTTAGGTATTGCTATTTCTTTAATATATATTTTACGGTAAATTTCAATAATCCAGTGCTTATGTATAACTACCGGTGAATTGGATTAATCGTCTTCACTGTTGGAAAATTGAATAAATATATAGCAATTTATTAAATATACCGGTTATTTTTTCATATTCTCCGTATTAAAATATTAAAATAACTCGACTATAAGCAGTAATTACTAAATTTCTTATTTAAAATAATCAAAATATTAATTTTTCAGGGTTAGCGAGCGTAGGTTATGTTTGGATAGATTTTTACCTATAATGCACATGTAATATAAATAAAATTCTTGTTTTAACCTTTGTTGAAGGGGGGTCTTAGATTTAGAGAAGAATTTATTTAAAAAATCTGTTAAAGATTTTTTCTGAAATTTATTCCCATCTCAAAAAAATTTATATATTCTGTTTTTTTTCTAAACTGTTTTTTTTTTTTAATTTTTGGTTATTAACAGCCGGGAGAATGATGCAAAATTTTGCCAACGTTTGTTTAATTTTTAAAAGTATGCTTTCATGGTGGTGATATATTTTTTTCAATGAAGAGATAACTGGGAACCGTTAGTCAAGAAACAGGCTTTCATTATGTAAGGAAAGAAATTAATTATTAGGATATTAATAGAACACCAATCAGGTTAAAAATAAAAAAGGCTAATTTTCATAATTTTTTTTTGTTGAGAATTTAGTAACGAAATTAAATTTTATAGATTAATAGAACCAACACAGATGAATAAATAAAACCATCTTGAATTTTTGTTCTTATTATAAAGTAAATTATTAAACAGTAAATTTACTCGAAAAGATATACCTACAGAGATGTAAATTAGATAGAATTCTGCCTCATACATGTTATACGTATGGAATTTGAGTTTTCTTAGAATAAACGTAACTCCTTAAATTATTTTTCTACTGTTGAAATTTAAGACGTTAGGACATACACACACATACACACACACACACACATAATTTAGTAATAATACATCTGTCCAGTTTCTAAACTGGAAGAAAATGACTCATACATTCTCTTACTACCCCAAGATTCTTAGATACAGCAGCAAGGGACATTGTCCAGGCTCTGCTTTTTCGAAGGGAGAAATGAAACTCCCGCCATCTTTGCGTTCTTTGCATTCCAAGATTCTTCTTTATAATATATGAAACTCCCGCCATCTTTGCGTTCTTTGCGTTCCAAGATTCTTCTTTATAATATATGGTACACTAAAAGAAATTCATCTATGTTTGTGTAATGAAACAAAGTACGTACTTCTGATACGCAGCATCAAAAGTACTTTTTAATGTTTTCAACATTACAGAAGTAGTTACACTCGCGTATTTTAGTACAATCCACTCATACATCTACAATAACAAAAATAAAAAAGCAAGAAAAAATGTATCCTTACATATTTACGCTTGACTAATACAATAAAAAATACGTAAGTAGAAATCATATAAAATGTATATGCAAATTTATTAAAATAAAAATTATAAATTTGTTAACGCATAAAATTTATTTCATATAGTTTAAAATTAAGTAAGTATTAAATTAAGTATTAACATTCAGTGTGGGCCAAAAGTCCCTTTACATGTTAATAACATAGTACAGTTAAATATGTAGATAAACATTGTTATGAAGACAAAACACAGTATATTTCAACATTTATGTCTGGTTACCATTAAAATTTATTGTGAATAACATTGTTACAAAGGTTCAAGGTTCATTTATTGATTTGGAAACAGTTCATTTAGTCTATTGCGGAAACACAACAAAATGTGTGTCTTGTTGAAGTGTAACGATGTCAGCTATTCCAATTGCCGTTAATTCTGGAACCGACCACGTATTAATCATGTTAAGGTAGCTGTGCTGGTTCATAAAACCGTCAAAGAAATATGGTCTAACCAGATGGTCTGCCGTTATCCCTGCCCAATCATAACATGCGGTAGATTGCACTCGATTTCCTAATAAAAGTGAGGATTGTCTTTTGTCCAAAAAAAGACGTTATGATTTTGTTTTACGATAATTTGTACAGCGAAGTTCCTCAAAATGTCTATCATTGTCTTTTTTGTGTTGTGACGTTCGTGAACCCACACAGAAGCCACCATACGCTCCTCAACAGTAAAAGCACTTGTAAATGTAAAAATCACTTATAATAACATTTTTAAATCCGCCATAGTTTAACTCGAGACTGTCACGTTTTTCCTGACATGCGCAGGGTCTCCTGCGCATGTCACTTCAGTGACATGCGCAGGAGACCCAGCTTATGCCAAGAAATAATAATAGATTCAATCTGCTCGACAATAGTAAAAAATATACCGCTTTTTGTATTGTTCTGTATTTACAATAATGTTTATCTACATGTTTAACTGTACTATGCTATTAACATGTAAAAGGGCTTTTCGCCCAGACTGAAAAAATATTTTTTTTTATCTGAGTTTTTATTATTATAGAAAAGCTGATTTCAATGTTAATGAACATAAATAGAATTTATGTGAACTTAATATTAAATATTTCTACAACAGATGACAATTACATTTACCAGTATGAACATTTGTTTAAATAAAAAGATATTTAAAAAATCTAAATGGATGAATTAAATCAGGACTTTTTAAAAATTTAACACAAAATTAATCATAAATACAAAAATGTGCCAATATATAATATAATTTACCTCGTAATACAAAATATTATTAAGTTTTTCTTTTAATTTCGTACTCTGTGACGTCGTAATATTATGATTTAAAACATCCTGAAATACTTAATTGCTTTTTATTCTTTAAAAGATAACAACTTATCTGGCTCACCGTACAATTTTTAACAGCCGGTCAGTAGAAAAAACAAACTTTCTTAAATATTACAACATTTTGTAAGGTAACTAACATTTCCTTTTTTAATACTCGTATAATTCAAATATTTACTTGATTGACTGACAATTGTATTTATCAGCAGTTTTTTTTTTACTTTTCATGCTCACCAAATTTGATAATGCAATAAATTATGTAGTAATATAAGAATGTATATATTAAATTTATTTTAGCTATAAGTTATTGTATAAAATTATTTATTTTTACAACCAAAGTTAGTTTTAATTACATGAGAACGTAATTACTGTGGAAATAAAAAATGTATGTACTGTGTATATTATAATAAATTATTTATTTATATACTAAAAGTTTACGAATGAAATTTATAGATATAATTTTATGAAAGAAAATATAAATTATTTTGCCATTTCTCCAAATTATTTTACATAATATGTTATCACAGTATCATGTATAGCATTTGTTTTCATTGATTTTATTTATTTATTAAACAGGATAATATTGTAAATATTCTTAATAAAAAAAAATAAAGCAATATTATTACACAAAAATATAATTTCTTCAATTGCTTAAATAAGTTTAAATAATGTATTTTTAGTGTTTGTTAACTATTAAATTTATTATTATTAATAACGTGATTTTTATTTTACAATATAATTGATTAATTTTGTATTTTGTTATGTTTAGTTTTTATATTTTTTGTTAAAAAACAATGTCTATTAAAAAATAATAAAAAATATACAGTTTTGGAGTTTTGTAATAATCTAACCAAATACCCACCTAATCCTATTTATTATACTATATATTAATTTTTATTTTTCAAGATTCTCTTAACTTCTAATATAATTATTCTCAGACGACTGAATTTTACTTTCTTGAAATCATAGTATTAGAGATATGCTGCAAGAAGGAAAGTATGGTAAGTCAAAAAATTAGAAATTTATTTTGCATTTCTCGACTTTCATAATCCAGGGACCACAAAAAAAGAGGGGGGTAATGTTCGTACATAGCCTATGTTGGCGTGTTGAAGCTTAATAACATTTGACGGGAGAAAACGATTTTGACGAAATTTTGTACTCACGCGTGTGCATGGGATAATCTGTTATAAAATTTTGAGGTTAATTATCTCTCGTGGGTGAGGTAAATAGTTTTTTGGGGTCAATTTTATCAACATTTTGATTTGTATTAAACTTAGCACATGAGTGCATTCTCATCTTATCATTTTAAAAAAAAATTTGCCCAAAAATTCCTTATTATTCAAAAATTGAAAAAGCTATCTTTTTATTTGTTGCATATTTTTTTAACCCAGATTTTACATATTCTTATGCATAGTAGTAGTGCGAGTAGTTCAAAAAATTATTTTGAGGCCAATATTGAGGATAGGAAAGCGAATCAAAATTTAAAAACATAGATTTTCGGAATTTTATAAACGTTTTTTAGATAAACTTTTAATAATATTACAACAAAATTTCATCATAATTCATTCCTCGCCACCAAATAATAATAAACATTTAAAACACCTAAAAATATATATATTTAGTGTAAACATACGGTTTCTCAGAACCGTATCTGCAGTAATTTTTGAGAAGTCAGGGGTGAAGACCGATAAATTAAGATTTGAATTTTTCTAATTTTTTTTTTCTATTCAACTTATTCAACTTGTTCTCTACAAGTTTTGTTGAAAAATTTTATGTATTTATTACTCATTTATCAAAGTTATTCTACTTCAGACATAAGGTTATTTTACCCCAATTTATTGGTTTTCATCCCATATTATTCAAAGACTACTACAAATACGGTTCTAGGATCTATTTTATTAATTTTTTCAGGTCGAAGATCATAAAGAATAACTAATTCTGCTCTTTAATTAACGTCCTAAAAATTTCAGTCCGACCTCATGATATCGAAGTGGCTGAAATCCGAGCGAAATCTTTCACTAGCCGTAACTCGCATTTTAGGATATATGTTTATATAAAATTTTCCATTATTTTCACAAGTACAATAGGTTATGAAGTCCTGGAGAACCTCGTGAAAAACTCTGTGTATTATCAATCAAGAACCCTATTTATTCTCATAAGCTCCGCAGCATTTTTCACGATTTCCTATTTAACATTTCGGGGTGCAGATCATATTCGAAGCATTGTAATGATTCAATGATTATTACAGCATGAAATAACTATTGGATTTATTATTTTATAAACCAGGCCGTATATGACTATGACTATGAAAGGTTAAAAATAAGTACAGTACGTAAACAATTTTATTATAATACGCGCCTATGCTACTACAGAAACAGTACACGGGTTATTAATGTTATGTCTTTATTATTAATTATTTATTCTGTAACAAAATATGTAGAATTAAACGACTTTCTGGAAATACGGTACATTCAGTTTTTAGTTTTATTCATTTCAAGTGAACTTCCATCACGTGTTTCATTTACGTTTCAATAAACAGTTGAATTCAAACTTTTAAACGTGTCACATCTATCACAATTCTCTTGTTTTTTTAAAAGAACCTTTTGATTAAAAGTTATGATTTCAAAACAAAAAAAAATTCATTCAATTACCGATTGCGAAAATTGAAAATTTGTGTCAAAAGCTGAAATTATTGGTTAACCAAGCAGCCTGTAAAAAATATGACATCTATGAGTCGTGTATACGAGATTGGCGAAAGAAAAAAGATTTATTGCTTGGCGCTTCTTAAAAAAGACAATCGTTATGAGCACCGATATCAGGAAAATTCCCTGGATTAGTAACAACTATGTTGTTTATTAAAGAAAAAAATGTAAGTATTTTGGAGAGTTTCTATAGAGTTGTGCATTATAAAGGCTAAACTAACAGCTTTACCAGATAATATTGAGAATTTTACAGTTAGCAGAGGTTGGTTTCAAAAAACTATGTGTAGATCTGGTATTACTATAAGAACACGGACCATTGTTTGTCAAAGGTTGACAGATGTATACGAAGAAAAATTTATAGAATTTCAACGATATGCTGTTGAATTGAGCGAAAAATTCAATTTCGAACTATCACAAATAGATAACGCTGATCGAACTGTATACTTTAAAATGCCACAGGATTCAACTATATGTTTTATTGTTGAAAGAAGTGTTCCTATACGAAATAGTAGTTGTGAAAACAGAGGTGCTTGCCATTTTAGCAACTTATTAATATAAAGAAATCTGTGATAATCTTCCATTTATGGAAGGATATATTCTAATACATATACACACACATATACATATGTGTATGTGTGTAGGTATGTTAATAATACTAATTAATTACATCGTAATACATTCTGTTTTGTAATATAATTTTATAATATTTGTTTTTTACTTCCTTGTAAGAAAGGAAGTATTATGACCACAACAAAATTATGGAACAAAATTTCCACCTTTTGCTATTTTCAAGCGAAAAATTTTCCCAAAGGGGATAATTGTTCGATGTAATGAAAATGGATGGACTGACACTCATTTAATGTATGAATGGTTGAGATTGGTGTGGTTTCGTAAACCCAAAAACTTGTGAAATGTAGAATCTATGCTCCTCCTTGATAGCTTTCGGGAACATTAACTGAAAATGTGAAAAATTCGTTATCGAAAAAAATTCTGAATTAGTAATTATTTGGAGGATTAACTTCTCTCCTTCAATCTTAGATATATCTATTAATGATCCTTTTCAAGAAAGATTGAAAGAATTTTATTCTTCTTTGACGGCAAACAATAATCATTCATTCACACTCACTGGACGAATTAAATGAACCATCTCTTTCCTTGGTCTTGAATGGAGATACTGACTGCATGGGAAATTATATCTTCAGAGCTAGATGGAATGGAATGCAAAGTTGGCGGGAGTTTGCAAATTCTCTCTTCGGATTGCAGAGCCTGGACAGTGTCCCTTGCTGCTGGGTGATTCTATCGGGCGTGTTTTTAAAGGTTTACTTTATTGTACGGGTTTCATTTTTCAATTTTTGTCTTTATTTTATATTTTGATTTTAAGGACGGATTTAATTGAATTCCAAACCGTTGTTAAACCAGCGTTATCGCTGGTTTAAGAACCAGCGGAAGGGTATTTCATGGGCCGACCGCGGAAGGCTAGGCTTTTGAAAACCTGTCCTCTCGACGTAATTCCCCTTCAGACCGTCCACTGAAGTCCTTTCGGTGCTAACGCTTCATAGGCTAGCAGGAATACGCCACAACGGGGCACTAACTATATGGAGGGAGCAATGCGCCCTCTTCTCCGGAGGAATCGCAATTGCTGATTTAAACTAATTTAATTGTAAGTTTTAAGGGAAAGTTTGAGTAGAAGCTCTTCACCACTTCTTTGTTGGCTGACCTTCAGGACGCATCTCTGCTGGGCTCTTTCTCGGACTCCCGTCCGGGACGTTGGGTCGCGTAGACGGTCTTCTATCTTCTTCTTCTCCTTCCGATGACCTCTTCGTTCTTCTTTGGCCTACACTTTCCGAGAATTGGTAGTAACCGAAGTTACATGCCATTAACCTTGAAATTCCCGTGGCCCCGAAGGACTGAGCGGGGAAAAGTGCAGGTTTCTTCTTTCTTCGTTCTTCTGTTCAGTCAGTGGCCGCTGGGCAGGTGGCTGCTGGGCTAGTTCCCTCTTCTTCTTTCTTGAAAGGAAAGGGAATAGGGAACTTACAATTTTGGTGATAGCTATTCGCGATCGCGGTTATGGGCGGCGATTGCCTTTGTAGAAGAAGCAAGAAGCAGGTTCATTACTACACATCATAATATTAATCTTCAGACACACGTGTGTCCGGGAAGGGTTTGGGGGGAACGCGTGGCCGCAGTGAAGAAACCATTTGTTTATTGTGGTGACTTTTGTGAGTATCTGCAACAAAAGAAACGAACACACACACGAAAAAAAAAAGAAAAAAAGAAATTTATTTTTTCTTTTTATTTTGGGATGGCGGATAGAGCTAGATTAAAAGATCTAAAAAATTTTCAGTTTAAAATAATATGGATTGGACGGAAGATGTGATATCCTCTGGGAAAATGAAAAGGACGAGGAATCTGATTGTGAATCTGAAAATGGATACGAAAGTAAAGAAGAAGGTGACTGATTGGAAAGCTTAGCAATAATAAATAATTAGTAATCCATTTATAATAACACTAGCTTTCCGTCACAGCTTTCCCCGCGCTATATGGTTACTTGAATTTCCCGTAGGGATCAATCTTTTTATTTTATGTTTTTTAGTCAAATAACCGGAGGCAGGTGCAGCTAATCACACATACAGTAACGGTGGCAGTGGCTGTATAGGTTGAGCCACAGCGCTGTATACCTTCGCACCCGTTAAAAAAATCGAAATTAAAATAAAACCCAAAATGGATTTAAAATACTTATCTGAAGAGTATTTCCAAGCTCAAATCTACAGAATATCTCGTTTACTATACTCGAGATTGGGAAAATTTTAAATCATTCTTCAAATTTTTTTTTACCTTTCGTCATCCCTTTCAAGGTCAAATTTCAAAAATCTAGAAATTGGTTTGCTGACATGAAGATTACACTCACCAAAAATCAAATGATTTATTCATTTCTCTCCATGAAATTAAAAAAAAATAGAGTTTCAAAAAAAATTCAAAAATCAGTTTTAACTCTTGAAACTCGGAGTTTCGTAAATCTAGAAATTTGTTTACAGATATTCATAATCATTCAGTTAAAACCATAAATCATAAATCATAATCATTCAGTTAGTCTTTTGTTTGAAAAAACCCTCTTCCTCTTTACATAATAGTATAGATTAATAAAGAAATCTGTGATAATCTTCCATTTATTGAAGGATATATTCTAATAGATATACACACACATATACATATGTATATGTATTTATGTATGTATATATATATATATATATATATATATATATATATATATATGTGTGTGTGTGTGTGTGTGTGTGTAGGTATGTTAATATACTAATTAATTATATCGTAATACATCCTGTTTTGTAATATAATTTTATAATATTTGTTTTTTACTTCCTTGTAAGATATAAAGGAAGATTATGACGACAAAAAATTTCAGTTTTTAGATTTCAACAGAAATATCCATTTTGACCATCCCTGAATCCATGTTGACTAGTTTCAGTGTAGCGTCTGCACGTACGTATCTCGCGTAACTCAAAAACGGTTAACTGTAAGATGTTGAAATTTTGGATTTAGGACTGTTGTAAGATCTAGTTGTACACCTCCGTTTTTGATTGCAATCGACTGAACCAAAAATGTCCAAAAAAGCCCAAAATCCAAAAACATTTGGTTTTTGGACTTTTTCTTACTGTAGTAATAAGCCCTCATTGAGAACCTTTCAACGATATATCATAAGTGGTACTTATTTTCATTGGTTTCAGAGTTATAGCCAAATAAAAGTTTAATTAATAAAATATTTGGATCTTACACGCGGAAGGCACATCGGTTTGAATCAGACTTTATCTCTTTTTTTTTTTATTTAAATATTTTGATTTATTAATAATTATTAAACTCTGATTGTAAAGAAATGTTTACGATAAATAATAATTCAATAATAACAATAAAAATAAAAAATAAAAATAAAAAGTTATTACTCAAGTAAAAATTTTGTGTACTTTTTATTTTAAAAATATGTGAATATGTAATTTAATAGGAGTACAAAGAAGTCATATGGTGTCCACATCAGGTTTTTTTAAATTTTATTATGATTCATTTTAATCTGTAAAAATTTATTTATTACCATTTTATCTGTATTATGAATGCAGGTTTGGAGTATTCTGTTTGCTTCCACATAATAAGTGTATAAATAAGCAATTCAATAAAAATTAACTAATATGTAAGTATCAGGAAGTTGGAACACTCTTTCTTTAGGAATCAAATCTTAGGAATAAAGCTTGCTGCTCATCCTTTACATTTCACTAAATTAAGTTTAGGCTTTCTTATATTATCGAGGAAAAGCAGTTAATTTTCTATAATTTTATGTGACACGCAAATATATTACTAAAAAATCGTATTTTATGTCCTGTATTAGACAATATTATAATTTTATTACTATACCTGTAGAATGATTTTATGTATTAAATGGAAGACAAGGTTATAAAATAGCAATAAAATTTTATGTAAGAGCACTTTTTCTTGATGTGCTTCTACTTTTTAACCTTTGAGTTATTAGTGTATTTCATTATTATTACGAACTATTTTTATGACAATTTACTCTAGGCAATTATTCTGTTAACAACTTTCTCTGAGTTCAAGGGCATACAATTATTATTTCTTTCTCTACATCCTTTTAACTATCATAATATCCTTCCGTTATAAGCAAACTTATTAATAATTATCTTTTATAATCACTATTTTTACTTCATATTACATTATTTTATGATATTAGGTCTAATCATGGCTTTTTGTCAAAATTATTTGTTGTGTTCAACTATACTTATCGTTAACCCATTACAGTAATATATTAAATAAATTCAGTTGTAGAGTTCAGCAGATGTAGAATAATTAAAAATAGAAAAACTCGGTTTCATACATAAAACATTTCAAATCATCGTAACTTAATTAATGAAAAATACAGAAATTTTTTTTTACTTCTGTGATAAGATATTATCAATATTTCCACAATGATAATACCTGACAAAAGGAAGAAAATAAAAACTGAATTCAATAGGCAGTCAGAAGTTAGGTAAATGTATAAAGATAACATTTTTAAAGATGAGAAGTGATTCTATGAAATAAAAAAAATTTAAAAATGTCATTTTAAACGGTTTAGCAGATACGGTAACAAATTATTTGTTACCAGCTAAAATCACACTCTACCAAAATTCATTAATTCTATCTCTTTTATAGATACACCCCCCTCATCACCTTTCATCAAATTTAGAAAAAAGTGGACTCAATACCTCTCTTGACTGAAACCCTCAAAAAATTAGATAAAATGCATACTCACTGGATAAACCATTATATATACTCGTACATATATATATTATAGATATAATTATCTAACTTGGGTACAATTTAAAAGTAAAAAAAAATTAAAAAAATTATAAATAAGCTGACAACTGTTGGTTGTACCTGATGCACGGCTTACACACTCAACTTAATTTAAAATATTTATAATTTTATTTAAATATAATGTTTTTCCGTTTATTTAATTCAATGAATTTAACTAAAGCGCGCGCGCATACCGTATTTAATTCGCGCGGATGTGGCGGTACTAGCGGTGACGATCAGCACTAACTAAACTAATGTAGTTTCACAACTTGCATTGAACAAATTTCGTTTGTACGGTCGGCAGATTTCTGTAGCCACGAGGCTTAACGCGCCAGGTAACGAGCCAACCGGTTGATCGAGTTGAAGACCCAGCCAAACCGAGTTGCTTTACCGTTAGTTTAAATATTATTTATTTATTTAATTCTACCGCTTACCTGTGTCGTCATAACAGACTATTACAACAGCATTTATTTATTTTATGGAATAGGGGTGCGATTTTGCAAAATTATTTTTTAATTGTTAAAACAAATGTGCCTAAGAAAAATATGACCTTAGTTAGGCGAAGTCTCAAGATATTGAGGGTAACCTTGTTTCACAGCCTCACCCCCTTGATCTTTAAGGTTGAAAATCTATTAGCATTAATGCCCCATATATAGAGGTTACCTGACCAAGTTTGCTCAAAATCGGTCCTGTAGTTCTGGAGTTATAAGATGATTTAGAAGCCAACATCGAAATCACAAATGGACATACAAACATTAACATCCGAAAATTTGCATCCGGTTTTTTTGGGTTCCTCTATATATATATAAATTAAATGAACACAATTGTAAGTTTGATAAAACATTAAGAAACTGAAAAACTTTACGGGACTACACAAAATTTAACCTTTCACTTTATAAAAGTCAAAATGTAAAAAAATCCAATTAGCAAAACTACAGCACTACACATCGGAATTAATACAAACTACTCTCTAAATACAGTAGTCAATTCAAAATACCCCTAACTTTCTTTCTACTGGTCATATCGACGATTTCAATAGCTTTAAACCTTTTCCGGGCAACGTGGACCGTTTTCCAAAAACCCGCGTGTAAATCGGTCCAGTAGTTTTTTAGTCTATGGCGGACACACACACAAACATTGCCTTTTATATATATAGAAGAAGAAAGTCCTTTTTCTTTTTCCTGTTTAACCTCCAGTAATTACCTTTCAAATGATACTTCAGAGGATGAATGAGGGTGATATGTATGAGTGTAAATGAAGTATGAAGTGAAGAGATATGTGGTTAATTGAAACTCAACCAACAAAGAACACCAGTATCCATGATCTAGTATTCAAATCCGTGTAAAAATAACTGACTTTACTAGGACTTGAACGCTGGAACTCTCGACTTCCAAATCAGCTGATTTGGGAAGACGCGTTCACCACTAGATCAACCCGGTGGGTTAGAAGAAGAAAGAATATTTGTTTGTTTGTTTGTTTCGTAAATATCTCGACACCGGCGCCACCAAGCGGGTATAGCTTTTGCAAATTTTTTTTTTTTTCAAGTAACTGAAAGATTTCTGAATATGACACAAATCGATCCGTAAATGCAATTTCTCTAAATATCTTAACCCAGCGCCACCTGGCGGTTCCATTTTCCCCAAAAATGTTTCTTTTCACGCAACTAATTTATATTCTGAATATGAGCCAAATCGGACCAAAAATATAATATTTTTAAATACCTCGACCCCCAGTGCCACCTAGCGGGTCCAAACTAATTCAGAAACCTTCGCGGGCGAGCGCACAATTATTCACCAAAGTTTCGTCGCAATCGAATGAATGGAATAGGAACGCATACGAAACAAATAAACAAACATTAATTTATATATATATGTAGCAGATAAGTTTTCAATGCCAGTCACACCAACAGAAAGTAAGGAGTGGAGTGGTTTCCCATTTGTCTTCTACTGAGTCAAACATACGATTGGATTAACAACATGGAAAACCTACCAAAATACCGGTGATTTTCAGTCCTAAAAAGGACACTTTCACGCTATTCATCAGGAATAGGTGAAAAATTAGACATGGTAAAGAATTAGACAATTGTGAAAAATTAGACATGGACTTAAAAATACATTCGAGAACACAACACTAACTGGTTCTTTCAGAAAGACTTTAAGAGATTACTTCAATTGAGTAATAGATGTGATAAAATAAAAAACAAATTCTTGTATAGTTCTTCGCAAGACCGAATTTTCGTTAATTTGATTTTAATATTTTTTTAAATTTATTGTAATATTGCAAGCAATAGATACCGCAGATAAAGAAATTTCAACGTTCCAACTTGCAGCGTCATAACGAAACACGCTTCTAGCTTGCCCAGCTTAAATTTTTTCGATATTAAATTGAGCGTAACTCAAGAACGTCTCAACCAATCTTTATAAAATTTCATATGAAAAACTATACATGCATTATTAGAGCATATATATAATTTCAAGGAAATTAATCAAATTGTTTTGGGGATTTTCAAGCCACAAAGTTTTATGTACAGGTATATATATATAGGCCTGTCCATAAAATTTATGTATATATATATATTAAAACAGGAAACTACATTTTAAGTAAATGCTATTTTCGTACTTCTCATACCTCAAAACTTAATAAAGAGGATTCATTTTCACCATGTTTGAATTCTGCGACCATGCGACCGAAAGTAATACCGTACTTTTTTTATTTATTTACCGGTTTTTAAAACCCTTTTACTGTCTTCTTTATAATTGAACGTTATAACTGAACCTTTATAATTTATTTATGGTTTACAATTAACTTTTAAATATGTTTCATTCCTGAGACTGGAATTTTATAGAAGCAATATACCTCCCCTAAATTTATTCTAAAATTACTTATATTGTACACAATAAAAAAATATTTGAAAATATTTTTTTTAGATAAATTCGAAATATATCTGATGTAACATTTTTACAAATAATGATAAAAGGTTAATGCTTTTAGACGGTAACATATTTAAAGATATATATATATATATATTTATATATATATTCTTAAAAAAAAAAAAAAACAATTGTCTACCGTACATAATTCACCGGATCTAAATTTTATCGCAATTTTATGTTTTTAGAAACATTAATATAATAAAAAAAGTAATAAAAAAATGTACAATCATCTAACCGAAAGATCATAATTTGATGACGTAATATGTCTGAAGTGTTACGTATCTTTAAATTCAACTAACCGTCAATAGTTATCATTTTCTTTACCGCAAACTAATCATTTTATTAGGTAACAATATAGGACTAGTTAAGAAGGAAAAGAAATATAAACCACGGAAGGAAATAGTCCTTTTCAACATTAAAGAGAGTTTATCTTATAAATCAAACTAATTTAATTTCATTAAATACATCGTAATAAAGCCCGCCATAAGTATTATTTTACTAAATTAATGAAAAAGATTTTTTGATCGGAAATTAGGAGAAACACATAATTATTTACAGTATATTATTAGTTTTAATTTCCGTCTTAAGAAACTTTTGACTTGTAATAATTTCTTTCAACGGCAACCGTTCAATTTACAATTCTTTCTTTAAAAATATCCGTTAAAATCAAAACCATTTTTACTTCCTTGTGTGATCGCGTAAAATTTTCGGTTTTTCGATTTCAACGGAAATACCAATTTTGACCATCCCTGAATCCGTTTTGACTAGTTTTGGCGTGACGTCTGTACGTGCGTATGTATGACGCATAACTCAAAAACGATTAGTCGCAGGATGTTGAAATTTTGGATTTAGGGCTGCTGTAACATCTAGTTTTGTACCTCCCCTTTTGATTGAAATCGACTGAATCAAAAATGTCCAAAATCCAAAAAATTTGGATTTTGAACTTTTTTCTAACTGCAGTAATAGACCTTCATTGAGAGCTTTTCAATATATACTTATTTTCATTGGTTCCAGAGTTATAGCCAAATAACGTTTTAATTAATGAAATATTTGGACCTTACAAGGGGAAGGCACATCGGTTCGAATCACACTTCATTACCTTTTTTTTAATTTAAATTTATTGATTTATTAATAATTATTAACCTCTGATTGTAAAAAATACTAATAATTCAATGATAACAATAAAAAAAAGATATGAAAAAATATCAGAAGTTATTAATGAAATAAAATTATAAATAGTTTTCATTTAAAAAAAAATATATGTATATTTAATAGGCGTACATCGATGAGTCATGTGGTGTCCACATCAGATTTTTTGTATTATGCGAAAAGTCCAACTTAGGACCACGCAAATACCACTTTCTAGGTTCTTTTCTCTTCTTCCATGCGTTTCTCATTTCTTCTGCTTGGCTTCGTTTTTGCTCAACTGTCCATTATCTTTCTGTCCTTGTTTTTCTATCATAAGGACCTTTATATTATTAGTTATATTTCGGAAGTTATTTCTATCGAAGAAATTCCTCTTCTTTCAAGCCTATGCTTTGGAGGTCCTCTTTCATTTGTTTCCGGTAATTTGATTTGTTTGTCAATGATTTGTTTATTTAATCTGTTTGGCTCCATTCTGATCATATATACCATAAGAAATGTAACCTTTTTTTTTTGTTTATCGCTCTTGTTAAGTCTTCTTGATTTTGGTAGATCTCATTGTTAAATTTCAATTTGTAACCTTCCTCTGTAACCTTTAGATCATAGATTTTTCTTAGTAAGCTTTTATCGATCTAGATCAATTTTTCGAGATCGGTTATGTGTAATGTTTCATTGCTGTATAAAATTACTGTCTTAACTTCGCGATCTTTGAGAGATTCTTCTTACTGATGCCTTTGATGATAAATCAAAGCCACTCCAGGTTTAATACTCTATTTTTACTCAACTCTTTATTTAATCTTGTTCTGCTTATAATCCGTTCTAGACACTTAAAATAGTTGGTGTCATTTATATATGCATATTTAGTCCCTATTGTCTTTTGTGTAAATGATTTGATATTTGTCATGATTTCCGTCTTGGTAAAGGATACCTGTAGTCCTGCTTTTTGGGCTATTCCTGTTCTATTTGTGCTACTTTGTCTTCCTTCGATCCAACAAAAAGAGCCAAGTCGTCAGCATTTTGACGTTTAGTTTTTGGATATAATCTTTGTTCCCGTATCATTCATCTGCCAAACGTTTTTCACTATTTTTCCCAAAACCAAGCTGAATAGGACAGGTAATAGTCCATCACCTTGTATCAACCCTATTCTGACAATTAAACGTTCACTTATTCCTAATGATTTTTTTAACCTTTACTAAAAGTTTATTTGGCGACACTATTACCTTTTAATTTAACAGAAATTGTAGCTAAATAAAAACCCAAGAAACTGGAAATATAATTATTTAACATTACAGGAACAATTTTCTTTAATTTGATATTTTTAATAAACCTATAATTTTCAAGAAATAATTAATTTTTTTTAATCTTCGGTTTTGAATATCTTTTAAAAAATCGTTTTCTATCATTTTACAAGAATAATTGTTGCGCAGTAAAATTAAGTAAATGGTAAGAATAATTTACTTAGTATTTTGAACTGAATAGGTTACATGCTAAATCGAATTTTATTTCATTATTTAGATGGGAAATTAATAAAGTATTTATATAATTATAATCTGGCTGATAATATACAAAAAATGAGAAAAAAATTGAGTGTACGGTATCTGGTAGATGATAAATACTGTAACTGATATGCGAAATATTTTACAGCAAGATCTTTCACATTCAAAAAATTTATTTTCGATATATTTTATAGCAAGATCTTCAACATTCAAAAAATTTATTTTTAAACCTTATTTAATTTTGTTACCTGTTGGCAGAGAACTCTCCCATGTTTGTGATAATGAATACAATGATGCTGGACATTACCAATTCTTTTTAAAATTTATACTCTGACGATTTGGTCCGAGATTGGAAAAAGAAACGTCAACATTTCTTTAATCAATCGTTGATCTTTTTACATTCATGACCCGTAGTCCCAATCAGCAGCCTCTGTTCCGGTACAGTCCTGTATAAAAACAGTTTAATGTTTATAAAATAATCTTGTTATATTTTTATTGTAAAATAAAATGTAAATGTGCACTTCTTTTTATTTAACTTTTAGTTTTTATTTTATTAATTAACTTTTCAATTGTCTTTCATTTTATAATTATTTTTTCATTTTTATTTGTTAAATTAAAAATACTATGAGCTAATTCTAAAGTCTGTTCAAAGTAAAAAATAAATATCTCATTCAAAAACAAATAATTCTATTTGTTTTCCAGTTAAGCTGGAAAATATATATTTCTTAAATTTCAGGGTGGTTAATTGAGGCGTAAATGCATTATTTGCGCATATTTTTAAAATTCATAACTTTGTTCAGACTAAAACATCCAATTTGAAATTTTTATCCCTTCTCCATTAGAGATATCAACTTCTAAAAAATATAAATTTTTTTTTTTTTTAAATTCATAAAATGAAAGAAACACTTATAAATCTTCTTACTCTAGTTACAGTGAGTATGGAGGCACATTTAATAATTATAAAAATCAACTTTGATATTTTACCCCTCTATTCTTAAATCGTAAAGTGGCTTCAATTTTCAAATATCTAGAGAAAACAATAAAATACAACAGTATGGGAAGAGCGGGAATAGAAGAGAGAAGAGATCGTTATCTACCATTAGATATTCGGGCAAGAGCTACCTGGAGATCATCCTCCGTGAAGAGTCAACATTTCCTCTCTATCCTCAACATTACAAGTGAACTCCTCTCCTTCAAAGAGTGTCCACTATCTGCTCAGCAGCACCTGACAGAGGGTGAGCAATGCTCTTTGATATCCTTTTAATAATCAGTTGGTACGGTTTACCTCTTGTTAACTTCATGAAATCACGCCGCACCGTTTTTTGCTACTCTTGATTAGCAAGTTCAGTTTTCCTAGCTGTCTTGTATAGGATAGCTATGTCTGTATGACTTCTTTGCATAAATCACCTAATCCTGTCTCTGGCAGGAATGCCAGAGATATCTCTGAAGGCGTTATTCCAATAAACTGAAACATGTGACCTGCCATTGTATCACCTTGGCACACGTATTGGTGAGACATCTCTCAAGCCGCTTTTTTCTCTCTGTAGCTGAATTAGCCGTAGAGACTATGACAAAATTCAAAGAGTCAAGGAAGACCCTCTCTTCTAAACGCTTCGTACTCCAGCCTATCAAACTTGCACCAGGATCTCTCTCATGCAGCTGCCTGTCCAGCCTCAAAATAGGTGATCGCTAGCAGTGTGCCCTCCCAATCTCGCCAGGCTTCAATTCTAGCAACTACGATACCGCTAGCAAAAGTCAGATCGACAATCGAGCCTATCTCTTCTCTCCGAAAGGTAACGGCCTGTCCCTCACTGATCAGTCCCAAATTAAGTGTCTAAAATATTTAGGAGCATTCTTCACCTAGGATCAGTTCTGTAGCAGCCCTATTCGGCGGTCCAAGCTTTAAAGTCGTCGACAATTATAGCAGGGTGGTGCTTTCTGATATCTCTAGACAGCTGCAACAAGATTGAGTCAACACGGTCAATTTCTGCGTGGTCAACTTTGCGTTTATTACTCAGCTGTAATAAAATATCCCGTAAATGCTCGCCCGAACGTAGCCTCTCCGCACAATTGAGTGCCGGCGCGGGCCAATAACGCCGTACTACCGTCAGTGACAATCGCCCTTCCATGCTGAAGTCTAGGATCATACGGTTCCGAAACGAGAACCACTCGCTTATCCAACTCCCGCACATATTGGTGCCTCAAGTCCAGGGCCAGTCAACAGTGTTTGAGGTTAATCTTGGAGTATCTTCATGAACTGCTAGGTGTTTTGACGTTCCTTCCGCTCGTTAACTCTGCTCTGCTTACCCACCACTTCCACAGATTTTGGATAATCTAAACTCCCGGTGCGATGGTCGGTTAAACATTTGCTGACATTGTGACACTGCTGCTTTGTGCTGCTGCAGTTGAAGCATGAGTCAGCGCGGTCGGTATCCCTACAAGACCGCGCTGTGTGACCAGATTCAAAAAATCGGTAGTATTTGGGCACAAGGTCGGTGAAATCAACCCTGCAATAATTAATCCAGTCTTGACCCTTCCTCTCTGATCAGACAGAAGCCAGTGCGAGACAAAAAAACAATCATAATTTTTTTTTCATTTCATGAGACCTTCTTCCACTAAAAATATGTGCAACGTATACTAATTTTCATAACATAATAATATTGACATTTTAGGAAAATTGTAATTATGAGATTAGGCTTAAATGTTTGGTAAAAAAATAATTGGTCATGATTTCCACCTGTCATGCAAAATTAGTATCTTTCATTTTGATTTAGGTTGGTTTGGGTACATGAAGTAAATTATTAATTGTAAAAACTTGTGAAGTTTTGATTGCATAACCCATGTGTTATATATGCATTTTAAATTTATGTTACCTTACACGTACTTTATGTCAAGGATGTCTAATGATCGATTCAGTACAACAATTACTATCGATAATAATTGTATTGAATTCGTATTAAACTGTATGATATATTTCCCGGCATGAGGCTATCTAAGTAGTGTCATATAAATAGGTATGTAACTTCCTCTATATTAGCTTTAGTCCAACGTAAATAATTTTTTTTCTATGTATAATTTTTTTTTTGTACTTTTTTAACTTATTTTCTGTATTGTTAGAACTCTTCTGTTATAAGTCACGTATTCTTTACTTAATATATATATATACAAAAGCAATATATCAATCAGATTGTTAATGTGAAATACAGACAAATACGCTCAGAGCAATAGCAGACTACGCTATTATGAAACATAAAATATTATTTATTATTTTTATTTTATAATTTTGCTTTCCATTTGGCATCCAGTAACAACATTCTTTTGCATATTTTTATGTAATGGGCTTATTACCGGAAATAAGTACGATTTTTTCCTCTTCAATCAGATCATTATAAAATAAAAAACTATCTACTTAATAACATTCTCCAATTCATATTCACCATGTAAAAATGTGTGGTAGTATGTATTACATTCAGTAACAGCAATCTCAATTTCATAACTTTAATTGTATCATTTTCATTAAAAAAAAAAATCATTTAAATAACTTCCATAAGGCAATATAATGATCTTCCATAAGAAAATATAATGATTTTAAAAAGGTTATTAAATATCAAATTTTGTTTCACAAAAACACTTAACATATGAAATGATTTGGAAATTTAAAACGTAATATTCATACACATCTTCCAATGGTGGATCGAAATTCTGAATTTATCTATGATTAGTTTTTAAATATTTTAATTTGTTATAATCTAAAAAAATCTATAGAAATTTGTTTTTAAAAATATGTGTTTACTATTGATTCTGGAAAAAGGTTTTACAAGCGTGATAAGTGTTGATTAGTTTATATGAAAGGATTCTGGAAATTGTTTGTTACTTCAGAATCAACCAGTTACTGAATATATTGTTATCCTTATTTTTTATCCCTAATCACAAAATAAATTAGGGAAACATTTAATTTGTTTTTATTAAAGATATTTTTACCATTATTTTAATTTTATGAAATTTTTAAAAATATTGAGAAGAAAAGTACATAATATTATTATCTATTATAACGATGTTATACGTCGTAGGCGAGTTGAAAAATCAAGCTATTGTATAAAAAGCGCCGTCATTTTGCAATGCGCCGAAAATTGGAAAATTATCTAGCAATTTCTGATCAGCCCGATATTTTACATTCTTACTGCATTGAGCCCATACAACATTAGGCTAATTAGAAAATGTGCAAAAAAATAAAGAAAAGAAAAGAAAGAATGAGAAATAACGGTAAACAGATGACCAATATTAACATTATTGCTTATAATTATAAATACAATGTTCTTTCTTTTTTCTCTTTAGCCTCCGGTAACTACCGTTCAAATAATACTTCAGAGAATGAATGAGGATGATATGTATGAGTGTAAATGAAATGTAGTCTTGTACACTCTCAGTTCGACCATTCCGGAGATGTGTGGTTAGTTGAGACCCAACCACCTGGCAATTCTTGTGCAGGCCAGAACGATTGGTGAAGTTAAAAATATGGCAAATTCTGCATTGGATATAGTTGGCAGATGGCTTAACGATAGAGGATTGCAGCTTTCGGCTGAAAAGTGTAAATATATTAAGTTCACTGGCAAACGAGTATTGGAGCCAGTAGATATACGGATTGGAGGCAACAATATAGTGGAAGTAACAGCACTAAAATATCTAGGAGTCATTCTGCAGAGAAACTGTAGATTCACTGAGCAGGTTCTAAGTGTTTGTCAGAGTGCTGAGAAAGTAACTAAAAGCTTAAATATTATTTTGTCGACGCAGAGGGCTCCTCGGGCATCCAATAGAAGAGTGCTAGCGACAACTGTAGTATCAACATTGATGTATGCTGTGCCAGCATGGAGTTGTGCTCTGACCATCACTAGAAATAGGGACAGTTTGAAGAGGGCACACAGGGGGATACTACTAGGCGTGGTATCTGCCTACAGAACTGTATCTTACGAGGCCCTCTGTGTGCTTTCGGGAACGCTTCCTATCGATCTCATAGCCAGATACAAAACTGACAGGTTTTTAGGGAGAACAGAAAATGAAGTCAGGGAAGACATCTATAGAATCTGGCAGGAAAGGTGGAGGCTGGAGTGGCTGGATGGACAAGAAACTCTAATTCCCGATATATTAGGATGGATTAACAGGCGGCATGGAGAAACGGACTATTGGATCACCCAGTTCATGACGGAACATGGGTGCTTCAATGGTTATCTCCATAAGGTGGGAAAAAGGAATGAGCCCACGTGCATATACTGCGAGGAGAATGACGATTCTGAACATACCTTTTTAATATGTAATAAATGGCTAAGGCAAAGACATGACGTGGGTATTCATGGAAAAACACCGAAAGAGACTATGGACTTCATACTTAGCAGTGAGGAAAACTGGAGGAAGGTTGCTGAATACATAAAGACAGTGTTAACACAAAAGAATGTAGATGAAAAAAGGTTGGGTTATTAGTATGTTAGGTTGGGTGGACAGCCTCAGCGGTGAGAGCCAGCATGCTTAGGTGTGCTAATTTCGATGATCCGCTGAGGACTCCATGGAGTATGTTGTTAGGATAAGAGAGTATTACAAAAAATCCTGGGGCCACATCACGACTTGTAGGTATGATGTGGTTCCGTAAAGGACAAAATAGTGAATAAAAAATCTCAAAAGAGTCACCGGTAGGCCTGATCTGCCATGCCGGTAGGTGGGGAGAGCCTATTAGAGTAATGGACACTCTCCTGGGTGGCGTAATACCACCAAGTCGGTCCGGCCCAGGGGAGTAGAGATAAAAAAAAAAAAAAAAACCACCAAAGAACAGCGGTATGCACGATATCGTATTCAAATCCATGTAAAAATAACTGGCTTTACTAGGACTTGAATGCTGGAACTCTCGACTTCCAAATCAGCTGAGTTGAAAAGACGCATTCATCACTAGACCAACCCGGTGGGTTATATAAATATATAAATAAAATCTAATCTAACTTAACCTACGCTCGTTAACCTTGACTAGCGAGCGAAGCGTGCTTAAGTTAAGTTTGGCTAGATTATATTTATAATTTCTCTGCAAATACATCCAACTACCCACTGATTCTAAAGAAAAAATATGCAAACAATTGCATATTTCCTAATTAACCTAATGTTGTATGGGCTTATTATAATACGCCTGCAAAATATCATGCTGATTAGAAATTGCTAGATTATTTTCTAATTTTCCGGGTGCATTACGAAGGCTCTTTATAGTAAGCCCCCTCTCACTAACTCTCTCTCTCTCTTTTTTTTTCTGTTTAGCCTCCGGAACCACCGTAAGGTATTACTTTACAGGATGAATGATGATGATATGTATGAATGTGAATGAAGTGTAGTCTTGTACAGTCTCAGGTCGACCACTCCAGAGAAGTGTGATAAATTGAAACCCAACCGCCAAAGAGCACCGGCATCCACGATCGAAAATGGTATAAATAGAGATTTTTATTAAGATAAGAAAGATTTTGATTTGCTTCTTTTCCAAGCACCTATGTAATATGTTACAGTAAATTTCATTAATCCGGTGATTATGCATAATTACCGGTGAAGTTGATTAACCGCCTCCATCAGTGATAGAGAGTAACATGTAACATTTTAATATTTAACGTTAGACGATGTTAGCGAGCAAAGCGAGCGTAGGTTTGTTTGGTTAGGTTATGTTGATAAGTCGAGAGTTCTTAAGTTCAAATCCTAGTAAAGGCAATTATTTGTATAAGAATTTCAATACTAGATCGTGAATACCGGTATTCATTGAAGGTTAGGTTCCAATCAATTACAGATCTCAAGAGTGGTCGTCCTGCTATTGTACAAGTTTGCAATTCATTTACATTCATTCATATCACCCCATTCGTACTCTTGTAATACTTTATGGTGGTTCCGGAGGCTAAACAGAAAAGGGACAGGTTATGTTGATGTACTGTGATTCGTCAGTACATGGAATCAACATAATCTAACCAAATATAACTATTTTTCTTTTTAACCTCCAGGACTACCGTTAGGTATTACGTCAAAGAATGAGATTAATGATTTACAGCGTGTGAAAATGTCATGCCTGACCGGGATTCGAACCCGGGACCTCCAAATGAAAGGCCGAGACGCTACCACTCCCGTCACAGAGGCCGGCATCCAAATATAATCTTTCTTTTCCTGTTTAGCCTCCGGTAACTACCGTTTAGATAATACTTCAGAGGATGAAAATATAATCTAAGCTCGCTTTGCTTGCTAACCTCGACTAATTACCAGTAATTTTTTGATTATTTAAATAATAAACCCAGTAATTATTGTTTATAGTCTAGTTATTTTAATATGTAAAATGACCGGTATATTTAATAAATCGCTATATATTTATTTAATTTTCCAACATTTGAAGTGATCAAATCCACCGGTAGTTATGCACAATCACCGGATTAATAAAATTTACCGTACTATATATATTACACAATCTTCTTTAAAGCTTATAAAATTACTTGGAATTTAAAATATTTTTATAAGTGGTTGAAACCTTTTTTAAGTTAAAACTGGATATATGATTTTTAAAAAGTCGGATGTTAAACTAATTGTTTTGTATACTTATCCGCTTAAACGGTATTTAACCGGCTAAATCTTTATATACCTTATATCAGTCCTACTTAACCAGTTATCCCCTATTTTAACAGGTATATCTAATTTTAATTAATTGAAAAGTAAATGTCTGGTTAATACCAGATAAAACTGGCTAATACTGGATAATACTGATTGAAACCTTATGTTACTGGTTGAATACAGATATTATTACCGGTTGAAACCGGGTAAAATTGGATAAATCCAGTCCAAACAGGATGTATATTTAAAAACCCCTTTCGGCAAGCCGGAAGGCGGAGGTAGATTTCACCGGTGGTAAATAAAGGATAAAAAAGAGTTCCACTTTAAAGTTAAGAAAAACTTCAAATTTACCCAATACGACAATGGTTGCATGTGAAAAAAGTTTCACATGTTTAGCATACGACAAGCGCAATCTTCTTACAATTCCAGCAACATTTCGGTCATCCTTTGCCGTAATGGTTGGTCATATCAAATATTGTTTCAGACAAACGTTTTAGGTAATGTTTAGAGGACTAACGACCACTTTAAACCGATTCGATATTGTGCCTATTAAGGGAGGTACGATTTTTTTTGTCTTCGAAACCCCATTTTTTCCACCCCCTGGACCAGTGGTTGGTGATATCAAAAAACTTTACTTAGATATGTTTTAGGCTGTCATCCAAACTATAGTAGGATTTTAAAGAATTCGATATTTTACTTAATAAGAAAGTTACAGCGATATTTTGTTTTTTTCGAAAAAGCCCCCTGATTTCCACCTTGATCGTCCGATTTTGCCCATTAACGAACTCGACCGAGATTTTGGGTCGTTATATTTTATGTATCAATTTGAAGGTAATTGGCGCAAAATTCTGGCAGTTATCGTGTCTACAAGTAAGTGAAATATATATATATATATATATATATATATATATATATATATATATAAACGTTTGAACTGACTTTGGTTTTTGGGACTGGCGGATGTGAAACGCGAAGATATGTCGAAATTTTCCGGAAGTTGAATTACGGTACCCATTACAATAGTTAGCTTTCTTTTGAAATCTACCTAAAAAAACAATTATATATGTTAATAACCAGTTAAATACGGTTAAAATAGTTTTTTTCAGGTAAAACCAGTTAAAACCGAAAATAACTGGTTGAAGCTGGATTTGTCAAAGATGTTAACATTGGATAAAACAAGTTAAAACAAGATATTTGGTTAAAAATAAATAAATCCGGTTAAAATTATATCCGAGGTATAAATGTATATAAAAGCTTAAAACCGCATCCATTTTAAATCATATGTAACTTATTAAACTAATTAAATTACAACCATTGAATATTTTTGTAAATCTGATAATTAAATGTAATTTAATAGTATCACGCAGTTTAAAAAAAGTTATCTTATATAAAAAATTAAATAAATTTTAGTTTTTTTATACATTAATATGTGTGTGTATATATATATATATATATATATATATATATATATATATATATATTTAATTATTTCTTAAGAAATTCAAACATCCAATAGCTGACTTACTAAAAAGGATGAATTAAGTAAAAGCCGCTAAGACAATTCATATGCATCATTTTTTTTTTGTGTATTTACTCAGAATTAGGGTAATATATTTTATTTAATTTCACGAGTCAGTCTTTTAAAAAAAGGTTATCATTTTTTACTGTTTAGTACTTTTATAAAGTGTTCTTTCCGTAATAAAACGCAACAGGACTAATAACAAATTTTTTTAACGAACAGAGGTGCATCAGTGCCGGCGCCCTTCAGATACTGCTTTTTAGGAGAAATAAAAGATTGTCCGTTTACCTAAAATTTTTTTTAACAGAGACTGGTCCCGTTTTATATTAGTATTAATCACATCATTATTATCATTATCACTTCCTTAACTGGTGTGTGACGAAGGAGTACTGCTGTAAATTATAAAAACCAGATCGCACGAAAATCGTCCTTCCTTTTGTGTATCCGTAGATAAACGGCGACAAAATACGTTGTCTAATTCACGAAAAAGTCAAACATTCACATGAAATAGATAATGTTTACTTATCAATGTAAATATGAAAATGAATGTGCATTTTTCATAATATTATCGTGTAGCCAGCAGCCATCTATGGCTGTGGACCATATTCTTGAGGTTTACTATAACACTAAATCAAACGTTCCTGTACTGGAAAATTCACGAGTGCACCCCTGTTAGTGAAGAACTAACCCTGTTTTATTCATTTTGTTACCTTACATGCAAATTTATATTCTTAAAGAATTTTCCTAAATAGTTTTTATAATAATATCTTGAAAGATGTACAGTAATTTATTATGTAAAATGTGATGAATATATTCAATAAAAAATATTTTTGACGCGTTAAACATTTAGTTTAAAATGGTAAAATGTTACCTAACATAGACTCTGACCTACCTAGATTCTGATTCACATCAAAAATATTTCGTAACTAATCTACAAACTCGTGTTCCCACCCAAGAATAGTTATGTTATTTTGTAAACATACTAGATTGAACAACAATTATGTTTGTTTATATTAATAAATGTAAATTAGATAAGGTTTTACAATATTATTATTGATTAGTCAGCAATTTATTGGTTTTCCTCAGATAAAAAATTAAATTAAAAGCAGTATAATGATTGACAGACGTATTCCTATAATGTCAATATCAGTGGAGAAAAATAATTATATTTAAATATAAATAACTCTGTGAATTTTTTATTATCATGCAGGTAGTGGTAATAGTATAAGTGACAAGTAAATCATGTAAAAGCGAGACTAATTTATGTTGTTTATTATACTATAATTCGATTATAAAAAAAAGAACGATTATTTGTTATTCCACTATTAATATAAATTATATCCTCTTTCGAATCATGTAATTTAATTTTTTTTTAAATTGAACAATTTCAAGTGCAGTAGGTTTAAAAATATTATAAAACGATATATAACAATACTATTTATTATGATTAACAGCCAGTTGATGTTAAAATAAAATTAAATGATTTTAAAAAAATATTATTAAGCTTTAAACTGTTTTTAAATATTACATATTAAAAAGAGGTAAGCAAAACTTTTTCTAAATTTTTAAATTTATTTTTTGGAAGTTCAACAGTTCTGAAACGATTAACTCGTACAACCATAATTATGAAAATCTAATTTTTTTTTTAAATCAATAGAAAATCTAAAGAAATTCATGTGCAGTTCTGCGCAACTTTCGTTATTTTATTTTGCACAATATCTTTTTATAATTATTTAGTATACCTTTTTACGCAAGAAATATGGAAAATATAAATTAAATGAGAAATAATTTTTTTTTATTTAATATTAAAATACATTTTCTTTTATAAGAAAATTAAATTATTATAACTGTAATTTGTTGAAATAATTAAAAATAACTAGTAACTCTAAAAAAAAGGATCAAAATTAGAAGATTTAGTAACTTGTGGAGAATTTATTTAATTCTGAGAAAATTTTGTTAATAAATCTTTCGCATTTATTAGTCATTTAACAAATCTACTGTCCAACAAAAGTAAAAAAAAATTGTGTTTCAACTCCGAATTTTGTGTTTTACGTCAGATATCTTAAAGTCTACTAGAGTTAAAGTTCTGAGACTCCTTGATTTGGGTCCCAAAAATTACAGTAGGGATTATTATAAAAGCTGAAATCCGGGCGAAATCTTTCATTAGCCTTAACTCGAAAACATAGCGTTTCCATAACTATATTTATATGAACGTTTTTCATTATTTTCATCAGTAAAATATGTCCTGAAATTTCATCGTTTTTTCGTATAGCACTCCTGTATACATATATATATATATATATATATATATACATACTATATATATATATACTATATATATATATATATATATATATATATATATATGTGTGTGTGTGTGTGTGTGTGTAAAAGGAATTTGCATTTTAAGTGAATAGTATTTTTGTACTTCTCATACCTCAAAACGTAAACAAAATTCAATTTCACCCCCACATTCCAACTGTGTGACCGAAATTAATACCATACTTTTCTTCGAAAAGTCGGTAAAAAATCTGTAAATAAATTATATATACATATTGTTTTACATTGTTGTTAAAAAAGCAGTAATTTTTGAAGGGAGCCGACAGATATTACTTCCTTGTACAAAGTCCAAGGGATCAGTTGCCTCTAGGATTTTTTCTTCGCATCTCAAATACTTCTGAGGAGGTCCTTCTTGCAATTTCGATATTTGGCTATATAAATGTCCCTGAGGGCTGGGAGACGCGCCCTCGTCACACGTCTCCTCCCTCCGTGACCTCTCTCTTTTTGGATATTTCGGTGGTCCACCAATAAACTGGCGGGTGACTCTTTCTGGAATATCTCCGCGCTAACACAGAGCACGCCGCCTCGTGTGAGCTCGAGGATTACAATACTTCCTTGTACTTAGAAAAAGCAAGTATTGTAATTCTCGCGATTGTATTGGAAGTATTGTAATTTTTTCGCGAAAAATTTCGGTTTTCAGAATTTAATGGAAATATCCATTTTGAAGAAAATGAAGAGGCTGACGTGGCATGTGAATAACTAGTCGTGATTGGTGATTGGTATGAACCAATCGCAATCAACAACACAACAGAAGATACACTGAGGTCGTGTATCCAACTTGTCTGGTGATTATGTACTAATATAAGCTTATATAATCCGCTTTGGATGTTTTAATTAATTCTTCTTTATCACATTAAACATTACAATAATAAATGTGCAAGAAATATGATAATTTGAATAAATTTCATGAAGTTTTTAGGAATCTGTTTGTGTTTGTTAGATTATAACTAATTCTTTTATTAATTGAATCTATGCTTCTACATCTCTTGATAAATTTTATCAAGTACATGTCCGGGCTACGTTTAGTATGCTGAATTACGTTCTTCTTTCATGACAGGATGATATTTTTGGGTTCAGCAGTAGATGAAGACAGCGATGATCAAATGCTACGTAAGCACCGAAATACTGAAGTAAAGGTTCTGTGACCTGAAATCCTCCTATACGAAAATCTTTGATGATATTCTCTATTCTATTCTGATATTCTGTGCTAATTAAAATCTGTCACGTTTTGATATGTTTTGTTTTTAAGGAACTTTGAAATTCTTACGTTTGTATTTAGTTTCTGTGAACTTTATTTTTATCATTTTACTAAGAATCAAATTTTTGCAAGTTTTGTAAAAACCTTTTATGTATTTATTATCCATTTATCAAAGTTATTTTACTCCAAACATAAAATAACGTGTTTTCTGAACCCAACTTTTTGTTTTTTTACCCCAGATTTCTCAAAACTACTAAAAATACAATTCTAGGGCCTATATTTTTTTTTCAAGCCAGATTTAATATAAAAGGTATAAATTTATCCCTTAATTTGGGTAACAAGAATTACAGTTTGGGTTTATTTCACCGAAGGCACAGAAATCAGGACAAAGGTTTTCGCCAATTGACCTTCGCTAATGAAGCGTTTCCGAACCTATTTTATATAAACTTTCTTCTTTATTTTCACTAGTGGTTAGTTCTAAAATTATATTACATTCTTTGTGAATTATTAATGATTTTTTTAATTTAATTAGGAATATGAATGTAATTAAAATGTCGTCTACGGTTGATAAAATATAATGATTTTCCACGTTATAAACTCAGAATGTTAAAAGTGCAATAAAAATTCTTTTAATTTACAGATTCATGAAATAAATCTATAATAATTTATTTCTTAGAAAATGAATGTATGTAAATATCTATAGTAATAATTTTTATGATACGTACAATAATAAATAAACAATTTTATTTAATTGGCAATTTAAAATGAAATAAAAATGTATATTTAAATAAGTAATGTGGTAAATAATTATTTTTATTTTAAGTTAATTTTTTTATAACTAAATAGTTAACTAACTTTCGCTATCAAAATAATAGTAGGTAATAAAAGAGTACTATAATAAAAAAAAATGAAGTTTTGCTTTTATTAATATTCGATTTACATCCGTTTTATTTATACATTATTTAATAAAAAGAAAAGTTTAGTGTTTATATCGGAAGTGAAGGAAGTAAGTGTATTTGAAATTCATTCCGGTATAAAATTATGCTTATGTCCTAGAAGTTGTTATGACCGCACAGAAAAGAATATATAAAATGAAAAAATACCACAGTAATAAGTGCATGTCTTTTTATTTATCAGCAGATATTGACTATGGTACTTTTAACACAAAATCCTCACAGTAAAAAAGCGCATCCAAGCATATAATTTATTTACTTCAATTTCCTTATTTCCTATTTATCAACTTTATTTATACAATAAACCGAACGTTCAGTATCATTACCTCCTACCATACACTTTATAAACGCATTACAATAAAAAAACATACTGAAGAAATTAAATATGGTTTTATTTGTTAAATAGTTATTGCGGCATAACATTTTTACGGATGCAGGACAGACACACACACACACACACACACACACACACACACACACACACACACACACACACACACACACGCACACACACACACAATATTCACTTATCCGATTATGAAATTAAAAAAAAAAAAACGATTGACCCAAAACTATATAAATTATTCGCGTAATGAGGTAAAAAAATGCAACAAAATTAAGATTGCTTATAAAGTTACAATATTACATTATTGTAGTTGTAACTACAAATTTTAACAGACTGAATGGAAACGATAAATATAATCGATGGATACCTATTATAGTTAATACAGTGGTTCTTCGCCTTCTTTTTCCTGTTTAGCATCCGGGAATTACCGTTCAGGTTCAGAGGATGATATGTATGAGTGTAAATGAAGTGTAGTCTAGTACAGTCTTTGTTCAACCATTCCTCAGATGTGTGGTTAATTGAAACCCAACCACCAAAGAACACGGGTTTCCACGATCTAGTAATCAGTTAATACAATGCTAAAAACTTGTTTATTACAAACCTAAATAGTTGGATTATTAAAAACACAAACGATCTGGTTTTTAATTAGATTAAATTTATATCTATGAAAATTAAATCACTATAGCATATCTTTAAAACTCCCTATTACTTTAATCGTTGTTGATGTTAAACATGACAAACCCACATTCGCATGCGCGCACATAAACATATATACTTTTAAGATGTGACAGCTATTTCCTAGCAACTGGCAAGTAAACCTATATGTAACTACAATCAGAAATGTTTTACTTGGAAGAATGTTGATAATGATTGTTTATGTTACGAATACGAGTACTTTTTTTTGTTTCCGATTAGTCTGAGGAACCCCATTTACGGGCGGAGTGTCGGACTCGTTAGTAGGTTCCGCTATATGTTATTACGAGAGCGTATGTACGCCTGCGGCCTACTGACTAAACCTCATTATATTACCGATCCTCCCCTCCCGGGATCTCCCGATCCTCCCACTCTCGTACGAGTACTACCAGTCTTACTGATACTTAACATTCGTATTTGTATATATATGATAAGAATATATGAGCAAAGAAATCTCATTCTTATTTATGTACAAGTCTATAATAAAATGGTAAAAATTTATTTGAATTATTTTCAAATAAACATACGTTTACTTTCAAGTAAAAATTATAATCAAAATATCTTGAAAATTTAATTTTAAATTCAAATAAATATACACACTTAAGTGTATGTAAATTAAATTAATGTATTATACTGGATGTTTGTTTTAAATTACAACCCAAGCAAAATACATTTTAGAAAAGTAAATACAATAATTTTAGATGAAGAGTTTAGCATTACTACCTACTGTTGGTGTTTTATAATCATCTAATACAATTTTCTATTTCTGTTTTAGTTCCTTGTACGAAGTAAAGGAACTATTATGATCGCGATTAATTTCGGTTTACAGATTTCAACGGAAATATCCATTTTGACTATTTTCGGAGTGCCGTCTGTATGTATCTCGCTTAACTCAAAAACAATTAGCTTAGGATGTTGAAATTTTAGATTTAAAACTGTAATAACATCTAGTTGTGTACCTTCCTTTTTGATTGCAATCGATAAAGTGTCCAGAAAAAGTCCAAAATCAAAAAATTTGGATTTTGGACTTTTTCTTTATTGCAATAATAAGCCCTCATTGAGAGCCTTTCAATGATATATCATAAGTGGTACTTATTTTCATTGGTTCCAGAGTTATAGCCAAATAAAATTTTATTTAATGAAATATTTGGAACTTACAAGGAGAAGATACATCGGTTTGAATCAGACTTTATCTCCTTTTTTTTAACTTTCCTTTTTTTTAATTTAAATATATTGATTTATTAATAATTATTAACCTCTGATTGTAAGAAAAGTTTTACAATAAATAATAGTTCAATAAAAATAAAAAATGAAATAATATCAGAAGTTATTAATGAAATAAAATTTTATGTACTTTGCGTTTAAAATATGTATATATATATATATATATATATATATATATATATATATATATATATATATATATGTAATTTAATAGGCGTACAAGGAAATCATGTGGTGTCCACATCAGATTTTTGTGAACAGTTAGTTATTTTTGGTTAGCTATGTTTTTAATAAGAAAAAATGGTTTTGAACACGGAAGAAAGGATTTCTATAGTGGAAAATTATTTAAAAACTAAATATTTTGTTTTGTGCGAAGAAGCTTTTCAATTGCAGTTACCGGATAAGAATGTACTAAATATATCTTCAATTCATCGTTTGATAAAGAAATGTAGAGGGACAAGTTCTGTTTGCAATTAGAAACATAGCGGGGAAATGTTCAGTACTTAATGAAAAAACATTGGAAGATGTTATGATAAGCTTTTTAAATTCAGCTAATAATTCATTACGAAAACTTGCACAACAAAAAGGAATAGTGTAAAAGGTAAAGTGTCTTTAAAGCTACCAGACTAGTTAACTTAAAGCTAAATCAAATTCATGTATCACATGAATTACAACCGGTTGATTATGTTGCTAAGCTCCACTACAGTCAATGTTTTAATAAGTTTGTTCGGTAGAGCATTAAACCGTTGGATAATGTATTTTTCAACAAATGAGGCTTGGTTTCATTTGAGTGGTTACGTTTATAGTCGAAATAATTGCTACTGGAGATCTAAAAATTCTCATACCTATTCACAGCCTCTACGCCCACAGAAAATTGATGTGTTTAGTGCAAATTCCAGGCGAAGAATAATTGGTCTTATATTCTTTAAAAATACTTGCAGACCTCTATCAAGAAATCGTAATGAAATTTTCTGCAAATTTAGAATTAAATGAGAGAGATTCGTGGTTTCAACAATATATGTTTCGGTTCCGTCTGGCAGCTGATGAGCTGTGCGTCTGCGGGCAGGTCCAGTCAAATGAACACCTGATGTTTGACTGCCCTGCTCTTGGGGTGGCCAGAGACCGAGCCACCCTGGAAGTTAAGAATTCAAGGAGAAAATTGACTACTCACCGTGTGGGAGTTCCTTGATGCGGTTGCTTTGTTCAACCGACATCAGTAGTTTACTTAAGGGAAAGACTCCTACTGCTGTGAGAAGCTAATCTAGAGATATATGACTGACCAACAGCCATTTAAGGCTCCAAGCGCTCGAATATGGTGAACAGGTACTTGCAGGCATTCAGCGACCTAGGCGTGGCAGCGAATTGCTGTCTAGACGAAGTAAATTTCGATTTATGGATGTCAAATATATTTTTAGTAGTTGACGGGGTGCGCCTACCTATTTTAGTAAATATATGACAAGCGAGCAGTTGGGACACGTAAGCGGGTGATGTATAGCATCGGGCTTAGTCCGCTCACGCTGTTAGGTAAGCTCTACGAGATATTTAGGACTGGTCGTAAAACTGTTTCGAGCCTCAGTAGCCGTTTGTGGCACAGAAAATCGGTCTAATGCTTTAGGGCCAAATGAGGTGGTGGCAGGAGAAATACCAAGCAAACCAATATCCCGGAAAAGGTTTTAAGCCATAGATCGAGGCACTAGCCCCCTTGGAGGATTATATTATTAAAGATTAATGAAAAAAAATTAATCCTTTTACTTCATTATTATATTTCTCTCATCGTGGTAACCGAAATATGATGAAGTAAAATCTTTTTTCTTTAATGAATATTTTGTAAATTACGTAATATTCGCAAAACCATGAGGATAACAAGTTCGTTAGGGGATAGTATGTGCATATAGCATATATATATATATATATATATATATATATATATATATATATATATATATATTAATACATTTTAAGCTCTTTTGTGTGTATCATTATCTCTTATGTGTATCATAAATTTCAAATACTTTTAGTTTTCAATTTTTTTTAGAAAACGTCGTTCATTGCTTGCTGTTGTTTTCCTCAAATCAAAATAAAATATGCTCACCGTTATTGGCACATTTAAATATTCATTACATTTGTATAACGTGAAAATTTGTACAGCCGATCCTGAATTAAAAGGGTAAAAGCAAATATACCACAGAAATACATTACACTTTTTCTGTAGTAATCGAATAACTGTACTAAAAATAGGGACTGTACATTTCAGAAGGATAAAACGAAAGAAAAAATAAAACATTTTGTAAAAAAAATTCAAATACCTCATACAATATAATTTTTTCAAGAAAAAATACTGAATAGAATATATTTTTAAATTTTAGTCTGATAATAAATTAATAATATTATAATAAATATTTGTGGTTAATGATAATTTTTAAAATATAAAGCGGAAGGAATTTAGATATGGTTTACTTAGGAAATAGAAATTCATTGTTAGTAATTTTCATTTCCTCAAAAAGTAGCAACTTCTTTCAAAAATTATTTATTTATTGTATTCAGTGAATGCAGATAACATGCCATTCATGAATGAAGATGAAGTTACTATTATTAAATTACCTTTAAGTAAAAGTCATCGTTCTATTTCAATGCTTTACAAAAAATCCTAAGCATTCCTCTCCAATTGCAAAATAACTGTTTATTTATTTATTTATTTTATTTTATTTATCTATTTTTTTGTTGTTTGTTTGATGTTAAATCTTTTAGCTCCGAAGCTTACCCAAACTCAGAATTTATGACTATGCTGTTTCAGAAAGTTTAGTAAAATGATTATACTTTTTATAAATAAGCTTGAGATTTAATTTTAATTTAGTATAAATGTATTACTTCTTCACGTAACAAAAATGAGTTGGTAATTTCAGTTCACGAGATGGAAAAAACGCTTAATTTTGAAAAACAGTTCAAAACTTATTTTGTTAAATGTAATATTTATCATTTTTACTTCCTTGTACAAAGTAAAGGAAGTGTTGTGATCACAAAAATATTTAGTTTTCAGATTTCAACAGAAATATCCTTTTTGACCATCCCTGAATCTATTTTGACTAGTTTCGGCGTGACGTCTGTATGTACATATGTGCGTATGTATAACTAAAAAACGATTAGCGTAGGATGTTGAAATTAGGATTGTTGTAACATCTAGTTGTGCACATCCCCTTTTGATTGCAATCGAATGAACCAAAAGTGTCCAAAATCCAAAAAAATCGGATTTTGAAGTTTTTCTTAACGACAGTAAATAAACTCTCATCGAGAGCTTTTCAACGGTGTATCATGTGGTAATTATTTTCATTATTTCCAGAGTTATAAGCAAATAAAAGTTTAATTAATGAAATCTTATAAGGGGAAGGCACATCGGTTCAAATCACACTTCATTTCCTTTTTTCTTTTTTAACTTTTTTTAAATTTAAATATGTTGATTTATTAATAATTATTAATCTGCGATTGTAAAAAAAGTTTTACGATAAACAACAATAATAACAATAAAAAAAGAAAAAAAATATCAGAAGTTATTAATGAAATAACATTTTGTGTACTTTTCATTTTAAAGAAATGCGTATATGTAATTTAACAGGCGTACAAGGAATTCATGTGATGTCCACATCAGATTTGTATTAACTATACTTTTAATGACGTTCCAAATTCAATATAGGAAAAAAAATATTCAAAGAATATAGGCGTGACAATAAAATACAGATGTAGGCGTTTAAAAATTTTGTTTTTATATGAAAATAACAAAACCGTTATATGTAGAACGCAAAGAAATATTTTTAAACATTAATAAATTTGGAGATGTTCTGAGTGTTGGGTAAGAGATTACAATTTTCTTTGTCCAACAAGGTTCTGCTCTAGAAAGCTTTCTTGCCGATATGGATGTACGGGATTGAACTCTGGGGAACCAGAGCAACGTGGAGGTCATCCTATAAGAGCAACGTGGAGGTCATCTAACGGTTTTGGAACAAACGTCTACAGAACATAACCCACGCGCTGTGGTTCGCGAGGACTGCTGAAATATATTATTGCATAGGCATTCCATAAGCTTGACAGGAATTTGGACGTCTAGTTTCGAGGTATGTCTCCAGGTCGGATAGGCATATTAATCATCTCGCTTTGAATCTGCTAGACAACAGCGAGAACATTAGGAGACTAAAAAGGCTACATGTATTTGATCTTGTTGATGGCCCGTTATGATGATCCGGTTTGTGCGGCTTGGGGTTCACGTTTATTGTTTCTTGGCTGTTTCAAACTTACTGTTTCGTTTACTATTCTATTTAAAATTAACATTTATTTTGTTGTTTTAATGCTAATGTTGACTGAACATTCAAAGGCACTATCAAACGTTATATTATGTTATACTATTGTTTGTTATGTTATACTATTGTTTTTGTATTACTTGAGGATTAATATTGAGTGGTCGTCTTTCAAGTGATGGTCAGTCATATGGTTTACCTATAGCTAAATTATAGTAGCTAATTATAAGTAAATAAAGAAATTCAGGAAAAAAAAATAAGAAGTTAAAGGAGATACCTATGATCTATATAGAACATTTAGCAGTTGTAAATGAAGAAAAACAGACTCTAATTAGAGTTTCCAATGGCCTTTAAAGTTGTACATAAAGAGGTAATACTCATACATGAATTGAAAGAATAATTTTAAACCTGTTTAAGAATCCAAGGAGAAAAATAAAGATATTAACACTAATGGTGACATTGTTCTTTTGGTAGAAATCAAGTTCGAGTAAGAAAAAATATTAATGAAATGAATTTTTTGCTAGGAGAGAATTTAAAAATAAATAAGACTAAAACAATGATAATCTAAGTGATAGGATAGTGAATAATCAGGAATTAAGATAGAAGAACATAATATATTAGGAGTAATTTTTTAATTTCTGTTTTTGATGAGTATTTATTTCTTTTATCAAAGAAATATGTAGTTCTCTGAGAAGGGATGGACCGGCTTTTTTTCTCTCAACTTCTTTTCTCTTAATTTTTTATGATATTTAACTTTCGGGAACGATATGATAAAGTTGAAATTATCCGGAAGTTCGAGGATAAACTAATTAGGAGCATAACAAAGGCGCCATGGTTAGCGTGGAACAGCGAGGTCCATGAGTATCCGGGGATGCCATACGATTATGAGGATCAACTATTCAGTTCGAAATATAACTTACGACTTAACAACCATGAAAACCACCTGGCTGTAATCTTGCTGGAAAACTGTGAGGATATTAGACGCTTGAAACGGACACCATGTCTCGGATCAAGGAGATGAGTGATATCTAGTGTAGCGATTCTTCCCTTAGTACGTTTTTCTACGCTAGAGTAGGCATTTCTTTTTTTTCGTTTAGCCTCCGGAACCACTGTAAGGTATTATTTCAGAGAATGATATATATGAATTGTAAATGAAGTGTAATTTTGTACAATATATCAGGTCGACCATTCCTGAGAAGTGTGGTTAATGGAAACCCAACCACCAAAGAACACCGATATTCACGATCTATATTCAAATCCGTATAAAACTAACTCCCTTTGGGATTTGAACCTAAGAACTCTCGACTTCGAAATCAGCTGATTTGCGATGACAGGTTAACCACTAGACCAGCCCTGCGAGCTAGAGTAGGCATTTCTACCATTTTATTCCTCAGCCCAATACATAGCCTCCATGTTAGCATGGCACTTATCAGTTTCCATAGGTAAAGTTGCCGGACATACAAATATATGATCAGCTGTCATTTCTTCTTTGTTGCATAGGACACACTGTGGAGTCTCAGCTACTCCAATTCTCTTTAGATGGTGTTGCAAATAATCGTGTCCAGTGGATAGCCTAAAACATGCCACACTACCGCTCTAAATAAAGTCAGTGGAGGTCGTTTTTTAGGGTTGCCCACCGTTTGTCACCACAATTTCTAAAATTTGCTTCTCTTGCTTTCTCCATGATAGTACTGCAACATTCGTTTCACACGACGCAGTAAAATAGTCAGGATCGGCTGTGGTTGGCATGCACCCACCCGCGCAAGGCGATCCGCTTGTTAATTTCCACAGACACTGCAATGGGCCGGAATTCATTGCATCACTACCCCATCCACGGTTTTACTGAGGGTGACCATGATTTTTCGGCGCGCGAGGATTCCATAAGTAAACGGGGGTTGACTGCAGGCAATCGCAAGCAGTGCTGTCTTCGAATCCGACAGCAGTACTATTTTTTTACCAGCAGCATTCTTCTAAGAGCTACTTCGTTAGTCTTCCCTTAGTACTATTCTTCGTCTCTTCATTTATTTTAAAATTTGTTGATTATGTTTTGTTACGTTGTTTCATATTGTTCTACTTTTTATCATTTGTTACGTTCTTTCTTAGTGTTCTAGTTTCAATTGTTATATTGAGTACACTTATCTACCTTTCTTAGCTTCGTTATAACTAAATTACATGTTGACCCGTTTTGTATATATTACATTGATGTGAGTTTTGAAAATGGAATTATCCGAAATGCGTCAACATTTCGAGATTTAGTTATGATGAAGCTGAGAAAAGTAAATAAATTCACTCAATATAAAAATTATGATGATTTTAGCAGAAAATATATATACTTTAGTAATAATTTCTATTTTAAAATTTTCTCACTGTACGGTTATTTCTTCCCTTCTTTTTGTAGACAACTACTAGAGCTGTATGTCAGTGTTACACTGGCGCTCCTTGTGGTGAGAAGGGGTACTATTGAGGCAGTATACCCACTTAGACGCTAGTATATTTTGATCATTTTTTGGGGTGGGGATGCGATTTTGCAAAATTTTTTTTGCAAATATTATATATTTTAATCGTTAACAAATGTGGTTAAGAAAAATAAGACCTTAATTAGGTAAAATTTTGAGGTATTGAGAGTGATCTTGCTGTACAACCTTACTCCCTTGACCTTTTAAGCTGAACATTTAATGGCATCAGTACCCCATACATAGAAATAATCTGACCAAGTTTGGCCAAAATTGGTCCAGTAGTTCTGTAGATATGAGAAGTGCAAGACAAAATACGCAAACGTACATACGAACTTACGGAAAATTTCCATTTTCAAAATTTGGAATTTGGTTTTGGGTTTCAAAGGAAATTACATTTTAATTGAATGGTATTTTTTGTACCCCTCATACCTCAAAACGTAAAGAAAATTCAATTTCAACCTCAATTCCACCGTGTGACTGAAAATAATACCTATTTCTTTTGAAAAGTTGGTAAAAAATATTTATTAAACTAAAAAAAAAAAAAACAATTGAAATGCCATAATAAATTAAAAAATAAACTATGCTAAACGGTTGTTATCAAAATAACGATCAAAAAGAAACCCCAGGAACTGTTAGCAAAGATATATTAAAAATATTATAAAAGATTGACTATTTAGCTTAGTTTTTTCTTCATGATGTCATTTAATTATAAGATAATATAATCGGCCGGCCTCCGTGGCGCGAGTGGTAGCGTCTCGGCCTTTCATCTGGAGGTCCTGGGTTCTAATCCCGGTCAGACATGACATTTTCATACACGCTATAAATCATTCAAATCATCCTCTGAAGCAATACCTAACGGGCCCGAAGTTAAACAAAAAAAAGACAATATAATCGATATTTTTATAAAATAAAAAAAATCATAAAAACAATGTTACAAATGTACACTTGTACCTTTACTAATTGAATTAATCAGTTAATAAAAATTATACTGCTTACGTAACAATAAACAAAAGATTTAATTCTGATAAAGAAAAAAATGAACATGAATATGCAATTTGTAATTTTTATAATAAAAATAAATTAGACGTATTAATCCGGATCTATTCATTTTATTTCCTATTACTTTACTGCATTAGCTTAAAGACTAAGCAATTAAATAGATATTGAAAAACATATAAAGTAATAATTAAGATCGTGTTCATTAAATTAAAAAAAAAACTAATTATAATGTTAATTACTATTACATCGTATTAAAATAGTTATTCTAATTATATAGAAGATACAGGAATAAAGGAAGTTGATACAAAAAAATTATAAGTATGTTGTATGGGAAGTAAATTATTTACTTTCATGTATATCAATTATAGTAGTATAACACACATGTATTTTATTACTAACCCCTTTCATTGATTTATTTTTACGGGTAGGAGTAGCATTACTCAGTAGTAGGAGTCATTATCGAATAAGGCAGATTGATAGATAGAAAAGGTGTAAGAGAGATAGAACGATGAAAAGAGTGGGATCGTAAAAAGCCGACAACGTTTAAACTACGGTAACTCCCCGCAACAATTAGAGATTGTGAAAGGGAATTTCCCGTTTTTATATATATATTTTCGTTTCGTTCCACGGTTGTTATAAATATATATATATAAAATAGTGAGTAGATAGATTGTACTAGTCAGTAGTGTGAAAGACATTGTATTGAATTGACCACAATAGACCCCATTTTAAAATTGAATAGAGTAGAAATGGCAGCTGGATTCTTAATAGTAAGTACAATATTCAGTGATGCACTTCAATTTACGTATAGCTTCTGTAAGGAAAAAATACATCTTCCTCAATACAGCGTGCATAGTATGATAAAAAACTATCGTATAAACTTTACATCTACACATACACACATACATAAATTTTTTTTATTAATTTTTTCTTTTATGTTATACAGTTTTTGATTTCAGTAATACTTTACAATGACGAGTAAAAAATAATTTCCTTTTGTATTATCTAATAATATAATATTACATAAAAACATAAATTAAATATAATATGCTTCTTCTGTCACATCTAAAATTACGTGGAAGTTAATTGAAATACATAAATAATTCGACCATCTTAATTCAAATTTTGACAACTATTTTTTTCGAATAGTTCATGTTAGAACACGTTAGATTAATTGTTCATTTGCGGTTATTTAATGCTTTTCTATCTGCCTAATTTTCTGAAATATTCTCTTTTCGTTATTCAAAAAGTTTAGCACTTTTTTTCATCTTTTAATATTCTCTTTAATATTTCTCTTTCTTTTATCATTTTTAGCACTATTTTTTCATCTTTTAATACTCTCTTTAATATTTCTCTTTCTTTTATAATTTTTTTTCTGTTATATTCAGTTTTTTATGTCTTCTTGGACTTGCGTAAATCATTTGCCTTTAGTTTTTTTTTTACTTTGGGAGAAATTAAAAGTGCTTAGTTAATCTACTGTTACCCGTTCTAAATACACGGGAGTAAAATACGATCCGTCTTTTCCTTATTGTTTGATTTTTTTTTTCAATTTTAATATAAGTTTTATATTTTTATTTAATTTTAAAACTTCATTATTTAACTTTAAACGATATATTTAAAAAAAATTGATTAAAAAAATAATGTTTTTGCTTTGTAATCTATTTTTAAATATTCAAAATATATATAAGTTATAGTTATATATGTACATAAGTTACAAGTTCTCTAATGAAATTTAAGTGGGGATAATAGTCTAATATTTCATTACATGTCTAAAAAGAATATTTATGAGATATTGAATGTTGAACAGAAGGAATTTTAATAAAAAAATTAACAATAAATTGTAATGAATTTTAATAAACTGTAAATAATATTGTATTTTAATTAAATATTTTCCAAGGTATAAACTTGAACTAATCTATCCGTTACGTTTACTTTTTGTTATAAATTTTGTAACACAGGGCGTATTTCAAAACATTTCAGTAAAACAGGTGTAAATTTATTTAGCTATAATTCCTAGCTAAGTCCTTAGTTAATAACAGTAAAATTTAAATATCGCTGGATAGAAGTAGATTTACCTAACTAATGTGTCGTAAATTGAACTAAGAGATATGTCGTTTTTTGTATAATTCAAATAATTATAATTTATTTACTTTTTATTAAATTAAATGTAAAATTATCCATTTAAAAACTTTAGTGACATATTCTTATTGTATAGTATAAAAATATTCCTTTTAGGTCAGTTGACTGGTTACACCTTACTCAAGTTTGTATCCTTGAAAACAAATGCTAATTTTTTAATAAATAGATTTATAAATTGAGTGATCTGGACAAATAAAATAGCATTAATAGAGCCTATAAAGGTAATATCTGCTTTCTTTTCATTTAATTAAATAAATGTAAAATAAATGCGAAGATCTGAGTAACAAACAGAAAATTTCCGTTCGTGGTCATTTATCTACAGTATTATTGACAGAAAAAAATAAGATCATTCTGTATGGATTTTAAATTAACTGTTAATAGTATTATTAAAAGATTTCTAAAAAATAAAAATAAATTATAAGACATAAAAAAAAGTTTTATGAACAAAAAATTTAAACGGAACATAAAATATTTTAAAAGAAAACTCATTTGCTTTAATTAATAATCAAAGGTCTTGCAACTAATTTTAAATCATTGATTTTGGAATTAATTAGAGATAATAAATTAAGAATTATTATTTAAAATTAATAAATTCAAAAGTTCTCAAAAATTTCTCTGTAAAAAATTTTCTTAATCTCTGCTTAAATGTTTATAAAACATAAAAGTTTTATTAAAAAAAAACTTACTTAAAATCGCTTCTATTTTAATAATTCTTGTAATAAAACCATTTAAACCCACCGGATTGGTCTATGATAAACTCGTCGTCGTTAATCAGCTGATTTCGAAGTTGAATTCTCAGGTTCAAATCCTAATAAAGATAGTTTCATTTACTCGGATTTGAAAACTAGATTGTGGATACTGGTGTTCTTTGGTGGTTGGGTTTCAATTAACCTCATGTCTTAGAAGTAGTCGACCTGAGTTTGTTCAACACTACATATTTACCAGTACAGATACATTATACTGATAAGTCTATCACTTTAATTGTTGATGCGATATAAATAAAAGTATTAAAAAAAATCATTTAAACATTCATATTTCAATAAAATAAATGACTCATTTGTATTATATATTTTAAATAAATGAGTCACTCAGTTCACTGATTGAAAGTACAGATTTGTTGAAAGTGTGGTTGTTGGAAACCATATCGGTTATACTAACTAAAATCTAGATCCATTTATCCTAGATAACTGAATCAGATAAAACTGAAATTTTTATACGGATTTGAATACTAGATCGTGGGTACTGGTGTTTTTTGGTGGTTGGGTTTCAATTAACCACACGTCTCAGGAATGTTCGACCTGAGACTGTACAAGACTACACTTCATTTACAATCATCCTTATTTATCCTCTGAAGTAATACCTACAGTAGTTCCGGAGGCTAAACAGAAAAGAAAGAAAGAAGATATCTGAATCCATTTGTGATACTGATAAAGATTAATAAAATACCAAAAACAGGAATTATATTTATTTTTTTCTCATAGTAGGATGTTTTACATGGTATGAATAATTTAATATATTAAACACTTTTTTTTTTTAATTTTTAAATGGAAGAATAGCTTTATAGAAATTTGATTGCTGTTATATAATTTTATAATGTAATATATAATTTTTGAATTTAAAGATTAATTTTAATTAACTGTTAAGCGATTTGATAGTATTTAGCCTAATATCACTTTTTATAAAAGAATAGGACATTTTTTCGGATTAGAAAGAGAACTTGTGTTTGATATTGACTTATTTACATTAAGAATGTAGTTGAATGGATGTTATTATAAACATTGACATGTGATTTATAAACATCCTAATAAGAATTTTGACTTCTATTGCGTGATTTAACAATAACATTTAGAACGTAACTAAGGACATCTACTTTCAATAAAGTCACAACTTTTCCTTACCATAATATATACAAATATAATAATTAATCTATTTAAATTTTTAATTAAAAATTCTGAAAGGTTTATATTTACTGAAGTATTGCAAGAAAATATTTGAGTCTTTGACCGCACTATGATCTAATTATAATTAACTGTGATCTATTTAAAGAAAAATTTTAATATAACCTGAACCTCTTGACGAACTGAACCAATTCTTTACGATCGGAGCATTGTTTTTGTCACTCTATTGTTGCTACAGTAAAAGTAAAATTTATAATTGATATAAAGAAATATAAACAGTGACCCTAAACATGAAAAAATTGACACTTAAAATAATTTTATCAACGAAGTTTAAACAACATAATAAACTGTACAATATAAATTATAAGAAAAATCTGACAGCAATGTTGTAATAGTTTTGTTCTTATATAGTGGAAAATATATGAAAATAAACGCAAAAAAGTTTTTAAAAATTCAAAAAAGCAATACTTTTTAACTTTCATCGGCTCCCTCATCAGTAATATTGTCCCTCAAAAGGTTTTTTGGGGTCTCTTCAACTACTACTTACTTGAGGAAGACATTAAAAAATAATTCGATTAAAACTCAGGAATAAAAAAAAAATAACTTTTTTCGATTTTGAGGAAGGGGAAATTTCGGGGGAAATTTTTTTTGAAAATGAAGAATGTACGCATGTACTGAGCTTAATATGAAATGGGGTTATATTTGCAAAATTATGAGAATACTGGCCCCAAAATTTTACCATCAAATCGCTCCAAATAGTCTGTAAAAAAATTCCATCAAAATCGGTTTATCAAGTCAAAAGGTTAAAAGCTTTAAACGTGCCAACATACGTAGTATGCCCAAATTTGGGATTACAATACTTTCCCTTCTAAAGCTATAGCTCTGCTACAGCACTGGACGGGAAGGTAAATATCAAAATTTTCATATGAATAGATTGAAAAAGTAAAAATAAAAAATTATCAAAACATTATCCCTTACCGATATTTTTTTTTGTTTTTTGGGGTTTCTGGGACATGAAACGTCGAGAAATGCAGAAAACCCGTACTCAGTTTTTTGACTGTTTATAATACTTTCTTGCAATATAGCTCCAGAGCTATGATGGCAGGAAAGTAAATAATATTAAAGCTAATTTAAATTTTTTTTAAATTAAAACTGAAATATATTACAATCACTGATATAAAATTGACAATATAAAATTACTTATTTTCATAATTATTAAATCATGTGTAATTTAACCTCTTTGTAAGATGAATGATATAATTATGTGACTTTTTTTATAAGTTATTGATTGATGTTTTTCAAAGTATTATAATAATACTTCTAGCTGAAGTTTCTACAATTAAACTACATCCGTAACAAGGGTATTAGAATCCAATTATAAGATATAATATACATTTGCATTTATTCTACATTTGATATTATACTTCCACGATCTTTTTTTCTTATATTAATATTTTCCTGTTAAGAAGTAACTATAAAAATTAATTGATATTAAATGTAAAATATAAAAAATTTAATTACTATATTGCATGATAAAACATAAATTTTAGAAGAGAATTTTTTATTTATTATTATTATAAATTTAAAAAAAAATTATTTAAATCTGGTATAATTTAAAAAAAAATATTTTATATAACATACCTAAAATTATAACCAAGTTATTTAATACCTGCTTCATGTGTACAGTACCTAATTAAATTATACCCATTAAAAAAATGAAAAAATGGGTAGCTAATAATCATACATATAGTCTAACATAAAATTAACATAATTATTAAAATTGTTTCCTGAATAAATGAATAATAATGTTATAGATAAATATACAGGAAAAACGAACTGAAGCGAGGAGGTAATGCAAGATGATTATTTATAAAAGTAGATTTTTAATAAAGAAATATGTATGAAAGATTCATCAATCCGAAAATATTTTCAGTTTATTCACCAGAAAGACGGTAGGAAGAATTAATTATTATTGATTATACTCTTGTAATACACAGATGAGTATTTCTATTATTTACTGTTGTAATTATTAATATTGTTCAAGATATTATCAAGAACAGAAATCATCATAATCTTCACATTTCCTTCTCTAATTTTTTTGAGTCGGGATTTCCAATCCACTTCTGTTTCTTTCTGTTGTACATTCCTCTCAAATCTTAGCAAATCCTCCCAAATTCTCTTAAAATTCTACCATCTCTCCTTTGTAGCATCATATTACAATGAGAAAATTAAACAATAAAGGATGAAATATCTCGAGAAAAAAATAAAAAATAAAAAGGAGATGAAGTCTGATTCGGACCAATGTATCTTCTTCTTGTAAGATCCAAATATTTCATTAATTAAAATTCTATTTGGCTATAACTGTGGAAACAATGAAAAGTACTAATTATGATATATTGTTGAAAAATTCTCAATGAGGGCTTATTACTGCAATAAAGAAAAAGTCCAAAATCAATTTTTTTTTTATTTTGGGCTTATATTGGACACTTATCTCCAGTCGATTGCAATCAAAAGAGGAGGTGCACAACTAGATGTTACAACAGTCCTAAATTCAAAATTTCAACATCCTACGCCTAATCGTTTTTGAGTTATGCGAGATATATACGTACGTACGTCACGCCGAAACTAGTCAATTTGGATTGAAGTATAGTCAAAATGGATATTAACGTTGAAATCTGAAAACTGAAATTAATCGCGATCACAATACTTCCTTTACTTCATACAAGGAAGTAAAAGGAAAGCAGAAGATATCATAAAAAAAAAAATAAATAGAAAAAGTTATTTAATAATTTGAGGTTTTAACATTAATTTAAAATACAGAATTGTTTTTAATTTTTTCCATTTTTTCAACTAGTGCTTCATTATTTTAAACAATTTTATATATTAAAAAAATTGAGCTAAAAACCTGTTTCTAGTTCGTCTGGGCGTTCTACCGGACAGATTGGGCTGATATATTCTGCTCGGAATGACCCTCACAGATATGTCATCAAGCGTTATCGGATCACATACTTGAGTTTCCTGTAAGAATTCCTGTAAAAAACTCCTAAATTATCAGTTAATTGATAAAATTTCCGAGGTTATTATTCATGGGAAATCATTTTGAAGATTCGTCAATGCTTGATGACATATCTGCGTGCCAGCAGAATAAAAAAGAAAAAAATCAGCCCTATCTATCCAGTAGAACGTCTGGACGGAATGGAAATAGGTTTTGAGCACGCATTTTACTTGCAGTTGGAAAGGAAAGAGAAAAAAGGAATTGGGGTGAGATGTATTGTAAATGGAATAGATTTTTAGACGATTTTTTTAAAAATATATCTTTACTTTGTGATTACGCTATGGAGAAGCAATGAGCCACTAGATTTTATATGAAAATGTAACAATTTACTTCCAAAATATTTGTCTTCAAATTCGAAATTACGTAATGAAATTTAAGTTTTTGAAGTGTAAAATTCAATGTTCAAAATTATAACTGAACATTCTTAAATGTTAATTTAAGAAAATTACTTATTTTATAGATTGGTATACTGTCGTTAGACAGTATAGTAATACTAACAATAGTAGCAATTAACAGGATTACCTCTAATAATACTGTACACTGTTGTAATCTCACATTTTTAATAACTCCTAATTATATGTTTTTGTGTTATTCCTAATTATTGAAAACTGTTAAATAGTTTTATTCTTTCTCTTAATCATAACTAGTAAAGTAATTTTTACTTTCTATTCAATTCAATTAACATAATATTGTATTTTATAAAAATGGGTGTGCTCATTGTAATAAACATATTTATTTATAAGAAGTCCTAATTACAAAAAAGACTGTTTGTTAAATATCTCTTCCTATCACTGATTAAAATAATTATAATCAAAGATATTTGTATTATTTGACTTTTATTATATCTACTAATAAAATAAATTAACGGTTTTCTTATATCTTATAGTGAAAATCTATACTTCTCGTGGGAATTGAATTCAAAACCTTCAGTTTTACATTCAGTTTTTAAAAGTAACGTTTTCAATTAAAGATAATCTGAATATCTTTACTTGATAAGTCCTGTTTTACGAGAAAATTTATATTTTCTTTCCCTGATGCTAATCTTTAATTCATAAAAAGTTTTTCAAATATTTATGCAGAGATATACATACTACTTTTATTAAATCAAAAAATTTGATTTTACAGGAATTCTTTCTTCTTGCACAAATTAATTTAAATTTATATAAAAATATAAGCTTAAAATATGTAGATATATATATATATATACAGAAAAATAAGTTTGAAAATAGAACCGAGAGGTCTACAATTACGGTAAATATTTTCACCGACTTTTCAAAGAAGAGTACGGTTTACTTACAGTTCCATAGGTTGAGTGGGAGAGGATGAAAATGAATTTTTTTTTACGTTTTGAGGTATGAGGAGTACGAAAATACCATTCACTTAAATTCGGGTTTCTTATATATACCTACTTTTTAAAACTCTGGGACTCGAAAATCTCCAAAACTACTCAATCAGTTTCACTCAAAATTAGATACGCTCTAGTAAATTATCTAAAGTCATGCATGTGAACATTTTACGAAGATTGATTGAGTCGTTCTTGAGTTGCGCTCAATTAAAGATAGAAAAAAATTTATCTGAGCAAATAAGAAGCGTGGTTCATTATGATGCTGTACATTGGAACGTTTTGAGATTTCTTTATTTGCGGTATTTATTGTTACCCATATTAAACCAAATTATAAAAAAAACAAAAAAATATAAAACAAATTAAATTTAAAAATACGGTCTTCTTGCGAAAAATTGCGCAAGAACCTTTTTCTCAATACAAATTTTTAATATTTTATTTTAATTGATATTTTAAATCTATGAAAGAGAGTATCTAATATAAAATACTCCCGAATTTTTTAAAAAAAATACTGCAATAATACAACTTAAAATAATTATACAAACATAGACGAAGCATGAAAATAGATTTTTAATTAAAAATACCTAATCGCAACCTAATTACATATTGTGTACATTTCGAGAATCTTTTGATGATCCACAGCTGCAAAAATAAATTATTATGTCTGCAATAAATATTGTTCATAATGCAGATTTTTCCATATTTGTGTGTGTAACATCATTTTACGGACACCTATAACAATTCTATGGTATACGAATATCCCCAGGAATATTTTTATGGATGAAATGTTCATAGAGATTCACTGTGTGATGCCTACTTTATTCCTGGTAAATTTTTAACGCTTTATATGCTTTCCACAAATTAATAGATGACAGTGGCATAAGGTTGAATACAAACCACTTATCACTTTTAGTCGATCAAAAAAAAAATAAGAAAAACCATAATTGACAGTTTCGAAGTGAATACAACATTTATTTGTTCCCTAAAAATTTCACAGCTTTTCCTTGTCACTAAATTCACGTATCAAATTGACTACCGACATTATTCAATGATCTTATTTAATACAGAACGTAGGAACGAGGAAAAGAAATTCAAGTTGAAATCAATATTATGTGATATGCCTTTTATCAATCAGAATGATCAAGCTGACCTCTGATCTGAACAAGGAATTAAACAGATACAATTTAATTTTTCAGTACGTAATTAATTTAGAGACAGTCGAATTCTGTACTTAGTTAGAAATCAACATGAGAAGTTAATAACTTGCATTTTTGTAAAGTAATAGCTAATTTACTACTTTAAATTAGTAATACAACTTTTTAAATGAAAAAATGTTTTCAGTTATTTAAATGTTTTTCAAAACTTACATATAAAATAATACACAACGACCGGAAACATTTAAATAAATTTTAAAATTAAATATTGTGATAATTAAAATCAATAATATCAGCTAGCCTAGTCATTTAATTTTTAATAGCCTAGCAAATTATTAGTTAATTTGTATTCTTATTATTAGTGTTATTTATTATTGTTGCTTGGGTCATTAATTCCAACATTAATTGTTTAAAATTAATTATTTAATGTAATTCTGAAGGTAATACGAAATAAAGAAGTTACAACGGGGCCTTTTACCTCATTTTATAAACTAATGCAAATTTTCCGTTTTTTTTTGTTTAGTTTGTTAACATTGATCGCTTTTAATTCGAAAAGGAAGAGGCATTATCGAGAAACAGTTTACACCATCGTTTTTCTCATAAAAAATTACATTAAAATCATGTATTACAAGTCCGCTTTCCTATTAAAAAAAAAAGTTTTATTCAATTTGGCGGATTCAAAATGACGGTCAAAATTTTTAAGAACACTATAAATTAGTAATTTTGGAATATCCGTACTTGTTTCTACCGTGTAGTATTCCTCAGATTTAACATATGATACCTTTTCCATTCTTTAATATCACTCTATATACATTAAATAGTTAATTAACGAAATAAGCATATCCTGAATTTGCTTTAGTCCGTTATACTTAGTATACAAGCTACACATTCCCTTTGAAATGAAGGGGATGACACAGTATAATATTTTGATAAAATTCAATAAATATATAATGAATTTAGTACATATTATTTCTATAATATATACGCGATATTCACTATTCACGATATATTCTTAAAAAAATTCGTTTCTGCCCGTTGATCTTGTATCAACATTTTGTTAAAAATTGAATCTGTTCCTAGTTTATAAACGGCTTTACCGTTAAAAAAACTTACGGGATGATTTTATTTTAAACACGATTAAACAAATAGATAAATTTTATCTTAACATTTTCTCCTTTGTCTCTTCTTTACTTAAATTTATAATTTCATCATTTTCCATTGGAAAAATTTTATTTTTTAAAAATCTTTAATGATAGTAAAAACATATTTCTCAAATTTTAACAAAAAAAAAAAAAAAAAATTGACCTCTTGACCAAATAATCTACTTCTTCTTCCTAATACATTTTTTTTATTTTCAGATGTTTCTTTTTTACAGTGCTTTCTGTAAAAAAATTTAATAAACATCTATTATAGTTGATATAATATTCAATAATGTTTATTTTTAACTAAACATCTATTATTATTTGATTTTTTACATAAATATTTAGATAAAAAATTTTCTCTTATAAAAATAAAAAATTTCATCATTTTTGGAGCGAATTTTATTCAGATCGGGAGGGTCCTTCTCGTTTCTTTCAATTATGCCCTTGTCAAATTTCTTGAGTCAGTGCCCTTCTTTGCTTATTCCTTACTTTTTTTACAATTCTGCTAAACTGTCAGCAGCTCCGATTTCCTCTATGCCATCTTTTCCATTCCAATATTCTACTTATAACTTATTCATCGTGTTTTCTTTTATATGTATATACTATAACAAGTTATAATTCTCATTCTCCTGCTTCAGTTTTCTTTACATATATAGTTCTTAATCATATTTCTTGTAATTTTTGTATCATAATTTAATTTCATTAACGCCAATTTATCTGAGTATAAAGAACCTTGTGTCTCTTTGAAGGATGGATGATGATGGTTTCCACCTCATGGATTTTAGGCGCCAACACTGAATCGTTATCAATTACTTTTTCTTTTTTTGACATGATTTTCAATATTATTCTAACCTGGTTTTTTTACCATCATAATATTATTTTTTTTTTTTTTTTACTACTTAGATTTTATAATCCCTGAATCACAATATAAAAAAATAATATTTTAAATAAAAAAAATTGAAGAAATAATAGATTAAAAGTTTTCTAAATGAAAAACATTATTCACTCATGTTTCATAAGAATTCGAGATCGAATCACGTCCTTTCTATATTTCCTTCTTGCTTATCTTATTCTATTTTGGTTTGAAAAATTAAACAACACAATGCACACACAAACACATAACTGTATTATTTAGATTGAAGTACTATTTATTAATATTACTCAAAATATTTCAACTATACTCCTTAATATTCTGTTTTTATATACACTCATACATTTTTAAAAAATTTATAATGAAGATATCGTTGTAGAAAATCACAATATTATTTTTAAGAACTTTAAAAAGAGAAAGTAACATGATGACTGTGTCAGCATAATTTTTCGTACCACAATAACATTTAATAAACCGCAAAGCTTAGTAATACGATTACCACATTTATTTTAATAGTAAGATCATTTTTTTTTTATGTATATTAAAATGTTCATGGAAAGGGAAATTCATCAATACAGAATATTTTACCCTCATTCACAGATTTTTTTAAAAAAATTTTAATCTACTTAAACATTTTAAATTATAATATAAATCATTTTTTTTAGAAAGAATAGGTCAACAATACCTTTTTAATCGATAAATAGTCATAAAATTAATTAAATTTCTAAACTATTTACTTTTATTACAAAATAAATTCATTAAAAACTACTAAAAAAAGTTAATTTTTGGTTAACTATTTGTTATTTTTTTTATATATCTTAATATGAGATACGCTTTTCAGAGGAACTATAATGAGTAAGTGGAAGTAAATGAAACAGGAAGTGAAAAATCACTCAATTGAAAATTTTGTGATGCATAAATGCATTTATAAACTTTTGAACTGACGGTAGTTTTGGGGTCTAGGGGATGTGAAACACGAAGATATGTCGAAATTTTCCGGAAGTCGAATCATAGTACCCATTACAATTGGTAGCTTTCTTATAAAATCTACCTAATAATCCTGTAAAATCTGTTAAAATTTTATCTAAATTAAATAAAAAACATGACTGACTGACCTAGAAAAGAATTTAAAAAACTTATATAATCACATCTACAAATTTTTATTTAAACTCATATCACATGTACTTTTAACTATACAGATTCATACAAGAAAAAATCATCGCTACTCCAGAATAACAAATGTGACAGTAACAAATCTAATTCAACATTAAAGTATTGTGGATCTGAAATATGTTTTTTTTTTCTTTTTTATATAATATGGGAAAAAAATATTCCTTTTTATACTGCATGCTACACTTAATATTGTTACGTGACTAAATTATTTACAGATGTATATATTATTATGTTACTATGTTTACTTCAATTCATAAAAAATATATATGTCTGTATACTTGAATTATCTTGCAAGTTTGAAAAAATTATCTATGTAAATCATATACATTTTTATCAATTTCTATACACAAAAGGAAAGAAAGTTAGATAGATTACTATAAAGAATTTTTTACAGTTAATATTATATATGGTATAGTTAACTGTGAGGTCAGCATGATATAAGTGAAAACGAGTAATTCTTAGGTGTTATTATTTGGTAACTACAACTATATCATTGTGATGATATATTTTATATTGAAATAATAATAAATCGATCAATAATAATTATGTGGAACAATTACGATAATATACAAATTATTATAAAAAAAGTATCGTTTATTAATTTAATAAACGATACTTTTTAAATTCAGCCAGCATATAAGTTATGAGCAATTTATTTTTCATAAGCTATAAAATTCGAATTTCATACTCCATCGCACAAAGTTCGAAATGTTCTGGTGAATTAATCATCAAAAAAAATTCTTCCAAAAATCAATTTCAAAGAAATCGGTAAAAGAATTTCCATTATGTTTATAAATATGGGAAATCATTATTAAATTTATTATACACCTTCACATATATCTGAAAACAGGTAATAATGTACTAGCTGGTAGGCGGTTCGTAAAGACCAGTTATTATTTTAGCTGTAGATTAGCTGTTTAAATTTGCAAGATTTCGATATCAAATATGGGTAAGAATTAATTATTTTTATTTACATTAAAGCAAAATATTGACTGTATACCTTTGCAACAAGATTTTTTTTCTAATGTTTTATAATTATCTGTTGCTTATTAGCTACAATGAAATATTAATAGCATATACACATTCAGGGAAACTATACTTAGCTTCATTTAACTTTAAGTAAAAATCTTCGACGGTTGATTAAACATAGAATTAATTTAAATTGTTTCATTCTTAACTCATAGCATTCAATTTACAGTATTAATATCCTGAAAACATCTTAGGAATTTTAATTCCTAAGCTGTTTCAGTTAATAGTGAAACATAAAGTTGTAAAATAAGCAGTTTTTTTTTAGAATCTCCGGTTGTAATATAATAAAATGTTTTATCTCGGTACTGATCGGTGAAAATCGGAACAACAAAATTGTCGAGATCTTGTAATAATACATTAAATTTGTAAATGAGCTATTTATTTTTCCTTCGTTTACCCTGTTAAACCGAATGAAGAGGCATTTATGCTGGATTTTATCCTGATGGGTTGTTTTCTAATGAAAAATTCATAAATCATATATTCTTTGTCAGTGCTATGTTCAGTATATCTCTCAGAAGTGTTTCTATTCTTTGTATCTATTGACAATGTTTTATTCTGACATTCTAAGATTTTTATATTGGTTCACAGGACTTAGCAGTGTCATTATTACTGCTTTATTCCCTTACTATCTTCGTAACTTTAGTTACGAAGATACTAAAGATACTGTTATTCTTGTCTAACGTGTTATTGTTAATTTTTTTGTTATTATTGCTATTGACTGTTTTTTGTTATAATTGCTTAAGTATTTTTTTTGAGATTTGATATGTATTATAATTTTGATTCGATGAGGACCATCACTGGATGGTCTTCATTCTTGTAATATTTTCTCATTCGATTTACTTATGATTTCGAAATGTATTTAAAAAATTGATTGTACTTAAAGATGATTAGGAAAACAATATATAAATATTCTATTAGGAATTGAAAATAAACGGATTAAATGCATCTACAGATGTTAAAATAAATATTGGGCTTAAAAAGATATATAATTTAAGTATAATTAATAATTTTTAATAAATTATTATTATTTCTAATAAGTTTTTTTTTCAACAGTTGGCGGCATTGTGTTTTGCATCAATTGTAAGCCCTACCGTTGGAGCTGAAGATAGTGAAACATCAGAATCGTAAGTAATTTCTGTTTTTATATTATTAAATTTTGTTTTTTATATTATCGTTTTTATTTATTAACATTATCTTTTTCTTTAGATATCTATATAATTACATGATACATTTTTAATTAATCATTCTATTGAAATTAAATCCTGATATTTATCACAAAAAAAGGTTAATTAACTTAGAAGATATTTTCGTTTAATTTCTTATAAACGATGCCGAAGGAAGTACAGTAATATTTACTGAAATTTACTCAAGCAGAAAACCCATAAAATTGTCATTAAAAAAATTAATTAACATATTATTAAAAATTCATTAATATTACAGTAATAATTAAATAATTTGCTTCTAATCAAATAAAAAGCACCTTTTTTGAAAGAAGAATTTAAAAAAAATTATAATTGTCAACAATTGGAAAAAATTAAACATATACTTAAAAAAAACAAACAAAGAATACAATCAATTGTAAAATGAAATTAAAATTAGTGCTACTCGCATATATTACCACAGCACATGATTGTAGATTTATATAAAAAAACATAGCCACCCAAGGATGTTGTGGGCATTCCAGTTAGTTTTTCTATTTTTACATGAAATAACTGATTAACCAAAAATATTCAAGCCTGCCTTATTATTCATTCACAATAACAAAATAATTTAAAAATCTCTGAACTTCGTAAATGATTAATCCTATTTAAGACAATATCTTAATATTTTCCAGATTCTCATAAATCATATAAATAAAATAACACTTTTCAATTAAGTTCTGATTTATTAACTATCCGACTAGAGATAAAACGTACAGTAAAATTTCCATAAAAGCTAATAAAGTTGTTATATATTTCTTAGGCCCAGTTTTTCTTCTAATTTTTTCCAGAAGGAAAGTTGAAGTAAATCGAGATTATTGTCAGTCTAACACATGCTCAATCAATTATAATTTATACATAAAATCACTACTTTCTTTTATCAGCACCTTATCTGGTTATTGTTAAAGAAATATGTGACATATTACGATTTTTTAAAGGTCTCGAACTCCTTTGATACTATACGATTTTTTTTCATTGCCTTTTACAATAAAGGTGGAGATTACCGCTAAAAAGTATTTTAACAAAGATGGTATTAGTAAAGCTAAATCATTTTATCATTACGGTATTCAAGAAAGTAATTTAGCTAATTACACTGTTTATTAATTCAAATTACCTTCCCGTTAAATTTGTATAGATTATAATCTCCATGGCGGAATGGTAGCGTCTCAGCCTTTGATCTGGAGATCTCGGGTTCAAATTCCGGTCAGGCATGGCAGTTTTCATACACTATAAAATTCCGTTTCCATACCCCATCAACAAGCTGCAAGCTTATGTGGCGATATCATCAAGCAAAAAGAAACTATCCAAAATACAAATAATAAATTTAAAATTTAGAAAAATCAATAAAATTTAGACGTAAATTCATAATTTATTACAAAAGATTAAAAATATTAAATTGGTATCAGGTGTAAATACGTACATTTAATTAAAAGCTACCGACAATTTAAAATTGGTAAACCGATATCAGAACTATGCATACATAGGCATTTTTAACAAAAACCGATTGACGAATTGACAGAATTCTTTTTCATTATTACTACTCGTATTATTATTATTATTATTCCTTCCTTCAATAACAAAAATAAATAATGCCAGTGCTTTGTCATAATAATAATTGACACTACTTCCTTACCAACAAAAAATACCTACGTGCTCCTTTGATAAATTTATATAATAACTTGACGTAACAGAATAGTTATTTCCGTATTAGTATTGAATTGAAATTACACTGTATTGCAACCATGAAATAAGTTATGTATTGAAGGATGAAAATGAACTGAAATGTTAAATTAAAATAAAAACGTCAGCCTATACAAACGAAAAAACTCAATTCATGAATTTTATCTTAATATTGTACAGGTAAAAAAATATGAAAGAAAGTAGTAGATGATTTTAAAACGTTTAAACTACATGTTTGAATGGTACATTTGTTATCCTATCTTTAATTATTAAAAGAAAACATAGTGATCCGAAAGTCACGCAACCTGAAATTCAAAACTTGTCGGAAGATATTTAAATTTTAAAACATTATTTTATTTTTATTGTAACGATTTATACTGAATAGTGATGCGTTCACGTAAACTAAATGCGACTTAGGTTAAATAAATCAACCCACCGGGTTGATCTAGTAGTGAACCCGTCTTCTCAAATCAGCTGATTTGAAAGTCAAGAGTTCCAGCGTTCAAATCGTAGTAAAGGCAGTTACTTTTATACGGATTTGAATACTAGATCGTGGATACCGGTGTTTTTTGGTGGTAAAGTTTCAATTAACCACACATCTCAGAAATGGTCGAACTGAGACTGTACAAGACTATACTTCGTTTACACTCATACATATATCATCCTTATGCATCCTCAGAAGTATTATCTGAACGGTAATTACCGGAGGCGAAACAGGAAAGAGAAAGAAAGGTTAATTAAATCACAAATGAAATGTACCAGAAAATTTTTGTAAATGCTTTAATTAGCATATACCAAAAATAAGATTTAAATTTTCTTTAAATCAACCGGACTGCTAAAGAAAGATTTTATATATTACAAATCCTCTACAGTTGTTTTTATTCTACTGTGAGGATATCTTTGAAACATTTCTGCGTTTGCATAAAGTGTTCCCTACGCAAAACAATTGCGCTAACTTTAACAAAGAGGTTTACAAATCAAAGATTCATATGAAACATAAGAACGCGATTGAATAATGAAGCAAAATATCACCATGAAGGGTTTCATATGTGTAAAAAAAAAGCAATTACAATTTTCTCTTACACTATTTTTGTATGCTGTGAGAGGACATTTTATAAACTTATCAGATTTTTATTAATAATTTTATTAAGTAGAAAATAAAAAAATTACGACTCTAATTGCCTAAAAATTGTAAGGTACTTATTAATTTACGGTATATTCTTAAAATATCGAACAATACTTTTCGTTTGATAACACCATTGAAATAAAAAAAAAAATTAGTTTCTCTTTTTTAAAAAAAAACAATATAGTATCCCACCAATATATGTTTCTAAATATTTGTGAAAACAAAAATCATTTGAAAAATAGCAATATTATTAGTATATCGATATAAAATAGATGATTTGAATATTTAATTTCAAATACTGAGTGGTTTATTCACAATCCAGAAAACACACTACCCGTTAAAATATTTGAAGTCATACTATTATCATTGTAAAGATTTTAAAACCCCCTAAAAATAATGTTAAAAGTTACATCCATATAAGATTCATGCACTACATAAAACAAAAAAACGAAAAGTCCCAAAATATATTGGTGATTAAAACCCTTTTTTATTTCTCACAAATTATTTTGTGTTTTAAATACATATTCATGATCGTTTTTAAAGTTAAAAAATTTTTATTTTACTACTAAAAAGAAGTATTTAAACTTCGGAATACGATGCAAAAATTCGAGTGACTTCCAAAAAATATATTCATATTGAGAGAAAATCGGGTTCAGGAATCATGAATTAGACAATACATATTAGTTTACAACTTAAGGAATGTAATAAAAATCATTGTTAGAAAGAAATACTTATATACTTTATGCCTCTATCCCTGCTTGGTGGGAAGTATAAGATGATTTACTGATTTAAGGTAGGTGCGGTTGTACATAAGAAAACTTAACAGGTTGAGTGACTTTTCGATCATTTTAATAGCTTAGTAATTTTTATTCTACAATATTGCTTAAATAAATATTTTAAAATGTAGTGATTTGCTTATGTTTACAGGCACAAGAAAGTAATAATACACGTGCCATCATATGAAAAAGTAATAAAACATACTCACACCGTGTATAAAATAGTCGATAAAGGCGGTAAACATGGACATAAACATCACGGCGAAGTAATTCATAAACATTTACACGGCGGTCACGTAGATCATATACATAAACATGAAGGACACAATCACCACGATCATAAACATTCAGGACACGCCGGACACGATCACAAACATCAAGGTCATGGTACTCATCATCACGCTCATGCAGGTCACAACGAACACGCTCATAAGCATACCGGTAACGCTGAACACGAACATAAACATCAAGGGCACGGAGAACACGGACACCACCATGCCGGTCATTTTGCACAAGTACATAAACATCACGGTCACGGAGCGCACGCACATAAACATCACGGACACGGAACTCATGAACATAGCCACTCAGTACACGGATCACATCACGGCCACCATCACGGTTCGGCAAAACATGATGATATTGTACGTGTTGGACGTGTTTATGGAGGTCCAACCGAAAAAGCCTTCGTTCCATTAGATATATACCATTCACCACGCCATAACTCGCATAATACATACGAAGTTGTCGAAGAAGATGACAGCGGTTCAAGTTATGGTGGTGGACCATCGTCACCTCATGGATCATCATATATGGACGGCTCTGAATATGGATATAATGATTATTTTCATCATTATTCAAGTCTTGCCGGTTATTAATATTTCAGTTAATTTGCATACGTGTAAATATTTTTAAACCAAAAATATATATAATTAAAAATTAATGTCATGTCATCATCGATAAAGATCAGTCAATATCAAATATCTGAATAGGATAAGACAAATTTTATTCCCTTACATCAGTGTACTATGTTATAGAACCGGTTATAGTATCTGAAGCTTGTGAAAAATAAGATATTGTTATAATTGTATAACATCAATTCAAGGCGATTACATATTGTAAATGGCAACATTATATTGCAATGTTACCTTATTCAAAACTTCCTTTTATTTAAAGCTTTTTTTTTAACATTTCGTTGCTTCATTCAATTGTTTAACAATTTTCATTTAAAAATATAATAAATCTGTAAATTTGTAAAAGAGATCAAAGTAATGATACAAAAAATAATATTACTTCTAAGCAATATTTTTGAAAATTTTCTTTAGCTGTAGTGATTGCACTATATCCATTGAAAAAAAGAAGAGAAATAGAAAACAATAAATAATTTTAATAAATGGAGTATTGACAATTAAATAATGTATATGAGTATTGACAATTTTATATATAACCGATTGAGATTTTTTTTGTTGTATAAAGCTGTATTTTCTCTAAAAGAAAAGAAAGATGATGCAAAAGGATATTGGTGTGATAAATGAACTAAATGATGAAGGAATTGGAATTATTTTAAAATTCTCCAATAATTTATTTTTAGGAAGGATTACTAATAATTTATAAAACGAAATATTGATTTCAAAAAACTTATTAGTAAATTTTTAATAATTTTTATTTTTTGTAGATAAAAAATATTATTTATCTTCTTAGATAAATATATACGACTTTAATTATTAGCAATTAATATCAATTCAATGAGGAAGACATAGTAAACTGAATGATAAAACGGGTAAAAATAGTAAACAAACGAAGTGGATTGAATCCAGGACAAACAGCTTAACAGCCACTTTTTTCTGCTGTTTAACCTAATAAGATGTATAGTTAAATTAAATTTTTCGTTAGAAATGAAATGGTCTTTTTAGTTCTGTCCCATAGAAGTTTCCAGGCTTTATCTGGAAATAGGTAATTCATAAAATACGAATTAAATTACCTTTTTAACGTAAAAACATTCTTTTTCTGTTCAATCTTCTAAAAACTTTAACCCATGTAGTATGTCGTAGTTCTTTTATAAAATAGTTTCTAAATAAACCAAGCCCTTTAACCCTTTAACCTTTTGTTATTTTCATAAATTTGAATGTAAAAGTTTTGTTAAATACTTTAAAATGATTTCTACTGTAATCGTTACATATCTTAAATGCCCGCCTTGAAATTTTTCTTAATCCTAAATGTCGTAATTTTGTCTTAACATTAAAAACCCAAAGTTTGTTTATTGTTACTTGAATTAAAGGGGTGTAATCTTTTTTTTTCTTATTTTATTTTTTATTTTTATTTTTTTAGAAATCCCTTTAAATATCTAATCAAAATTTAAATTCCTACTCTTCATTTGTTCAGTTTTTTTTTTTTTTTAATAATCTCTTTATTCATCTCAAATCTTACTTTTTACCAAATATTAATAACTGAAATTAAATTTTCAATTTAATAGTTTTATTGTTCTATTTAGTACAAATTTGTAGTATTAAACCAAGTTATGAAATTTTTCAACCAAGAAATTCTACGTTTTTTTAGGTCTTTTTCTTATCCTATCGTCCTCTGAATTATCAGATATATAAATCTTCCTCCAAAACATTTTCCTTTCCTTTTTTGAATGTTTTGATAATTTAAAAACTCCATTAATGATGTCTTTACACTAAATCAAATGCCATATATTGAAACACTTCAAATGTTAAATGCTCGTATATTAATCTTAATTGTATTTTTTTTTTTTAAATATATTTTGTATCTTCAAAAAATAATCCCATAGAGATAAAAAATTTGTGAAAAAATATATTGTTCGTAACCATATCTAGACTGATCTTAAAAAAAATAAATGGTATACTGGCCTACAAGTTACTTTTAAGATATTAATGGAAAAAAAAATATTTCATCGTATTACTTTTAAACAGAATATATTATTTTAAATGGATTATTATCCTGCGATATGAACTTAAAATCAATAAAAAAGTAAAAAAAAAGATGGGGAAAATAGAGAAATATAGCTTATAAAAATATCTTTTCAACGATTATAAATCAATTAGATTTCGGTAACAGTTTAATACTTAAGGACAATATAAGTACAGCTTCATTTAGTCTTATCATTCAATTAGTAATTAAATTTTTACATAAATATCAGGACATTCTTAGGCGTATACTCTTTGTATATTGGCTAAGAATTACTTAGATATTATTTCTGTATTATGCAAAACGTAAAAAAATTAAATTTAAACAATCATTGACGAAAAATCTTTAAGTTGATCATTTAAACTAAATGTTTATTATTTCTTTCTTAATTAAACAATCTTTATATACATATAGATTCTTTTGTACTAATTTCTTAATATATCTAGTCCTTTTAATTTACTTCTATGTTATTTTATGTTATTCTTCTGTGTTATTGTTGTTATTATAGATTAAATTGTTGTTGTTACACTCTTAAGTTTTATTAAACTTTGTATAAAATTTTATTAATACTGACATTATACTGAAAATATTAATAAATATTCCATAATGTTGTATTTACCATAAGGTTTCTGTTCAAGTGTATAATGTATTTTATTTTTTAATTAAACTTAAAAAGACATGAATAATACATAAAAGAATAATTAAAATGAAACTTAACTTTCATTTTATAGATTAGAAATTTATACTAAGAAAAGTGTACATATCTTTAGATATACATGATAATATTAGTAACGTAAGTTAGTTTATAAGTTTTATTCCTTAATTAGTATAATTTTTTGCTCAATTTTTTTTTTTTACAAGATGTACTATAGATAAAATAAATTTATACCTCTGTATCAAAATTTCTTTAAAAATAAAGATTAATGTAAATGAAATTACATACCAATCATCCAATATATGAAAAATAAAATTCCTACATCTTTAGATAACCCAATATCATTTATATATAACTAATAAACGATACTGTGTTACGAGAAATGAGTAATTTTATATTCATAAATTTTATTTTATATTGTATACTAATTGAGGTTTATTATTATTAAAATAATTTGACAATCGTTTTATTTGGATGTGCAGAGGACCTGTTATTAGCGAAAGTCTAAAACTATAACAAAATTATAATACATAAACATGACAAATTTTAGACTACCGCTATAAAAAGTAGTAAATCTTTTGCGCATTCCATAAAAAGGAAAGAGTAGACTATTTAGATAACTAAGAACAAATTGTTTTTCTAAAATTTTAATTAAATAAAAACTAAAGCCAAAATATTTTATGTAAATACTATTTTTGTACTAGTTGTTTTGCTATTATTAGAATTATATTTTTAAAATAAGTGTTACATATTTTGTTTTGTAAATATTACTTTTTTATATTTTTTAATAAAAACGTTGTTTTAAATTTTTTTTTAATTTTATTTCTCAGACCTATTGAATAACAATTATTACATTTACGTGAAATAATTATTAAAGATCTAAAAAGTAACAATCATTTTATTCCTTAAATAAAGAAAACAAAATTTAAGATGTCTAAATAAAATAAAAATCTATAATTAAGTGTGAACTAATCATCGAAATATAAAGGAAATAAATATAAAAGCAATTTTTTTAAAAATAATTAGTAAAAAAAAAACGTATAACAAAAAAATTACTATCATGAATACAAAACTACCAAACAATGGTCAGACTCGACACTAACCGAAACAGAAAATCTTGAAAAACTAGAAAAAAAAACAAAAGGAAAATTTTGAGCAACTTAAAAATATCAATAAAAATTAAGATGTAACAGCGAACTTTGTTTGAAAGTTGAAAGACTAACAGGTGTAATGAAAAAGAGAAAACTATAATTCGTTGGATAATTGATTTGATAAGCTATTACAAAACCAAACCTATGTGGTTCATAGAAATAGGAAAGTATAGAAAAGACACATAATAACGGACAGAACACTTCTTAAAAAATTAACTTAAAATAGCAGGTTTAAGAAGGAAAAATCATCTAATGGAAGAAACTAAGACACACGAAAAGAAGTAATAATATTTTTGAAGGATGAAAGAAGTATGGGTACAAAGAGAAAATGATAAAGATAGAAAGTTGATTTATTGTAAATCTTTAAAAGGGTTATTCGAAAATCGAGATTAAAAAAAGGGTTATTCGGAAAAAAAGAGGAAAAAAACACGGCTCACCGCGTTCCGGGAAAGTCCTACAATTGCCAACTGTGGGTTGTTTCTGATGCATGGCTTATATGTATAAGCCATGCATATATGTATATATGTATATATGTATATACACAATGTATATATGTATATACACAAAAAACTTAATTTAGATTTTTTTAATAATTTTATTTAAATGTGTTATTTTTTTGTTTATTTAATTCAATGATTCTAACTAAAGCACGCGTACATACCGTATTTAATTCGCGCGGGTGTGGCGGTACTTGCAGCGACGATCGGCACTAACTGAAATAATATAATTTCACAACTTACATAGAACAAATTTCACTTGTACAGTAAGCAGACTGGCGTAGCCCCGAGACTTAATGCACCAGGTACCGCATCAACCGGGCGATCGAGTTCGAGACCCAGCTAAATCGCGTTACTTTTTTAAACTTTAAATATTCATTTCTTTAATTCTACCGCTCACTTGCGATGCCACAACATTGCAGACAACAGCATTTTTTGGAGTGGAGTACGATTTTGCAAAAACCTTTTTTTTTTGCAAATTTTGTTTTTTTTAATTGTTAAAAAATGTGATGAAGTTAAATATAACCGTAATTTGGGAAATATTGAGGTATTAAGGGTGATATTCTTCTACAGCTTGACCTTTTAAGCTGAAAATTTAATGCCCTTTATGTTGAAGTAATCTGACCAAGTTTGGTCAAAATTGGTCTAGCAGTTTTTGAAGATAAAAGGTGATTTGAAACGAACACCGAACACACACACGTACATACGAACAGTAACATCCGGAAAATTTCTATCCGGTTTTTTTATTTTTGGGTTCCTTAGGTTTCAAAACGTCAAGAACCGGTGGGAACCGCATATACCCAAATTGGACCGATATTATCCCTTATAGAGCTATAGCGCTATCTTATTGAGAAAGTAAAAGCAACATAGTTGCAAAACGTTCAACTAAAAGAAAAAACTTCTTTTCAGGATTTTCTACAGGTTTAAACTATTACAGCTAATTGTAATAATTTTATTTTAATTTTTTGTGTTTCCTTTTTTTTATAAATGCAGGTATAAAATGTTTATTTTTCATTTTAAGAGCGTTATTTTTTTTGTGCGAAAAGGCCAACTTACGACCATTGAAATATCATTTTTTCTACATTTTTTTTACTCTTCTTCCATCCATTTCTCTTTTTTTTTGGCTTGGCTTCATTTTTGTTCATCTGTCCATTTTCTTCCTATCACAAGAAGTTTTAAGTTTTAGAAGATAAAATATTCATTGGAAATGATCTGTCTTCCAACAGTCCTGTTCTATGAATTTTGTTCTTTGGAGTTTCTCTTCCATCTGTTTCAGGTAATTTGATTTGCTTTTCATGTTTTACACCTTATGAAATATTTGTTTATTTAATCTGTTGAAAAAGTGTTGGCTTATTGTTTAGCAATTTTTTTTTAATTTCATTTTTTAAATATTTTTTTTTTTAATCAATTCCTTGGCATTTATTGATGACATCACATAACGATCGAGATATATATCTATTCAACCATTTAACATACTTCACTTTTATTGTGTATTCCTTATTATATAACAAAAATACATTTAAAAAAATAAGTTTCAGTCTCTCCACTTGATATCTGCAATTTAACTAGATCATATTTTTTTATCTTTGAAAAACTAGAAAACAGAACTAAACGCAGATTAATTTATTTTAATTTTATTAAAATAAAAAATATTAATTTTATTCGCAGATTATACATTAAAAGTATACATTATAAAAAAGAGGAAGAAATAATATGGTTTTATTACATACAGAATTAATCATTAAAGAAGTATACGGTTATTAAATACATAATAAGCAACGAAGCATAGCAAAGCATAACTAAAGAGAAAATACATTTCTTGCTTACTTAATAAATATCGTAATTACTTAATTTATAAAATATAGTAAATTTAAGCAATGATCCAGCTTCAAAAGTTTATAAAATCTAATAAAAATACTACGGTATATACAAATAACTCCAGTAAAAAGAAAAATTTCTGTTTAGATTCTAATTTAAGAAAGAACGGCAAAGTTAAATTAATAATTGAAGTGAGAAGGTGGCAGAGAGAAAACAAAATTTCGTAAAATATTTTTAAAAATTGCGTCTTTTTTTCAATTTAACTTTAGATAAAAAGGAGAGATGAGCAAACGACAATATTCTTCCTTCACTGCTAGTTAAATCATTTTTTCTTTTATTTTAAATTCCCAAAGGATTAATTAAATGTAATTTTTATTTATACCTATAATGTATACGTTGCAATCTACTCAACTAGTGAACAATAAGCAACTCCCCCATGGCTCAATGAGATGAGGATGATATATATGAGGAGTAATCTTGTACTCAGGCCGACCATTCCTGGAGTTGTGTGGTTAATTGAACCCCAACCACCAAAATACACGGTATAATATTCAAATCCGTATAAAAGCAACTAACATTTACTAGGATTCAAAGATCATCATTGCGCCTCCGTGGCGCGAGTGGTAGCGTCTCGGCCTTTCATCCGGAGGTCCCGGCGTTCGAATCCCGATCAGGTATACATTTTCACATGCTACAAAAATTGTTATTCATCTCATCCTCTGAAGTAATACCTAACGGTGGTCTCGGATTTGAAAAAGAAAAGAAAAAGGATTCAAAGATCAGAGCCTTCAACTTCAAAAATCAGCTGTCAAACAAGGATTTGCAACGACGAGTTTACCATTAGAACAAACTTTTTAAAAGAAAAAATTTTCTGTACACAAACTGAAAATTTATAAACTATTATAAGTAATTATACTAAAAATTATAATATCATGAAAAATTAGCATAAACTGAATTAATAATTATTGTGTAGTTTGTGAATGATGAGAACAAAACAAAACAAATGAAATAATTTTTACCTAAATTGAACTAAATAAAATAGCTTTAAATACTTCTGGGAATTAAAATCTCTTTTAAAAAAATAATATTTAAGTAGGTTAGGTTTTAGTCTAATAAAAATAACAAAAACAACAATAACAATATCATTTATATCGGTATAAAACATAACGCAATTTTTTTCAACAGAAAAAAAAAGAGTAATTTTATTTAAAAAAATTAGAATAAATTATATAAATTAGGGTAAAAATGAGAAATTATTTAGAATAAAATAAAAATGATTACAAGGATAAATGGGAATAAGAAAATTATTTTAAAAACTAATTGCATTTTAAATTTATGAAAACTATTAACAATGTAATTAATTTCATAATAAATATGATTCCTTTATATGTTTAATAAACTGAGATATTCTTTTCTACGAGTTTATTACAAAATAAAAAATTAGTCTGAATCATTTCAGAAATAACTAAAATAATATAATATAATCCTACATTTTTAACGTATTTTCAGTAATAGAAAAATTATATAACAAAAGTAGCACAAAAATTTAGTGAAAGACTACACACTCAATTACTGGATTTATAAACTATTATTTTTACTAATAGTTTTACACAATAGATCACAACCTAAAAGTAGTCTAACAATTTATTTTAATTCGTTTGAAACACTATAGTTTTAGAGTTGATAACTTCAACTGGGCAACGAATTGAACTTCCGCTGTAATTTGGGAGTTGAAATAAAAAAAAAAATAATAATAATAAATAAATAAAAATAAAACTTCCGGTATCAGTAAATTGAACTGTTAAATTTTGTTTCGTTACGTTGCGAGTTTTTAAGTAATACTCTGTTCAAAGAATGTAAGTGCATAGTTGGAAAAAAATTATTCGATTGTGATCTGTATTTTATTGTACGTACACCACAATTTTCCATCCCCAGTTGGGATCGTAAGAGCTGATAAATGTTATAACCCAGTTAACGTAAACTTCTTGAAAAAGGTATCGTATTTCATGAAACGCAATTGTAATAAACAAATATAGCAATTTCTATAATATTCTGTAACAAATTCATACTGAAGTGAAAGCATCTGAACATTATCTTAGAACATTTTTATCTAATAAAATTCTCCAGTGCTAATTTTTTTGTAATTATTAATCGTATAGCGGGCGGAGTATAGCTGTGCACGTTGCGTGTGAGAGATGTAGACTGATAGGGCAGGTGGAACAGTTAGATAGTCATTTCTTTACGAAAACATCTCGTATAGTTCCGTATACTTAAACATCAATTAAGTTAGTATAACTTATTTTCAGGATAGTTAATAGCGCGGTAAGCCAGCCGTCAGCCTATGTGCACAGCAATACGCCACCCGCTATACCTCTTTTGTAAGTTAATAACTATTTTTATATTTTCATATAGTCTGCGGTATATGTTACTGGAACTACGTAGACAACGAAAAAGGATGCAGCAATAAAAAATATATCATTTCTACCACAGAATATCATCAAGTATTTTAATACGTGACCGGCCGTAACCTTGAGCCGATGCGCACAACGCACACCTCTGCGCTACTGTCGGTGCAATGGCACTTCATGAGCCTATTATCACAGGGAATGCATATTTAGACATTCTAAAACTCCGTTTTCCCGCAAGTTGACCAGACTGAACAAGAAAGTAACTTTGTTGTAATGCTTCAACAAGATGGTGTACCCCCCATATTTTAACATAAGCTTTCGACGCGCTCTCAATCAAAGATTCTCTAATCGTTGGATTGATAGGGCCGGTCTTGTACTTTGGCCTCCAAGAAGCCCAGGTTTAAATTCCTAGACTTTTTTCTATGGGAATACGTTAAAAACATTTTCTACAGTAAAAAAAATCAGGGATGTACAACATTTAAGACAACGAATTACTGCTGTTATTGCCACAGTTACGCCTGCGATGATCTAGCAGACCTGCACGTTTGCAGAGCAATCAGTGCAACTCACATTGAAACATTCTAATGTATGTAAAAAACTTTTTTAGTTGGTAAATCTTTTAAAAAAATACTCGTATGCTATCCCTAATAGTTTCTGAGATACGATTTTTTGAAATCGCTGCAACCTTTTTCGATGACTCTTTATGGTTTGAACTTCAAAGAGAAAAGAAGTTACTTAAGAAAATTTTTCTTAATAAATAAAATAAATAAATAAAAACTAAAAAAAAAAGAATATTTATGTATGTTTTAACCAAACAAAAATTAAATCATCTAATAGTGGCGATTTCCGTAGCGGAGTAGTAGCATCTCGGCCTTTCATCCGAGGGTGCCGGTTTCGAATCTCGGTCAGCAATAACATTTATTATATACCAAAAAATATCATTTCCACATTTCTAGGAACAAGCTTCAAATTTCTGTGGGGAAGTAATTTATCAAAAGAAATAAATAAATAAAACAAAATAATAATGATAAAAAGTCCAGTTTTTATAGGTATTATAAGTACGTTATTATGTTAAAAAAATTATTATAACTTTAACCGATGAAAATTTTAATAGCGTAATACTGGTTTCTGCTTCAAAGAAACAATCAGTAACTTATTTTATACCTTTTGAATGTTTGGGAGGCCCGATTATACTCGATACACTGCGGCATCGGACAAGAAAAAGTCTTCAACGTCATAGTTCCATAGACAACCATGTTTCAAGATCACACAAAGAATTTATTTTTTTCTCAATGTGTTTCCGCAGTATCAGCATAATCTTTTCAGAATCCGACCTACACCCACAGAACTGAAAATAGAGAAAAAGGGAATGATATTTGGGAAAAGGTGAGAAAGGACGATTTATCTACAACAAAAGACTTCGAAGTACAGTAGCAGGATAGAAAAGGAAATATATCAACAAATTTTATTCAAAAATGGAGAGGAAACTTTAGAAGAACAAATATTTTCTCGAATAGTTTATTTTATATTATACAGACCGACAGTTAAATAAGAAGAAAAATTATTTAATTAAAATATTTGATATCTTCATAGAAATTAACCAGAAATTTTTGAATCCTCACTAGACTCACAACTTAATAAAAACATACAGGTGTACGCGTAATCTATTAGTTTACACTTATACCCATGGATTTTAGCTTAAAGATTTACATTTTATTCATAAATTTGATGTAGATTAATATTAAAATTAATTATATTAAAATAAATTTTAAAAAATTACGTTTTTAAAAATATACAATATTTAAATTCTTTGATATAACTTTATGCATCATTCTTTTTATACAAACAACTGAAAAAAAAAAAAAACAAATTTTACGCAGTGAAATGTAACACTTGATAAAAAATAAAGTTTATTATAGCAGAAGTCAGGAAAGGACGTGATTTTCTTTACTCTGATTATATCGATATAATGTCAATAAAGGCAGTCTGATATTTATTGTAAAGAAGAGAAAATAACCATGAAAAATGAGAGCATTATACGTTAGATATAATGACAAATAAGATGCTGTAATACATAATTATTTTTTTAAAATGTAACTTAGAGTTTGTTACACTTTTTACCGACACGATATTAACCGAGTATACAGTATATTCACGCACATTGGCATATTATTTACATAGCGTACTACTGAATAAAAGATTACGAACCATTGTAATTTTTAAAATTAGTTACGTAATTTTTTATATTTGTACATAGTTTATGTATATGTAAAGAATGACTGGAAAGTATTTACAAAAACGCTATTCAATATTAAAAAAACGTATTCGTATTAGAAAAGATATAATTTTTTTTAATTAAATAAATAATTTAAAAACCTATTAAATGAATGAAAATAATGATTTTTTTTAATTTTCTACGTTTTGAAAAAACAAATTAAACAAAAAGACGAACTTACTAAAAATAATAATTTGGTCCCAACTTTAAAAAGTTATTTGGCAGGGGTTATTCAGCAGAAAGTTTGAGTTTAGTGAGCGAGGGCGTGTGAGGGACAGCCCTCTCTGGAGTCGTCATTCGTCTGGGCTTGCTCGGATGGGCGCCGGTGTGGAAGCAGGAGGACTCCTGACCCTCCAAGCTGAAAAGGTCCCGGCGGGTGTGCTCCAATGAGGGAGGCCCCCGTTAGAGGCCAGACAACAAAGGACCGAGTCCCGGCTACTGGGTTGAGCGGCTGGGAACGACATAGCCGGGCGTGGCGCTGCTCTTTCCCAGTGGTTAAAGGCGATGGTACCTCCCAGGGCTTTGTTTATGCTTAAATGTGGGTCCGGCCTTAGGAGGCAGGGGGAAAACTTTAAAGTTTAAATTTCAGGTGGAACAAAAAATAAAAGTATTATTTGTTTCGTTTAGCGCATTTCTTAAAATCGATTTTATTACCTTTTTACCGATTTTTCGTAGAAAAGTACCGTATACACTGCGCATCGTACGGTACACACCGTAGCGCACTGTGGGTTTGGTGGGGAGAAATTGAATTTTTTTTACGTTTCTTGTATTTATTTGTTTCAAACAAAATAATTATTATTAAAGATTTAATTTTGCAAGTGCAGTAATATTGGTTGTAACTTTTCTATTTATGACGTATGCATGAAAATTTGTTAACAAATTTTTAACTACAAAATAGTTACTTTATTTTTTAATATCAATACTTTTGAAAAATGTATAGATTTTAATAATTATATATATTTATTTATTTAAATATAGCCTACGTATAAAATTTGTGACTCGAAAATCTGAAAAACGACTTAATCGACTTGATTAAAATTTAGTTATTATTATTTAGTAATGTATCTGAAGTTTTGCAAGTGAGAATTTGATGAAGATTTCTTGAGTCGTTGTTCAGTTACGGTCATCTAAAATTTAAGGTTGACATCACACAACATAACCCCAATTTGAGGTTAGGTTGACATCAAACTCAATTTGAGGTTATGTAGACTTTATAATGGTGTATTTTTCACACGCGCTTATGCATTAAAGTGTGGCTGTGTTAAGAATCGGTGGAAATATCTTTTGTTGTTCCAGAACAAAGGTTTCAAGCACGGCTACGTAACGAGCCGACGTCACTGTAATCGTAAGACCGTTGTCATCCTCAAAAAAATAAGGGCCTATAACACCGTAAGATGACATAGCACACCACACAGTCACTTTCTGGCTGTGCAACGGACGCTGGTGTAGCTGCGTAGGATTTTCTTGTGCCCAGTATTTGAAATTTTGCTTGTTAACAAATCCACTGAGGTGGAGGTGAGTTTAAATTTGATGTATGTGTGTAGTGTCTACTCGTTATTTTTAATTATTTCATAAAATTACAGTTATAATAATTAATTTTCGTAAAAACAGAAAATATATTTTAATATCAAATTAAAAAAGATTATATCTTTTTCATTTAATTTGTTTTGCATATCTTTTGAGCAAAAAATTATACAAAAGATATTACATAAAATAGAATAACGAAAAGTCGGTTTTCTTGCGCGCAACTTTGCAAGAATCTTTTTATTTTACTTTTATTTAAAATATGTCGTTCCTTAAAAAGTGCTGCCCGTATAAAAAAAAAATATATATATATTTGAAAGAACCGCAAAGGCGAGAGGTACTTTATCGTTTTACGCCCTTCACTTTTTCACATCTTTTCACATAAAAATTACTTAACATAGCATGTTTTATAATAACTGATGAATAAAACATTAGAGAAATACCGTAGTAATACTATAATTCAGTACAAATAACCCTACAATACATTAGAGAAAACACACTAACATGCTGTGTGAATGTTAGTATTAGAATGTTTAAAATGACCAGTCGGTCATTTTAAATATTCTCAATATTAACATATTTTACACATTAAAAGTATAAGCATTATTACTTATAATTATAAATATAATCTAACCAAACTTAATCTACTCTAGTTACGCTCACTAACCTTAACTAATTAAAATTAATGTTTTGATTATTTAAATAATAACTTCTATAATTATTGCAAATATTTATTATTTAAATAATCAAAACATTAGTGTTAATTAGTCAAGGTTAGCGAGCACAGTTTAAGTTTGCTTAGATTATACAGAGTGATTCAAAGAAACGGGAAATTTAAAAAATTAAATAACGCTAATGAAAAATTTTTTTTAAGAAAATGATTTTTATTTCATATAATTGTACAAATGTTGCCATTTTAGGATACATACATTTTAGTTTATTAAAGATGACATCTTCCAGGTGACCTCCTCTTCTACGTAAACACTCATGAAGTCTCTTCGTTAAATTGTTCATGGTTTGACGTAACATCTCAACTGAAATTTCCGCAATTGCTTCTTGGATCTTTGCCTTCAGTTCTTCCGTTGTAGCAGGTCTACTGTGGAACACTTTGCTTTTAAGGTGACCCCACAAAAAGTAATCGCAAGCTGAGAGATCAGGCGATCTGGGAGGCCATCTAATGTCACCATTTCGTGAAATGACAAGTTGTCCAAACAATCGGCGTACAGCTGCCATCGATATTCGTGCAGTATGTGACGTTGCTCCGTCTTGTTGAAACCAGGCTGTGTTAAGAATCGGTGGAAATATCTTTTGTTGTTCCAGAACAAAGGTTTCAAGCACGGCTACGTAACGAGCCGACGTCACTGTAATCGTAAGACCGTTGTCATCCTCAAAAAAATAAGGGCCTATAACACCGTAAGATGACATAGCACACCACACAGTCACTTTCTGGCTGTGCAACGGACGCTGGTGTAGCTGCGTAGGATTTTCTTGTGCCCAGTATATGAAATTTTGCTTGTTAACAAATCCACTGAGGTAGAAATGCGCTTCGTCTGACATCCACAGTTCGTGAATAAACTCTTCGTTATCATTTATCTTCTGAAGCATTACATTACAGTATTGTGCTCGCACAACTGCATCGTTCGGTTTCAGTTCCTGAACGATCTGCAACTTGTATGGATGGTATTGCATTCCTTTACTAACATTCTTTGAACACTTGAACTATACAATTGTAAAGATTCTGAAAGACGACGGATTGACCGATGTGGACTTCGTGTGACAGCATCTTGTAAAACTTGAACATTCTGTGGTGTACGGACGGTTCGCTCACGACCTGGAGGTTTATTTTTCATTGCCGAACCAGTTTCCTCAAAATTAGATATCTGTGTTTTAACTGCATGTGCTACGGAACTCGATCGTGCCGTCCCAGATTAAAATGACGGCGAAATTCTCTTCGCGCTCCCTCCACACTGTCATTGTTTTTGTAAAACGCTTTGATAGCAAATGCACGTTACCCACCACTCCAAGGATCCATAACAACTAAGTGGCAGGTTAGGTTAGAGAGGCTGGCGCCACTTATCAAGTGGCACCAATCGCCCATGGCTACCAACACAACTTTCAACATTTCCCGTTTCTTTGAATCACACTGTATTTATAATTTCTCTGCAAGAATCTCCAAATACCTACTTATTTGGAAGAATTCTGCCTCTATTGTACTTTCTTTTTTTTTAAAAATGAGGACTACTCTATTTCTACCGTCATTCCTAGACCACCTAATTTTTGGGGGTTTTTTAATAAACGATCAGCACACACCTCTCTCAAGAACATTTTCCAACCCGTTATTGCTATATATACTTGACATTAACCTACGCTCGTTTTGCTCGCTAGTCTTGACTAATATGTAAAATATGTTAATATGTTTAAAATGACCGGTATAAAATAGCATGTTAGCGTGTTTTCTTTAATATTTTATTTATCAATTATTATAAAAAATGCCTATATTAGTAATTTTTATGAGAGAAAAATGCGTTAAAAGTTCGGAGCGTAAATGAAAAAATATTAGGCGAGAAATCTGTGTCTTACTGAAAATAAGAACAATTCTAAAATTAAAAAAAAATGGATATGAAGCGTATACTACTTAATATTATATCTGTATAGCGATGAAGTAGGACCTTCTGAAATATGGTTCTACTTTATATTTTTATTTTATTACATTGAATTTTCCAATCAGTTTTCTCGAATTTTTGCGTAAATATACTTTTGAAAATGGAATAAAATTAGGTATACATTATTATTACGCTACAACAAACCAGTACTAAATAATTATATTGAGAAATAAATTTATGTTGTGTATATAGAGAAAGTTATTTGTCCTTAGAAATAGCTCCCATTTAAATTAACTGAATTTTGTTATGAAAAGATTAGAGTAGATTTCTTTATAAAATAAAAATTAAGATAATAAACGAAACTATAATGTTTATTGAAGAATAAAGCTTGGAAATATATATGAAATCAAATTAACAACTGCACCACGGTGAAAAACAAAATACTTTGCAATAAAAGATTGTTAAATATTTTGGTAAATTATTATTACACCTAAACAAAAATATCATTGTGAAATATCACCCAACCTCCACTTTGTCTTCTTTCAACCGTAAAAGTTAACGATCACTATTCTCTTGTTATCTTGGTTACGTTACATCAACCTAAATATATTAGCGTCGTGCGCAAACCGCAATTTTAGTAGTACTACTGTTACCGTTTGGTTGTAATATTTTCGCGGAAATTGTAATAAGTACCGAACTGAAATTATTGTAACTTATAAATAATGCAATAAAACAGAAAGAATATAATTGGATAATTCAAATAGACAACTTAAAATTCAAACCTTTACCATAGTAGTTACGGTAAAACCATATAAAATTCACATATTTTAACGTAAATGTGTTAATAACATTTATAAGTAAAACGATCACAACTGAATCAGATAAAAACCACATATTTTACACATCTCTATGACGTATAAAAAGTTCATTATTATCTATCTACTTTTAATTATATCAGTCTAAAAAAATAGTTATATAAAGTTAGACTAATAGTTCAGAACGAAAATTTAATTTACCTTATAATTAACAGTTGAATAAACGTCTTTCATTCAATATATTCTTGAAAAAATTAGATAAATGATATCTAACGATAAAACATCTAAGTATCTTCCACACGGAGATTACAGTTTCATAAACCTGAAACAAATTACACACTTTTATACGCTTAATCAAATTTTTCAAGGAACAAATAAATTTCCTTCTAATATGGGTTCTATAAAAACTTGGAGAATGATGGCACATCAACATCCTGACCTCCGTAGGAGAAGACACCCTCCGGCACCACCTCTGTTCCTAACCCTTACGGGCTTTACTTGAGGTCATCTTCAAAACCTCGGCTTTTGATATACTTCACTCCGTTTCGGCCAGGATGACACCGATGCAAATGCAAAGAATAACATTCCCATCGGTGTACTACTATTTAATGAACTCAAAACAAAACCCATCTTATCGAGTCTTAAGTAAGACTGAAAGAACTTAACTAAATAAAGGAACTGAATTGCCTACCATATAAGATAAAAGTGAGTTCAACACACAACACGAAATATAAAAATATTACATGGAACAATAACAGCACAGTAACATTGAAACAAAACAAAAACATAATTTATAAAACAGAACATCAACAAAAACATAAGTGAAATTCAAGCAGGGCTCCAGATCCCCTCAGCGTTCCTTTCTTTTGCTAAGTTCGTTAAGTTATAAAACTGTCCACTACTGCCCATTCAGCCTGGCTTCTCTGTTTACTCGGAGATATAAGGCCGATCCGATCAGATCAAGCCGACGATGGTCTCCATGCGCATTAACTCGTACTTCGAACATTCATAAAGAACTGGCAGGTGCCATCCAATTGTCCACACTCCTCAGTGTGGACACATCCCACAATCTACCAGGCCGAATTTCTGCAGTCTGTCCCCAAAAACACCATGGCCGGAATAAATTGCGTTACATATTTATTAGGGGGTACCCAAGAGATGCCCCGCAAACCATTAGCATTTGGAAAGAGATCATGCATATAACGCCCACCCACCGTCTCCTCTTATCCGACCTGCCATAAGGCATTGCCATTTTGTTGAATTTCTCGAACTTTATGCGAAGTCAACTAACCGAGCTTCTTATAAATATACCGCTATTGCTTCTCAGACGCAATCAAGTCTATCAGTTTCACGCCTGCAATCATTAAGATTGTCTCCTGTGAAATAGTATGATAACCACCCGTTACAATATTAGGCGCTGAGCAAAACAGATTTTATCCTTATCATAGACAGCCAGTTTAACATATACACCCAAGAGACGGTCCGCTTAGCTTTGAATTCTGTAAGTGGTGGAATACAAAACAACTCTACTAGTATGTTCTGTTTACCGAAAAAGCAAATTTCATTCGAGATGGTGTCAAAAATCTACGCAATGAGCATCCATAGCCAGAAGTAAATTTTTGGAAGGCAATTTTCAACATCTACTTAGAGTCACCTACTTACTTATGGTGCGGCCTTATTCACAATCAGTTGTTTGGACTGTCAATATTACCAGGCCGCTTAAATGCTGAGGTCTATTTGCACTTTCTACATCAATAGTAAATGTTCTTCTAACGCTAGGTCGCAAAGTATACTTCCAGCACACGATGTTACGCCTCCCCACTTTCCTTGCGCCATTTCCATTCACTTAAATCCTAATTTCTCTGAAACCGGTCATGGAGGTCCACATTCCTGGCCACCAAGATCGCCTGATTTAATCATTTGGTAATTTTGCGTCTGGGAATGGGTGAAAAATATTGCATACAAAACAAAATATATTCTCATGAAGAATTAATTGTCTGCATTACGGATGCGGCTGAGCAAGTTAAGGACAGCCCTGAAGAACTAAAAAGAGCAAAAAAGCAGTACAGAAGCGTGCCAAGAAATGTGTTAAAAATGGGGGGCTCATTTTAGAACATTTATTATACGTATACTACCAGTATACGTATACGTACCAGTACATATACTGTATAGTATATGTACAGTAACCAGTACGTATACTGGTGCAGTATACGTACCAGTGTAATACACTTTGGTCTAGTGTATTGTTTCTAAACAAAATAAGAATATTTCTAATTTTTCTTAGTTTTATCTAACTTATTGTAAACCATTTAGTTCAGAAATAAATATTCTACTAGTTTTATCTAAAATTTTTATGTTTTTATTACCCAAAGTACAATAAAATAAAAACAGGGGTTTTTACACCAATTTATTGGTTTTCTACCCGGGTCGTCAAAATAAAAACAGGGGTTTTTACACCAATTTATTGGTTTTCTACCCAGATTTCTAAAGAACGCTACTGCAGATATGGTTTTGGGACCTATTTTATTCGATTTTTAGCTCAAAAACCATAACAAATCATTAAGTCTGCCCCTTAATTAATGTCCTAAAAATTTTAGTACGACCTCATTTGACCGGGTTAGCTAAAATACGAGCGAAATCTTTTACTACTGTAATTCGCAATTGAAGCATTTTAGCACATATGTTTACATGAAAATTGTCCATTATTTTTACGAATAGAATAGGTCATGAAAGTCCCGGAGGAACTTCGTGATACACTCTGTATGAACGTAATTAAAGTAAATAAATTTAAACATGTTAGGATAAAAAATATTTTTTATAAATAATGGAAGAGAAATAGTTTTAATTGTAAACTAAACTTAGTTAACAAAAAAAAACATAATTACAAAACACTAATTTCTATTACAAAGCAAAATTATGGGAATTATTGAAATGTCATTAAAAAAAAAAGAGGTAATTTAGGGAAAGTGATAAATAGGTGTGGTCCTTTTTTTCTGAAAATAAAAATAAATAAATAATAAAATTAATATGTAAAGCAATATTATTATACGGAACATTGAGTACAAATCCCTTTCACTGTCAAGTACAGAACTTCCTAACAAGCCGACACATAATATCTACTTCATCTGAAAAGGAAATGATTGTATAACATTACGTAAAATTACTTCAACAATTCTTTAAAGAGAAACCAGGTAATCTATAAATAAACTGTAGAGAATATTAATGAGAGCATTCTTAAAAAACGTACGTATAAACCGATCTGAGATGATTTTAAGGAGCTTGAGTGAATGTGTAATAAACTGTAAATGAAAATTTCGACTTTTGAATCATTACGACATTTAAAATTCAGAAAAAAACGATGAAATCAATTACTATTCACCTAATGTTCAATCGGCAATGCTTTCGAAAAGTCGCTGTACAGTATACTTTAGAATTATCTGGTGCATTATGTTTTGGCGTTAGGTTGGTTGTTCTGTGGGTTTGTTGAGCGTTGTTTAGTAATAAACCAAGATATCAGATATTGAGTTGTGACTGAACGTTGTTAGTTTCGTTTCATGTGGAATCAATAATTGCGGGAAACAATAGTTCCTTCGGTAGCGTATCGCATTTTTCTCGTTAAACACCTCTTTCGTGAAGGTGAAAAATATACTGATTTTGCGAAGCACAAGTTTTTTGAAAAGTTTCTAATGCGCCTGTTCCTCACCGCAATGCAGTTCGAAATCTTATTCAAAAATTTCGGGCACGCTGATCGAAGTGGAAAACAACCTAAACTAAACGAACAGAAGCTGCTTGATGATATTTAGGTTGTTATGGCCAAAAGTCCATCAAAGTCAATGCGTAAGTTAGCACAGCGTAATACTCGTATATCAGACTTGCTACCACCCATAAAGCTGTAAGAAAGAGCTGAAACTTTTCCCCTACAAAGTAATTTATGCGTAAAAGAACTGAAGCCTCCAGAGCATACCAACGTTTTATTGTTTCGACACAGAGTTTTGTGTTTTACGTCAGATATTTTAAAAACTACTGGTGTTATAATTCTGTTTTATCCTATTTCCCAGTTAAAATGACGTAAGAAACTACCAAATTTGGTCCTTAATTCGGATCCCAAAAATTACAGTACTGCTTCTTTATTTAATTTAATTGCTTCTATTAATTTAATAGAACGAACTCCGGGTGAAATCTTTCGCTAGCTGTAACTTGAAAATAAAGCGTTTTTAGACCTATGTTTATATGAACATTTTTCATTATATTTACTAGTATAACATGTCCTGAAAGTTTCTCCGTTACTTCGTGGGACACGAACGGTGGAGAATGGATTCTCTAATAATCTATGAATATTAAAATAAAACATTTTGACCTGAAAATCTAATGGAGGTAAAAAACAGAACCCACCGGGCTGGTCTAGAGGTTAACTCGTCATCGCAAATCAGCTGATTTCGAAGTCAAGAGTTCTAAGGGTTAAATCCTAGTAAAGGCAGTTACTTTTATACGCATTTGCAGTACTTCAGTAAATATAAATATTTCAAAATGTTTAATTTAAACAAATTTTAAATGGTTAATTATTATATTTATATATATTATGATAAGGAGGAGTGACTTTATTGAAAGTAGATGTTCTTCGTTTAACCCACCGGGTTGGTCTAGTGGTGAACGCGTCTTCCCAAATCAGCTGATTTGGAAGTCGAGAGTTCCAGCGTTCACGTCCTAGTAAAGTCAGTTATTTTTATATGGATTTGAATACTAGATCGTGGATAACGGTGTTCTTTAGTGGTTGGGTTTCAATTAACCACATATCTCACGAATGGTCGAACTGAGACTGTACAAGACTACACTTCATTTACATCCGTTTATATCCTCTTTCATCCTCTGAGGTAATACCTTATGGTGGTTTCGGAGGCTAAATAGAAAAAGGGAGAAGTAAAAAATAGATTATTATAGCGCTGATTTATCCGGAAATCGAAACTTTGGACAGCATTCTTACAACAATTTTTCTTCACCAAGTTCTTCTGAATTATAAAAATGTAGTAGAGTAAAAGGAGGTTTGGCCTTCAACCCAAGAAAAAATAAACCCCAGAAAAAAGTTTAGGTAGTTAAATTTGGAGGTAGGAAGCAGACAATTGAAAGATATAGATTTTTTGAATTTAAAACCTTTTTTTTTGATTCGCTTATTTCTTTAAATACAAGTATATAACGACAATTTAAATAAAGCTTCGTCATAAATTACACCCGCCCGAAAGAAGCAATCTTGAGTAATTATTTTTATGTATCATTATTTCTCCACTACATAAGAATAAATATTGTAACAAGACCGGTATAGTGGACCTGAGTAACGGATTCCTACAAATTAAAAAGAAAGTAGTAGTAAATATAATACTGGGAGGAATCCAGAAAGGGGCTAAAAGAAACTCTTTTAGTAAAGATAACAGGTCTATTTAACAATCATCTTTTGTAATACTGCCTACTGACACACACAATAAACACATGTCGTTACATGAAAAAAGTTACCGGACCAAGGTTTGGAATGCGTGGGAAAGAAAGGGCTCGGTCGATCGTTCTCACGCTTCGAGTTGGGTCCGGTCCGGCAGGTAAAGAAGATAGGAGTAGAAACACTCCGAAGAAGACCAGATTTGCGAGCCAGTCTAGCGAGACGTTACTTCGATAGTTCCACGAGAAGAGGCTGCGAAATGTGAGTTCCGCGAGGAGAGTCTGCGAAGTCAATCTGAGAGATGTGAGTTTATCGAATCAGTCCGCGAGACGTTAGTCAGCGAAAATATTTTGCGAGGTCAGTGAAGGAACGAATTACAAAGTGAAATAAGTCGGTGCAATCAGGTAACGTCACAGGTAATGGTTTGGTGAGTTACTGTAAGACTAAGTGAAAGAGAAAATGTACTAAATTTGATTCATAAAGTTTTAGGGTAGTTTTATTTGTCAATAGCAAAGGTATTTGCAGTGTAATAACTTTATACTTGTCTTATCTATTGAATTATTGTTATTAATAGGAAGAATAATGGTTGAAAGTGTTAATTTGTTTTACTTGTGTTTTTAAACGAATAAACTTTATTTATATAAACATCCTAAATTGTCAATCTCTCAATATCCTGATCGAGCCGAGAACACGCGACAATGTATAAGAATATATCCACAATATAAGAATCAGTTTTACGAATAACTATGTTTCCATCGATTTTATATAAATTTTAAAACAAGTAAATAATCATAGCTGGAACAGTATACGTACTACATTAAATAATATCCAGATTCATACATTAAAATCATACAGTTTCTTTGTTTTTCCACTATTTTCCTCTAATATAGCATTCCTCATTTTGCAAATACTATAAAGTAAAATACTAGTCATAAATGTAATATTTAATAAAAGGTAATGTATACAATATTGATATTTAATAAATATCTATACTTTAATTCCTGGCATCATAGCTCTATAGCTATGCCGCAACAAAAAAAAATGGGGTTAATGTTTGTAAGGACGTACGTATGCATATGTGCTGGCGTGTTTGAAGATTAATAACATTTTACTGGATAAACCGATTTTTATGAAATCTTGCACAGTGACTATGTATATGGAGCAATTTGTTGGTAAAACTTTTAAGCTCAATATCTTCAGTGGGTAGGCGAGATAGATTTTGGGGCTAATTTTTTCAACATTTTGCAAACAAAACCCCACTTAATATTAAGCTCAGTATACATCCAGCATTACACCCAGCATACACCCCTGATAGGAATAATATATAGCAAGCTCTACTAATGGCCAGCCAGTTGGTGTAATATTTAGTATATTGGTTTCTAGATCAGCTGGTCTCGGGTTCGATTTCCGGCAAGGGACTTATAATTTTTTACCTTCCATTTCATCTGACTTAAAAGTAATATTTCATTTCTTAGTTAAAAGTATACGTGTATCAGCATTTTTGCGGTCGTAACAGTAAAAAAAAAATAAAAAAATCTTTAAATTATACGTGTCTATATTACGAATACTTTCTCAGAAATTCATAATTCATTTTGTATCAAATAATCAATTAAATTATAATATAATCTTTATAGAAAAAGTAGCAAATCAAATGTAATAATTTAATTTACACATCTAGGCAATTAACAATTTAAATATTTGAACTGTAAAAATATATTACTGTTAAATTTACGGGATAAATATTGCCACCAGTTTATTTCACATTACGGATAAAAATACATCTTTCAATTAATTTTAAAAAAAGTGTTATTTACTAAATTGTAAAGATTAAAATTATTATAATATATAAAATTATAATTATACGCATACTTGCATAGCGTTACGCTTTATTACTTATAATTTTTCTCTCACTTCTACTTGTTACTTTATTTTACGGTTTTGTAGGCTACATAACAATTTTTTCAGCCTAATTCAATTTTTTTCAATTAAAGCAAAATTGAAAAAATCTGATTTGGACAGCACATGACTTCATTGTATTAAGTTACATATGTAACTGTAAAGTATTAAGTTACATATACACATTTTTTGCTGCACTTAATTTAAACTTATTTCATTTGAAAGTGAGATACGATTCTTCAATTCTTTAATAAAGTAAAGAGTTAACACAATTGCTAAAATATTAGTTTTTCTTATCAAATATTTATAAAATTATTAATTTAACAATCTTACCTGAAATATTAGGATAGAATAAATGTCCCTTTATTACTCTTTAAATAAATTTAAGTCTTATATCTATCTAATCAGTATAATGCACCTAAGGTCCATGTTACCGTAGCTAATAAGGGAAAGGCACGGGCTTCGGGACAACGATTTGAACCATATTGGGTACATACCGGTTCGAATCCGACTTCAAATATATATATTCTTTTAACTTTTTTGTTTTTTTTAAATTTAAATATATTGATTTATTAATAATTATTTACTTATGATTGTAAAAATTGGTGAATTAAAATGAAAAGTACATAAACTTTTATTTCACTAACTTCTGATTTTTTTTTTAAATATTGTTATCATTGAATTACTATTAATTGTTAAACGTTTTTTACAATCAGAGGTTAATAATTATTAATAAATTAATATATTTAAATTTAAAAAATACATATATATATATATATGAAGTCGGATTCGAACCGATGTGCCTTCCCCTTGTAAGATACAAATATTTCATTAATTAACATTTTATTTTGCTATAACTCTGGAACCAATGAAAATAAGTATCACTTATGATATACGTTTAAAAGCCCTCAACCAGGGCTTTATTGCAGTTAAGAAAAAATCTAAATGTTTCATAATTGAAACCCTCTGTACACACATTTTTGGCCCAGTCGATTGCAATCAATAGGGAAGGTGCAGAACTAGAAGTTACAGCACTCCTAAATACAAAATTTCAACATTCTACGGCTAATCATTTTTGAGTAATGCGAGATACATACGTACATATGTACTCAATTACGTTCTTTTAAGCATCTAAGCTGTTAAATTGTACATTACATTTATCGGAAAGCATTTCCTTACTGACTTACACGTAATTCTTTATTCTCACAATACATAAAAAGGTGAATATCTGGCATATTTATTCTTTAAAATGTCAAACAAGAAAAATACGAGCTAAAATTAATTTAAAAATCCCTAAAAAAAGAACAAAATTAAGATAAATATTCAGTATTTGCCCGAAAAAACAAAGAACAAATATCTTAGGTAATTGATATAGTGATAAAAATTCTACGTAATATACTGTTAACATTTTTAATGAGTAAACAACATCAAGAAAATGTATGACATGAAAGTTAATAACAAAAGAAGATTAATAATAATTATTTCATGGTAGTAGAAAACTCTTATTTAGTGAAAGTTAACATGTTCGATATGTGCACACAACTTATGTTGCAAATTATCAAATTATATTGTTAATATAAATAATGAATTAAATATCTTATTAACATAATTTAAACTTTACACAATATGAACTTTATAATTAAAAATATTTTTTAAAGATTTGACAATTCATGCAGTAAAATTAGTGAGTTTAATATTTCAGTAAATTACTCAGAATAATAATTATTATTATTATTATTTGTGCACTATTATGTGGTATAAATAAATATTTTCACTTGTCTCTTAGTTCACACACACTTGCTTTGCACCTTCGTTTTCTTATATCTCTATTCTATCTCTTTCAGGTTCACCTTTTTTTTCTTATCTCACTTTCCAAATTCTGTTAAATAAATTTGTCTTTAATTCATCTCATATAGGATATTAAATTTAAATTCTACGATTAAAATCTTTCAATTAAAATTAAAATTAAAGAAAAACAAACCAACATTTTTGGCATTTATAGACCTGGAAAAGGCGTTCAATAACGTAGACCGGAATTATATTTTCATCATTTAAAAAAATATTGGATTCAAATACAGCGATAGAAGAATAATTTCTAACATTTACAGAAACCTAACAGCAACAGTAATAATTGAAGAACATAACAAAGAAGTTGTAATAAAAAAGGGAGTCCGACAAGGATGTTCCCTATCCCCGTTACTTTTTAATCTTTAAATAGAACTAGCAGTTAATGATGTTAAAGAACAATTTAGATCCGGAGTAACAGTACAAGGTGAAAAGATAAAGATGCTACGATTTGCTGATGATATAGTAATTCTAGCTGAAAGTAAAAAAGATTTAGAAGAAACAATGAACGGCATGGATGAAGTCCTACGCAAGAACTACCGTATGAAAATAAACAAGAACAAAACGAAAGTAATGAAATGCAGTAGAAATAACGAAGATGAACCACTGAATGTAAAAATAGGAAGAGAAAAGATTATGGAGGTAGAAGAATTTTGTTATTTGGGAAGTAGAATTACTAAAGATGGACGAAGCAGTAGCGATATAAAATGCCGAAATAGCACAGGCGAAACGAGCCTTCAGTTAGAAATATAATTTGTTAATATCAAAAATTAATTTAAACGTCAGGAAAAGATTTTTGAAAGTATTTGTTTGGAGCGTAGCTTTATATGAAAGTGAAACTTGGACGATCGGAGTACCTGAGAAGAAAAGATTAGAAACTTTTGAAATGTGGTGGTGCTGCAGGAAAATTATAAAATCAGACGGGTGAATAAAGTGACAAATGAAGAGGTTTTGCGGCAAATAGATGAAGAAAGAAGCATTTGGAAAAATATAGTTGTAGACCACATATTAAGGCATCCTGGAATAGTCACTTTAATATTGGAGGGACAGGTAGAAGGGAAAAATTGTGCAAGCAGGCAAACAAGCAGGTAAAACAAATTGTTATGGATGTAGGATGTCGGGGATATACTGAAATGAAACGACTAGCACTAGATAGGGAATCTTGGAAAGCTGCATCAAATCAATCAAATCACTGAAGACAAAATAATTAAAAAATCTTTTAATTATAATTCAAAATAAATTTAAATTCTAAGTTTGATCATTTTTTGTTTTGTTTAAAAAGCGAAATAATATTTCAGTACCAAGTTAATATTTCAGGTAAAAAGTAACTTCAAAATAGTTCAACCGATTTTACTGAAATCTTTGTATGATTATTACAATCATACATTAATTTTGAAAGAAAAAAATAAATTATCCGATAATAAAACTTGGATTACCGATAAAGTTTTCGAATTTTAGAAAATATTTTATTTCATTTTATTACCAAATTTTTATTTATTTCATTTAAATAGTTCAATAATTTTTTTGTTGAAAATACTGTTATTTTATTTATTAATAAAACTTTTTTTAATACTTTTATTTACAGTCGCATCAACAAAAAAGTCATTAGCGACTTATCAATATATAATGCAACTGTACGGGTAAATTTGTAGTCTTGAACAAACTCAGGCCGACTATTCCTGAGACGTGTGGTTAATTGAACAGCAACCACAAATATCACTGATATCCGGTTAATCCGTATAAAAGCAACTAGCGTTTATTAGGATTCAAACCTCATAATCATCGACTTCAAAAATCAACTGTTAAACAATTGATTTGCGACGACAAGTTAACCACTAGACCAGCCTGGTGGGCTGGATATCATTTCAACTTTAAAAAAACTATTTCAACTACAAAACTTAAATATTGTATTTTACATGAAAATTGGAAAGTTGATTTAACAGCGGTTACAAATTATGAAAACTGTATTGAAATCTAAAGCTAAAGGTACTAGATTCAAATACAGTTTAAGGTTGAATTGCAGTATCGGTGTATATATTTGTGATTAATTTTTTTTTTTTTTTTTTGCTGAATTCCTTTATTTTTCCTTCTATATTGAACCTATAAGTAAGTCGTATAGCAGAGGATTATCCACTGGTAATTCTCAACGAGAACAAAGACAATTAATATGATAAATACTATGAATAAATTCAAGTACGTATATGAATGACTTAATATTTGATAGTGCCTTTGAGTATAGTTAAAAGTCTTCACACCATTAATCAAGTCGGATACTTACATAGAACAGTAACAAATAAAACATTAACTTTATGATAACCATAGATAAATAATAAACTTAAGCATATATAAATCTGAATAACCGAAAAGAAAAAACAAATATAATTACAAGAAGTGTTATCCCAACAAACCCGATCATCATAACGGTCCATCAACCAGATCAAAAACGTGGAGTCTTTTCAGCCTCCTAATATCCTCACTATTGTCAAGTAAATTCAAAGCTAGGTGATTAACATGCTTCTCCAACCTGGACACATATCGAAAAACTAGGCGTTCAACTTCTTTTCAAACGTATGGTATGCCTATGTAATCGTTGATCTCAGTATTCCTCGCGAACTACGAGTTTAATTACCAAATTATTGTTAATACTGTCGACCAGACAAGATAATCTACCAAATTACAAACAATTTTGTTTTTTAGCAAGGTGTAATATTGAAATAAAAAATATTGAATGCACTCGCTTAATGTCTGATGTTAACAAATTAATGCAAGACCCAATTAAAAATTGATAAGTGAACAAACCTGTGTAACAATCAATTTTACAAAATTATTTCACAACATTTTTATCAAAAGAGTAAATATATTATGGTTACATTTTACTGGTTAGTCACATAAGATCAATTTTTTAGTTATCTTAACTTTATTTATAAAAAGAGAAGCCTTTTTTTACGTGTAAAAGATGTTATGTATGACGGTGATTCGATCCCAGAAACTATCGGATATAAGTCTATAAAGTTCTATTGACACTAATGAGGCACTATTTGGGTGGCAATAAAATTATTGACAACTGATTCATGTTAACAGTTCATTAAACCGTTCATGAGAATTTGAACTGCTGTTTCAAAGTTTAGTGGCACAAAAACAAAAAGAAACGAATTAAAACACAAACGTAAACCATCTAAACAAATAGACATCAATGAAGTTATCAATAATTATATTATAAATGGTAAGTAATTTAATAAACTAAAGGTATTCTAGATGTAAATTTCATGGGCTTAGTATGGGATAAACGTGCCAAAGATTTATATTTTAAAAAAGCTGGCAACACAGTTATCGTATTTGCCGGAACGCGGCTAAAGTCGTGTTCCGCGACTTTAAAGATTCTAATAGCACGTCCCCAAAAACAAAGTTCGTAACGGCTGTTCACTAGTTACGAGGAAAATTTCCGCCCGGAAGATAAACCACGGAACTACTAAGAGAACTGTTTCAAGAACAACCGATCGGAAAAGGTGAACCGGAAAAGTCTGGGCAGCTCCTAGAAGTTGAGAAGGACAAGCGTAGAAAGACAACGTGAAGATCTCAGAAATGTCAGACCATTTGAGAGGGAACATACGCCGCACTGAACAGAGTCAACGACGATACAGGAATCAGGCAGTTCAAGAAAGATAAAGATGATGGTTCATCTGGATCACCATGCGCCTTATCAGGGAGCTGTTCGGAACGAACGGCTTTAAGGAAGGAGCAGTGTAACAAGACCGGTAGAGAGGACCTGAGTAACGGATTTCTACCAGTTAAGAGGAATAATGGGAGGTATCCAGAAAGGGGGTAAAAGAAATCCTTTTAGTAAAGATAACAGGTCCTTTTAACAATCGTCTTTTGTAATACTGTCCACTGACACACCTAAACAGATGTTCTTCCGTAAGAGGTACCAGACCCAATTTAGGAATGCATGGAATCGAAAGGGGTCGGTCGATCTTTCTCACGCTCAACTGGGGTCTGGTTCGGCAGGTAAAGAAGATAGGAGTATAAATATTCCGGGGAAGACCAGGTGAAATTAGTCGTCCGAAATCAGTCTAAGCAAGTCTTTACGACGACAGCCTGCGAGATGTCAGTTCTGCAAATCGGTCTAAGCGAGACGTCTATGAGAGTCTGGGAGATATGCCAGCTAGAGTATTTTGCGAAGAGATCTGTGAAGAAGTGAATTTCTAGTGAACTATGTTGAGCGCGATTACGGTAACGTTAAAAGTAATTCCAGTACATGGAAATAAGAAGTGGTTTGGTGAGTTACTGTTAGACAAAGAGATAATGTACTAAATTTCATTCATAAATTGTTAGGGTAGTTTTATTTATGAACATTAAAGGCATTTGCAGTGAAGAACTTTATACTTGTCTTATGTATTACATCTGTTTCATATGTATTACATTGTACTATTCTATTGTTATTAATACAAGATTAGTGGTTAAAAGTGTTAAGACTAGCGGTCATGCTAATGCCTTTTGTAAATGGGACTGAATTCTGCTTTTCATTATTTATCTACCTGCGAATAAATCCTGATGATTACTTTAAATTCTGTTTTGTATATAATCACTGTTTATTATTATCATCGTCATTTACTACTATTAATAATATCAGTATTATTATTATTGTTGTGGTTGTGATTACTATTTGTTTTATTATTGTCGTTTACAATTATTACTACTATTGTCATTATTATTATTATTATTATTTATTATTATTATTTACTAGCAGATACGGCAATGGTTCGCTATTGCTAGATTTGAGTGTGTATATATATATATATATATATATATATAGATTAAATGAACACAATTGAAAGTTTGATAAAACATTAACAAAATGAACATTACGGAACTACACAAAATTTAATATTTCCTTTTTCCCCTTTTCTCTTTCCTCCCTTTTCTTTTACTATTTTCATTTTTACTATATTCCTTTTCCTTTCCCCCATTTTCTCCTTTTCATCCCCATTTGCATTCCCTTCCCCCATTTCTTCGCCTTATTTCCGTTTCCTCTTCTACCTTTCCCCATTTCCCATTTTATTTTTCTCCTTTCCCCCTTTGTATTTACTTTTCCCCGTTTTTCCCTTCTTTTTTTTCATTTTCCCCTTCTTGCCTTTTTACCTTCTTCCCTTTTAGCTTTTTTAATTTTTCCCTTTTCCGATTTTCCCTTTCTCTTTTTTTCCACCGCGCGTAAATCAGTTCAGTCGTTTTTTTAGTCTGCAGCGGACACACATATCGGCAACATTAAAATGAAATCGTAAAATATTTAGTATAGCGTGTGTTGCTTTTACGTCCAACAGATAGCGCTGTTTAAAAAAAACATGTTTTTACCTGTCAAAGGTGTGACTTCTTAGATATTTAAATAGTAGGTATATAAAAACACGCGCGTATTCGAATGCAACATTGTGTCAAAATTTCAAAGTAATCGGTGAAGAACTTTCGGAGATTTAAGATTTTAAACAAACGAACATTTACGTTTTTATTTATATAGATTTTCGTTGTTTCACTTATGTTCTTTAACTAATAAATTGTAATTATGTATACATTTTCAATTATCAATCTCTTAATATCTTGACTGAGCCGTGAACACGCGACAATATCAAAAATTCAAAAGACTTCTTTAGCAATCATCAGTAATTCAATTAAATCCTTGATATTTAAGTGTTCTGCTGGATGAAGCTTCAGGTCATCTAATAATCCAAAAATTTCAATTTTATTTTCGTGCCAAAACTATCCAGACATAAACCCTTGAAATATTGGAGCCTTTTCATCAAAGAAACATACTTTTTTTAGGTCAACTGTTTTTAAAGACCAAATGAGATCGAATAAATTACCTACTAGAATAATATCCCTTTGATAAAAAATTCATTCGATGATCTCCTCTAACAAAATACCCATATGAGTTTCTTTACTACATATTATTCAGTATAATTGATTAGATCTGTCAACGACGACAGCTAATGCATTAGTTCAATATTTTATATAAAGAATGAAACACCTTAAAAAATAAATTATATGAAATCCGAATGTCGAAACTAATTAATATTAAAGTTAATATAATATTAATCTTTTAGATTTTGATTACGGTCGATTTGACCAAAACTGTACAAAAAAGCCCAAAATCAAAAACGTTTGGATTTTCTTTTTCTTAACTGCAGTAATAAGCCCTCATTAAGAACTTTTCAACGATATTCGTACTTATTTTCATTGGTTCCAGAGTTATAGCCAAGTAAAATTTTAATCGCCAAATAAAAATTATAGCCAAATAAATTTTTATTTTGATCTTACAAGGGGAAGGCACATCGGCTTCATTTCCTTTTTTAATCTTTTTTTTTTAATTTAAATATATTGATTTATTAATAATTATTTACTTGTGATTGTAAAAATTATTTTACAATAAATGATAATTCAATAATAACAATTAAAAAAACAAATGAAAAAAATTCAGAAGTTATTAGTGAAATAAAATTTTATGTACTTTTAAAATTGTGTTTATGTAATTTAATAGGCGTGCAAGGAAGTCATGTGGTTCCACATCACATTTTTATAAAACCGTTTAATGAACCATTGATTGATTAATATTAAAATTCCATTTAGAATAAAAAAATTCTAAAATAAAAATTATTTTTAAAAAAATTACAAAAAAAAACAATTTGATAAGTTATTTTTAATAGAAACTGATTATCATAACAATAATAATAATAATAATAATAATAATAATAATAATAATCATTGGGAAATTTATATTTCAACAATATAGAAAAATATTTACATGATGATACATTAATTTAAGATTTTGTTTTACTTTTACAATTCGTTAAGTCTCTAGAAAATAAAATCAGTTTTCTAAGAATTAAAAACATTTTATATTAAGTGATTTTGAGGTAAACAAAACTTATACAGATCCGAAAGTACAGTTTAATCGAGTAAAATTATAGTTTAAACTTCTTTCAGAGAATTAACTTCTAATAAATAAAAGTATATACAAATAAATAAAGAAAAGTAAATACGTCTAGAAGAAAGAGAAAATTTTTTCACCTTCCCTTTCTTTGAAGACTATCTTTTTTTGATTATATATATCTCAATGTGTCTTAATACATACACATATAATATGCGAGAAAAAGTGACAGAAAGTAAAAAATAAAAAATAGCAAACAATCCAAACAAAAAACAAATTAAGGTAATTTAGCTCTCGGAGAATTACTATGTAATAAGCATAATAATGTAGTAAAAAAGGTTGTTGGTTACAAAAGGAAATGTAATCAAGAGAAATGGCCGTAGACTAACCATCGAAGTATGTAAGTCAATTAAATAGTGAACTGACACGGTCAAGACCATCCATGATAATTCAATGTTATTTTATAAAAACAAAACTAAATAAATGGTAATAGTTGTAAAACAGTATAGATTAGAGAAAGACAAAATGAATGAATACCAGTGTAGAGGTGGGTAAATGAAACTATCATACGTTTCATGATGCGTTTGGATTCCACAACACAAACACACACACACACACACACCATATATACATACATAGATAGCTACTCCTACCAAACTTACTATCCCACCCATTAACTTACTAAAAATACATTGTTTTAAAGTCATGACTGTGGAACGAATATATAAACTAGAAACGCATCTTATTTTACCAGTATAACTTTATGTATCGTACTGTGAAATTAAGTAAAATATTATAATGCAACAAAAGTGGTCAACAATTTTTTTAAAGATTGTAAGTAAATTAGATTTATAATTACAACATTTCAATTAATCGTTTTTAAATTATATATTAAAATTGAACAATTTGGTTATATTCATTATACTATACTTCATAGTTTTTTTAAATATACAAAACTTTTGCTATTGAAAATTAATTCAAGAGGTGATAAAAATTATTTATTTATATAAATCATTTCTTTCGCCAATTCTTGAATTATATTTATATTGGTAAGAATAAATAAGATTTATTCTATCTGAATTAATCATATCAAATTCTAGATAAATTTAGTAACTTATTTCTATCAAATAATCTTTAACATAAAAATACTATAAATTTTTCTCTCATTCTGGGTATTATAATAAAATATTTCTCGAACAGAATTTTTTTATAGGTCAACCAATATTTAAATAATCAAAAAATAAAATATTTAATAAAACAGACCAAAGAAATAAATAATAAATACAAGACCAACTTCAAAAGTAAACAACAAAAAAGTTTCAATTTTTCTTAAAATTTTAAACTTTTAATTTAGTTTTATCAATATACATTTTTGATTAAACGCACATTATAATATAGATTAAACTTTAATGTACCTACAGTATTATTTTTTTTTAAATAATAATTTTTACTAAAATAAAACTACAGCTTCAAAAATATTACCAGAGGTCTTACATTAACTTACGGTTAAAAAAAAAATTAAAGCTTAAATTCATTGAAGTTCTTTAATTTCTAATTTTGTTTGAGCTCATCACTACTAGGATAAGCTGTATTAAACCCATCAATAAAAAAAATACAAAAAAAATTACAAAAATATATTTGATTACATATAAAAAATTATTTTTTAAAAAAGCTTTTATTTAACTAATATTAAAATTAATAAAAAAAAAGGAAACAAATCAGAAAAACAATCTAAAAAGTAAAAAGTAAGAATTAAATCAATTTGAGAATTTTAAACAAAAAAAGTGTAATTTATTAACAAAAATATAAAAATGCACTGAAAAGTAAAAAATAAATTATATAAATATTTAATAAATAAAAACTAAATAAGTGTAATAATGTAAAATTTAATAAGTTCTACAATCAATCAATCAATATTATCTAAAAATAACCTTTTATTACAATGTATACCTGCAGGTACAGGTATTCACAACAAAATTGTGAAAAATCGTATATTGAACGAAATCATATTGTGAAAATCATATATTTTGTTTGATCATAAATATTTTATTAGAAAATCTTGCGCAGTTCTGCACAAAAAAACTCTTTTTTTCTGACGCCCTTACTATTTCGCAGTTAGAACACACTGATTTTCATACCACTACATACGTTTGGTTATCGTGTAGATCCTACACACAAGCATCAAGTTCACTCACTGCATAATCGCATATGAAAAATAGGCCATTAAAGGTCAACATAACCTCAAATTGAGGTTATACTCAAAACTGAGATACTCAAAATTGAGGTATCCCCATAAACGTAAATAAAATTCAGTTTCACCCCCCCCCCCTTCAATCTTCCATGTGACCAAAATTAATATCGTACTTTTTTCCGAAAAGTGGGTAAAAAATTATATTTATGAAAATCTATGTTTTTTTTAATCGTAAACAATTATTTTTTAAATTATTTAGTAAACAATTATTTCAGGTTTTAAAATTACATGATGAAATACATGAAGTTATTTTACACAAATACTATAATAGAATTAACTTAGAGAATATTATAACATTAAACGTTTGCAATACATTGATCGTATATCATGGAAATATGATTTTACATTCCACTTGTGCTGGTTTTTGTTAGATGTTAGTTCAGATAATCTCAAATTACTATAATAAATTCATATACATTGGTATATTAATAAAATGTACTATTAATTTAACTGGGTTTTCTTGAACATCACTACTCGGCATTAAAAAATTATGAAAACAACATTTTATTCATAAACGGAAGAAACTTTTTATTATATTATAATTTTTTTATATTTAAATATATTATAATTTACGCTCGCAGTTATAGAACGACTCTAAACTGCTGTTGCCAAAAATCTTATTTTCGAAGATAGATAAATTTTATAGCGTATGATACAATGACGAACTTTCTGTACTATTTATCTCTAGATACCATTATAAAGATGTATGTAAAACACATATGATGTACTAAACACATATGATGTAGTTTAAAGATGTATGTTACACTGCCATACATCTTTTTGTTTTATTTACCATTATAAAGATGTGTATGGTTCTAGATACCATTATAAAGATGTATAATTGCATGCTTAGTCTCAAATTTCTAATTGAAACGTTGTAAAAAAAAGTCTTAGCCAAATTAATGGATAATAAGCAGTTATATTTTTTAAATGTAGAAAGTAACGAACAAAAAAAAAGACAGTCATAAAAAATATTATAATAATTAATACACATAATTTTCATTTTATATGATTTAGTTCATAACATGAAAAAATATATGTAAAATTTACTATGAAAATTTATAATTTAAAAATATTTTCGTGGAAATGTTATAAATTTATTTTTATATTATTCGTAATCAAATTCGACAACATTCCCCTGAGTACAATTTAATAAATAGTTTTTCTTTCTTTACTAATATAGATAATATAAAATAAAATAAAACTATTATTCAGTTTAAAAAATATCTTCCTCTACACGATGATTATAAGATAACAAAATAATTTTCAATAACACTGCTCTAAGTTTTACTCGTTACTTGCTGAAAAGTCTTTCTTGTTCATTTTAAGAATTGTTAGGGGCTATGCTTTTGAATATTTTTTCTTATTTTACTGTTTAGCCTCCAGAACCACCGTAAGTATTACTTCAGAGGATGAATGAGGATGATATGTATGAGTGTAAATGAAGTGTAGTCTTGTACAGTCTCAGGTCGACCATTCCTGAGATATGTCTCAGGAACCCAATCACCAAGATCCAACCGATGGTAGAGGGGGGCTGATCTCCCGTGCCGGATTTACTACCAGTGTGTGGAAAGGCCCCCTTAGAGTTAAAAGGATACTCTCTTGGACTGAGTAATACTTCACTGTTTATCCGGCTCAGGGGAGTAGAGGTGGAAAAAAAACACCAAAGAACACTGGATCCACGATCTAGTATTCAAATCTGTATATAAATAACTGCCTTTACTAGGCTTTGAACCTTAGAACTCTCAACTTCGAAATAGGCTTTTGAATACTAGATCGTGGATACCGGTGTTCTTTGATGGTTGGGTTTCAACAACACATCTCAGGAATGGTTTACCTGAGACTGTACAAGACTACGCTTCATTGGCATTCATACATATCATCCTCTGAAGTAATACTTACGGTGGTTCCGGAGGCTAAACAGAAAAAAGAGAGGTGCTATGCTATTTCCATTTAAATAAAACTAAATTAACTTCTCTTAGATTCAAACTAAATGTAGTTAATTATAGATGGAATATAAAAATAATCAGTCATTCAACTTTTTTCATCTATAATTATATATATTTATATATGAAGGTTCCCGGTATGATATATAGATTATTTGGTTCTGTAACGATAACTTATAAAATGTATAATACGCAACGGAGGTATTAATAAGTAGAAATTGAAGTTACCCAAAACTGTATCTATGATAAAAAAATATGTATGAACTTTTTTCCTGTTAATTATATCATTTTTTATGACAAAATTATTATACATTAAATACTGCAGTAATATATAATTAATAAAAAATTGTTCATACTTTTTTTTCCGAGTTTTTATATATTAAAATTTACAATTCCAGAACTACTATAGTTTCAAAACAGAATGGAAGATTCTGATTAAGAGATACCTATTAGTAAGTCGATCTTTTAAAAGTTAAAAAAAACTTTTTGTCCGAATACTTATTTTTAATAATCATGAAAATTAGCGTATCATTATTTCTAGTTATAAAAAAAACCAAGATGCAGATCTTTTTTAAAATCATTATAGGTGAATTATTAAAATTTTGTTTTTTTTTACCCAATTGGTTTATTTGTGTGTATCATACAAACAGAATTTATCACAAACTTTGTTAAATCGAAAAAAATTACAAAATTTAAATTAAAACCTATATTAAAATGGCAGATATGTTATTGATATAATATTTTTTTTGCAGCCGTTTTAACTATACAATTTGATAAAAAGAGAAAAAAATTGTTAAGATAAGATGCAGTAGATAAAGGAAATCGCCATCAGTTAACGGGATATTTATTCTATTTTATATAGTATATTTGTATTTAATATTTGCATAAAAAATTTTCACCGTATTTTCTAATGCTTGCACATCAATTTATCTAATTAATTAAATAAAAGTATCTTTGCTTCGTTAAGCTAACTTAAGTGTTGTAAGTTTATTAATTACTAAGTTCTTCAAATATTTTTTTAATTGATGAACAAACGTTTTTAATTATGTTTAATATAGTGTATCCATTGATAGGATCGTAATTGTGTATGTTGAAAATTATTATTTATATTTAATTATAATGGTTTTATATTTTCTTTTTTTCAGGTTGTCAGCGTGTTATTAATAAATTATTTAATTCATCAAGTTGCATCAGAAAAGAAGTAAGTAACGTATTTTCTAAATTAATAACATATATATATATAAAACAACTAGAACACAAACCAACAGCTAATTTAATTAATGAAAGACCCTTTAAGGTTAATTTAATTAACCTTCCCTTAATCTTAGGGAAGGTTAACTGTGTCCCCTATTATGTATTAATATTTCTGAAACATTTTGAAGGATATAAAAATATGAAACATGAAGATATAACGCTCACCAGTTCTATTGATAAAATAAAATGCTATCTTCATTTGATTTTTTTGAATAAGAACAAGTGGATTGAATTATTTAATAAATTATTTCTTGTTAAATATAAAATTTCTTGTTGTTAAATATTTCTTGTAAAATTTTAATAACCTTATAAATTATTTATTTTAATAAAATAAAAACTTACAGTTAAAAGCTACTTGTAAAAAAAACATAAATAAATAATACAAGAAAGTTGACGATAACCCCTGCTTTTCAACCTCATCCTGCACAAAGTACTTCTGGAAAGAGAACAAAAAAAGGAATGAAACAAGGACAAAAAAACAGCGGAATCCAAATCAGATGTCTGGTCTTTATGAATGACGTGGCTTGCTAGAAGAAACAGAGGAAGGGATTAAATAGATAGAGGATCTGAAAAAGGTGGCTGAGAGAGCAAGTCTACAGATATCCTTTGAAAAATTAGAAATAATTCTAAGCATAAAAACGTATCCCAAAAGAAAATTACCACAGATTATGGAAATCTTAAAGTGGTATCTTAATTTCAAATATCTAGGGGAGACAATAAAGTACAACAGTACGGATAGACGACAACAGAAGAGAGAAAAAAAACTGGCTAAATTACTTTTCTAGACGAAAAATATCTACAATAAAAAGAATCTTTCAGATAGGGCAAACTCAGATTACGCCACAATGGTGCGATCACTGGTATTGTACGGAAGTAAACCGTTACAACTTACCATTCGGACCCTGTGAGCCGACCTGCCATGCCGGACGTACTGCCGGTTGGCGGTGAGGTTCATTAGAGTCGCAAGGACACTCCCCTGGGTTGAATAATACTTGATTGTTGGGCCGGCCCAGGAGAGAAGGAAAAAAAACAAAGAAAAAACTTACCAACTAGGAACCATTAAAGAAAATAGAAAGAACACTGAGAACAATCCTAGGCCTCATCAGAACAACAGAAGGGTACAGAATGAAATCCAACCAAGAATTATATGCAGAAATATAAGTTATCGAAAAAAGACTAAACTCATACATATCATCCGCATTCATCTTCTGAAGTAATTCCTGACGGTGCTTCCGGAGGCTAAATAGAAAAAGAAAACAAAGGTATCGAAAAAGCGATAAGAAAAAGGAGAATGAGATTCCTGGGCCATGTAAACAACAGAATGGATGAACAGAGACTAAATATACCAGAATTCATTAAACTCTGGGAACAAAAGATCAATCATGGGCACCTAAAACAAATTAAGTAATTAATTACAGAACCTGGGATCCAAGAATAGGAATGAGTTATTCAAACAAAAAAGTTGAATTTGAAACTGTGAGAAAGGAAAAGAATCAAACCAAAGTGAAATGGTTGGAAAAGAGAAAGAGCACAAACCTGGAAATAACGAAAAAATATTGGGGGAAAAAAGAAACCAGAAGAAATGATAATTGTATGGTCCATAGTTGGACCGCAAAAAAAATTAAAACAAAAAAAAACAAATTACGATTCGTAAATTTTTATTCAAGTATGTGAAAATGTCCTTTGTTATTTTGTAATATTCATCAGTATCTGTGTCCAGATGCTACACAGCTACGTGAAAATAGATATTTCGGCATTACATCTCAGAAATTAAAAATAATAATGAACAAAATTAATAATCCAATTTTCTCTCCAATCATTTTTTATTTTCAATAACAACCTTCAGTCTGGTTAATTTATTAATAAATTAATATTTATCACTATCTAATAAACTAATAATTTACTAATAAATTAAATAACTAATGCTATTAATAAAAACTTGAAGCTTGAGAAATTTGTTTCTGATGTAATATTTGTGCATTTATGATGATAATTTTCAGAATGAATAAAAAATTTAAAAAACTTTTGTAGGAACGTTCTTGAAAGTTAACATCCTTAAAAGAAAATTTTGGCCGATAATTTTCATCATTTAAAAAAATAATTACCTAACAACTTCCCGACTTCTGGATATTATTATTACATAGTTATTTTTCTGAAAAAAAATTATGTAGTTCTAATCGAAATTATCAATTATTTTTCGATTGTTATTACTGATTGATTAAAATGATCCTTTACGTAGAAAAAAATTAACAATGAATAATTATTGAAAGTTGAAAAAATTGATAATTTCTAAGATATTAATTTTTAAGACGAGATCTAATTTATGTAAGAATTTTAAAATGCTATCTTTCATAATCATCAGAGGATTTTATTGGAAAATATTTACCGCAATATGCAATAATTTACCTTCGGTTCATTTTTATTTTAAAATTATTTGGCATATTTTTCATTAGACAAATATTAGTTTTCCTTCAGAAAAAATCAGTTAAATATTTCAGTATAAATAAAATAATTTAAAGAATTTTTGTTAAAAATGTTTACAAGAAACTAAGAATTACAAGAAATTAAGACCTATTAAATTATTAATTATAAGCTTTAAATGCTAACGAAAAATCAAATGAAGCTAATTATGAACGAAGATCCACCATTGAAAGTTTAACTTTTAATTTTCTAATTTTTTAATAATCAATTAGCTCATTTGTCACTTGTATAAAAATTTCATATAAAAACAAATAAAAAAAAGTAAAAAAAATATATACGCATATTTTAATTAGGATAAGAGAAATTTCACTAACCAAAATAAATTTATCTATTTTAGGTAGATTTCATAAAAAGTTACCTATTGTAATGAGTAACATGATTCGACTTCGGGAAAATTTCGACATATCTTCGCGTTTCACAGCCTCTAGACCCCAAAATCACCGTCAGCTCAGAAGTTATATTTATATATATATTTCGCTTTCTTGTGGACACGATAACTGCCGTAATTTTGCGCCAATCACTTTCAAATTTTCCTTAAAAATAACTCGTAGGAAAATCTTGATCAAGTTCGTTAACCGCCAAAATCAGACCATGGGAATGGAAATGGGGGGGGGAGCTTTTTCGAAAAAACAAAATATCGCTATTACTTACTTATTAAGTAAAATAACGAATTTGTTTAAAGTTCCAACTATTCTTTGAATAAGGGCTTAAAAATTATTTCAGTAAAGGTTTTTGATATCACCAACCATTGACCCAGGAGGTGGAAAAATGGGGTTTTGAAGACAAAAACATCATACTTCCCTTAATAGGCACAGTATCGAATCGGTTTGAAGTGTTCGTTAGTCCTCTAGACATTACCTAAAGCCTTTGTCTGAAACAATTTTTGATATGACCAATCCTTATGGGTAGGGATGATCAAAATGTTGCTGGAATTTTAAGAAGATGGGGCTTGTCGTATGCTAAACATTTGAAACGTTTTTCACATACAAACATTGTCGTATTGAGTAAATTTAAAGTTTTTTTTTTGGCGTTAATTTCGGCAACAAGCCGAAATTAACGCAAAGTAGTGGCCGGTAGATGATGATCCAACCACTAACAATCGGGTTCTGAAGGGAGACCAACCAGGCCTCCTTCCAACATGCAGGAAAAATTCCTGTCCCTTCCTGACCCTTAAGGATCGCCGCCGTTATACCGTCCGGGCCAGGACTGTGGCTGTTATGGAGTCGGTTCTTGGCCATAGCCATCTCATCTCAAATAACGTATACCATCGCTGCTCAAACTCAACGAGGCCCGACAACACCCGTTTAGATGGAACAGCCGTTCCAGATCTGTCCTAGCACATTCCTCCGTCAAGATCAGTAACTGTCTGCCGAAGCGTTTCATAACCAGTTAGTATGCCCGGCCCCAAGGATCATCCTCTAGTTCAGTACAGCGTTCCTGCCATTTCCTCCTCTTCGAGTTCTTGATGGCGTTCCGAAGGATTATCCTACACTGCAAGTAGTGCTAGGATGCGAGGTCATAGCCATCTCCACCGTGACCCTGAGTCCTTACATGTTCCTCCTGTGCCGCTGGAGATCTGTCCTCAAACGGCTGATCTCGGGGGCCTACAAGTAGCCGGCCGATGACGGCGGTTATCCCCTACTTAGCACCGGTGAAATCTACCTCCGGCCTCCGGCGTGCCGAAAAGGATTTTTTTTATTCCTTTCATCAACTACAGACTTATGCCCAATTACGGTTCTCCTTTTTTTTGGAATGATAAAAAGTGAATGGATTCGATTCGAACCCTCTTAAACTTAAGTTATTACTACTCCATTACGGAGATCGGAGAAATTAGATTATTTTAATTTGAAAAATATTTTAATGTAACATAAATTAAAGGAATATTTTAATTAAGTTAACAGCTGCAAAATAAATATAATGACACAAAAGAAATAATTAAAACTTAATACAAGGTCAGATTTTTTGTTCTTGCCGGGATTTTTTTTAATTTAAAACGTATTAACAATGAACTTTCTAGCAAAGGTTTAATGAATCCATTACTATTTATACGATTCAGTTATTTTTAAATTAAATCTTTTCTTTATTTCATTCGTTCATTTACTTCCTTCATGACTGTGATTTTAGTTTTTGTTGATTTTTTTAAAAATTATTATTGTAGAAACAATACTAGCAAAATAAGAAAACTTATACAAAATAGAATTGAAAGTTTCATATTTCGACTATTAGTTAATAACTGGATAAAAATAAAATTGAAATAATGTCCCAATTGCTATTAACTTTATCTCAATTATTTACAAACCACGCCTACGAGATCTGGTAGAATGATCATTACATTAATTAATGCAATTATTTAAAACGAATTAATTTAAAATCGAATAGTATTATTTATTAAAATAGAAAATAAATACACATATTTTTAGTTATTCCGTTAAAAATACTGTAATATTTTAACTTTTTCCAGAAATATTTATAAGTTGCAAACTGGTTATCAACAAATATCAATCAATCTCCAAATGCAATTTAATATTTAATCACATTTTTGTTTATTCATCATTATAAAAAAAATTATGATTTCAATTTCATTGTCTTAGGTAAACTATGATAAATTTTCATTAATTATAATAAAATTTTTTTTAATATTCAGGACAGATAATGCGAACTAGTTCCCAATAAAATACGCTCATTAAGTACCTCAAATGACGGGATGGAATTTATTTAATCATAATTATTTTATTCATTGAAATAAAAGTTCATTACACCTACTTTAACTATTTTATTTAAAATTAGATAAAAAGCGTGTAAGTGTAGAATAATGATGTTTAATAATAATAATAATAAAAAATTAAAAAAAAACAACAGAAGTTGTGATCAATTTTATAAATCCCAACGTACTATAAGGTATCACAAATTATATAATCACAAATAATCATTTAATTATTGCAATAAAGACTATTAATTGTGTGTGTGTGTGTGTGTGTGTGTGTGTGTGTGTATGTGTGTGTGTGCGCGCGCGTGTGTGTGTGTGTTTCCCATTCAATTTTGTTAGCTGATATTAGACATAATGTATATAATTATAATGAAATAATACTTTATATAAAAGATGCTGAAATTCAATTTAAAAAAAAAATGGATAGTATCCTATAAGTAACTTTAGATAAAATATATATTTTAAAAAAAATAAATATTCAGAATAACTATGAATATTTTATAAATAAATCTGGCTTACTATGTTCATCAAAAAATTTTTTCTGTATAGATATTTATTTCCTACTTTTTTTACCTCTAATATAACTTTCTATCACCAATCTTAGAAACTCATTTCCATAAGGTTAAATTCTAACAGAATCTCATCCCTTGAAAATTCATGTTTCAAAACCAAATAATAACCGTGGAACTTCCAGAATTCTTGTGAACAGATCTGAATATTTCATTTAGCTTTGTTTTTTTTTTTTTGTTTTCTGTATGAAAATAAACATAAAAAATTTATTTAATACATTTAAAAATATTGGTATAACAGTTGTAAACATCTTACTGACAAGATGTTTTTCTTTTAACGTTGACTTATTTTAATTATTTACATTCAACTTTTATGAACGTAATAATTTTATATTCTTCTTTTTTTCATTTTAATTCCCTTTTATAAAAATTTATATGTACACCGATAAAATTCATAATTAATCAGTTAACCTTGATGATGGAGGAATAATCCGAAAGCGCTTCGATAGTCAATATTCACAATTGTTGGCAAGTGGATATTTTTATTTTTATATAAATTAAAAATTTATTCAAATACCCCTAAAATTTCTAGCCATTTTCATAAATTTTATCAATGACCAGTTATAAAAAAAAAACAAAAAAAAAGATTATAACTATTTTAAAAGTATTCGATATTATCTGAACAATCATAAATTAAAATAATTCACTTTCTTTGATTGACCGAAAGGTTTTATTTTATTTTGAATATGTTGTATATATTTTACATGTTTTAATTATTTACAAATAGCTAGTATTTTTATTCTAAATTAAAACTGAATGACCCAGAAATTTTACCATTTTTTTTTTTTTTTATGTATATCTTGAGCTCCATAAATTTGTACTTACATATATTTTGTGATAGTCTAGTGCTTAATTCCATAAGCTATTATACGAGGTAATGAGACAGATTATATGAAGTAATGAGACAGATTTTTCTTTGCAAGATGTGGGAATCCTGCAGCTTGCGTAGGCACACCATCTTTGAACTTGGTTTATAAGCTACTTCTAGTCCAAGCGGCACATTGATGCAACTGCTCAGTCGTGAGTTGTGCTGTAATAAGGGAACACGTGTTTGTGTCTCTCGTCACAGAAATTAAACCGCAAAATATTGCGCAACGGTATGCCATTTCTTTTTGCGTTAAATCGGATGAAAGCGCGACGACAACTTACGGTAAGCTTCAGAAGGCTTTTGGAGAGGAGGTTATGTCAAGAGCTCAAGTTTTTCGATGGAATAAAATTTTTAGTGAAGGCAGAACGAATGTTGAAGATGAAGACCGCAGTGGACGACCATCAACCTCACGGACAGCTGTCAACTTGACCAGGGTGCGTGAAATCGTACGATCTGATCAAAGATTATCCGTGAAAATGATTGCAGAAGAACTCAACATCAATCGAAAAACGGTTCGTCTAATATTAACTGAAGAACTTGGTATGAGAAAGATTTGTGCAAAAATGGTCCCCAAAAATCTCACACCACAACAACAGCGAGAAACACGGAAAAATGTGGCAGCCGATCTGTTAGAGCAAACGGAAATCAATTCAGATTTGTTGAGCCGTGTTATCACTGGTGATGAAGGTTGGTTTTTTCAATACGATCCAGAGACAAAACGCCAAAGTTCGCAATGGTGCTCAAAGGGATCACCCAGACCAAAAAAAGCTCGCATGTCAAAGTCAAAAGTGAAATGCATGCTTGTGTGCTTCTTCGATTCCAAGGGAATTGTTCATAAAGATTGGGTGCCTCATGAACAAACAGTTAACCAATATTTCTACAAAGAAATTTTAGAAAGACTTCGTAAACGAGTTCTTCGTGTCCGTGCCAACATCGCTGATAATTGGATTCTGCATCACGGTAATGCGCCATCCCATACTGCTCTGTCAGTACAGCAATTTTTAACCTCAAAACAAATTTCAGTACTACCACAGCCACCTTATTCACCAGATATCGCTCTGTGCGACTTTTTTCTATTTCCAAGAGTCAAAATGGCGGTCAAGGGACACCATTTTCAAACAACACAAGATGTCCAAAAAGCTGTGACGAGGGTCTTGGAGGATATTACAGAAGATGAGTTCCAGAAATGTTACCATCAATGGCAGAAGCGCTGGAATAAGTGTGTGCAATCAGAGAGGAACTACTTAGAAGGAGACAACACTACACATGACAAACGGAAAGCAGCATTTTTTTTCACATCAGTCTCATTATTTTATTGTCGCACCTCGTAGCCATATTTTATCGTACTCGATGGAATTAAAGATTTTTTAAATAATTTCTCAAGTTATCATAACAAAGTGATCTACCAAAATTTTAAAATAATACAAATCTAATCTGATGGAAGTTTTACAGAAACATTAAAAATTGGATAAATTTAGACTTATAAACTAATACTCTTAAAGCAAATTTTCTTTGCCATTTTATATACCGTTTTCTTCGTCTAAAACACAACTTCGGTCTTTTGCGTAACACAACAACAAAAAATGGTTTGAAAAAATTACATTCTATCGATGGAGTAGTTAGAATTAACAACATTTTAGTTAAGTGGCTATTTTAAAGAAAATTTTCAAAAATAAATTACCGAAATATTTTTTAAAATTTTGAAATGATCTGTGCTTGAACATCTGTAGAATATTTAACATATCGCGTGTTTAAAATCTTTACCACCGCATCGGCAACTTTTATACTATTTATTCTATTTTCTTCAAATCTGGTTTCTCCATTCTCTTCTAGGAGCAACAAAAATAATTATTAAAATTGGGGATAAGCAATACTCTCTTCTGCGTCAAATCATCCAGTTTATGAATTTTATTAAATTTTTTATATTTTAATTACATTTTTACAATTTCTTTCGATTTTTTAATTAATCTTCCATTATTTAAATTTACTCTTTGTTTTTTTTTAATATTTCCATTATTTTCCAATTTTGTATAGTCGAATGCTTTTCCAATGTCTACAAATATGTAATTATATATGTAATCCTTTATTTCTATATACCTATCATCAATAGTTAAAAAATTAGTATAAGTTAACAGAATTTGAATCATTATTAGCGTTTTTTTTTTTTTTTTTTTTTTTGCTTGATAAATTAATTCACCACAGAAATTTTCAAGAAACTTGTACATGGGAATATGAAAATAAAATTTTGTAGCGTATGAAAAGTTCCAACCTTACCGGAATTCGAACCCGGGACCCCCCAAATGAAAGGCTACCACTCCCCCACAGAGATCTGTTTTTATCGTAAACCTTTATTTTCTAAATATGTTTTTTTTATCATAACTCAAACAAAGCGTTTTCGAAATTATAATTACAAGAAATCTTATAATTTTGGCAGTAGAATAAATTACACAGCAATTTCTTTACTTTGTGATACACTTTATATTTTTTTATACAAATAATATTCTTACGCTATTTTACAGATATATACACAACTAGAAACGAAAAATTTTTGCAGAATGTTCAGAAATTATAAGAAATTTTAAAAAGCTATACAACATAAAACATATGTCTGAAAACATATACATATGTCTGAAAACACTTTGTTATTAAGTTAAGGATAGCAAAAGATTTCGCTTGGTTTGCAGTTCCCCCTGTGAAATGAGATCATATTTAAATTTATTAATGTGTTATATACGAGGTAAACTTGAGGTTTCTTAGGTTTGTTGACCTAACCCACCGAGTTGGTCTAGTGGTAAACTCGTTGTCACAAAACAGCTGATTTCGAAGTCGAGAGTTCTAAGGTACAAATCCTAGTATATGCTTTTATTCGAATTTGAATACTAGATCGTGGATACCGGTGTCCTTTGGTTGTTGTGTTTCAATTACATATCAGGGATGGTCGACCTGACACTGTAAAAGAGTATAATTCATACATATCATCCAGATTCATCGTCTGAAGTAATAACTTATGGTGAATTCGGAGGCTAAACAGAAAAAAAGTTTTTTGACCTTAAAAATAGAATAAAAAAGGTTCCAGAACTCTATCCTCCCGTAGTTTTTATGATATTCAACGCAAAACAGAAAACTTTGGTGACGAACACGTGTTTTAGGTTTAAAGTAAAAAAAAATTGTTAAATAACTAATAAATGCGTAAATCTCATTACAAAAACTTACTAGAGAATTTAATTACGAGTAATTTGATGTAATAAGTCTACGAAAAACAAAACAAGAATTAACTTTTATTATAAAAAACAAAACAGAACAAAAACTTAACAGAAAAAATTATGAATTTTAAAAATTAAACCAACACAACAAATACACAAGAAACATATATTCAAGTATGTAAGTAGCTGCCGGCCTCCGTGGTACGAGTGGTAGCGTCTCAACTTTTCATCGGAGGTCTCGGGTTCGAATCTCGGTCAGGCATGGCATTTTCACACCAAAAATTGTCATTCATCTCATCCTCTGAAGCAATATATAACAACAGTGGTCTCGGAGGTTAAAAAAAAGAAGCAAAGTATACAAGCAGCTAAATAAATTATAAAAAACGTTGGATATCATGAAAACTATGAGAGATGATACAGTTCTGAGACCTGTTTTATTCGATTTTTCAGGTCAAAAAACATAAGAAACTATCACGTTTACCCCTTATATAAAGCCTTAAAAAAGAAGGATACTGAAATCAGGCGAAATTTTTCGCTAGCCGTAACTTAATAGTAAAGCTTTTTCGGACATATACTTTATGAACCTTTTTCTTTATTTCAAGCTCTTAGAATCAGTTCCTTAATTATTTCTCTTTCCACCTGAATCACTCTGTAAAAAGAATCAATATAAAATAGATTATTTCAGCTTTAAACTTGACAGATTACAAAATAGCTTTAAACAATTTTTTTTTTTTGTGCAAATACTTCAATTTATTTTTAATATGAAAAGAAAAAAGGCTAAATAGAGAATTAAATAGATTTGTGCCTAGATTGCACATTGTTTATTGCAATAAAAAAATATATAAAAAAGTATGCAGTATAATTTTTCAAGAAGTAAATTACAAAAAAAAAATAATAATAATAATAATAAAGAATGTGCTAAGTCACTACCAATAAAGTTAAATAAACAGAATTAGTTTGGACATATAATAGTGAGTTCTTTATTTCCTAGATATTGAACAAAAGAATGAGACGCTCCTCACGGTCGCGCTTTCCGCACTGCACTGACCGCGTCACTACACTTGCATGCGTTTGAAAGTAACACTTTTCCCATCCCAATAAACACTTTCTCTGGCCTTCTAGAAATCTTAATATATTAAAAGTGCTTTATGTTTTACTTAAATAAAGCACACAATTACATATAAAACTATTATGTGAATTTAATTGTGCGTGTGTGTATTTTTGAGGGCATTCTTTTAACGCACGCAATTCCAACGTATAAACCATACTTATAATTATATATACTTTTTTAGAGATTTTATCATCATTTCATTCCAAACATATTTTCATAAACATTTAGAGAATTTTATTTTTAAATAGTTTATACAAAGTAAAATTATTTGTTAATGAATCAAAATTATTTATCAATTTTATGGTCATTAATTAATAGCTAATTATGTGCGAACATAATAATTACAATGTTATAAATTAATTATTAAAAAAAAAATACCAATAATAACTTCACCATTCACTGAACATTGTGCATTGCTGTATTACTAATTCTTAGTACAGGATATTTCTAATTTAATAATCGTTTGAAAATTCGCATTTTAATTTATTAATAATAAATTAAAAATATATATATATTTTTGTGTGTGTGTGTGTGTGTGTGTGTATGTGTGTGTGTGTGTGTGTGTATTATATATTGTGATTTATATATAACTTGAATTAATAATTTTATTTTATTACAAGGTGATAAAATCAAATCCAATTATTATAATTCAACTTAAGCAATATTTCGGTAATTAGAATAAAAATCCTATCCCAAAGTAATAAAATATAATAATTAAATAGAAAAAACGCTGACAACACAGTTGTAGGACTTTCCCGAAACTCGGCTTTAGCTGCGTTCCGGGGAAGTCTTACAACTGTGGGTTGTTTCTGATGCACGGCTTACACACTTACACACTTACACACACACACACACACACACACACACACACACACACACGCAAAACACAATTTAAAATATTTCTCATTCTATTTAAATATAATATTTTTTCGTTAATAATAATTTTGTTGGTATAAGAATATAATTATAATTAAAATACAAAAAACCGATTACCAACAATTGAATTTTAAGCGTTCAAGCGCCTTCGGAATTAAATTCCATCTTCAGGAACTCTCATATTCGTCCTATTTATAATATTAATTAAAGATTTAATCAAGATTTTTTTATAATTTTATATGCGAAGTTTTAATTAATATATAAAATAGGACGAATATGTGAGTTTCTGAAGATGGAATTTAATTCCGAAACCGCTTGAACGTTTCGAATTTAATTGTTTGTAAGCGGTAATTATAATTTTTTCGTTTATTTAATTCAATGATTCTAACTAAAGTGCGCGCGCATATAGTATTCAATTCGCGCGGGTGTGGCGGTATTAGCGACAACGGTCGGTATTAACTAAACTAATGTAATTTCACAACTTATATAGAACAAATTTGTACAGTCGGAAGACTGGTGTAGCCACGAGGCTTAACGCACTAGGTACCGAATCAACCGGGTGACACACGTACATACAAACATTAACAACCGGAAAATTTCCATACGGTCTTTCGGGTTTCTTAGGTATCAAACGGTGAAGATCCGGTGAAAACTGCATGTGCCCAATTTGGACGACTACAATACTTTCCCTTCTAGAGCTATAGCGCTATCCAGACGGGAAAGTAAAAATATCCGATCTTAAGAAGGATATCAAATAACATTTCTGCTTTATAGAATAATTTATAGTTGCTTTTATCTACTTTGTCGATTAAAATTTTAAAATTACCTGTTCTTTTATTAAGAATATTACAATATAATTCAGAGTGAAAAAATTATTTTCATTTTACGAGTAAATTAACATTTTTAAGATTTTTTTTGGTGCCTTTCTTATATAATGGTAATATAAGAATATTTATTTAGAAAGTAGACAAATTAGTATGTTTATTTATATAAAGGTATTAAATTAGCCTATAATATTAAGTAATAAGCAGTAAATAAATTAAAAAAAATTATCCGTATCTAATCCAACAGAAAAACATGCTTAATAGCGTATTATCTTATTAACTCATTGTTACTATAGATTCCGAATAATGGAATAATTTTCTGTGGTAAAATATTTATTCCATTTACCGGATTTGAATGTATAATTGTTTTTGTTGTCACTGAATTATGCAAGTCGTTTTTATTTACAATTAAAAGTCACTTGACTGTATTTTAAGTTGGTAATCTTTAATCTATTTTTTTTTTCAATTATTATAAAAATGAAAAAATAAAATATTTAAAGACCTCACGTGCATTCATACAGTTACGCACGAGTGTGAAAATGAATGTTATAATCTAGAAATTTTTGGAATTGTACCTTTCGGAAAATGTAACTTTATTTATTTAGTCGAGTAGACCAACTTAGATATTTGAGTACTTTGTATTTGATAGGCCAATATAAAAGAGTTTAACAGGCCATCAGTTTGTTGCAATAAAAAATAAAACGATGTTCACATAATAAATTATTTACATTCGAGTTAGGTTCATGCAGTATGTGGAGATGAGATTTTTAAAATACAGAGAAACAACAGTAAGAATTGCTACATAAAATAATTACAATGAGAATTGCTACAAAAGTTTTATTGAACTAAAACGTTTGATCCTTCGTTGTTATTATATCCCACAATCTGAAGTTGAAGAATAAAAAAAATATATATATATATATATACAATTTCTCACTGCAATGTAATAATACTTACAGTTACGAAACTAGAAATAATACACGGGTTGAGGTAAAATATAATTGTTTAACTAAAACATAAAATTCAACAAATTACTGCCGTTTAGTTAACATTTTATTATTTTTTTTATGGTCAACTTAACCTCCATGCGTTTGTTAAATTTTTCAGCACGTCTTCGTTCTTGCTCATCTGTATTCGTTCTCTCTGCCACAAGAACTTTTATACTGCAAATTATTCTTCGGAAGCTTTCAAGCCTATCCTTTGGAGGTCCTCTTCCATCTGTTTTAGATAATCTTATCTGTTTCTCTTGTTCCACAGGTTATCAGAGATTTATTTGGATCTACCCTGATAATATTCCCAACGAAACTGAACCTTGTTTTCCTTATCGCTGTTTCTATATCTTCTTAATTTTGGTAGATTTCCATGTTAGATAACAATCTTTGTCCTTCCTCTGTTACCTTTCGACCGTGGATTCTACTTAAGTTTTCTTTGACCTTGAGGAACTTTGGAAATTGTTTAGGTGTAATATTTCAATGCTATATAAAATTAATGATCTAACTACAGCTGTATAAATTTTAGACATTATGTTTGTGTTAGAGATTTTTATTATTATTATTTTAACATTATTTAGTTACTTTGTTTCGCGATCTTTTAGAGCTACGTCTTATTGAAGATGTCTTTGGTATAAATCTAAGCTTCTCCAGTATTAATATTTTATTTTTAATTAATTATTAATCTATTCCTATTTTATTTATAATCTCTCCTAGGTACTTAAAATAGTCGGTAAATTTATCTTTCAGTATTTAGATCCTATTGTCTTTATCTTTTGTATGAATGATTCGATGTTTGTCATGATTTCCGTCTTGGTAAAGGATACCAGTAGGCCTGTTTTTTTGGGTTGTCCCAGGTGGTCAAGAAAGCCTAGCCACCTTAATCTGACGTTTCGGTTTTTGGATCCGATCTTGAACTTTGTCTAAAATCAAGTTGGTTAGGACTGGTGACAGTCCATCATCTTGTCTCAAACCTGTTGTGAATTGGAAAGGTACGCTTATTTTTTTTGAACCTATGTTTGGGTTACAGATTATTTTAACATTATTTAGTTGCTTTGTTAACATTACTTTATTAATCTTTACTGAACCAATAGTGTAATCATAATAGGGTAACCTTACAGCATTTATTTTAAAATTCAGTTTTTTATCTTATTATCATAAATAGTTATTAATTTTAAACACTCTTTAATTTTTTATGATTTGATATTTTCTATATTGATAATTATACAAACGTAACGGCTAATTCCAAGTAAATAGAATAATAAATGTAAACAATACAATAATTAGTATTTTTTACTTTTGTAGCTCTGCCCCATGAACGCTCCTGTGCTCATTAAACTCATGCTTGTGAAAGTAATAATGATAAATAAAATGCCTGTTCAATCTATAAAAAAATACCAGTGTATCATTCATTTCTTTAGAGCAACAATACAGAATCCGAAACTTTGAGTGATCTGAAGAATGTGGGTTTTAAAATAGTCTGCCTACATTTTAAAAATATTACTTATAACTGGTTGCCCAACCTTTGTAAGAGTAAACATGTATTTTCCCCGGTCTTAACTCGACAAACATCAGAAGTAAGTGACCGTACTTTGTTTCTCATTTTTTTAAAAATCTTTTTGAATGTTTTTTAGTCAAGTAACCGAAGGCAGTTGCTGCCAATTGTGACGTACTGACAGTTGGTTGAGCCGCCCACCGTACCCCGTCGTACCCATTAAAAAATCGAAATTCAAAAAACTCAAAAATAATTTTTAGATTTTATATGAAGAGATTGAGCAAACCTCAATCTAATGAATATCACGTTTAGTATAGTCGGAAATGGGGAAAATTTGCAAACATTGTTCAAATTTTGTTTTCCCTTTCTTCATCCTTTCGAAGGTCGAATTTCTAAAAATCTAGAAACTGGATATTTTAGATATTTACATGAAAATTACAAATACCAAAAATCAGGTTTATATCTTCATTTGTTACCGAAAAATTAAAAAAATAATCGGTTTTTAAAAAAAATCAAAATTCATTTTAACAATATAAAATCCCGAATTTATAAAATCTAGATTTAAAAATTAATTTTTAGATATTCATATGAAGATTACTCACACCAAAAATCAAGTTGATATATTCATCTGTTACACAGAAATTTATAAAAAAAAGAGAAAAAAACAGTAAATTTCATTGTTACTCCATTTTAACCCTGTAAACTCGGAATTTCAAAAAATCCCTTTTTAGTGTGCACTTGCACCGTGTATACAAATTTTCATCAGTTTATTCTGGGCTTTGATGAATACAGTCAGCCAGGACAAGTTGCTTATAGGTACAGATTATCTCACTTAAGATGCATTTAAAAATTTAAAAAATCTAGTGTGGAAATCACATGACTTCCTTGTATGCCTATTAAATACATACACATTTTTTTTTAAATGAAAAGTACGTAAAATTTTATTTCATTAAAAACTTCTGATATTTTTTTCATAATTTTTTAAAATTATTATTTATAGTAAAACCATTTTTACAAGTAGAGGTTAATAATTATTAATTAATAAATCAATATACTTAAATTAAAAAAAAAAAGTTAAAAAAAGGAAATGAAGTCTGATTCAAACCGATGTGCCTTCCCCTTGAAAGATCCAAATATTTCATTAATTAAAATTTCATTTGGCTATAACTCTGGAACCAATGAAAATAAGTACCCCTTATAATATATCGTTGAAAAGCTCTCAATCAGGACTTATCACTGCAGTTAAAAAAAGTCCAAAATCCATTCTTTTTTGGGTTTTGATTTTTTTGGACACTTTTGGTTCAGTCGATTGCAATCAAAAAGGAAGGTGCACAACTAGATCTTACAACAGTCCTAAATACAAAATTTCAACATCCTACTGCTAATCGTTTCTGAGTTATGTGAGATACACACTGTACATACGTACAGACATAATGGATATTTCCGTTGAAATCTGAAAACCGAAATTTTTCGCGATCACAATACTTCCTTTACTTCGTACAAGGAAATAAAAAGATAAAAAAAATTGAAACCTTTTCTGTAAAAAATGTTTTTAAAGACCGAGCGGGAGTCTTGACTTTTCTTAATGTGAAAAATAGGTCTTTAGAAATAACGACCTTCTTTTTGGGGAAGAGGTTTTTAAAATAAATACAGAAAAATGTATAAACTTGACTTATATAAACATGTAGGGAACGATAAAGCATACAATTTCAAAGTTTTCAATTTTTTGGGGGCAAATCACATCTTTTTATGCTTAACCGTTACCATATATTCAAGATCTATATTGTAACTTTCATTTTATAAATAGTACAATGTTTAACATATTATTACTCTCTTGTACAATTTACCAAAATTAAATAATTCATTATATTTCAAAAATATTTTGAATGAAAACTAAAGAAAATATTTCAAAAACATATTTGAAGCCTATCAAAATTGTTTTAAATTAAATTAGATACTTGATTGTTTTTTTTTACCATATTAAATGATAATGACGTTTAAACTACTTTTAAATTGAAAAATTTGATTGAAATTAAAAATAATTGTTTTGGAAAAAATGTTTGAATAAATAGCCGAAATTTCGGTGAATCAATTAAAACTTTACTTTGTTCAATCAATTTATTTTTTAACATTACTACATTATTACATTACTATTATTATATTTTTTTATCCTTGTTTTGTTTCAGAAAAAAGGTGATAATTAAAGTACCAGCCCACGTTAAACATATCTACCATCATCATCTAAAAACAGTGCATATACATCAACCGAAACCAAAAGAACATCACATACATCATAATCACGTTCATAAAGAACATCAACACCACGATCATCATGAAATAATACACAACGACAGAGATGATTATAAAAGTAATAGAAATACAAAAGGTTATGGAAGTTGGAGAGATTACGATAGCGAAAAAAGTACAAAAACTTATAGAGATTATAGAGCGTATACATCATTAAGTAAAGAAAGACCACCGCCTCCTGAACCGCCGATATACTATGACGATGATTATGTAGCGGGTGGTTATAGAGGTTGGAAACCGATGGGAGAAGGTAAAGGATACAATCCTTACAGATGGAGAGATGATAGTACGTACGGTAGAGGACCCGGTATTAAAAATAAAGGTGTCGTATACGAACCGGAAGGTTTGGGTTTAGAAAAATCAAAACGTTATGAAGAAATCGATTTAACATACGGTGCCGCTGAAAAATACAGAAATTATTATTCAGGTATTACGGATAATAGAGGTTTTAAAAATCACGATGATTTAATACGAAATTATGATAGCCCAGAGGATGTAGAATATAGTACGTCGATAATCCGCGATGAATATGCAGTACCGCCGAAAGAATTTAATAATCACGATTCAAGCTATAATATTGATAAAAAAGTACAATCTGATGTAATATATAATCAGGATAGTACGAATGTATGGAATGAACAATTAAATTCACCGATAAATGTTTGGACAGAAAAAACAAAAGTTGTAACACCACCTGTGTTACCGCCAATTAAAGAGTCTATATGGCCTGCGTTACAAGAAAGTAGTTGGAATTTAAATAAAAATAGCGATACAGTATTGTACAATTACAACAATAATAATAACAATAACAATAAAACTAACAACAAATCCAATGCAATAGCAACTGCAGCGTCATTTGTTTATCACAATCATGGATTAAGTACTCCAGTAGAAACAATAGCAAAACCAGTGACACCTGTAACACCATTTCAATCAACATTTGTTAATAAAAAACCTGTCTCATCGTATCAAGTACAAGTAATGCATTTTAATAATGAACAACCCCAAACACGTGTTTAATTATAAATATTTATTATAATATATATATATTTTAATTAAAACTGAATGACTGAAAACTAAACAACCCCCGAGGTTTTCAGTTGATAAAACATAAAATGTTTCTTTTCTAATGACATTTGAAAGTTTGTTAAACTAAAATCTATGAATATTAATTTTTTTTTTTTGAATCTAACAAAAATAAATTACATTTCCTTTTCTTATCCTACACATATGTTGTTAAAAGCCAAGAATCTATGTATTATTTAAAACACGGTTTCTACTTATTGAGGTGCAACCATTAATTTCAGTTACACCAAAAGTATCTGTATAATTAATTATATGATTTTATATGTTTAGATTTACTTCCAGTTATAAAAGGTTGATTTTAACTTTTTTTTTGTTCTAATTGAAGTTAAAAAAAAAAAATACAAGAAATGTATAATGAATAACCTTCAATATTTCAAGATATTTACCCAATAACGATAAAGCAGATTTCCACAAAAGAATTTTTTTAAAAATAATTTTCCAAAAATTTGGTATTATACAACCCCGATAATTCGGACTAGACGGAATCGAATGTGGTTTGCATAAATGAAAGTTAGAATAATCTATTATTACTAATTGAAACCGCAATTAAATATGAAGTGTACACAAAACCTACTTGAAATATGTATTAATAATAAATTCAAACGTTATTTAAAATAAAACAAATTTTGAAAAATTACAAGTAAAAAAATAATGTATAAGCCGGCAATAAAATCCCTACGTTATTCATATGTCTTCAAAAGAGGGACGGTAGAGTTCAGTGTGCTATTTTTAGCTGTGAAATCTTAACGCTTTTATTTGTATAAAGACGAGAAAATTTAACTGGTGGTTTACAATCTAGTATTTAATCTATTGATAAATAAATATTAAAGATATAAATTTTTCGATTTGAAAAAATTAATAAAATAAATTTTTTCTACTTATAAATTTAACATACCGTACCAACTTATAATTAGAAAAAAACAGATCGAATTAAGATAGGTTCTGAACTTTATAAAAATTAAAACGTGTATTTAAATGATAAAATACGTTCGGATAATTCAAATCTCCAAATGTTATACTGCAGTTTTATAACTTTGTATTGTAACGTTTGAATTACGCGGTTAGAACCCGAATCATAATGATCATTACAAAACAGATTTTCCTTATGATTTAGGTTTTCAGCCAATTAAAAGCCTACTTCTTTCAACCACTGACAAATCAGAAGCGGGTATTTTGTAATGTATAAACGGTTTTTTTTTTGGTTTATTTTACTTTGATTTTAATCCGATTTTGTAGTTAGCAAACAAACGTTAATTTGAAAGTACACCAACAGATAAGTTTCTATATTACATTGTTTTTATTTTTTTTAATTATATCTGATTCTGAAGAAAAAATATCTTTAACACCGATCGAAATTAAAGGAAAGGCAGAATTTACGACTAATAACCTATTGCCAAAGAAATGTATGGTTTAATGTATTCTTTGAAAAAAAAAGATATATTCCGTAAACAAATTTTATCACCGATTTAAATCAATAATCCCAATATTTCCTCAACGGTAGAAGAAAATACGGTATACAACACTCTATTATGGCCATTAATGGACGCTTGCGAAGTTTACGACACTCGCTAAGGCTCGTGAAGTAACTTACTTCGTATTAATGTGTATCATTATTATAGGATAATTGCATAATGTACTACTCTATTAGATAAATTAATATTTAATAACTAATTACAGGACTTTTTTGTCCAGAAATGGCTGTAAGAGTTTTCACAAATATTAAATTACATCTTGAAAATTTAAAATATCGGTTTCACAAACTTATTGCCACGAATAAGTTGTAAACAAAACTTTAGGAATTTATTTATGAAAATTCAAAATTTTATAATTTGAATATTTAATTTAAATTTGTCGCAATCATGGAATAAATATATCAAAATATATTTTTTTTATGTTAAAACTCAAAATAAGAAGAAATTCTTCTTATAAAAAATAAATAAGAAGAATTTTTTATAAGAAGAAATTTATTATTTATAATGCAAAATAAGTTTATATCATCGTTTGTTACACATTTCAGCTCTATGAAGCTGTAAAGTGGACGATGGGAAAGGCATACAGAAAACGTACTGAAGCTTTTCAGATGTGGATGTGATACAGAATGATAAATGTCAGAAGGCAAGACCATATAACAAATGAAGTATTAAGGAGAATCAGAGGGAACAGGAAAATGGTAAATTGGATTGAATATAGGAAAAGGAACCGGCTAGGACATTGTATGAGATGAAGGTGTTTATTAGTGAATGCGGTAGAAGGCTTGGGAGAATGGAAGGAAAGGAGAAGGAGAGAAGAGATTACAAATTATGGATGATATGGAAAAGAAAAATATACTGAAACAAAGGATAGACAAGGATTAACAAAGTGGAGAGCTGGAACCGTGACAGCACCAGTCTATTGGCAGAAAACTATGAAGGAATAAATGAATAATCAATACTACTGATATGTTAAAGATTTCATTCTAATGGTAAATTGATTTCTTTTTTTGAAAAGTTATTATCTTTATTAGAAATATTGCATTTAAATTTATTATTAAAATTAAAAATTCCATTAATTTATTTTTAATCATAAACCCAGAATAATATATCATGAAAAATCGTAGTTAGTACTTTTTACACTCGGGTTAAACTTCCATATTATTACTAATTAAACGTTATTTGATCTCAATTAAACATTATAGATGATCTTACTTTCAAAGATCTCTAACTGTTTTAAAATATTCAGCATTGAGCTATAGTTACAGACTAACTCTGTCCATTTGTTTAGTGGACAATATGCTCCATAAATTTATACTACAGTTCCATAAAAACTTATGTTTTTCATAGCAAGCATCCCTCCATTCTACCGAGTTCCATATGCCATGTTATAATCCCGATAATTCGTTAAGTAGAAGAAAATCAAACTTAATATCAAGAACTACATAGATTATGTTTAATTATATCTGTTATAATAAAAATACCCATTAAAAAAAGTTTTAGAATTTCTAAATTCATCGACATATTATACATCTCTAATAATTTAAATAAATTATAATTTAAGGATTGTTTCTTTAAAAAAACAAATTTTTTAATAATAATTTTATTAATTCGTTACAAAATTGAATAGATTCTATAAGTTTGTTTAGTAATAAGATGTAAACCAGTAATTTCTTGTCATTCCTTGAAATCTTGCAATATAATTACATTATTATAAAAGGAAGTACTTGAGAAAAATCAAAAATATTCCTACAACCGTTTCGATTTGTACCTCTTAACGACTTCAACTTTCCGTAAGTAAAATTTATAAACAAATCTGTTTTCCTTTCTTCTGATAGTTTAAATAGAAACTAATTAAAAACATTTCTTCAGATACCTCCTTTTAATTATTAAACCCAATAAAAAATTAAAATGGTTACCCTTCTCAATAAAATTTTATAAACTTATCAATTCATTACTTTTTCACACAATTAAGACAAAAGTAGCTTCTGTCATAAATATATAAATCTATTTCAAATTTAAGCGAAAAATTCATTTTTATTACATGTTTCAGACCTTATATTATTTCTGAGAATTTTATTTTTAAAATAAATTAATCATTTTTGGTGGATCCGCGATCACAAGACGAGTTGTAGTTGTACCTGATTAAATTTAAATAGAATAGAGTTTTAAAAAAATGTAAAGTAGAATCATAACATAAACCACTAATTACGCTCTTGGAGAAGATTAATTTTAATTCAGTCTATGCCCAGAAATTGTTTTTTGAAATTACCTCATTTTTATCGAGTGTTTTTACAGAAAAAAGTATTTATTTAACAAAAATTAGATACGATAACAATTCATTAATGTAATACACACAAACAAAATTCTCTGTTTATAATTTGTACAACCGAATAAATTTTATACATATTTTTGGTAGTAAGATATAAACCAGTAATTTCTTGTCATTCCTTGAAATCTTGTAGCATAAATATTACATTATTATACCAAATAAATAGCAGAAATATTTTTTCCACTTTTTGCTTTTCCAAAGCAAAAAAATTTACTTTGGGTTTTTGTTCAACCGTTAATTCATTTAAATACATACTTTCATTTAGTAATTCATATATCATTCATTTAAGATTACTAATCAAAGTAATCGAAAAATTAAAAATAATATATATATATAGCACGATCCCGTTATAGTGCGGTCATCCGGAGAAAACTGTTACATCCGCGTTATTTCAAAGATGGAACAATAAATGAAAAAATTTTGTTAATTTAGTTAATAACAATTAAAATATTACCGAATGTTACAGTTAAAAATGAGAATATTGTAGGATAAAATAAAATGTTGAAAAATAAAAATACGGTAAAAAGTATGTATTGTACAGTATTTAAATTTTTGTAATTGGATTTCATTTTCATATTGCTTTTTTCGAAACGGTCAACTACAACGATTATACATACGTTACGTCTTTGAAACAATTTCCCTTATAGCCTAATTAAAAATACGGTACTGAAGTAACCGATTTAAATTAAAGATATCGTAAAGTAATATAGAGTACTACTTTATTAGAACACATTACTAAATTAATACAACACATTTGAATGTACTCGTACGTATATAACTTAACTTTTTAGATTTAAAACTGTTATTTGAAAAAGTAGGAGAAACTTTTTGTTTGCTTGGAGTTCAAATTTTTTAAATAGTTAAGTCTAATTTCTCAGAGCTAAATTTATTAGAGTATTTATTTATTCTTTTCAATTTATTACTAAATACGTATATGTAGATAAAATGCGTTTCTATATACCTACTAAAAATTAGAAAGCTTTCTTTTTACATCTGATACAGTTTTGTTTTTTTTTGGATGAAATTCTTCTATCCACATTATTTTGAACTGCATTATTAAAAATAGTCTTTTAGCGAGGTAATACTGTACTTGGGAGACATAAATCGTAGTCGTCTGAAATTGAACATATCCAGTGTGATAATTAGTTATGAAAAGCAGTTAAGTTTGGAAAAATATTTAATTTTTAATTAAATTTTCATTTCAATAATTTATCCTTAAAAGTCAACGAATTTTTTTTACCACAAAAAAAAAATCATAAGTTTGTTAATTTATTTTTGTTTATCCTCTACTTATCATAATTTGACTGAATGGAACAAACCATTTCTCATAAATCCTTAAATAAATTCAAGTAAATATAAGTAGATGAATACTTTTAAACTATTTCACAATGCACTTAAGAAGTTAAAAAATATTGGGGCAATATGCTACCAGGGCTTTGTTGAAATAAAAAAATAAATATTTTAGATTCTAATGTAATTACCGATTGAAGAAATATAACATTTCATATTTAAGATTTACAAAAAACAAACCAACAAGTTTTTCATTAACTAAATGCCTTTTTTTTTTATTTGTTTGTTTGTTGTGTGTGTGTGTGTGTGTGTGTGTGTGTGTGTGTGTGTGTGTGTGTGTGTATGTGTGTGTGTGTGTGTGTGCGTGTGAGTGTGTGTGCGCGTGCGCGCGCGTGTGTGTGTGTGGCTTAATTTAATTTAGTAGTAATTTAAAAAAAAATAGTATTAATTCTTCAATGATTTTTTTTTTTTTAATTAACTTATAATAAAAATGAAACTGTACAAAATTATTGTTATTAATTTGTTATTGTTGCTAATATTATTTGATTGTTAATTTGTTTTTATGTTTTAATTATTGATATTTTTAAATAATATTATTTTTATAGTACTGGTATATTTAACAAAGATTTTTTTCTTTTTTTCTTGTAAATAAGGATAGATATAATTATTAATTAAAGTTTTATTATTTATATATGTTTTTTTGCATAAAAAATTCATCTTTTATAATAAATTACAATTTTGTTTAATTTTCTGTTTTCTATTTGTTTATTAACCTTGTATTAAATATGCAATTCTTAGGGACTTTATTATCACCTTTAAAGATCCCTACATTCCTTTACTTTGTGGAAATTATGTAATATATTTTAATTACAGTACAAAAAATAATGTGAGTGCAGAAGTATAGCGCATTTCAAGTACAACTACTGATAATTGTAAAACAAAAGAAAATCATACTTTTATTTATATTCTATGGATCAAATTCTTTAGATAAAGGAATTAAAGAAGAAATTGTTTTCTTAAGTAATATTAAATATTTAATACTGTAAAATATAGCATTAATTACTAATAAAATGGTTAACTTCAAGGAATAATCGAAAATTTATTTTAAAAAATGGGGAAACGCATAATTTATCCTTTTTGTGAACCTAAAAACATCCGAATATTGATCTCGGTTAATATAATAACAGTTAGGAAACAACCGAAAAACATAATTCAAAAGTTGTGGTTACACACCTATACTAAAAACCTGTCAACGATGATTCTGAACTCTACCAGATGTGAATGTAGTCGATTATATATTTTATTACTTTATATTCGAGCAGCATAATTTTTTTCCATATCCCCACTAGTCAAGTTGAAAATTATTTTCCATGTTCTGTGGCGTGAGTGGTACCGTCTCGGCCATTCATCCAGAGATCCCGGGTTCGAATACCGGTCAGGGATGACAGCTTCACACGATACAAAATTGCCATTTCATCTCATCCTCTAAAGCAATACATAGCGGTGGTCCCGGAGGACATAAAAAAAAATATTATCGTCACTTTTAAAACCTTAATTACATTCTTTTTTAAAAGATTTTTTTTTATATTGTAGAATGATTAAAAGAATTAAAACATTTTAAAATTAATTGAAGATATCTTTTTTCTTAAAATATATAAAATAATTAAAAACACATAAAATTACAATATCTAGAAATATTTTAATAAAAATTAATTTAAAAAAGTTATAAACTATCTCTCAGCCAACAGCTCGAAATAGTTAATAGAAAGTAGAAGTGGTAGTTAGTAATTAATTGAAAATAGTTTATAGATTTTTTTGAAGGCGATCATACGGATAGTTTATAATCATCTTAAAAACACGAGCTACATAATATCGTGCTTCTTTTGAAAATAAAAAAGAGCTTTTATAAAATTCTGTGTAAAGGTTATAAAAGACATAAATTAAAAAAAATACAATACACACATTATCTGTAAATAAACTATACAACAGCTATAAAGAAATACCACTAACGAGAAAAAATTTCATAGTGAAACGAGAGCAAAAGTCTATAAAATATATAATTGTAAAAAATAATAAATTAGGAACCCGTGTGTTTCAAAGCGAATGTCGGGTTTTTCAAGTTATGTAATATTTTATTAATCTTTACTTACATTGATAAATTATACATGAAACGAAAGAGCAACTTTAACAGTTTTCGTACACGTTTTCAATGCGAGTACTAATCGTCACACAGCACACATCAAATAATATAATAATATAAAAATAAAATAAAATAATATAATGCAACTCATCGTTAACAACTCTCAACCGGTTCTATTTTGAAGAGAATATATTTTCTTTGCTTTATGACAAGGATTGAAACTTGTTTTTATTCTGTATATATGTATGTATGTTAAATATGTGCTAGATGCTATAACCTACCAAAATTGTTGCCCATTTTTAAAAATATCAATAATCCCATACCACGCTTATTAAGATGAGACGTTTGGTGCACTGAGCAAAATATACGGTTACATATCAGCGTTAAATACCCACTGATATACAAATAATACTCAGCAGTATATTCTTTCTGTTCACCACAGGGATTTTCTATCTAATAAGTATCGTTAGGCTAACGGAATGCAACTCTGATTATTGCCACATATATCTGAGATGTTACACATGAGGTAGTCTCTAGTCAAGAAAAGACTACATTAGAGATAAATACAAAACGGATTTAATTTAATTCTTTCTGTAGGAAACGACACATAATACAAACTGTCTCTAATCAGTAGAGGTACCTGTCCTGATGACTCCTCATTTAGGGAAAATATTTTCAAGCTGCTAACTTTTGAAAAGATTGAAAATATTTAAAAACTTAATTTTAATTGTACAGAATGCTTTATGATTTATTTTAGTAATTTTTTCAATTGTATTTTTCAGCAATATTTTCGACTATAATTTTTTTGACCTAAATAACGGATACGAAGAATTTTCTATAAGTCAGCATCTCTACTTAGTATCTTTTTAATATCGTCATCTCTTTATTTTTTTTTTCAAAAAAAAAAAAATAATAGAAACACTTCCAAATATAAAAATAATTAATATTTATTAAAAGTATTTTAATTAGTTTAATTCATTTATTGTATTAGTATGATGATTAATATAAAAGAAGTAAAATATAGCTAATTCCAACAAATACATTTTCACATATCTAAAATTCTTTAGCGTTAAATGCTGCAATTTGGTACAAAAGATTTTTTTATGTATGTTCAAGGGTTATTAAAAAAAAAAAAAGATTAAAAGTCATGACTTTTAGGAAATAAATCCTAAAAAACGATTTTTGAACGAGTTCTATCCTAAATAATAAAAATACTATTTTCGAATAATTAAGTCTATTTCAGGTAGTGAAAATGGACGTTAGTTAAATAGATTGGACAAAGTTAATTATTACAGTAATAAACTGATTATAAATTAAATATTATTATACTTTCTGTGGAAGGCAAATAAATAATATTTTCTCGTATAAAAAAGACAATCTGTACGAAGTGATCACAAAATCCTACACTAAACGTGAAAAACTTGCAAGCATTCAATTAGAGTGATTGTTAAAATCAAATTTTTTTGTATTAATTGAAAATATTTTAAAATTACAAAAACAGACAACAAATAACTACTGAGCAGCACACTCCATGTTATTCGAAGTAGACGTCTCAGGGATGATGGTACTGCTGACTTTAAAAGAAACTTTGTAAATTCTTTGTAACTTCTAAAATTCTGCTCGTTTAATATTTTTGGTAATTCTGAAAAATTACTTAATCTACTTCGATTTCTTTTTCATACTTTAATAAACCACAGTAGATGTGCTTGGATCAACAAAAAATAATATCTAAATGTTGAAAAGCGGGTGACCTTTAGCAGATTAAGTCCGACAATTAAGATTAACTACGACAATCTGAGTACTGTGAGTTACGACAATCTGTTCCGATACTATTCTGTGGAAAGACTTTAGGGTTAAGGTTAAGGTTAGATTTTTTTGGAGAAAGTAATAAACTACAAAATAACCTAAATTGTCTCAAGATTCGGACTCTGGAGTCAGCCATTGAAAATGACTAATGGCGCTCTTCGTAATGCGATTATCCGTTGTACACATGACTAGCAGCATGCACTAGTTGTAATCTCTCTCCGTAGTGACTATATTTCCGTTTAAACATAAATTCGACCAAGTGTCCTACAAGATAGTCTTAAATATTGCTAGGCCTTGGTAATTTAACTGTAACCTCTCTCCACAAAAGTCTATCCTTAACTTTAATCCTCAATCTCTCACCAGAGAACGGATTAGCATTTTAACAGGTCGTCATAGCTCACAAAATTGAATTCTAATTGACTAAAGTATTTACAACGCGGCACGGACTTAGACCTTGTACGGGTTATCCGATTTCCGAAATTTAGATCATATGTTTTTCTCATCCTAAGCATATCTACTATGGTATGAACAAAAATGAAGTCTATCAAGTAATTATTCAGAATTACCAATTGTTTTTTAAGTACAATTGATTATATCGTAACATTTATGTAAATCAAAACTACTATGTGTAAAATTTAGAATGTTAGAAATGAACGCTTTCTTCCACGATGAGCTTACTTTTGGTTTGAAAAATAAATGTATGATATAGCTTTTTTGTGTTTTTTGTTTTTTTTTGGGGGGGGGGCAATAAACGCTTTGACGTTATCATCGCCCGGAATAGAATTTTAAAATATAAAAAATAGGTCTACTTTAAAAATTTTAAAATTAAACAAATACTTACAACTAATATCGCAGCTAAAATTTCTCTTAAAACATATTTAAAACTAAAATCACAGCCGTAAATTTTGAATTAAAAAAAAGCATAAAAATAAAATAAAATAGGCTAAATTAGAATTTAATTAGAAATAAAATAGAAATTACTGAAGTCCAAGAGGGGTTTAATGGCCCCTTCTCGGATAACGGAAAGACTGAAAAACTAAAAGTAAGTGGGTTTGCCCAGGTGCCCAGAAAACATCGTTCGAGACTCGCTATGTAGAGCCATTCACCCGTCGGCACGATAGTTTCCACCTTGGGTTACCATTGCATTTCGTAAGGTGTTGCAACGTCACAGAGTGTAAATGAAAGAGAAAATAATGTACAATGTAGTTGCATAGTTGTGCAAGGGTATATGTTGTAATTTATGTAGTGTTCTTGATGTAATGTATGTGTATAGTGTAAAGTTTTCTGCAGATCTAGGTGTAGTGGGAAGAAAAGCTGCAGAGACTAAGGGCCGTGGGGATGCCACCTCCAAAGTCTTAAAGAGTAACACTCCCCGAAGAGGAGGATATGATATAGTAAAAATCGACAAAGGATCTTCGGTAAAATTTCAATTAATAAATAAAATTAATTATCTCAATGAGAAAATAAACAGGCAATAAAGAACTGAGAAACATAAAAAAATCATTAATAACTACCCAAAACATATACAATAAAAAATTCCTATCGAAAAAAACTAGAATCAGACATTACCAAACAGTAATTATTCCAGAAATACAATACGCCAGCGAGACGATTCTCTTCGAACCATACAAAATTGGAGAAGTAGAAAGGATCGAAAAGATAGAAAGGAAGATATTCAGAAAATGCAAAAAACAAGAAAAAATATAGTAGAAGGACAATAGAGGATAATACCAAATGAAGACTTATATAAAGTAATAACCCCACTAACAAATTTCTTCAGGAAAAAAGATTTCATTCTTGGGACACTTACTTAGAGCAGAAAACACCAGAACCTGCAAACCAAATAATTAATTAACTTATACTGGGAAAGAACATCAAAACCGAAATGAATAAAGGAAGTCCGAAAAGATATGGAAGAGTTGAGAATCTCCAAAGAAGATCTAATCACAAAATCTGGAAAATACGACCAACTAATTAAGACTAATATGATAACATTTGAACCTAAAATCAAAAAGAAATCAAACAAGGTGTATTCAGACGAGGGCAGGCGCCAAAGATCAGAAAGCCTCAAAAAGATGTGGGCAAAAAGGAAAGAAGTAAGAATAAAACAACTCACACGATTCGGAAATAAGAAGAGCCGATTAAAAAATGGACTGGCCCAGAAATTGAACTAAAGTGATCCTATGAGGTCGTAAAAGCAATAAAAATAAATAAATAAAATTCAGCGGTAAGTCTATTAGCGATAAGTCAGTTTTAAAGATAAAATTTATATTGTGTATTAAGGAGTAAGGGGGCAGATTTCTTTTCATTATCATACATTTGAACAATTTTCTTAAAAAAGACACGCTCTGGTAAAAGAAATTCATGAAAAGTTTAAATGGAAAACAAATTTCTAAATTGTACCGTCAAAATAACTTTGGATCTAACATTTACAAACATGCACAAAATGATTGCTATTTAACGATTGATTATTATCCTTTACATAATAAAAAATTATATCCTTTACAATTTTATTCACAAGTTTTCATTTCACTGTAATTAAAGGAGTAAACTCTCAATTTACAGAAGTATTGTATCCGTTTGAAATTCTGAGAAATTATTTAAATTCAACTTTTTTCGTACTTTATAAACCATAGTAGATACGCTTAGGATCAGAAAAACACAAAATCTAAATGTTGCAAAGCAGATTTGGACAGCGGATGACCCGTACAAGGTCAACGTCCGCGCATTGTTTTTAGTAATCTAATCAATTAGCAAGTTTTGTGAGTTATGGCGACCTGTTCAGATATTTTGTAGGGAGAGGTTAGAGTTTGGTAAAGAGAGGTTAAAGATAAAGTACTAAGGTATGGCAATACCAAACACCATCTCGTAGGACACACGGCCGAATTTATATTTAATTGGAAATATAGTCGCAACAGAGAGAAACATCACCAGACATGTGTACGACGGATAACCTTAGGAAGATCGACGTTAGTCATCTTCAACGGCTGGCTCAGAGTCCGATTCTGACGATTATAATGCTAGTTTCCGATTTATTTTCCATTTCTAACACTTAATTAATGTTAATTTTCAATTTTTCTCTCTTTAACATGTCATTAGGAAAAAATTTGACCCTGATCAAATAATTATTCAGTATTACCTTGATTTTTATACTGTTAACTTTTGACTGGAAACGAGTTCCACCAACGAGAGAAAAAAGAAATTTAATGAAAATCAGTAGTAAGAGACCTAAACAACATATCGTGACACCTGGATGAATAATGCGATTAAAATATAAATCCATCCACAATTAACTTTTTATTATTGTAAAAGACTCCACCTGATTTATTCCTATAAATAAGAAATTCTTTTACCAAAATGTAATCCAACTATCCTAAAAAGAAATCTGACAAATAAACAAAGGTTAGATAAAACGACATATAGGGATTAAAAAAAAAACAAAATTTTAATAATCTAGATGGAAAAGTAATCTTATAATTAAGTAATAATGATAAAAAGGTCATTATAAAATTAACTTGCAAAGAAAAGTTGCTAAATCTTATTTAATTACGAAAATTACACTTTTATAATGCTTCGGTTGGTTGGTAACATATTAAAACATGAACACTGGTAAAGCAAAGTAATTACATCATCCATGAGCAGTTTGAAAGGCATCGAAGGTTATAATTAGTATAAAATGAACTATTTAATCAAATCAGTAATTAGTAGTTAAGAAATAAAAAAAATTAAACGGTGAATGCATTACAATTAAGTGAATTAACCATCCCATAACAGGTGTATAAATTAATGCGTATTCGGAATTAATTATTGTCCCTACTTAACACACACGCGCGCGCGCCCGCTCATACATTCACAAAGATTAATAGGCTTTCATATACAATTTCTCAAGCTTCTGTAGCCCGTGGTACATTGCATATAATAATACTGACCCATACAAAATTAGGTTATGTTGCTTTAAATATATATATATATATATATATATGCACACACATACGTATAAAAATACGTGTAATTTTTTTCTGTAAAATTTTGAATTTCTTATGAAAGACGTTAAGAAAGTATGTATTTAAAAATAGCCATTTTTTAATTCTTCTTTTGAAATTCAATTTTTTTTAAATCTATGCACTAATAATATTCATATTTACAGCAGCTAGTATCCCCAGTTTTGAAATATTCCTGGACCCTAAAGGCACCTCCTGAGGCCGCGCAATGCTTAAGCCCAGAAAAAGGAGAAAAGGTGAGATAAGGGTTTTAGTCGTTAGGGTGCGGGTACACATAGGCTCTTAATAACATTTAGCCGAACCCGAGCGAGTCCGACACTCCCCCATTAATGGAGGGGTGCGTAAATGGCATTTCTCAGACTCATCCATAAAAAAAAGTTAAGATTATCGAGAAAACCGTTTCTTAATAAATTGCTTCGTTTTTTAGTTATAAGCAATCAAATTTACAAAAAACAGAAAAATCAATATAGAAATATAAAATGTCCCGCAATAACTTTTTTATTTTGAATTACCTTTAGAATTCCGCCCAATAACAAACTTTAAACAGTTAATGTTATAATTAATAACCCAAAAACTAATAATAGCAGCTTTTAAAATAATAACAATACACAATAATTAATGATTATCAGCATTACTACACATAAAATGATTAGGTCAACTGATATTATTTATGTACATTAATAATCGTAATATTTAATTTTAAAAGATATAAAAGTAATTTAGGATCTAGAAAATTAAACTACATTCAGAAATCATGTATCACATGCCCAACTTTCTATTAAAAACAAAAAATTATGTGGACACCATATGACTTCCTTGTACGCCTATTAAATTCACGTACACATCTTTAAAATTACATAAGATTTTATTTCACTAACAACTTCTGATTTTTTCATAATATTTTTTTTTTATTGTTATAATTGAATAATTATTTATCGTAATTTTTTTTTACAATATAAGTTAATAATTTATTAATAAATCAATAAATATATTTAAATTAAAAAGAAAAGGCGAAGAAGTTGGATTCAAATCGATGTACCTTCCCTTTATAAGATCAAAATATTTCATTAATTAAAATTTTATTTGGCTATAACTTTGGAACCAGTGAAAAGTACTACTTATATATATCGTTGAAAAGCTCTCATATTGAAAGCTTATTACTGCAGTTAAAAAAAATGTAAAATCCAATTTTTTTGGATTTTGGGCTTTTTTGGAAACTTTTGGTCCAGTCGATTGCAATCAAAAAAGGAGTGCACAACTAGATGTTACAACATTCCTAAATCCAAAATTTCAGTATCCTATAGCTAATCGTTTTTGAGTTATGCGAAATACATACGTACGTACAGAAGTCATGCTGAAATTAGTCAGAATGGATTCAAGGATGATCAAATTAGATATTTTCGTTGAAATCTGAAAACCGAATTTTTTCGTGATTACAATACTTCCTTGAACTTAAAAAAAAAATTATTCAATATGGCGGATCGAAGAAGACGAAAAAAAATTTCAAACGCATTATAATATAGTATAATTTTGTAACTATGTAGATCCGCACTTATTTACAGCAGCTAGTATCCCCAGTTTTGAAATATTCCCCTCAGTTTTATCCTAGTATCCCTCAGTTTTGAAGTAGTTTACGTACTTTATATCATTTTGTATAAACTCGTGTGTAAGATATTTATACAAAGTTAAGTGTAAGATATTTATACTATATTTATACAAAGTTGAAGTAGAATATTTTTTCCCCTCTACCCCTCGAGCCGGATCTTTGTAATTAAGTATAATACAGCCCAGAGGAATTATCCATATGCTCAAACAGGCCTCCCTGCCTACCGGCATGACAGGTCGGCCCGCCGGTTGGATCTTTTCTTTGTGCCTGCATCTAACTCCTAGAGTAAGGTAACCAGGCTCGACTATGTCGTTCCTGAGCTCCATCCCAGAAGCCGGGACTCGGTCTTTACGCAAATGCCTCTAACGGGGACACCCCGGGACTCGGTCTTTTTCAGCGAGAGGTGTTGGAATCCCTGTGCCTCATTACCACCGCCCACCCGCGCAAGCACGAACGAACGGTGGCTCCGCAGGAAGTTGTTCATCACTCCCTCGTGACGACTCTCAGAGATCCTCAGCGTGACGACACACAACCCTCAGTTCCGGTGGCTCTCCATGCCACATATCGCGCACGCCGCAGACGCTGTACAACTCGCCCCCCGGTGTCCCGGCCTCCCGCAGTTGTAACAGAGCTGTGACCTGTCGGTCCCCGTACAAAAACAAGTGCCCCGTGAGAGTACGTTTCAGCCCAGCCGAAACGTGCCCCACGGCCCAGCACCGATAACATCTGTTCTCATCCTCCTGGATGACCGCCCTACAATGAACCCATCCGATTTTGATCCTTCCTTCCGTCATACGTTTAGCGCGCGGTACGGTGTAATAACAGTGACGTTTTTTGTTTCTCTATAAGCGGAACGGATGGACGTTACCCGGAAGCCGTCAGCCGCCCCAATAACAGCTGCTACAGCGTCGTGTATCTCTCTGTCAGTTGCATCCGCATCAACGTTCTTAAACGTCCGGTGCTCTGACTCATAGGATAGCCGACAACTCTTCAGCCTTATTGGCTCCCTTGACCCATCCAAGTTGGTTAAAATTGATATTTTTACGGGTTGTGAAAGGATTAAATTCTAATAAAAGAATACATTCTAATTCCAATAAGACATATCTGACAAAAAAGTATGATTTTAAATATCGGAATAAGTAAAATTTTAGAATATAAAAATTGGTTTAAAACATTTCTTTCTTTTTTTTTTTTTTTTTAATATTATTGCCTTTTTGAAGTTTTCAAAACAAATTACGTGTACGTATATAATGTTATAATACGTAATGTTATAATTATTTATATAAGTTAATATATATATATATATGAAGAACCTAAATTTCATTTTAATTACGTATACCGTTTATTTATTTTGTTTTTTAACCAATTATAATAAATAATTTATTTAAATCTCCTAAAATATTTAAATCTCCAAATATTGCTAATGTGCATCATTTTATTTCAGAACATCGAATTATAATTTTATTTTTTAGTATATGACAGGACTAAGAAGTAGTAAAAAAATACACATAAAAAATAAAATTAACTTAGATTAAAAAATAAACCTTGAGGCGTTGCTGAAAGTGACAGTTTAAAACACGGATGGGTGAAGACAAAGTTAACTATCCAACATAAAAATGAACTTTCTTCATCGTTATATTAATTTATCCAGAGTGCTATACTTTTGCTTTCCCTTACAAAGGAAAGCATTATTATGGAAAGTGAAGGTGAACAACATTTGTAGTTAATGAATCCAGAATTTTATTACGGTAATAAATATAATTAACTTTGGCTCTGATTTTATTATCTCGCACTCACTCACTCTCTTTCTATATACACCAATTTCATTTCTAAACTTTAGTTTCAAATAACCTTAAATTTATTTTTATATTTTTTTGTAATAATTTTTATAGTAATGAAATGAATAAAAAAAAAAAAAAAACTTTAATCTGAAATATTTAATCTAATTAATATATTTATTAACAATTTAAAAATTTGTAATTAAATTGCCAGTTTCCATGGCGAGGTGGTAACATCTCAGCCTTTTTTATGAAGGTCCCGGGGTTTGAGTACTGGTTAGAAATGATATTTTTCATATGCTAAAAATCTCTATTTTCTTATTCCCATGTACAAGTTTTTTTACAATAAGTAGAAATGTCAATAAGAACATATAAATCCTTAAAACATTAACTTTTTTAAACTGTTACTTCCAAAACTTTATGAAGCAATTTAATTATTCTAAAATTAAAAAAATTGTCTGATATGTACATTAGAGACTAGAAAAAAATTATTTTTTCTCTTACAGCTTATATATGTTTGCAAAAAAAATAATTTATCAGTTTATATTAACACTAACAATTTTTACATATATGTAAAAATTGTTAAAAAAATTCAGTTCTTTTCATAATATTCTAATTCATCAAATAGACTTTTTTGTAATTCTGATACACGACTCAAAATACTTGTATTTACAAGTACAAAATACTTTCTTTCTTTTTCTGTTTAGCTTCTGGAACAACCATAAGGTATTACTTCGAAGGATGAATGATGATGACATGTATGAATGTAAATTAAGAGTAGTCTTGTGTAGTCTAAGGTTGACCATACCTGAAATGTTTAGTCATTTTTTGGGGAGTTTTTCTGGGCGAAAACACTCTCACGTTATCATCGCCCAGACACGATATTTTTATGTAATAAAAAAAATATATCACATAATATATCTAAATTAAAATAATAAAATACCATTTGCTTTATGACAAATGGCATGAATAGCTGAAACACACTACAGTAGTTTAAATACTTAAATATAAACGAATGGCCCTAAGAAATGAAAAGAAACTTGCAACTGTTGCAACACTCGTATAATTAATTAACTTTTGACAACATTGAGTGATATAATTTCTGATTTCAGCAGATATAAAACTATCACAAATTGATTCAATAATTTGTAAATTCCTCAATTAGATCTAGCTTTCAACTTCTTTTTTTACGTTTTAGTACACGTTTCAAAAAAAGTTCTATCAACACATGCCATTGTACTATTCTATTATTGTTAACTGTAATAATGAAATTAAAACAAAATAAAGAGATTATTTTAGCATAGATATTATAACTAAAAATCACTTAAAACTATATCATTTTATTTTTTCATTTTAACTAGTATTATTACTTTTTGTAACATGATACCCACAATTTACAATTATACAATATTATAATTGCAGCTGATGATAGGAATTTTTTCCTGAAATTTTATTAGATACGAAGAGGTTGCAAGATGATTTAGATTTAAGTTTAGGTATTTACAATTTTTTTTTTTAATATAAGCCTACTTGTATATTTCAGAAACCATTAAAAACTTAGTGAATCTGAGAATTATTCTTGTATGTTCCATCTACAGTGTCAAAGTTACATCACTTGCACACATTTTTATAAGTTAAATAGTTAAAAAGTAATCAAAACATTAGTCTACATGATTTATGCTTGTGTGCATCAGATAATTATCTGACGACACAATGGTTCTCTATCTGAGAACCATTTTTGTATCTTGAAAATTTATTCTGAATTTTTTAAGGAGCTCAAAGAGAGAAGACATTAAATTTCAAACAGGATAAATGTTGACATAATGAATATTTAATAATAATGAAATTTAGCATTTTATTTAGCTTCAAACCAAAACAATATGGTTCGTAAATGGAAAAAAATTTATTATCCCAATAGACCATTAATGAAAATTGTGGATGTAATGTTTAGGATCAGACTTTATAACTTTTCTCAAAAATAACAACTTCAACAGAAGTCGGATTTAGCCTTCATGAGGTGCATCTGGAACAGATAGGAGAAATTTGTCAGGTGAACTGAATTTAAACAAACTTCACAGCTTTATTTATCATATCAAATCACACCTCACTAGATCACATCTACAGTTATACTCGGGACCTAGTCCCACCACAGGTGACTCCTTGACAGTCAATCATGAAAGCCAACCACAGCCAATCACTCAACAGGCTGAACCAAGCCACATCTAAAAAAACGGCTGCAGTTACCGCTTTTCTACTGCTTTACTGCTTTTTCCGACAAGACTGTAGATTATGTTAACCAGCTGGATGGTCGTCGGGTAGCCCTCACTGAATCCAACTTGCTAAGGCTGTACCTCTTTTCCCAAGTATTGCCTACAAAAATCTCTCCAGGAAAATCCTTTCAAATAGCTTCGTCAACACTGGTAATAAGGAGTTTTTCCTTCTAATTTCTGTTCAGCCTGAACACCGAGAAGTGGTCGTCGGATACCGAGGCGAGATATTGGTTCCACAAATCCTGTCGATGTTTTGCAAGCAGCTGTTTCACTCTGTCCGTTTGAATATAAAAAGTCCTTTTAACATAGGGGGACAGGATGATTTGGTATCTCCTCCTCAGCCGAGTCTTCTCTGCTATAGCGTCACAGATGTGAGGTGGGAGATTATTATGGATAGCTATCGTGATCTTTTCCGTAGAGCTGTTTGACTGAACCTCGGTCTCCGACGATGTAACGCGTTCGACCGTGTCGTCTACTTCCCCCGGTGTGGTCAGGAGTTCAGGATGCGCTGACCTGTAATCCTGTTGGAGAATTTCATACAACTTTATCCAATTCACTGACCTTTGGGTAGAGTGGGGGAGTCTTGGCCGCGCCCTCCTTTGCTTAACTCCGATAAGACAGCAGATTTCACCAAGCTGAGGTCTCCTACTGTTCCAATCATAAACGGAATTATTACCGCCTTCATGACTGCGATATCGAGTACATCAAGTCTCGATTTTCCCGTTCGATGAACAAAGGTGGGCACCAAAACTTAGACATTAACCAAAGAAAATCTCTGACAAAAATAGCAAGCCCTTTCCAGTTTGTTATTTACTATACTTTTGTTTTCCTTCACCACATCTACGACAAAGTCCCCTAAAGTAAAAAAAAAACAAATACAACTTAAATATCAATAGACTTTTAACATTAGAATATATCTGCTTTACAGTAATAAATACAAAAAAAAATATAATAGTAAAATTTTCTTTATAGACTTTCAGTTCTGTCAGAAGCTACAAAATAAAACATACATATTTTCCAAACAGTGGCTTTTGCAATATTTGCAAACTGTTTTCAAGATTGATTTACATTATTGTTAATTGTTCATTAAAAACACATCTAATGTTTAGGCCGCTGAATAAAAACAACAATTTTAAAAACAAAAAAAAATTATTTACATCTGAAATATTAATAGAAAATATTAAAAAAAATTTTTTTACAAATACTAAGCAAAATGTAGCACTGAATTTTAAATATATCTACATACAGTACAATAGAAGCTACAAAATCAAACATATATATTTTTCAACAAGTATTATGGACAAAACTTTTCCAGTTGGTTATGCACTAATATTTTTGGCTCTGTCACTACATCAATTAGGAGTCCTCTGAAGTAAAAAAAAATACCATATTATATTTAAATTGAATTTTAATATTGGAATATTTCTACTTTAAAATTACAAATTCTAAATTAACTGTAACACTAGTAGATATTTGATATATCTGCTTCATATTGAGATTAAAAAAAAATAAATTACACTTACATATTTTGTAAACAATGGTTCCAGCCATATGAGCATTCTTTTACCAGTTTTTTATACACTATTACTTTCGATTCCTTCACATTACAAACGTTAGAGTCCTCCGAAATAAAATAAATAAAACATACTTAATTTTTTTAGAATTTTAATATAAGAAGTTTCTACTTTAAATTTAAATGCTAAATAAAACGTATGAGAAGATATTTGGTATATCAACCCCATAATTAAATAAATGAAACAAAATCATACTTACATATTTTCCAGAGAGTAGAACAATTATATTTTGCTCTTTCACAACATCAATTGTGAACCATCTGAAATAAAATAAATATACCAAATTAGAGTTTCAGAAGAATTTTAATAGAATATTTCAACTTTAAAATTACAAAATCAAAATAAATCGAAATGGTATAAATTTGATATATCGGCTTAATATTTATGCAAAAGAAACATTATAAAACATACTGAATTTACAAATAGAGGATCCGCCTATCTGAGCAAACCATTTGCAGTTTGGTACAAAATATTATTTTCTACTTTCCCCCACATCTATTGTGATGCATTGGAAATAAAATAAATTTTACCTTTTACATTTCAATACGATATTAACATAAGAAAAAATCAATTCTAAAAATTCATTAATTTTTTAAAAATAATCTAAAATATTTTATATACAGGCTCATATTTAAATAAAAGAAACTTACATATTTAACTTACATATTAACTTACATATAACTTACATATAACTTACATATTTTCTAAAGAGAGGCTCTGACTACATGGAAAAAACATTTCCACCATATTTTATTTGGCTCTTTCACCACATCAAGTGTGACTCCTCTGAAATGATATAAATAAAACACATTATATTTCATAGAATGATAATAAAAAACTATTTCTAATTTAAAATTATAAATGCTACATAAACGGTAATGGGGTAGCTATTTGATATTTCTGATAATATTTTAAAAAATGAAACAAAATCAAACTTGCATATTTTCCAAACAGAGTCTCTGTCTAAATAGATAAACCATTTCCAGCTTCTTTTAAAAAATTATATATGGACCTTTCATCACATCAATTACAAGTCCTCTGAAATAAAATGTATATATAAGATGTATATGAATGAAAATTTTTTAATAAAAGATTTCAAATTTCAAATTGCAAACTATAAATTAATTTAATGGTATATTTTTTTAAAATACCGCCATAAGAGTAGTATTAACTATAGGTTTTTTTGTTATTTAATTGGTTTGAGGCTATTCTACATTCCTTGACGTGTTTTTAATTTTTTTCAAATTAATTTAACATAGGACTATTTTCCAATAAAATCAATCTAGTAATCATACAACTAAAAACTGTTAGAATACCAGACGATGCTGAAAAAACCAGACCTTACTACTATGTAATTAATAATATACATGATACATTACTGAGAGTCCAGACTTTTTGAAAGTGAGATAACTATACGAAAGTAGATAGCATAAATGATAACTCATACATATGAAAAAAAACACATTTTTCTAGGCACTTCAACTAAACACACATAGAACATGCGCAATACATACGTAAAAACCAACTAAACTCCAGAACTCACTCTACTAAAGCTAACCGAACAACAAAAACAAGGAAATACTGTAAGATAAACATTTATTAATGAATAGAGTTCTGCAAACAGTTATAAATAGCAAATATGATATAATAAAAAAAATATCAGAATTAAAGAAAATCCCCCTAAAAAATTATTCAATGCAAGAAGTAAATTGTATGATCCGGAATTGGAATTTTTCAAAAAACATGCATGAAAAATTTTTTTGTTCCACGTCTTTTCAAGAAATAGTCATGTTTTACATACCGTTTGTACAGCTAATTCTACAATATAATAATCAATAAAAAACTAAAAATTCAGTTTCAAATAACTTTTACCAAAGTGTACTAGATGGGATACAAACACGACTTGAAACTAATACATAACGAAATGAATTAAATGATTCCAAAACCTGAAAAATCACACATGTATTAAAATTTATAAATAAAAAATAAACACTACCTACAGAGGGACTCACCGGGGCGAACACGATATTTTTCTGAAAATACCATGCATATATTTATTATCAGAATATTCACATATTTACAAAATAAATATAAACAAGTCTGTTGATGAAACAGTAAAATAATTATTTTAACATACTGGATAAAGGACCACCTGCTACGAAATAAATATTCCTCCTACCAGTCATTAGTATTTAGTATTACATTAACAGAGAAAAATATTTAAGTAAAGTTAACGCTGTTCAAATAATCCACAGGCTTTAACCTGTGAAGTGAATTACCGGTATCGTACCTGTAACATTAGAACAAAAGAATTATGATAAAAAATATTTTTTGTAATATTTTTAATAGTTTAACAAAAACAACACACCTGCAGCACCATTCAAAACATAATGGTATAATCTATCATTACAAATTATAATCATGAGAAAAAATACAAAACCCTATTTATTAAACAAATTACTATTTGTCAAAAATAAATATTTCATAACTATTAAATATATAAGCAACACTTACACCGTACTGTTCAAAATCTACAAATGCAGAATTCAATTAAAAATATACTATCTAATAGAACTGCAGATTTAAATCGTGCACTGATAAAATTAGCTGACATGATACCAGACAATGCTAAAAAATCTGTACGTTACGACTATGTAATTAATAATATACATCATACAATACCGAGAGTCCAGACGTGTTGAAATTGAGATAATTATACAAAAGTAGATTGTATAAATGATAACTCATACATCTGAAAAAAAAAAAATTTTTAATTATCTAAAACAATAATTAATAAATTACAATAATTAAACTATATGGGTATCATCCAATAAAATCAATTAATCATATAATAAGTAAATTGTGTTACTGAAAAAACTGTACGTTACCATATTGTAATCACTACAATGTGGTAGTGATTCCGTCTTTTAAACCGAAAGGAATAGATTTATGTGTTCTGATGCAGCCCTGGCTTTGTTGTTGTTTTCACAGACCCCCTGCAGCAGTTCTGTACATCATTCAGTATATATGCATTATCGTGTTCAACACGCCGTTTCCCCTAGAGGTTTCGTCGATTACAGAACTGCGTTCGGTAGTCCGATTTTTGTAAGCAAATAATTACACTTGTGAAATTCCTCAGCAAATTGTTAGGATATACGATGACAATGAATATCATACCCCACGACCATAAAAACCTGCAAAATGTTCGGAAACGGGAGAACAAATGTGAGTGACGAGGTGGTTGATAGGCGTATAGAATTTTTTTTTTTATGATGGCCTCCTCTCGCCCCTCATAGCCATTCCCAACCTCCATGAATATTTTTAGCATCTACAAGGAGAGTGTTCTTCGTGGTTTAGGATAACACTATCACCTTGAAGTGCAATGAATAAAGTCTTTGCCCACCCTTTTTTGCTCCCATCTAAGGAGTTTATCCATCCGGATAACTCCCGCTACATTGAAACACACCGAACTCCTTTTCCACATTACCGGCGTGATAAACTGTTGAAGGGTTAAACTTCCTGGGGACAGCCTATCAGATCCAGAATCGCTTAGCACATGTCCTTCCCGCACTTCTCACAGGTTCATCATATGTCGAGGGTCACCATTGCCACCATCATAAGCCCTGATTCCCCACTGATGCGTGTGGTTGGAGAGAACAAAATAGCCATAAGGTGAACCCCCCACGACTTACACGGTGCCAACTTTTATCCCAAGCTCACTTTTTTTGGGATCACTTATCTGAAAACACGATGGGTTAATCGGAAACCGTGAATGAAATGATAATGAGTAACCGGCGCGGTAAAATTGGAGAAATTGCAAGTAAAGATAACGTCTGTGAATGTATTGTGTATGCAATTTCATTCACGATCAGCTTGGTTACCCCAACATGTGTGCACAAATTGTGCCACATCTGTTGACAGACAACCACAAATGTCAACTTTTTGCGTCAGCTCTTTTATTTCCATCAACATTATTCCATGACAAATCCGCATAGGGTATGAAAGCTGGGTGCTACATTACACTATTTAAACTAAATGAAGACACAAAAATACAGGCAGTCAAAAAATAAATATAAAAAAGTAGGTTTGTCTTATAAATATATGTTTGTTTCATAGACCGGGTATAACTTACTGTCTCATTATCCCTCGTATTAACTCACTGTCAAGCAGTCTTAAAAGCTTCAATTTTTTAAATGTGTAGGGTGTTAAATGATAACAATTACATCTGAAACAAAAAAAAAATAATAAATTTAAAAGTATTTTAGTAGTCTTAAACAAAAACTTATGATTTTATTATTAATCTATGTGCCTATTATCCAATAAAATCTAATAATCGTAAAATAAGTAAAAACTATTACTTAATATGACGATGCTAACAAAACTGTACATTACTGCTATTTAAATTGTACTGAACATGATATATTAATCAGCTCGAAAGTCTTGAAAGTGGCATAATTTTAAAATAAGTACAGTACTTAAATGACAACTCATCAATCTGAAACACAAATAAACATTAATCATTAATAAACATTAAATCTCAAACAAAAATCAATTAAAATTTTAATTAACTACATGGATGTTTTCCAATAAAATCTTAGAATTATAAATCAACATGTATAAACCAACAAAAAATATAGCACTAAATTACTAAGAAAAATTTTTACTACCGTTATGGAGTTAATACTGAACATCATGTGTTAGTCACACTGAACAGCTCTTTGAAATAGGATGAATTTAATATTAAGCAAACATTTTTATATGTAACACATGTACGTGAAACAAAAAAAGATTTATTCATCAGAAAAATTATCGACAAGATATTAATGAAAAAATAGTTATATTATCTAATAATAATAATAATAAAAAAATTATAATTACCTGTTAGAAAATATGGTGATGATAATGAATAATTATCACAAACATTTTCTTGAATTTTAGGATCTTCATTAGAATCAGGCTGTACTTTTGAAGGGATGGTCGTATATTTGTATCCTAGCAACATTCTTTTTAACAACGCACACTTTTCTAGGCACTTCAACTAAACACACATAGAACATGCGCAATACATATGTAAAAACCAAACAACTCCACAACTCACTCTACTAAAGCTAACCGAACAACAAAAACAAGGAAATACAGTAAGATAAACATTTATTAATGAAAAGAGTTCTACTAGCAGTTATAAATAGCAAATATGATATTACCTGCAGATATGATATTACCTGTAATAGCAAATATTACACTACCTGCAGAGGGACTCACCGGGGCGAACACGATATTTTTCTGAAAATACCATGCATATATTTATTATCAGTATATTCACATATTTACAAAATAAATATAAACTAGTTTGTTGATGAAACAGTAAAATACTTACTTTAACATACTGGATAAAAGGACCACCTCCTACGACATAAATATTCCTCCTTCCATTCGTTGGTATTACATTAACAGAGAAAAATATTTAAGTAAAGTTAACGCTGTTCAAATAATCCACAGGCTTTAACCTATGAAGTGAATTACCGGTATCGTACCTGTAACAATAGAACAAAAGAATTATGTTAAAAAATATTTTTTGTAATATTTTTAATAGTTTAATAAAAACAACACACCTGCAGCACCATTCAAAACATAATGGTATAATCTATCATTAAAAATTATAATCATGAGAAAAAATACAAAACCCTATTACTTAAACAAATTACTATTTGTCAAAAATAAATATTTCATAACTATTAAATATATAAGCAACACTTACACCGTACTGTTCAAAATCTACAAATGCAGAATTCAATTAAAAATATACTATCTAATAGAACTGCAGATTTAAATCGTGCACTGATAAAATTAGCTGACATGATACCAGACAATGCTAAAAAATCTGTACGTTACGACTATGTAATTAATAATATACATCATACATTACCGAGAGTCCAGACGTGTTGAAAGTGAGATAATTATACAAAAGTAGATTGTATAAATGATAACTCATACATCTGAAAAAAAAAAAATTTTTAATTATCTAAAACAATAATTAATAAATTACAATAATTAAACTATATGGGTATCATCCAATAAAATCAATTAATCATATAATAAGTAAATTGTGTTACTGAAAAAACTGTACGTTACCATATTGTAATCACTACAATGTGGTAGTGATTCCATCTTTTAAACCGAAAGGAATAGATTTATGTGTTCTGATGCAGCCCTGGCTTTGTTGTTGTTTTCACAGACCCCCTGCAGCAGTTCTGTACATCATTCAGTATATATGCATTATCGTGTTCAACACGCCGTTTCCTCTAGAGGTTTCGTCGATTACAGAACTGCGTTCGGTAGTCCGATTTTTGTAAGCAAATAATTACACTTGTGAAATTCCTCAGCAAATTGTTGGGATATACGATGACAATTAATATCATACCCCACGACCATAAAAACCTGCAAAATGTTCGGAAACGGGAGAACAAATGTGAGTGACGAGGTGGTTGATAGGCGTATAGAATTTTTTTTTTTTATGATGGCCTCCTCTCGCCCCTCATAGCCATTCCCAACCTCCATGAATATTTTTAGCATCTACAAGGAGAGTGTTCTTCGTGTTTTAGGATAACACTATCACCTTGAAGTGCAATGAATAAAGTCTTTGCCCACCCTTTTTTGCTCCCATCTAAGGAGTTTATCCATCCGGATAACTCCCGCTACATTGAAACACATCGAACTCCTTTTCCACATTACCGGCGTGATAAACTGTTGAAGGGTTAAACTTCCTGGGGACAGCCTATCAGATCCAGAATCGCTTAACACATGTCCTTCCCGCACTTCTCACAGGTTCATCATATGTCGAGGGTCACCATTGCCACCATCATAAGCCCTGATTCCCCACTGATGCGTGTGGTTGGAGAGAACAAAATAGCCATAAGGTGAACCCCCCACGACTTACACGGTGCCAACTTTTATCCCAAGCTCACTTTTTTTGGGATCACTTATCTGAAAACACGATGGGTTAATCGGAAACCGTGAATGAAATGATAATGAGTAACCGGCGCGGTAAAATTGGAGAAATTGCAAGTAAAGATAACGTCTGTGAATGTATTGTGTATGCAATTTCATTCACGATCAGCTTGGTTACCCCAACATGTGTGCACAAATTGTGCCACATCTGTTGACAGACAACCACAAATGTCAACTTTTTGCGTCAGCTCTTTTATTTCCATCAACATTATTCCATGACAAATCCGCATAGGGTATGAAAGCTGGGTGCTACATTACACTATTTAAACTAAATGAAGACACAAAAATACAGGCAGTCAAAAAATAAATATAAAAAAGTAGGTTTGTCTTATAAATATATGTTTGTTTCATAGACCAGGTATAACTTACTGTCTCATTATCCCTCGTATTAACTCACTGTCAAGCAGTCTTAAAAGCTTCAATTTTTTAAATGTGTAGGGTGTTAAATGATAACAATTACATCTGAAACAAAAAAAAAATAATAAATTTAAAAGTATTTTAGTAGTCTTAAACAAAAACTTATGATTTTATTATTAATCTATGTGCCTATTATCCAATAAAATCTAATAATCGTAAAATAAGTAAAAACTATTACTTAATATGACGATGCTAACAAAACTGTACATTACTGCTATTTAAATTGTACTGAACATGATATATTAATCAGCTCGAAAGTCTTGAAAGTGGCATAATTTTAAAATAAGTACAGTACTTAAATGACAACTCATCAATCTGAAACACAAATAAACATTAATCATTAATAAACATTAAATCTCAAACAAAAATCAATTAAAATTTTAATTAACTACATGGATGTTTTCCAATAAAATCTTAGAATTATAAATCAACATGTATAAACCAACAAAAAATATAGCACTAAATTACTAAGAAAAATTTTTACTACCGTTATGGAGTTAATACTGAACATCATGTGTTAGTCACACTGAACAGCTCTTTGAAATAGGATGAATTTAATATTAAGCAAACATTTTTATATGTAACACATGTACGTGAAACAAAAAAAGATTTATTCATCAGAAAAATTATCGACAAGATATTAATGAAAAAATAGTTATATTATCTAATAATAATAATAATAAAAAAATTATAATTACCTGTTAGAAAATATGGTGATGATAATGAATAATTATCACAAACATTTTCTTGAATTTTAGGATCTTCATTAGAATCAGGCTGTACTTTTGAAGGGATGGTCGTATATTTGTATCCTAGCAACATTCTTTTTAACAACGCACACTTTTCTAGGCACTTCAACTAAACACACATAGAACATGCGCAATACATATGTAAAAACCAAACAAATCCACAACTCACTCTACTAAAGCTAACCGAACAACAAAAACAAGGAAATACAGTAAGATAAACATTTATTAATGAAAAGAGTTCTACTAGCAGTTATAAATAGCAAATATGATATTACCTGCAGATATGATATTACCTGTAATAGCAAATATTACACTACCTGCAGAGGGACTCACCGGGGCGAACACGATATTTTTCTGAAAATACCATGCATATATTTATTATCAGAATATTCACATATTTACAAAATAAATATAAACTAGTTTGTTGATGAAACAGTAAAATACTTACTTTAACATACTGGATAAAAGGACCACCTCCTACGACATAAATATTCCTCCTTCCATTCGTTGGTATTACATTAACAGAGAAAAATATTTAAGTAAAGTTAACGCTGTTCAAATAATCCACAGGCTTTAACCTATGAAGTGAATTACCGGTATCGTACCTGTAACATTAGAACAAAAGAATTATGTTAAAAAATGTTTTTTGTAATATTTTTAATAGTTTAATAAAAACAACACACCTGCAGCACCATTCAAAACATAATGGTATAATCTATCATTACAAATTATAATCATGAGAAAAAATACAAAACCCTATTTATTAAACAAATTACTATTTGTCAAAAATAAATATTTCATAACTATTAAATATATAAGCAACACTTACACCGTACTGTTCAAAATCTACAAATGCAGAATTCAATTAAAAATATACTATCTAATAGAACTGCAGATTTAAATCGTGCACTGATAAAATTAGCTGACATGATACCAGACAATGCTAAAAAATCTGTACGTTACGACTATGTAATTAATAATATACATCATACATTACCGAGAGTCCAGACGTGTTGAAAGTGAGATAATTATACAAAAGTAGATTGTATAAATGATAACTCATACATCTGAAAAAAAAAAATTTTTAATTATCTAAAACAATAATTAATAAATTACATTAATTAAACTATATGGGTATCATACAATAAAATCAATTAATCATATAATAAGTAAATTGTGTTACTGAAAAAACTGTACGTTACCATATTGTAATCACTACAATGTGGTAGTGATTCCGTCTTTTAAACCGAAAGGAATAGATTTATGTGTTCTGATGCAGCCCTGGCTTTGTTGTTGTTTTCACAGACCCCCTGCAGCAGTTCTGTACATCATTCAGTACATATGCATTATCGTGTTCAACACGCCGTTTCCTCTAGAGGTTTCGTCGATTACAGAACTGCGTTCGGTAGTCCGATTTTTGTAAGCAAATAATTACACTTGTGAAATTCCTTAGCAAATTGTTGGGATATACGATGACAATGAATATCAAACCCCACGACCATAAAAACCTGCAAAATGTTCGGAAACGGGAGAACAAATGTGAGTGACGAGATGGTTGATAGGCGTATAGAATTTTTTTTTTTATGATGGCCTCCTCTCGCCCCTCATAGCCATTCCCAACCTCCATGAATATTTTTAGCATCTACAAGGAGAGTGTTCTTCGTGTTTTAGGATAACACTATCACCTTGAAGTGCAATGAATAAAGTCTTTGCCCACCCTTTTTTGCTCCCATCTAAGGAGTTTATCCATCCGGATAACTCCCGCTACATTGAAACACACCAAACTCCTTTTCCACATTACCGGCGTGATAAACTGTTGAAGGGTTAACCTTCCTGGGGACAGCCTATCAGATCCAGACTCGCTTAGCACATGTCCTTCCCGCACTTCTCACAGGTTCATCATATGTCGAGGGTCACCATTGTCACCATCATAAGCCCTGATTCCCCACTAATGCGTGTGGTTGGAGAGAACAAAATAGCCATAAGGTGAACCCCCCACGACTTACACGGTGCCAACTTTTATCCCAAGCTCACTTTTTTTGGGATCACTTATCTGAAAACACGATGGGTTAATCGGAAACCGTGAATGAAATGATAATGAGTAACCGGCGCGGTAAAATTGGAGAAATTGCAAGTAAAGATAACGTCTGTGAATGTATTGTGTATGCAATTTCATTCACGATCAGCTTGGTTACCCCAACATGTGTGCACAAATTGTGCCACATCTGTTGACAGACAACCACAAATGTCAACTTTTTGCGTCAGCTCTTTTATTTCCATCAACATTATTCCATGACAAATCCGCATAGGGTATGAAAGCTGGGTGCTACATTACACTATTTAAACTAAATGAAGACACAAAAATACAGGCAGTCAAAAAATAAATATAAAAAAGTAGGTTTGTCTTATAAATATATGTTTGTTTCATAGACCGGGTATAACTTACTGTCTCATTATCCCTCGTATTAACTCACTGTCAAGCAGTCTTAAAAGCTTCAATTTTTTAAATGTGTAGGGTGTTAAATGATAACAATTACATCTGAAACAAAAAAAAAATAATAAATTTAAAAGTATTTTAGTAGTCTTAAACAAAAACTTATGATTTTATTATTAATCTATGTGCCTATTATCCAATAAAATCTAATAATCGTAAAATAAGTAAAAACTATTACTTAATATGACGATGCTAACAAAACTGTACATTACTGCTATTTAAATTGTACTGAACATGATATATTAATCAGCTCGAAAGTCTTGAAAGTGGCATAATTTTAAAATAAGTACAGTACTTAAATGACAACTCATCAATCTGAAACACAAATAAACATTAATCATTAATAAACATTAAATCTCAAACAAAAATCAATTAAAATTTTATATAACTACATGGATGTTTTCCAATAAAATCTTATAATTATAAATCAACATGTATAAACCAACAAAAAATATAGCACTAAGTTACTAAGAAAAATTTTTACTACCATTATGGAATTAATACTGAACATCATGTGTTAGTCACACTGAACAGCTCTTTGAAATAGGATGAATTTAATATTAAGCAAACATTTTTATATGTAACACATGTACGTGAAACAAAAAAAGATTTATTCATCAGAAAAATTATCGACAAGATATTAATGAAAAAATAGTTATATTATCTAATAGTAATAATAATAAAAAAATTATAATTACCTGTTAGAAAATATGGTGATGATAATGAATAATTATCACAAACATTTTCTTGAATTTTAGGATCTTCATTAGAATCAGGCTGTACTTTTGAAGGGATGGTCGTATATTTGTATCCTAGCAACATTCTTTTTAACAACGCACACTTTTCTAGGCACTTCAACTAAACACACATAGAACATGCGCAATACATATGTAAAAACCAAACAACTCCACAACTCACTCTACTAAAGCTAACCGAACAACAAAAACAAGGAAATACAGTAAGATAAACATTTATTAATGAAAAGAGTTCTACTAGCAGTTATAAATAGCAAATATGATATTACCTGCAGATATGATATTACCTGTAATAGCAAATATTACACTACCTGCAGAGGGACTCACCGGGGCGAACACGATATTTTTCTGAAAATACCATGCATATATTTATTATCAGTATATTCACATATTTACAAAATAAATATAAACTAGTTTGTTGATGAAACAGTAAAATACTTACTTTAACATACTGGATAAAAGGACCACCTCCTACGACATAAATATTCCTCCTTCCATTCGTTGGTATTACATTAACAGAGAAAAATATTTAAGTAAAGTTAACGCTGTTCAAATAATCCACAGGCTTTAACCTATGAAGTGAATTACCGGTATCGTACCTGTAACAATAGAACAAAAGAATTATGTTAAAAAATATTTTTTGTAATATTTTTAATAGTTTAATAAAAACAACACACCTGCAGCACCATTCAAAACATAATGGTATAATCTATCATTAAAAATTATAATCATGAGAAAAAATACAAAACCCTATTACTTAAACAAATTACTATTTGTCAAAAATAAATATTTCATAACTATTAAATATATAAGCAACACTTACACCGTACTGTTCAAAATCTACAAATGCAGAATTCAATTAAAAATATACTATCTAATAGAACTGCAGATTTAAATCGTGCACTGATAAAATTAGCTGACATGATACCAGACAATGCTAAAAAATCTGTACGTTACGACTATGTAATTAATAATATACATCATACATTACCGAGAGTCCAGACGTGTTGAAAGTGAGATAATTATACAAAAGTAGATTGTATAAATGATAACTCATACATCTGAAAAAAAAAAAATTTTTAATTATCTAAAACAATAATTAATAAATTACAATAATTAAACTATATGGGTATCATCCAATAAAATCAATTAATCATATAATAAGTAAATTGTGTTACTGAAAAAACTGTACGTTACCATATTGTAATCACTACAATGTGGTAGTGATTCCATCTTTTAAACCGAAAGGAATAGATTTATGTGTTCTGATGCAGCCCTGGCTTTGTTGTTGTTTTCACAGACCCCCTGCAGCAGTTCTGTACATCATTCAGTATATATGCATTATCGTGTTCAACACGCCGTTTCCTCTAGAGGTTTCGTCGATTACAGAACTGCGTTCGGTAGTCCGATTTTTGTAAGCAAATAATTACACTTGTGAAATTCCTCAGCAAATTGTTGGGATATACGATGACAATTAATATCATACCCCACGACCATAAAAACCTGCAAAATGTTCGGAAACGGGAGAACAAATGTGAGTGACGAGGTGGTTGATAGGCGTATAGAATTTTTTTTTTTTATGATGGCCTCCTCTCGCCCCTCATAGCCATTCCCAACCTCCATGAATATTTTTAGCATCTACAAGGAGAGTGTTCTTCGTGTTTTAGGATAACACTATCACCTTGAAGTGCAATGAATAAAGTCTTTGCCCACCCTTTTTTGCTCCCATCTAAGGAGTTTATCCATCCGGATAACTCCCGCTACATTGAAACACATCGAACTCCTTTTCCACATTACCGGCGTGATAAACTGTTGAAGGGTTAAACTTCCTGGGGACAGCCTATCAGATCCAGAATCGCTTAACACATGTCCTTCCCGCACTTCTCACAGGTTCATCATATGTCGAGGGTCACCATTGCCACCATCATAAGCCCTGATTCCCCACTGATGCGTGTGGTTGGAGAGAACAAAATAGCCATAAGGTGAACCCCCCACGACTTACACGGTGCCAACTTTTATCCCAAGCTCACTTTTTTTGGGATCACTTATCTGAAAACACGATGGGTTAATCGGAAACCGTGAATGAAATGATAATGAGTAACCGGCGCGGTAAAATTGGAGAAATTGCAAGTAAAGATAACGTCTGTGAATGTATTGTGTATGCAATTTCATTCACGATCAGCTTGGTTACCCCAACATGTGTGCACAAATTGTGCCACATCTGTTGACAGACAACCACAAATGTCAACTTTTTGCGTCAGCTCTTTTATTTCCATCAACATTATTCCATGACAAATCCGCATAGGGTATGAAAGCTGGGTGCTACATTACACTATTTAAACTAAATGAAGACACAAAAATACAGGCAGTCAAAAAATAAATATAAAAAAGTAGGTTTGTCTTATAAATATATGTTTGTTTCATAGACCAGGTATAACTTACTGTCTCATTATCCCTCGTATTAACTCACTGTCAAGCAGTCTTAAAAGCTTCAATTTTTTAAATGTGTAGGGTGTTAAATGATAACAATTACATCTGAAACAAAAAAAAAATAATAAATTTAAAAGTATTTTAGTAGTCTTAAACAAAAACTTATGATTTTATTATTAATCTATGTGCCTATTATCCAATAAAATCTAATAATCGTAAAATAAGTAAAAACTATTACTTAATATGACGATGCTAACAAAACTGTACATTACTGCTATTTAAATTGTACTGAACATGATATATTAATCAGCTCGAAAGTCTTGAAAGTGGCATAATTTTAAAATAAGTACAGTACTTAAATGACAACTCATCAATCTGAAACACAAATAAACATTAATCATTAATAAACATTAAATCTCAAACAAAAATCAATTAAAATTTTAATTAACTACATGGATGTTTTCCAATAAAATCTTAGAATTATAAATCAACATGTATAAACCAACAAAAAATATAGCACTAAATTACTAAGAAAAATTTTTACTACCGTTATGGAGTTAATACTGAACATCATGTGTTAGTCACACTGAACAGCTCTTTGAAATAGGATGAATTTAATATTAAGCAAACATTTTTATATGTAACACATGTACGTGAAACAAAAAAAGATTTATTCATCAGAAAAATTATCGACAAGATATTAATGAAAAAATAGTTATATTATCTAATAATAATAATAATAAAAAAATTATAATTACCTGTTAGAAAATATGGTGATGATAATGAATAATTATCACAAACATTTTCTTGAATTTTAGGATCTTCATTAGAATCAGGCTGTACTTTTGAAGGGATGGTCGTATATTTGTATCCTAGCAACATTCTTTTTAACAACGCACACTTTTCTAGGCACTTCAACTAAACACACATAGAACATGCGCAATACATATGTAAAAACCAAACAAATCCACAACTCACTCTACTAAAGCTAACCGAACAACAAAAACAAGGAAATACAGTAAGATAAACATTTATTAATGAAAAGAGTTCTACTAGCAGTTATAAATAGCAAATATGATATTACCTGCAGATATGATATTACCTGTAATAGCAAATATTACACTACCTGCAGAGGGACTCACCGGGGCGAACACGATATTTTTCTGAAAATACCATGCATATATTTATTATCAGAATATTCACATATTTACAAAATAAATATAAACTAGTTTGTTGATGAAACAGTAAAATACTTACTTTAACATACTGGATAAAAGGACCACCTCCTACGACATAAATATTCCTCCTTCCATTCGTTGGTATTACATTAACAGAGAAAAATATTTAAGTAAAGTTAACGCTGTTCAAATAATCCACAGGCTTTAACCTATGAAGTGAATTACCGGTATCGTACCTGTAACATTAGAACAAAAGAATTATGTTAAAAAATGTTTTTTGTAATATTTTTAATAGTTTAATAAAAACAACACACCTGCAGCACCATTCAAAACATAATGGTATAATCTATCATTACAAATTATAATCATGAGAAAAAATACAAAACCCTATTTATTAAACAAATTACTATTTGTCAAAAATAAATATTTCATAACTATTAAATATATAAGCAACACTTACACCGTACTGTTCAAAATCTACAAATGCAGAATTCAATTAAAAATATACTATCTAATAGAACTGCAGATTTAAATCGTGCACTGATAAAATTAGCTGACATGATACCAGACAATGCTAAAAAATCTGTACGTTACGACTATGTAATTAATAATATACATCATACATTACCGAGAGTCCAGACGTGTTGAAAGTGAGATAATTATACAAAAGTAGATTGTATAAATGATAACTCATACATCTGAAAAAAAAAAATTTTTAATTATCTAAAACAATAATTAATAAATTACATTAATTAAACTATATGGGTATCATACAATAAAATCAATTAATCATATAATAAGTAAATTGTGTTACTGAAAAAACTGTACGTTACCATATTGTAATCACTACAATGTGGTAGTGATTCCGTCTTTTAAACCGAAAGGAATAGATTTATGTGTTCTGATGCAGCCCTGGCTTTGTTGTTGTTTTCACAGACCCCCTGCAGCAGTTCTGTACATCATTCAGTACATATGCATTATCGTGTTCAACACGCCGTTTCCTCTAGAGGTTTCGTCGATTACAGAACTGCGTTCGGTAGTCCGATTTTTGTAAGCAAATAATTACACTTGTGAAATTCCTTAGCAAATTGTTGGGATATACGATGACAATGAATATCAAACCCCACGACCATAAAAACCTGCAAAATGTTCGGAAACGGGAGAACAAATGTGAGTGACGAGGTGGTTGATAGGCGTATAGAATTTTTTTTTTTATGATGGCCTCCTCTCGCCCCTCATAGCCATTCCCAACCTCCATGAATATTTTTAGCATCTACAAGGAGAGTGTTCTTCGTGTTTTAGGATAACACTATCACCTTGAAGTGCAATGAATAAAGTCTTTGCCCACCCTTTTTTGCTCCCATCTAAGGAGTTTATCCATCCGGATAACTCCCGCTACATTGAAACACACCAAACTCCTTTTCCACATTACCGGCGTGATAAACTGTTGAAGGGTTAACCTTCCTGGGGACAGCCTATCAGATCCAGACTCGCTTAGCACATGTCCTTCCCGCACTTCTCACAGGTTCATCATATGTCGAGGGTCACCATTGTCACCATCATAAGCCCTGATTCCCCACTAATGCGTGTGGTTGGAGAGAACAAAATAGCCATAAGGTGAACCCCCCACGACTTACACGGTGCCAACTTTTATCCCAAGCTCACTTTTTTTGGGATCACTTATCTGAAAACACGATGGGTTAATCGGAAACCGTGAATGAAATGATAATGAGTAACCGGCGCGGTAAAATTGGAGAAATTGCAAGTAAAGATAACGTCTGTGAATGTATTGTGTATGCAATTTCATTCACGATCAGCTTGGTTACCCCAACATGTGTGCACAAATTGTGCCACATCTGTTGACAGACAACCACAAATGTCAACTTTTTGCGTCAGCTCTTTTATTTCCATCAACATTATTCCATGACAAATCCGCATAGGGTATGAAAGCTGGGTGCTACATTACACTATTTAAACTAAATGAAGACACAAAAATACAGGCAGTCAAAAAATAAATATAAAAAAGTAGGTTTGTCTTATAAATATATGTTTGTTTCATAGACCGGGTATAACTTACTGTCTCATTATCCCTCGTATTAACTCACTGTCAAGCAGTCTTAAAAGCTTCAATTTTTTAAATGTGTAGGGTGTTAAATGATAACAATTACATCTGAAACAAAAAAAAAATAATAAATTTAAAAGTATTTTAGTAGTCTTAAACAAAAACTTATGATTTTATTATTAATCTATGTGCCTATTATCCAATAAAATCTAATAATCGTAAAATAAGTAAAAACTATTACTTAATATGACGATGCTAACAAAACTGTACATTACTGCTATTTAAATTGTACTGAACATGATATATTAATCAGCTCGAAAGTCTTGAAAGTGGCATAATTTTAAAATAAGTACAGTACTTAAATGACAACTCATCAATCTGAAACACAAATAAACATTAATCATTAATAAACATTAAATCTCAAACAAAAATCAATTAAAATTTTATATAACTACATGGATGTTTTCCAATAAAATCTTATAATTATAAATCAACATGTATAAACCAACAAAAAATATAGCACTAAGTTACTAAGAAAAATTTTTACTACCATTATGGAATTAATACTGAACATCATGTGTTAGTCACACTGAACAGCTCTTTGAAATAGGATGAATTTAATATTAAGCAAACATTTTTATATGTAACACATGTACGTGAAACAAAAAAAGATTTATTCATCAGAAAAATTATCGACAAGATATTAATGAAAAAATAGTTATATTATCTAATAGTAATAATAATAAAAAAATTATAATTACCTGTTAGAAAATATGGTGATGATAATGAATAATTATCACAAACATTTTCTTGAATTTTAGGATCTTCATTAGAATCAGGCTGTACTTTTGAAGGGATGGTCGTATATTTGTATCCTAGCAACATTCTTTTTAACAACGCACACTTTTCTAGGCACTTCAACTAAACACACATAGAACATGCGCAATACATATGTAAAAACCAAACAACTCCACAACTCACTCTACTAAAGCTAACCGAACAACAAAAACAAGGAAATACAGTAAGATAAACATTTATTAATGAAAAGAGTTCTACTAGCAGTTATAAATAGCAAATATGATATTACCTGCAGATATGATATTACCTGTAATAGCAAATATTACACTACCTGCAGAGGGACTCACCGGGGCGAACACGATATTTTTCTGAAAATACCATGCATATATTTATTATCAGTATATTCACATATTTACAAAATAAATATAAACTAGTTTGTTGATGAAACAGTAAAATACTTACTTTAACATACTGGATAAAAGGACCACCTCCTACGACATAAATATTCCTCCTTCCATTCGTTGGTATTACATTAACAGAGAAAAATATTTAAGTAAAGTTAACGCTGTTCAAATAATCCACAGGCTTTAACCTATGAAGTGAATTACCGGTATCGTACCTGTAACAATAGAACAAAAGAATTATGTTAAAAAATATTTTTTGTAATATTTTTAATAGTTTAATAAAAACAACACACCTGCAGCACCATTCAAAACATAATGGTATAATCTATCATTAAAAATTATAATCATGAGAAAAAATACAAAACCCTATTACTTAAACAAATTACTATTTGTCAAAAATAAATATTTCATAACTATTAAATATATAAGCAACACTTACACCGTACTGTTCAAAATCTACAAATGCAGAATTCAATTAAAAATATACTATCTAATAGAACTGCAGATTTAAATCGTGCACTGATAAAATTAGCTGACATGATACCAGACAATGCTAAAAAATCTGTACGTTACGACTATGTAATTAATAATATACATCATACATTACCGAGAGTCCAGACGTGTTGAAAGTGAGATAATTATACAAAAGTAGATTGTATAAATGATAACTCATACATCTGAAAAAAAAAAAATTTTTAATTATCTAAAACAATAATTAATAAATTACAATAATTAAACTATATGGGTATCATCCAATAAAATCAATTAATCATATAATAAGTAAATTGTGTTACTGAAAAAACTGTACGTTACCATATTGTAATCACTACAATGTGGTAGTGATTCCATCTTTTAAACCGAAAGGAATAGATTTATGTGTTCTGATGCAGCCCTGGCTTTGTTGTTGTTTTCACAGACCCCCTGCAGCAGTTCTGTACATCATTCAGTATATATGCATTATCGTGTTCAACACGCCGTTTCCTCTAGAGGTTTCGTCGATTACAGAACTGCGTTCGGTAGTCCGATTTTTGTAAGCAAATAATTACACTTGTGAAATTCCTCAGCAAATTGTTGGGATATACGATGACAATTAATATCATACCCCACGACCATAAAAACCTGCAAAATGTTCGGAAACGGGAGAACAAATGTGAGTGACGAGGTGGTTGATAGGCGTATAGAATTTTTTTTTTTTATGATGGCCTCCTCTCGCCCCTCATAGCCATTCCCAACCTCCATGAATATTTTTAGCATCTACAAGGAGAGTGTTCTTCGTGTTTTAGGATAACACTATCACCTTGAAGTGCAATGAATAAAGTCTTTGCCCACCCTTTTTTGCTCCCATCTAAGGAGTTTATCCATCCGGATAACTCCCGCTACATTGAAACACATCGAACTCCTTTTCCACATTACCGGCGTGATAAACTGTTGAAGGGTTAAACTTCCTGGGGACAGCCTATCAGATCCAGAATCGCTTAACACATGTCCTTCCCGCACTTCTCACAGGTTCATCATATGTCGAGGGTCACCATTGCCACCATCATAAGCCCTGATTCCCCACTGATGCGTGTGGTTGGAGAGAACAAAATAGCCATAAGGTGAACCCCCCACGACTTACACGGTGCCAACTTTTATCCCAAGCTCACTTTTTTTGGGATCACTTATCTGAAAACACGATGGGTTAATCGGAAACCGTGAATGAAATGATAATGAGTAACCGGCGCGGTAAAATTGGAGAAATTGCAAGTAAAGATAACGTCTGTGAATGTATTGTGTATGCAATTTCATTCACGATCAGCTTGGTTACCCCAACATGTGTGCACAAATTGTGCCACATCTGTTGACAGACAACCACAAATGTCAACTTTTTGCGTCAGCTCTTTTATTTCCATCAACATTATTCCATGACAAATCCGCATAGGGTATGAAAGCTGGGTGCTACATTACACTATTTAAACTAAATGAAGACACAAAAATACAGGCAGTCAAAAAATAAATATAAAAAAGTAGGTTTGTCTTATAAATATATGTTTGTTTCATAGACCAGGTATAACTTACTGTCTCATTATCCCTCGTATTAACTCACTGTCAAGCAGTCTTAAAAGCTTCAATTTTTTAAATGTGTAGGGTGTTAAATGATAACAATTACATCTGAAACAAAAAAAAAATAATAAATTTAAAAGTATTTTAGTAGTCTTAAACAAAAACTTATGATTTTATTATTAATCTATGTGCCTATTATCCAATAAAATCTAATAATCGTAAAATAAGTAAAAACTATTACTTAATATGACGATGCTAACAAAACTGTACATTACTGCTATTTAAATTGTACTGAACATGATATATTAATCAGCTCGAAAGTCTTGAAAGTGGCATAATTTTAAAATAAGTACAGTACTTAAATGACAACTCATCAATCTGAAACACAAATAAACATTAATCATTAATAAACATTAAATCTCAAACAAAAATCAATTAAAATTTTAATTAACTACATGGATGTTTTCCAATAAAATCTTAGAATTATAAATCAACATGTATAAACCAACAAAAAATATAGCACTAAATTACTAAGAAAAATTTTTACTACCGTTATGGAGTTAATACTGAACATCATGTGTTAGTCACACTGAACAGCTCTTTGAAATAGGATGAATTTAATATTAAGCAAACATTTTTATATGTAACACATGTACGTGAAACAAAAAAAGATTTATTCATCAGAAAAATTATCGACAAGATATTAATGAAAAAATAGTTATATTATCTAATAATAATAATAATAAAAAAATTATAATTACCTGTTAGAAAATATGGTGATGATAATGAATAATTATCACAAACATTTTCTTGAATTTTAGGATCTTCATTAGAATCAGGCTGTACTTTTGAAGGGATGGTCGTATATTTGTATCCTAGCAACATTCTTTTTAACAACGCACACTTTTCTAGGCACTTCAACTAAACACACATAGAACATGCGCAATACATATGTAAAAACCAAACAAATCCACAACTCACTCTACTAAAGCTAACCGAACAACAAAAACAAGGAAATACAGTAAGATAAACATTTATTAATGAAAAGAGTTCTACTAGCAGTTATAAATAGCAAATATGATATTACCTGCAGATATGATATTACCTGTAATAGCAAATATTACACTACCTGCAGAGGGACTCACCGGGGCGAACACGATATTTTTCTGAAAATACCATGCATATATTTATTATCAGAATATTCACATATTTACAAAATAAATATAAACTAGTTTGTTGATGAAACAGTAAAATACTTACTTTAACATACTGGATAAAAGGACCACCTCCTACGACATAAATATTCCTCCTTCCATTCGTTGGTATTACATTAACAGAGAAAAATATTTAAGTAAAGTTAACGCTGTTCAAATAATCCACAGGCTTTAACCTATGAAGTGAATTACCGGTATCGTACCTGTAACATTAGAACAAAAGAATTATGTTAAAAAATGTTTTTTGTAATATTTTTAATAGTTTAATAAAAACAACACACCTGCAGCACCATTCAAAACATAATGGTATAATCTATCATTACAAATTATAATCATGAGAAAAAATACAAAACCCTATTTATTAAACAAATTACTATTTGTCAAAAATAAATATTTCATAACTATTAAATATATAAGCAACACTTACACCGTACTGTTCAAAATCTACAAATGCAGAATTCAATTAAAAATATACTATCTAATAGAACTGCAGATTTAAATCGTGCACTGATAAAATTAGCTGACATGATACCAGACAATGCTAAAAAATCTGTACGTTACGACTATGTAATTAATAATATACATCATACATTACCGAGAGTCCAGACGTGTTGAAAGTGAGATAATTATACAAAAGTAGATTGTATAAATGATAACTCATACATCTGAAAAAAAAAAATTTTTAATTATCTAAAACAATAATTAATAAATTACATTAATTAAACTATATGGGTATCATACAATAAAATCAATTAATCATATAATAAGTAAATTGTGTTACTGAAAAAACTGTACGTTACCATATTGTAATCACTACAATGTGGTAGTGATTCCGTCTTTTAAACCGAAAGGAATAGATTTATGTGTTCTGATGCAGCCCTGGCTTTGTTGTTGTTTTCACAGACCCCCTGCAGCAGTTCTGTACATCATTCAGTACATATGCATTATCGTGTTCAACACGCCGTTTCCTCTAGAGGTTTCGTCGATTACAGAACTGCGTTCGGTAGTCCGATTTTTGTAAGCAAATAATTACACTTGTGAAATTCCTTAGCAAATTGTTGGGATATACGATGACAATGAATATCAAACCCCACGACCATAAAAACCTGCAAAATGTTCGGAAACGGGAGAACAAATGTGAGTGACGAGGTGGTTGATAGGCGTATAGAATTTTTTTTTTTATGATGGCCTCCTCTCGCCCCTCATAGCCATTCCCAACCTCCATGAATATTTTTAGCATCTACAAGGAGAGTGTTCTTCGTGTTTTAGGATAACACTATCACCTTGAAGTGCAATGAATAAAGTCTTTGCCCACCCTTTTTTGCTCCCATCTAAGGAGTTTATCCATCCGGATAACTCCCGCTACATTGAAACACACCAAACTCCTTTTCCACATTACCGGCGTGATAAACTGTTGAAGGGTTAACCTTCCTGGGGACAGCCTATCAGATCCAGACTCGCTTAGCACATGTCCTTCCCGCACTTCTCACAGGTTCATCATATGTCGAGGGTCACCATTGTCACCATCATAAGCCCTGATTCCCCACTAATGCGTGTGGTTGGAGAGAACAAAATAGCCATAAGGTGAACCCCCCACGACTTACACGGTGCCAACTTTTATCCCAAGCTCACTTTTTTTGGGATCACTTATCTGAAAACACGATGGGTTAATCGGAAACCGTGAATGAAATGATAATGAGTAACCGGCGCGGTAAAATTGGAGAAATTGCAAGTAAAGATAACGTCTGTGAATGTATTGTGTATGCAATTTCATTCACGATCAGCTTGGTTACCCCAACATGTGTGCACAAATTGTGCCACATCTGTTGACAGACAACCACAAATGTCAACTTTTTGCGTCAGCTCTTTTATTTCCATCAACATTATTCCATGACAAATCCGCATAGGGTATGAAAGCTGGGTGCTACATTACACTATTTAAACTAAATGAAGACACAAAAATACAGGCAGTCAAAAAATAAATATAAAAAAGTAGGTTTGTCTTATAAATATATGTTTGTTTCATAGACCGGGTATAACTTACTGTCTCATTATCCCTCGTATTAACTCACTGTCAAGCAGTCTTAAAAGCTTCAATTTTTTAAATGTGTAGGGTGTTAAATGATAACAATTACATCTGAAACAAAAAAAAAATAATAAATTTAAAAGTATTTTAGTAGTCTTAAACAAAAACTTATGATTTTATTATTAATCTATGTGCCTATTATCCAATAAAATCTAATAATCGTAAAATAAGTAAAAACTATTACTTAATATGACGATGCTAACAAAACTGTACATTACTGCTATTTAAATTGTACTGAACATGATATATTAATCAGCTCGAAAGTCTTGAAAGTGGCATAATTTTAAAATAAGTACAGTACTTAAATGACAACTCATCAATCTGAAACACAAATAAACATTAATCATTAATAAACATTAAATCTCAAACAAAAATCAATTAAAATTTTATATAACTACATGGATGTTTTCCAATAAAATCTTATAATTATAAATCAACATGTATAAACCAACAAAAAATATAGCACTAAGTTACTAAGAAAAATTTTTACTACCATTATGGAATTAATACTGAACATCATGTGTTAGTCACACTGAACAGCTCTTTGAAATAGGATGAATTTAATATTAAGCAAACATTTTTATATGTAACACATGTACGTGAAACAAAAAAAGATTTATTCATCAGAAAAATTATCGACAAGATATTAATGAAAAAATAGTTATATTATCTAATAATAATAATAATAATAATAATAATAATAAAAAAATTATAATTACCTGTTAGAAAATATGGTGATGATAATGAATAATTATCACAAACATTTTCTTGAATTTTAGGATCTTCATTAGAATCAAGCTGTACTTTTGAAGGGATGGTCATATATTTGTATCCTAGCAACATTCTTTTTAACAACGCACACTTTTCTAGGCACTTCAACTAAACACACATAGAACATGCGCAATACATATGTAAAAACCAAACAACTCCACAACTCACTCTACTAAAGCTAACCGAACAACAAAAACAAGGAAATACAGTAAGATAAACATTTATTAATGAAAAGAGTTCTACTAGCAGTTATAAATAGCAAATATGATATTACCTGCAGATATGATATTACCTGTAATAGCAAATATTACACTACCTGCAGAGGGACTCACCGGGGCGAACACAATATTTTTCTGAAAATACCATGCATATATTTATTATCAGAATATTCACATATTTACAAAATAAATATAAACTAGTTTGTTGATGAAACAGTAAAATACTTACTTTAACATTCTGGATAAAAGGACCACCTCCTACGACATAAATATTCCTCCTTCCATTCGTTGGTATTACATTAACAGAGAAAAATATTTAAGTAAGTTAACGCTGTTCAAATAATCCACAGGCTTTAACCTATGAAGTGAATTACCGGTATCGTACCTGTAACATTAGAACAAAAGAATTATGTTAAAAAATATTTTTTGTAATATTTTTAATAGTTTAATAAAAACAACACACCTGCAGCACCATTCAAAACATAATGGTATAATCTATCATTACAAATTATAATCATGAGAAAAAATACAAAACCCTATTTATTAAACAAATTACTATTTGTCAAAAATAAATATTTCATAACTATTAAATATATAAGCAATACTTACACCGTACTGTTCAAAATCTACAAATGCAGAATTCAATTAAAAATATACTATCTAATAGAACTGCAGATTTAAATCGTGCACTGATAAAATTAGCTGACATGATACCAGACAATGCTAAAAAATCTGTACGTTACGACTATGTAATTAATAATATACATCATACATTACCGAGAGTCCAGACGTGTTGAAAGTGAGATAATTATACAAAAGTAGATTGTATAAATGATAACTCATACATCTGAAAAAAAAAAAATTTTTAATTACCTAAAACAATTAATAAATTACATTAATTAAACTATATGGGTATCATCTAATAAAATCAATTAATCATATAATAAGTAAATTGTGTTACTGAAGAAACTGTACGTTACCATATTGTAATCACTACAATGTGGTAGTGATTCCATCTTTTAAACCGAAAGGAATAGATTTATGTGTTCTGATGCAGCCCTGGCTTTGTTGTTGTTTTCACAGACCCCCTGCAGCAGTTCTGTACATCATTCAGTATATATGCATTATCGTATTCAACACGCCGTTTCCTCTAGAGGTTTCGTCGATTACAGAACTGCGTTCGGTAGTCCGATTTTTGTAAGCAAATAATTACACTTGTGAAATTCCTTAGCAAATTGTTGGGATATACGATGACAATGAATATCAAACCGCACGACCATAAAAACCTGCAAAATGTTCGGAAACGGGAGAACAAATGTGAGTGACGAGGTGGTTGATAGGCGTATAGAATTTTTTTTTTTATGATGGCCTCCTCTCGCCCCTCATAGCCATTCCCAACCTCCATGAATATTTTTAGCATCTACAAGGAGAGTGTTCTTCGTGTTTTAGGATAACACTATCACCTTGAAGTGCAATGAATAAAGTCTTTGCCCACCCTTTTTTGCTCCCATCTAAGGAGTTTATCCATCCGGATAACTCCCGCTACATTGAAACACACCGAACTCCTTTTCCACATTACCGGCGTGATAAACTGTTGAAGGGTTAAACTTCCTGGGGACAGCCTATCAGATCCAGACTCGCTTAGCACATGTCCTTCCCGCACTTCTCACAGGTTCATCATATGTCGAGGGTCACCATTGTCACCATCATAAGCCCTGATTCCCCACTGATGCGTGTGGTTGGAGAGAACAAAATAGCCATAAGGTGAACCCCCCACGACTTACACGGTGCCAACTTTTATCCCAAGCTCACTTTTTTTGGGATCACTTATCTGAAAACACGATGGGTTAATCGGAAACCGTGAATGAAATGATAATGAGTAACCGGCGCGGTAAAATTGGAGAAATTGCAAGTAAAGATAACGTCTGTGAATGTATTGTGTATGCAATTTCATTCACGATCAGCTTTGTTACCCCAACATGTGTGCACAAATTGTGCCACATCTGTTGACAGACAACCACAAATGTCAACTTTTTGCGTCAGCGCTTTTATTTCCATCAACATTATTCCATGACAAATCCGCATAGGGTATGAAAGCTGGGTGCTACATTACACTATTTAAACTAAATGAAGACACAAAAATACAGGCAGTCAAAAAATAAATATAAAAAAGTAGGTTTGTCTTATAAATATATGTTTGTTTCATAGACCGGGTATAACTTACTGTCTCATTATCCCTCGTATTAACTCACTGTCAAGCAGTCTTAAAAGCTTCAATTTTTTAAATGTGTAGGGTGTTAAATGATAACAATTACATCTGAAACAAAAAAAAAATAATAAATTTAAAAGTATTTTAGTAGTCTTAAACAAAAACTTATGATTTTATTATTAATCTATGTGCCTATTATCCAATAAAATCTAATAATCGTAAAATAAGTAAAAACTGTTACTTAATATGACGATGCTAACAAAACTGTACATTACTGCTATTTAAATTGTACTGAACATGATATATTAATCAGCTCGAAAGTCTTGAAAGTGGCATAATTTTAAAATGAGTACAGTACTTAAATGACAACTCATCAATCTGCAACAAAAATAAACATATTTTTTTAATCTCAAACAAAAATCAATTAAAATTTTAATTAACTACATGGATATGTTTTCCAATAAAATCTTATAATTATAAATCAACATGTATAAACCAACAAAAAATATAGCACTAAGTTACTAAGAAAAATTTTTACTACCATTATGGAATTAATACTGAACATCATGTGTTAGTCACACTGAACAGCTCTTTGAAATAGGATGAATTTAATATTAAGCAAACATTTTTATATGTAACACATGTACGTGAAACAAAAAAAGATTTATTCATCAGAAAAATTATCGACAAGATATTAATGAAAAAATAGTTATATTATCTAATAGTAATAATAATAAAAAAATTATAATTACCTGTTAGAAAATATGGTGATGATAATGAATAATTATCACAAACATTTTCTTGAATTATAGGATCTTCATTAGAATCAGGCTGTACTTTTGAAGGGATGGTCGTATATTTGTATCCTAGCAACATTCTTTTTAACAACGCACACTTTTCTAGGCACTTCAACTAAACACACATAGAACATGCGCAATACATATGTAAAAACCAAACAACTCCACAACTCACTCTACTAAAGCTAACTGAACAACAAAAACAAGGAAATACAGTAAGATAAACATTTATTAATGAAAAGAGTTCTACTAGCAGTTATAAATTGCAAATATGATATTACCTGCAGATATGATATTACCTGTAATAGCAAATATTACACTACCTGCAGAGGGACTCACCAGGGCGAACACGATATTTTTCTGAAAATACCATGCATATATTTATTATCAGAATATTCACATATTTACAAAATAAATATAAACTAGTTTGTTGATGAAACGGTAAAATACTTACTTTAACATTCTGGATAAAAGGACCACCTCCTACGACATAAATATTCCTCCTTCCATTCGCTGGTATTACATTAACAGAGAAAAATATTTAAGTAAAGTTAACGCTGTTCAAATAATCCACAGGCTTTAACCTATGAAGTGAATTACCGGTATCGTACCTGTAACATTAGAACAAAAGAATTATGTTAAAAAATATTTTTTGTAATATTTTTAATAGTTTAATAAAAACAACACACCTGCAGCACCATTCAAAACATAATGGTATAATCTATCATTACAAATTATAATCATGAGAAAAAATACAAAACCCTATTTATAAAACAAATTACTATTTGTCAAAAATAAATATTTCATAACTATTAAATATATAAGCAACACTTACACCGTACTGTTCAAAATCTACAAATGCAGAATTCAATTAAAAATATACTATCTAATAGAACTGCAGATTTAAATCGTGCACTGATAAAATTAGCTGACATGATACCAGACAATGCTAAAAAATCTGTACGTTACGACTATGTAATTAATAATATACATCATACATTACCGAGAGTCCAGACGTGTTGAAAGTGAGATAATTATACAAAAGTAGATTGTATAAATGATAACTCATACATCTGAAAAAAAAAAAATTTTTAATTACCTAAAACAATTAATAAATTACATTAATTAAACTATATGGGTATCATCTAATAAAATCAATTAATCATATAATAAGTAAATTGTGTTACTGAAGAAACTGTACGTTACCATATTGTAATCACTACAATGTGGTAGTGATTCCATCTTTTAAACCGAAAGGAATAGATTTATGTGTTCTGATGCAGCCCTGGCTTTGTTGTTGTTTTCACAGACCCCCTGCAGCAGTTCTGTACATCATTCAGTATATATGCATTATCGTATTCAACACGCCGTTTCCTCTAGAGGTTTCGTCGATTACAGAACTGCGTTCGGTAGTCCGATTTTTGTAAGCAAATAATTACACTTGTGAAATTCCTTAGCAAATTGTTGGGATATACGATGACAATGAATATCAAACCCCACGACCATAAAAACCTGCAAAATGTTCGGAAACGGGAGAACAAATGTGAGTGACGAGGTGGTTGATAGGCGTATAGAATTTTTTTTTTTATGATGGCCTCCTCTCGCCCCTCATAGCCATTCCCAACCTCCATGAATATTTTTAGCATCTACAAGGAGAGTGTTCTTCGTGTTTTAGGATAACACTATCACCTTGAAGTGCAATGAATAAAGTCTTTGCCCACCCTTTTTTGCTCCCATCTAAGGAGTTTATCCATCCGGATAACTCCCGCTACATTGAAACACACCGAACTCCTTTTCCACATTACCGGCGTGATAAACTGTTGAAGGGTTAAACTTCCTGGGGACAGCCTATCAGATCCAGACTCGCTTAGCACATGTCCTTCCCGCACTTCTCACAGGTTCATCATATGTCGAGGGTCACCATTGTCACCATCATAAGCCCTGATTCCCCACTGATGCGTGTGGTTGGAGAGAACAAAATAGCCATAAGGTGAACCCCCCACGACTTACACGGTGCCAACTTTTATCCCAAGCTCACTTTTTTTGGGATCACTTATCTGAAAACACGATGGGTTAATCGGAAACCGTGAATGAAATGATAATGAGTAACCGGCGCGGTAAAATTGGAGAAATTGCAAGTAAAGATAACGTCTGTGAATGTATTGTGTATGCAATTTCATTCACGATCAGCTTTGTTACCCCAACATGTGTGCACAAATTGTGCCACATCTGTTGACAGACAACCACAAATGTCAACTTTTTGCGTCAGCGCTTTTATTTCCATCAACATTATTCCATGACAAATCCGCATAGGGTATGAAAGCTGGGTGCTACATTACACTATTTAAACTAAATGAAGACACAAAAATACAGGCAGTCAAAAAATAAATATAAAAAAGTAGGTTTGTCTTATAAATATATGTTTGTTTCATAGACCGGGTATAACTTACTGTCTCATTATCCCTCGTATTAACTCACTGTCAAGCAGTCTTAAAAGCTTCAATTTTTTAAATGTGTAGGGTGTTAAATGATAACAATTACATCTGAAACAAAAAAAAAATAATAAATTTAAAAGTATTTTAGTAGTCTTAAACAAAAACTTATGATTTTATTATTAATCTATGTGCCTATTATCCAATAAAATCTAATAATCGTAAAATAAGTAAAAACTGTTACTTAATATGACGATGCTAACAAAACTGTACATTACTGCTATTTAAATTGTACTGAACATGATATATTAATCAGCTCGAAAGTCTTGAAAGTGGCATAATTTTAAAATGAGTACAGTACTTAAATGACAACTCATCAATCTGAAACACAAATAAACATTAATCATTAATAAACATTAAATCTCAAACAAAAACCAATTAAAATTTTAATTAACTACATGGATGTTTTCCAATAAAATCTTATAATTATAAATCAACATGTATAAACCAACAAAAAATATAGCACTAAGTTACTAAGAAAAATTTTTACTACCGTTATGGAATTAATACTGAACATCATGTGTTAGTCACACTGAACAGCTCTTTGAAATAGGATGAATTTAATATTAAGCAAACATTTTTATATGTAACACATGTACGTGAAACAAAAAAAGATTTATTCATCAGAAAAATTATCGACAAGATATTAATGAAAAAATAGTTATATTATCTAATAATAATAATAATAATAATAATAATAATAAAAAAATTATAATTACCTGTTAGAAAATATGGTGATGATAATGAATAATTATCACAAACATTTTCTTGAATTTTAGGATCTTCATTAGAATCAAGCTGTACTTTTGAAGGGATGGTCATATATTTGTATCCTAGCAACATTCTTTTTAACAACGCACACTTTTCTAGGCACTTCAACTAAACACACATAGAACATGCGCAATACATATGTAAAAACCAAACAACTCCACAACTCACTCTACTAAAGCTAACCGAACAACAAAAACAAGGAAATACAGTAAGATAAACATTTATTAATGAAAAGAGTTCTACTAGCAGTTATAAATAGCAAATATGATATTACCTGCAGATATGATATTACCTGTAATAGCAAATATTACACTACCTGCAGAGGGACTCACCGGGGCGAACACAATATTTTTCTGAAAATACCATGCATATATTTATTATCAGAATATTCACATATTTACAAAATAAATATAAACTAGTTTGTTGATGAAACAGTAAAATACTTACTTTAACATTCTGGATAAAAGGACCACCTCCTACGACATAAATATTCCTCCTTCCATTCGTTGGTATTACATTAACAGAGAAAAATATTTAAGTAAGTTAACGCTGTTCAAATAATCCACAGGCTTTAACCTATGAAGTGAATTACCGGTATCGTACCTGTAACATTAGAACAAAAGAATTATGTTAAAAAATATTTTTTGTAATATTTTTAATAGTTTAATAAAAACAACACACCTGCAGCACCATTCAAAACATAATGGTATAATCTATCATTACAAATTATAATCATGAGAAAAAATACAAAACCCTATTTATTAAACAAATTACTATTTGTCAAAAATAAATATTTCATAACTATTAAATATATAAGCAATACTTACACCGTACTGTTCAAAATCTACAAATGCAGAATTCAATTAAAAATATACTATCTAATAGAACTGCAGATTTAAATCGTGCACTGATAAAATTAGCTGACATGATACCAGACAATGCTAAAAAATCTGTACGTTACGACTATGTAATTAATAATATACATCATACATTACCGAGAGTCCAGACGTGTTGAAAGTGAGATAATTATACAAAAGTAGATTGTATAAATGATAACTCATACATCTGAAAAAAAAAAAATTTTTAATTACCTAAAACAATTAATAAATTACATTAATTAAACTATATGGGTATCATCTAATAAAATCAATTAATCATATAATAAGTAAATTGTGTTACTGAAGAAACTGTACGTTACCATATTGTAATCACTACAATGTGGTAGTGATTCCATCTTTTAAACCGAAAGGAATAGATTTATGTGTTCTGATGCAGCCCTGGCTTTGTTGTTGTTTTCACAGACCCCCTGCAGCAGTTCTGTACATCATTCAGTATATATGCATTATCGTATTCAACACGCCGTTTCCTCTAGAGGTTTCGTCGATTACAGAACTGCGTTCGGTAGTCCGATTTTTGTAAGCAAATAATTACACTTGTGAAATTCCTTAGCAAATTGTTGGGATATACGATGACAATGAATATCAAACCCCACGACCATAAAAACCTGCAAAATGTTCGGAAACGGGAGAACAAATGTGAGTGACGAGGTGGTTGATAGGCGTATAGAATTTTTTTTTTTATGATGGCCTCCTCTCGCCCCTCATAGCCATTCCCAACCTCCATGAATATTTTTAGCATCTACAAGGAGAGTGTTCTTCGTGTTTTAGGATAACACTATCACCTTGAAGTGCAATGAATAAAGTCTTTGCCCACCCTTTTTTGCTCCCATCTAAGGAGTTTATCCATCCGGATAACTCCCGCTACATTGAAACACACCGAACTCCTTTTCCACATTACCGGCGTGATAAACTGTTGAAGGGTTAAACTTCCTGGGGACAGCCTATCAGATCCAGACTCGCTTAGCACATGTCCTTCCCGCACTTCTCACAGGTTCATCATATGTCGAGGGTCACCATTGTCACCATCATAAGCCCTGATTCCCCACTGATGCGTGTGGTTGGAGAGAACAAAATAGCCATAAGGTGAACCCCCCACGACTTACACGGTGCCAACTTTTATCCCAAGCTCACTTTTTTTGGGATCACTTATCTGAAAACACGATGGGTTAATCGGAAACCGTGAATGAAATGATAATGAGTAACCGGCGCGGTAAAATTGGAGAAATTGCAAGTAAAGATAACGTCTGTGAATGTATTGTGTATGCAATTTCATTCACGATCAGCTTTGTTACCCCAACATGTGTGCACAAATTGTGCCACATCTGTTGACAGACAACCACAAATGTCAACTTTTTGCGTCAGCGCTTTTATTTCCATCAACATTATTCCATGACAAATCCGCATAGGGTATGAAAGCTGGGTGCTACATTACACTATTTAAACTAAATGAAGACACAAAAATACAGGCAGTCAAAAAATAAATATAAAAAAGTAGGTTTGTCTTATAAATATATGTTTGTTTCATAGACCGGGTATAACTTACTGTCTCATTATCCCTCGTATTAACTCACTGTCAAGCAGTCTTAAAAGCTTCAATTTTTTAAATGTGTAGGGTGTTAAATGATAACAATTACATCTGAAACAAAAAAAAAATAATAAATTTAAAAGTATTTTAGTAGTCTTAAACAAAAACTTATGATTTTATTATTAATCTATGTGCCTATTATCCAATAAAATCTAATAATCGTAAAATAAGTAAAAACTGTTACTTAATATGACGATGCTAACAAAACTGTACATTACTGCTATTTAAATTGTACTGAACATGATATATTAATCAGCTCGAAAGTCTTGAAAGTGGCATAATTTTAAAATGAGTACAGTACTTAAATGACAACTCATCAATCTGAAACACAAATAAACATTAATCATTAATAAACATTAAATCTCAAACAAAAACCAATTAAAATTTTAATTAACTACATGGATGTTTTCCAATAAAATCTTATAATTATAAATCAACATGTATAAACCAACAAAAAATATAGCACTAAGTTACTAAGAAAAATTTTTACTACCATTATGGAATTAATACTGAACATCATGTGTTAGTCACACTGAACAGCTCTTTGAAATAGGATGAATTTAATATTAAGCAAACATTTTTATATGTAACACATGTACGTGAAACAAAAAAAGATTTATTCATCAGAAAAATTATCGACAAGATATTAATGAAAAAATAGTTATATTATCTAATAGTAATAATAATAAAAAAATTATAATTACCTGTTAGAAAATATGGTGATGATAATGAATAATTATCACAAACATTTTCTTGAATTATAGGATCTTCATTAGAATCAGGCTGTACTTTTGAAGGGATGGTCGTATATTTGTATCCTAGCAACATTCTTTTTAACAACGCACACTTTTCTAGGCACTTCAACTAAACACACATAGAACATGCGCAATACATATGTAAAAACCAAACAACTCCACAACTCACTCTACTAAAGCTAACTGAACAACAAAAACAAGGAAATACAGTAAGATAAACATTTATTAATGAAAAGAGTTCTACTAGCAGTTATAAATTGCAAATATGATATTACCTGCAGATATGATATTACCTGTAATAGCAAATATTACACTACCTGCAGAGGGACTCACCAGGGCGAACACGATATTTTTCTGAAAATACCATGCATATATTTATTATCAGAATATTCACATATTTACAAAATAAATATAAACTAGTTTGTTGATGAAACGGTAAAATACTTACTTTAACATTCTGGATAAAAGGACCACCTCCTACGACATAAATATTCCTCCTTCCATTCGCTGGTATTACATTAACAGAGAAAAATATTTAAGTAAAGTTAACGCTGTTCAAATAATCCACAGGCTTTAACCTATGAAGTGAATTACCGGTATCGTACCTGTAACATTAGAACAAAAGAATTATGTTAAAAAATATTTTTTGTAATATTTTTAATAGTTTAATAAAAACAACACACCTGCAGCACCATTCAAAACATAATGGTATAATCTATCATTACAAATTATAATCATGAGAAAAAATACAAAACCCTATTTATAAAACAAATTACTATTTGTCAAAAATAAATATTTCATAACTATTAAATATATAAGCAACACTTACACCGTACTGTTCAAAATCTACAAATGCAGAATTCAATTAAAAATATACTATCTAATAGAACTGCAGATTTAAATCGTGCACTGATAAAATTAGCTGACATGATACCAGACAATGCTAAAAAATCTGTACGTTACGACTATGTAATTAATAATATACATCATACATTACCGAGAGTCCAGACGTGTTGAAAGTGAGATAATTATACAAAAGTAGATTGTATAAATGATAACTCATACATCTGAAAAAAAAAAATTTTTAATTACCTAAAACAATTAATAAATTACATTAATTAAACTATATGGGTATCATCCAATAAAATCAATTAATCATATAATAAGTAAATTGTGTTACTGAAAAAACTGTACGTTACCATATTGTAATCACTACAATGTGGTAGTGATTCCATCTTTTAAACCGAAAGGAATAGATTTATGTGTTCTGATGCAGCCCTGGCTTTGTTGTTGTTTTCACAGACCCCCTGCAGCAGTTCTGTACATCATTCAGTATATATGCATTATCGTGTTCAACACGCCGTTTCCTCTAGAGGTTTCGTCGATTACAGAACTGCGTTCGGTAGTCCGATTTTTGTAAGCAAATAATTACACTTGTGAAATTCCTCAGCAAATTGTTGGGATATACGATGACAATGAATATCAAACCCCACGACCATAAAAACCTGCAAAATGTTCGGAAACGGGAGAACAAATGTGAGTGACGAGGTGGTTGATAGGCGTATAGAATTTTTTTTTTATGATGGCCTCCTCTCGCCCCTCATAGCCATTCCCAACCTCCATGAATATTTTTAGCATCTACAAGGAGAGTGTTCTTCGTGTTTTAGGATAATACTATCACCTTGAAGTGCAATGAATAAAGTCTTTGCCCACCCTTTTTTGCTCCCATCTAAGGAGTTTATCCATCCGGATAACTCCCGCTACATTGAAACACACCGAACTCCTTTTCCACATTACCGGCGTGATAAACTGTTGAAGGGTTAAACTTCCTGGGGACAGCCTATCAGATCCAGACTCGCTTAGCACATGTCCTTCCCGCACTTCTCACAGGTTCATCATATGTCAAGGGTCACCATTGTCACCATCATAAGCCCTGATTCCCCACTGATGCGTGTGGTTGGAGAAAACAAAATAGCCATAAGGTGAACCCCCCACGACTTACACGGTGCCAACTTTTATCCCAAGCTCACTTTTTTTGGGATCACTTATCTGAAAACACGATGGGTTAATCGGAAACCGTGAATGAAATGATAATGAGTAACCGGCGCGGTAAAATTGGAGAAATTGCAAGTAAAGATAACGTCTTCGAATGTATTGTGTATGCAATTTCATTCACGATCAGCTTGGTTACCCCAACATGTGTGCACAAATTGTGCCACATCTGTTGACAGACAACCACAAATGTCAACTTTTTGCGTCAGCTCTTTTATTTCCATCAACATTATTCCATGACAAATCCGCACAGGGTATGAAAGCTGGGTGCTACATTACACTATTTAAACTAAATGAAGACACAAAAATACAGGCAGTCAAAAAATAAATATAAAAAAGTAGGTTTGTCTTATAAATATATGTTTGTTTCATAGACCGGGTATAACTTACTGTCTCATTATCCCTCGTATTAACTCACTGTCAAGCAGTCTTAAAAGCTTCAATTTTTTAAATGTGTACGGTGTTAAATGATAACAATTACATCTGAAACAAAAAAAAAAAAATAAATTTAAAAGTATTTTAGTAGTCTTAAACAAAAACTTATGATTTTATTATTAATCTATGTGCCTATTATCCAATAAAATCTAATAATCGTAAAATAAGTAAAAACTATTACTTAATATGACGATGCTAACAAAACTGTACATTACTGCTATTTAAATTGTACTGAACATGATATATTAATCAGCTCGAAAGTCTTCAAAGAGGCATAATTTTAAAATAAGTACAGTACTTAAATGACAACTCATCAATCTGCAACAAAAATAAACATATTTTTTTAATCTCAAACAAAAATCAATTGAAATTTTAATTAACTACATGGATATGTTTTCCAATAAAATCTTATAATTATAAACCAACAAAAAATATAGCACTAAGTTACTAAGAAAAATTTTTACTACCATTATGGAATTAATACTGAACATCATGTGTTAGTCACACTGAACAGCTCTTTGAAATAGGATGAATTTAATATTAAGCAAACATTTTTATATGTAACACATGTACGTGAAACAAAAAAAGATTTATTCATCAGAAAAATTATCGACAAGATATTAATGAAAAAATAGTTATATTATCTAATAATAATAATAATAAAAAAATTATAATTACCTGTTAGAAAATATGGTGATGATAATGAATAATTATCACAAACATTTTCTTGAATTTTAGGATCTTCATTAGAATCAGGCTGTACTTTTGAAGGGATGGTCGTATATTTGTATCCTAGCAACATTCTTTTTAACAACGCACACTTTTCTAGGCACTTCAACTAAACACACATAGAACATGCGCAATACATATGTAAAAACCAAACAACTCCACAACTCACTCTACTAAAGCTAACCGAACAACAAAAACAAGGAAATGCAGTAAGATAAACATTTATTAATGAAAAGAGTTCTACTAGCAGTTATAAATTGCAAATATGATATTACCTGCAGATATGATATTACCTGTAATAGCAAATATTACACTACCTGCAGAGGGACTCACCAGGGCGAACACGATATTTTTCTGAAAATACCATGCATATATTTATTATCAGAATATTCACATATTTACAAAATAAATATAAACTAGTTTGTTGATGAAACAGTAAAATACTTACTTTAACATTCTGGATAAAAGGACCACCTCCTACGACATAAATATTCCTCCTTCCATTCGCTGGTATTACATTAACAGAGAAAAATATTTAAGTAAAGTTAACGCTGTTCAAATAATCCACAGGCTTTAACCTATGAAGTGAATTACCGGTATCGTACCTGTAACATTAGAACAAAAGAATTATGTTAAAAAATATTTTTTGTAATATTTTTAATAGTTTAATAAAAACAACACACCTGCAGCACCATTCAAAACATAATGGTATAATCTATCATTACAAATTATAATCATGAGAAAAAATACAAAACCCTATTTATAAAACAAATTACTATTTGTCAAAAATAAATATTTCATAACTATTAAATATATAAGCAACACTTACACCGTACTGTTCAAAATCTACAAATGCAGAATTCAATTAAAAATATACTATCTAATAGAACTGCAGATTTAAATCGTGCACTGATAAAATTAGCTGACATGATACCAGACAATGCTAAAAAATCTGTACGTTACGACTATGTAATTAATAATATACATCATACATTACCGAGAGTCCAGACGTGTTGAAAGTGAGATAATTATACAAAAGTAGATTGTATAAATGATAACTCATACATGTGAAAAAAAAAAATTTTTAATTACCTAAAACAATTAATAAATTACATTAATTAAACTATATGGGTATCATCCAATAAAATCAATTAATCATATAATAAGTAAATTGTGTTACTGAAAAAACTGTACGTTACCATATTGTAATCACTACAATGTGGTAGTGATTCCATCTTTTAAACCGAAAGGAATAGATTTATGTGTTCTGATGCAGCCCTGGCTTTGTTGTTGTTTTCACAGACCCCCTGCAGCAGTTCTGTACATCATTCAGTATATATGCATTATCGTGTTCAACACGCCGTTTCCTCTAGAGGTTTCGTCGATTACAGAACTGCGTTCGGTAGTCCGATTTTTGTAAGCAAATAATTACACTTGTGAAATTCCTCAGCAAATTGTTGGGATATACGATGACAATTAATATCATACCCCACGACCATAAAAACCTGCAAAATGTTCGGAAACGGGAGAACAAATGTGAGTGACGAGGTGGTTGATAGGCGTATAGAATTTTTTTTTTATGATGGCCTCCTCTCGCCCCTCATAGCCATTCCCAACCTCCATGAATATTTTTAGCATCTACAAGGAGAGTGTTCTTCGTGTTTTAGGATAATACTATCACCTTGAAGTGCAATGAATAAAGTCTTTGCCCACCCTTTTTTGCTCCCATCTAAGGAGTTTATCCATCCGGATAACTCCCGCTACATTGAAACACACCGAACTCCTTTTCCACATTACCGGCGTGATAAACTGTTGAAGGGTTAAACTTCCTGGGGACAGCCTATCAGATCCAGACTCGCTTAGCACATGTCCTTCCCGCACTTCTCACAGGTTCATCATATGTCGAGGGTCACCATTGTCACCATCATAAGCCCTGATTCCCCACTGATGCGTGTGGTTGGAGAGAACAAAATAGCCATAAGGTGAACCCCCCACGACTTACACGGTGCCAACTTTTATCCCAAGCTCACTTTTTTTGGGATCACTTATCTGAAAACACGATGGGTTAATCGGAAACCGTGAATGAAATGATAATGAGTAACCGGCGCGGTAAAATTGGAGAAATTGCAAGTAAAGATAACGTCTGTGAATGTATTGTGTATGCAATTTCATTCACGATCAGCTTGGTTACCCCAACATGTGTGCACAAATTGTGCTACATCTGTTGACAGACAACCACAAATGTCAACTTTTTGCGTCAGCTCTTTTATTTCCATCAACATTATTCCATGACAAATCCGCATAGGGTATGAAAGCTGGGTGCTACATTACACTACTTAAACTAAATGAAGACACAAAAATACAGGCAGTCAAAAAATAAATATAAAAAAGTAGGTTTGTCTTATAAATATATGTTTGTTTCATAGACCGGGTATAACTTACTGTCTCATTATCCCTCGTATTAACTCACTGTCAAGCAGTCTTAAAAGCTTCAATTTTTTAAATGTGTAGGGTGTTAAATGATAACAATTACATCTGAAACAAAAAAAAAATAATAAATTTAAAAGTATTTTAGTAGTCTTAAACAAAAACGTATGATTTTATTATTAATCTATGTGCCTATTATCCAATAAAATCTAATAATCGTAAAATAAGTAAAAACTATTACTTAATAAGACGATGCTAACAAAACTGTACATTACTGCTATTTAAATTGTACTGAACATGATATATTAATCAGCTCGAAATTCTTCAAAGAGGCATAATTTTAAAATAAGTACAGTACTTAAATGACAACTCATCAATCTGAAACAAAAATAAACATTAATCATTAATAAACATTAAATCTCAAACAAAAATCAATTAAAATTTTAATTAACTACATGGATGTTTTCCAATAAAATCTTATAATTATAAATCAACATGTATAAACCAACAAAAAATATAGCACTAAGTTACTAAGAAAAATTTTTACTACCATTATGGAATTAATACTGAACATCATGTGTTAGTCACACTGAACAGCTCTTTGAAATAGGATGAATTTAATATTAAGCAAACATTTTTATATGTAACACATGTACGTGAAACAAAAAAAGATTTATTCATCAGAAAAATTATCGACAAGATATTAATGAAAAAATAGTTATATTATCTAATAATAATAATAATAAAAAAATTATAATTACCTGTTACAAAATATGGTGATGATAATGAATAATTATCACAAACATTTTCTTGAATTTTAGGATCTTCATTAGAATCAGGCTGTACTTTTGAAGGGATGGTCGTATATTTGTATCCTAGCAACATTCTTTTTAACAACGCACACTTTTCTAGGCACTTCAACTAAACACACATAGAACATGCGCAATACATATGTAAAAACCAAACAACTCCACAACTCACTCTACTAAAGCTAACCGAACAACAAAAACAAGGAAATACAGTAAGATAAAGATTTATTAATGAAAAGAGTTCTACTAGCAGTTATAAATAGCAAATATGATATTACCTGCAGATATGATATTACCTGTAATAGCAAATATTACACTACCTGCAGAGGGACTCACCGGGGCGAACACGATATTTTTCTGAAAATACCATGCATATATTTATTATCAGAATATTCACATATTTACAAAATAAATATAAACTAGTTTGTTGATGAAACAGTAAAATACTTACTTTAACATACTGGATAAAAGGACCACCTCCTACGACATAAATATTCCTCCTTCCATTCGCTGGTATTACATTAACAGAGAAATATATTTAAGTAAAGTTAACGCTGTTCAAATAATCCACAGGCTTTAACCTATGAAGTGAATTACCGGTATCGTACCTGTAACATTAGAACAAAAGAATTATGTTAAAAAATATTTTTTGTAATATTTTTAATAGTTTAATAAAAACAACACACCTGCAGCACCATTCAAAACATAATGGTATAATCTATCATTACAAATTATAATCATGAGAAAAAATACAAAACCCTATTTATTAAACAAATTACTATTTGTCAAAAATAAATATTTCATAACTATTAAATATATAAGCAACACTTACACCGTACTGTTCAAAATCTACAAATGCAGAATTCAATTAAAAATATACTATCTAATAGAACTGCAGATTTAAATCGTGCACTGATAAAATTAGCTGACATGATACCAGACAATGCTAAAAAATCTGTACGTTACGACTATGTAATTAATAATATACATCATACATTACCGAGAGTCCAGACGTGTTGAAAGTGAGATAATTATACAAAAGTAGATTGTATAAATGATAACTCATACATCTGAAAAAAAAAATTTTTAATTACCTAAAACAATTAATGAATTACATTAATTAAACTATATGGGTATCATCCAATAAAATCAATTAATCATATAATAAGTAAATTGTGTTACTGAAAAAACTGTACGTTACCATATTGTAATCACTACAATGTGGTAGTGATTCCATCTTTTAAACCGAAAGGAATAGATTTATGTGTTCTGATGCAGCCCTGGCTTTGTTGTTGTTTTCACAGACCCCCTGCAGCAGTTCTGTACATCATTCAGTATATATGCATTATCGTGTTCAACACGCCGTTTCCTCTAGAGGTTTCGTCGATTACAGAACTGCGTTCGGTAGTCCGATTTTTGTAAGCAAATAATTACACTTGTGAAATTCCTTAGCAAATTGTTGGGATATACGATGACAATGAATATCAAACCCCACGACCATAAAAACCTGCAAAATGTTCGGAAACGGGAGAACAAATGTGAGTGACGAGGTGGTTGATAGGCGTATAGAATTTTTTTTTTTATGATGGCCTCCTCTCGCCCCTCATAGCCATTCCCAACCTCCATGAATATTTTTAGCATCTACAAGGAGAGTGTTCTTCGTGTTTTAGGATAACACTATCACCTTGAAGTGCAATGAATAAAGTCTTTGCCCACCCTTTTTTGCTCCCATCTAAGGAGTTTATCCATCCGGATAACTCCCGCTACATTGAAACACACCGAACTCCTTTTCCACATTACCGGCGTGATAAACTGTTGAAGGGTTAAACTTCCTGGGGACAGCCTATCAGATCCAGACTCGCTTAGCACATGTCCTTCCCGCACTTCTCACAGGTTCATCATATGTCAAGGGTCACCATTGTCACCATCATAAGCCCTGATTCCCCACTGATGCGTGTGGTTGGAGAAAACAAAATAGCCATAAGGTGAACCCCCCACGACTTACACGGTGCCAACTTTTATCCCAAGCTCACTTTTTTTGGGATCACTTATCTGAAAACTCGATGGGTTAATCGGAAACCGTGAATGAAATGATAATGAGTAACCGGCGCGGTAAAATTGGAGAAATTGCAAGTAAAGATAACGTCTTCGAATGTATTGTGTATGCAATTTCATTCACGATCAGCTTGGTTACCCCAACATGTGTGCACAAATTGTGCCACATCTGTTGACAGACAACCACAAATGTCAACTTTTTGCGTCAGCTCTTTTATTTCCATCAACATTATTCCATGACAAATCCGCACAGGGTATGAAAGCTGGGTGCTACATTACACTATTTAAACTAAATGAAGACACAAAAATACAGGCAGTCAAAAAATAAATATAAAAAAGTAGGTTTGTCTTATAAATATATGTTTGTTTCATAGACCGGGTATAACTTACTGTCTCATTATCCCTCGTATTAACTCACTGTCAAGCAGTCTTAAAAGCTTCAATTTTTTAAATGTGTACGGTGTTAAATGATAACAATTACATCTGAAACAAAAAAAAAAAAATAAATTTAAAAGTATTTTAGTAGTCTTAAACAAAAACTTATGATTTTATTATTAATCTATGTGCCTATTATCCAATAAAATCTAATAATCGTAAAATAAGTAAAAACTATTACTTAATATGACGATGCTAACAAAACTGTACATTACTGCTATTTAAATTGTACTGAACATGATATATTAATCAGCTCGAAAGTCTTCAAAGAGGCATAATTTTAAAATAAGTACAGTACTTAAATGACAACTCATCAATCTGCAACAAAAATAAACATATTTTTTTAATCTCAAACAAAAATCAATTAAAATTTTAATTAACTACATGGATATGTTTTCCAATAAAATCTTATAATTATAAATCAACATGTATAAACCAACAAAAAATATAGCACTAAGTTACTAAGAAAAATTTTTACTACCATTATGGAATTAATATTGAACATCATGTGTTAGTCACACTGAACAGCTCTTTGAAATAGGATGAATTTAATATTAAGCAAACATTTTTATATGTAACACATGTACGTGAAACAAAAAAAGATTTATTCATCAGAAAAATTATCGACAAGATATTAATGAAAAAATAGTTATATTATCTAATAATAATAATAATAAAAAAATTATAATTACCTGTTAGAAAATATGGTGATGATAATGAATAATTATCACAAACATTTTCTTGAATTTTAGGATCTTCATTAGAATCAGGCTGTACTTTTGAAGGGATGGTCGTATATTTGTATCCTAGCAACATTCTTTTTAACAACGCACACTTTTCTAGGCACTTCAACTAAACACACATAGAACATGCGCAATACATATGTAAAAACCAAACAACTCCACAACTCACTCTACTAAAGCTAACCGAACAACAAAAACAAGGAAATACAGTAAGATAAACATTTATTAATGAAAAGAGTTCTACTAGCAGTTATAAATTGCAAATATGATATTACCTGCAGATATGATATTACCTGTAATAGCAAATATTACACTACCTGCAGAGGGACTCACCAGGGCGAACACGATATTTTTCTGAAAATATCATGCATATATTTATTATCAGAATATTCACATATTTACAAAATAAATATAAACAAGTTTGTTGATGAAACAGTAAAATACTTACTTTAACATACTGGATAAAAGGACCACCTCCTACGACATAAATATTCCTCCTTCCATTCGCTGGTATTACATTAACAGAGAAAAATATTTAAGTAAAGTTAACGCTGTTCAAATAATCCACAGGCTTTAACCTATGAAGTGAATTACCGGTATCGTACCTGTAACATTAGAACAAAAGAATTATGTTAAAAAATATTTTTTGTAATATTTTTAATAGTTTAATAAAAACAACACACCTGCAGCACCATTCAAAACATAATGGTGCTGCAGGTGTGTTGTTCTATTTATTAAACAAATTACTATTTGTCAAAAATAAATATTTCATAACTATTAAATATATAAGCAACACTTACACCGTACTGTTCAAAATCTACAAATGCAGAATTCAATTAAAAATATACTATCTAATAGAACTGCAGATTTAAATCGTGCACTGATAAAATTAGCTGACATGATACCAGACAATGCTAAAAAATCTGTACATTACGACTATGTAATTAATAATATACATCATACATTACCGAAAGTCCAGACGTGTTGAAAGTGAGATAATTATACAAAAGTAGATTGTATAAATGATAACTCATACATCTGAAAAAAAAAAAATTTTTAATTACCTAAAACAATTAATAAATTACATTAAATAAACTATATGGGTATCATCTAATAAAATCAATTAATCATATAATAAGTAAATTGTGTTACTGAAAAAACTGTACGTTACCATATTGTAATCACTACAATGTGGTAGTGATTCCATCTTTTAAACCGAAAGGAATAGATTTATGTGTTCTGATGCAGCCCTGGCTTTGTTGTTGTTTTCACAGACCCCCTGCAGCAGTTCTGTACATCATTCAGTATATATGCATTATCGTGTTCAACACGCCGTTTCCTCTAGAGGTTTCGTCGATTACAGAACTGCGTTCGGTAGTCCGATTTTTGTAAGCAAATAATTACACTTGTGAAATTCCTTAGCAAATTGTTGGGATATACGATGACAATGAATATTAAACCCCACGACCATAAAAACCTGCAAAATGTTCGGAAACGGGAGAACAAATGTGAGTGACGAGGTGGTTGATAGGCGTATAGAATTTTTTTTTTTATGATGGCCTCCTCTCGCCCCTCATAGCCATTCCCAACCTCCATGAATATTTTTAGCATCTACAAGGAGAGTGTTCTTCGTGTTTTAGGATAACACTATCACCTTGAAGTGCAATGAATAAAGTCTTTGCCCACCCTTTTTTGCTCCCATCTAAGGAGTTTATCCATCCGGATAACTCCCGCTACATTGAAACACACCGAACTCCTTTTCCACATTACCGGCGTGATAAACTGTTGAAGGGTTAAACTTCCTGGGGACAGCCTATCAGATCCAGACTCGCTTAGCACATGTCCTTCCCGCACTTCTCACAGGTTCATCATATGTCAAGGGTCACCATTGTCACCATCATAAGCCCTGATTCCCCACTGATGCGTGTGGTTGGAGAAAACAAAATAGCCATAAGGTGAACCCCCCACGACTTACACGGTGCCAACTTTTATCCCAAGCTCACTTTTTTTGGGATCACTTATCTGAAAACACGATGGGTTAATCGGAAACCGTGAATGAAATGATAATGAGTAACCGGCGCGGTAAAATTGGAGAAATTGCAAGTAAAGATAACGTCTTCGAATGTATTGTGTATGCAATTTCATTCACGATCAGCTTGGTTACCCCAACATGTGTGCACAAATTGTGCCACATCTGTTGACAGACAACCACAAATGTCAACTTTTTGCGTCAGCTCTTTTATTTCCATCAACATTATTCCATGACAAATCCGCACAGGGTATGAAAGCTGGGTGCTACATTACACTATTTAAACTAAATGAAGACACAAAAATACAGGCAGTCAAAAAATAAATATAAAAAAGTAGGTTTGTCTTATAAATATATGTTTGTTTCATAGACCGGGTATAACTTACTGTCTCATTATCCCTCGTATTAACTCACTGTCAAGCAGTCTTAAAAGCTTCAATTTTTTAAATGTGTACGGTGTTAAATGATAACAATTACATCTGAAACAAAAAAAAAAAAATAAATTTAAAAGTATTTTAGTAGTCTTAAACAAAAACTTATGATTTTATTATTAATCTATGTGCCTATTATCCAATAAAATCTAATAATCGTAAAATAAGTAAAAACTATTACTTAATATGACGATGCTAACAAAACTGTACATTACTGCTATTTAAATTGTACTGAACATGATATATTAATCAGCTCGAAAGTCTTCAAAGAGGCATAATTTTAAAATAAGTACAGTACTTAAATGACAACTCATCAATCTGCAACAAAAATAAACATATTTTTTTAATCTCAAACAAAAATCAATTAAAATTTTAATTAACTACATGGATATGTTTTCCAATAAAATCTTATAATTATAAATCAACATGTATAAACCAACAAAAAATATAGCACTAAGTTACTAAGAAAAATTTTTACTACCATTATGGAATTAATACTGAACATCATGTGTTAGTCACACTGAACAGCTCTTTGAAATAGGATGAATTTAATATTAAGCAAACATTTTTATATGTAACACATGTACGTGAAACAAAAAAAGATTTATTCATCAGAAAAATTATCGACAAGATATTAATGAAAAAATAGTTATATTATCTAATAATAATAATAATAAAAAAATTATAATTACCTGTTAGAAAATATGGTGATGATAATGAATAATTATCACAAACATTTTCTTGAATTTTAGGATCTTCATTAGAATCAGGCTGTACTTTTGAAGGGATGGTCGTATATTTGTATCCTAGCAACATTCTTTTTAACAACGCACACTTTTCTAGGCACTTCAACTAAACACACATAGAACATGCGCAATACATATGTAAAAACCAAACAACTCCACAACTCACTCTACTAAAGCTAACCGAACAACAAAAACAAGGAAATGCAGTAAGATAAACATTTATTAATGAAAAGAGTTCTACTAGCAGTTATAAATTGCAAATATGATATTACCTGCAGATATGATATTACCTGTAATAGCAAATATTACACTACCTGCAGAGGGACTCACCAGGGCGAACACGATATTTTTCTGAAAATACCATGCATATATTTATTATCAGAATATTCACATATTTACAAAATAAATATAAACTAGTTTGTTGATGAAACAGTAAAATACTTACTTTAACATTCTGGATAAAAGGACCACCTCCTACGACATAAATATTCCTCCTTCCATTCGCTGGTATTACATTAACAGAGAAAAATATTTAAGTAAAGTTAACGCTGTTCAAATAATCCACAGGCTTTAACCTATGAAGTGAATTACCGGTATCGTACCTGTAACATTAGAACAAAAGAATTATGTTAAAAAATATTTTTTGTAATATTTTTAATAGTTTAATAAAAACAACACACCTGCAGCACCATTCAAAACATAATGGTATAATCTATCATTACAAATTATAATCATGAGAAAAAATACAAAACCCTATTTATTAAACAAATTACTATTTGTCAAAAATAAATATTTCATAACTATTAAATATATAAGCAACACTTACACCGTACTGTTCAAAATCTACAAATGCAGAATTCAATTAAAAATATACTATCTAATAGAACTGCAGATTTAAATCGTGCACTGATAAAATTAGCTGACATGATACCAGACAATGCTAAAAAATCTGTACGTTACGACTATGTAATTAATAATATACATCATACATTACCGAGAGTCCAGACGTGTTGAAAGTGAGATAATTATACAAAAGTAGATTGTATAAATGATAACTCATACATCTGAAAAAAAAAAATTTTTAATTACCTAAAACAATTAATAAATTACATTAATTAAACTATATGGGTATCATCCAATAAAATCAATTAATCATATAAAAAGTAAATTGTGTTACTGAAAAAACTGTACGTTACCATATTGTAATCACTACAATGTGGTAGTGATTCCATCTTTTAAACCGAAAGGAATAGATTTATGTGTTCTGATGCAGCCCTGGCTTTGTTGTTGTTTTCACAGACCCCCTGCAGCAGTTCTGTACATCATTCAGTATATATGCATTATCGTGTTCAACACGCCGTTTCCTTTAGAGGTTTCGTCGATTACAGAACTGCGTTCGGTAGTCCGATTTTTGTAAGCAAATAATTACACTTGTGAAATTCCTCAGCAAATTGTTGGGATATACGATGACAATGAATATCATACCCCACGACCATAAAAACCTGCAAAATGTTCGGAAACGGGAGAACAAATGTGAGTGACGAGGTGGTTGATAGGCGTATAGAATTTTTTTTTTTATGATGGCCTCCTCGCGCCCCTCATAGCCATTCCCAACCTCCATGAATATTTTTAGCATCTACAAGGAGAGTGTTCTTCGTGTTTTAGGATAACACTATCACCTTGAAGTGCAATGAATAAAGTCTTTGCCCACCCTTTTTTGCTCCCATCTAAGGAGTTTATCCATCCGGATAACTCCCGCTACATTGAAACACACCGAACTCCTTTTCCACATTACCGGCGTGATAAACTGTTGAAGGGTTAAACTTCCTGGGGACAGCCTATCAGATCCAGACTCGCTTAGCACATGTCCTTCCCGCACTTCTCACAGGTTCATCATATGTCGAGGGTCACCATTGCCACCATCATAAGCCCTGATTCCCCACTGATGCGTGTGGTTGGAGAGAACAAAATAGCCATAAGGTGAACCCCCCACGACTTACACGGTGCCAACTTTTATCCCAAGCTCACTTTTTTTGGAATCACTTATCTGAAAACACGATGGGTTAATCGGAAACCGTGAATGAAATGATAATGAGTAACCGGCGCGGTAAAATTGGAGAAATTGCAAGTAAAGATAACGTCTGTGAATGTATTGTGTATGCAATTTCATTCACGATCAGCTTGGTTACCCCAACATGTGTGCACAAATTGTGCCACATCTGTTGACAGACAACCACAAATGTCAACTTTTTGCGTCAGCTCTTTTATTTCCATCAACATTATTCCATGACAAATCCGCATAGGGTATGAAAGCTGGGTGCTACATTACACTATTTAAACTAAATGAAGACACAAAAATACAGGCAGTCAAAAAATAAATATAAAAAAGTAGGTTTGTCTTATAAATATATGTTTGTTTCATAGACCGGGTATAACTTACTGTCTCATTATCCCTCGTATTAACTCACTGTCAAGCAGTCTTAAAAGCTTCAATTTTTTAAACGTGTAGGGTGTTAAATGAAAACAATTACATCTGAAACAAAAAAAAATAATAAATTTAAAAGTATTTTAGTAGTCTTAAACAAAAACTTATGATTTTATTATTAATCTATGTGCCTATTATCCAATAAAATCTAATAATCGTAAAATAAGTAAAAACTGTTACTTAATATGACGATGCTAACAAAACTGTACATTACTGCTATTTAAATTGTACTGAACATGATATATTAATCAGCTCGAAAGTCTTGAAAGTGGCATAATTTTAAAATAAGTACAGTACTTAAATGACAACTCATCAATCTGAAACACAAATAAACATATTTTTTAAATCTCAAACAAAAATCAATTAAAATTTTAATTAACTACATGGATGTTTTCCAATAAAATCTTATAATTATAAATCAACATGTATAAATCAACATGTATAAACCAACAAAAAATATAGCACTAAGTTACTGAGAAAAATTTTTACTACCATTATGGAATTAATACTGAACATCATGTGTTAGTCACACCGAACAGCTCTTTGAAATAGGATGAATTTAATTAAGCAATCATTTTTATATGTAACACATGTACGTGAAACAAAAAAAGATTTATTCATCAGAAAAATTATCGACAAGAATTAATGAAAAAATAGTTATATTATCTAATAATAATAATAATAATAATAAAAAAATTATAATTACCTGTTAGAAAATATGGTGATGATAATGAATAATTATCACAAACATTTTCTTGAATTATAGGATCTTCATTAGAATCAGGCTGTACTTTTGAAGGGATGGTCGTATATTTGTATCCTAGCAACATTCTTTTTAACAACGCACACTTTTCTAGGCACTTCAACTAAACACACATAGAACATGCGCAATACATATGTAAAAACCAAACAACTCCACAACTCACTCTACTAAAGCTAACCGAACAACAAAAACAAGGAAATACAGTAAGATAAACATTTATTAATGAAAAGAGTTCTACTAGCAGTTATAAATAGCAAATATGATATTACCTGCAGATATGATATTACCTGTAATAGCAAATATTACACTACCTGCAGAGGGACTCACCGGGGCGAACACGATATTTTTCTGAAAATACCATGCATATATTTATTATCAGAATATTCACATATTTACAAAATAAATATAAACTAGTTTGTTGATGAAACAGTAAAATACTTACTTTAACATACTGGATAAAAGGACCACCTCCTACGACATAAATATTCGTTGGTATATTCCTTCCATTCGTTGGTATTACATTAACAGAGAAAAATATTTAAGTAAAGTTAATGCTGTTCAAATAATCCACAGGCTTTAACCTATGAAGTGAATTACCGGTATCGTACCTGTAACATTAGAACAAAAGAATTATGTTAAAAAATATTTTTTGTAATATTTTTAATAGTTTAATAAAAACAACACACCTGCAGCACCATTCAAAACATAATGGTATAATCTATCATTACAAATTATAACCATGAGAAAAAATACAAAACCCTATTTATTAAACAAATTACTATTTGTCAAAAATAAATATTTCATAACTATTAAATATATAAGCAACACTTACACCGTATTGTTCAAAATCTACAAATGCAGAATTCAATTAAAAATATACTATCTAATAGAACTGCAGATTTAAATCGTGCACTGATAAAATTAGCTGACATGATACCAGACATTGCTGAAAAAACTGTACGTTACGACTATGTAATTTATAATATACATCATACATTACCGAGAGTCCGGACGTGTTGAAAGTGAGATAATTATACAAAAGTAGATTGTATAAATGATAACTCAACTCATACATCTGAAAAAAAAAAATTTTAATTATCTAAAACAATAATTAATAAATTACATTAATTAAACTATATGGGTATCATCCAATAAAATCTAATAATCATATAATAAGTATATTGGTTTAGAATACATGATGATACTGATTCATTCCATTCCGTTGAATGCTATTTCTTTTAACTTAAAATAATAAAAACTACACCCTATAACCTGAACTATCAGGTTTATAAATGTCAGTCTTTATCTTCCTCGATTTTTTTTTTTTTTTGGCTCATTGATTATGTGCCCGCCACGTACTTAACGGTTAGGGTAGGTTAGGTAACGTGCTGGAAACTGGTTCCAAAATTCCAGATTTCCTTTCTTAAATGTGCTAAGTTTTATGTACTTGTGGACGCGAGAAACATCGTCGATTACACGGTGTAAAGAGAACTGGATGTGTCGGTTATGAAACGATTGAAAGATTGGCGGTATTGGGAAAATAGTTGAATTGAACGAAAGCTTCTTTACAAGGCGCAAAAATAAAGCAGGGTGAATTTTGCCTCAACAAAGAATTTTGGCGGTACATGTCGAGAAACCGAGGAATGCTTCCTCTTTTGCGTTCCTGAACGTTCATTGTCAACGGTGATGATCACCGTTGTTATGAACGACATCGATGTAGCGGGATTCAAGCACTTACAAGGTAACCACCGATTTAATTTCGTCGATCCAACTGCACGCGCCCATACATAAAGCAGTGAAATTGTGGGGCTCTGTAAAATGGCGGAACAAGAAGCACAGAGGCACGGACGACCATTACCTGGAATCATACTTAGCGGAGTTCATGTGACAGCGAGATTAAGGACACTTGGCCGCCTGAAAAAACATGCGAAGTAAGCGGCAATGGATTATAGTAGCAGACTAGCGGGCGGGCAGCACTCTAACCTAATTAATTTCTTATATTATGTTTTCTACAAATCTTATACCTGACTGTCTTTAGACCTCGTTATTTTATATTCCATCGTCTTGCCAAATTTTAAATATCTTAATAGATATTTTTGTAATAAAATATTAACTTTCATTTCTGGTTACTATTTGAAATTGAGATATCAGTAGAAAAGAAAGAAGAAGAAGAAGAAAATAAAGCGTACACAAATGATCAGATAATAATTGCAGAAAATAATGTACAATTAGAATGAGAGGGAAAGAAAGAAAAATGTGTGTGTGCCCGGTTAATGAAAATGTTAAAAATTCATAATTTAGAAATATATTAAATTTAAATGAGAAAAGTAAATCAAAATTATTTAAAATACTTCTTAAAACTTCAATAAAATTTACCACTAAAATTTAATTCTGTAATAAACTTAAATAATGTTTAAATAAAAAAAAAAAATTAAAATTAATATAAATTAAATTCCTATAAAAAATAATAAGCATATTAAAATAAATTTAAAGATGTCATTTTGAAAAAGCGGGTAATCTTTTTTATTCTGGGTGGATAATCGGGAGAACTGCTGCCAAAGTTGAAGTGATGAACTGAAGCTAGTAGAAGGCCGATGAAAGATGAATGTAGTTCACTGGATAGGACAATGGCCAAGGTGAACTGCTCCCTCTTAATTATAATATCAATAAATAACTCCCTTAAATAAATATATTAATACAGGCTTAACTCTTAAACAAAAATTAATGTTCCCTTATAGATGTAATTCCCATTAATATAATTAAAAAATATTATGTTTTAATAAAAAAATCTAAAACAAATTAAAGAAAATATTTTTAAATCTTTAGAAACCTTATTCGTTAACTAGAAAATAAAACATGTTAGAAGGTATCTAGATTTAATTTTATAGATTTTTTAAACTAAAATCAAAAAATAATCATTTTTAATAATATAATACAAAGTAAAATTACTTTTGATAAAAATCATAATTTTGAAAGAATGGGCAAAATTTCCTCCCATTGGGTGAGCAATTGGGATGACTGAGGACTACTGCGAGTGAAGCTGGAATTATATCTGCACACAACATAAAAAACATATGGATATCTACATTAGTATCAACCATCTTATACCTTTTGTGTATTAACGAATTATACCTAACCACCCATTAACGAATTATGCCTAACACCGTATCGAAGGACAGCCAGCGACCGACACAGATGATAACATGAGCACATGTACGCGTCGCACACTCACTTATTGAATTACAACATATTTATGTTTATTACACTAATACTTAATATAGAATTAACATACACTCAGTTAAACTATCATTTAAACTCAAAAACAAAGCTCGTAACTTTAATATTCTCCACAAAAAAAAATGAATATTTTAATTTCACTATGTATCCTGCAGAGCAGAATACATCTCTGTTAACTGACAGTCAATATTTTCTGCCAGACAGAAATGCCTTCCACACAATTTTTTTTTTACCTTGCTGTGCGAAGTGCATCATTTTTTAGCTGATATTAAATAATTTAATTTTATTAAAGGCAGAAAATATGTACCCTGCAGAGCAGAGAAAACACATCATGCTGATACAGTAATGTACATTAAATAGATCTATACTGGTCACTGGTTTAACATAATATTCAATTTTAACCTTACAATTCATTGAAATTGGAGTATATAACCAGTAGAATATTTAATACTAATTTTAGCAGATATGAATGCCTTTAGATCAAAAAGTATAGTAAATAATTTTAATGAAAGTGTTTAAATTTAATACGTAATTATATTACTTATAATACTACATTCATGGCAGCAGTTTAATTGACAGCAGACATTCACTAAATTAATGAAAAAATTAAAAACTATTAAACCGATAATCATTTTCATGGCAACACTAATAGACTGATAGCAAATGAAGAAATTAAAACCTGAACACAAACAGCCACTAATTATTGTTACAGTGAAAAAGCCAAAGTTTTAAATCTTAGTTGTATTTAATGAATAATAATTACTGATAACCGAACAACTTAATGGATTCCCATAAAAGTGAAAAGTTGCAATAATTATGGCAGAATGATGCAAATGAAGTTAGAATTAGAATATCTTATAAACAGGATAACTCTACACAAAGATTACTGGCTAAGTTGTCTTTGCAATGACTGCAATATAACAGATGGATTTATCTTTTTGATTAGACTCATATGATAAAAGAAAATACAATATATTAGAAAATATGATACCGTATTAGGTGAGCTCTTAATCAAAAATAGATTTATGTTTTCATGTTTCAACATCTCTGTAATACAAGAAGTTTCCACATACAGCTTCATGCATTACCACTAAAACGCTCTTCTTAACCATGTACTCAAATAATGATATAATATATATTATTAGGGATTAATAAACTTTAATTAAAATTTTAAGTAATAAAATTACACTATGAAAAATTAAAATAAATAAAAGATTACAAAACAAATGAATTCTACAGTCAAAATAACAAAACGCAATTTTTATAACCACATAAATGTTTTCAAAGAAATATTTTTGTTTTTGCAGTTTTTGCTCATCTAACTCAAGGCAAATATGGTAAATGATATAACAAAGAACAATAAAATTTTTCTGTCAAATTCATGGTAAAAAAAAACAGAAATTAAAACACGACTGAATATACAGAGGAAGAAAGGAATACAATAGAATAAGAATCTACTTTTAAATAAAGTGGATGGGCCACATAACAATAATCTTAATAATTTATTCTACAGAATCAAGATAAAAGTGAACAGTGGAATATTTTACCAATGTCAAACAATAAAATTTATAAAATCTCTAAATTCACTGATAAATTGTACAAATATTCCAGCAACATATTTAAAAAACCTTTGGCCAATGTTGTTATAACAGTTACATTAATGGACTTAGTGGGATAAAAATATTTTTGCATATAAGATATATATCTATTCTGTATTAAATTTAATAATTATATTTTAATTATTCTTAAAGCAACAACACTAATCCAAATATGAAAAAATAAATAAAAACATGTAACTTCTTAAGATTAAGTAATTAATCTATGCTTAATTACTTAATAATGATAGGAATAGTGTACATGAAAAATCCCATTACCCATTATTATAAATAAACACATATACAAATTGTTATAGTTAGTGTTAAAGTTAGTAGTTAGTATATATTAATTAATAGTAAAATTAATTTCTTTTTATGTACATATTAATGTCGCTATATATCAGTAAAGAAAAGTTTTAAGCATTAACAGAATGAAAATATATATTTATAACTTTCTTCAAAGATATTAAAAATTTAATCTGATTGGAAGGTTGAGATAATTATTATATATATGTCTGCTAATGTATATGTATTATGTACTGCTAATGAATAGTAAACCGAGAATGTCAGGGTAAACCAATAATTATTCGAAGAAAATATATGAGACGAGAAAAATATTTTGTTTTAATTTAATATATAGAAAGAGTGCGCAAGATACTTGTCTACTAATATATTTATTAAGGTGTTATCTATATTTAAAATTATTAAAACAGTACACAGGAACTATAATTAATGTTTATATAAAACAGAAGAAATAAAAGAAAACAATGGTTTATATTATATCCAATTAAGTCCAAAAGAAGATAAAAAAAGTTTTATTTAAAATTACAAATGACCTCGTAAATTCCAATAAGACATTCTAATTACTGCTTATGAATTATGTAAATTCTACCATTCTTTTTCAATAATTAATTTAGCATTTACAATTTGTCTGTTTTTCTTCATAGATAGATAAAACTAAATTTTGCTTAAAATATTAGTAACTTAAATACTGTTGGCATTACTCACAACTTCATATTATACCAAATAATGATTTTATAAATCAGTAAATCCATAATTACCAGTTATGCACTGCTAAATTAATGTAAAAGTTGAAGTAAAGATAGACATATTTTTTTTGGGAGGGAAAGAACCGTCAACCCTCATTATTCTTCAATTTGTATATGACATCAAAGCAGCTTATATATTTTGATTTATTAATGAATAGGTTTCTTCTTATTCAAAACTGTTTACTGAAAAATAAATTGTAGTAATTTATTATCATTAACTGCAGTAAAATAATAACTTTTAAGTATGTTAGCAAGTTATTATTTTATTCTCCAGCAACCATTTTAAGAATTCTGCTGAAAACATATCAATAAGAAACATTCAGTTTCATATAAAATGAAAAAATATAAGTTTATAGGCAAAATTTCCCCCTTCAATGAATAATCTTGCATTATGTAAGGTAGCAGCCATTACATTTTGCTGCAACCATTTAGCAATTCTTTTGTAAATATAACTATATGAAACATTCAAATTCATATAAAGTATGTTAATGTAAGATTGTAGGCAAAATTTCAACAACCTATAATGAATAATCTTGGATTATATAAGGCTATTTCAGCAGTCATTTTAGTTGCATAATTTTTTTTACAATTCCGTCAATAGATGGAAAAAAATCATTTTACAGAATTGAGCAAACTCAGTACATTGAAGCGAGTGAAAATTTGATATGTTCAAAGTTTTAATTATATTATAATAGAAAAGAAAGAAAATGTTGCCATGAAAGCATAGCCAGAAGTTAAAATTCAAGAAAAAAATATTTTTGTCAAATGTATCAAATTAATTAAAACTATAACAAAATTATATTATCATATAACTCTATCAAAGCATATATGCATATTAAAAAATAAAATATTAAATGAATGACATTTTATAATTTTATACAAGACATCTGCCACGTGTCTACAAAAACGCAATAACCAGTTAATTAAATTTTTACTTTAATATTTATATTTAGACTACTTAAAACATTTAATCAATTTATTTTTCGCATACTTATCTTGTAATCAATAAATTTTCTCTAACTTTACCTTAAAATCCTGGTCAGTTTTGTACTTTATTATAAAGCAACGACGCATTCGATGTTAACGGTGTGGTAGTTACTACGAAAATGGTATATACGTCATCCGAGTGACGTCTATTACAAGATCTTGGTTATCATCCCTTTAACTTATTACTTTTTCTTATTTGAATTTAGTATTCACTAATTTTAATCAGTTAATAATTTTATTTATAAAAATATAATTCAGTATCTATTATGAACATAAATAATATAATATCTATTTATTTTTATAAAAATGATCATCGATGTAAAAAAATCGTTATCAATGCAGCTGTACATGTCAGGTTTGATCAGATCATATGTTTTGGACAAAGTTAAGTTAGATGATAATTAGGTTAGACTTTTTTAAAAAAGGTATGTTCACTTTTTAATAATTTTTTTTCAGTTTTACTGTGTGTGGTTTTAATAAAGATACATAAATAATATAATAAACAATAATCAGATCTAAATTATGTATTAATAAGTTGTACTAAATATTAATAAAAATCTACATATTGAAATTTATACTATGTTTAGCAGGGGTTCTGTTAGTTAACTATGTTATCATTTCTTTTACAAAAACAGTATTATTCTGATGAATTTTTAAAAACTATTACTTAAAACATAATTTATCTGAACCCCGCCCAACCAGTACGTAAATACGTACTCAAAATAATTTTTAATAGCAGCTTCTGAATTAAACATTTTTTTGGACTCATTTTTTATCTTTAATGTCTTTGCCTTAGCATTTTTTCATGTGTTTGTATTTAAATAATTTATATTAAGTAATAAATACGTCTATTTTTTGATCTTATTTGTTTTATATTTATAACTAGCCGGCCCGTGTAGCCGCAAACTATGAACCCAACTCAGGGGCTCTTCGGGGTCTTACGGGGTCTACCCCAGGGCCGCAGAACTCGCCTCGCGCGCCATTCCCGTCTACCCAGATGGGTCCGCTCCCCTGACCCCCGCACTGTTCGTTATCCTCATGGTTGTGAGAACAATACTCATAAATAACAATTAAAATATTCAGACTTTATAGAAACTAAATTACTAAGGATAGCATAATAGTAGCTATGGTAAGTAAAGTACACACACACACACGTTTGACGACGAATAATTCATAACTTATTTCTTTGTCACGGAGGCAAAAATATAATATGAAATAAATGGATTAATCTTTGTTTTCTTAAATGAATATCTTTAACTTACAATTTCACCCTCCTTGGGATAAAGAAATAATGAATATTTTTAATATTTTAACCTTCAAGGCAGCTAGGGCCTCGTTCTGTGGCTTAAAACCTTCCATGATATAATTCGAATGTATCCTGAAAATTAAAAGCAATCGATCAGTTGGTTCTTTGATATTTTTTGAGATGAAATATTTAAAAACCTTCTCAATTATACCAAGAAACATAGTAAAAATTTGGTTACGATTGGTCAAGTATTTTTTTTTTTATCCCGAACAAACAAAAACCCTCTTTTCTTTACATAATAGTATAGAATTATTTTATGTTGACATATATATATATTATTTATTCATTTCCACACGTAAGTATTCGTATTTATTCATCGATAAATTCGACTAAATATTCAATAATAAAATTTATTAGAATATATACTCTGCTTCTTACGGTGCTATTTACTAACTACGCTGTACAACTCTTTTTTAAATGTCCCATTAACTATTTATTTTTATATGTTTAACTGTTAAAAAGTTATTTCAGGGTTCCAATACTGCATTATTACTCTGTATTGGATAACATACAGCCTGGATTTAAGCACTCAATCGATTAATTTTATAGTATAGCAACCTTATAAGAAATAGTGTCGCTAACAAACCTATTCTAGAATTAGATCACAATAACCGTAAGAAATCTTTGAGAAAAATAAAGGTTATAGCAAATTTTAAATGAAGAAATAACTTTTGTTGCTGAGTTATATAGTTCTGATATTGATTTTTATGTAACTTTGTAATAAAAAAAAAAAATGGGTTGGATGAAAATTGCGGCGAAAACCATAATAATAATTTATAATAATAGCGGAAAATTATTGCGATCGTGTCAAAAATGATCTATTCAGGTACATCTTTTTTCTGATTAAAGATAACCTCGATTCCGGGAAAACCGCTTACAAATCTGTGTGTTGGGATCTATTTCACTTAATGTGAAGTGAATAAAAAAAAGATATTTCCTTTGGTCCTTTTTTCAGTAAATAATTTGCATATGTGAAAATAAATTTAAACTTTTCTGTTTTTAAAACTTCCGGAGTATATACCGTACTAAGTAGTAGTAGTTACTGTAAACTACAAATAAATACTTGTTTTACGTCCGTAAATGTTTAAAATGAAATGAATAACCTCTTTTTAGTTTTAGAAATTACTGTAGAATTTTTAATGTTGCCCTAACAACCTGAAAAATAGAAGAAAGTGCTGTGCAATGCAAAATAGTTGAGTTTATGAATGCGCGTAATAGTAAAAATTACACAGAGCTAAGGACTATTAGCCCTAGCAAGTGTAAAGAACTTCGTTACTTCAAAAAGAATCTACAAAATATTAATATAATCTACTTCTGCCTAAGGTAAATAAAGCAAAGGGAGGAGAATTAAATTCCTATCTTAACATGGAAATATTTCTCCGATCCGAGGTTTCAAAACTATATCACGTAGATTGTGGCGTACGTAGAACAACCGCAATCTTTGAAAAACAGTCGACTTTGTTCTACAAAAGGTAACTGAGAAAGCACACAACTGGATTATTTTCTGCAAAAATGCCGTTGAAAATATAACACATAAAAAAAAACAAAAAAAAAGGAATACGCTGTTCAAAATGCCTTGTAAATCGGTCCACTTGATATTACACACGTACAAAGAAAAAAGTCACCAAATATATCAACAGTTATACAGCCCGTTCGGAAAGTTTCTGTGCACTGAAATTATGGAAGTGTAATGAGGAAACTTTCTTAATTATGACTTAGTGATTTTATTTTATTATTTTATAGAAACGGATATTACAATAACTGATAGTTTATAAAAGGTGTTGAAAATTACCTCCTCCAATATCAATGCAACATTGTACAAGTTTCAATTTGTTTTCAAACACTTTAACCAGCTGATGTACTGGAACGTCTCGTACGTATTCTGTTATTGCGGTTTGTAGTTTGATTTATTGCGATATACTGCTTTTTTCGCTGCACCCCCCCCCCCTCAAGATGGTCATCTGGAGTCAGATCGGACGGTCGTACAGGGGTACAAACCCCTCGATATGATTCGTTCACCAAAGAGATTTCGTAAAAAAGTTACACTGATATCCTTCTTCATTGCTTTTACAAAATTTATCATTACTCCTAACTTAATATGGAGAGGGGGTAAAAATATTTTTTGGGTTCAACTAAGGGCTCATGAAAAATATATTTCCCATTTTGAATTAAGCTGTTTCATTTCTTCCACCTTTGGTAACATAATATTTATCCCTAGCTCTGCTGTCTCACTCGCAAAGAAAACACATGTACTTAGTATAACCTAACTGCATGCTCACCCCACCGGGTTGGTCTAGTGGTGAACACGTCTTCCCAAATCACCTGATTTTGAAGTCGAGAGTTCCAGCGTTCAAGTCTTAGTAAAGGTAGTTACTTTTATACGGATTTGAATCGTAGATCGTGGATACCGTTGTTCTTTGGTGGTTGGGTTTCAATTAATCACACATCTCAGGAATGGTCGAACTGAGACTGTAGAAGACTACACTTCACTTACACTCGCACATATCAACCTCATTCATCCTCTGAAGTAATACCTGAACGGTAATTCCCGGAGACTAAACAGGAAAAAGAGAGCCTAACAAAGCATTCCTAACAAAATAGCTATGTTTTTTATAATTTATTTTTTCAATAACTTTTTCATCACATCGTATGTCTTTCAAATTAATACCATAAGCAATTGGTATCGAAGAATATTTGTTACCGTTGTGTAGTAAAACCACTTTTAAACTATACTTGGACGAATCTATGAAAAGGCGCCAAGCCTCAGGTTTATGAACTTGTCCTAAGTGCAACATAAGCTCATCAATATTTGTGCAATAAACCAAATTATTTTCATCGATAAAGTACTGAGAAAGTTCTTTTTGTCAGCTTCGAAAGCCCGAAAGTTTTGTATTTTTTTGAAGTAAATTCCAACCTTGCAGACTTGATCCTAACAGTTCAGCTTGATTTTTTTATAAATTTAAATCCCTAACCAAGTCATTTAATTCATCTTGTGATATAAGATGTGGCTTATTGGAAGATAATTCAAAATCAAAATCACTTATCTTCTACTGTACTACCTGATTCTTCATCGCTGCTTTCGAAATATACATTCACAGGTGGCTCAGGAACTAGAATAATTTTACTGCGAGGTACATATATATTATTTACAGCTTACAAATTATGTTAACAAAGTTAAACAATAAAAAAATGAGCTAACAAAATACAATATAGGAGCTTGAAATGCTAACTACGTTGAAAAATGAAAAAAAAATCCTTTAATTAAAAGTTAAAAGTTTGTTAAAAATGGTGAGTGATAGAAAGGTTCTGAATTGATATTCGTTTTCAGCATAAAAAAACATTAAAATCATGCATCGCATGTTAGGAAACAAAAATTATTTTTATCAGTGTTTTTGACTTGTTAGCTGAGTGCGCTGTGGCACCATCTTGTTGGAACCAACCGTGGTTGATTTCCATTTCTGTTAAATGACTAATGAAGTTTGTTAAAACAGCAGAATAACGATTAACTGTATTTTCAAAACAATATTGGACCCATAATTCATGTTTTACACACACCGACCTAGATTACAATTTTTGCTTCGTGTAATTCATAGGGGTTAGTTGTCGACCACAGACGTGTATTTTGTGAATTAATATACCCTCCCAGATGAAACCAAGCTTCATCTGTAAAAAAACGTAATGTTGAGGATACGTACGGAATTTTGCTCAATAAAGCGTTTAAACCATTGACATTAATTTAGTATTTTGGCATGATCTGTAGGTTTCAGTTGTTAACACATATTACTTTGTAGGGGAAAAATTTCTGTTCGTTTCTTAGCTTTATATGCGATACCAAGTCCGATATCTTGCTGCTATGTTAACTTACGCGTTGACTTTGTGGACTTTTTGGCCGTAGCACCCAAAATATCAAATAGCTTCTGTTCGTTTAGTTTAGGTGGTCATCCATTCGATGAAGTCTTCATAACAGTCGAGAATCTCTTATAGACAAGACGTTTTTATTTAACGTACGACTTGAATATACAAATTTCAATTATTTATTTTATCTCATTTTAATTTCTAATTTACTATTTAAAAGTACAACTATAAATTTTATAATGAATCTATTATTCCTGATGATGGACGAATAAAATCCGAAAGCGCTAGAATAATTTAAAATTCACTATTGTTGGTAAGTCGAATCTTTATTATTTATATAACCTCTCAATATCCTGATCAAGTCGCGAACACGCGACAATATAGTATTTGCTTTACTATTTCGTATTCTACTATAGTTAATTATCTGCATGCAACATAAATTTTAATGATGTTAAGTCTAATTTTGATGATTTTTTCAAAATGATTAGGTTAAGTTACATTTGAAATTTGGCAGGATGGCCTCTATAAAAGGATCAATGATCCTATTAAACTGTTTAAAAAAATCCGTCGAGGGAATGAGGATATAAAAAGGTTGTGATATCGGTCTTGATAAAAAAATATTCCAACGCTAAATTTACTACCACACCGATGTAAGTAATATTTGCAAAAATTATTTGTTTTCATGAAACTACCCCCGTTCCCTGAGTACATAAATTTTAATCTGAGTTGATTTTCATTAATTCTATGGCAATTTAATGCTTTATTTTCGTGTAAGATATGATTTTATAGATGTGCCGACCGTCACCGCTAGTACCGCCACACCCTCGCAAATTAAATACGGTACGCGCGCGCGCTTTAGTTAGAATCATTTAATTAAATAAACGAAAAAAATTATATTTAAATAAAATTTTTAATTAACTTGTGTGTGTAAGCCGTGCATCAGAAACAACCCACACTTTTTTATTATGTATTTTATTTTCAGCTGTGAGAGATTTTAATTTATGATTATTGAATTCTAATATTGAGTTTATATATATATATATATATATATATATACACTCAATCGTAGAATTCAATACTATGGTTTTTTTTAATATATAACCAAACCACAATAAGTTTTGGAGTTTTATACAGAAGACACTGAACTTTTGAAATTCTAATATCACGTTTATAAGAACACAAACTATTTAAATTATCTTACACGTAGTGCAATACGGAACTAAAAAATATATGATAATAAAAAAGAACATTTAAAATATTTAAGAAGCTACTATAACTAAAAAAAATCCCTTTCAGCACGCCGGAAGGTAGAGGTAGATTTCACCGGTGCTACATAGTAGATAAAAAATATTTCAACCTTAAAGTTAAGAAAAACTTCAAATTTACTCAATACAACGGTTGCATGTGAAAAAAAGTTTCACATGTTTAACATACGACAAACCCCATTTTACATTTCAGCATCATTTTGGTCATCCTTTGCTGTAAGGGTTGGTCATAAAATAATTGTTTCAGACAAAAGTTATAGGTAATGTTTAGAGGACTAACAACCACTTTAAACCAATTCGATACTGTGCCTATTAAAGGAGGTATGTTTTTATTTTGTCTACAAAACTCCATTTTTTCAACCTCCTGTTAACGAATTCTATAATTTAGTTAATAAAAAAATTATAATATAACAATATTTTGTTTTTTCAAAAAGCCACCGCATTTCTAACCCCATGGACGGATTTTGGCCATTAAACAACTTGACCGAGATTTTTGGTCGAGTTATTTTTAAGAAACAATTTGAAATAGATTGGCGCAAAATTACGGCAGTTATCTTGTCCATATATATATATATATATATGAGCTGACGGTGGTTTTGGGGTAAGGAGATGTGAAACGCGAAGATATGTCAAAATTTTCCGAAAGTCGAATCATAGTACCCATTACAAAAGGTAGCTTTTTTTTATGATATCAACCTAAAAGCATAAAATTTACTATTGAGTCGGTCAAAAATTGATTCGATTTTCCCATACTTTCTAATTAATCGTTACTTTGGTTGTGATTCCTCCACATTAACTAAGTTAAGAATCTACTCGTAGTATCGAAAAAGAAATGATATATAACAAGCTTTAAGTTTTGTAAAATAAAAACTATCCGTTTGATTTCAAAACAAGTAAAGTGGATTTTTTTAATAATTTTACCCTGCATTTAATGGATTTAAATGGTAATTTTTTATTACATTTTTATAATATGTTATTCTGGTAAGAACGAAAAAAGACACCATTTTCTGCACCCTCTTTTACGTAACTTGCTTTTGTTCATTAACGATTAAAACTGTAACTAATCACAATTAAATTTTTACACAAAATAATTCATTCAGCTATTTAGTTATTAATTAAGTTATTAACTTAACACCGCTTAAATTTAAGAATTATATCTTCAATCATTTAAGAGCTGTTATTCTATTTGATTTGCATTATATCATTTTATCTGCATTCCTATTCGACCTAGAAACACGAGTCAAGGCGTTTTGTCTTCGTCGTTGTTTTAAAACTTTTTTGCAATGTTTTTGCAATTCAAACATTTAGGGTCTGACTTTTATTTAAAAAATTCAGCAATAAAAATAATTTAAAAGAGAATTGTTTTACTTTTACGAACGTAATGAAAAAAAATTGCTTCTCATTTTGGGTCAGGAATATAATATAGGTGCCAAAGCTACTTTAACTTTATAGCTCTTTAACTGATAAAGAAAACACAAAAAAAAAATTTAATAACAATTAAAAGAGTTAGAGTCAAAAAACACAGAATTTTTAGAGCTGGAGAATAAATTTTAAAACAAATTTTTTCAAAAATATTCATACATAGATTAAGCTTAAAAATTTGCTTAAGTAAATTTTTCTCTAAATCTAACACTTCCTTCAGTAAAAACTAAAATAAGAAAATGAAGATTTTCAAAAACTTTTTCTGCATTTTAGGTCCCGTGACTACAATTTTAAAAAAAATGTAGACATTTCTTGATAGCTCTCTATATGAAGAATAGACTTGATAAAGAATTTTTGAAAATCTAAACCGAAGGGAGATAGAACAAAACAACAAAAACATACACATCGATTTTAAGGTGGGGGTTGAATTTTTTTGGGGATTATTTATATATAAATGGCGGTAACAAACTTACTTCAATAAAGCTTAATAAAGCTTTTCTCTAAAAAACCGAGATTGGGGTTTGTTTACTCGTTATCCCCCATACCCTTATCGAATTTTGAAAAAAATTAATACAGTGCCCCATATATAGAAATATTTGGTCTAATTTGCAGAAAATCGATTTAGTCAACCCTGAGATATAAGGCCAACTGCAGTGCAACACGTATTTACATACATATTTTTTACTATTTTTAATATGTACATACATATTTTTTATTTTGGTCTAGATGAGGTAGATGGACATTAAAACGTAAAAATTTGCAAGAAAAACCCGATATCCAATTTTTGACAATGATCATCAGCTAAAGAGAATAGCTCTTTAATAGAGTTATTGTAGTTATATTCGCCGGGAAAAAAAAATTATTTAGATACTATTTTATTCAATCTAGGACTTGCTTTATTCAATTTTTTTAATCAAAAACCATATGAAACTATCATCAAATTTCCAAGAATCTCAATATGACTATTTTATTTTACACTTGGAACATAAATCAGGGAAACATTTTTCGCAAGCTATAAATAAAAAAGAGCAATTTCGGACCTATGTTTATGTACAAACCTTTTACATTATTTTGACGTGAAGAACTGTTCTGAGATTCTTTCGGTTTCCTCGTGAAATATTTTGTATTTGTAATAACGTTTTATCGCTGAACTGCTATTTTTCTCCTTTGTTATCCGTTAACAAAAGTAAAATAAAGTTAAAAGTAAAGTATCAATAATATAAAACTTTTTCACTATAATAAAATTATAATTCACTCACTACAAACAGATTGGTAAAAAGAACTTCAGTAAACTCACTAAACAATAATTTAAAATTTAAAAAAAATCACAGATACACTTAATAACTTTCATTTTTGTTCAATAATATTATTTAAAACATAATTTCAAGTTAATCTACCGAAGTTACGTTTTCTTGTACTAAAAAAATAATATATAAAGAAATAAAAAAACCAATAACATCAATATAAATAAGTTACGATGCTACTTTAATGAAGCTAAGTAATGAACTAATATAGTTGTAATTTATCTCACTTGGAAGCGCTGGTTCATATTTAAAAAAAATGTGTAACAGTGACTGCTGCTAACTACTTTTTGCTAATCTTCACCCCTTCCTTTCACTCTGTCAAGAACGAATATCAGTTATAGATGCGCACAGGGTTGTTGTCATGGCTTTCTTTATTCTCTATTACTTGTCCTTGAAAACTAAAAAAAAATATATATAATATTCTTTTGTTTTAACTGCTACCGTACTTAGTATTAACAACACTACAAATAAATGTCATGTTGAGCCCGCAAACGTGCATTTGTCTGTGTCGCTTAACATCTAAGATCAGGTTGGTTGATACAAAATACTAAAATCTAGTAGGAATATTTCTTTATATCGGCCATTATTGTTATCATATAATTTTTATGGCATTTTTTATTATTTTGACATTATAAATTTTTTATTATTTCATTTTTTTATTATATTTAAGATATTTTTATCATGTTAATATAAAAATGTCTTAAGGGTACATTTTTTCTTACCTTTTTATAGCTATTCTTGATAAGCTATTACTAATATTCATATATATAAAAATATTTCGTTTGAACCATATCTACCAATGAATCGCATAAAAAACAACTTTGCGCTTTTTATTTAGTTTCTCCCAGTACTCTGACTAACTCGTGTCTCTTTTTAGGAAAATTGTTTTCCCTTCTTTCCACTTGTTTTTCCTGAAAATTCTTGATTTTTACTTTCTCGCTAAAAAGTTTCACATCCCCCAAACCCCAAAACCACCGTCAGTTCAAAAGTTTATGTACATATATATATATATATATATATATATATATATATGTAGGCACGATAACTGCCGTAATTTTGCGCCAATCACTTTCAAATTGATACATAAAATATAACGACTCAAAATCTCAGTCGAGTTCGTTAATGAACAAAATCGGGACATGGGGGTGGAAATGGGAGGGCTTTTTCCAAAAAGCAAAATATCGCTATAACTTTCTTATTAAGTAAAATATTGAATTCGTTTAAAGTTCCTATTATTTTTTTGATAAGGGCCTAAAACTTATCTAAGTAAAGTTTTTTAATACCACCAACCATTGGCCCAGAGGGTGGAAAAAATGGGTTTTTGAAGATAAAAAAATCATACCTCTCTTATTAGGCACAGTATCGAATCGGTTTAAAGTGGTTATTAGTTCTCTAAACATTACCTGTAACTTTTGTCTGAAATAATTTTTTATATGACCAATCCTTACGGCAAGGGACACTAAAATGTTGCTGGAATTGTAAGATAGGACTTTTGTATGCTAAACATGTGAAACTTTTTTTCATATGCAACCATTGTCACATTGAGTAAATTTAAGTTTTTCTTAACTTTAAGGTGGAAATCTTTTTTACCCTCTAGGTAACACCGGTGAAATCTACCTCCACGTTCCGATGTGCTGAAAGGAATTTCCTGGTTTTTTTCTTTTTTTTTAGTTTCTCCTCCCTATACATTGTAAATATGGGTATTTTGATTGAATCTATATTTTTATTTACTAAGATCTATTTACACATAACAGTGATTTGTTCGCACTGAAATTCCTCCACCAATGCCAGCGACAAAAAACATCGTTATTTTGTTTTATAATCGAAATGTTCAAATTGTTCTTTGACGGTATCGTACAGTGCTATTGAATTACAGATCATATGAGGGCAGTGAGAATAAAATTAGTTGCCGACGATAATTTTCGGTTTTTGTTACCGTAAAAGTGTGCGGTATCATTGTAATATTTTTAAATCGTGTATCTTTTCTTAAATAATTTTATATTTTGAAGTATTTTTATTATTATCGTCTACATTTATTACATATTTTATTTAATTACTACATTCAAAGCACTATTAATAAATGTGAATTATGAAAAGTTGATTGAACTAGTGCGGTGAAAAATACATTGATGTATTTTTAAAATACATGGAAATAAAAAATACAAAGATTTAAGTCGTAAACGAAAACTTTGGAATGACATAGCTAACGAAGGAAAAACCGATATAAATACAAGAGTTATTTCTAATAGTAAGTTAATTTAAACCGATAAAGGTACGTAATATCATTTCAAAAATTAATTTATTTGCAGTCGCGGATAAATAATTGATTTTAAATATTGTTTTAAACACAGTATACGCCCTAATTCTGAAGTAAAGTAACTGTTAAAAATCTTTCTTACATGAAAAGAATCTTTTGATGGAATTCTCCCACCCAGCATTGGAAAATTTTTGAGAGTTACTTTTTGCTTGGTATTACTGTTTTTATTAATTAGTGTTTCGAACTCGTCCACTATAGTTCCACTACACTTTTTACTTCCGTGTATAATGTGAAGGAAATATTGTGATCACGAAAAATTTCGGTTTTCAGATTTCAACGTAAATATCCATTTTGACCATCCCTGAATCTATTTTGACTAGTTTCGGTTTGACGTCTGTACGTCCGCATGTGTGTATGTACATACGTACATATGTATCTCGTATAACTCAAAAACGATTAACTGTAGGATGTTGAAATTTTGGATTTAAGACTGTTGTAACAACTAAGCACTCTTCCCTTTTGATTGCAAACGACTGAACCAAAAGTGTCCAAAAAAGCCCAAAATCCCAAAAAATAGGATTTTGGACTTTTTTAACTGCAGTAATAAGCCTTCAGTGATAGCTTTTCAACGGTATATCATAAGCGGTACTTATTTTCGACATCGTGGTGTTTGACTGGACCTTAAATAGTAGTTATCTGAATAAAAGATTCTGTTAAAAGAGATTTAAGTCTCATTAATTTCAACACAAAATTACGTTTCAAAATTACTTCACGCTACCGATCACTGCTGTAACTCGTGTTTTTCATAGGGAAAAATTCTCAGGATCGAATCCTAGTGATGGCTGACATTTTTAATATACTATATTATTTCATTGTAAAATAAAATCAAAAAAATGTAATTATACCTGAACGAAAGCTTGTTTGCATTAAAAGAATAAATACCCCCGTTATCAATTTTTAAAGGATAATTAACGCTTTATTTAATTTATTAATTTAAAATCAGACCATAATAATTTCAAGTAGATTATAACAAACAAAGATTCAGTTGTTAATGCAGAATCGGCTGTTTCAATTAGATTGTACAATAAAAACACGGGACGAACAGAATCTATTCTGATGGTAAAATATATAGGTAATTAAAATATAACCGAGTATAGTGATACAAGTCTCTCTCTCTCTCGCTCTCTCTCCCTCTCTCTCACTCAATCTCTCTCTCTCTCTCTCTCTCTCTCTCTGCGTGTGTGTGTGTGTGTGCGCGCGCGTGTGTGTTTGTGTATGTGACTTGTGTATTATAATTGCTATGAGGGTTACGAATTTATTTATTATTTACAAAAATAGCTTATCTTACTAGCAACATATTGATGTATTGAAAGACATAATAAATTATGTTATACGGTATACAAAAAAAAAGGTATTATAAATATCTTTTCTGACAAATGATATCGGTAAACATGTAACACATAACGATTCATAATGAATAACATTATACAGTAAAATTGTTTTTTGTCGATCTGAATAGCGTTTTAGGTGGTGGGAATTTTTATAAAACGTACTTTTCTGAATCTCACTTATACTAACATATGTGATTTATGACACGGGTTTTTCATCATATTTTGCCCAATTTTTAACCGATTTGCTTGAAAGTATTATTTTTAAAATCAGCAAACTATGTTTCATAAAGACAAAACAAAAAAAAAAAATCGCTAATAAAAAACGTGGTAGAAATGCGCAAAAAAATCCTGCAATTAAATTATTGTAATTTCTGTACTGTTTCAATTTTGTTGTTGTTACAGGCATAAAAAAATTCCAATCGTAACGGTTTTTTTTTGTTAGAATCTGTTAAATCTCTATAATATACTGTAATTATTTGAAATTTTTTTCACAAGAGGGTAGCATAAGAATATGAAGGGAGGCAATCAGATACCAACATATTTTCGCGGAGCGCTAATCAACCGCGGATCATTGTGATAGGAAAAGGTTTTAAGCACATTTGTACCAAAAATAATAATATTTCCAAAAAGAGATTTTTTCGCAAACTCGCAATACTCTAAATAAACTAGTGGCCGCTAGTACCGCCACACCCGCGCGAATGAAGTACGGTATGAGGGCGCGCTTTAGTTAGAATCATTGAATTAAATAAACAAAAAATATTTTGTTTAAATAAAATGATGTGTGTGTGTGTGTGCGCGTGCGCGTGCGCGTGCGTGTGTGTGTGTGTGTGTGTGTGTGTGTGTGTGTGTGTGTGTGTGTGTGTGTGTGTGTGTGTGTGTGTGTGTGTGTGTATAAGCCGTGTATCAGAAAAAAGCCGCGTGGCGGGAAAGTCCTACAAATGTGTGTTTTTTTTAATGTAACAACCGTTCGGATATTTGTTCCTTGTTTTCTCTAACAATACATTTGTAAAAATGCCGACATACTGAATGATTCCTGTCTTTGTTTAAACTATCATCCGTCTTTTGCCTTCAGTCTATCTTGTATTATTATTATTTTTTTTTTTTTGTTAATAAAGTTGATAACACCAACATCATATTAAAAGAAATGTGTATATTACAATACAATACATTGTATATTAATATACAAGTTGTTCTTGTTAAAAATAACATGAGATGAATTACTAACAAATTATCTTAACACTTAAAATTAATTTCCTGATAAATCTCCTTATTTATTCAAGTTTTTTTTAAGTATGTAATTTAAAATTATCACTAAACAAAAATTTGTTTTTGTGCGTCTGGAATCGTACATGGTGATTTTAACTAATTTTGAGATGCTGAATTCAAAACTGTTATCAGAATTTGTGTAATACGTTACGTTTTTTTTTTTTTTTAGATATATACGATTTATTTACCAATAAATAAATGCATAATCACTGTGAAAACAAGATTTTTAGAAAATTATTATTTATTTGTGTTCATTTAAAATTTGTTTAAATCAACTAGATTTTTATTTATTCAAAAGCAGGTAAATTGAAATACATTAATACAATTTTTAAAAAAACAATTTCAAACAGTCTTTCTTTTTCTTGTTTAGCCTCTGGGAATTACCGTTCAGGTATTACTTCAGTGGATGATATGCATGAGTATAAATGAAGTATAGTCTTGTACAGTCTCAGTCACACGTCTCAGTTCGACCGTCAGGAACGGTCGAACTGAGACGTGTGACAATATGAAATTTAATTATTGGGGTCATTTAAAATTTAAACTTCTTATCTTCAAAGAAAGAATAAAACAAAATTGTATTTCTAAAAAGGGAATTTAAACGTTAAAACTATTATTTAAAAATTAAAGAGCTTGAATAAATGAGATGTGTAGTTAATTGAAACCTAACTACCAAAGAATACCAGTATCCACGATCTAGTATTCAAATCTGTATAAAAGTAACTGCCTTTATTAGGATTTGAACGCTGGAACTCTCAACTTCCAAATCAGCTGATTTGCCTTTAAAAAAATAAAGTTTAAGAAAGCACGCTAGGGAAGACAAGAAGGGATAGGATAAGGAGCAGTATGATTAGAGAGGAACCGAAATTGATTCTGTAAGCAGAGGAAACAGGTAGAAAACCAAGGGGTAGACCAAGAATAAGGTTGAAGTAAACGGTGATGAATTAATGGAGGAAGTGTACAAGAGAGGGGATGTAGTGAGAATAATGGGAGAGGAATGGTTCATGGATTGAGATAGGAGGAGATTTTATAAAAGGCTCAACCCGAGGAAACTTGGATTAAAGGGAATTGAAAATAATTATACATTTATAGCTTTGTTACAGACATTTATACAAAAAATTTTATGTTATGTTTTAGATTTTGTATCATTATAGGTAAAAAAAACTCTAAATCTATGGCTATGAAGTGAATTTGGCACAAGTACAGGTTCATGGGTTCATAATTTCTCTAAGTACGTGTAATATGATGAACTATATATATTTCCCGTTTGTTATAATTTTTATAATATTAAAATTCAACTATTTTATTTATTCGTAATTCTTTATTAAAATTATATTTATATGGCGCGAGTGGTAGCGTCTCGGCCTTTCATCCAGAGGTCCCGGGTTCGAATCCCGGTTAGGCATAGCATTTTCACACACGCTACAAATCATTCACCTCATCCTCTGATCAATACCTAACGGTGGTCCTGGAGGTAAAAAAAAAACTATATATATATATATATATATATATGTATGAATATATATGAATTGTTCCTATTTTAAAAAAAAGAAAATATATATATTGTAAGAAGTCCGGTATAGCGGGCCTGAGTAACGAATTTCCTACCAATTATTACGAAAGTAATGGGCAAAAAGGAGAACCCTTTTTGTAAAGAATAGGTCCGTTTTACAATCGTCTTCGTTAACTCACCCGCTAACTCACTCGCCCGCTAACTCACAATGAACACCTGTTGTACGGTGAGAAGAGACCAAGTTTGGAATTCATGGGAACAAAAGACTCGGTCAACTGTTCTCACGCTTCGACTTGGTTCCGGTCCGGCAGGTAAATAGGCTAGCAGTATAAATAGCCCAGTAAGACCAGCTAAAAGAGTTCTATTAGAACCAGTCTGCGAGGCGTTTCGGCGTCGGTCCCGCAAGGGCAGTTCTGCGAGGAGTTCAGTGAGGAGAAGCTGCGAATTGTGTGGAGTCGTGTGGGTTGGACGGAGTTCTGCGAACCAGTTTAGCGACACGTTACTACGACGGTCCAGCGAGGAGAGTCATAGGTGTGAGTCTGCGAGACGTCAGTCCAGCGAGAAGAGTCCTGAATCCAGTCCGATACGAGTAAGATGATGCCACAAGTAATTCCAGTAAACCAAAAATGCTATTGCTGAGTTGCAGTAAAACTATAAGTGTATAAATGAAAGAATTACATGAAATAGACTTCATTCATAAATTGTTAGGGTAGATAGCAAAAGTATTTGTAAGTGAACACTATACGATTGTTTGTTAATACAAGACTAGTGGTTACAAAGGGTTAAAACTAGCGGTTTCTTTTGTTAATGGGTCTAGTTTTTTAATTGTCTATCTGGAATAAATTCCGAACGATTATTTATTTTGAAGTATATCTTGTGTGTAATCTGTATTTATTATTTTACAAATGACATTTATCACTATTTAATGTGTAATATTTTGATTGTTATTATTTGTTGATTACGCCCTATATTTAGGTGATAGTTTTGATATTTGTTATGTACTTTGTTTTGTCACTTATTATTATGATTATTATTGTATTTCTCACTACTGCTATTATTATTAATTTATCTGATTGTAATTATGAACATTTTAAACAATAAACTACAATTATATGAATATTCTAAATTGTCAACTCTCAATATCGGAACACGCGACAATAAATATTCATTTTTTTCTTAAACATTTCTGCAATCATAATTTATTGAAAAATAATAATTTAGTTTGTAATAACCAGTTTAGTTTCTAAATGTTTTTTGGGTCATCTTAATATTTCAGATCTAAATATTAATTTTATATATATTTTCAGTTATAATAATTATTACATATTTTTAATAGATGGGTGGAATATATTGAAGAGTTATACGGAGGAAATGAATTAGAAAATGGTGTTATAGAGGAAGAAGAGGAAGTTGAGGAGGATGAAATGGGAGAAACAATACTGAGATCTGAATTTAAGAGAGCATTAAAAGATTTAAATGGCAGAAAGGCTCCTGGAATAGACGGAATACCTGTAGAATTACTGCGCAGTGCAGGTGAGGAAGCGATTGATAGATTATACAAACTGGTGTGTAATATTTATGAAAATGGGGAATTTCCATCAGACTTCAAAAAAAGTGTTATAGTTGTGATACCAAAGAAAGCAGGGGCAGATAAATGTGAAGAATACAGAACAATTAGTTTAACTAGTCATGCATCAAAAATCTTAACTAGAATTTTATACAGAAGAATTGAGAGGAGAGTGGAAGAAGTGTTAGGAGAAGACCAATTTGGTTTCAGGAAAAGTATAGGGACAAGGGAAGCAATTTTAGGCCTCAGATTAATAGTAGAAGGAAGATTAAAGAAAAACAAACCAACATACTTGGCGTTTATAGACCTAGAAAAGGCTTTCGATAACGTAGACTGGAATAAAATGTTCAGCATTTTAAAAAAATTAGGGTTCAAATACAGAGATAGAAGAACAATTGCTAACATGTACAGGAACCAAACAGCAACAATAACAATTGAAGAACATAAGAAAGAAGCCCTAATAAGAAAGGGAGTCCTACAAGGATGTTCCCTATCTCCGTTACTTTTTAATCTTTACATGGAACTAGCAGTTAATGATGTTAAAGAACAATTTAGATTCGGAGTAACAGTACAAGGTGAAAAGATAAAGATGCTACGATTTGCTGATGATATAGTAATTCTAGCCGAGAGTAAAAAGGATTTAGAAGAAACAATGAACGGCATAGATGAAGTCCTACGCAAGAACTATCGCATGAAAATAAACAAGAACAAAACAAAAGTAATGAAATGTAGTAGAAATAACAAAGATGGACCGCTGAATGTGAAAATAGGAGGAGAAAAGATTATGGAGGTAGAAGAATTTTGTTATTTGGGAAGTAAAATTACTAAAGATGGACGAAGCAGAAGCGATATAAAATGCCGAATAGCACAAGCTAAACGAGCCTTCAGTAAGAAATATAATTTGTTTACATCAAAAATTAATTTAAATGTCAGGAAAAGATTTTTGAAAGTGTATGTTTGGAGTGTCGCTTTATATGGAAGTGAAACTTGGACAATCGGAGTATCTGAGAAGAAAAGATTAGAAGCTTTTGAAATGTGGTGCTATAGGAGAATGTTAAAAATCAGATGGGTGGATAAAGTGACAAATGAAGAGGTATTGCGGCAAATAGATGAAGAAAGAAGCATTTGGAAAAATATAGTTAAAAGAAGAGACAGACTTATAGGCCACATACTAAGGCATCCTGGAATAGTCGCTTTAATATTGGAAGGACAGGTAGAAGGGAAAAATTGTGTAGGCAGGCCACCTTTGGAGTATGTAAAACAAATTGTTAGGGATGTAGGGTGTAGAGGGTATACTGAAATGAAACGACTAGCACTAGATAGGGAATCTTGGAGAGCTGCATCAAACCAGTCAAATGACTGAAGACAAAAAAAAAAAAAAAAAAAAAAAATGTTTAATAACAAAGCATATTAGTTTCCTTAAATAATAATAATAATAATAATAATAATAATAATAATATTTATGTATACATCCTAAAACAATAACAAAGAAATATTAAAATGAAATAAGAATAACTGATCAAAGTAAAGATTCCTGATTTATTTTGTTTAATTTCACGTTCAACGTAAGTTTTTTTGTAATGGTTTTATATTTTAATGATTATATTACGGAATCTTCTGCAGAAATATTAGATGCCCTATTTTATACAAACTGGAAAATATAAATTATGAAATTGACATATTATTTATTCTATGTATTTTTATGCAAAAGATCGGCAAATTACTTTTAGCTCAAGAAACTTAAAAAAAGCTCATGTAATTACAATTCCAGAGAGCACTGCAGAGACCCATTGATTATCGTGTCATATAGAAAATGTTACATATGCGAAATCGATCCAGAAATTTAGAGAAACGTGCAGAGTGGGCTAATTTTAGTAGACACTGTTGAACAATGAAATGATAAATGGAGTATTTTATCGGAGGTCCTGGGTACAAATCCCGGTCAGGCATGGCATTTTTCACACACGCTACAAAACACTCATATCATCCTCTGCGGAAAGAATTGCTTGACTGCGGATCCCGGAGGTTAACAAACAAAAAAAAAAAAAAAAAGTTGTATTTTACAGCAGGGGCTTTTCAAGATGTCCGCAGTAGTTAGTCAGTTACTTGTTAGATGGCGCCACTGAAAGGAGAAAATAAGTAGTACATATTTTTTTCTTTTTAAATACATACACTGTACTGTCATATCATTAAAATAATACAATGATACTGTAATAATAAAATAGAAGAATATTTTTTGAGCACAGTAAATAACGTATATCATTTACTGTACAACTTAACAAGAACCTAATCTGTATTTCTGCATTAAATGTGAGTCCCAATTTACATGATTTCATTACACTTAGAAATTTTCGGGAACGTTAACACCCGCGTAAATTGAAAGTGCACTGTATAATAAATTTATATAAATATAAAAGTATAAATATAATCAAACCAAACTTAATAAGTGTAGTAGGATTCTCACAATGGTGTTCTTTTACATGACAATGCACAGCCCCACTTTAGAGTTTGTACTAAAAATTATCTTAAGAGATTTTCAGCCGGCCTACTACAAGCCAGATTTGGCACCAAGTACAGTTTCTCTTATATCATAATGAATATGTGGGCGGTGCCTAATAATCAAACTAGTGAAAAGACCCTTTTGTGAGCTTCATGTTACATTTTTATCCTACAGATGAGGAGAATAACTAGTCAGGTCTTCTAGCAGTGAATTTTTTATAAGAGTTAACTTATTAAAAAACTTTAATTATAATACTTTTAATATTATTATTTTAATAATAATTTTACTGTTATAATAAAAAACTGGTAACATGATATGAGAAGTGCTTAATGTAGGTACTGACTATGTGGAGAATTATTATGAAGTAGTTAAATTATGTTTATTTACTCTTTTCTGTTATTTTTTTCTCCAGGAAGTCAGAAATCAATTTTCCAATAGCCTTTAAATTTTATTTACGTTATATTTTATATTAATCTTATACTTTGCTGTTCAATTAAAAATTAATATTAGATTCTTTTAATCATTACATTAATAATTTTTTTTTTATTTCACAAATGGTTTTTCATTTTTTTAAATAGCTGTTTCCATAGAAGTATAAAAAATTTCTTATAAAGTTAATATAATACATTTCCATTGTTTTCTGAAATTTGATATGTAAACATATTTAACACAAATATTTAAGTAACATAAATATTAACAGTGATTTTACACAACAGTTAATCGCAACAGTGATTAACAGTGTACACTTAACTTAAATTTTAACTTCAGTATACGTTTGTTGATGGACATGATGATATCATCATCAGAGACACTTTCAAATGATAAATTCTTCATCCCAAACACCCTATTTTTGTTTCTGTGACTTCCTCATACAAACAGAAATGATAAGTCTATGGTATCTCATCCTATGAGTCTATGGTCTAGTGGCATCAGTACGTGGCATCACCTAGTGGCAAGTGGTGTGTTGTCACCATGTTATCATGTATTCATACGGGATACAGCACCTGCGGTACTGTTGTCATGTATGAATAAAGATTCTGTATCGCCTTTAAATAGAATAAAGATCTATTTATTCTACTAATTTATCAACTAAGCTTTTTTATTTATTTATCTATTGTATATTTATTTAGTTCATCTAACCATTTTTTAAATTATATTTTGTGAAATAGAACTTATAACATCTTTGTGAAAAAAAAATATGAAAAAGCATTTTAATACTATGAATGCCTGACAGTAATATTTTTCATGAATAAGGCATCAATTCTTATTACGTTTCAGAACTGGTTATTATTTTGCACATACAATGTATGTGCACTCATGAGTAATGTACACATATAAACTGATCATTTTTAAAATTTGTCCTGCAGTTGGAACTGAATCACTGTTTGGGTTATATGTGAAATATTTGGGTATGGAGACATTTAATTTACTCGTAGCAAGGCTAAGGTTATAATGGAATAAATCCCTTGACATTTTGTAATTTACTAATATATACAGATCACACTTTCATTACAAAACTATCTACATTTTATTAACAACTAGGATGGACCCAAAGGTTACATAAATATTTTTCATCATCAACCTATATCATAAGGATTAATTATTTTTATATATACCTTTTGCAGTTAGATTATTATTACATTTTTTTTTAGTAGATTTTGCAGTTAAATGTTTTTCAGGTAGAGAATTATCTATAGATGAACAGATAAAATTTTTACAGGAAAATTAAGAATGAAACTCATTATGTTAGGGGAAATTCAACTCCATAGGGGGTGTAAAAAATTTGATTTATGTAGTAAATCTGAAATGGCATACAATTTTCTGTTATATCAGGGAAAGAGTATTGAGTTAAATGAATGTGTTATAAAGATTTTGGTTCAGTTGCTACTATTTTTTTAAACTTTGTGAGCATCTAGAAAGATTAGATCTACTTTGCACTTTGACAACTATTCTCTTCTTATGACTCCTTTACGTGCTTAAGAGTAAACAGACATTTGTAGGTTGTACTGTTCATCTTAGTTGATTTTTTAATCCTCCATCTGAAAGTGAAAAATAGATGATAAAAACATGAATGCAGGTGATGATGAATGTGTAAATAAAGATTTTGTGTTATGCAAATAAAAAGTCTGATAGATTCTAACTATACTGATATTGGAGAAATAAATTAAGTTAAAAGATACAGTTGCGATAAAAAATAAAAAAAATAATATAAACATTTCTATTAACACATTGGTTGTGCTATCTTTTTAATGCAAGTAATTTTTTTGTGTTACAAGTCCTCATTGTTGGTATTTGCGTTTCTATTGCGTTTCACAGGACAACCATATCTTGTAAGCTTTCACCTCTTCTAATGCTAATTGTCAGTCATTGGTAGAACTATTTCAGAAGTTTATATTCAAATGAGATTCAGTACAATTTAATCCTTCTAATGTCTGAATTTTATCTTAAGAATACTCAGTAGGAAATAAGAAGGCTAGATGAAAAATAATACAACTGCTGTACAGAAAGGGAATCAAGGGTAGAATAAGGCACCTCATCATAAACAGTCGTATGGGACAAACAACCGGTACAACACTCAACGTGTAAAAGAAGTTAATGAGCTATTGGAGAGATAAATCTTTTTAATTGTTTAATATGCCTTAACAGAATTAAGTAGTTCAAAAAAGTAAGTGCTGAAATTTGTTTTTCAAGGAATGACATAGCGACAACAAATAGTTGTTAGAATTCAGAGTAAATGTTGCCATTGCCATTTAAGATATTTGAGTTGGGGTAGGTGGAGCAGAGAGGGTGGGGTCCACCCCTTTGAAAATAATTTTACCTTTTATTTGCTACATGTGAAATAATTCTAACATGTCATATCATTTAGTCATTGCTGCACTCTAAATATTCCAAGCACAACCTCATATAAATTCAAACTGGTAAAAAGAACTGTCGCATGTATATAATGAAATGGCCTGGTTAAAGCAAACAAAGTAAAAAAAAGTACATACAGTAATTTTATAATATTTTCTTTATTTTGGACAACAACCCCAATTCATATTTCAATTTGTAAATAATATGATTCAGGATTATTTATTTTTAGTAGTGATTATTTATTTTATTGGTAGTGATGATATACATTTAGAGTAATTAATGTACACGTTATTTAGAGTAATTTTTTTATAATTATGGGGAACCCTGATTTTATTACAAAATTTTAAATTTACAAACAAAACCAAAACAAATTTGTTGATGGAACTGATTGGTCAGAATTTACTAGTACAAAACAATGAAAAACAAGATCTGTGCTTTATAAGGTGCCATGTATTTTAGACTGTCATGGACAACCCTGGATGTTTATTGTGCATGTTTTTTGCTCAGAAATTCAAAATTTAATGTTTTTGGTCATCAGTTATCTTTTTCCTGATAAGGTAAGGTTTTTTACTTTTTTATTCTTTTATTTATTTTTAATTATAAAACTTGAAATATTTTAAAAATTAATTCAGCAAAGAGGGTCCTGATGGTTGGTTACTCTATTAGCAATGAAAAGGTTAAAAAGGTTCTCCCCAACAATGGTATACATGCCTGCAAACAGAAATATGATAGGACTGATAGCTGAATAATAAATGTGGTAACTTTTCAAATGATCACCCAGTATACATTATGTACATTAAACACACACACACACACACACATATATATATATATATATATACAAAATTGTCACTCACAAGCTCTTTAATTATCCTATATTAGTAATTAGCCTATTTTTTTTTTTTTTTTTTTTTTTTTTTGAGGTCACAGTGGACCACTTTAGTCAGCTCTGCTCCATCTTTTCTTTTTATTTTTCTTCTTGATTGCTTCCCAATACTTCTTCATTCTGTCAGATCTTGCTTTTTTGAGTTATTATGAACAAACCCTCATTGTTGTTTTCTTTTCTTTAATTTTAAATCTGGAGTTTGCTTCTTTTAGTATTTTTATATTGTCAGCTTTTTTTTGTAAATCTTCTATTGTGATTTCTAGTTCTTGCATATATTGTTTAATTTCGGTTATTCACGTCAGTGTTTTGGACATTTAACAGCATTTTTCAAACAGTTTCTTGACAAGCCTGTTCGGTTCTGTTCTTATTATGTGTCTAAAGAAGGAGATTCTCTTCTTTCTAAAGTAGTCTGGAGCTGGTTCTACATCTTTATGTACCTCTTGGTTTGGTATGAGTCTCCATTCTTCCCCATCAGTAAGTCGTCTTTTATTTATGCATATTCTTAGAGTTCTTCTTTCTATTCTTTTCATCTCTACTGAATAGTAAATGTTGGATCTTAGTTTGAAGAATGTTTTGCTCCTATATGTTATTTTAGGTCTCATTACAGTTTTTTAATACTTAAGTTTGGTATCTATTGAGAAGCACCTTTTGTTATATGTTATTTTGGTGGTATTGTGTGTATAATTGACCTTTTGTGTTCTTTCTTTCCAGTTTATTTTTTCTTTGAGGTCATGTGTGATACTTTCTCCTAAATATTTAAACCATTCAACTAGTTCGACTTTGTGCCCGTTTATGATTACATGGTTCAGTACCAGGGGATTTATGGCCATTATTCTAGTCTTTTCATATGACATTCTTAGGCCAATTTTTCCTGCTAGTTCTTCCAATGAATTTACTTGAATTCTAACTTCTGCGATGTTATTTGCTAGAAACACTAGGTCATCTGCAAATTCTAGACTAGTATATTAGAAGTAACTACTAGTAGACTAGTAATAATTAAACTATATTATACATCAATCAATGTTTGTCAGAAATGGTTTTTTTTGGCAGTCATATTTTCTTAATATTTATCTCTTGTTGTAACCAGTAATTGATCAAAATGAGTTTATTATAAAAAAAGTTTACAAATTTACGATTTACCTAAAACTTGTATGTGGTAACACAATTTGAATAGCATATTTGAAATCAGTACCCAAATTACAGTGAGAAAGGTTATTTAACATGTTAGATACAAATTTTGTGTTGACTAGTGTAATTAACAATGTGTGAAACAGATGCTTCAAAATATTGAAGAGTGGAGAATATTAAAAATTTTTTTTTCTTCACTGTATGTTTTCAATTGTCATAATATTAGTTTTTAAGTGAAGTTATATGTTTTTATATTAAAAACACAAGATTAAGTGAAATTTCAATACCAGAAACAGATTAAATAAAAGTGACAAGATAGCAGGTGAGTCACTGCTTTGTATTGGTTTATCTTGCACAATTTTATCTTGCACAAAAGTTATGCACAAAGTTATCTTGCACAAAAGTGCAAGATAAAATTCTAATTCGTATTATTGCCTACATAATGAAACATTTCACTTTTACTTTTTCTTATTCTTCTGAAATCCCAATCAATGAATAGATAAATTCATTTATGTGTAGTTGGAAATCACCATTTAAGAGGAAACCATTTTTCACTTGCAAATTTATCTAGATGTGACTGCATTGATAATCACATCAAGACAGTTTCATTATGGAGGTACAATGCATCAATTGAAATAATTGTATCTATATAACAGAAAAACATTGATTTGATTATGTTTTAGGTTGGTCTGTTTTACTGAGCACTTGCATTAGTGTGCATATGCATATATACATAAGTTGCCAGTTATATTGACGAAAATTTTATAGGTATTATTTTTCTCATAATTCAAACAAATACAATCATCAAATTCTTACAATTTATGAAGAAATTGAATGCTTTAGTATCTAATTAGAAAGAAATATTGAAAGTAATTATGATGACAGGTAAGAAATAAATTTGTCATTTTGATTCTGTTGATACAGATACAAACTGGAAATCCCACTAGTGCTACAACTGTACTGATTCCTGTACATCATACCTTATGCCAATGGTATGTATCTTGTCATACATTACAAAGTCTATCTATAATCAGCCTTAGTGACTTAATTTTCCGTAGAAATAATGTGTTTGAAGGAAGAAAGACAACTATTATTGTAATCAGTGTTGCCAGTTGAGGTGTGGTAGATTTGTCTCCTAACATGGGAATTTCCCACTCTAGTTATGTGGATTTCCTCCATGTTTTTAAAATGTTTTCAAGCCTGTAGCCAACACAGTTGAGTTTAGCCTTTAACTTATTTCATGGCTGTAAGCATTTCCTTCATTTGATTTAATTTGTTCGCTGTTGGTGGTTGAGAAAAGATGAAAATTATAAGTTTAATAACTTATAGACGAAAGATTGAACAAGCTTTATTACTTTTCTTTTCGAACATATATTTAAAAATGTTCTACAAAAAAAATGTAGAACATTTTCTACATCTACAAAAAAAAATGTGGATTTCCTCCATGTTTTTAAAATTTTTTCAAGCCTATAGCCAACACAGTTGAGTTTAGCCTTTAACTTATTTCATGGCTGTAAGCATTTCCTTCATTTGATTTAATTTGTTCGCTGTTGGTGGTTGAGAAAAGATGAAAATTATAAGTTTAATAACTTATAGACGAAAGATTGAACAAGCTTTATTACTTTTCTTTTCGAACATATATTTAAAAATGTTCTACAAAAATGATTTTTCACACAAAAAACCTCATAAGATGAAATGATTTATAAATGCTTTTGTTGTTTCTACTTGGACTGCTTCTTAAGAAAAATAAAATTTTTAATTTTATCATGGTTTTAAGATAAATTAACCAAACAAGAGAAGTAATAGAGATCTGTGTTAAACTACTAAATTAATTGTAGAAACAATTCTGATTATTCCATAAAAGAGAAAAAATTTAATTTCTAGTATTTAACTATTCACCATTTTCAAAATTACATGTCACTGAAAAAATGAGTATTAATTTGTTACATTTAAACTGAACAATACTTATTTAATTTGTTGGGAATCTTTCATTTTTAATAAATTTTACTCTTTTATGGTAAATAAACTTTGTTATTAAAAAATAACCAAGTATTTATCTGGTTGTTGTAAATAACAAATACAACTTCATTATCCTACATTATCTTATAAATTCTCTGCTTGTATATTATCTAGTGATACTGGCTTGAACTATTACAGGAACTTTCCATTTCCACACACCAACTTCAAGCAAAAAAAAACTTTAAATGTAATATGAATTTTACTTCATTTTATCAGTGGAAGATTTCCATAATAAACAATTATCATTATAATAAATATTTTTATTTTACCTTTTAAATGCTAAATGTAAATGTTTTATTGCAAAAATTAATTTAAATGTCAGGAAAAGATTTTTGGAAATATATGTTTGGAGTGTTGCTTTATATGAAAGTGAAACTTGGACGGTTTGAGTATCTGAGAAGAAAACATTAGCTTTTGAAATGTGGTGCTATAGGAGAATGTTAAAAATCAGATGGGTGGATAAATTGACAAATGAAGAGGTGTTGTGGCAAATAGATGAGAAAGAAGCATTTGGAAAAATATAGCTAAAAGAAGAGACAGACTTATGGCCACATATTAAGGCATCTTGGAATAGTCGCTTTAATATTGGAGGGACAGGTAAAAGGAAAAAATTGTGTAGGCAGGCCACGTTTGGAATATGTAAAACAAATTGTTAGGGATGTAGGATGTAGGGGGTATACCGAAATGAAACGACTAGCACTAGATAGGGAATATTGGAGAGCTGCATCAAACCAGTCAAATGACTGAAGACAAAAAAAACCTTTTTATGTATTACTTATCAGATTAATTTATTTATTTAAGTTTCCTATAAAATATATGGATAATATAAAAAAAATATTACTATTCAATTATTATCTAATATTATTTTACTTTTTGTGACATTTTTATTGTTTGTTTTCTTTAAAAAAAAGTAACTTAATTGTTTGTTATAATACTAATTTCTACCATATCAAGTGCTAAATATTGTGTTGTGCAACAGCAGAAAAAAAAAATACAAATATGAACAAATTGTTTTTATTTATTAAGAGAAATCTATGCCACCAGCAATAATTTACGACTAACGTATCGATGTTTTCGATATGAATTATAATACCGGTAATTATTGTCTGCATATAACATACTGAAATACTAAGTACGATATATCGATCTTGTTGTAGTTTGTATACTTCTCTGATATTACTGTGTTTTGGGGCTAAATTATATTGACATATATGCATTTGTTGAATTAATTATGACGACTCTGCTAAATATTTAAAAAAATGTGTTAATGTGACATCTCATTGTAAACTAAAATTTTGATGTAAGTTTTAGTTAATGAACTTTTTGTTCTTATAACGATTAAAGTAAATTTATTAATGTATATAAATACAGTTTGTTAAAATATCTTAGCCTAGAACCGCATGTATCTTACTGTAACTGATGAGAGATGTGTAGCCACATATTGTGGACTGTGGTTAACCTCAAATCATTCACGCTCCTATACATAATTTATATTCGGCGTTGTGAAAGGGCTTTATTAATTATTTAAACCTTAAGTAAATGTTGGTACCCCAATGTAAATGTTGGTATGTAAATTTTTTACCCCACAAAAAATACATAAGATTGTGAAACATGAAAGTTAAGGGTACGGTTAGCCAAACCTGCGAGTAAAGTAATCTACTGTTTATATAAATTTCTAGCATTAAATATAGAAGTCTAAATATGTTTTCACAACATACTCATTAAATTAATAATTATAAAGTTGTGTTTAATGGTAGAGTCATGATCATATCATTTGCTTCAAATATTTTTCAAAAAAGGTTTCCTGTTTGCCTAAATTAATGACAAAGTATAAGTAAATAAAGCTTTTATTTATATCGTAATAACACATGTTATTATGAGATATTTATGTCAGGAATATGTACAATTAACTATCTGATAAAAATAAATACATGTGGTTAAAGCCCATGTTAGTTTTTTAAAATATAAACTAGTGAATAATATTAAGATACATGACATTAAATATAAAAAGTAACTACAAAATACTTTGCAATTCAGAAGGCGTTTTTTGAAAATGTTTGAGCATGTATTTACATGTTGAACAGTAAACAAAAAAAAATTTGAGTTTTTAAAATGTTTTAATTGGTTTTATTAGAAAATTATGTATAGGAATATTTTTAATACAAAAGAAACAAAGTGGTTTAAAAATTGTTTAACCATTTGTGTACTATTATAATATAACTGTAATGAATAAACAGTTTTGAGTCTGTTTTTAAAACTTTAAAACTGTAGTGAATGTATGGAAAAGTACCTGGTAATTTATTAAAAATGGCAATGGAAACATAATAAGGCCCTTCTTGTAAGTCCTTGAAGTATTTTGTTGAGTTATACAAAGAAGTTCTATTTTCTGGTTTGGTATAGGTGGATACTTTTATTTTACAAGAATAAGTGACAATTTTTTTAGCAAATGTAATACAATTCATAAATATAAATGCTTAGATAGATTAACAAATTTAATTTTCTAAATGTTAGCCCACAAAATTCATATTTGTGGATACCAAATAATGATATGGCTGTTCAACCACATTTGTATCTTAAAAACTAATTCTAATTTTTTTAGAAGCACAAGAGATGGCATAATACTCATGGGAATATACAGGTGAGCAACGTAGAACTGAACCCATAATGAAACCACTATCTGACACTATTTATGAAAGACTCTCACACAACTAGCATGAGTAGTGGAGTATATGTTTCTACAAATTGTTGCTGCCATTTGTCAGGTGGTTATGTGTCAGTGCAGTACACATTTTGTTGCAGTGCAGTAATGTGAGTGCAGTTGTGTTCATGTGAAATGCCTTATTCAATTCAGGAGAGCTATAGTCGAGGCCTATATTTGTTCTGGGTCATTTGAAGAATCACGTCAAGTGTTCGTAGAAAACACACATTTGTGTTCAAATGCCTGTATCCCAGTGAAGAGTAGCATACACAATTTAATTAAAAAATGGCCTACAACAGGTTCAGTTTCAAATGCAAAATAAAATAGGCAACCTTCTGTTAGGACTCCTTAGACCATTTGCCAGTACTGAAAGGAGAATTATTGCCAGTCCAAAAAAAATCACTACACAAGTTATCCCAACATTCTGGTGTTAAATACACATCTTCTTGTAAAGTTTTTTATGAATTAAAATTGAAACCATACCATGTTACAATTGTGCAACAACTGAAGGAGACAGACAAACCGAAACGACTTGATTATTGCAAGTGGCTTCTCGAAAACATTGTTGGTGGACAGATAGACCTAATGTCATATTTCATGTCAGACGAGGCATAATTTTATTTATCTGGCCATGTTAATTCACAGAACAACCAGGTATTGGGTGGTGAGGAATCTTTATGAGATATTCAAGCATCCACATTCATGATGAGAAAATTAATGTTTGGTATGCCGTTTCTGGTAATCGTATAGTGGGACCAATATTTTTTAAGCGGACTATCAATACACAAGTTTACTTTACAATTTTCAAACAATTCTGTGCACAATTAACTGATAATGAAAAAGAATACAGTTTCTTCCAACAAGACAGAGCAATGTTTCACACATCAAATATTTCACTGAATTAATTGCATTCATGCAGCTTTCACAAATGAATGAGCTGTCAGCAGAGGACAGTGCCCTCAGCAGTCCCCAGAGTTGTCTACTTGCGATTTTTTCCTTTGGAGCTACTTAAAGGAGAGTTTTTATGCATCTAATCCCCACAATATTGATGAACTGAAAGTGATCGTTCAACAAGAAATCAATGCAATTTACAAAAACATTTTACATCATGCAACTCTCAGTATGATCATTCAAGCACAAAAGTGCATCAATGCCCAAGGTGATCATTTTGAACATCTTTTGTAACAATAAGGTAAATAAATTGTAACATTTAAATTATGTTTTATGTTTTTCTTATTTAATTTAACCATACCATTCGTAAAATTTCATTCCAAATAACCTACTGATTCTGCAGTGGTTATATTACGGGTTCGGTATGGATGAGCAACTTTATGTTGCTGTATTTAAGCATAATAAATATTTAATAATGATAATCTTAGCATTTTATTAAGGCATTCATGGCAAGATAGTACGGTTTGATTTTGTTACAAATGAAGTCAATTTGATTATCCTAAGAAATTTGTCATTTAATTAAGCACCAGAATATTTACTTTTTGGGCAACAGAAATACTATTATTGTCACTAGTGAGAATTCTAACAGTAATGTTACATCTACCTGAAAACCACAATGTAATGGTTTTTTCATATTTAAAGTTTGATAATTACAATCTATCAAATAATTTGTTTACGGTTATTGTAGAATTATCTATTCCTTTAAAATAATTAGCTTCAGATATAAATATAGATGTGTCATCTGTGAGGATAAGGTAACAAAGAATAGTTCAAGATGTTGAGGCAAGTCATTAATAAACCATAAGTAAAGCTAGTTACCGAGAGCAATTCCCTTTGGTACTCTGTATTCATCAATTTTAAATGAGGACCTAAATTTTACAAGTATTCTTATCAGAAAATGAAACTGTTTACAGCTGATAAGATATGGTTTATCTTACTCTAATCAGCTTTTTTTTTTTTTTTTGTCTTCAGTCATTTGACTGGTTTGATGCAGCTCTCCAAGATTCCCTATCTAGTGCTAGTCGTTTCATTTCAGTATACCCTCTACATCCTACATCCCTAACAATTTGTTTTACATACTCCAAGCGTGGCCTGCCTACACAATTTTTCCCTTCTACCTGTCCTTCCAATATTAAAGCGACTATTCCAGGATGCCTTAGTATGTGCCCTATAAGTCTGTCTCTTCTTTTAACTATATTTTTCCAAATGCTTCTTTCTTCATCTATTTGCCGCAATACCTCTTCATTTGTCACTTTATCCACCCATCTGATTTTTAACATTCTCCTATAGCACCACATTTCAAAAGCTTCTAATCTTTTCTTCTCAGATACTCCGATCGTCCAAGTTTCACTTCCATATAAAGCGACACTCCAAACATACACTTTCAAAAATCTTTTCCTGACATTTAAATTCATTTTTGATGTAAACAAATTATATTTCTTACTGAAGGCTCGTTTAGCTTGTGCTATTCGGCATTTTATATCGCTCCTGCTTCGTCCATCTTTAGTAATTTTACTTCCCAAATAACAAAATTCTTCTACCTCCATAATCTTTTCTCCTCCTATTTTCACATTCAGTGGTCCATCTTTGTTATTTCTACTACATTTCATTACTTTTGTTTTGTTCTTGTTTATTTTCATGCAATAGTTCTTGCGTAGGACTTCATCTATGCCGTTCATTGTTTCTTCTAAATCCTTTTTACTCTCGGCTAGAATTACTATATCATCAGCAAATCGTAGCATCTTTATCTTTTCACCTTGTACTGTTACTCCGAATCTAAATTGTTCTTTAACATCATTAACTGCTAGTTCCATGTAAAGATTAAAAAGTAACGGAGATAGGGAACATCCTTGTCGGACTCCCTTTCTTATTAGGGCTTCTTTCTTATGTTTTTCAATTGTTATCTAATCAGCTATTCTTATTTAATAGCTTCGAAGTTTGTACATCAGTAAAAGTAGAACTGAATCTAATATTTTGCTGAGATCACAAAATATTGTATTTTTTGTTATCCATACAATTTAAAATATTTTCCTAACCAGAAATGGGTGGGTCAGTTGACAATTTTTTCATAAAACCACCTGAAAGTTTTTTAGTGTGTTACACTTTTGAAGAAATGTTAAAAAGTTTATTAATTTTTTTAATTACTTGAGAAAATATAAACAACAACAAAATTTTGCAAATTAAGTGCTAAACCATTCTTTTAGGAATAACAATGGAAATGGAAATGGAAATAAGGCAGCTGGGAAATACTGTTGTAGAAATATTAACTAATCTAATTAAATATGTTAGAGAGAAATTACTGGTAGGGATTTCATCAGTACCCACTGACTGTTTACTGTCTGTTAAAATAAAAGTTTTAACTTGCTGGATATCATCAAGAAATAAAAATACTGATTATCAACCAAACCATTTTTTAGCAATTTAAATTACAAATGAATTTACTTTAGCGTAAATTCATTTGTAATTTTAAAATTTTTTTTTGGAAATTATATTTGAATATTTCACGGATATTTCTTAGTGTAGAACTAGATTTTATAATTCCCTTGGTAATTCATGCAATTTTCTTTTTATATTTAAACTACTTCTTTTTTATTGGAAGTCATGGTAGAAAGAGGATTTTCTGAAAAACATTAATAAATATCTTTAAATTTTTCATCAAAGTTAATTTTATTATTATTTTCTCAATCTGTTTCTGACAACAAGGTTCTCAAATTGATAATTGAATCTTTATTGATCGCCCTTTCAAAAGAATTAAAGTAATCATTGAATGATTTCATTCAACAAAAGGTTAGAGATTTATCTTTTGATAGATTTTTTAAATATATTTTGTACAGGTGGCCAAACCATGAACTTAGTGGTTTTTTTTTATTCTAGTGGTTGGGATTACAGCCAACTAGAACTGTTTGTGAAATGAATAAATTGATAAAAGAGATCTTTTTTGACAACAGACAGTTACACATTATTTCAGTGAAAGTGCAAGTTCACTTTTTAGTTGAAAATTTTAATTACATCATAAAAAGTTATTCAGTACTATTGCCTGCCCAAGTTACTACTTGCTTTTATTTGTTTTAATTTAATTAACATTCCATTCCAATTTTAACTAGGCTATTTCGATCTGTATCAACTATCCTATATTTTCTATTATTATTTGTACATGATTAATCAAATTTTCATTAAGGTTTGCTTACAGTAATTAATTACTTTAATACAGAATTAGGTAGAGGCATTTACTGTATTATTATCTTTTATGATCGCATAGGATCACTTTAGTCAGTCCATTATCCAAGTCTCTTCTACGGGACTGTTTGGGTCTTGCAGTCCTCTCAGTACATTTTCATACATTCTGATTTTTATGCCCTTTCTAGTGTTGAAAATGTTCATGTTGTGAGTTTTTTCTTGGGAGTGTGAAGCGAGTGTTTTCTTGTTTAATTTTATCCAATCTAATGGTCTTCTGCCGTAAAACAAATTTCCTTCAGATCCTCTCTTATCTCTCTGATCAATCTGCATCCTGTCTTGATGTTTTTTGAGTTGAGATTGTACTGTGCTAGCTGTATCAGAAGTCTTGAATCTTGCATCCTCATGATATGTCCAAAGAAGCCTAGTCTCGTCTTATGTATAGTATCAGTGATAGGTTCTAACTCTTTGTACACAACTTTTTTGGGGACAATCCACTACTGTATGTCTTTCTGGTATTTTTTACTGATGCAGGTTCTTCCAATTCTTCTTTTGATTTTCTGGAGTCTGGCTTTGATTGTTTGTTCAGATGGAAGAGCATTTCAGCTGCATAAGTGGTTTCTGGTTTTAAAACTGTGCTGTAGTGCCTTGTCTTTGCGTTTATTGATAGGCATTTTTTATTTTAGGTATACCAGGTTAATTTTTGAGCTTTAGCTAGTTCGTTTCTTCTTTTTTAGTTTGAAGTTTTTTTTGTTTAGGTTGTTTGTTATTATTTCTCTGAGTTATTTAAATTGGGTTACTATTTTACTTTATTATAATAATATGCATAAATGTACTGCGAAGATGTAAATTCTATAATTTTTTTTAATAAAAAAAGATGAAAATTATTATTACCACACAATTCAGTTATGTAAGAATTTGTCATTTATTGATGAGTATCCCACTGCACTTGCAATATAAGATTAAAATAAAATTGTGATTGAATAGTGGGAGTAAAAAGTAAAGGAAGAAACTTCCACTGGTAATTATTTGATTGAACATGCGTGTTGTTTACACTTTTTATGTTGTATTACAAATTTTATCTGTTAATAGTAAAGATTCAATAAAAGTCACCAAAAAATTAAGAAAAGTTATGAAATAATATTAAAGTATAATAACTTAATAATTATCATAAGATGTGAGCCTGGGTCCTTTTTTAAAAATCTACCTACAAATATTATTGTTTGATACTTGAATATGTTTTACTTGAAAAAAAAATTAAATCAAACAGTGTATGTGGTTGTATGTTGCAATTGAAATTTTTTACTTTAAATTAAATAGCTGGACTTCATAATATTCATGTCCAACATTATATAATGGCTATATAATTTTATATTAAATATTTTGAAATAACTTGTTGAATAGTTTTCTGTAGAAAAAGATAGAAAGCCAACCAGCACAATGAAGGGCTGGTTGGTTTTTTCTTAACTAGAAAAAAAGCAGAGAAGATACACAAGTGCTGTCACCCTTCATGGTTGAGAATTATCGTTTCTTTTCTTTTTTTTTTAAGGAAAAATAAATTTAAAAAAAGGTTTTATTGAATCTTTATCATTTTATAATTTCAGCGTACAATGATGAACATAAATTATTTTATGTCAGCAAATTAAGTTACGCATCCATATATATTTAATTTATATTTTTTTCTAATTAAGAAATTTAAGTACTAAGCAGCACTAGTACTTACTTTTTATATCTTGAAATTAAAAAAAAATTAATTCTTATTTTTTACTAAAGCCAAGCATAAAGTTCATTGTTTAATTTTTATATGAAACCAAACAAATTGCATACTCTTATAATATATATATATTTCTTTTTTAAATATGTATTAATATTAATTAAATTTCTTTTTACAGAATTAAGAAAACTTCAAAATTTTATAAGAATGGCTGATGAAAAAAGAAATGGATGTTTCATTTGTGATGCAGTATTAATTGATGTCAATAAAAAAATAATATCAAGCAGTACATCATATACAAACTCTTTAATAATCGATAAGCTAAGTCATCTCATTGGAAATGAATGTATAATAATAGTTACTGAAGACGATTTGATATGCAGCAATTGTTTTTCTCTGTTTGATCAAATTGATAAACTTGAAAATGATTTGAAAAATGTTATACAAATTATAAGTAATCTTTTGACTGATAAGTATGGACTATATAAAGAAATCACAGATAATAAAAATGTACATGAATTAGATAAGTTATTTTTTTTTAATAATTATAGTTATAAAGCTTGTTCACAAAGTAAATTAATTTCCTATAAAATACCATTAATTGTGCAACAATATATTTTGAATGATTTCATTAAATACTCATGAGTTGTACACATATCAGAGTGAATAATTATTATTAATTAATTTATACTTTAATCTGGTGGTGATGTGAAGACACTGTATGTACTCATTCATTCTTTTTGTATGATGCTTGGAGAATCTCACTAGTTATACTTTATACAGCTCAAATATTCTTTATCATTAAATTAACTGCACTGTATTTAATGTAAAAGCCATCTTGTTCTAATAAGAAACTGCCGAAAGGATTCCTTGAAGGTCAGTCCATGTGAAGTGTCCCAAAAAAACATAAGCTGGTTGCTTGACCAATTCAAAGAAAAATTGAAACTTACCCACTTGTTTCCTACATGTTTCAGGACCTTAAAACTATTTTTTTTTTTTATTTAAGCAGTTTAACTGTAGCGGCCATTTTTGTTACAGTGCACACACCCATTTTTTTGTTATAAGGATTTACAGAAAAACTCATAACTAAAAAGCCATTGGTCCTGAAAGGATGAAACAAAAAGCAATTTATTCATGTTTTCTCAAGGTAAAAGATTGGTCCAGTGGTTTATTTACCCATCTCTTAACCTTTCTATGAGAAAATTGCTAATAAAGTTGAACCTAATAAACGGTGAAATTTCACTTTTGGTAATTTTTTTCAAGAGGCAGGGATGATATACACAGTTTGAATTATTTTTTTATATGTAGGTATATGTTAGTTTTACCATAAATAATATTAATAGTGATATACTTACCTCTAAAGTTTTTTGAATTTTTGAAAACAAATATTTTTTAAATTCCAATTTTGGCTTCAAATAACTGTGATGGGGCTGGTGATAAAAATCTCAAATTTGCACAACTTGCAATGTTTTTGTAGATCTTTATGGCAAATGAAAAAGTTTCTTGTGTATTGTACTAATAAAAAAGTTATAATCTCTCAAAAATCATGAAAAACATGTTAAAACTGATACCATTTTGACTCACTAAATAAGTGCTCCAAGGGGATTTCTTGTCTTCTTTGCACTTAACATTTTTTTATATTTAGCCGCTATGTTGTTGAAGTTGACATTTCAGTATTTATAAAATAGTTTTTTTAGATTATTAATAATAGGTCGTAATTTAATAACTTAATCAATACCAGTAACCTAATACAATTTTGATTCAAAAATGCTTGTAAAACTTTCCCAACCTGAGATTTCAATGAATAGTCTACATTTTTTTTCAAGAATTCATTTATATTTTTATATTGGTTTATTGTAAACACTGTTGAAGAAAAAATAAATTGTAGCAAAATTTTAATTACTCTTCACTGAAATAGCCTGTTTTTGTAGCAATGAAAGTTTATTATTTAGTATAGTTAACCAACAGCTGTGATATCTCTTCTGATAATTATCTTGAAATAATGTGAGAACGACCTGTCACTATAATTAGTTCAACTATCAACTTTCTTAGACTTTGCAGATCACTTTGTCTTGTTGAGACTTTTGAAATGATGCATGTGGTCCAACTGAGTCAAAAAAATGAACCTGCACATTGTCATTTTCGAGGCTACTATCTACCACTTTTGAAAATTTTTACAATTTTGAAAAAATACTTTGAAACAGTTAACACAAAGTGACTTTCCAGGAACTAAATTTAAATTTGGAAAAATGTGTTCTTTAAGAGCTTGCTCTAATGTTATTTGTCTTAAGTTTTTCTTAACTTTTTTTTTATGTGTTCTCAAAGGGTGACAACAGAACTGTCCCTATAGGTGACTGACATTTTGACAAAAACCTTTTTCATGCTATTTGCAAACACTAGTGACATCAGAATTAACACATAGAAAAATAAGTTGTTGGTTTTCACCACTAAATTCACAAATTTTAATAAGTGCTTTTGACACTTCATTCACATAAATTCCTACTGAGAATTGTTCTTCCACTGTTTTATGTGAAATTACTTGAAAATAATGTAAAAATTTAACATTTGAAAATATAGTACTATTAAGTAAATCTTATTTATTTAATAAACACTTCCAAACACAGAATGAAATTTTAGACACTCGACAAAGATGTGAGCAGGTGACTGAATAATGTCAGACTGACCAGTCTGTAACTGCAAAGCTAAATGATGCAACAAGCCTAAATAAGCATATTGCAACATGAATTTTCCTGACGACTGGAAATGACTTCCAAGTGCCTGTTATAACATGAAAACTGAAGTTGAATGGTTCAAACAAGTTTATTTCAACTATAGTAATAAGTATAAAAATATTAAAGTGCCAAGAAAACTAGAAACGCCTTTTAGCACTTATTTAGTGAGTCAAAAAGGTATCACTTTTAACAGGTTTTTCATGATTTTTGAAAGGTTATAACATTTTTATTAGTACAATACACAAGAAACTTTTTCATTTGCCCTAAACAACTAAAAAAATTCTGTAAGTTGTGCAAATTTCAGATTTTTATCACCAGCCCCATCAGAGTTATTTGTAGCCAAAATTAGATTATTTTTTTAAAATTTGTTTTCAAAAATTCATAAAAATTTAGGCATAAGTTTATCACCATTAATATTATTAATGATAAAACTACTAACATATACCTACATTTAAAAAAATAATGCAAACTGTGTATGCCATTCCTATCTTTTGCAAAAAATTACGAAAGTGAAATTACACCGTTTTTCATGTTCAAATGTATTGGTAATTTTCTAATGGAAAGAAGAGAGATGGGTAAATAAACCACTGGATCAATCTTTTACCCTGAGAAAATATGAATAAATTGCTTTTTGTTTCATCCTTCCAGGACCAATAGTTTTTTAGTTATGATTTTTTCTGTAAACCCTACAATCACAAAAATAGGTGTGCGCACTGTAATAAAAATGGCTGCCACAGGTAAACTGTTTAAATAAAGAATTTAAAAAAAATTAGTTTTAAGGTCCTGAGATATGTAGGAAACAAGTGGGGTAAGTTTTAATTTTTTTTTGAATTGGTCAAACAACCATATGTATGGGTCACTTCAAATGGATTGGCGCTACAATTGTATTTTAAACTCAAAAATACAGGGTGTTTCTAAAATGGTGGGCTGGCTATACTTTTTCGGATTCTAATTGTAAAACTGAACAGAACATATCGTTAGAAAAAATTGCAATTTCTCCTTTGTTCTCCCCCTGTCCAACATTTTGTTATTTTTATGTAAAAATTTATATCTGAAGTTCGGATAGAGGAATCACATTAATATTTGGTAAGTGTCTTGGTAATAAAGTTTTAAAATTAGCAAAAAATCAGGACTTAAATAACTTTGCGAATTATAAAATGGTGGCCATGTTTATTTTTCAATCCGTTATATCCATAAATATTAGTTTTATCAAAATGTATCTTATTTGCTAACATATTAAGCCTTTTATTTTGAATAAAGTGACATTTTATTTTTTAAATCTGTTAACAAATAGCAGAGTTATGGCAGAAAATTATGTTGTAATTTTGTGTCTGTTTTCATGTCCTCCACTTTATGTTCAATTCAATTAAATATTTTTTTTATTTATTGTTAATTCTACTATTTTAAATTAATATTTTTGATGATTTTCCACGTAGATTGGCATTCTTTAACTAGTTTCAAAGAACATTAACTGAAGATCCTTTATTTTCGACAAGGATTCTGTTCACAGGTGAAGCTTCTTACAGCAGGAATGGTGTTCAAGACCAGAAATAATTTGGTCTACGAAGAAAAATATTTTTAATGACTATCTTTTGGGTCCTGTCATTCTACCAGATCATTTAAATGGAGAAAATTATCTTGCTCATTTGACCGAAAATCTTCCACATTTGTTGGAAGACCCACCTCTAAATTTTAGAGGAAATATGTGGTGTCACCACAATGGAGCTCCAGCACATTGCAGTCAGCTGGTATTAGATTTCTTGCATGAAACTTTCCATGAAAAATGGATAGGCTGTAGGGACCAGTGCCCTGGCCTGCCCAATCACCTGACTTAAATCCTCTTGACTTCTTCCTGTGGGGCCATTTAAAATTCATTGTTTATTCAACTTCATTACCCAACATTGAGAATCTTCAACAAAGGATCCAAAATGGATTTCAAGAAATTAGGATTACTGCTGGAATTTTGAACGGTTAAGACAATCTCTCTGAAAAAGACTGGAGATTTGTGTATAATTTCCAATGGTGCACACACTTTGAATATCTCTTATAACTTTTAACAATTATTAACTGTTTATTTTTTTTTTTTTTAAATACGCCTAATGTTCTACAACAATTAACGTAAGATTATCATAAGAAGTTGTTTTATTTTTTGAATTATTAGGTCTATTATTGTCAGAAAATTATTACTGATTTGATACTACCTTACAATACTAGAATTAACAATAAATAAGAACAATATTTAATCGAATTGAACGTAAAGTAGAGGACATGAAAACAGATACAAAATTACATTAGTTTTCTTCCACTCTTTAACTCGGTTTTTTATTTGTTAACAGATTTTAAAATATAAAATATCATTTTATTCAAAATAGAAGGCTTAATATTAGCAAAACATAAATTTTTATAAGACTTAATATTTATGGAAATATAACGGACTGAAAAATAAACATGGCCACCATTTTGTAATTTGCAAAGGTATTTAGTCCTGATTTTTTGCTAATTTTAAAACTTTATTACCAAGATGTTTACTAAATAGTAATCTGATTCCTCTATCCGAACTTGAGATATAAATCTTTACATAAATAACAAAGTGGCATACAGGGGGTGAAGAAGGAGAAATTGCCATTTTTCTAAAGGATAATTTCGGTTTAGCTTTACAAATAGAATCCGAAAAACTATAACCAACCACCATTTTAGAAACACTCTGTATAATAAGCCGACAAAAAATGAAGTAGAACTAGACAAATGAACTGAACATGTTCCAAAAAATATAAAAATGGACTTTTTGCTTAATCTTTTATTAGATAAAAAATTGGTAAGGGTTAACTTATTTTGATTACAAACAAAACCATTAAAGTTGTGTTTTATTTCCTTTTTTTTATCAAATTTTTCTTTTACAGATTACAGTTTTCCTAATATTTTACAGTTTCAATTAGTCAGTTTCAAAATTTCTTTATTAATCATTTCCAACCAAATCATTAACATTTCTCTTTCTCTAACCTACAAACACGATTTTAGTCTTTAAAAATTCTGGATAAAGGATAAATATATATATGAACATATGTTGGCCTGTTTTTTGCTTGGAATATCTAGACTGGATGAAATTTGGTTTGATGATTTTTGTATATAAGGGATTGATGCCATCAAATTTAGTTCAAAACTGGTCAAGGGGCAGGCAGGTACAATCACCATTGGGCCTGTATCTCAAAATTTTACTCAAAGGGAGAAGGTGAATCTTTTCACATAATTTAATATCCCTTACGTAGGTTAAGATACTTTCTGATGATGTTTAGACATCTTGTTTAAATTATCATAATGAGCGAGAGGGAGACAAATTTTTTTTCATATTTGTCATTTCTAGACTGAACATTACATTATTGTACTAATTATTATAATTTCTTTACATTAATATGTCAGTCTGGTTATATATTTGAGTAATTTCATTCAGGGATAAGCTCAATATTTTTGCATATGTTCATCGTTAGTTATGGTTTACTTAATATCTTCAGATGGATTATCAGTGATGACTTCTAAAAATGGATTATTGATGCCTTTTATTTTTTGTTACAATTGATCAAGGTGATATCTCTAAATTTTACACAAAGTAGAATAATTTTTTACATAAATCTTTACTTGCATTCTTACAAAGTCTGTTTAGAAAATAACCAGACATTTTTAATTACGCACCAACACAGTTATTTAGTGATGTGTGGTTAGCAGCATTGTGTTCTGCATAACCTCCTCTGTAACTGCTTGTTTTTGGATTGCTGATATCTCATTTAGTCATCATGTTGTTGTTATTTTAGTGCCATGTATTTAAGTGTTAGTAGTGATTTTTGTAATGTGGGATTTTTAGGAGCAACAATACAACATAAAATGTTGCATGAAACTGGAGAAAACCTTCACAAAAACGTTTCAACTTTTGAAACAAGCTTATGGAGATGATGGTCTGGGTAGTACACAATGTTACGAATGGTTTTCATGATTTAAAGGTGGTCATCAGTCAGTTGAAGATGACCATCGACCAGGAAGACTGACTTCAACTGATGACACCCACGTTCATAAAATCAGTGATCTGGTGGGTGCAGATTGTTGATTGTCAGAAAACTTGAAGAAGAGATAGCATCTGAGTTGGATCATGCCATGACATTTTGATTGAAAAATTGAACATGCAGCAAAGTTTGTTCCTTCTTTGATGATCGAACAGCATAAAGAACATCAAGTGGACGTTTGTCTGCAACTTCTTGAACAAGCCAAAGATGATGAAACATTCATGTAAAGAATCATAATGGGAGACAAAAGCTGGGTTGCCATTGAGACAAAACTTCAATCATTAAAAAATCTCTACTAACACTTAAACATGTTGCACTCAAATAACAATTACACGAAAACTAAACGAGATAGCAATAATCCAAGAACATTTGATTACAGCGGGGGTTATGCAAACGCAGTGCTCCCAACTACATGTCACTAAATATTTCTGTTGGTAGGTAATTAAAAATGTTCGGTTCTTTTCTGAACAGACCTCATATATACTTAATATTCCAATTAATTTTCTTCCTAAGTTGTAGTTTGTTGAGAACAGAGTTCAGAGTTACATAAATTTAAAAAAAATCTGTGCTGGTGCATAATTAAAAATGTCTGCTTATTTTCTAAACAGACTTTGCAAGAATGCAAGTAAAGATTTATGTAAAAGATTACTCTACTTTGTGTAAAATTTAAAGATACAATATCACCTTGATCAATTGTAACAAAACTTTCTGTAAAGCCAAAAAAGTTATACAACTCTTTAATAGTCTTTTTTTAAATTAATTAATTTAATAAAAAAGATAAATAGGATAATTATACTCTTGTTTTCAATTTTATTACTAGATGAAGAGTTTAAGTACTTTTCTGCAAGTGCTGGAAAAGTTTAGTAATAGCTGCGGTTGCCAGCAGCATTTCTTTTATTTTTAATAAGATGTGAAAGATTTGCTTTCTGGCCATTTTTTTTCAAAAGTTCTTAAAAAGTATAAAATTACCAGAATTGAGTTTACTTTCTTTAATTGTTTGTGCAGAATTACATTAGATTTTATTTCATCCCATATAGATTAAGAATTACATTATTTTACTTTTGAGACCATAAAGAAGGGCTAATATAATTTACCATAAAAATAGGGAGCCATAACATAAAAACAGATATTTCAGACTAATTTCTATTCAATATTTTTTATGTTTTGCAAAAAAAGTATTACAGAAAACATGAATAATATTAACATAAAACTGATGATTTTTTTTTATAGGATTACATGAGCACTCCTAATAAATCTTGTAAAGAAATCTCTGAAATTGAAATTAAGAATGGAAATAATTTAAAATTGGATGCTTCAAAACCATCAAACAATGAAACAATGATTATAAGTAAAAATGATGCAAACACTTTGACATTTTTCTGTAACATTTGTAATTGTACAATAATTGGTAAGAGAGATTTTAATAAACATATAATAAACAACCATATAATAAAGATACAAATCATTAATAATAAAAATCGTATATTAAATACTTATGAATGCTCTGTTTGTAATTCAAGATATCTGAATGAAAATACATGTAAACAACATGTTGAAAACATTCATACAAATCTAGTTATATCTACAAAAGGTAATTATGATTTAAATCAACAGATTTCAGATGTTTGTTTAATTGATGAAGAAGTGACTGAATCAAGTATAAGTAATATTGATCTAGAAACAAATTTAAATAGTAAAGATTTAATGAATAATGAACAAATGTGTGTGTTAAATGAATCTGAAGATGATGCAACAGATAAAAATTACAACATTGGTAAAACAGAAAATATGTTTGAATCTTGTACTGAAATAATTCGTGATGAAATTAATTTAGTAAAAAAAGTTAACATTGATGTTTGTGAAAATAAAATATCTAATAAAGTTAATTGTTTTGATAATAATGAAAAAATTAAAACAAAAAATAATACTGATGTAATGAGTTACAATTCAGTCGACAGTGATTTGGAACAAGAACAGGATATAGGACATTGTGTAAGAGATAGAAATATGTTCAAATGTGAAAAATGTGGTAACTGGGTAGAAAAATATTGTAGAACGTGTAGAAGTAATAATATTAATACAACTGATGTTATGAATAAAACAAATGTTTCTAAATCAGAATTAGTTTTTGATAGTAATATTAATGATATATATTGTAACAAAACCATATTTACAAATGCAAATCTTAATGAAAAAAATTTAAAACATTATAATGAGAATACGGCTGAAGTCAGAAGCTTTGATCAAATTAAAATTGAATCAAATACTGATAATGTTTTACAGTCACATGAAAGTGATTCTGATAAGAATATATCTAGTATGAGTATTTCATCAGAAAATAATATTTTTCAGTTAATAGAACTACTTGATTCTAATTCATTATTAACAAAGGATGATGTGGAAAATAATGAAAACCATTGTAATGAAAAAATAAATACCTTCAATATCAATAAATTAGAAAATAACAACAATAATAGTGATGAAAATACTGTATCTGGTGTAATAAATATTAAACAGATAGTTTACAGTAAAAGCAACTGCAGTGAAAAAACAAGTTGTTTACCTAATTCAGATAAAAGTAAGACAGTAATTGAAGATGTTGCTTTGTTAAATGGTGAATTATTAATAACTAATCTTACATCAAAAAATAATCAAAAAGCTAATGAAACAAATAATAAATTTTCTTGTTCTTTTTGTAATCATCAATTTGAAACTAAATTATGTTTAAAATTACATGTTAAACAGCAACATAAAAATGATAATTTACAAAATTTAATATCATGTGTTGTTTGTGAAAAGATTTTTCCTAATATTAAAATGGTTTATTCTCACATTTTAGAAAATCATTCTGATTTTAAACATAATTATTGTTTTGCATGTAATATTGATTATAATATAAAATGTGATCTTATCAGTCATATAAAAAAAGTGCATTTAGATGAGAAAATGTGTACAGTGTGTGGTAAAAATTTTAAAATTGTTTCCCGTTTTATAAATCATATTGAATTTGCACACCGTTATAATATGAATTGTACCATTTGTAATAAATCATTTACGGTAATCAGAAATCTTATTGTTCATGAAAAAAACCATGACAAAAGTAAATTTCAATGTCATATTTGTAATAAACAATTAATGACAGGTAGAGGATTAAAAATTCATGAAATGTTACATACTGGTAAATACCCTTTTATTTGTGAATTCTGTGGGAAAGGTTTTATTTCCTCGCATATATTAAATGAACATAAAGGTGGTAAACACTTTAAAGAATTTCGTCACATTTGTGATGTTTGTGGAAAAGGATTCTATTTCTATGACACATATCATAAACATCGTAAACATCACGATACTCCATATCCAAATCAATGTGATATTTGCAAACAGTATTTCCGTTCATCTTCACGTGTTGCTGAACATAAACGAATTAAACACACGTTGGAACGTCCATATAAATGTCCTTATTGCCCATCTAGTTTCCACGTTGGTAATTTACTAAAATATCATTTATGTACACACACAAGACAATATCCTCATACTTGTAGTACATGTAATAAAGGATTTCCAAGTCGTCATAAACTTGCATTACATATGTCAAAAAAACACAATGATAATTCATTAATTAATAATCGTTGTCCTAACAATAAAGAGAGACATGAAGAATGGTTAAAATATAGTAGAAAAGATAATTAATTTGGATTTTTTTATATGTACATACACCGTACTTGTGTTATGTGATATTAAATTGTAATTTACTTTTTTTAGCTAAACGTTTTTTTTTTATACAGCATTTAATGTTTTAAAATGTGTGCAAAGCAAACTTAATATCATTTGGATAATTTTAAGATCATTTTGGAAGCTTATTTTAATATGGACTGCAATTAAGTTTTCTTATTCCAGCATTTTCTCTGAATTTCTGACACCCTAATTCTCAGTCTCTCAGGATGTTCTTCTGTAATTTTTTTATATTTTTTCCTTTTTCTGGAATTCAAAATTATAAACGTTCTTTCTAAATTAATCTCTGTATAAAATATCAGAAATATGTAATTTTTCCAAGTCTTTTACTGTTTCGTTGAACCAGTTTAATTTAACATTGTGTTACTGCTGTAAAACTCAAAAAACATTTTTAATTAATTTATTATTCATTCGGAAAATCCATCTGTAAAAACATATCTTTGCTTTATAGTACTTAGTAATGCATTGTAAGTTTTTATCTAAAATTTTTTTTTTGTTAATTCTATTAATACTTTTTCTGTAAATTTCATCTTTAAATTTTAATAGAATTTTTCTTTCTTTTTTCATAATACTTTCTAAATGTCCTTATGTAAAGTTAAACATTCAGATGCATACAAACATCCTGGTTTTATCATTGAGTTAAAATGCTTTAATCTCTCCAATAAAACAGCTTGGTGTGTTGGTTTGTTTGGTATATATGCTTACATACAGCTGGTACATTGGTTTGTTTGCAGTGTGTGATCACATTTTTATTTTAAATGAAGTGGTTAAACAATTAATTTGTTTGAACAATTTATTATACTTCTCAAATGATTCACTTGTTTGAATGATTTATCTAAAATTATATTTGTGTTTTGGGGATAAAAAAGAAAACATTGGGTTAGAACTGTGTTAAAAATTCACAACTTAAAAATCTTATATATGTAAATACAAAGTTTGTCTGTTAGCAACAGCATCATGCAAGAACCTGCTAACTGATTGCTTTCAAATTTTTCCTGATACATTTGCGTTATCCCACGGAAGGTTTTAAGCCACACATCAAAGCCTTAACCCCCTCAGAAATAAATTTGTGAATTAGATATTCATTAAAGAAAAAAAGTATCCTTTTACTTCATTATTATTTCTATCACCATGGCGACAGAAATTTAATCAAGTAAAATGATTAATTTTTTTTTCATTAATAAATATCTGTAAAATATTTAATATTCTAACAGTGATGAGGATAACAAATTTGTCGTGGTCCAGGGGGTGAAGCCCCTTTGTCTAGATGGTCAGGCAAGCAAAGCGAGACCAGCTAGTTTAAACATTTATTGATATAAACACGTTGTTGTATTAGTTTGTATGCATTTTGTAATATTTTTCCTGATATTTAAAACTGTTTATTTTTCCTTATTTTGTATTTAAAAACTTTGATGTATATTTTTTGTTAGAAAAAAATTCAGTGATATTTGTAATCATAAAACATCACAACTAATCATTATATCCAGTGAATTTAATTTTTTAATGTGTAGGGTGAAGTTCCACAGACCTAATGGTTAACATTATATTCAACCCAGACTGCATACATTTTTTGTTGTAGAATTTGTGAATTATTATTTTCTTGTGAAAATTATTCCGTATTTATTTCAAAGTAACAATTATTATTAAAAATTTAATTTTGAAAGTGTAATAATATTAGTAATAATAAGTATTTGTAATATATGAATGAAAATTTGTTTACAAATTTTTAATACAAGATAACAAAATATTTATTTTTAATAACTGTACTTTTTGCATTCACAGATTTTATTAATTAATTAAATATATTAATTAATTAATATATATATATATATATATGGAGGTAGTATGTAATTATGATTCTAATAAAATGGATGTTTGAATTTTGGTATAAATGATTTACCACATTTGAAAATGATTTAATGGTTAAAAATCAACTTCATTATTCTGCAATTTAAGATAAAGATTATAAAGACTTTATCTGAGTGAACTAGCTCTTGTTTTAAATCAAGATTTTTCAGAGCTATTGGCAAATGTGTTATTCAATTTTGAAAAATCTTTGTTGTTTGTGATTCGGTAAAAGATGTACGTGATTTAAATTGTATTAATTTCTCTAGGGAGTTATTGGTGCATATTTTATTTATTCCATGTTGTTAAAGTCTATCCATTTTATTGCTTTAAATTAAGATTTTCATGTTGTTGATGTTTGTGTGTGGTTACAGTAAAATAGTTTGAAAAAGTGCATTTAGTAGGAGAGTGAAGTACTTTTATGTGTACTTTGTTACAATATGAAAAAACTGTGCCTTTTTGCCCTACTTATTATAGTTAGAATCTGCTAACTTGACTGTGAAAATTCCATATAAATTTTAGCCACAACATACAGGTAGCTTTTTTACAATTGTACAAAGACTTCACTGCCAAATGCACTTTTGTTCATAAGAACCCAAACATCAGCAACATTAAAATCTTACATGTAATTGACTAACAGATGAAAAGTAGACATGTTTGAGGAATTCAAAGTATACAGTCCCAAAAATACAACATTCTAAATTAACATAGTTTAAATGAGATGCATTGTCAATATATCATAAACATCAAACATCTTTCAAAAACCAGTCTGAAATGCTCAAGCCCTGTGCAGTAGAATGATAATACTCTTCACATCTAGTTTCTGATGAAGTTTTATTTAAAGGGAAAAACTAAAGCTTAGATAAAGTTTTTATAACTTTTCATCTGTTATGTTTCAAAATAACTTAAGTGTATTATCTGCATATTACAGTACATGTATTATAATAATGTTAAACAAATCTTTTTATATAAATTTATTTGTATGTTTTTTGTTTTTCATTTGTTATAACTTACATACATTAACTTTTTATGCATTTCCCTCAACTCCAATTTTCATTCCAAATTTTCAGAAATTACAATAAATAGATTCTGATCATGAATAAAAAATATATAGAGGGTTAGTTTATATATATTTTTTTATCAAATCTGTATCAGAACTATAAGGCCATATACTTTGACTTTTTTTTTTTATAAAAAATAATTATACTATTTTCAAATAGATTTTTACTGAATAAGTTTTAAGTACTTTTTATGAATTTTTTATTAGTTATACAATTCTTTTAAATTAACAGATAAATACCAAAACCGTGTTTAAACAATCCATTTTACATCAGCATTTGTTTGTCAAACTTAACTAGAGAATTAACCCTTTGTGTGTGATGATGTTTTATGGCTGCAGGTGGAAGACATTTTCAAAAAAAAGTTCATGCAAAAACTATTTAAAGTAACTTAAAACATAAGTTTGTTTTTATTAGTAATAAAAACAACATAAACATTGTGTTTTGCTGAATTCTGCCACTAATCTGGTTAAGGAACACTGTTTGTCTCGTGAGAAAACGCTTACATGAAAACGGCTTAAGTGTCATTGAGCGCACTAGAATTTGCAAACTATAGGTGATGATTTCGGTTATGTTTTACAATGAGTTCTTTTCATGTAAAGGACACTGAATAATAATTGCAATAGTAGTAACATTGATGGTAATATAAAAACAGCAATTTTGTAAAAGTTAGCCATCTAGGCAGGGAATATGTAATATGATTTATATAATAAACCATCGCTTATATTAGTAAACGTTTTCTTCGTTTAATAAATGATGTTTTGGAAGTTACATTTTGTAAACTAATTATTTAAAAATGAGCCAAAAACACAAAAAAAATAATGCACGTGTCTTGTTACATACGCACAGTCATTGAACTCATCTGTAACTGAAGTAAAATGGTTCCCAATCACATTGTATCGGGAATTCCCATCTTAAAATGACTGAAAGAACATCTCTTGCTATCTCTTGGCATTTATATGTAACTACATGAATACAAATAGCCAGTCACCTTCAGAATATCATATATGGGTTTCTGCTTTTTAAATTACAGAAACAACTTAATATTTCAAAACTGAGGGATACTAGGAGATAGAAATCAGTACGAAAACAACTTCATAATTTAAAATTGAGGGACACTAGGAGACAGAAACAAGTGCAGATCTATGTAGGTACAGAATTACTACTTTATGTTGTGTTTGAAACTTTTGTCCATGTTATTGAATAAAACTTTTTTTTTAAATATATGAAGGAGGACATGTGATAAATAATTTTAAAGTAAGTTTTTTTGAAAAAAATAATGGCAAAAACTGTTTCTTGATAAATGCAGTGATTTTCATGTTATAAGCAATCAAATTTGCAAAAAACAGAAAAAATTACAACAGTAATAAAATGAGGTAAAACGCTCAGTAGTATCTTTTGTTATTTTGTATTACCTTCAGAATTTAATCCAATAACTAATTTAAAAGTAATGCTGCAATTAATGTCCCAAACATGAGTAATAATAACAGCCTTCACAGTAATAATAAATAATAATACTCCTTCATAGTAATAATACGCCTTCATAGTAATAATACTCTTATGCAATAATAATTTGCAGAACTACTACAAATAAATAGCTAGGTCGACAGATATTATTTACTTTATCACAATTTTTTAATTTTAAATTTAATTAAATGTTATTGATCCTAAATTACTTAATACAATAAATTTTAAAAGTACACTATTTTATAAGAAATGTTCAAAATGCTTTCCCTCTACAGCTTGGGAGGGTGTTAATGTAATGTAATTATCTCCTTATAGCTTGTATCATATTTGGTGGTAAACATGAAATTCTTCAATTATACACCTTTTCAAATTGGTTTTTAAAGGTTTTGTTTTGTATACATTATGTTTTAAGTAATCCCAAAAATAATATTCTAGAGGAGACAGATCAGGGGACCTGGAAGACCATAATGTGGCTCTTCTAAGACCTATCCAATGATCTGGAAATATTTAATTTAAAAACTGCCTTTAGATAGTAGTTAGGTGGCACCCCATCTTGCTGAATCCATAAGTTATCTAATTGTTCAAACTTTTTGGAAGATCCTAATTTAACTTTTCCTGTATTATTTCGGCAGACAGTCTTTTTTCTTTGAGATAACTGACGATCTGCGAGGATTTTATTTCTTGCATTACTGCTTCCTGCTTGTTTATTGGGCAATACCGTGACCTTGATACGTGCTGCCCTCCAATTTGACACATTTCATTGATTCCATGCAAGGCCCATCACTGTGCACAGATTTCCCACACGTATAAAAAAGCAGCATGCAGTTTAAAATTGTCATAACCATGGAACTATTCATGAAATTACAGTATGTACAATTTGACTCTACTGTCACTTATTGTTGCAATGTAGTAAGGAAGTTAATGATATCATTAATATGTTATTAATTCAGTTTATCTCAGTTTTATAATATTTTAATATCTTCAGGTGCTTATCTGCCGTACAATATAGTTTCTGATTTCAGATAATTTGAAACTATAGCTTCTTTTGGTTGTCAAAAATTAAAAGTATTTGAGGTGTATGTAAAACAGTCTTCTAGTTAAATTTACAATAAAATATGAACTTATTTTTCTTTATTCTTCCTGTGTGGATATTATTTAACTATCACTGTTTTGTTTTAGATGGATTGTCATAATATTTTTTCTGTGCATTTGTGCATCTGACTGTCCTTTATTATTGTTTTACAATATCTTTTTATACCATTTGGTGTAGATGTATATATATATATATGTCTATATGTTAGGAATGAATAGTTACAGGTATATATGTTTATTGTGTATATTCCCATTTTAATGACCCGAGTGAATGAAGGAACAAGGATTACCATAAAAAAATAATTTACGATTGCAACAAAAGTAAAAACAAAGAATTAAACCATTATGTTCAAAGTTTAAGTATCATAAAAACTTACAAATCACAAACTTTTTATATTGCCAATCAGATTCATATATAGAATCTCTTTTCAGGTCAAGTAATTTTCATGTAGTACGAGGGTCATTCAAACATAAAACAGAATTTTGCCACCTGGATTGAGGCAGAGCCATGTATGTGGTGGGGTACTGAATGGATAGTTAATTGGATGTGTGTGGAGAAGAGCAACTGCCCAGCAACACCTGTAGGTCACATTTGTATATCAGCAGTAGGAGGTAGTATCACCTGTTGCACAATGAATTATCCAATTTCTCCCCAATGAAGTTGTCAAATACTTTTAAATTATGACTGGGCTCCTGGCACAGTTCGAAGATACTACCATGTCAAAAAGTCAGATGTTTGAGTAGGCCAAAAGATTTTGAAATGATAATGATGCAGTGGAGAACAAAAGTTATGAACATTGTCCACAGATCAGCATCAAATATGACAAAATTCAGGCCTTGTGGAAGGTGGCTGCCACATAACCATCACTGAAATTGCAACAGGGTTGAGTATAAGTGGTGTTGGGAGTTTTAATGCAATGTTGTCAGATACTCTTAGATACAGTGAAGTTTCAGCAAGGTGGGATCCACATCTTCTCACTGAGGTACAGAGAAATGTCTGGAAAGATATCTGTTTGTGGCTTTTGAATTGCTTAGAGGAGGAGAGGCATTTTTGAACACTATTGTGACCTGTGACAAAATGTGGGTCCTCTACAACAGAATTTCTCCCAGAAAGCAAGAGAACAAGTATGGAGTGAAAAGTGGGGAGGGGCACTGATTAAGGCCAAGAAACACTTGTCAGCTGGAAAAGTCCTGGCAATTGCGTGTAATAAATATAATTCCATTGAACTTTTTATTTCCTTGTACGAAGTAAAGGAAGTATTGTAATCGCAAAAAATTTTGATTTTCAGATTTCAACAGAAATATCCATTTTGACTAGTTTCGGCGGCTTGACCTTTGTACGTACATACGTACGTATCTCGCATAACTCAAAAAACAATTAGGCGTAGAATGTTGAAATTTTGGAATTAGGGCTGTTGTAACATCTAGTTGTGCATCTCCCCTTTTGATTGCAATCTACTTGACCAAAAGTGTCCAAAAAACCCAAAATCCCCAAAAAATTCAATTTTAGACTTTTTCTCAACTGCAGTAATAAGCCCTCATTGAGAGCTTTTCAGCGATATATCATAAGTGTACTTATTTTCATTAGTTCCAGAGTTATAGCCAAATAAAATTTTAATTAATGAAATATTTGGATCTTACATGGGGAAGGCACATCGGTTCAAATCTGACTTCAATTTCCTTTTTTTTTTAAATTTAAATGTATTAATTTATTAATAATTATTAACCTCAAATTGAAAAAAAATATGAAAAAATATCCGAAGTTATTAGTGAATTAAAATGAAAAGTTTGTAAAATTTTATTGAAATAAAATATTGTTGAAATAAAATTTTACGTACTTTTCATTTTAATTCAAAATTTTTTTACGAAATTAAAAAAGTTTAAAGAAAATATATGTATATGAAGTCTGATTTGAACCAGTGTGAATGGTTAGGGATTCGACACATTCTCTACATAGCCAAATAAAATTTTAATTAATGAAATATTTGGATCTTACATGGGGAAGGCACATCGGTTCAAATCTGACTTCAATTTCCTTTTTTTTTTAAATTTAAATGTATTAATTTATTAATAATTATTAACCTCAAATTGAAAAAAAATATGAAAAAATATCCGAAGTTATTAGTGAATTAAAATGAAAAGTTTGTAAAATTTTATTGAAATAAAATATTGTTGAAATAAAATTTTACGTACTTTTCATTTTAATTCAAAATTTTTTTACGAAATTAAAAAAGTTTAAAGAAAATATATGTATATGAAGTCGGATTTGAACCAGTGTGAATGGTTAGGGATTCGACACATTCTCTACATTACATTATTCGACCACATTACTACTTGAGCGATGTGAAACAAAATTAATCTGTTACCTATATAAAATGCTGATACAGACACCACAAAAATAACATTATGCATGTGGTGTCTACCACAATGCAATTGTGTAACTGTCCACTTTACTAAAGAAATGGAGGATCGTATCTCACTTTCAAATGAAATAAGTTTAAATAAATTGTAGCAAATAATGATTGTACGTAATTTAATAGGCATACAAGGAAGTCATGTGATGTCCATATCTGATTTTGATTAAAAGAAAAAGGAACAGAAATGATTTTGACAAAAATAAATAATAAAATAAGCTTTTAAATAATTGATAAAAAAACATTAAAAAATAATATTTTTAATTTTGTTTTTAGAAATTGGTGCCAAATTAAAAGTATGCAAATACCTAAAACTTACAAACCCTTATTTTAATACAAATTATAAAAGTCCAAATTTAAAGGATTAAACAAATATTCTAGTTTTTTTTAAGGCTTTTTAGTTCATTTTATATTCTTTTTATTTTTAACACTATTTAAAGTTTGGTTAGGTCTGAAAAATGGTACCTATTTGAAAGAAAGTCACTTGCAAGCAATAAATGTAAAAGTGAGAAAATTGCATGTTAATACAATGTTTTTTTTTTTTTTAAATGTAGGGAAATGACTTAAAAAGATTGCTTTAAAGTAACAGCTAAGCCTTTATGAGTATGATAATATGTATACATTATTATTTTTCCAGCTAAGCCTTTATGAGTATGATAATATGTATACATTATTATTTTTCCAGCTAAGCCTTTATGAGTATGATAATATGTATACATTATTATTTTTCACTGTATCTTAATAACAAAAAAGGAATTAGATAAATTATGAAAAAAATTAATAGCTAAGTTGAGTTAATGCTCTGGAATGTAGGATTACATTACAAGTGTACCTTAAATTTTGCAACTAATTTTCTTTGCATTTTCACTTAAAAATATTTTGAATATAAAACAGCACCAACTTTGTATTATTATACTTTAATAATCTAATCGATGTTGACAACATTATAAAAATTGAAGTAAATTCAAAGTGTGTATGTAGGTAATACAATTTTTCATTTAAAAAATGTCCACTTAAATCATTAAAACTTAAAGTGGGAAAACCCTAGGCACTTTGACAAAACAAAGAATCATCATTATTTTATACATATTTAATGAAGAGTAAGCCTTGAATATACATAAAAAAATATGGATAGAATTGAGAACAAAGTTATTTTATTGAAAACATTTAAGGACTTAACAAAACCTAACCTACAATTTTTAATTATTTTCACTTTCAAATTTTGATCTGTATGAAAATAATTCCTTTCATACAGTAATCTATATTTTACAAATTCTTTGTAACAAAATATATGAAATACTCACATTACTTGAAAAAAGTAAAATGAAAAACTTGCTTTCTAAAATTTATGGAAATAAGGTATTGTATTATTTGAAGGTTTTTATCAAAGTTATTTGGTGATCATCCATCACTGATGTTAATAGTGCTTGTCTCTATTTGGAAACTACTTTGGAATGTCAAACTGTATATTATAGTATATTGTTTTTGTTAAATTTACTAGTGTGTTAGTAAATCTTATCTCTTTGTATTGATTTCATGGCTGTTATATGTTATATGTAAAATTTGTTTCTTTTTTGTCCTTAATCAGTATGTGAATGTTCATTTTCTATTAAATAAATGACTTGCAAAGGTTCATTCTGTTGTATAGTGCATATATATTATGTGCAATACATATGATATAATACTATTTACTGTTGATATGATTATATATATGTACTCCATGCCACGTTTATTTGAGACTACAGACTAGCATACACCATGACTTTTTTACAGGAGTTTATAACTACTATTCACAATAAAAACATTCTATTCAGTTATATGATAGCTATATGCAATATAATAACAAAGTATAAAGATATTAATTAAGGAAGTTTAAATTTAAAGGAAAAAATTTCTGTTTGAATCAGAACATTATAATCGGTCATTAATCAGAATTAATTGTCAAAATGTGTCAACTGATTTATAAATATATTCATATTAAAAAGAATGATGTAATATGTGTTAATGACAAAAATAAATGGAGATGTTAAACAATATGTGATATCAATTATAAACATTTCATTTCCTTTTGAATTACATTTTTTAAAAAGAAAAATATTTCAACCCAGCTCCATTCAAACAACAGTCTCAACTAAATATGTCATTTATTATAAATAAATTCATGTACTATTTTTACAATATGTATATATATTTTAAATTCTATTAATATAAATCACCTAGAACAGAATATTGAGATAAGACATATCTTACCTTGGATCCCGTGAAAGTATTTTCATGGTAAAATTATTTATCATGTAAAATTATTTTCATGGTAAGATATATTTATCCCAATATTCTGTAATAGATGGTTTATATTAATATAATGTAACAGGAAAGAGGAATAATATGAATCTTAAAAAGATTAATCTCAGTAAAAAATATATATATATATATTTCTGGGTTGTTTTGTGTATTAGAATTTGATTTATTTGTTTATGGGTTTAAAATATACACAGTAACTTCTTCATCTGAAAAATATTGAATGATTTTTGTAATATTTTAATGTTATATTTCTGATTCTAGCGGTGTTTACACACCTATTGATGGAAAATAAAAGTATCAACACAAATTTTACATATAGTAGTTACATTAAAAGCCAGAAACTCAAAATACTATTAGTATGAAATTAAAAAAAAAATTAACAAAAAAAGTTTGATAAATACCATGAAGCTTAAACGCACCTTTCAACCACATAATGTAGGGTTACAACTACTTTCCATGCCAGTAGCATAGATGTACTGTTGTATTAGCAAATAAAATTAGAAAGAGCTTGGTTTAAACATCTCATTTAAATATAAACAAATTATCCATGTATATAGATTCTAAAAATAGATGAAAATGGTAAAAAATTCCTTTTCTAATGATTTTTTTTCTGTTTGCTAACACCAATAAACACAGCTTTTGGAACATAATTGTAGCCCTAATGCAACTTTTTATGCTGAATTTAAAAATTCTATTAGAATTTTTCCATCATCCAGAATTTTTGTGTGATAATATTTTTTTTGTATTGAAAATTCTATGTATTTTTAAGAGATAAATTATGAACATAAAGGAATATTTAAAATAATTTCTTACAGAGAGTGGGCTGCAAAAATAATTTTATGAAGACATGCATGTTCATTTACTGTAGGCTCTGACATATCAGCAGTGAACAGTATTGTTTAAGTATTCGGTGTGTATGTGTGGTTTTATTCTGTTTCATGATTTACAGTTAGTGTGTTGTGTTAGTGAATAATTATTCCAAGGAAGTGCATAAATGATAAATGAATTTCTATTACATGTGTGGGGTATTTAACATTTAAAGAACAACAGCAATTAAAAAATGTTATGAACTGTATTTTAACTGTAGTCAGAGATCTAGATAAGAACTGCACCCCCCACATCTGTAGTTTAACCTGTATCAAACATCTGACAGACCATAAACCATGTGTGAATAATCATATATGGATAACCAGCACATGAGTTTTCCCATGCCAAAGGTATGGTGTGAACTAAAAGATCATTTCACAGACTGCTGTTTCTATATTATAAAGTGAAAAGAAATAATTAGTAAATACAAACACAAGTGCATTACCTGAATTTACTGTTTACTGTAGGGCCAGTGCTTCATGATGAGGAGTTATATGTACTGCATATAACTAACTTTAGAAAATTACTCAGAATATGAAACAGCCATTGAAGTTTGACATGAGAAGTAAGAGGATCATACTTTTGAAGCAGAATCCTTCTCAATCCTCTTCTCCTTGATAACTCAAGGTGAATTAAACAACCTTGTTTGGGATCTGAACTTGAAGAAATAGCCATTGTTTTGGGATCTAGACTGAAAGAGCAGAATTTCTGATACTAATGTGTAATCACCAGGAATAGTTTCATTATTTATGTTTTGAAAAACTGTGTACTATAACAATATTTGTGCTGTCATGAATGCATTTCATCATGAAGATAACTCTACAGAATGGAAGCTGTTAATTGATTCTTCAAAAACTAGTTTAAAGACTGTTGTATTGTGCCCATGGCAATAAGTTTCCTTCTGTGCTGTTACCTTACACAAATAACATGAAAGAAACATGGCAATTCAGTAAAAAAAAATTCAGTACAAGTACCATTTGACTAAGTTTTTTGATTTAAAAGTTATTGGATTATCAATGGGTTTGCAGCTCATTTACATTAAATTCTGTTGCTTTGTGCGAATTGGAGAGCAGAGACAAAAAATCATTATATCAGGAAGGGATGGCCAAAGCATAAAGCACTTGCATCTGAAAATTGTTGTACATTGCTCACTAATTAATTCAGAAATGGTTCTTCTACCTCCTCTATTTATAAAATTAGGGCTATTCAAAAACTGTTAAGATGATGGATAAAAATGGTGCTGGATTTCATTATTTATTTATTGAAACGTTTTCTCATTAATGTCACTAAAATCAAGGAAGGAGTTTTTGTGGATCTTCAAACAAGAACTTCGATTAGAGATGGAAAATTTGAAGAACTGTTAAACCAAGTTGAAAAGTCTCCATGGAGGTCATTAAAGAATTGTACAAACATTTTAAATCGTAAATCCCCCCAACTACTGTGACATTGTGAGTGAATTATTACAGACATATCGGGTGTGATATGGCTCTAATAATTCATTTTGTGGATTCACAACTGAGTTTTCTAAACAATCTCAACACTGATCAGTGACGAGCACGGAGAACATACTTCCACCAGCAAATTTCAATTGTGGAAAACACCAGCAACAGCAGCGTGCAAGAATGCTTACAGATTATGTGTTAAAGAGGAATGTTCCACATGCCAAATTCAAAAGGAAAACAACAATTATTACATTTTAGGTAAGACGATTAGTTCCCTGCATGTATGTAAATTCTTACATTTTTTTAAAGTTTACCTACATACCACAAAAAAAAAACATTGAGTGGTAGAGAAAATCTATTTATATGTTTGAATTCAGCATGAAAATTTCTATTAGGATCACTTATTTTTTCCTTGTGCCAAAAAATTTAATTTTGTTTCTTAGTGAAATCATAAACATTTAATACCATGCAGTATGTGCCAAAAGTTCATACTGAAATGATAACTGATCACAAAAGTAAATAAAATTGTTGCTTACTAAGATAGTAAGCAGTCAAATAAATTTACTTTTGCCTTCTTCAAAAAGCTGTTATATATCAGCACATCAAGCTCACTGAAATATAAGTGGTATTCATTCTTAGAAATAACATGTTCATCACAAGAACTGACTATATAGTGAACATTGTTAATCAGAAGAAGTAACTTTGATTGGTGCCTATTGTGCCTCAAATGTTTTATAAATGTTGCAGCCAAGAGAACTGTATAAAAACAATAACATAATTAAAACTATTTGAAGTGTGATATTACTAGAAGATATGAAAAATTAGGCAGGGAGATTAAAGTATGAAATGAAGAGATCTAGAGAAAAAAAAAATAGAAGATAAGACAAAATTATGGAAAATCTTTTTAAAGAAATGAACTAGGTACACGTGTCGTATTTTGTTTTATATTTTTATGACATATAGGTGTAATTAATTTGGTAAAAGAAAAATAGAGAGAGATGCAGAGAATAAAAACTGTAGAGGAAGACACTAATTGAAAAGTTAAAATGGCTATATCTGATTTATTTTTTTTTTAATGAGCGATATGGTTTTATCCGATGGGCACATCTTTTTGTTAGGTTTATTATTATTATTATATGGCCCATCAGACAGGAAACAGTCCCCTAGTTAATCCATGGATGGTAAACCGCGAACACATATCAAGGTTGCATAGGATTTCAGGCTCTGGCATCCACAACATAGAGACGCAAGCTTGGTAAGACTTAACACAAAGAACAGAAGAAGAGATAAAGGATAAGCAAAACAGGTGGGAGTTGAGGAAGATTATTTATACATCAGAATAGAACAGGTAGACTGTTGGCTTACTCAAGAGCCTAATCAGATTTTATGTTAATTTTAGATCTGTATAATACTTTAATTCTGTTTTTTTAATACAATGGAAAACAAAACAAAAAAGAATTCAACTGTAATAATATAGTGAATAGTAAAATCTGTATTTATTTCATTGTTTAAATTAATTTTTTTTTATTTCTTTTAAAATTTATGTATCTGTAGTAGAACATAATTAAAAACATAATTTCAGATGCACTAGTATTGTTTAACAATAAAATATCCTAATTAAAAAATATTTATGGTACTTAAGTTTTATGTTACGGTTTATATTTTATAACAGGTCTATAAGAAACAAAAATGTGTTATCTAAATATTATGGCTGAACAATAATTAGAATGCATGAATGCTATTTGTAACAAAAGGGTAACCAGGATAAGTTGAATTCTGAATTGTTATACGTTTCAGTTGTTAAAAGAACACTTATAATATGAAGATATATATATTTAAAGAGTAATTTAGTTGAACCATTAAGGTTAATAAGAAAAAAATCCCATAACTACTTAACATCCTAGAGCAGTAAAGAAATATATACCTAAACCGGGAATAGAGTCATTAATGTCAAACAGATCAGATAATAATGATCTTTTTTAACCATGATTATATGTATCTTGTTTTATTGAAACACTCACATTTTCTTATTCTTAATGTCTTCATTACTAAAATTCTTTCCGACTCTTAAATATATCCATCCAGTTATTAGTTTGTTCTTACCTAAGCATTAGTTATATTCAAAGTTTAGTGTGTTCGTATATGTGATGAATACATCATACACTCAAACGCAAGTGTATTTTTATATATATAAATTATTTTTTTCTGAATTGTATCAATATCAAAGCATCAGGAAATACATTAATAAAAACTAGAGTTAAAAATTCTGGACATTTTCATATCCAGAATTAATTGTTATCAACTGAAAGTAATCAGACCACAAACCGTTTGACATAACTGTCTTATTAACTTAAAATATTAATTGTTATGAATCTTTTCCTTATCCATCTCTCCAGAAAATGGAGAAGGATGATAAATCTTTTTTTACAAACACTAATATCAATATTATAAATTTAAAATAAATATATCATTAAGGAAGAGTTAAAACTTGTAATTATATTAGAAAAAATTCATTTTAAATTAGATAATGCTGTAAAAGATTATTTCACCAAAGGGAAAGCTTCTTGTAAAAGAAAATTGTAACTAAACCATTTCTTCAGTAAAACATTCTTTGTACACCAGTTACAAATATTTTAAAAACTGTTAAAATTAAACAAAAAAATAAAATCTGTTATAAATTTTATAGGTTGTTTTTTTATTGTATGATTTTAACATTTTTTTCTGAGAGCAAACAAAAAAACTAAGAAATAATTTTCATTGGTGAAATGTTAAAACAAATGGGAAAAATTTAAGTTAGTGTACACTACAATTTTACTAATCACAGGGTAAATCTATTTAAAAAAAAATTCAGCCGCGAGTTCGTAGCTCAATCAGGATATTGAGATTGACAATTGAAGATGTTTATAAAATTACAATGTATTGGTTTAGAAACATACCGTATTTATTCGAGTACCCCCCGCCTGCGAATAACCTCGATTTTCCGGACCGAAAATCTATAAAAAAAAATCGAGCATACACCAGTATTTTAAAGTGCAACAGATATGATAAAAAATACGAAAATATTCAGAAAGTAAAGCATTTAATTCGTTCATTTAAATTACAATATTAATATTACATTAATAATTAATTACCGTAAGTACTAGTTTAGTTCAGAATCAGTAGGCTAGTAGAACGAACCCACCAGGTTGGTCTAGTGGTTAACGCGTCTTCCCAAATCAGCTGATTTGGAAGTCGAGAGTTACAGCGTTCAAGTCCTAGTAAAGCCAGTTATTTTTACACGGATTTGAATACTAGATCGTAGATACCGGTGTTCTTTGGTGGGGTTGGGTTTCAATTAACCACACATCTCAGGAATGGTCGAACTGAGAATGTACAAGACTACACTTCATTTACACACTCATACATATATCATCCTCATTCATCCTCTGAAGAATTATCTAAACGGTAGTTACCGAAGGCTAAACAGGAAAAAGAAAGGCTAGTAAAACGAAAAGAAAGTATCATGTTGAAAGGATTATTCAATACACTTTTTAATATGGGATTTTATTTTTAATTAATCACTGTCACTGTCAATGTCTGTAGCGGTAGTCTTCACGTCGCTCTGCCAAAGTGATCGTCTTCACTACCATCAAGTTCATTAGATATTCCGCATTTTTTAAAACGTTTCCTTACTAATTCCGTGGAAATACCTTCCCAAGCATCTTTTATCCAAACACAAATCTGGTTAAAATCTGGGCGTTTGATTTTTCCTGTAGGCGTGAGAAAGAAAGGTGGGTGAATAAGAATAAGCGGAGAGGAATGTTGTCATCAGGCATTGTCTTTCTCCATGACAATGCTCCGCCGCACTCTGCAGCTGTAACAAAAAAGCTCCTGCAGTGTTTTCGTTGGGAAGTATTTGATCACCCACCATACAGCCCGGACTTGACTCCATCCGATTTTCACCTCTTTGCTCACATAAAACGCTGGCTAGGAGGACGACATTTTGGCAGACATCGAGTTGCAGACCAGCGTAGAAACATGGCTGAATACCCAGGCGGCTCCGTTCTATGACGAGGGTATTGGAAAGTTGGTACAACGCTACGACAAATGTCTAAATCGGAGTGGCGACTATGTAGAGAAATAGCGTAACTATGTAAGTATTTGTTACAAATAAAAAAATTTTATTTTCACTGTGGTTTTAATTTCGTGACCTATCGGACGTTGAAAAAAAATAACCCTCGTATAAAATAGATTAGACAAAATGTGTTGTAATATGTAGTGGTGGTACAAAGGCGATAACTGGAAGAACAAGAATTTCAGAAAAATTAAAAGATCATCTTATATACAAGAGCGGAATGACTCACTGCTTCCTTCACGAACATGCTCTTGACACAAAAAATATGCCAGAAAATCACAAACCAATTCTTTTTAAAGCTGTAAAACAAGTTACTTTTATTAAATGTCCATCATTATAGAATAGGCTACTTGCTAAACTATGCGATGAAATGGACGAAAGAAAATTTTTTTTACCATATATAAGTCAGATGATTATTGAAGGGTAAAATGTTAATCTGGTTATTAGAATTGCGAGATGTATTAATAACATTTTTCCAAGATAAACAAACGCCATTCTCAATGTTTTTACAGAAAAATAATTATATTTTGTTGCTGGTTTACTTTTTTTTTGTCTTCAGTCATTTGATTGGTTTGATGCAGCTCTCCAAGATTCCCTATCTAGTGCTAGTCGTTTCATTTCAGTATACCCTCTACATCCTACATCCCTAACAATTTGTTTTACATATTCCAAACGTGGCCTGCCTACACAATTTTTTCCTTCTACCTGTCCTTCCAATATTAAAGCGACTATACCAGGATGCCTTAGTATGTGGCCTATAAGTTTGTCTCTTCTTTTAACTATATTTTTCCAAATGCTTCTTTCTTCATCTATTTGCCGCAACACTTCTTCGTTTGTCACTTTATCCACCCATCTGATTTTTAACATTCTCCTATAGCACCACATTTCAAAAGCTTCTAATCTTTTCTTCTCCGATACTCCGATTGTCCAAGTTTCACTTCCATATAAAGCGACACTCCAAACATACACTTTCAAAAATGTTTTCCTGACATTTAAATTAATTTTTGATGTAAACAAATTATATTTCTTACTGAAGGCTCGTTTAGCTTGTGCTATTCGGCATTTTATATCGCTCCTGCTTCGTCCATCTTTAGTAATTCTACTTCCCAAATAACAAAATTCTTCTACCTCCATAATCTTTTCTCCTCCTATTTTCACATTCAGTGGTCCATCTTTGTTATTTCTACTACATTTCATTACTTTTGTTTTCTTCTTGTTTATTTTCATGCGATAGTTGTTGCGTAGGAATTCATCTATGCCGTTCATTGTTTCTTCTAAATCCTTTTTACTCTCGGCTAGAATTAATATATCATCAGCAAATCGTAGCATCTTTATCTTTTCACCTTGTACTGTTACTCCGAATCTAAATTGTTCTTTAACATCATTAACTGCTAGTTCCATGTAAAGGTTAAAAAGTAACGGAGATAGGGAGGATCCTTGTCGGACTCCCTTTCTTATTACACCTTCTTTCTTATGTTCTTCAATTATTACTGTTGCTGTTTAGTTCCTGTACATGTTAGCAATTGTTCTTCTATCTCTGTATTTGAACCCTAATTTTTTTTAAATGCTGAACATTTTATTCCAGTCTACGTTATCGAATGCCTTTTCTAGGTCTATAAACGCCAAGTATGTTGGTTTGTTTTTCTTTAATCTTCCTTCTACTATTAATCTGAGGCCTAAAATTGCTTCCCTTGTCCCTATACTTTTCCTGAAACCAAATTGTCTTCTCCTAACACTTCTTCCACTCTCCTCTAAATTCTTCTGTATAGAATTCTAGTTAAGATTTTTGATGCATGACTAGTTAAACTAATTGTTCTGTATTCTTCACATTTATCTGCTCCTGCTTTCTTTGGTATCATGACTATAACAATTTTTTTGAAGTCTGATGGAACTTCCCCTTTTTCATAAATATTACACACCAGTTTGTATAATCTATCAATCGCTTCCTCACCTGCACTGCACAGTAATTCTACAGGTATTCTGTCTATTCCAGGAGCCCTTCTGCCATTTAGATCTTTTAATGCTCTCTTAAATTCAGATCTCAGTATTGTTTCTCCCATTTCATCCTCCTCACCTTCCTCTTCTTCCTCTATAACACCATTTTCTAATTCATTTCCTCCGTATAACTCTTCAATATATTCCACCCATCTATCGACTTTACCTTTCGTATTATATATCGGTGTACCATCTTTGTTTAACACATTATTAGATTTTAATTTATGTACCCCAAAATTTTCCTTAACTTTCCTGTATGCTCCGTCTATTTTAATAATGTTCATTTCTCTTTCCACTTCTGAACACTTTTCTTTAATCCACTCTTCTTTCGCCAGTTTGCACTTCCTGTTTATAGCATTTCTTAATTGCCGATAGTTCCTTTTACTTTCTTCATCACTAGCATTCTTATATTTTCTACGTTCATCCATCAGCTGCAATATATCATCTGAAACCCAAGGTTTTCTACCAGTTCTCTTTATTCCGCCTAAGTTCTAAGTTTGCTTCTGCTGATTTAAGAATTTCCTTTTTAACATTCTCCCAATCTACTTCTACATTTTCTACCTTATCTTTTTTACTCAGACCTCTTGCGATGTCCTCAAAAATCTTCTTTACCTCCTCTTCATCAAGCTTCTCTAAATTCCACCAATTCATCTGACACCTTTTCTTGAGGTTTTTAAACCCCAATCTACATTTCATTATCACCAAATTATGGTCGCTATCAATGTCTGCTCCAGGGTAAGTCAACAAGTTGCAGTCAACAAGTTGATTTCTAAATCTTTGCTTAACCATGATATAATCTATCTGATACCTTGCAGGATCGCCTGGCTTTTTCCAAGTGTATATTCTTCTATTATGATTTTTAAATTGGGTGTTGGCAATTAATAAATTATACTTCGTACAAAACTCTATAAGTCGGTCCCCTCTTTCATTCCTTTTGCCCAGCCCGTATTCACCCACTATATTTCCTTCCTTGCCTTTTCCAATGCTTGCATTCCAATCTCCAACTATTATTAAATTTTCATCTCCTTTTACGTGTTTAATTGCTTCATCAATCTCTTCGTATACACACTCTACCTCATCATCATCATGGGCGCTTGTAGGCATATAGACGTTAACAATCGTTGTTGGTTTAGGTTTTGATTTTATCCTTATTATAAGGCTTATTACTGGCTTACTTAGCTGATGTATTTTCGCATTTAAATGACTTGAATATGAATTTACAAGGACATAATAAAAACATTTTATTAATGATAAAGTTCATGCTTTAATTAAGGAAATTGATATTTGGATTATTTTCCTTCAAAACAACAATTTTGATATGTTTCCACCTACTTCCCATTATATTGAGAAAAATTTGGATGAAGGAGACGCTATTATTCACCACAGTTTGAATACCATGAAGATGTATTTATTGAGCTAAACGTTCAGTTGGCGGAGTATTTCCTGGAAGATAAAAATGATTTCTCGAAGAGATGGGTACTGAATCCATTTAGTGAAAACGTTGTTGTAGCTGCTAAGTTATCAGTTGGAATTCACGACCAGCTCACCGAAATGTCTGCTGATAAAATGTTACAAATACAATTCACACCTGAACCTTTAGATACTTTTTGGCTTGCTCGTCGAAGTGAATATGGAAATTTAGTCAAAGAATCATTGAAAATGTTAATCCCTTTTGCCATTCTTACCTGTGTGAAAAGGATTTTTCGTGTATGGTTTCGCTAAAAACTAAATATAGGAACCGTCTTTTATTACTTGAAATCAAATTTGCTTTTGTGTGTTTCTAACATAGATTATTGTTTACCTGTAAAGTTTTAGATTATTTGGCGACTCCCATGGTGGTCACCGCAATCTTCCCAAACGCTACCCTAGACCAATAAGGCAAAACACGTGCATATATTTCCGCTTGATACGCACTCAACCCCGTCTAATACGCTCTCTGCTTTGTATCTGATGTATTGATATTTAATTGTTACGTAAGGATGTTTATAAAATTATTCATGAAAATAAGAATAAACGAGACTCACCGGAAGTTTACCAAAACTTTCTTCCTAAACAAAGTCAGGAAACCGTTCATCATAACGGGGAATTTGAATCATAGAATTCATTTAACTGGAGTACGTGAATTTCGAGCTGACGTGACGTGTTGTTTGACTGAGTAAGAACTTATTATTAAAGTTGATGCCACCTTATATCAAATGTCCTGGCATCGTATTTACTAAATGATGCTTTTTAGAACCACAAATTCTCAAGGTGCCAAAAGTATGACAACTTTCTCTTCTACTTTCCAACATTTGGAGTTTCTTGGGATTGCAAAAGTTCTTAAGGTGATGGAAATGTCTTAATTATGTGTAACAAGATAAAAAAAAATCGGCTAAAAATATGCAATAATTAAAAAGATAGTTTTTTTCGATTTTGGCGGAAGAAGGAGAATTTGGGGGGAGAATTAAAAAAAAATGGTAAGATAAGAATTTACGCATTTTCTTAATATAAAGTTGGTTTATGTTCGAAAATTTATTTATCCCCATCCCCTCCTATAATTTAAAAAATTGTAGACATTTCTTGATAACTTGATAAGCATAAACTTTCAAAACATTTTTGAAAAATATTTAAATCGAAGGGAAATAAAGCAAAAGAAAAAAATCATATATTTCAATTTTGAGTGTTGATTTTTTGAAATTTTTTTTTGGTTATTTTTATGTGCATTGTAATTAAAAGATTTATATTAATGACGTTTTTTCTAATGTGTCTGAAAAAAATCGAAATTCGTGATATCCTCATCCATTGAACGAACTTTGAAAAAAAATAAAATGATCGCACCGATCATTTTATTTTTTTACACATACAAAAATATTTAATCCAAATTTGAGGGAAATCGGTTCGGTCAGCCCCGTGATATAAGGCCAAAAGGAGTGCGACACATAGGTAAAAATATATACGCATACAGTACAATATGTTTTTTTGGTCTACATGAACTAGTTGGACCCGAAAGTGTAAAGAATTGCAAAAAACCCAATTCCTCATTTTTTATGTGACCATAAGAAGTGGAAGAGCATTATTGTTCAAATATTTCAAAATATTTTCTTTTCAAATATTTAGAACCACATTGTATGATACCCTAGGGCAGCGTTCCTTAGCAAAAAGTTTATCTTGCTTCTTATAAATTGTTACTGGTTTAACGAGAAATCAATCCAAATTTCTTTCGTTTCTAATTTTTTTTTTAAATAAGAAAAAAGTAAATATAAAGATAATTCTTTACTTTAATACTGTGAAAGTTATTACATTTTTTAAACTGTATGGGAATACTGGGAAAGTTCAGGAAAGACTTTGCCATTTTTTTATTTTTATTTTCAATATTAATTTATGAAATCATAACTACATTAAACTATTACTGAATTTAATCATTTTAATGTTTAACTTGAAACTCCAATTATTTTTACATATGATTTATTTTAATGTTGCATCATCAAACGTGTTTCGAAAGCGTGTCGAAATTGTCTTGAATGCTACTTATTGGTCGATAACTGCTGGCGGGTCCGATCATAAACTTATTATTAAAAAGATGCGGTCAGCGGGACGCTAGTTATATAACACATACAACACTGATTCAAACACATAATTTAATGAAGGTTCCTTGAAAATATGTAAAAAGTTTTTTTTTTCAATTAACTACATTACGAATCAAAGTTCAAAATTAAAACCAAGTAAGGAAATAAAGTGGTAACTTTTTTTAATGTTTACGCTAAAATATAGATATTACAGAAAAAATTTTTTTATTAATCCGGTTTTCGCTACCCATACTAAAATTTTCCTCCTCAACAATTATTTACCTTCCACATTGACAGTCCGGTAATACTGCCGTAAATTTTTTCAGTTATTTTCAGAATATTGCAATTGGTATTTAATTTCAAAAAAGTATCATAAATTTAAGAGTATTATAATTTAAAATTTATTATTATTTTAAATCTCGGTGGAACGTATTGTACTTGATTACGTCATAAGTTTGTAATTTGTATGTTTGTCGTAATTTTAGAAAGAGGTGATCCAACTAAAAAGAGACGGGTGTAAAACGATTCGGTGATGTTGGATAGTTTTGGCGATTTGATGATGTTAGATTATATCGTATTTCTTATTGAAATAGTTTGTCTATAAAATCTTTCTAATTTGTACAAATATTTTCCTCAAATGTAATTTTGACACCTTCCACAATCCAAGCGTCGTTTTTTTTTTTTTTTTAGTTTTAAACATTTTTTAGTTACATTTTTTATTATTATTTTTTAGTCATTTATTATTTATCCAAGTATTTTTCAGCAAAGGTTTCTGTTGAACTGACGATTTATCTGCATAATATTTTTATTAGATTTTCTCTCGTTAAGACATTTTTAGTCATAATCATTCGTTTGACTGGTATGATGTTATTCTCTGTTCTATATTATATCTAGCTTCACAAATCTTCTTCTTTTTTCTGCAACACTGACATAAGTTTCTTTCTTCTACTCAATTATCTTAATCCTCGTAATTTTCCGGTTCGTACTATTTTACCAATCTACAAAATGTTCAGCTTTCTTGGATAACACCGCATTTCAAAAACTTTTATTATATTTTCATTTCTACATTAATACTGTTCATGCTTCCTAATAGCATAACTTTACTCTCCACATTAAATATACAGTATCCGAAAAATCCAAAACTATAGGAAAAATTCTAATATTTCTGTTTCATTTTATCTGGTTGTAGGCAATTGATGGTGTGGCATCTGGAACGTGCGAAATCATCCTGTTGTGTGGCTGTGAAGGTTATTCACACTGTAATGTTAGTAATAAGTTTAACAGACATCATCCCGAACGCCAACTGGTATCACACCGCACTGTGGGAAGACTATATACTTAATAATTTTAAAGGGACAGGTAACTGGTTGCTGATTTGTCTCGATCGCAAAAGTATACGGACTGACAATTGGTATAAGAAGCTATGATTACGAAGGTTTACGACAGTTCAAAAAGATCAAAAGCGAACTGCCCTGGAACTTAACTTACCTCATTTCACGTTCACAATATCCTGAGGAAGGATAAGTTTCATCCATTGAAGCTCCAACTCCTGCAACACTTATCGGAAGACGATCCTGATCGTACCATGGAAATCTGAAGGTGGTTTTGTAATGATTGAGGATAATGCGGACTTCCTCCTCTGTACTGTTTTTCGATGAGGCTGATTTTTAGGTGAAAGATGAAGTTAACAGATAAAAATCTAGACTACCGATCACAGGAGAACCCCATTGGTGAAATCCTTCCATACACCAGGGTCTGATTATGTACTGGTGTAGTATGCCACCGGAAACGATTGTATCATTGGCCAGTATTTTTTTAAGGAAATGTGAATGACAAAAAGTGCTAGTGCTTAGAGATTGGTTGATGCGCGATTGGATATCACAGGAGAGTGTCCTGAATGGTTCATGCAAGACGAAGCTCCACCACACACGCGACTGCTGTACAGCACTGGCTAAATAAGATCTTTTCTAAACACTTCTTTCGGTAGCAAAGGACTGTAGAATAAGCTCTCCGATCGCCAGATTTTAATCCAATGGACTTTTCATTCTAAAAGTAAGTGGGTATGAAATCATGAGTGTTACATTAACAGTCATTATGGAACTAGGGTGTTTGATAAAAAACCTGAAATTCCGCCTACTGACCTGTCTGGAATTCGATGGAGGACTATTCAACAAATACTGTGATTTAGCCTATGATGCGCGACTTTTCGGACATACTATATTTTCAAAAGTTTATTTTTAATATCAACTTTATCAAGCTAATTTTAAATATACTTAATTAAAGTTATTTTAAATAAAGTTAGTTAAAGTTTTTAATAAAGTTAATTTTAAATAAACTTTATCAAGTTTATTTTTAATATATTAATATGTCTGTTTTATGCTTCCTTTTTATATGAAAAACCTCCAGGTTTATATTGTTTAGGGATTATTTTAAAGAAGTAATCAATTATCCAATTAATCATTTAAATTAATTCCATATAACCCCAATAATGGTTTATTACATAACTAATTTTAATCATTGAATATTTATTTTCATTTAACATTTTTTTTTCACCAATTCGTAAAAAATTAAGGTAACTGAATGAAATTTCGGGATATTGTGTGACTTTGCTCGGTAACCCATCAGCCTACTATTTTCAATTATTTTCCTAAATTATTCTCGAAAAATAATTTGATAATACCTAAATCTTACAGACGTTTACCATAAACTACAACTGAAAATATTGATCTGGCTAATTATAGTTACTGACAAATTCATCAAGGCATTTATCGCACACTATTTTCTTTTATTTTAATAAATAAAAGCAATAATAATTCTTTTTTTATAAATAAGTATTAAAATCGGTTAGAAATGAAATAAATCTTTATGTAAATTTATAGTTTTTCAATTTCATTAATAAAAACAAGTATCAGTTAATCTGTATATTCAAACACTTTTATTCTAAAAAAGAAATTATTATTTCAACTAAAGTCATAAGGTTAAATATTGGTCATTGTTTTATTATTAGTATTATTATTTTATAAATACTTTTAAACTTTAAACTACTTATTAAATTTAATTACTCTTTTTATTTAAAGATTTTGCATAAATAAAAACAAAAATTCGAACCTGTACTTTTATGTATATTTATATCTGTATAATTAAATGAATATGGACACAGGACCAGTCTTCCAAAAAAAAAAAATATATATATATATATATAATTTACCTTGGGTACTATTAAATATAAATTATTTGCGATGGTAGAGGTGTTGCTTTATTTATAGCCCATTATCTTCTGTAATAGGCGTGAAATGCAACTTAGCTATTGAATGATTTTTAAGTTGGTTGCCCAAGTCAGCATTGTTATTTGATTTATTGGCTTTAAAATGCTAGACGTGAGAAAAATAAAAATCTTTACTGTCTGTGTGTGTGTGTTTGCCTGCATTTTAGTGGGTTGATTCAAATATAACGATTTGCTAACCATTTCTTTACTACACGTTAAAATGCGCGTACACATTCTCAATTCACACAAATCACACTCACAAACGATATGAATGTATCCTTAAGCACGCACTTTACATTAAAATTTTGCATTCTATAACTTAAATTATCTTATAAAAATGCATACAAGTTTATATATTGTTAAAGTGATAAAAACTAAGCGGAAACATCCTGCTGTCCGCACTTAGAGTACGTAATTCCTTTCTTATATCAGTTTATACCGCTTTTATTTAATATTTCAAATGATAAACTATGAAAAACTAATAAAAACGTTATTTTTTATAAATTTAAAAAATAACGTTTTAAATAATAATGCCTACTAAATAATAATAACGTTTTAATAACGTTTTAAATAATAATGCCTACTACTAAATCAAGCTCTTTAATTATTATTTGTAGTGTAATATCGGATAACTTTAGAGGAAACAGCAAATATTTCAAATTCAAATTTCCACAAAAATCACATGTACAATTATTTTTACATTATTCTATAAAAACTAGTATTTATAAATGAAAATATACAATATAATGCTAAAAATTTACAATTTAAATACAAAAAAAAACTTTTAGTAATGTATATTGGTGAAAACAAAGTAAGTAGGTATTTCACGAATTAAAAAATCTATGTTAAAGCACCTTCAGAATAATTCAAAGAATAGATAGATGGCTGGTGGAAAAATACAAAAAGAAATCAATAATCAAGTGAGTATTATCCATAATTAATTACAAAATTCATTTCCTGACCGCCCATAATGTACTTCTCGCCTTCCTAAATTCAACTCAAGCCTTCTACAAGAAATATTCAACATCTTCGTTATAAAAAAAAGCCAAACTTTAAGCTCCTTCAAGAATTCCTTCAGATTAGTTAAACTTGTAATGCATAGGGGCAGTTTATTGAAAATTCTCGATGCGGCGCATATAAAAATCTTTCATAAGCCTCAAAATTTGCTTGTGATACAAGTACCATATTCCTTGATTGCATCTTGGCCGAATAAACAAGGGAATTTGCAATTGTCTAATGAAGAAAATATTCATAACGCGGAAAATGAAAAGATGTCTAAGTCGAAATATACCCAGATCTTTAAACAGGGGTAAGTATTCTCAGATCTCCTCATACTACAGATCTGCCTATTTTTTTCTTTTTTTTTTTTTTGAACTGTAACAATGGTTTTAATGTTCAATAATAGGTACCACCGTAAAACTTATCCTATGTAACAATTTACTATTTATCATAGCGTAATTTACTAATTTCAAACCAGAAACTGGGCAAATAAACTTTAAAAAATACATTTTACGCAAAACCTTGTACACATGCATACTAACCAAATTGATATGCTCTTTCCATGTACAGTTCTCATCGATATAAATACCCAAATATTCAATAATAGAAATATTTTCTCCACTTACACAAATACAAATACAAATTTCATCAAATTGAATGAATACAAATTTCATCAATCCTTCTCTGAAGACAACTTTTACAATTAAAATACATATTGCAAGTTGGTTCCTGTTTGTTTCTAAAATTAAAACAAATATTTTTGTACTAAGTGTCATCCTATTAGGCCCCAATCATAGTTTTAGATGATATAAATCATTCTTCATTCTAAATCAAAGTTCATCGATATTTTTAGCTGAATAACACAACGCTGTATCATCGATAAAAGTCAAAATAAACTTTCTGAACAAAGATCATTTTTATATATATTATAAACATAATCGGATCGAGGACTGAACTCTGTGGCAGATCACCTGAAATAGCTGAACATGAACTCAAATAATTTTCTACTCTTACACATTGCGCTCTACCCGATATATAGAGTGTTTCTAAAATGATGGGCTGGCTGTACTATTTTTCATTATACTTGTAAAATTAAACAAAAAATATCCTCAGTAAAAATGTCAATTTTTCCTTCGTTCTCCCCCTGTCCGCCATTTTCGTATTTTTTATAACAATTTACATCTCAAGTTCGGATACACGAATTCAATTGATATTTGGTAAGCGTCTTGATAATAAATTTTTTAAATTAGCAAAAATCATGACTTAAATACCTCGAAAATTACAAAATGGCGGCCTTGTTTATTTTTCAATCCATTATATCTCTATAAAAAATAGTTTTAAAAAAATTTATATTATTTGCTAAAATATTAAGCCTTTTATTTTGAACTAAATGAATTTCTATTTTTTAAAATCGGTTGACAAATAATCGAATTGTAGGAGAAAATTGTAATTTTGTGTCATAATTATTAGGCCTATTATTGTGTGAAAATTATTACTTAATTTAATACTAATTTACAAAACTAGAATTAATAATAAATAAAAACAATTAATATTTAATCGTTTTTAAGTTATGCGAGATACGTACGTACAGACGTCTCGCCAAAACCAGTCAAAATGGATTCAGGAATAGTCAAAATGGTTATTTCCGTTGAAATCTGAAAACCGAAATTTTCGGGATCACAATACTTCCTTTAATTCGTAAAATAAAGTAAAAAATCTTTGACGGTTAAAGCACATTGTTCATCACTCCAAGTATCCATGATTTCTAAACGGCAAGATAAGATGTGTTGGTTTCTATTAATTATTAGGTGCTGACTTTTTCCCAGGGCTACCAACACAGATCTAAATATATCCCGTTTCCCTGAATTATGCTATACATCCTTATGAGATCTGATGAAGATGGTACCTTTAGACAATTACGTTTCTTCTCTAGTAAATGAGCAATAGTAGATGAACGTAATTTCTGAAAGGTCAGTTGAGTAAAGTGTAGACTCTAATCGTGCCTAAATGTAAACAGATTAAATTTTTTTTCCTGTGGCTTATAATAATAATAATAATAATAACAAAGTTTGGAAATATATTTTCTTTTAAGAAATTAGTTTAAGAATGTCGATTCAAGTTTTTCATAAGTAATTTCTGAAAAAATGTAAAACTTTGTTGAAAATTTCACCTATATAATTTTCTTAACTGGGTTAATTGTTATTTCTTTAATTGTGTTTTATAAGTTTAATTTTAATGAAATATTTAAATCAGATTTGCAAAATCTATAGCTTTTTCCAAAAAAAAAAAAAAAATGTACGAAGAAGTTAACAGTGAAAGAAAATAGATTCAAACAAAAGTTTTTAAAGATTTCTGTTTTTCTTCTCATATACGAAGTCATAACATCAACTAGGGAAAATAAAAATAAAAAACTCAAAAATTTTCAAATATGGTCCAAAAAAAACTTAACCAATAGTTATATAATATTGGCCAGTTCCTTTAGTTTTTATTATTACAATTTAAATGAAATGACTAACTCGATCAGTCTCAATTAGCATTTTTAAATTTCCAAATTAATTTCAGTATGGAGAGTATTTGTAATTTTAGTGGCTAGTTCAACGGCACAATAAAAATATTATGAAAACTAATTTGTTGATAATGTTAAAATTGTAGATTATTCTATCTTCTAATCACTTAATGATTGTGAAATAAGGTACTGTTATTAGTTGGACAAAAAAAATGTTTTTTTTTTTATTTAACCTCCGAGTCCACCGTTAGATAATTTTGCTTCAGAGGATGAGATGAATGATTTGTAGCGTGTGTGAAAATGCCTGACTGACAGGGATTCAAACCCTGGACCTCCGGATGAAAGACGCTACCACTCGCGCCACGGAGGCCGGCGGACAAAAGAAGTTTAGCGTGTGTAATGTATACACTAGTGACTAACAACACCCTTTCCACTTTTCATCTTTAAACTACCAGTCGTCCGTGTAAGATTAATTAATTAGTCTTGTTCTACTGTTAAAATTACAACCTTAACACGAACCGATACTTGTGATTAGTAATTCTTTAACAATGTATATTCAACCTTATTAACAACCAAAAAACCCGAAAAGAAAAATGTAAAAACACAAATATACACCATAAAATGTCCACTTGTCAATTAAAAGTATCAGAACGTAAGTTAAACAATATCTTATTTTAGTAAAATGATATATCATAATTAATTGTTGTCAGATCAGTGTTGCCATAAATTGAGAAAAGAATATCCTACCAATTGTTGATGATTATATCTCGACTGTGATGAAAGAGATGGTTTAAAGGAATGTAGCTTGGTCACGTTAGATAAATATCACAACATTAGACCGAGTTAAACTTATGTTGTTGGTCGTAGAGGAGGATACAATATGTTGATAAAACTTATACACCTAATCCTTTCTACCGCTCGTTTCTTCTTCTTTACACAAGTTTTAACTGGAAACATTAGAAAAATGTTATCGCACATTTCAACAAACAACAAATTAAAGCTATAAATAAAAAGTACTAAGAAGTTTTATATACGTATATTTAAATCCCATAGCGGGACCTTTAAAAATCGTTATTTAAATATTGTCATTTTGAAAAGTCATAGATTTTACACTTAAAGATAAGAAAATTATTATTACTAAACGTGAAAATTGATAACCAATAAATTAAGTACATCAGAATTTCTCTCTTTTTTAAAAGGAAGAATAGTTTTAAGGACGGGCTACCATATCAATTTTCAGTTTATTTCTTTGATTTTTAAAAACGTAAAGAAAAGTTCCAACAAAATGTTTTAGAAAGAAATAAAATCCTTGAAATATTAAACTGATAATTGATTATTTTAACAAACTATGTAATATATTTTTAATAATCGGTACTGAACTATAAAAAAATTGCACGGATTTTTCCGAAAATATTCTTTTCAAAGAATAAAAAGCTGAAATATTTCATTATTCTGAAATTTATTTATTTTTCATTTTGAGATAAATAATGAAAATAATAAAATTTAATTACATAGGTAAAACTACATAATTTAGATTTAAATTGGCATAAAAATAATAGTGATTTAGCATTTGCAGATGAGGTAGTTATCCTAGCTACAAATATAGAAGAAACAAAATGAAAAGTGCATCTACTGGCATAAAACGCAAAAAATTGGGTTTAGAAATATCCAAAAAAAACAGAATTTATAACCAATGATAAGAACTGAGTAGAAGAAATAATCTTCGAAAAGGGACAAAGAATACACAAAGAAGGTAAATTAAAGTATCTTGGGGAGATGATAACACCAACTGTACTCGAAAAAGAAGGAATGAAAAGTAAAATTCGTAAAATGGAAATAGCTTATAAAATGACAGCGAATGTTTACAATACGAAATCCTTTAGCTAAAAAGCTAAACTACGACACTAAAAAACAGTAATTTGCCCAGAAGCCTTATACGCAAGTGTTTAGGAAAATTTAATGTAAGAAATTTTTAAAAGAAGAAAAAAAGATGTTGAAGATTTTTGGACTAAAAAAACAGAGAGGATAGTTAAAGGCTAAAATCTAACAAAGAAATTTAAAAGTAATAAAAGATTCAGAAACATAAATGAGGGGAAGAAGGAAGTTTTTTGACTATATTTTATAGAATGAGTGACTTAAAAATTATTCAATTTTTGTAAAGATAGAAAAACAAAAATAGGATTGAACCGGAAAGTAAATCAAGACCTAGAAAAAAAAAATTGGAAAAAATATAATACCAGATAGAAATAAAATTTCGAAAAACAATAAAAGATTTCAAACTTGATGAAAAGGAAAATCCAACGAACAGTTGCACAAAAATTTACAGAAAAGCAAAAACAAGCCCTCTGGGAAAAGATGAAAAAGTACTGGAAGTAACGGAAAGAATATGAAAAGCAAAAAGAAAATGCAACGAGATCTAAAAAAAGCTGACTACGCACTTGTAGGACTTTCCCGGAACGCGGCTTTAGCCGTGTGACGGTGGGTTGTTTCTGATGTACGGCTTACACACACATACATATACAACTTAATTTAAAATATCTATCATTTTATTTAAAAATAATATATTTTCGTTTATTTGATTTAATGATTCTAAATAAAGCGCGCACGCGTACCGTATTTAATTTTCATTTAAGTCGGTAACAGCGGCGACGGTCGGTTCTAACTAAATTAATGTAATTTCACAACTTATATAGAACAAATTTCGCTTTTACGGTCGGTAGAGTGGTGTGGTTTAGCTGTAACGCTTATTGTATCAGGTACGGAATCAACCGGGCGATCGAGTTCGAGACCCAGCCAGACCGAGTTACTTCTTTACACTTTAAATATTATTAATTTATTTAATTCTTACGCTCACCTGTGACGTCACAACACAGAAGACAACTACAGTAGTTTATATCGTTTTTTTTAGGTGGGAGTGCGATTTTGCAAAACATTTTTTTGCAATTATTGTTATTTTTTTAATCGTTAACAAATGTGCCTAAGAAAGATATGACCTTAATTAGGCCAAATCTCATGATACTGAGGGTGACCTTGTTTTACAGCTTCACCCCCTTGACCTTTTAAGTTGAAAATTTAATGGTATCAATGTCCCATATATAGAAGTTATCTGACCAAGTTTGGTCAAACTCGGTCCGGTAGTTCTGGAGATATAAGGTGATTTAAAGGCCAACACCGAATATACGTACATACGAAATTAATATCCGGAAAACCTTCATCCGGTTATTTGGGTTCCTTAGTGTCAAAACGTCAAGATCCGGTGAAAACCGCATCTGCCCAAATCGGACCATGTAATTACAATATTTTCCCTTCAAGAGCTCTCTCTAAACGGGAAATTAAAAGTTCTAATCAAAACAAGAAGAAAAATAATAATACTCTACGAACAAATTGAAAAATTCTCTAATACAATTAAAAGAAAAAGACTCCAATTTTAAGGCGATTTTTATAATAATACATTAACAAAGAGAATATTCGACTACTTTGCAAATAAAAAAACAATGAAACGAGATTTCTTTGCAGAACTTTTATACGGGTTTGAATACTAGACAGCGGATACCAGTGTACTTTAATGGTTGGGGTTCAATTAACCACACAAGAGTCTCCACAAGATTACATCTCATTTACGTATCATAGATATCATCCTAAATCTTGTTCGGCCGTGAGAGTCATTTTTTTACAATTTGAAAAGATTGCAACGTACACATCAGAAATAGAAAATAAAAACGTTATCTAGAAAAAAACAGAAGAATCAGAATGAAATGGTTGGATTGTCAAGGAATCCTCAAGAAAACCTCGTCAGAAAAATAAAAATAAAAAACTGATGTGGACACCGTATGACTTCCTTGTATGCCTATTAAATTACACGTACACATTTTTTTTTTAATGAAAAATACACATAATTTTATTTCATTAATAACTTCTGATATTTTTCATATATATATATATATTTTTTTTAATGTTATTATTGAATTATTATTTATCGTAATTTTTTTTACAATCAGAGGTTAATAATTATTAATAAATCAATATATTTAAATTAAAAAAGAAGAATTAAAAAAAGAACTGGTTGAGTCTGATTTGAACAGATGTGCCTTTCGCTTTTAAGATTCAAATATTTCATTAATTAAAAAGTTATTTGTCTATAACTCTGGAACCAATGAAAATAAGTACTACTTATAATATATTGTTGAAAAGCTCTCAACGAGGGATTATTACTGAAATTAAGAAAAAGTTCAAAATCCAAAAATTTGGACTATTTTGAATTTTGGTATTTTTTGGACACTTTTGGTTCACTCGATTGCAATCAAAAAGAGAGGTGTAAAACTAAATATTGCAACAGTTCTAAACCCAAAATTTCAACATCCTACGGCTAATAGTTTTTGAGTTATGCGAGATATATACGTGCATACAGACATCACGCCGAAACTAGTCAAAATGGATTCAAGGATGGTCAAAATGGATATTTCCGTTGAAATCTGAAAACCGAAATTTTAAGCGATCACAATAATTTCTTTACTTCGTATAAGGAAGTAAAAATTATCGAATTCAGATCATCTTGGAAAGAAATATTTTGATAATATATAAAACAATAAAAATAAATAGGTACTGGTCGGACTAATAACTTTTCCCTTTTTAAATTAGGTTAAAAAATGTTTCCTGTGGATGAAGATGATCCTTTACCATTCATTACTAAGCTCTCTTTATAAACCTTATACATTATTACATGTACATACACTAGAAGTAACTGAGCACACACGTTTTATGTAGATACTACAATTTTTTTATTTGTTACTAGTGAAAAAAATAATCTGAATTTTTATTTTTAAAGATTTTTTATTAAATATTTTTTTAATTTAGTTTACATACTTAATTCTAGTAAATACATTTATATAAATTGTGTAAGAAAACAAGATATTTTTTTACCTTATTTTTCTTCATTTTTTTTTTTTAATCGAAGATTTATATAAGGAACATACTACTCTGGAGTGTGACAATGATATATATGTATCATAATTAATTTTTTTTTTTAATTTAATAAATTCGATAAATTAAAAAAGATACTACATTATATAATTTTAATAAATCGTTAAATATTTAATATTAAAACGAAAAAAAGTTTAATAATAAATAATGATTATTTAATAATACAGTACAATAAAGCACTGGATTAATAATTTTATTTTTTATATTCTTTAAAAGTTAAAAGACAGATTTATGTTGAAAGCTTTTATTAATTATTTACAGATTATAGTTTTACCAGTCGAACTGGACAGTAGAGGAAGAAGACTTTTTTCTTTTAAATTGGTATGACAAATAATATTATAGGAGTATTTTTAAGAAGGTTGTGAGATAATATATTGTATGTTGTTTATGGTGATACGTGCGTACGGATATTTAGGTACTTACACATGTGCTCAAATATTTGTCTCTCTCTCTCTATCTCTCTGTGTGTGTGTATGTATGTGTTTAAAAAAATGAAAAAAATATATGATTTGAGTTACGAATAGACCAGTAAGCAACTTAAAAATTATCTTCCCCTTCCTTAACATTATAGGAGGAGAAAGAGAGAGAGAGAGAGAGAGAGAATTGAAAGGAGTTGGTCCTCAAAATAATTTTATTATTTATTTTTTTGTAATATAATTCATAGGTTCTATTTAGTGGATTATAAGGTCACACAATTTAGCTTAGACGTAGTTTAGAACAAGCGGTAAAAAGACGTAAGACTTAACCTTAAGTCGCGTCGGTTAACGTTGCGTACAAATTAAAAGAGAAAAAACGGGTTTTTAATATATCAAAGTATGTGATGTGTGTCCGGTTAACCTAACCAAATATCAAATTTAAACTTATTTGCATTTTTTTTAATATATTATTATTAAACTAGTGATAAGTTTAACCGAATTAGATACACATTTAAATTATTATTAACCGTAAAATAAGATAGTAAATATTAATTAAAAAAGATTTCTTTAACGTCAGAAGTAATTTTTACTAAAACATAAAAAAAGTTGTTTGAGATTATATTTCATTTAACCTGTTACATTAAAAAAGAAATTTATAAACATCTACTTATAACCGTATATGAAATATATGCTATATGAAAATTTACTATAAAGTTATATTATACCGAAAAATAAAACTAAATTTCTGCTAATAATAAATAATTAAAGAGTGGCACAAAAAATTTTGAAATAACTCACAAAAGTAAAAAAAAATGGATCTACAAGTTTTATTTGAAAACAAAAAATAAATTTCATGCCATTAAGTGTCCCATTACAAAAAAATTCAATTTCTAAAAACAATGTCCATTCGAATGTATGCATTCCTGGAAGCGAATGCTGAAATTTTGCACGGCACTTTAAAACACTTCCATGAGAATTATAGCGATTTCTTCTCACATCCTCGATTTCAACTCGAAGATTGTCGTTGTGCGATTGGTGTAAACTTTACTTTTGAAGTGGCTCCCCAATACAAAATTGTACACCGACAAATCTGATGACCGTGGGGGCCAATGAATGACGCCAAACCGTGAAATTACGTGGTTATCAAAGAGCTGTCGAACGGCTGCCATTGACGCTCTGGCAGTATGAGTCGTGGGTCTATCTTGCTGAAACCAACGATTATGAAAATCAGGAAAGTTTTGAAGTTGTTCTGCTACAAAAGTTTCGATCATATCAACATATCGTTCAGGAGTTACTGTAGTTGCATTCTCTCTCTGATACTCAAGGAAGTAAGACCCAATTACATCTCGCGTTGATACGGCTCATCAAACTGTAACTTTTTGACTGTGTAATGGTCGTTCGTGCTATTGATGAGGGTTTTCCAGCTGCCCAATATCTGCAATTCTGCTTGTATACATACCCACTGATATGGAAATGAGCCTCATCCGACACGAAATGTTTGTCAACAAAAAACTGGGGTCGTCATTAATCTTTTCAATCATTTTATCAGAGAATTGTTGTCGCACCACATAGTCTTATGGTTTCAGTTCTTGTACAACTTGTATTTTGTTAAGGAGAAACTTCAAATCACTGTAGAGTATTCGGCGGACGGTTGTTCGATTTAGGTTCAACGCTGCTGCGCGTATTTCCTTGCCGATCTTCGTGGGCTCCAATTGAAACCCGAACTGCTTCAATGTTTTCTGGGATTCGTAGACCTCCTGATGGTTTCCTTTTTAGAGCTGGACCCGTCTCCTCGAAATTCTCAACCCATGTTTTTGATAAGATGGAACGCGAACATGACGTTCTAAATTGTAATGACGCCGGAATCCCCGTTGAGCAACAGTCACGCTGTCACCATTCTTGTAAAATACCTGCACGGCAAATGCACATTGGGTACCGATTCACTGGTCCATGGTAATTAAATGGCAGGTAGTTGTGCACAGAAGCATGCCACTCCCATCTTTCTACCAGCTCCTCAGGGCAGCTACGACTACTTTCAAAATTTCCCGTTTCCCTGTGCCACCTGTACTTTAATGACGTAGAACTTCCCTAATATTTCTCTCTCTCTATAAATATATATATTTGCGTGATGATAAAGCTGAAAGTTTCTCCGTTTCTTTGTGGGATAATCTGTATATTAAGAATAATTTACGTTTTATACTCGAATAATCAAAACGATTAAACAAATAAAAAAATTATTATTTCGGGTAATTTTATTTCTCTTTGATCTCCTTAAAAGTTTTTGAAAACTCACAATTAAGTCTTCTATTTATAAGAATCAACATTATTCTTCTCACAATTATAAATAAATATTCATTTTAAAAATATAATGCATTTATATTCGTAATACATACGTCAGCGTAAAATAACTTTTTATTGTACGTATTTTAATAATCTTATAAATTATGGATTTTATATAGGTTTAAAATTGTCATTTTTGGTTTAATAAAAAAAAAAAAAAAACAATAAAAAATAAAATATTTGTACCGTATTAACGTCTAGTTATGAATCATTAAAGAATGATAAAAATTATAATCTCTACTGTTATTTGTATTTTATAAAAAAAAAGTAAATGATATTATTTCTAGGGTATTATTAGATATAAAACTAAACATAATGATAACTATCACTATCATATATGAGAATATAATATATGAAAGACCTCCGTAGCTAAGAATGTTAACCATGAGACAAGTCGATGAAAGAGCATACTGAAAAAAGGTATTTTTTTTTAGTTTACGAAATAGTAAATTAAAAATGGATGCAAAAAAATAAAAACTTGAAAGAAAATGTTGCAGATCTCTGTTCTACTCGTTTTACGTTATAATCAGCTACGTGCTAGGATAAATCAGCTTCCTTAACATAGTTCATACATTGTAAAAAATCTGATGTGGACACCACATTACTTCCTTGTATGCCTATTAAAGTGCATATACACCTTTTTTTTTTAAATGAAAAGTACATAAAATTTTATTTCATTAATGCCTTCTGATATTTTTCATATATTTCTTTTTATTGTTATTATTGAATCATTATTTATCGTAATTTTTTTGCAATCAAAGGTTAATAATTACTAATAAATCAATGTATTTAAATTAAAAAAAAACGGAGAGGAAGTCTGAATCTCGCCGATGTGCCCCTCCCTTATAAAATCCAAATATTTCATAATTAAATTTCATTCGGCTATAACTCTGGAACCAATGAAAATAAGCACCACTTATGATATATCTTTGAAAATCTCTCAATGAGGGCTTAATACTGAAATGAAGAAAAATCCAAAATCCAAAAAATTTGGATTTTGGTATTTTTTGGACACTTTTGGTTCAGTCGATTGCAATCAAAAAGGGAGGTGCACAACTAAATATTGCGACAGTCCTAAATCCAAAATTTCAGCATCCTACGGCTAACCGTTTTTAAGTTATGCGTGATAAATACGTTTGTACGTACAGATATCACGCCGAAACTGGTCAAAATGGATTCAGAGATGGTCAAAATGTATATTTCCCTTGAAATCTGAAAATCTAAATTTTTCGCAATCACAATACTTCCTTTACTTCGTAGGAGGAAATAAAAAGGGATTAAGAATTTAGAAGGTAAGGATACAGAATCGCAATCTCACATAATGTTGCAGCGTCAGTCGAGATTGACTGTAGAAAGCGGAAAGATATGCGAGAAGTCTATGAGTTTAATGCAGTTTAGTAGACAGTGGCAGCCTAGAAATATCACCGTGGTAACGACCTTTATTTCTACCAACAAGAAATATCCGCCTTTCTGCTTCTACTACGTTCAGTCAGAAATGTTTCTTTTATAACAGAATATAGTGGAGGATTTACAGTGACACGGTGGAGGAATATAGTGATTTTAAGACAAATGAGGAATCTTCTGCATTGATACAGACTTGCTAATTCTTTTACGAACCGTAATTTAAGGCATATAAGATATGAGCTCTTTTACATAAATGAAGTTTTAGTTATTGTTTTGAATAAAATAACCGAATATTTATACAGACTTCATCTATAACCTTTACCCAAATAGTTGGATCCAATAAACACAGTAGGTTTTATAATGCTAGGTTTTATATGCCTTCAATTTTTCTTTGACTAAAATATTTGACTTATGTAAAAATAAGCTGTATAATATTTTGAAACCTGTTCCATTAAATCCTTTTATTTTAATGTCGTATTTTGTTTTCACCTTATGACACAAATCTAGCCAATAATAAAGATACTTCAAGTTTATTTCAGCCGGGATTTGTAAGTAATTCCAGAATAAGAAAAGACAAGAACGTTGTCGTAATGTAACAATGATATTTGACCTTATTCCACCGTTATCGAAGCTAATATTCAAATCTGCAAAAAGAGCTTATAAAATTGACGAGGAATCGTCTTCAGGAATTGATAGATTGAGAGAATTACCGTATCACTGGCGTTGATAGCTGATTGGTGTAATTTTTTTGCAGTCGATTACTTTTATTTATATTACTATAAAGGATTGGAAAAGAAGATTTTGTCGTGGGACTACTATTTCTAGTTTTTGAAGTTCATATTATTACTGACCCTGATATTGCAATAATTTAGGAAATAACTTAGAAATAAGAAGAAAGAATCCGGGAATAATAATTTAATTTTAGCAGTACCATCTAACATCAATCTTGTCGAATATGGAACTGATATCGTCAAGATACCGAATACATATATATATAAATTTTTCGATGACGTAGTTAATCAATACAGTTGTCTGTGAATGATTGCTGAATGGTTGCTTCGGCAAAAGGATCGCTTACATTTTTACGTTGCTCCAGGCCATTTTGCTTTGAATGTCCGCAGACACCTAAATGAAATTTTTCCGATTCGCTGGATCGGATGTGGGTCAGAAGAGTTACCGGCCCATTGCCTTGGACATCAAGCAGCCCTGATCTTAGCACAGCTGACAATGCTCTCTTTATAAAAGAAGATATCTGAAAACGCAGAACGTCAACAACAGCAGCTCCAAGACGCTGTTCGGTCAGCATTTTAAATGATCGCCCCTGATATGTTGTTGTGGATGAATGACAAGACTTGGAAGGGCATACAGTTGTGTTATGAAGATGGTGGAACCTACTCAGACGTTTTAGATCCACAGAAGATAGATAGGCTGCACGTATCCTAATAATTTCACAATTAGCATAAAAGGACTTTCTACCCTCTCCGTACATATATCCTTTTTGAAGCCATTTTATTTGAAGAAAATATTTTTGTACAGCTGTCCTGTTACATCAACAAAGTTTAGTGACAAAGGGAAACCGATGATCTAGAATGGATTTGAAGCAGACAATAACACTAGGTAACAGAAAACAGTTTCATACGGTTGATTAGTCGACAAGAAGAGAGTGGGGAATTGACGTTCTCAGTTTCAGTTAAGGTATAGTAAAAGTTTGTTACTTAGTTAAAATATCAGCTATTTATGCACCATATTAAAATTTAATAAATAACGTTTATCATTACCTGAAAATTGGTTTCGGGGAATGTCACTTAAAAATCCGAGATTGGTACCTAATATTTAAAAAAATAAAACGTTCTTTCAAATTCTTTTATTTCAAGAAAAATGACTGTAATAATATGTCATTATATTACTGTCCGTAATAAAAATAAATAACTTTTTTCATATTATATTGTACATTAAAGTATTTTAATTCTGCCAACACCTTTTTTAATTTAAATTTAATAACTTCATTAATATCTGCGTATTATTTTATTTGGTGAAGTAAGTAAAAACATAAAAACAAAAAAAGGTTACATTTATGAATTAAAAATTACGTGGAAGTTATAAATAAAGTGTGTTATTCATCTATTGTAAGGGGAGCTTTGTAAAAAGTCGATTATACTGAACGTTGAGCAGCCAGAAAATCACCACTGATGTCTACGCGGCTGGATAATCATAAAAAAAATACAACAAGAAACACGAATAACTGATGTAAAGGAAAGAAAAGAAAAAAGGAGGGAATAAGGGTACGGTGAAGGTAAAATAAAGAGAGAGAGCCCGCGAACAAGAAAAAGAGAGAAGTAGTGAGCGGGACAGGTGTAAACCTCTGATAACTTATTTACAAGTCTCGTCATCATCATTCTTCCCGTCTACTTGCCTGACCGTCCGTTTGAATGACTGCAGGGAAAGCAAATAATAAAAACCGATTGACTTCTATTTCTTTTACCTGAAGAAGATAGGTGTTGTTAGAATGCCGGAATGATGATGACACGTATCATTGTAATTATTATGAAGATGCGTGTGTTACAATCAGATACATTTTTTTGAATAGCCCACCACATTTAGCTACTAAATTACGCCAAATGACAGGTCATCAACCAATAATTTCTTTATATTATTTCATTACTATATAAACATTTTAAAAATGACTAAAACAAATTATCATTTTAATTTTTTTTTCAGTATAATTTATAATTTTTTTTTTCTTAAACGGAATTGAAATGTTACAGGGCTTGTTAAAAACAAATTAAAATACACATTTTAATCCCACTCATCTTCTTCTTCTTTAGCTTTCCTTCTTTAATACAATTATTACGGCAGTTAAAAAATAAAATACTTTTATTAAAAGTACAGGAGATGTTTTTTTAAACTCAAATTAATTTTTCATTCGTCATCCAATTGCTTTCTATTGAGTATAATATTAAAAAACAATATACTTCTTATAAATTTTTTTTACTTCCTTGTACGAAGTAAAGGAAATATTGTGATCGCGAAAAATTTCAGATTTCAACGGAAATATACATTTTGACCATCCCTGAATCCATTTTGACTAGTTTGGCGTGACGTCTGAACGTTCGTGCGTATATATCTCGCATAACTCAAAAACGATTAGCCGTAGTATGTTCAAATTTTGGATTTAAGATTGTTGTAACATCTAGTTGTGTACCTCCCCTTTTGAGTACAATCGACTGAACAAAAATGTCCAAAAAAGCCCAAAATCTAAAAAAGTTTAATTTTGGGCTTTTTTAACTGCAATAATAAGCCCTCGTTGAGAGCTTTTCAACGGTGTACATAAGTGGTAGTTATTTTCATTGGTTCCAGAGTTATAGCGAAATGAAATTTTAATTAATGAAATATTTGGATCTTAAAAGGGTACATCGGTTCGAATCAGAGTTCACCTCCGATTGTAAAACCATTTTTACGATAAATAATAATTCAATAACAATAAAAAAGATATATATGAAAAAATATCAGAAGTTATTAATGAAATAAAATTTTATGTACTGTCCATTTAAAAAAAAAAGTGTATATGTAATTTAATAGGCGTACAAGGAAGTCATGTGTCCACATCAGATATTTTTACAAAATAGTCAATTCAGTATCACCGTAAAATAAAAAAATTATTAAATTCAAATTACTCAATTCAAATTATTCCCACTTTCACAGAAAAACTGTTAAAAATACAGATGTTTTATGAGAACGATTTTATTATAACCAATTTCAACAAAATTTTATTTTTATATTTCTTAATTTTATATGACATATTTGTGGAAATGTGGATTACTACCATAGGGAGAAGATGAGCCTTATACTTAAAATAAGAAATAACAAATTTGATATTATTTATGGACAGCCTTAAAAATTTAATATTTTGCTAAATATTTAAATAATATTTATTATGTATAATAATAAAAAAAAACATCACAACGATTTTCTCCAAACTTTTTTTCAATAAAATAGAGAAACATAACCAATACATCCTATTTCATCTGTATATAAATATTCTTTCATTTTATTATTTTATAATAATGTTGTAAAATACTTTAAATTGTCTGTATTTTACATCTACACAAAAACTGGTACATAAATATGTAAATTGACTCACATATTTATACACATATCACTTAATTTTTTTTACATATTTAGAAAATAAAACTGATAGCAAACTAAAAAATCCGGTTCTAAAAACTTCATTACTCAAGGTGCAATTATTGTTATTATTAAATCAACCCACAACTAACTTGTTAAAACAAATAATTTATGATTATATTTATATTTTATTAAAATAATAATAATACAAATGTGTATAAAAATTACAAAAAAGTGAAAATAGGGAACTTCAATTTAATAACCAAGCTATAAAAATAAAAAAAATAAATTTTTTTCATTTCTTTTTAAGGTAATTTTTTTTATTCTTCTTCAGATGGGAATAAATCTAATATACAAAATTATAAAATATTTACAACTTAATTTTAGTTCATAATTTAAATATAAAATATGTTTTAAATTTTATATAAATACATGACATGTTTGTAGTTTCTAAAATTGCAACTCTTTAAAAGGTGTTTACTGTTTAAAAGCTGTTATATAAACGAGCTTGGAGGAAAAAAAATTACATTTTTTATTTTTATTTTTAATAAATTAATTCTCTATTCTTTAACAAAATATAAAGGAGGAGTGTTCTTCCTGAATATGTTATGTATTTTTTTTTAATTCTATACTTAATCTTTATTCACGACCAGATATATATTCATTCTGATGAACAGTTTTCTGTTTTATTGAGGAAGCTCTTTAAGTGGTCTCACTTTAAGTGTTTTCCAAGTAAAATGAATAGTAGAATTTTTAAATTACATATCATTTTAATGTCTTAATTAAGCCGTTTTAATTTTTTAATGTCTTAATTTTCTTCTGCTAAATAACTCATCAAACGTGAATTTTTTACAAAGTATGATTCTTGAAACGCTTGTAGATCCTATACTTTTCCAAATTCGGTCATTCTTTGCGTTAATATAATTACATGGAATCATACTTATTGAAATAAGAAGTATAATATGCGTACTTTTAACAAATGCATGAAACCGCACGTACTGATTATACCATTTAATTTAAGTTAATTTAATTCTGTAAGTTCTAGAAGAAAATTCATTTTGTAAAATCATAATTTTAACCGTGATGTTAATCAAAGTTTTATTTTTTTCCTAAGGATAACAGAGATTGTGTTATTTCTTGTCCTTTTATTTTTTCAAAAACAGACGAATAAATCTTTTATACTCAATTTATTCGGTACTCAAGAGTCAGGAAAATAATCCAAAATAAATTTTACACCAGCCAATAAAAATACAATCGCAATAACCGAAAATTACAGAACCAGCTTCGAAGATTCCGAAAACCGGTTACGCAGAAACAACCTTTTAAAATAAAAACTCATATTTCTAATTAAAGATTGGTTTAATTTGTCTACACAACAAACATTTTAATACTAGCGGCCCAGGAACTTAAAACCGAACCAAGACGGCTGGAATTGAGTGTCACCTTTAACTTACTACCCTCGCTGCTACTGGTAATGTGCCACTAACGGCACATAAATGTTATACTTTTTAACTGTTGTAAATTCATGCATCACTGCAATACTGTTTCGGTCTTTGCAATTGAGTTTTTCTAAAATGACTTATTCGATCGAGAAAGGGGTGCTATTGTGGAACCTTATGTGCGTTCTGGATCGTTTCAAGAAACACATAAAATGTTCGTGGAAAAATTTTCAAACTTCATCAGCAAAGAATAGCTGATACAATTCCGTTAAAAATGGCGGAGAACGAGGTCGGTTTCAAACGCAAAACGTACCTTATTTTAGGTCTTCAAAGACCGTATCCGATATTCAAAAAAGAATTTCTGCCGTACCGAAAAAATCTATGTAAGTTATAAAAAAAAACAGTGTAAAATACGCATCTTGCCGTACCATTCTTCAGGATTTAAATTTGAAACCGTATCGTGTAACGACTGTGCACAATGTAAGTGAACAGACAAATCAAAAATTCTTAAACTCATTCATCATGGAAAAATGCTGATTTCATGTTGGACGAGACATAGTTTCATTTATCTGGGTAAATTAATTCGCTCAACATCAGGTACTGGATGACTAAAAATTCTTTCAGGATGTTACAGCATCTACTTCACGAAAAGAGAATCGATATATGTTCTGTTGTTTCTGGTAATCGTAAAATGAGGGCAAATTTTTTTTGACCAGACTATCGATACAGAAATTTATCGTACAATTTTCGAAGAATTCTACGATCGGTTAACAAAACGTCAAAAAAGAAGTACTACGGCTTCTTCCAACAAGATTGATAATCGTGTCACGCATCAAACAATTCACTCTAACACGTTTCTATTGGGCTTTTACAGAAGAACGAACTATCAGCAAAGAAAGAAAATAGTGGCCTTCGCCACTATTTTCCAGATTTGTCTAGTTGTGATGTTTTTCCTTTGGGGTTATTTGAAGGATGGAGTTTATGAATTTAATCCCCACAATATCGATGACCTAAAGATGAACATTAAAAAAAAAAATCAACGGACTGACGTCAGCTACTTTTGGTGACTTTTAGTGGTTCAATCATTCGAACACAAAAGCGTATCGCTGCGCAAGGCGCTCACTTTGAACATATTTTGTAAAAATATGGTAAATATATAAATTTTCAAGCAGAAATCAGGGCAGGAATATTGGCAATAACAATAATCGGAAAAGTAAAAATTAGAGATTATGGATAATGGATAAATTAAAATTAATTACTTGGAATGTACGCAGCTTGGGGGTTAAATAAAAAATTAATTATAAATCAAGAGGAAAGAGAAGTGTGGGAAGATCGCTGAAGAGGTGATTATGAATTTTTATTAAAGTTGGTACAAGTTTAATGCCTATGCAGAATAGCAGGAAGAAAAAGTAAATACAGAATTTAATTTACGTTTCTATTTTTTTATTTTATTCAAAAAATGTTACATGCCGTAAGTGTGTTTAGTCTATAGTGGCACGGTTTTAAGTTGTTCACTCTGTATTATGGTTATTTAACTAAAGGAAGGCTGTTTATATTAAGGCTGAAAGATATAAGTGTTTGTTTAAAAAGTGGTATACCTGCTTAGGAAAAAGATTCACCGTTTCCAACGGAATAAGAATAAATTCCCTAATACCCATCTGCTTAGATTTAAAATTTATAATTCTGAATTATGTGATTTTCAGATATAATTTGTAAAGATGACTGGAAATAAAAATATATGAAAAATAGATCAGAAAAAAATTGTGTTATACAAATGCGTTACAGTTGATCGAGGTTAAAGCATAAAATCATAATTTTATAAGAGTATTTCTTTTATTACGTCTTTTAATATTCTCATCCACTTTTTCAATATGGAATCGAGATATGCGGAGGAACATATGATACCCATCTTAATAGAATATTTACGCTCCAGAAATATTAAATTAGAGCTGCTCTTGGTAGACCAATGTTATATCCCGGTACAACCTTATTTAAGGAATTTAAAGTACCTACTTTGAGACAAATATATGTCAAGAAAATAATAACTATACATAAACAAATATGTAAATGATTTTGAATTTAAAAATATACCGTACAATACTCGTTCAGCAGGAACAAATACTTATAACACATTCTTTTCAAAATTAACTGTTTGCAAACGTCAATTTTCATATTACGCCACTATATCTTCTAACAAAGTCCCCAATCATTTTAATGTCCAGATAATAAATAGTTATCAAAGATGTAGATGACCGGGTGAAACACAATATATATTTTAAATTACCAAATTGAAAGATAAAAATAATTCACACTAGTAACAATAAATTTAACTTATTATTATAATAAATAGCGTATAGAAAAAAAATTAATATACTATTTAATATTAAAATACCTACATAACTGTGAAAGTATAAGTGAATGCTAAGGTAGTAAAGATTCATAATAGTATTCAGCTGTCTTATCTTATGAATATTTTTTGTTACCTTATCATACGTTATCTTATAATGTATTTTTTTCTCCAATTTGGTTCTATGAATTTTTTTCTTTTAAGTCAATTTTTTTAAAATTTTATTTTTCAATTTAAATTTCTTATGTTTTTGTTTTATTTTTATGTATGATGTTACAAAAAATTATGAATTTTCATTTAATTAAATATTGCATTTTTAATTAGTTCTTTTATTAATCATTCTGTTATAATGAATGATATGAAATCGCGGGTAGCGCTCAAGGTTTCTTTTGCTATCTGCGTCAAGGATAAATATGTTGAATAAAATTGTAAATTTAATTTTCAATTCATAATAAATAGATAAATAAAATATTCATTTTTTACAATTTTTCTGGAGTTTGATGGATGAGATTAGGTAATAATTTTACTCTTACTCACAATAACCTACTAAAGATAATATAAAACAGACATTTCTATTACGAGAAAAATATTCTATGCTTAATCAAGATTCGGGTTGACACATAGACGCTACCACTACGCCACAAAAATCGATGTATCTTATAAAAATATACATTATAACGATCTTTAAATTACGTACGGTGTTGTTAATATAATAAATAAATAATACTAATAACACTATAAAAACATTCCTTTAATTTTAAAATAAAAAAATAACTTTAAAAATATTTTTAATCATAAATGTCATTTAAAAATAAGAAATAAATAAGTGTGACGAAAGATTGGTGTGAAATCAAGTCGGTTCGTTTTATAGGAGATAATGAGGTACAAAACGAAAACGACACAATACGATGTAAGGTTAGAGGAAGAATTCGTTTAGACCATTATATTTATTATTATTATACTTTATAGTATTTGACTGGCAATTATACGGTACTTTAAAACGACACCTTTTTGTGATCTAATTATTCTTTTTCTTCCTGACCTTTCACTTTTGACGACTCCAAAAAAACTATATCATTTGTAAACGATAATAAATACGTGTTTTCTGGGTATAGTCCAGTGAACCGTAAAGAATTTCAATCGTTTGGCTTAAAAGCGTGACAAATATTTTCTATATGATTCAACATACTTTCAAAAAAAAAAAAAACAATATTAGATTATTGTTAAGATATAGTTTAATCACCTGATCTTATTTGATTATAACGCTTTTTAGATTGTAGTCAAGTTATTCCCTTTATTTACTGCTATATATAGAACCCTGGTTACAACAAAGTGCTATAATTCTCTGTCTATAAACACTTTCGTATTGAAGTTAAAAATGTTATTAAAAAAAAATTGAGTTATAAGATAAAAGATATAAAATAAATCAGTTACCAATGAAAAATCTAGTAAGGCTTTTCCGAAAGAAAATTATTATTATTATTATTATTATTAATATTATTATTATTATTACTGTTTTCTCAAATTATTAATTAGTTTCTCACTAAAATTTCTGACAAAATCATTATCTCTAACTTCTACTTACTCAGATTATTACATACTACATGTTTGTAAAATACTTTTGAATTTTATTGTTTTATTTAATGTAATTACTATTTATAGATTTTATATGTACGTATTTTTAAGTTTTAAAGTTCCCTTAGGTCACGTGACTATTATTTGGGGGAAAAAGGAGAAGAGGCCATGACAGTAGGGATGGGAAGCGGGAGAAGCTTAACATCACTATTTATTCGACGATCCCAACTCAGAGAGACTTGTGTTAAAAGTAGTTTTGAGAATGAATGTACTTCGAAACTCGTCAACTACAAATGTTAAAGTAGCAATGTTAGGAAGGACAGAAAATAATACTTAAATCAATTATGATAATCCTAGCCAAAATATAAAATATTGTGAAAATTTTATACGGAAATTTTTTTTAAAATTTATTGTTAACTAGCCTTATAAAATAAATAAATTCTAATAATACCAGTTTATAATAAATAAAAATAAATACAGATTAGCTCAATATTTTATAAACATAGTTGTAATTGAAGTGAAAGTTCAGAGTGAAATTTGTGAAAAATACAGAAAATTATTAAAGACCAAATTGTAGAAATTTGGTTGATTATAATATGCATCGCACTGATACTTACTTTTATTTATTTCAACAATAAGCATGTAGTTTGTTCGTGGGATTAATACAGAAATTTTATTGAGTAATCATGCTAAACCTAACCGCGAATTAAACACAGAAATTCCGGATGTAAGATGGTAACAATACTACTTTACATGAAATTTTATATGCCTTATTTTATTTATTTATAATTTTTTTACGTTTTTATTAGTGTGTGACAACTACTAAGAGCCTGCCATAACTGTAATGATTGTAGAAAACCTAACATGAGATACTAGTCACTTCCAAATTCCAATAATGCTGGTACAGCATTGTTGGAATTTGGAATGCTGGTACAGCATTGTTGGAAGATAGTTACTAATGGAAGATAGTTACATTTGTTATGAAAATAGGTACTATCTTCATAATAAAAATTATCTTATGCCAACCTTACTAAGGATAGTAAGATGTGAATTGTTTTCCTCTGACTTTACTGCGCTTAATACAGATGTATAGCAGGATTGCCGGACCAGCCGATTGTATGTTCCATTCATCTTTATAAGTGACAGCACTCATTCTATTTACAGCTATTAATGAACATCGACACTCACAGAAAGAGCAATTTCGAGTATTACCTGTTGTACTCTGATGTTTAACATGCTATCACAGGTTAAATAATGTCTAGGACAGAAAACACTGTAAAACAATATATTAACTCTTCCTCTTAGAAATAGTATGTAATACGCAATGTATGCATGCATGTAATGCATACCGTCACAAAAAAAAGCATAATGCACTATTAATCTTGACTTATTTTAATAAATAGTGATATATTAAAAACATTATATGCGCATAATTGAATGTAGAATTGTTACTTTATTTTTTCTATGTTTAGTACTACCTTACCTTTTAGCTTCATTTGTTTATCACTTTTTGACGCGTTTCGGAACCACTCCATTGTCAGAACTTATTGTACTGGTATTTTTAAATATCTGTTAACCTTTATATAGCGTTTCATCAACGCCCCTCCCTATATTTAACGTCATGCCTTATCTGACAGTTTGGTCAACCCAGAACTCGAAACATTGTAACGTATGCGGGTTTCACCATTGGGTCCGATCTTAAAGATAGCAGTAATAACTGGTTACCTGTCTTTTGTACGGGTAAAAAAATATTTTACATGGTTATCCGACAGCGTTATCCAACAAACAACAGGAGGAGGTGACCATACTTCATTTCTTTTTTTTTTTTTGTTTTTACATTGTGGTTTTAATTTTTTTTTTGTAGAACAGTTTTGTAAACAACATAATCTAAAGAATGGATTTATATATAATATTTACAGCGTTTCTCTCAAGACTATATATATATATATATATATATATATATATATACAGATTGTTCCTAACTCAGGAACTAGCCATATATATTTTCCATGTGCGAAATATTGACTCTCCACGTAAAGACCAACCATTTGAAGCGTCTACTCTTTCGACTTATTTATTGTCATCGAAAAATTACGTTTAAGTGGAAACTGGAAATGCTTGAAAGAGAAGGGAAAGTCTAATTAAGTTATTTTTACCGATAATCAAAGAGATATCGAAAAAACAAAGAGCCTTTTTTGATAGAAAATTTAATTTTAAATACTGCAAATAGTTTATAAATTTGCTTTGACCAATGTTTGGTCATAGTAAAAGTTGAATATCGGCGAAGAACATAATTCAGTTGTTACCGAAAGCCATAGAATCGTCATCATCTTGAAAAAGTGGAACATTTCGTAACGACAATAGTTTTATCTTCTTTCCAGATATAAAAACTATGTTCATGAAAAATTTCAGCTCAATCGGTTCAGTAGTTTTTACATGAAAAAGTAATAAACTTACAAAAACCACTAGATTTTTATATAAATCATAGATAACCGGGTATTATATGCAGCTACGTTAGCAGCAGTATTAAGTATAAAATTTTCGTTTACGCTGAAATATATTTCAAATTATATTCCCACGAATAATTCTTTTAAGCTCATTTCTTGAATTTAGTTATTAGAAAAAAAATTGTTTAATTATTCAGAACCGATACCTTTTTCCAATATTGTTAATTATTTAGTTTAAGAAAATACAAATAAACATATAAATAAAATTTAAAACTTTTGGAATATTAAATTAACTTTTATTTTTATGAAATTTAATAATTTGGAACTTCGCATCATTTTTTTCGTCCCTGGTAAAATATTTATTTCATTTCTATATTTATTCCGTTGTTTTTTTTTTTTTTTTTTAATTTTAACTCTTTTTAAGCAGTGGAAATTATGTATTTTTGACTTGAACAAAGGTCAAAGTACAATCAAAGAACAGAAAGAATGCAGGAATATTTATATATAAGAAATAATTATTAAAATAAATTGTAAATATTAAAGCTTTTAGCCTATGATACATAATTTATTGTGTACTTTGTTAAATCTGGAAAAAGAACCACGTAATATATTCACCAAAAATAATAAAATATAATAAAGCTAGTCACGAAAAAATGAATAAATTATTTCTTAATAAATATTTTGAGATTTAAAAAAATAATAATAAAACAGTAATAAGAAGAAAAATAGATGAAGGAGAGAGGAAAATTAAGAAAGCTGACCCGATATAAATTTCATATACGATGGATCTAAATTATATTTTTAACTTTTGCTTAGCTGAATGTTTTTTTTGTTTTTTTTTTATTTCATAAAAATAAATACGAATGTTATTTGAACTTTTTGTTTGTGCGACCATGTTAGACATGTTTGTATATATTTGATTATATTTTTATTTACTGTTATGTAAAGTTGTATACAGTCGTTTAAAATTGGTGTGAATAAAAAATAAATTATGTTTAAATTCCTCTTAAGGGCCGAGTGTGAATAGAAATATGTCATGATGAAAATAACAAGAAGAAAACGAAACCATTTGGTTGTTCATCTTGCACGAAATAATTGGCGTAGTCTAGGGTTTTCATCGAAGATCAAGCTGAAAAATGAGATGGTTTTTTGTAGTTAATATACGGCTATCATTCTTTAACGTCTTTACCTTTTTCAAACACCAACCCCCTTAGATTTATGCCTTTTACAAACTACACAGTGTGGTGAAATAGCGATTTTTGCCGATGATATGGATTTAAAAAATGCACCTCTCATCGCACATAGCATCTTACCGCGTCGATCTGAGCGCTGCCGACACACCGGCTTTGCCGCGGCAGACAGGTATCGTTGAGTTGTCCTATCGAATGCTATGTTTAAGATAGGTGTACTTAACCTTGGCCGTACAATTTAAGATATGTAATATAAATATATAAACGCTATATCATGATGTAATATAAATAAAAAGTGAAAACACGCTATATTTTACTCGTAACTGAATAATAAACAAAAATTTACAAATATAGACAAAAATTTTGAGGATATGTTTACTTTCGTGTCTAATCGGACACTGATACGTGTGATTTTACATACGTATATAAAGATTAAAGATTATGATAAGCTTAAATAAATGTTGTTTACTTTAGAAGATGAACTCATAGTAAGGTTTTTCTTTTATTCAATTACAAGAGTAAAAGAGAGGAAACCATGTTAAAATAACGTTTAAAGTCGAGCACTTTTACATACATTTTTTGTGAAATTATAATAGTTTTTTCCTAATATTTATTCAGTTTATATTATATACTAATTATACTTTTATTATCTAAGGCAATTTTTATCGTATATTTATTTTTTTTATTTTTGCATTAAATGGATTACAATAACATAATATTATTTATCAAAATAAAACTGATAGTTTTCCCCAAATTCTAAACTTATTCGATTAAATTGAATTAAATAAAAGAAAATCTTCATTTTGTTTATGCCCTAATAACTCAAAAATTACTTACCCGATTTCGCTGAAAATTTCACAATTTATTATTTGTCTCGGGAGTGTTTACATGTAATTAGTCCCACACATTTTTTAGTCTGGCATGAGATGTTTGTTATGTAGACGAATGACTATCATAAATACATCAAAAATTTTAAATTAGTATCGATTGTTGTGGTCGTGAATAAATAAAAGGAACACACAATATTCGTTTTGTGTGTGCCCTAATTTAGAAAATCCATGTTTTTCTCATTGCCAACTATACGTCGCATGCTCCCGTGTAGGAAAACCTAGCTATTTGTTTATATATATGTATGCGCCAAATGGAATCACCAAAAACATCGCACATCTCAGAGAATTGTAATAATTTTGATTTATTTAACAGAATAAAATTAATATTGAATATATATATTGTACATTTTATTATTTTCGTTATATAATTTATCAAATATAATGGAAAATTTATTTAATTCATGCACACAAATTTAGCAATAGTAAAGCGATTGCTAAATTTGAATTTTACTAAAGAATGGGAAAATGTTAAAAAGGAAATTCTTAAATCAGCAGAAGCGAACTTAGGCGGAATAAAGAGAACTGGTAGAAAACCTTGGGTTTCAGACGATATATTGCAGCTGATGGATGAACGTAGAAAATATAAGAATGCTAGTGATGAAGAAAGTAAAAGGAACTATCAGCAATTAATAAATGCTGTAAACAGGAAGTGCAAACTGGCGAAAGAAGAGTGGATTAAAGAAAAGTGTTCAGAAGTGGAAAGAGAAATGAACATTGGTAAAATAGACGGAGCATACAGGAAACTTAAGGAAAATTTTGGGGTACATAAATTAAAATCTAATAATGTGTTAAACAAAGATGGTACACCAATATATAATACGAAAGGTAAAGTCGATAGATGGGTGGAATATATTGAAGAGTTATACGGAGGAAATGAATTAGAAAATGGTGTTATAAAGGAAGAAGAGGAAGTTGAGGAGGATGAAATGGGAGAAACAATACTGAGATCTGAATTTAAGAGAGCATTAAAAGATTTAAATGGCAGAAAGGCTCCTGGAATAGACGGAATACCTGTAGAATTACTGCGCAGTGCAGGTGAGAAAGCGATTGAGAGATTATACAAACTGGTGTGTAATATTTATGAAAAAGGGGAATTTCCGTCAGACTTCAAAAAAAGTGTTATAGTAATGATACCAAAGAAAGCAGGGGCATATAAATGTGAAGAATACAGAACAATTAGTTTAACTAGTCATGCATCAAAAATCTTAACTAGAATTCTATACAGAAGAATTGAGAGGAGAGTGGAGGAAGTGTTAGGAGAAGACCAATTTGGTTTCAGGAAAAGTATAGGAACAAGGGAAGCAATTTTAGGCCTCAGATTAATAGTAGAAGGAAGATTAAAGAAAAACAAACCGACATACTTGGCGTTTATATACCTAGAAAAGGCATTCGATAACGTAGACTGGAATAAAATGTTCAGCAATTTAAAAAAATTAGGGTTCAAATACAGAGATAGAAGAACAATTGCTAACATGTACAGGAACCAAACAGCAACAGTAACAATTGAAGAACATAAGAAAGAAGCCGTAATAAGAAAGGGAGTCCGACAAGGATGTTTCCTATCTCCGTTACTTTTTAATCTTTACATGGCACTAGCAGTTAATGATGTTAAAGAACAATTTAGATTCAAAGTAACAGTACAAGGTGAAAAGATAAAGATGCTACGATTTGCTGATGATATAGTAATTCTAGCCGAGAATAAAAAGGATTTAGAAGAAACAATGAACGGCATATAAAATGCCGAATAGCACAAGCCAAACGAGCCTTCAGTAAGAAATATAATTTGTTTACATCAAAAATTAATTTAAATGTCAGGAAAAGATTTTTGAAAGTATATGTTTGGAGTGTCGCTTTATATGGAAGTGAAACTTGGACAATCGGAGTATCGGAGAAGAAAAGATTAGAAGCTTTTGAAATGTGGTGCTATAGGAGAATGTTAAAAATCAGATGGGTGGATAAAGTGACAAACGAAGAGGTGTTGCGGCAAATAGATGAAGAAAGAAGCATTTGGAAAAATATAGTTAAAAGAAGAGACAAACTTATAGACCACATACTAAGGCATCCTGGAATAGTCGCTTTAATATTGGAAGGACAGGTAGAAGGAAAAAATTGTGTAGGCAGGCCACGTTTGGAATATGTAAAACAAATTGGTAGGGATGTAGGATAGAGGGTATACTGAAATGAAACGACTAGCACTAGATAGGGAATCTTGGAGAGCTGCATCAAACCAGTCAAATGACTGAAGACAAAAAAAAAAAATGGAAAATTTATTTAATTCATACACTCAAATTTAGCAATAATAAAGCGATTGCCGGGTTCACTAGTCAATCATAAATTAATAATTTTATTGCTACTTAATTAAATGTGAAAATATTTTTGAAAGAAGTGTTGTTATCTATACCATATTTTTATAAGTAATATGTCTGATTAAATTCTGTACATTCATTTTACAGATTTTTTTTCGAATAAAAGTACTGTAATACTTCCGGTCACATAGCGAAAATGGGAGGAAGATGAAATTGAATTCTTTTTACATCTTGAAGTATGAGGAGTACGAAAATACCATTCACTTAAATTAAGGTTTACTTGTAAATTGATAGGCTTATGTATAAAGTTTTGCGGCACAAAAATCTCAAAAACTACTAGATCAATTTCCTTGAAATTTAGATAGGCTGTAGTAGAGTATCTGAAGTTTGTGCTTATGAAAATTTTATGAAAATCGGTTGAGTTTTTCTTGAGTTATACTCAATCCGAAAAGATTTGAGCAGAGCAAGTTAGAAGCAAGGTTCGTTATGATACTGCAAGTTGGAACGTTGACATTTCTTTACCTGCGGTATATATTGTTAGCAATATTAAATCAAATTAAAAAAAGTTATAAATATTAAAACCAAATTAAATTAACGAAAAGTCGGTCTTCTTGCTCAGAACTGACAAAAAACTTTTATTACACGGTATATATAATGTAAATGTAACCCGTGTTGTTTGAAATAATTACTTATCTAGTTATATGTATAATTGATAAAGAAAAAAAATATGAAAATATATAACTTATTTTTTTTAAATATATATAATAATCTATTTTTATTACATTAAAACAAAAGCCACAGAACTACAAATATTAAAACAATTAAAAAATAAAATAAACACGCCTGCTATATTTTTTAATGGTAGAGGTAAATAAATATTTTGTTACACCTACTCTTTCTACACCTACATCTATTAGTAAGTTAATACTAAGACGCAAAATTTTCTCCATAATATTCTTATTGTTTTTAATAAATTATGAAATGAAATTTAAGAATATTGAATAGCTTACAGTATTTTGTTGAAATGCAAAAATAAAATTCTCTTAGAAATAGATTTTATTACTTTACAGCGTATATATATATATATGTTATATTCAATTATGAACATAATTTTTCTGAATTTCCATATCCTTGAGTTGTTCATGCATTCATGCATCATCATAAAATGAAAATCATATCTTTGAAAAGTTATATCCTACGAACAACTTGATATAAAAAAAAAATAACTTTTATATTGTTTTAAAACTTGTTTTCTTCTGCGCAACTTTTCTTAGTTTCAATTTATTTTAATTAAATCTACAGGAATTTTGAAAAATTACGTATAAAATGTAATTGTATTTTTTTATTTGTTTTTGTAATAGTGCAATTTCAGTGTTTTCTAACATCGTTAATAGAACTATAATTATAAACAATTAAATTTGATGTATAATTAAGAATGTATATGTTTTTTCACCGATACATATTTAACATTTTTAGCGTCTATTTCTATTACAACGAATCGGAATCTCGGCCGATTAAGTAGAAAAAAAGTTAAATCACCAAATAGAAGATATTACAGTAACAACCTCGTATTTGTTTGTCAGTTTGTATACGTTATGTAGAATGCAAAATTGCCGTAGTATTTTGTAACAGACTGCCGAGAATCTCAGCCGTTTAAATTAAAATTAAATTTCCTTCATAACCTTTTTACACGACTGCTCAAAAAGACGTGTAGTGTATTTAAGATATGTATGTTTATTCCACCGTAGCCGTTCAACTGCTGAACCGATTTAGATGTATGAGCCCGCGTTGGAATCCTTACGTTACCGGGAGTGTCATAGAATATATAAATATGTATATATGTTTGTTTACTTGTAACTAAAAGGCCACAAAAAATCTTACATAAGATTACTTATCCTATAGTAACTATTCTGTATTAAAGAACAATGTTTGCCAGCGATGTTTTTTTTTTTTCAGTCATGTTTTTTTTAATTTTTTAATATTTATCTCTTGTTTTGTTTCGTTTTTAATTGAAATTAAAGCTACTTTTACTAACTGTGATTTAAATTTTAAAATAAACTATCGGAAAAAGCTTTTTATTAGTTAAAACTTGAAATAAAAAGGTTGCTCGTAAACTTTGAAAAAAAAAATATTTAACATTAAATCTTCACTGCCGAATTAATAAGCAAAAGTAATTTTTACAAGTAATTTTTTTTATAATACTTACAGCAGATTCTCTTCAATTAAATTATAATTCAACAATAACGCAGAAAAAATATTTAATTCGTTTAAATGTGAAACTCACTGACTCATCACCGATTCTCCAGGTTCCATGATACCTGAAAAACTTAAATTTGGCATAATCATTTATATTAACCGTTAACAGTAAAAATGTCCATAAATTATTAACCTTTCAGGGATTGAAAAGAGGGGTAAAATACTGTAGAACAATATTATTACTCCTCATAATATCTCAAAACGTAAAGAAAATTCAATTTCATCTCCCAATCCCACCATGTGATAAAAAGTAATAGAGTACGTTTCTTTAAGAAGTCGTTAAAAATTAAGAATGATACAAAAACCAAATTAGTCGGTGTCATATATTAGAATGAAATTAATTAAATTAAAAAAAAAATTAAAGTAATTATTAAAAAAACTTAATTGGCATGATAAATGCAAGTAATGTTATTTTATACCTATACCCACATAAATAAAGAAATAAAAAAATAATTATATCTAGAAAAAAGAGAAACGAAGCAGAAAAAATCATCAGATTGAGTTGTTATTTTTGTTCTTTCTTTTTTTTTTAAAGAAAAAAATAATAACAAGAGAATAAATATGTCCTCTCCCGGTTATATTCGTCCAAGAATGGAAATATTTTATCCGTTAATCTAAAAAGAAAGGATCGATTCGGCTAAATCACGATATGGTATGGAAGAGAAGTTATAAAGTTCAGATTGTACTCCAATCCGTTGTTAGTTACATTATTATAAAAAATAAAAAATATATATTTTATAAAGAGTACACCATTATATCAATATCAACCGCTCTCATTTGTTCAAAAAAACCTGCCGCCGCCACATCTAGTTTGATTTCATTTCATTTTTTTTCATCCATCTACTTCTTCACGTTGTAAACATCAGGTATGCTTCAGGGCATAATCTTTGGTACTCGTTAAATTTATACATTCCTTTGAAATAAATGGTGAAATATATATCGCCTATATAGATTTCTTTCCATAAACAATGAAAAAAGATTGTTATCTGTTAATCTAATATTAAACTATATACTTTAAAGGTAAGTTAGTCCTATTTTTTTTTTTTATCTTATGATCTATTTAACTATATTTTAGGCGTATTTTTATCACTAATAGAGGTATCAGTAAAATCATTAGGTTATTTACAAATTATAACAAAAATCTTGTAAATAGATAGGCATATATACTTAATGCCATAACCCTAAAAGATATATTAATATTCAAACATATTTTTTTAATCAAATTATTACTAACAGTAAGGTGCTACAACAACGAATGCACTTTTCAGCTGAATGAAAAGTCGGTTAATTTTTTCACCTCAATAGATGAAAAACTAATGGTTTTTTACCGCAAACCAAAGACCGAATTGCTCATAAATCAGCCAGTTGATCACCAAAGTAATTAATACATCTTGCATTCTTTTATATTTTGTGCCAATTTTTAATTTAAGCATATTTCCTTCGCTAAAAGTCCCAATTAGGCTATCAATTAAATGTAGTATAATATATATATATATATATATATAATAGCATCCTCATCATGGCTTCGCCCGCGCTATATAGGTATAATAAATATAAAACTGAAAAATATATTTTTAGTTATTATGTGTGAGCTGTTGCTATCAGAGTTAAAGCTATTCACAGCTTACCGGATAAAATAAATTAATTTGGATGAACAACTTTTCAGTTGCTAAATGTGTAAATATTCGTAATTATCTTTAATTTTATTATCAAACTAATCTGTTTTTATGTATATTACGATGTTAATACAAATTGATATTTTTTTAGACAATAACATTAAATTTATTAAATCATATAATAGCTATTTGAAAAAGTCGATCAGAGACAATGATTGATATAGACAATATCTATCGGTGTAGATAATAAAATTAAGTAGTTCGGTAGAATTACGCCGGTGAGAGTTTGTCCGACGGCGGAAACACCGCCGTGACTCATTTATTCTGACCGATTCGCAAATCGACATTTCAAAATTTTTTTAATTGTTTAAAATATATAAAACATAATAATGTTGATGAAATAAAGCTACATATAATTGCAGAAATAGATGTTCTTAATGAATATAAATATTTTTTCGATAAATGTGTGATAATCTTCGTAATTTCACGTTTTTTTAATTTGAAAATGTGAAACTTTTGTTCTTCTAAGCCTGATTTTTTTCTCCTAACCCGTTTACGAAACGCGCCTAAATATATAAATACTTGTTAATATAAAGTAGCGTACAAAAACTTGATTATGTATACTTGAAATAATAAAATTTAAAATAAAATATACTAAAGCTTGTTTTAATAGTAAATACTCTTATGCAAATGAAGAGATTATACTATTTTTATTAAAAAAGAAATAAATAAAACAGAAATAAATAGTAACATTTTTATTCTACAATTAGAACTATTTGATGGCGCTGAGGTCGAGATGTTTGGAAAAATTGTATTTATGGTCCGATTTAGCTCATATTCGAAATAGAGTGATTCAAAGAAACGGAAAATTTTAAAAATTAAATAACGTTAATGAAAAATTTTTTTTAGAAAATGAATTCTGTTTCATGTAATTGTACAAATGTTGTCATTTTAGGATACATACATTTTAGTTTATTTTTTAAAGATGACATCTTGAAGGTGACCTCCTCTTCTACGTAAACACTCACGAAGTCTCTTCGTTAAATTGTTCATGGTTTAACGTAACATCTCAACTGGAATTTCCGCAATTGCTTCTCGGATCTTTGCCTTCAGTTATTCCGTTGTAGCAGGTGGAACACCTTGCTTTTAAGGTGACCCCACAAAAAGTAATCGCAAGCTGAGAGATAAGGCGATCTGGGAGGCCATCTAATGTCACCGTTTCGTGAAATGACACGTTGTCCAAGCAATCGGCGTACAGCTGCCATCGATATTCGTGCAGTATGTGACGTTGCTCCGTCTTGTTGAAACCAGGCTGTGTTAAGAATCAGTGGAAATCTCCTTTTTTGTTTCACAACAAAGGTTTCAAGCACGGCTACGTAACGAGCCGACGTCACTGTAATCTCAAGACCGTTGTCATCCTCAAAAAAATAAGGACCTATAACACCGTAAGATGATATAGCACACCACACGATCACTTTCTGGCTGTGCAACGGACGCTGGTGTAGCTGCGTAGGATTTTCTTGTGTCCAGTATATGAAATTTTGCTTGTTAACAAATCCACTGAGGTGGAAATGCGCTTCGTCTGACATCCAGAGTTCGTGAACAAACTCTTCGTTATCATTTAGCTTCTGAAGCATTACATTACAGAATTGTGCTCGCACAACTGCATCGTTCGGTTTCAGTTCCTGAACGATCTGCAACTTGTATGGATGGAATTGCAAGTCCTTCTGTAACATTCTTCGAACACTTGAACTATGCAATTGTAAAGATGCTGAGAGACGACGGATTGACCGATGTGGACTAAGTGTTACAGCATCTTGAAAACTTGAACATTCTGTAGTGTACGGACGGTTCGCTCACGGCCTGGAGGTTTATTTTTCATTGCCGAACCAGTTTCCTCAAAATTAGATATCCATGTTTTAATTGCATGTGCTGATGGAACACGGTCGTGCCGTCCCAAATTAAAATTAAAGGCAAATTCTCTACGCCATCCCTCTACACTGTCATTGTTTTTGAAAAACGCTTTGATAGCAAATGCACGTTGCGCACCACTCCAAGGATCCATGACAACTAAATGGCAGGTTAGGTTAGATAGGCTGGTGCCACTTATCAAGTGGTACCAATCGCCCACGGCTACCAACACAACTTTCAAAATTTCCCGTTTCTTTGAATAACCCTGTATATATTAGTTACGTGAAACGAAATATTTTTGTAAATAATGGACCGCTAGGTGGCGATGGAGTCGTGATATTTCGAAAAATTGTACATATAATAAATATTTATATGTATATATTTATTAGAAGAATTAAATGATGTGACAGAGGATTCTAGTGTGAAAAGTGAAACTAACAGATTCCTTACTTGAGCATGCAATTAATTTTGAATTTGTTTTATCTACAGTTATTTTGTATGAATTTTTATTGACAGTCGATACAGTAAATAAAACTGTAAAAAACCTAATTGTATTTTAAGTTTAGTAACTAAGCTTTTAAAAGGGTTGATGGATTTTTTAAAGAATTTTGTGAGAATGGTTTTTTAAAATCTAAAATGGAAGCAAATATTATTTGTGAAAAAAAACTAATATTTCAAACAAATTTAAAACCATAATAATAAGAAAACGTAAACGTTTATAATGATTATGAAGGAGCCAGAGCTGATGAATGTGTAAATGATCCAGAAAAAAACCTCTACAAAAATTATTTCTTAGCAATAATAGATCAAGCCATAAATCAAGATTAGCAATAATTGTTCAAGATTTGAACAAATTGAAAATCATATTAATATTTTTAGTTTTCTTTACAATATTCCACTATTACGAACAATGGAAGACGATCAACTTAAAAGGTTTTGCGTGGATTTAGATTTAAAATTAAGGTATGAAGTTCGTGATATAAATGGAACCGATTTATACGAAGAAATTAAAACTTTTTGTTCGATCTGTACTAATGTGAAAATGCAAAACCAGTACGGTGCTTGAATATGCTGAGAAATATGCACGGACTCTTTTCCATTTCTGGCCATTAGTTTAAGAATATTATTAACAATTCCGATTTCAATAGAATCAGCAAAACGAAGTTTTTCTAAATTAAAACTAATTAAAAATTATTTACGGACAATAATATCACAGGAACGATTAACAAATCTGACACTTTTACCTGTTGAGCACGAAATATGTGCAAAATTATATTGCAATGATTTAATAAAAGATTTTGCTGAAATAAAAATCCGCAAAATTAATATTTCATAAAATAGTACCAAAGATTCGTTACAAAAATAAATTAAGATAAAAATAAATAAAAACAAACATTTAATCTTAAAAAAAAATTTATACTTTTTGTTTTATAATTTCCGAACTTTTGTTTAAATAAATTTTTGAAAAGTTAAAGTTAATTATTTTACTTTTTTTTTTTTTTACTAATACTTAGTTTATTTTTAGAAAGGGAGCCTTAATTTTAGATTTGCTCCGGGCCACACAAAAGCTAGGGGCGGCCACTGTTTATGTCTATACAAACATATAAATTATTTATTCATTGCTTTATATTTATTTAGAATTAATATTCAACTTTTTTACCGTTTTCAAACCTGTATTTTTTTATAATTTTGTGTGAACACTATTACTTTTTTTTTTAATAACATTGAACCGTTTTCAGATTATTATTGCAATTGCTCAAATCGATGAAAAAAAAAACTCAAATACTAATAGATGGTTAGATATTGACTAGAAAAACTGACTGATATAAACTAGATCAGTACTTATTTCATTTTTACTGTAGTGAAAAAAAAGATTTTCATTCATGAAAATCGATTATTTTATTTGATGAGAATTTTGAAGTTGTTTTTTCATAAAAATAAGAAGAATCTTATTATTATTAATAGATAACTAGTTATTGACTAGACTTGATATATTCTCTAAAATTTCACAGAATTTAACGAATGAACAGAAAACAAAAAACAGATGATATCAAAACTCCCAAAACAATAAAATTGTTAAGGTTTAGGCGAAAGTTTGCCGTCAATTGAAAACATCAAAAATCGAAATTCAAAATTCAACAATTTATTTATTTATAGTTCTTCAAAAAGACATTGTCCGAATCAAAAAAGTACAGATATGTATGAAAGGGGAGATAATAATTGTTATATATTTATCCTACTTCATTTTCTCAACACAAAAATATACACCGCTAAATATTTTCTTCCTGCTCTACTAATATTGTAACTAAATGATAGAACTTTTTTAATATAAAACAAATACGAAATCATCGAAAAATAACTGGACATAAACAATTATTTTATATACTTATTAACACAAATCATATAATAAAAAATTCTTCAAATTTTCTCAAATATGTTGATTGAAAATACAAAGACTCTTGCCGGCCCCATTTTAATACTTTTAAGAACGAATTCGAATGAATCTTCAATATTTTACGCTTAACATTATTATTTATTGTTCTACGCAAATGCATTTCGATATTAACAAGTTCAACTTTGTCCGTTACGGCGAAAAAATTCTATAAAAATCAATAATCAATTTCTGATTTCAATGAAAAGATTACTTAATGAATAGATCAAATGTTGATCGAAGATCAACATTTGGGCCAGTACAGGTCATGTGACAATTTGAAGTAAATGTTACATACCTTATTATATGAACCAATTATCATTCGTAGGTTTCTATTAATATATTTATCATATGTTCCTAATGGTTAAAAAGTTACACAATATTAATAATATGTAATTTTACCTTTAATAAAATGTTTCCTTGATATTTTGAAAATTCAAAGTGATGAAATTTTGTCCATTAAGGAACTCGACCGAGATTTTGGGTCGTTATATTTTATGTAACGATTTGAAAGTGATTGGCGCAAAATTACGACAGTTATCGTCTCCACAACATAGTGAAATTTATATATAAACTTTTCAACTGACGGTGATTTTGGGGTCTGGGGGATGTGAAACGTGAAGATATAAAGAAATTTTCCGGAAATCCAATCATGGTACCCATTACAATAGGTAGCTTTCTTATGAAATCTACCTAACAAAACAAAATTGAAAACAGAACAATAATAAAAGTAAAAGTAAGGGCAAAATCCAAGCGGGGCTCTATACTCTCTCAACAATCCCTTCTTTTGCTAAATAGACTGTGAAATTCTCCACAATTGTCCATTCCGCCCGGCTTCTCCAGTTTACACGGAGATCTAACGCCGACCCGAGAAGACCAAGCCGACTGATCGTCTCCGTGCGCACCAACTCATACTTTGAGCATTCATAAAGGACATGGTAATTCAGTCTGTCCCTGAAATCGCCATGGCCGGAAACAAATTGCGTCACAAATTACAAACAAAAAATAACTGTTTATTAAAACTACATTTGTTCTTGTAGGCAGAACAAGCACAAACGCGTTTTAATCATCTATTAAGGATGTATTATTAATTAGTTGAATACGTCCAATAACAATCTATTATGTTTTTGACGCTAACTTTAAAGCGGATCCCTCAATTTTAAAAAAGATAGGTACCAAACGATCCATCCCAACGATCAAGTTATATTATGTAGTGAGTTGTAAAAGACGAAAATTTTATACGTATATGCAAATTTTTCCTAATTATAAACTTAAAAAATCTGAAACATATTTGATGATCCATTTTCTAAATTAATTAAATCTAAAGATTAATATCAGGATGTAATTTTAAATAATTTTTTTTTGTGTCAATCTAAAATGAATTTAAATTAACAGAACATTTGTTTATTCACTAAAAAATATAAAATTTATTGAAAGATATATAATATTTTGAAATAATTATTTTATTTAAAAAAAAAAAATTAAAACGAGTTCGTTGGTGTGCGAACACAATACGGAAGCTAATCTTCTTAGGCAGTATTATATGAATTACTAATGGTGCAAAATATCGTATACGCCGGCTTCCGTGGCGAGAGTGGTAGCATCTCGGCCTATCATCCGGAGGTTCCAGGTTCAAATTCCGGTCAGGCATGGCATTTTCACACGCTACTTATCATTTATCTCATCCTCTGAAGCAATACGTAACGGTGGTGTCGGAGGTTAAAAAAAATTATTAATAACAAACTTGAACTAATAATGAAACACACATACTATAAAAAAGAGAGAACGCGCGTATACGCATAACCCGTGCATAAGAGTGAGAGAGAGAGCGCTTACCGAACACGCGTGTTAGAATCTATACATATATATATATATATAGCTTGCGCGTGACGCTTTTTCTCAGTTGACTCCCCATCCCGAAACTTGCGTTAAGAAGCTTCGCTTCAGAAAGCTAACAACAAAGTTGTTACCTGGAATTGGTTATTTGTTCTTATGTAGTGGAAAAATAATGATACATGAAAAAAGTTAACTACGATTTCTGTTTTGTAGTGAGTATAATTTATAATGAAGTTCTATTGTAAAATTGTCATTATATGTTTAAAAAATCCAAATAAAATTAAAAAAAATCCGAATTATTTATTTTTTTATCCTGCTTTCCCACCTCCAAAATTACCATGAAAATATTTTGATTTTTACAATGTTAAATGAAGAGACTACAAAAAATACACTGAAAAATATGGAATCGATAAAAAGTTAATTAAGATTTATCATTTTCTGGGAGGATGAATTAAGATGAAATTTTGTCGTAATTTTATAAAAATGTTAAACAAATAAATTAAAAAATCGATATTTTTAAACTTTGATCAGCTTTGACACCTCCAATATTGTTCCCAAAGTATTTTTATTTTTTTTTGGTCACGCACTACTACTATACCTAAGAAGGCATGGAAAAAAACTAGGTTAAAAAATATGCAATAAATAAAACGGTAGCTTTTTTTATATTTTTAGAGAAGGGGAAAATTTCGAAGAAAACATTTTTTTAATTGGTAAGATAAGCATACACGAATGTACTCAGCTTAATATAAAGTGGGATTGTTTGTAAAATTTTGAGAGAACTGATCCCAAAAAAAATTATCTACTTCTGGAGATATTGAGCCGAAAATTTTACCAAAAATTGCCCTTTATAGACGTGTCTCTTACAAAATTTCATCAAAATCAGTTTATCCAATCAAAAGTTATTAAGCTTCAAACATACCAACACATGTACATACATGCAAATATTATCCCAACTGTTTTTGTTATTGGGGTCTCCGGATCACGAAACCTCGAGAAATACAAAAAAACCTAAACCTCATTATTTGAATGATAACCATACTTTCCTTCTTGTAGGACAGCTTTAGAGCTATGATGCCAGAAAAGTAAAATTATATTTAAGGGGAAAAATGGAATAAACTGTTCATGACCGAAATAGGGCAACATCCCCGGGCATATTTTCTAACCCATATTATTTTACGTCCAACACCAAATATTTGGTAAATTTTATCAAAAATACTATAATAACTGAACGAATAGATCAACATAATAAACGAATGCTATTTAAATACTTTACACGTAAAACCAACAAATTCATATAACTCTAGTTTGCATATAAAGTAAATTATTATTTAAATTATATTTTATGATTAATTATGAATAAGTTTAAAGATTGATATAAAAAAAAATTTTAACGCCTCTACACAATACATACGTTTAAGATAACAATAAAGTTATTATAAATTTAAATTGACATTTTAAACTTCATTAACCTCTTTTCTTCCCACTGTTTATGGATCCTGTACGGTAAAAAATAATTAATCAGAATGCACATCTTGACGAGCACAATCTTAATTAATCAATCATGTAAGAAAATGTATTATTAACGTCGGTATTAGCAGTGTTAATGAAACAAATTAAGCAACAAAAAAATAATGAAAGAAATATTCACAGTAGGATGAAGATAAATCTACAGCATAAAGAACGTGATTTTAAAAGGTCACATTAAGAATTTATTTAAATGTTATTGGTTTATAAAGCAGAAGTAGTGTAGTAGAACTGAAAATACCTTTCTTTATTTAAAGCTCGTTTTTTTAGAAAAAAAAATTATACAATCGATATATTTTTTGTAGATGAAATTTATTTATTATCCACGCTTTATCTTATCTTTTTTTTACTACCTCCTAAATAATATGTGAATGTTCTTATAACCTTCTTTTTCTGTTTAGCCTCCGGAACCACTTTAAGGTACCACTTCAGAGGATGAATGAGGACGATATGTATGAACGTATATGAAGCGTACACTTGTACAGTCTCAAGTCAAGCATTTCTGAGATGTGTAGTTAATTGAAACCCAACCACTAAAGAACACCGGTTTCCAAGATCTAGTATTCAAATCCTATAAAAATTAACTACCTTTACTAGGATTTGAACCTTAAAATTATTGACTTCGAAATCAGCTGATTTGCGATGACCAGTTCACCATTAGACCAACCCGGTGTGTTGAATATTCTATATCAAACAATGATCAATAAATGTTTTGAAAGAAATTAAAAATGCAATTCGTGTGTATCTAAATCCAATAAACTAAGGTTACAGTCAAACTTTATTAAATGTACTAATACATTTTGTTCAATGTTACTCTCATCTTGTTAATTATTATTATTCATAGGAACTAATTTACACATAGAGTACATTCGATAATAATATACGGTTTAGACTACTTAATTAATTAAAATTCTTTTGGTTTTGTCCTCTCCAATCTTAAATAAATTTCAAAAAAAAAATTAAGAAGTTAGAAAAAGAAGATACATACATAACTACACTGGCGGATATAGTTTTAGTTTTCATTAATACAAATTCTAATTTGGTGTATTATTTTTATATGGCCTATCAAAAAAAGATCATTCATTTTTGTAACTTAGCTAATAAAGTTCAAATTAATTTTGTAATATATAATCAGTGTTTTAAGTAACAAGGTTGTTTACATTTTACTATTTAATTTTTTCAGTTTTTTTTATTAAATGTGTTATTGTAGAGCATGTAAGCTGTTTGATCACGAGGTATAACGGTATTATTCTAAATACTTGATTTATTTGTAGACATTTTATTTTCTCCCAGTTTAAAATTGATCTTTGGGTTAACCTAATAGATAAGGGCTTCAAGTATGGATCAGCCTTCGGCTGTGCCCGTCGATGAAAATGGGTCGGCAACCGGTAATTCCAGTGTTGAAAACGTGGATCCTTGTCAGCCTCTAGCAGAGATCCTAGAAAACAGTTTCGACGCAGAATTAACCGGAACGATATTATATTTGATGATAGAAAAACTGAAACTTATAACACAAACCCGCATGTGACATGACGGACTATGCCGTGTTCGCGTGGATGTAACACATCTCAATTCCATGTATCAGCTAGTGATTTACCCCTATAAAATCGTTTTCAAGATCTCCCGATGGAGAAAACCAGCGTAGAAACCGATCGGAAGGCCAACGGTGATTAAGCCATCACCTATAGTCCTATTTGGCATCAGTAATAGTATGAGGCTTTACGAATTAATTGAAACGATAGTCAACAAATGCGACTACAGTATTAGAATATTCAGCTCTAAACAACTACGCATTGTTTTAAAGGATCTGGTAACCTACAAAAAGATAATTAACTTGATGAGGGAACACCAATCGATCAGCCACACCTTCACCAGAAAGGATGAAAGAGCCTTTCGAATAGTAGTGAGGAACCTAAATTTTTCTGTTCCAATTGAGCTCATCAGAGAAAAACTTGAGAGTCACGATCATCCAGTCCGTAGCATTGTCAACATTAGACACAGAATTACAAAAGAGCCATCTTTCTTTGTTAATCTTGAGCTGAGAGATAACAACAAGGAGGTTTGTGGGATAAAATATATCATCAATTGTGCTATTGTCATTAAGGCGCCTTGACGGTATCCAGGATTGGTGCATGTATGCGCTACCAACAGTACGGCCATACGAAAAATAATTGTATGCCTTATCGAAGTGTGAGACACGATGAAGGACATAAGAATGCTGACTACAGTATTGATAGGAACACTCCAGCTATTTGCACGCTATGCCAGTGTAAGCATCCGAAAAACTACTGAGGATGTAAGGTTTACAAAGAAATCATGAAGGAAAAACATAGGCAAAGGGTTACATCGGCTGGGAGACTAACTACTTCCATTAAAAATCAAGACAAGCAAGCTACCTCATTCAATTCCCAAAGGTAGGATCCAAGGCAGGAAACATGTGGTGATCCAGACACGAATTCTTTTATTCGTCAAGATCTTACACCGCAGCTGTTAATCATGATATCAGAATATTTCTGAGGAAAATCTAGATAGGCTAACATCCAATATAACGTTTCTCGTGCAACAAGTTAACCTAATATGACTTTTTACGAAAGTAATTACCAAACTCTGTTAATGGTTAAGTTCCTGAGAGTTGCAACGTGGAATATTAATGGATTATCAGGACGGAGAGAAGAACTAGAACCTTTATTGATTAGCGAGTCTTTAGATATTGTCTTCCTTTGAAAACGCCTTTCACTGATCGAAAGTTTCTTTATATTCGAGGTTATTCTATTTACTACACTAATCATTCCGATGGCAGAGCACACGGCGGTATTGCTGTTATAGTTAAAGACATCATAAAACATCATTCACTGTCGTATTGCAGAACAGATCACATTCAAGTGAGCTAATAAAAATCCAGGATTGGCTTGGACCGCTTGGAGTATCTTCAGTATACTGCCCTCCTCGAAAATTGAAGACTTACTGAATATAAATGTACGCGGCCCTCTCTATTAAGAAATGACGTTGATGGTAAACCAATTACAATAAAATAATCTTAAAAAATATAAATGAATACACACAAAATTCGATTTTCTTACGATGATCGTTTATGCTTTAATCATTATTCAGAAAAGACCAATATTATTTCAATGGCTGAAAAAAATTATTTCAGACATTAGGACATTTTATAAAAAAAATTGATCCTCATAAAAAAAAAATTCTTTAATATTTTTATACATATTTCTTTAAATATTAAAGTAATCAGATTAAAAAAAAATTAATCTCCCTTTTAACAGGTTCTAATATTTACAATCTTAATAAATGAAAAAACTCTATGCATAGATTTATTTGAATCTATAAAAATTTTAGTATTTTTGGCTAGGATGGGATACAATTGGCCACGAATATTATAAAAGGTCACATACGGTAACGTATTCAGTTTCCCCATTTTACCAAAAAAAACAAGACTGCACTTTAAAAAATAAGATTTTTTTTTTTTTTTTATTAAGTACATACGGTAATAACACTAAAATGCACAAACAATAATACCTGCAAGGGAATTTACCTTTATGTACACAGGTATGAATCTTAAATTTAAAAAAAACTCTTGCACATGAAGATCGACTTTTCGTTAATTTAATTTGGTTTTAATACCTTAAAATGTTTTAATTTATTTTAAATATTGCTAAAAATAGATACCGCAGACAAACTTCAACGTTTCAACTTGCAGCATCACAACGAACCATGGTTCTAACTTGCCCCGCTCAAATTTGTTCGACCTTGAACTGAATAATTCACGAACGACTAAATCAATCTTCATCAAATTTTCACATGCACAATTCCAGATACACTACAACAGTATTTATAAATTTCAAAGAAATTATTTAGTATTTCTGAAGATTTTCGAGCCAAAAAATTGTATACATAGGTCTATAAATATATAAGCAAACCCCGATTTAATTTAATGGTATTTTCGTACTCCACTTACCTCAAAACGTAAAGAAATTAATTTTCACTCCCTCCATCATTCATTCTGAATGTAATACCGTAATTTTCATCAAAAAGTCGGTAAAAAGTACAGTTCTTACCGTTTATATAATAAACAAACTCGGAATTATATTTCATAAATTTTCATCCCGTAGACAAAAATTTCAAAACAAGAGTTGGCAAAATGATATTTATTTCCTCAATTAAGTTTAAAAATATACTAATATATTAAACAGAAGATTATGAAAAATTTTAAATAGCACTTAATGTTTAAATAAATACATATTAATAATAATAAAGTAAAATTTCTTAGTGTTCTGACTTCTCAAATCACCCACCATTCCAAGATTAAGTAAACAAGTTTTGTTATAATGTTATGTAAATGAATAACTGATTTTACTGTTGTTTCATTTAGGTACATCTTTTGAGGAGAACTGAAAACTTAAATGTGTGCACTTGCCGGCCACCGTGGCGAGAGTGGCAGCGTCTCGGTCTTTCATCCGGAAGTTCCGGGTTCGAATCTCGGTCAGGCATGGCATTTTACACGCTACAAAAATTTTCGTTCATCTCATCCTCTGAAGTAATACCTAACGGTTGTCGCGGAGGTTAAAAATAAAAAAATAAAAAATGTGTGGAATTAGTTATATTTTTAAACTAATCTAATCGAATAAACTTGTAAATTAATTTACACTCGCAACTAAAAATTGTAAATCCAAATTCAGTCAGTCAATTCAAACTGTGAAGTACACCCAATCAAATGAAATACCAAATCTCATCAAAATAATTAGAAGTAATTCTTAAACCAGTGGTTCCCAAACTTTTCCGAGTCGCGGCGCCCTTTACAAATTAATTTTTTTCCATGGCGCCTTACCCTAAGTAAAAGTATGACAACTCGTAAGCAAGTGATAAAAATAAATAAAATTCGTGTATCTTCATTATTTTATTACTTTATTAACATTAAATTAATAATTATAAATGTCTTGATTCAGTTAATTATGAAGTTTTTAGAATATTTCGCGGCGCCCCTGTGAAGAGACCGCGGCTCTCCTGGACGCCATCGTGCACAGTTTGGAAATCACTGTCTTAAAGAATGCCACACACGAAAAAGTAAAAAGAAAATCCATTTTTTTCGATGATACTCGACCAATATCAACAGAAATCGTTTTACGCCCATGGATCATGGTTATCTTCTCCAGGTTAAATGTATAATAGATTTGATCTTAAAATAAGTACGCAAGCCACTGAAAATGTAATTAAAAGGGTTTTTTCTAAGGTTCAAATCCTAATTGGCTGTTACTTTTATGCGGATCTGATTACTAGATCGTGGATACCGGTGTTCTTTGGTAGTTGGGTTTCAATTAACCACACGTCTCAGGAATCGTCGACCTGAGACTGTACAAGACTACAGTCCATTTACATTCATACATATCATCCTCTGAAGTAATATCTTACGGTGGTTCCGCAGGCAAAACAGAAAAAGACAAAGGGGTCTAACACTGTATAAGAGTATTTTTACAGACTTTTCGAAAAGATTTACGGTATTACTTTCGGTCCTATGCTAAGATTGAAGTTAAAAAATGGATTTTCTTTGCGTTTTGAGGTATCAGGAGTAAGAAAATACCATTCATGTATACAACTTTGTGGCTTGAAATTCTCTAATATACATGATCAATTTCATTGAAATTTAGATATGCTTTAGTAGTTTGTTGTGTGAAAATGCAGAGAGCCACATTATCTTGGAAAAAAAAACAGCTGTAGTTTTCCATTGCTTTCAGCTGTGCAGTACTCAGAGGACTGAGTGATGTTGATATGGCCGTTTAAGTCATTGTGACTCACGCCCCTAACAACTACTGAAAGAGCTGCTGCCCTCTTTCAGGAATCATTCCTTAGTCTAGCTCTCAACAGATACCTCTCCGATATGGTTGCACCTTCGGTCCAGCTACTCTGTATCCCTGAGCACTCAAGCCCCCTCACCAACGGCAAGGTCTCATGATTCATAGAGGGGGATTCTTGTTTGGAGTGTCGCTTTATATGGAAGTGAAACTTGGACAATCGGAGTATCTGAGAAGAAAAGATTAGAAGCTTTTGAAATGTGGTGCTATAGGAGAATGTTAAAAATCAGATGGGTGGATAAAGTGACAAATGAAGAGGTATTGCGGCAAATAGATGAAGAAAGAAGCATTTGGAAAAATATAGTTAAAAGAAGAGACAGACTTATAGGCCACATACTAAGGGATCCTGGAAGAGTCGCTTTAATATTGGAAGGACAGGTAGAAGGGAAAAATTGTGTAGGCAGGCCACGTTTGGAATATGTAAAACAAATTGTTAGGGATGTAGGATGTAGAGGGTATACTGAAATGAAACGACTAGCACTAGATAGGGAATCTTGGAGAGCTGCATCAAACCAGTCAAATGACTGAAGACAAAAAAAAAAAAAAATTAGTAGTTTATCTGAAGTTGTATATGTAAAATTTTTATGATGATTAGTTAAGTCGTTATTGAGTTATGCTTAATATAAAGTCGACAACAGGCAACATAACCTCTATTTGTTTTTACATGCTTATCCAGTGAGTCACAGAGGTGAGCGAGTTGAAATGTTGAAACTTGATGCTTATGTACAGAGTCTATTCGTTAGTCAAATTTATGCAGTGCTTGTACTCTGAAACAATGCATTTCTGACGTCGAAACGAAAAACGTTTTTTTTTGTTTTTTCTTAGTTCATGTTTTCTCTACATGAATTCTTCTCAGCTTGATTAAAATATTTTTTTATAAATACGAACAATCGTGTTTAAGATAGAAAATATGAAATATCTATTGATTCCAGAAATCGTGGAAACATATTTCCTGAAATAATTAATCTGAAATTTATTTATTATATTTTTATAAAATATAATAGTAAATGGTCATAATATTCTCATAAAATAATTTTTAAAAAGATAAAATAGCTAATAAAAATAAATAAGGGGGAAAAAATAGAAATAAAAATAAACTTAGTATTACGTTATGAAAATTCCTTCACGAACGAACTGGAGAAATAAAACATACAACATTAAAGCACAATATCAACGTTCATAAGATTAAAACAATTAGAGCTACTACAATAAAAGGGAACGTATAAAAATTTTATCTAAATTTATAAAAAAAAAAAAAACACTTTTTACAGTTTTTTAACTGGTAAAGGTCAGTTTTTTTACCAGATCTTGTAAACTCTTTACCAGTCTTTAAAGATCTTGTAAAGTAACAAGCATGGTAAACAGAATTTATAAAAAAATAATAAATTAAGAAAAATAGATTAAACTTAATGATTAGATCATTATTTTCTAAGCATTATTTTTAATCTAATTAAAAGAATGATTTGAAGTAGAAGAAAAACATGATGTATGTATAAATTCAATTGATTGATTGATAAATTTATTTTTTCATTAACCGAACTAGATTATAAATTCAACTACGAAAATAATGCTACACTAAAAATTCTTAATTAAATTAACAGGCATTTAATTAAAATATATGTTTAACCGTATTTTAAGTTTATTTCGGGTAACAATGATATATAACCTTAATTCAGTACAATAAATTTACATCAGTCAATTTAATTAGCTTGAGATTGGCGAATAAGATACCTAAAAAAACGATTTTCTTGATAAACTCATCATCTAAAAATACAGGTTTATTCGGCGATTATTTTGGAATAGATCAGCCACAGGAATCTTCAATTAATTTAGACAACTGTATGTTGAACGCTGAAAATGAGATAAGGTCATTAGTAAAGGAAGAAAAGAACTGATCAAAATAATTGTTACTTCATTAGAAAAGTTTGCCCAAACATACAAATTAACAATATTATATATACTTTATATTCACATCAGAATAAAAATGAATAACTTATTTTTATTTAACTACAGATTTTAATAAATAACTATAATAAACAATCTTTAAAAATAAATATAAAAATATGATTATCCTCCCAAAAATAGTCGCTGGAAACTGATTGCAAAATATTTTAATTTTTTTTTTCTAATTTTTAGTTTTTTTTTTTAAATTTGTTATTATTATTATTAGAAACTATGATATTAAAAAATTACTTCATAAACAAGAAATTGTTGGGAAATCTTATGTTACCAAAACGGAAGTAGAAGTTCATTGTTAAACAATGGTAGGATGTCAAATACTCAATAGCGTTTTGAATTTAAAAATTAAAAAAAAAATTCTTTTACTTTTCAATCTAGATAGCGTTATAACAAAGCTCTAGAAAGAAAAATATTGTAATCGGTGCAATTCGAGCACAGGAGATTTTCACCGCATCTTGACGTTTTGACTCTTAAGGAACCCAAAAAATCGGATGGAAATTTTCCGGATGTTGATATACACGTATATACGTGTCGTATGTACGTGTGTTCGATGTTAGCCTTTATATCTTCAGAACTACTGGGCCGATTTTAATCAAACTTGCTCAGATTTCTTCTACGTACTGGGAATTGATGCCATTAAATTTTCAACTTAAAAGATCAAGAGGGTGAGGCTGTAGCAAGGTCTCCCTCAGTATCTCGAGATTTCGCCTAATTAAGGTCATATTTTTCTTAGGCACATTTGTTAAAAATAAAAATTTTTTTTCAAAATCGCACCCCTCAAAAAAAAGCTCTTAATTATTACTATGTCGTGACCTCACAGGGGTAGAATTAAATAAATGGATAATATTTAAAGTGTAAAAAAGTAACTCAATCTGGCTGGGCCTCGAACACGATCGCCTGGTTGACTCGGTACCTGGTGCGCTAAGCCTCGCTGCTACATCAATATGCCGACCGTATAAGCGAAATTTTTTCTCTTTAAGTTGTGAAATTACATTGTTTTAGTTAGTAGCGACCGTCCGCGATAGTATCGACACACCCGTGCGAATTAAATACGGTATGTGCGCGCGCTTTAGTTGGAATAATTGAATTAAATAAGCGAAAAAATATTATACTTAAATAAAATGATAAATATTTTTAATTAAATAGTATGTGTATGTGCGTGTAAGCCGTGCATCAGAAACAATCCACCGTCACCTGGATAAAGCCGGGTTCCGAGAAAGTCCTACAACTGTGTTTTCAGACTTTTTTGAACATTTTCATCACGAAAACAACAAATTATTACTTCCATCTTTAAAATTTTGTTCATAGGAATGGATATTTCTTTGATTTAAGGTTCATGCTGTCTCTATTTCTTGAAATAAGTTTTATCTACACAGCTTGTGAAAGACGCGTGCACTAAATCTTGATGAGCAATTAGGATTTTGATATAAATGATTTAAATATTTTTAAACTAAGTTTCTACTGGAATTGCCTAGAATTACAACAGTTATTTTTTTTCTTTTTGCGGTTAAGCCAATTATTGATCATGCAAATATAATTTATTCTGGTTTCTTTTTTTATCTAAATAAAGTTTCATTTTCCCGCATGTTTCGTCTTTTTCTCTTCCGATCATTTCACTTTGGTATGATTCTTTTACTTCCTCATCGTTTCAAACGCAACTCGTTATATTTTTTCTTTAATCGTTTTACCTTTCATTTCTTGTTCTTAGATCCCTAGTTCTCTTCTGGTTCCCTTTAGTTTTGTAATTTTTTCTTCATTTGTTGAAGCAATAAATATTTGTTTATTTTTCATTCATAAGGTATACGTGGCCCAGGAATTTCAGTTTCCTTCTGCTTATCGCTTTATCGACATCCTCTACTTTTCATACAGTTCTTGATTGGATTTCAGTTTATTTAATCTTTCTGCGTTTTCCTGGAGCCTAGGGTTGTTTTCATGTTCTTCTCTATTTTCTTTAACAGTTTCTGGTTGGTAAGGTGTAACACGTTTCACTACCGTACAATATCACTACTACGACGTAACGTCTGAATTTGGTCCTTTTTGAAAGATTCTTTTTATTATAGATATCTTTCCTCAGGAAACGTAATAATATCTAATTTGTTTCTTCTCTTTTTTATTGCCGCTGTATTCGTATTATTGTATTTTATTTTTCTCCTAGATATTTTAAACTAGACACCACTCTATTCTGTATTCTGTGGTAAATTTTTTTCTGGATAGTTTTTTGTGTTGGACATTATTTCTGATTTTCAAAAGATATCTGTAGGCTTGCTCTCTCAGCCACCTACAGTTATTTTATAATTTTGTTCTTTATTTTTTAGTCTTCCAAAATCCTTGCTAAAAATTAAATGTTTTTATAGTTTCAAAAGTACTTTTATTTATTAATTGCTGTTTGTGTTTTCATCTTTTTTATCTACTTTTTTTACATTTTTTAAAATAAATTCCTCTTCCGCAGAGTCTATTGATGATAATAATTGTTTTTAACAATCCATATTTAGATTTTAAGTAAACATTTTTTCTAAATTGTTTTTGGAGCGTAATTTTATTTTCCAATTTAACTACAAATGGTTAATTCTAAGGAGTTCACGAATAACTACTTTAATACCTGAAGTTACATAGTTAAATTTAATTATATATCATAATGCAGTAACCACGATGTCTATTTTCAGTTTGATAACGCCAACTCATCTCCTAATAATGTTCAGTAATGTTAGTATGATCATTTACAAAGATATTTAACAATAAAAAACTCAAAGTAAACGATAAAGTGAATCTATCTCATCAATTATCATGAGAAGAGAAATCTTCTCTATCCTAAACAATTAATTTTTTTTAACGCTAGCAATGGCAGTTAGAATAATCCTCTAAGCGCCAGGCTATATTAGATGTTAGTAATGTGTTATTAAAATCTTTATTTTTTTAATAAAGTAGTTTATAATCTGCAAATTCTAAATATTAGTTTAATCGTACATTTAAAATATAATTAATTATAATTTGCAAGAAATTTCCTATTTGGCAACGTATTTTTCTCTTAACCCAAACGATTTTGTAAAAATACTTTTGTATGGTATTTACAAATAATTGTTTTTTCTACAATCTCATTTAACAATATTTTTTAGAACTTCTATTCCAGATAAAAATTATGTAACTTCTTTTAAGTACGTAGAAAATACAAATTTTTGAGTTAAATATAAAAATAAAACTATAATATATAATTAGCTAATAGTAATTTTAGACATATTAATGAAAGCACATATGATGTCAATTTATTTTTAAGCCTCCAGGACACCGTTAGGTATGCTTCAGAGAATGAGATGAAATGACAGTTTTGTAGCGTATGAAAGTACCATGCGCCTGACCGGTATTCAAACCCGGGACGTTCGGATGAAAGGCCGAGATGCTACCACTCGCGCCACGGAGGGCGTATGTCAATTAATTTTATTAAACATTAATAATTTTATAAAATATTGTCACATAGTTGCCATTAATAGAACATCCTATGATGTCAATTAGTAGGACAAGAGTTAGTGAATGTGACATAAGGTCTAAATCCTTATCATTCTGTCTTTTCAACTTTTCAAAACGAGTGACTGATTTATTGTCAATCATTATACTAAAATAACGCGTTTTATCCTTGAAAATCTTCTTTACAAATGAAGAAAGATTTATATAGCTTTGTATATTTTGATATGTGTGTTCTGGTCTGGTATAATTAGCAGAATTTTTAATCAAATTTCAGATTATCTTTCTTCAGGATTCACCATATACACTATGCAAATAAAAAAAATTTACCAAATTGCATCCTTCCAACAGAATTATTTTATAAATTTTTTTCAACCAAATTTTTTACTTTCGTACTAATCCCTGCTTCAAAAGGTTTTTTTTTAAATAAAATTTAAACTGAGATGGTAAACATATTTATCTTTAATTTTAATATTTTAAATTAAATTTTATACATAAAAAAATGTATGAGAATTTATTTATAAAAATTTCTGCAGAAGTATTTATTAAAGATGGATAAAAAACAACCAAAAGCAGTATATGGAAAAAAATAATTTTATCAATACTAATAAGTAAAATCTGAAAACAATTAGATAATCTTAGTTTTTTCCCTCCAGGACCACCGTTAGGTATTGCTTCAACGGATAAGATGAATAACAAGTAGCGTGTGAAAACGCCATGCCTGACCGGGATTCGAACCCGGGACCTCGAATCTCGGTCAGTCATGGCATTTTCATACGCTACTTATCATTTATCTCATCGGTTGAAGCAATACCTAACGGTGGTCCTGGAAATCAAAAAAAAAACTAAGACTATCTAATTGTTTTCAGATTTTATTTCTTAATATTTATAAAATTAATTTTTTCACATACTGCAATCGATTGTTTTTTAAATAATCTTAGTTTTTTTTTCTTTTTTTGTTTAACCTCCGGGACCACCGTTAGGTATTGCTTCAGAGGATGACATGAATGATTTGTAGATAATCTTAGTTAATAAATACTTAACCTACCGGGCTGTTCTAGTGGTTAACTCGTCATCGCAAATCAATTGATTTCAAAGTCGAGAGTTTTAAGATTCAAATCCTAGTAAAGGCAATTACTTTTATATGGTTTTGAATACTAGATCGTGGATACCGGTGTTCTTTGGTGGTTGGGTTTCAATTAACCACGCTTCTCAGGAATGGTCGACATGAGACTGTACTTTATTCACATTCATACATGTCATCCTCATTCATCCTCGAAAGTAATACCTTACGTTGCTTCCGGAGACTTAACAGATAAAGAGAGAGTTAATAAATAGTTGTTGGTTAATTTTAATTTGGCTCAAACTTCAGATGGTTAAAATTTAAGTAAGAACTAAGAAATTTTATTAATTTTTTTTTTATTATTAATTTATTGTAATTCGAATTTCCTTTTTTTAAGTTTATTGTACTATAAATATACTCCAGATGTTGGTATCGTTTATTTAATTTTTATAATGAAGTCTTTATAAACTACAAGACAGATTTGCTTAAATACGGAGAAATTGTTGATGTAGTACAATTTATAATGGAAAAATTTGTTCCCGGTTTTATATAATGGTTAAAATGTAAGTATACACATATACGCTGGCTACCCGTAAAGTCAATGGAATGTTCAATAACAACATTATGACGTCTACCTGATTTATTTCTAGGCATTTCATACAATTTTCTTCTCATGATTTCATTTAAGAACAATATTAATTAGGAATAACAAAAAAAAAAGTTAATTTAACTGGAATGTTTGTTGTGACTAGATGGTACTAGACATGAGTAACTGAGAATAATGGGCAGTAAACCAAGTATAGTACATAGAAGAACGGCATATTATAACGGAAAGTTTCATAACACATTTTTCGCTCCATTTACGAAGGAAATGAACGCAGTAGACATTTTATGTAAAACACACGTACACATGCATATGGATATATGTGTATAACGTGTGTGTATTTGTATATACAATAGCTATGTTGGCAGAATAATCAGGAGGCCGCCGGCTGAAAGCACTTTCCCTTGTTCTACGTAATTGACTTATCCGCATGCTGCCAATATTATTAACCTATATATTAGCTAAAATAATAAATAAAACACAGCGGTAGCAAACACCCGACATGAACGACCATGGTGTAACGATATCAACAACAAGAACAAGAGCGACCGAAGCACAATTCAGCAGCTGTTTAGAATTCTGCTGCGTGCCCACTCGCCCCACTAAACATGACACGACATTGCACGGCACGAAATCCTTTTGTAATAGTAATAATAATAATAGCCCGTACCTATATGTGCTTCGGCATTATAGCTAATCTTTTTCTCTCACTATTACCTTATATCTTAGTTAAATCTGTTCTGTAGTTGTAATTAGAGTACAACACTGTATGTGTTTATTTGTTACACCAATGACTGAATATTATTATTACCGTATTTTAAAAGTTGAAATAACTTTATTTAATCATTAAAACAACCTGTTTTTGTGATCGTTTTACCACACCTAATGTAATACAGCTATAAAATAATAATATCCATTTGTATTCTTAATACAAATAAATTTTATTACTGTATTAAGTTAATGGTAAAATGTTATTTACAATAAACCACTTTTGACAGTTTGTTACAAATTATATGAAGGAAATATATAAATAAATGAACATAAGGAAATAGGTTAAACTATACTCGTAATAACAGTAAAATTGAAATCAACTAAAAGTATATTGTTATTAACATTTTCAACATAAGGTTATAGAAACCAAGTAGCATATTTAATAAGGGTTTTGTGAAGTATTTATAAATCTACGTCAATATATGACTAATACATATGTTCACATAGCAATATATTATTTATTTAACGGTAAAAATAATTACAGTTGTAAAAGACAATGGTATTTTTCATCGACCGTAAATTATTCAATGTAAATTTATTTTTACAATTCAAAATTTATTAAATCTCCAACTGCAACAAATAATATTTTTACCATTTTTACATTAAAAATAACGCGACTAGTTATGTTAAATAAGTAAATTTAAAAAATATATATATACTTTGAGGACATGTTCTACTATGAAAATAATAAAGAAAGTTCATAATAAACAGAGGTTCAAAAAAGCTTCATTAGTGAGTAACGGCTGGGAAAGATTTTACCGTGATTTCTGTTCCTTTGATAAAATTAAGCCTGACTATAATTATTGGGACCCAAATTAGGGAATAAATTTTGTGGTTTTACATGAAATCAGACCTAAAAATTAAAAAAAAAAAAAAAAAAATAGTAACCAGAACTGTATTTTTAGTAGTTTCGAGAAATGTATGATAAAATATAAAATACTGGGATCCAAAAAACACTATTTTATGTTTAGCGTAAATTTAATTTAGTTAAATGAGTAATAAGCTCATAAAAATTTTAAGCACAACTTATAGAGAATTTGATTTTGAGTAAAATGGGTTCAATAAAGTTCACAGAAACTAATTAAAAACGAGAGAATTTTGAAGTTTATTATTAAAAACTAATTATATTTTATATATTATAAAAAAAATCAAATATTTAAAATAAATTAATCTATAATAGCTTTAAAGATGTCTATCTAATAAATCGTTTTATTAGATCTTCCTTTTTTTACTCACTTGTACAAAGTAAAGGTAGTAAAAATTATTGTGGTTGCAAAAATTTCGGTTTTCAGATGTCAAAGGAAATATCTATTTTGACTATTCCTGTATACATTTTGACTAGTTTCGGCGTGACGTCTGTACGTAAGTACGTATGTCGCATAACTCAAAAACGATTAGCCGTAGGATGTTGAAATTTTGGATTTAAGACTGTTGTAACATCTAGTTGTGTACCTCCCTTTTTGATTGCAATCGACTGAACCAAAATTATCCAAAAAAAGCACAAAATCCAAAAAAAATTGATTTTGGACTTTTTTTAATTGTAGTAATAAGCCATCATTGACAGCTTTTTAAAAAAATATCATAAGTGATACTTATTTTCATTGGTTCCACAGTTATAGCCAAATGAAATTTTAATTAATGAAATATTTGGATCTCGAAGGGGAAGGCCTATCGGTTTGAATCAGACTTCATTTCCTATTTTTTTAATTTAAATATATTGATTTATTAACTATTGAATTTATTGAATTATTAACTTCCGATTGTAAAAAACTTTTACGATAATTAATAATTCAATAATAATAAAAAGAAATGAAAATATCAGAAGTTATTAAATTTAATAGGCGTATCAGGAAGTCATGTAGTGCCCACATCAGATTTTTGAATAAAGCAAAAAGTACGAATTATTTTTATTTTTTAAATCTTACTCTAAAAATATAGCTAAAAATAATTTTTTTTTTTACAATCGACTAAACCATAAGAGTCCGAAAAAAGCCCAAAATTCATAAAATTGGATTTTCGTTTTTTTCTTATCTTCAGTATAAGCCCTCATTGAGAGCTTTCAACGATGAAACGGTACTTATTTTCATTTGTTCCATAGCCAAATAAATTTCTAATTGCGGAAATATTTGGATTTTACAAGGGGAAGGCACATCGGTTCGAATCCGACTTTTTTTTTAATTAAAATAATTTATATATATTGATTTATTAATAATTGTTAACTTGTGATTGTAAAAAAAATTTACAATAAATAATAATTCAACAATAAAAATTAAAAAAAAAATATCAGAAGTTATTAATCAAATAAAATTTTATATACCTTTTATTTAAAAAAAATGTGTATATGTAATTTAATAAGCGTACAAAGAAGTCATGTGGTGTTCACATCAGATTTTAATTGTTTTATAATATTGAAACTTTTGTTTCGTTCAACCTATTCAAAATTGTCACATTTTGATATCTTTGTTTTTTATACAACTGTTAAATCTTACGTTTCTATTTAGTTTCTGTAGACTTCATTCATTCATACCATTTTACTGAAAATCTAATTCTCTACAAGTTTTAAAAAATTTACATAAACTTTCATAAATTTTTTATCTGTATATTAATAATTTAATAAAGTTATTTTACGCTAAAAATAAAATAGTGTTTTCGACCCCAGTCTTTTGTCTTTTATCACATATTTCTCGAACTACTAAAAATACAGTTCTGAGACCTTTTTTTTAAATTTTAAGATTTTATATAAAATCACTAAATTTATTCTGTAATTTGGATCCCAACAGTTACAAACTGGCTTAATTTTACCGAAAGTACAGAAATCAGGGTGAAATATTTCCTCAGCCGATACTCATTAACGAAGTGTTTCCGAACCTATGTTTAAATGAAGTTTCTTCTTTATTTTCATCTATAGATCATGTCTTGAAAGTTTGTTGCGTTCTTCATAAATCACTCTGTACTTAATACTGTGTTACGAAATAAAACTGTTATCTTAGATTTTCAAAAATTAGAAGGTGCCCTTTTGTATAATTTCTTTAAGAGAAGCCTCATTCAGTTCTAGCCCGATTTTTTGCCATCTCTTCTGTTTTTTTATGTTACAAAATTACGACCACATGTATTTTCTACCTTTTATCAAATTTTTAAACAGAATTCTTTACTTTAGTCGGAATGACAAATATGTAATAATTTTTCTTTGAAAAACAGTGCTCAGTGTTAGCTCTTTGAAAGAGTTGTTAGCCTTCACTCTCTGAGTCACCACCTGGTGGATGTTCTTAGTATTTTCTATGTAGTAAATATAAACTTTATGTTATATAAGTACTAAATTCTGAAGTTAAACAATTTTTACATATTAATGAAAATAATTGGATATAGTTGTAGAATAAGTTAAAGTTCCACTTACCAACAATTTTATGGATGTCCTTGTTAGTTTCTATGTAATAAATAAAAACTTTACATTATATAAATACTGTATTCTGAAGTTAAACAAATTTAAAAAAAGAATGAAACTAACTGGATATAGTTGTAGTATAAATTAAAGTTCCACTTACCAACAATTTTAAAATATATTTCCAAGTACTTTTGGAGCTGTATTCCATCATCAGGGATTTCTTATAAGATTTTAATTCAAAATTCATATGTAGAATATACATAAATTAAAATTGTTACGTTAATAACAGTTGGTCGTCAAGAAATAAAAAATAATTTATACGTCAGTAAGACTGTAACGTCATGTCCGTAAGATGTTTACGACTATTACTTTGAATTACCATCTTATAAGAAATCCCTGATGATGGAGTAGCAGCTCCGAAAATACTAGGAAATATATTAATAACAACGGTGCCAAATGCTTAGAAAATTAGTAGTTGTAGTACCTTCTCGATAATCATCACTTGGAAACAAAACTTATGTTGATATAAAATTCTCTTTGACATTAGCTAAATCATTCACGATAAATTATGATGGAGATTTCCGTTCGATAAACTATTTTCCATTATTAGTTCGATTTCGTTATACTATTTGTTAAATGAAGTTTCTAAATAAGCGAAGTCTCCTGTTTAATTTAAAGTTACTAGTATAAAAAATTAGTACCTTCCGTATACATGTACGTATGTACTATGTGTTAGTCTTTATTTTGAGAAATATCTCCGGACTATTTCTACTTTAAAACATGAAATTTAGCTCAATACCATTAAATTTTAAACTTAGATAAGTGGGATATAATCATTTTAAAATTTCAAATTTTTGCGGGGCATCGTAGGAACTTGAAATTCGGAACCGCGGTATTACAATATGAGTTGTTTATAATTCTGTAATTTTCAGTCGATTGAACTTAGGGGGAAATGTAATTAACTAAATTATTTTTAGATTTTTTGCTATATATATTTGCAAAAGAATTACAAAAAATTCATTAAACTTGAGGAAAAAGTTTTCTACATAAAATTTCCAATCCGAAAAGGGCGTACGCCCGTAGTAAAAGTAATTTTGTTTTTTTTAAAGATTTTTCTTATTATCTCTAAACCAGGTTAATCATTAAGTAAAAATTAGACTAAAGTATTTTTGTTATAAAATATTAATCGTATTAAATTTTAGAACTGTACAGACAAGTGAGAAAAAACAAAAAAATTTCATTTGATTTCATTTTATCATTCCTGAAATATCAGTATATTTATATTTCTCACAAGAATATTTTACTCATTTTGAAGTCAAACTCGAAATAAAATTACATGACACTACTACATTCAACGCCCTGTATCACTTACTGAAATAACGCTAGAAACTATAGAAACACCTTATATAAATTGATTTATATAGTAGTTACTAAACTGATTACACACATCGATTTTGAAAATCGTTTTCCTTTGGTATTTTAAAATTGATTTGTTCAAATATAATTAAAGGTTAATGTTTAAAAACCGTGTGGAGCATTTGAAATAAAATTTTGATAAGGGCGAAGCTAGGAAAGTTTTGCAAGTCCCGCCTTTTTTTAAGGCGAATCCCGAATATTTAAGGCGAATATTCAATTACGAAAACTGCAATTTTTAATTTTTTTTAGTAATTTTATAACTATTCAGATATTTTAATGATATTTTTTTTTTTCTCAGTGATAGTATTTGTTAATTTTTTTGTAAGCTGTTACAAAAGTCCAGAATAACTTTTTCTTTAAAAGTGAAGATTATTATTTTTTTTATTTTTTAGAAAGTGAAGATTAGGTTTATAAGATTTAGCAAATAATCTAGGTCTAAATAATATTAATTTGACACCAATATTTTAAAAATTTTCTTTTGTAAATGCTTAAATATATATAAAGAATAAATTAAGAAACTGCATAAATACCCAGTCAACTGTGAATAGTTGTTTATAAAATCTATATTCTATAATATACACATTTATTTTCAAAAGGCAATAGAATTTTATTACAAATCAACCGTGAATAAATGAACATTGGAGTAAGTCGTTTGACCGCGGCTACCTTTGCGGAGATAAGGTTTATTTCGAATTATGATATATAAAATTTACCGAGAACAATAATTTGATATTATTGTACTGAATAATATTCAAAGCAATATTGTCTATCAATTCTTATTGCTGCTTTAGTATAATGAAGGACATACAGTTGTAATCTTCAACTACTACTACTGATTGCCTCCAATCGTTAACGTATATTGCTGTAATAGTTCTACGAATCTTTCTTAAAATCGTATTATTTTTTTTTTTTTTTTGTTTTAACATTTGTAATCTCTTCCCCCATTTTAACATTCTTATAAAATTTGATTATAAATCAACCGAGAAGAACTAATGCAATGTAGAATTATTCGTTTGACCGGCCATCTTGATAGTTGAAATCGTTAATATGACATTAAGGTTGAATAAATAATACATAAATTATATCAAAAATATATTATAAGATCGTTGCAATCCTGGCCCCGTAGGGAAAGACCCCTGCCTTGTGACGATCCTGATCGTTACACCACCCACTCCGTTCTTATGGGCTTTACCGGAGGTCGTCTTTTAGACCCTCTAAACCTGATAACACAACACAGAGATCAGTTTGGTCACTATCAGGATGCAAATGCCTCGGCAGACATTTCCATCAGTGGATTTACACAACCTACTATGGCTTTCGTATGGTCTCTTCCAACCACGACCACCTACCATAACATACAATCTCTCAAATATCAAATTAACCGATTCGCGGAAGCGCGATCCTCGCACCTTCTTCTACCACCAAAAGCTTCATACAAAATCTCTTCCTACATCTAACTTCAATTAGCTTATGCACTCAGATCATTACTTGATTGAGATTTTAAACACCAAAAATATTATCGTCACACCAACAAAACAAGTGTTGATCGCAAAAACGACAAATTCAATTTACTAAAATTCAATTTACTCAAAGCCCTTGCGATTTACATAAATATCAAGAAACAGATTCACATATTTATTAAGCCTCTAATGAAAAGATCTCTTTCTGCTCCGGTCCGCTTTCGGGAGCAAGATTAATGCCTACACCCTCCCACACCGCAGCTCCGTCACAGAGTTCTCCACACATCCATCTCATTCCAACAGCAAATATCTAAGCTAACCGGGGCTCCATGCTGAAACGCCTAGCTTGGCAAAGTAAGCACCCAGGCAGGCTCCTAGCCACCCGGATTGCTGCTCTATCATTTATAATATCAGAACCCCCCAGCCATCTTCCGCAGCGCTAAGAATCTCAGGAAGCCAGCACCTATGTTCCATTCCCTTTCGGTTTTCCAATTATCTTGCAGATCAATTGGTCCTCGCAAGCTCTCTGGTTACTTTGGTAGTTCAGCTTTTTATCTGGGGCAGACGTATAAGATATGGCGCACATCATCAGTGGCCCTGCATTCCGGATAGAAGCCTGAATTAATCAAACCAAATCTAACTAACCTATCTCGAAAAGCACCATGTCTAGAAAGAAACTGTGTAATATGCCGATTGGGGAAATCCACCTAACAACCTACATACTTCTCACATCAAGAAAGCTTTCATGGGTGTAACGGCCGTGGAGCGATTCAGTCCACCTTACCTTCAATAAATGGAAACCCTGGTCGTCTATTTCTTTTATGCGCCCAGAGGTAAGTTGAACTCTCTCTCTCTCTCTCTCTTTTCCTGTAGCCTCCGGTAATTGCCTTTCAAAGAATGAATGAGGATGATATGTATGAGTGTAAATGAAGTGTAGTCTTGTATAATCTCAGTTCGATCATTCCTGAGATGTGTGGTTAATTCAAAAACCAATCACCAAAGAACACCGGTATCCACGATCTGGTATTCAAATCCGTGTAAAAATAACTGACTTTATTAGGACTTGCACGCTGAATCTCTCGACTTCCAAATCAGCTGATTTGGGAAGACGCGATAACCACTAGACTAAGCCGGTGGGTTAGAAGTAAGTTGACCTACCTTCTTAGCATCATAACGTAATTGATGTTTAGTCACAAGGATATTAATGAGCTTAATATTGCATTTGAAGGACAATAAATATTAAAATTATTGAATCAAATAGTGCAGTGTGTCATTATCTTATGATGACTTATAAATTTTCCAGTGAAGAATTCGTAGACATAATTCTTGTTTATCGGTTCTGCAATTCAAACACACGAGCTGTACAACGAGAATATTATGAAAGATTTTCTAATGTAATGATTTCAGAACACAGAAAAAATATATGGAAAGTAACACAATTTTCCTTTTTTAATAGTAAAATTATAAAAGGTAGACCAAGATACAAAAAACTGGCGGATACAAGAAAGGAAACATTTCTTATAAAAGGAATTCTACATAAAAAAACAGATGTAAGAAATTTGTATTAATATTTGTATTGAGTATACCGCCTTATGATAAACAGAATACAAAACAGAAAGAAAAATTGTAAAGACTCCAAAATTTCAAGTTCCTCTTCATGATGAAATTTTTTTAGAATTTTCTTAAACTTTCTATAATTAAGGTAAAATTTTCTTTTGGTTGATTTCGTCAAATAAGCATGAAAAGTTTGCTCTTGGAAAATGGAAATGGAATTTTGTAGCGTATAAAAATATACCTAAAATATACCTATTTCTGACCGGGTTTCGAACCTGGGACCAAAGGTTGAGATCCACACCGCTACGGAGATCGTTTTCAAATTAAGAAATTTTAAAACGGATATAATAGATGAGTAATTTGTGGCAGAATATTTTTAAAGAGACGAGCTAAGTTGGTGAATCACATGTGATAGACAACCAGATTTACTTAAATTACCGATAGAGATAACTATAGAAGGTAAAAACAGTAAAGAAAGAAAAAAATTGGAATAGCAAATAATTGAAGGTATAGGAAGCAGTAAGTATGTCGATAAGTATGGGGTTTATCAAAGAAAAGAAAAGAAAGGAGACTAGCGTTAAACCAGTTAACTATTGACGGCACAAAAAAAAATTGTTATAATGTTGTAGGTTTACTATCTTTCACGACATGCATATTACATTGCAATTAATCACAGTTTTTTACGAAGACAAAAAGGCAGTGGTGTACATCAGATAACCGATCGGTCAATTAGAAAAGGAAAAAGGAAGAATATTTCTCTAAAGAAATATACTTCCATCTACGCAAGTTAATCTTCATCTACGATAACCTTTTTCAACAGTTTTATAATCTATCATTGTTCTACATCGATAAATGATAATTAAAACGATACCATTGTCAATAAATATATCGGATGAAATGGATTAACATAAGATAAAAAAAAATTGGATCTGAAGATAGGGATCTAGTTGAATATTCGTTGTTGAAAACATATGTTTTCATTAGTATATAAATGGCTAATATGTTTAGAAAAAGCAAGCTCAATTATCTACTCCAGCATTAAAATCATAAGTAAATTCCTTATAGAGACTTTTTATCCAATAATTACAAACAGTTACACGAGAATCACACTAAGTAGTTTAAAATCTGATAAAATAATGTACCGAATCCAATTAATGTTCTATATTGTTCACTGTTTTACATATCAAGGTAATAGTAAATTTCTAACTACCTAACTAAAGGCTGGGAAGGGAAAGGAATAGAATAAAAAGATTTTTCAACTGAAAATTGCTTTAACTTTTTTATTTTGTTTTCCTACTGACACTGACACTAATGTCATAATTTCTTCATAAACTTTGACTTAGTAAGATAATTTAGAATCAACTAACATTCAATGACCTAAATCTTCCAATTCTTATGTTCTAATGAATATTAAATTTTTTTAAATCTATCTGTCTGGAAATTTATTATTGCTTCATAAGCATTATTCTTAATAAATAATGTAGTAGCTGTTGTTAAATTTTTATTTTTTAATCAATATTCAATCATTTATCTTCCGTAGATCTGGAAGATAATCGATAATCTACCGTAAATCAATAATCGTTCGGGAGAAAATTTAATTTTTAAATAACCTTATACATTTTTAACCAATTAATGGATTAATCGTTAATCGGTAGAATAATTTTTTGTAAGAGAAATAATTGAGTAGTATGACTCTAGTATTTAATTATATGACTCTTCTCTCTTTAATATTGAAGTTTTATATATCAACTGTCAGTAACAATGATGTGAGTAACGGCATAATTCATTACGTAAATGAACAGATTAATATCAGATTTATTAACTTAAATGTTATTAAACGTAAATCCTGAAATGATGAATTTACAGGTTAAATAATTCACTTTTAACATTATTTTTTATTTTCCAGTGCCGAGCCACTCGTAGTTTTCGGTGGCTAGTATGTTTCTTCTTTATTTTTTATTACAGTCATGTAAATTAATAACAAATACATTAACATTGTTCTTTTTTATTTTTGATGGGAAATCGATGTAGTTATTATCGTTTAGACAGAAAGTTCATATTGATTTTTTTTCTTTTTTTGAATTAATTCATTATCATAGAAGCTTTTAAGTGATAATATATTAATCAAACTTTTTAGCGTATAGAAAATGCCATGCCTGATCGGGTTTTGAACCTGGGACTCCTCGGATGAAAGGCCGAGATGCTACCACTCACTACGGAGATGAGCATTTTAATTAAAATAGTTATTCTTTTTTCTGGAAACGCCAAAACATATAAAGCCATATAAATATTTTAAACAACAGTGTAAGATGATAAAAAAGAAATAACGAAAAAGGATGGTTAACGTTTTTCTATCAAGATTAAAAGAACAAATTTAGATGGACGTAAAGATCCATCCCATAGAAAATAAAGTTACAAAAGAAAAATTAAAAAAACAGAAAAAAGAAAACAATGAGCTCATATTTAATATAAATAAAATTAGATAACAATGTGAAGAGTTACCCAAATTGAAAAAAAGACTATTCAAAAAATTCAAAATTTCTAAAAAACGTCTAACAAATTTGTAAATCATTTCGTCAGTTTGTTACATCACCACAAATAATAACGCCAACATGCTAGTTTTAAAATACCGGCATAATGTCGCATTAAGTACACGATTAAATAAAATGTAACAAATCATTGTACGGCAATTGTCTAGGACTACCATCAGACGATATGAGATAATCAAGCGCAAATCTGGTTTGCCCTAAATCTAATCTGCAAAAGATAAGTCCTACACGTTGACTGTTACGTACTGCTAATTCCATAGAAACACGGTGTCATTAATGTGTCACAGCGTTTATCAACAACATTCAACCATTCTCCTCTAAAATGCACTTAAATTACAACCTATTTGACACAAGAGGTAAGCTGGAATAGATCACATGATCTGTGACGATAACTACAAACTTCCTTAGCCACTATAACAGTTCATTTATCTACTAGGACTCCTGGAACACAACGGAGGCTGACTCGTGTGTTGTGGTCAATAAGATATAAAATAGACACGCGTTTATTCGATATTATTGATCGCATAATAAATATATGTAATAGTTCTCTCAGTTACGTAATCACAACGTAATAGAGTATTGCGGTATCCATCCACAACGTAATGTATCCGTATGGCAAAGAGCTCAGCAGTAAATATACTCGTTGAATTAAAACGAGCATGGAAATTTCATGTCCCGGTACAAACAACTCCCAACTGTACTTCTTCATTTAGAGTCATCTTCGTAAACATTTTTCCAACATGGCAAAGAAATCGGGAAAACCCTTATCAGGATAGTAAATATTAGTTTCCTTAAATATATTTAACAAATGTTTTCAATAAGAGAGATAAACACAGAACAAAATAGGATGGAAAAATATTTCTAACGAATCAAATAATGTTTCCGTCCAAAAATTAGTTTTTTAAATAAGTCAAAGTTATTTAACTCAAGTCAATGAATTATTAATGAAAGTTCAGTAGAGTTTTAAGACCCACACGGCCTACAGAATTAGAAAGCGTCTTAAAACGTTAAGAAATCCAATTCTACAAACAAGCTCACAAAGAGGATGTAATAATAAAAAAGCTGACAACAAAGATGTAATACTTTCCTGGCATTGACTGTTTATTCTTATACAGTGAGAAAATAATGGATACATAAAAATAAATCATAACATTTTTAAAAAATTTAAAAATATGATATATCTAAACTTTAATCGGCTCCTCCACCACTAATATTGTCCCCAAAATATTTTTTGTTTGGTTAAATGTAGATATTAAAAATATTCAATATACAGTATAAAAGATAGCTTTTTCGATTTTGGGAAAAGGTGGAATTTTGGGAGAAATATTTTTTTTAAAGATGGTAAGATAAATATACACATATGTACTGAGCTTATTGCATAATTTTGGGAAAATCGATATCAAAGAACTACCTATCCCAATCCCTGGATATATTGACCCCAAAACTACTAAAAAATTTACTTATATACATCAGTTTCTGTTCAAAATTTCATCAAAATCGGTTTATCCAATCAAAAGTTATTAAGCTTAAAACATACCAAAACATGTATATACGTACGTAAAAACATTACCCCCACTCTTTTTTTGTTTTTTTGAAGCCTCTGGATCATGAAACGTTGAAAATTAAAAAAATCACACGCAATATTTTGACTGATTATTATATACTTTCCTTCTTGTAGCATAGCTGTAAGGCAATTATATCAGGAAAGAAACAAAGAAAAAAGATAACATCAAAGGTTTTCTTTTTACGATAAATGTAAGAAATTATTACCTGATCCTGCCGTTGACAGAAAAAAGGCTCTCGACTCTCAACTTAAACGTATATAAAAAAATGCTAGATTTTTAGCAAGTCTAAGAAACTTCCTATAGAACCTAAAGTTATACATGTTTTGTTGTGCATATTTCTTTTTTGGATGTGGATCATGGAGCAAGAGGAAAACGGATCAAGAATATATATATATTTCAGTCAATAAGAAAAGAAAAATTAATATTCTCTAAAACTATTTTTTTTCAAAAATTATTTTACCTGTTTAGAAGAAACTTATGAACTTTTACAAGAAAATGCGGGTCCTAAAATCGATAAATTTATTTATTTTTTAAATTTCGTTAATTTTGATATTGATCCAAATAAGTCGTCTTTCTGAATATAACTATTTCCAGTGTTTTCATTTTGCGTTGAATTAAAGCTCACGATTGATATCAGCATCAAACTAAATCTCAATACACCGTTCGGTAAACACTTTGAGCATCGATCAATTGACCCTGTTTTTGAATCAGCTTTAGCTTTTTTAAGAAAATCCTCCATTCTTTTCAGTTTACATTGATGTTTTAGACAAGAAATATTTTTTGAATGAGCTGGTTTTTTCTTGTTTTCTAAGAGGAAAGCATTTTTTGCTTTCAAAAAATCCGACGGACATTGTCGACGGATAAAATCTTATTATTTTTTTCTATACGTAATAAACATTCTTTTATTTTAGGAGAAATAATACGATTTTCTGTCTATTTTTCGTCTGTTTTGCTTCAATAAAAAAAAGATTTTTAAAAGTTTTAATTTACTTTTTATTGACTGTATTAACATTCACTTTCTCAGAATTAAATTTTCTACAAGTTTTGTTACCAATTTTTCCGCAATTATTAGTCATTTAACAAAGCTATTAAACTACAAACTTAAAAAATATTTGTTTTTGAAACCGAAGTTTGTGTTTTACGTCGAATATCTTAAAAACTACTGAAGTTACTGTTCTAGGATTTATTTTATCCTATTTCTCAGCTCAAATTACATAAGAAACCACCAACTTTAAACCTTAATTGGGTCTCAAAAATTACAGTAGGGTTTCTTTTTATTAGAAGAGCTGGAATCAGGGAGAAATATTTCGTTAGCCGTAATTCGAAAACAAACCTATGATTATTTGGACTTTTTCCATTATTTTTACAAGTAGAACATGTCCTACAAGTTTTTCCATTTCTTCGCGGGACACTGTATTACAGAACTATTCATTAATTTTCCGTTTTCAAAATCATAAATAGATTACATTAAATAAATTATGTTCTTCACCATTTTCTACTCATAAATCTAAGAGATTTGGGGTAAAAAACATGATTTTTCTTCCTTATATAAAGTACAATAGTACAGTAAAAATTTACAAATTTCTAATCTAAAACGGAAACTAAAAAATTATCAGAAAAATCTTTTTTGCTTGTGTTTTTTCTTAAAATCATTTCTTAATGATTTACCAATTAAATTGTTAAATTTTATGAAATTCTTCATACTTTAAATTTTCAATTTTATTTTTAATAATTTATGAACCATTTCATAAGTACCATACGAAAAGAACGGTCTAGAAACATTTCACAATAAAAATTGTAGACCACCTCTGTTAAAATAAGTTATGAACCGTAGAAAATGAGGCAGCTTGTTGCGGTAATTAGGTATTAAACACGTGTTAAATCGTTAATATTTCAATCCATACGCGCACCGTTATGTCAAACCGACTTTGACAGTATGAATTAGTGAGAAAGTCAGAACGTACGTGTACTTGCATACGTACTGTGTAGACACACTGCTAGACAACCTATTCGTACTTGTACTTATAATATCTATCCTTCATTGGTGAGATTTCCTCCATCCCACTCCCCTGACAGCCGCCGCAGTCTTCATTTTATCTATCTGTCTCACTCTAAAAAATAATACTCTCTTTTTCTCCTACCCTCCCAACGAGAGCCAAATTAGCGAGCTGGCGGTGGCACGACCTATGAAACAAAACAATATTGGACCGCCAGCGGCGACGGATTCCATCCTTTGTCTTACTTAACGTCTTATTTTAACAGTCAAAACTTATTTTACAGTGTATATGTGTATGTGTGTGTTATTCTATAACATGCCGCCTGTTATACTATCATAACCCGGAATATTAACAAGCCATCACCAATAGCCAATATTATAATTGCATTATTACGATTATGAGCATTGCTATTATTGTTAATATTATGGTTATCTTTATAATTTTATCAACTTTTTTAATCTTTTGATGGATATAAAAATGTTTGACATATTTAATATATCGTACCAGATCTGTTAAAAAGATTACTGGACAACACATTATAAAATACAGGTTTTATTTATACAAAAGAAAAAAAATCATAAAAGACCGATAAATAAAAATAAGTGAATATTCACGAAATTCATTTTTATTTTAACATAATTTTATAATAGAATAGCATCGCAATTACTCCCGCTTTATATTCGTATAAAACGTCAAAAACTAGAATTTTTTTTTTTTTTAATAATTACGTATGAGCTGTTAATCTCAAGAGTTATCACTATTTGGATAAAAGATGTTACCAAAATTAAATTTTTAATGAAATCAGGAGAATATTGAAGTTTTCCAAGAACTACTTTGTTCCCACTACAGTAAAGTTCAGGAATTTTATAATTCTATTTTTTTTTTCTTTATTGCAATAAAAAAAAGTATTACATATTTTCATCATGTTACCTATTTGAATATCTTTTAAATTCAGTCAATTTCAGGATGACAATGAAAAGCTGATTTGAGATCTAGTATATTTCTGAAAGATTAAACTCGATTTTGAGCCCAGCATATACGATGCTCTTCAAATCTTTGAGAACGTTCTGGCGTAGATTCACTTTGTTTACGATCATAAATTTTAGTAGCCTTAGAAGTTATTCCTAATTCTGACCTTGCTGATCTAGGCATTATGAAAATATTAAAACCAAATTCAAAGTCGAATCTATTCAATTATAGGTATGGCTTACCTTGATGGAACTTCTTAGTTCAGTATATAAAAATCTACAGAATCCTTATTTGCTTGCGTGAGGATGATTTCTCACGGGTCGCCGCCAGAATAGACAATAACATTACATTCAGTAAAATAGATAGTAGATTTTCTGAAGAAGTCGATATCGATATCGAAATTCAATATTCCTAAAAGCTATCAAAACTTTATTAGATGTGTAAATCGTCATTACCTTTAATTTTATTATCAAACTAATTTGGTTTTACGTACATTAGGATAAGAATACAAATTGATCTTTTATAGACAATGAGATTAAATTTAGAGAAAGAAGTTCTAGGTTATTTACATATAGGATTTTGCTTTTTATGATTTATACAGTAGTGAGATTGGTGAGGTTTTAAATGTAATAAATACGAGTATTTCGGGGTCGTAAGAAAGCTATATTTACAATTTCATAATGATTTGTTCAATAATTTTCGCGGTTATCGGAAACAAGACGTCGTCAATATAATAGTGAAATTAAATGTGCAAATGAATGAGTACTTAAAATTTAATACGGGTTATGTAAATAAATTCTTGGAATAATTAATTTATTTGCTAAAAAATTATGTACACAGAGATTAAATAAATATAAAGACAACCGTGAAAGTAATAACCTTTCAGTAATTCTTTTGAAAATGTTTTCAAACTTTTCAGGATACAAGGTCGACCTGTTTATCAGTGTTGTTTGCTATAATCTATCATATTCTTCACCTCCCTGTAATAATTTATACATAACTTGTTAAGTGTTAAAATTAATAACTCACTCGAGTAACCGCTGACTGTAAAAGTCAAGCAGTGAAAACTTTCTTTGATTTTCAAAAAATGATACCAGCTAAAATTTGTAAAAAAAAAATGGTTATTACGTATGGTGTTAATACAACCAACGAAAGAAATATATAAAGCGGTATAAATACTTCAAAGAAATAATGACAAAGAATCATATCATTTCCGATTTTGAATTAAGTTTTCCAAAAAGTTCAAAATACTTTAGTTTAATCATCCTTCAAAATTAATCTAAAAGAAGATTTGTGCGGGTTGAGTATTGCTCATGTAAACGAAATGCTACAAATAACTGACAGTGAGGTTTGTGTTAGAATTTTTGGTGCATTATATGGAAAAAGGAAATAAATTTCTTAGTTTAATGGTTTTTTAGGAGACAAAACGCTAATTATATCAAGAAAATATACCATGGAAATATAAATGAAATTGATGCCATAATCTTTTGTGATCGGTATCATATCACATTGATTACTTCATGTGCTTCATGTGCTCACCATGAAATGCTACCAAGCTTACCTGCTTGACTAACCAAAATTGTTGAGAAAAAACGGCCGGTTGTGTTGCATGATAACGCGCTTACTGTAATATGAGTAAATAATTTATCATTGCTGCTTCATTTACTGGAAAAAACTACGGATTCGGATTAACTGGAAACTATCGGTTACATTCTATATAGTTGAGGCAGCTAAAAGGAAATTCCAAAAGTTAAAGGAAACGTTTGGCAACAATTTATTCACATATTATAACAACTAAAATATACTATGTAATATTGTTAAATAAACTGTCAGATAAAAAATTCGATGAGTTATTTGAAGTTTCGTATTTTTCATCGATAAATACCTCGGTTCTTGGTGGTGATTTTGTTGATATAACATTATCATATTAAATCCAACTTTTACTTTTTGTAGTCCAGTAATCTTTACTTTCAAAACAACGTTATTAAAGAAAAAATTCTTTTTCGTTTGTAAAGTGAATGGTTTCATTAAATTAGAGAAGTAATTGGCATTAATTAAAGAAGTATTAAATTTCGTCCAGCATGACATGATGTGGAAATTATCAGAAACAATAAAAAATATTTATGATCGCTTACATTTTCCTTTTGCAACAAGCGATCGTTTCTTAGTTCTTAATAAATCGGCTCATTACTATTTTATATATATTTGCGCTGTAAATCTGTATGGAAAAGGTTTATTGGCAATTTTACTTATCTTTACACAAAACTGCACTTCACTTTACGAACAAAGAAAATGTCAATCTAGGTGGTAAAGAAAAAGGGAGTGGTTTAATAAAACACTATTTTACTAATCTATGGATAGGATGATAAAAAGCTTACGACATTAATTTTTATTATTTCAAGATTCAATATTGCAAAATGCATTTTCATAAAATATGTTGTGTTTGTGTGTGTGTATAAGCTCATAAATTTTGTTTTGAATGCGTCATAACTTCAGCACCATTTCAATCATTAACTCACAACTGACGTTTTTTAATTCATAACTACTATAAAAAATTTATTAAATCAATTTAAAAATGCTCTTTGTTAAGATACAAATTTGCCTGTTAATGTTACGTTTCAAATTACAGTATTCTTTAATGCAAAACTGGAAAAATATAAAAATAGCTATATCGGGACCATATAAGATAACTTTTATAAAGAGTGACAAAATTTGCACGAGATAAAACACCGACTAAAGATGGGTAACTCCAGAGGAACTGGGTCTAGGAAATCCCCAACGCCATGAGTCAGGTTGGAAAGATATAAGAGAAAAGTTTTAATTGGTTTGTTACATTCTTAGGTAGATTTTTTAAGAAAGCTACCTATTGTAATGGTACCACGAGTCGACTTCCAGAAAATTTCGACATACCTTCGCGTTTCACATCCCCCAGACCCCAAAATCACCGTAATTTTGCGCCAATGAACTTTCAAATTCTTTCCTAAAAATAACTCATCAGAAAATCTCGATCGAGTTCGTTAATGGCCAAAATCGGACCATGGGGATGGAAATGGGGGCTTTTTCGAAAAAAAAAATCGCTATAACTTTCTTATTAAGTAAAATATCGAATTCGTTTAAAGTTCCAACTCTTCTTTGTAAAGGGCCTAAAACTTTTGTAAGTAATTTTTTTTTGATATCATCAACCATTGACCCAGGGGTGGACAAAAAAGCGTTTTCAAGACAAAGAACCATACTTTCCTTAATAGGCACAGTATCAAGTGGTCGTTAGTCCTCTAAACATTACCTAAAACTTTTGACTGAAATAATTTTTGATATGACCAACCCTTACGGCAAGGGATAACCAAAATGTTGCTGGAATTGTAAGAAGATGGGGCTTGTCGTATGCTAAACGTGTGAAACTTTTTTCATATGCAACCATTGTCGTATTGAAAAAATTTGAAGATTTTCTTAAATTTAAGGCTTCCGGCACGCCGAAAGGGATTTTTTATATTCTTTTCAATTCTATGCTAATATTTTCTTGTTAATTTGAGTTATTCAAACAGAGATCCGATTAAAAAATTATATTACCTAAAAAATAATATTGTAATTCACAGAAGGAAAATATCTAAAAGTACATTATAATTATTATTTCAATCAGTTTTTCCAGCTGCTGCTAAATCTGGATTTCATGAATAAAAAACTTATCTGATACTTATAAATACTAGCTTCTGATATTACATAAGACCTACGTAAATATATAGCTATTTTAATATATAGCTCTAGCTTTTTTCTCTTTTTCCATGCGTTTCTCATTTTTTTCGGCATGTCTTCGTTTTTGTTCACGTTTCCATTTTCTTCTGTACTTCTATTTTCTACCACAATAATTTTTTTGTATTAACTGCAGAAGTAAATTATACTTCGGAAGTTATTCTATCAAAATAGTCCTCTTCTTTCAACCCTATCCTTTGGAGGATCTCTTTCATCTGTTTTAGGTAACTTGATTTGATTTTCACGTTCCGTCCTGATCGTATATCCTAAGAAATTTAACCTTCTTTTCCTTAATGCTGTTTCTAGGTCTTCTTGATTTTGGTAGATCTCTTTGTAAGATTTCAGTTTGAAACTTTCCTCTGTTACCTTTGGACCATTGGATTTACTTAATAAGATTCTTTTGAGCTTGAGCAACATTGAGGTCTGTTAGGTGTAATGTTTTAATGTCATATAATAAGATTACTGGTCTTACTACAGTTGTAAAATTTCTTAATTTAGCAATCTTGGAGAAATCTTTCTTATTGATGTCTTCGGTGATAAATTTAAGCTTTTCCAGTTTTAATATTCCATTTTCGATTGACGCTTTATCTATTCCTGTTCTTTATATAATCTCTCCTGTGTAAAGTAGTTGATGACATTTATCATTCCGTAATTAGTTCCTATAGTCTTTTGCGTGAATGATTTGATATTCGTCATTATTTCCATCTTGGTAAAGTACACCTGTAGGCCTGTTTTTTGGGCTATTCTTGCTAACCTTTGTATTTATCATACTGTGTCTTCCTTCCATTCAGCTAAAAGAACCAGGTCATCAGCAAAGGCTAGGCCGTTTCGGTTTATAGATTCAAATTTAATTTCATTATGCTGTTCAAAACCACGTTGAATAGGATTGGTGATAGTCCCATCACTTTCAACCATATTGTGAATAGGGAACATGCACTTATTTCTCCCATAAATTTAACTTGAAATTTAACTAGAAATTGTATTTTTGAGAGAGTTTAATGATATTTAAAGTTTTCTGGTCAACCCCGAATTCTTTCAAAGTTCCCACCTAAAACAGCAGAAGGTTGTCACATTGCTTTAATGTTTCTCAGTCAAGTGTGTGGCGTACGTACACAAAAGTTATTACTGCCTGATTTTCATAAACGAATGAAATTCTGTCGATGGTTATTTAGAAACATCATCCGGATTTCTATTCTAATTACTGATGAATTCTGTTTTAAAAGAAAATGCATTGAAATTTACTTGGGCAGAAGAAAATTCCCATGAGATTGCTACAAGTCATTTCCAACGCACGTTTTCGATTAATAGTGGTGTAGTATTCTTTGTGATAATTTCATAGGCCCTTTTTTCTTATCCCCAAGGCTCAATGAAAAGCGGGGCTTGCATTCTTTTGCAAACAAATCTGATGGAAGTATTAGAAGATATTCCACTTGCAGACGTAGTTTTGCAATGGTGGTGCACCTGCTCACTACTGTTGCGGTGTGATGAATCATTTAAATAACACATTTAGTAAGAAATGGATTGGTTGAAGGACAAGTAAAATGGCCACCTTGATCTCCCGATCTAACGCTAACGAATTTTTTTCTTTGGGGTTGGATGAAGTTGTTAATCTATTCTACTCGTATTGGCAAACAAGAGGAATTGAGACATCATATAATAGAAGCTGGAAGCTACTATTAAGAATAATAATGATGCTATTAGACGTGCTCGGCTAGCATGAATTCGCCGAGCTGAACTGTGTATGCATTGCACAGAATGGCGGCCACATTGAGCAACTACTTTATTAAGTAACCATTTTGATATTTAATTTTTTTTTAATGTGATTTTTATTTAAGTTTATTTATTTATATTTTTTTTTTTGTTATTGATAAATTTTCTATTCTTTTTACCGTTTAAGTTATGTTGTTTAAACATTGATAAAAATTGTTCTGTTTAAAATCGTATCACTTTTCCGACCCAGTTTGTGTCTTTTGTTTCTAATTAAACTTCTCAAATTTGTGTTTAATTTTAATAGATTTTATTTAGTTTAGTTTTCTCGTAACTAAAATCTCTACAAAGTGAACTAGAAATTCTCATTTACTTATTTGTAAAGTAACAAAGTAATTTTATCCCAAACCTAAGAATGGGTACTTTCCGGCAAAACGTTTCCGTGTTTTATCCCGTTTTTCTAAAACCCAAGTGAGATAGAGTTTTGGAACTACTTTTATTCGATTTCTTAAATCAAAACTCATAAGAAAGCACAAAATTTACCCCAATTTAGTACGGTTTAATTTCACATAGGGAGCAGAAAGCAGGGCTAATTGTTCCGTGAGCCGAAACTCGCTAACGATCCGTTTTATGATCTACGTTAATACGAAATTTTTTTTTGGCTCTACAATCATCTTCCTTAGATATTGCAATTTGGAATCACTCTGTATACGTATGTATATATATCGTGTAAATATGTGTACGTGTGCTACGCGAGTGTGTAACAGTATGCAATTTATATAAATAAACAGATTATTAAAAAAATCGAGATTAAGTAAATAGAACTGGTTTGATAGATTGACAAAGGTATTTATGGAAATGTGGAATTAATGTTAAAGTATAAGAGTTAGTTCCAGAGGGATAATAAATGATAATTGATCTTGACGTGGCATTCTGCAGTTACATACTACATAAGTACATTCTATAATCAATAGAGTTATTTGAATAATGTCGATGTCGTTTTTAATACAGCCTAGATTTTTTACGATTTTTTTTAGTTAATATGAACTAAGCTGTTTCATGTTTATTTTTTAACTGGTAAACTTTTAAACCTTCAGTGATTTTAAGTAGACAACTGTACGTATATTATCCTACCTAATATAGTATATTTAACTTTTGCATGAATAAATAACTTGCAATTATGGAATAAATATTTCTGAATTACTTTAAAATTTTAAGATATCTCTTTTAAATTATTTTACAATATGTTTATGTGATAAATAATTTAATCGGAAATCGTTACCTGAATCCTGAAATCGACTTCGAACTCTTCAAAAACAATGAGAACACAATGAGCTCAGGAATTAGGAAAAGATTAATTTTTCTCCTAAACTTTATTTTAAATCTTCAAAATTTTCTTTTTATATTTTTTTGCCTTCTAAACGCAAACGACCATATTTCACTATATTAATGCTATGAATACATATTACAGGAATAAAAAAAAAATAGGCTAATTTTACTTTCTCGGTTGTTTGCAATCAAAAATATGTTATCTTTTTAATAATATTAATATCACTTTGTTTTCACTTCTTTTTAATGATGTGGTGTTAGAAATTCATCTAACATTAATATTTCCTAATATCTTAAACATAACATTTTTAAATTAATGAAATTATTACATTCTGTTAGAATCAACTACACACAACACGATTTGAAAAGAAAGATAAAAATTTATCTTGGATTGGTTGCCAGTCCATTATTATGAAGAAGATTTAAGTTTTTTTTTTAAATTGTAAATTTTTCTACCAAAATTTGATCTGTTTTATTTTGAATTCAAATCGAATTTCTGCAAATTATATTTGTTTGTAACGAATTAATTTACAATTCATTAAAAACAAACTTTTTAAATTCAAGACTTAAAAACAAGTCATTTGATTTCTTCTACAATAAATCTGTTTTTCAACAGTTTTCAACTGAGTCTCTCTCCATATGATAAAACAACCCATAGAAAATATTTGGCATGAAGTGAGGCTATTGTTTAGTTAAACCGAAATCCTTTTTTTACTTTCGCGTCTAACGCTACAGCGGAACTACAGCTTTAGAAAGAAAAGTATTATAATAGTTCCAATTTGGGCATATACGGTTTCCACTGGATCTTTACGTTTTGACATCTACGGAACCCAAAAACCGGATGGAAATTTTCCGGATGTTAGCATGTACGTGTGTATGTTCGGTGTCGCCTTTTAAATCACCTTATATCACCAGAACTACTGGACCGATTTTGACCAAACTTGGTCAGATTTCTTCTATATATTAGGCAATCATGCCATTAAATTTTCAACTTAAAAGGTCAAAGGGGTGAGGTTGTAAAGCAAAGTCACCCTCAGTATTTCGACATTTCGCCTAATTAAGGTCTTATTTTTCTTATGCACATTTGTTGACAATTAATAACAATACTATTATTTCAAAAAATAACAATATTTCTAAAAAAAATTGAAAAATTGCAACCCCACCCAAAAAAAAACTTTAAATAAACTAGTGGCTAAGTGGGTATTACTGCGACAATAGTACCCCCTCTCACCACCAGGAACGCTAGTGTAGCACTAACGTAGAACTGCTGTAGTCGCCTGCATTGTTGTGACGTCACAGGTGAGCAGTATAATTAAATGAATAATATTTAAAATGTAAAAAAGTACTTAAAGTAGCCGCAAGTAACGCCACACCCGCGCGAATGAAATACTGTATCCGCGTACGATTCAGTTAGAATCATTGAATTAAATAAACAAAAAGTATTATATTTAAATAGAATGATAACTATTTTAAATTAAGTAATATGTGTAAGCTGTGCATCAGAAAAAAGCCGAGTGTCGAGAAACTCCTACAGCTGTGTTGTCAGCTTTTTCTACTAGTAATACTTTCACGTTTTTGAATACTATCCATCAATTTTCGTGGATGTACATAGATAACATAATCATAGATTATAATAATTAGTTTAACTACATATAAGATTTAATAGAGAATTACTTTTTTCTAAACGTAAGGAATACCCGTAAAGAGTCTCTAACTAACTTGTATTAGTCTCAGTGACTCTTTATAGTTTTAAAGTAGATTAAACAAAAAATGCAGACATCATAAAATTTATTTTGAAATATTTCTTTTATTCAAGCTTTAACGCACACATAATTTAAAAGTATTTTTTTTTAATATTAAGAATAATCCCTGATGTGAGTTTTTTAATTTTATTAGGAAAACCTATGTTCGTTTAAAATACTGCTGGTAATATATATTTTATTATGATGAATCCGTTATCAACGGAATTATGTTACATTACTCGGTATTAGTATTTGTAAATTAAGCTTTAAATAACTTAATAAAACTGTACGTGAGTTCTGTAAAATAAAGGCAGAACCAGTTTTAGAATTATCCAATGTGTGACACGGGTTTGAAACTGAGATCACATGTCTTTTCTTTCTTTTTCTTGAATAGGTATTAATGTCTTGTTTTCAGATTTAAAAACAATCTTATAAAATGTATGGCTTTTAAGTTCAAACATCAGTCTTTTTTTATATTTTTTATGTTATATTTTTTAAATAATTTTGTCTATATTCTTGTTACTAACTTCTATATTTTATTTTATTTGTCGATAAGCTATAAATTTAACTGCATTTTATATGTATGTATCACATTATTAATATATATTATAGAACTTAATAAACCGATTGAGCTGAAATTTTGTATGAACATAATTTTTATACCTGGGAAGAATAAAGGGATATTGCCGTTACGAAATGTTTCACCATTTAGAGATGATGGTCGTTTTAACAGCTTACTGTAACAACCAGATTATGTTCCTTGTTCAGTATAGCCAAACTGTTGAACAAATTGAATTCGGAGACCACTTCTAGTATTTAAAACTACGTTTTCTACATAAAAAAAGGACTCTGCCTTTTTTATGTATCTTTCAGTTATCGAGAAATGTAGCGTTAAATATCCGATGTTGTATGGAGCCACAAACACAGGCACTGCCTGAGCACGCGCTTTGTGCAGATACTTGGTGCACGCGACGAGCCGCCACAGGTAACACCTACCTCCGGTTACTTGACTAAAAGACATAAAAAAGAACAGAACAAAACCAAATAAATAAAACATGAGAAAGAAGTACGGTCATTTCCTAGTGGTGTTTTAAGTGACGTTAAGACTATGCAAAATAATCTTTTACTCGGAGCGGATTATTCTGAATCCCGCATAGTTCAGTTCATTCAAAGTTGCGAGTCGTGCTGACAAAACTGTTGCTATGATATAAAGATAAATTCATAGTTTTTTTATAAATTGAACATATTTTAATTGTTATTTATCACTATTTTTCTCACAAATATGAGGATAATGAATACAGTGGGCGTTGTCCAGGGGGTTCCACCTCTTGATTCGACGGAAAGAGCTCGCGTTGGTCGTCTTAACCGGCTAGTATAATATAATAATATAAAAATATTTAAAGTACTAAAATTCAAGATGAATGTCTTTATAAAAGAAATAAAATTATATTTTGATTTTTCTGGTTTTCACATTTCATAACATCCTTCCAAAATACATGAAAAATTTAATATTTTGTAAAAGAGAACAAAAATTAATATTCATCCAATTTAAAAGTTTTTTACTTCCTTGTACGAAGTAAAGGAAGTATTATAATCACGAAAAATTTTAGTTTTCAGATTACAACAGAAATATCCATTTTGACTAGTTTCGGCGTGACGTCTGTACATACGTACGTACGTGTTTCTCACATAACTCAAAAACGATTAGCCGTAGGATGCTAAAATTTTGGATTTAGGACTGTTGTAACATCTAGTTGTGCATATCCCCTTTTGATTTCATTCATCTGGACCAAAAGCGTCCAAAAATGTCCCAAATCCAATTTTGTTTGGATTTTGGACTTTATCTTAGCTGCAGTAACAAGCTTTCATTGAGAGATTTCAACGACATATCATAAGTGGTACTTATTTTCATTGGTTCCAGAGTTATAGCCAAATAGAATTTTAATTGATGAAATATTTGGATCTCTCAAAGGGAAGGCACATCGGTTCGAATCCGACTTCATATACATTTTTTATTTTTTTTTAATTTAAATATATTGATTTATTAATAATTCCAGGCCTCCGTGGGGTGACTGGTAGTGTCTCGACCTTTCATCTGGAAGTCTTGAGTTGAAATCCCGTGTCAGGCAAGACATTTTTCATACACTACATTTCCATATCCCATGCACATGCCTCAAGCTTATGTGACGATATCATCAAACAAACAAAAATTATTAACCTCTGGTTGTAAAAATATTTTTACAATAAATAATAATTCAATAAAATCAAAAAAAAAGTATGAAAAGAATCAGAAAGTACTAATGAAATAAAAAATTTTATGTACTTTTCGTTTTAATTCAAAAATTTTTATAGAGGTTAATAAGTATTCTGTGAAGAATACAGAACAATTAGTTTAACTAGTCATGCATCAAACATCTTAACTAGAATTCTATACAGAAGAATTGAGAGGAGAGTGGAAGAAGTGTTAGGAGAAGACCAATTTGGTTTCAGGAAAAGTATAGGGACAAGGGAAGCAATTTTAGGTCTCAGATTAATAGTAGAAGGAAGATTAAAGAAAAACAAACCAACATACTTGGCGTTTATAGACCTAGAAAAGGCATTCGATAACGTAGACTGGAATAAAATGTTCAGCATTTTAAAAAAATTAGGGTTCAAATACAGATATAGAAAAACAATTGCTAACATGTACAGGAACAAACAGCAACAGTAACAATTGAAGAACATAAGAAAGAAGCCGTAATAAGAAAGGGAGTCCGACAAGGATGTTCCCTATCTCCGTTTCTTTTTAATCTTTACATGGCACTAGCAGTTAATGATGTTAAAGAACAATTTAGATTGGGAGTAACAGTACAAGGTGAAAAGATAAAGATGCTACGATTTGCTGATGATATAGTAATTCTAGCCGAGAGTAAAAAGGATTTAGAAGAAACAATGAACGGCATAGATGAAGTCCTACGCAAGAACTATCGCATTAAAATAAAAAATAACAAAACAAAAGTAATGAGATGTAGTAGAAATAACAAAGATGGACCACTGAATGTGAAAATAAGAGGAGAAAAGATTATGGAGGTAGAAGAATTTTGTTATTTGGGAAGTAGAATTACTAAAGATGGACGAAGCAGGAGCGATATAAAATGCCGAATAGCACAAGCTAAACGAGCCTTCAGTAAGAAATATAATTTGTTTACATCAAAAATTAATTTAAATGTCAGGAAAACATTTTTGAAAGTGTATGTTTGGAGTGTCGCTTTATATGGAAGTGAAACTTGGACAATCGGAGTATCGGAGAAGAAAAGATTAGAAGCTTTTGAAATGTGGTGCTATAGGAGAATGTTAAAAATCAGATGGGTGGATAAAGTGACAAACGAAGAGGTGTTGCGGCAAACAGATGAAGAAAGAAGCATTTGGAAAAATATAGTTAAAAGAAGAGACAAACTTATAGACCACATACTAAGGCATCCTGGAATAGTCGCTTTAATATTTGAAGGACAGGTAGAAGGAAAAAATTGTGTAGGCAGGCCACGTTTGGAATATGTAAAACAAATTGTTAAGGATGTAGGATGTAGAGGGTATACTGAAATGAAACGACTAGCACTAGATAGGGAATCTTGGAGAGCTGCATCAAACCAGTCAAATGACTGAAGACAAAAAAAAAAAGTATTAATTAAATCAATATATTTAAATTAAAAAAATAAAAGTTGAAAATATATATGTATATAAACTCGAATTCTAACCAATGTGTGCATGGTTACGGATCCGACACGTTCTCACTTACACCACATAACTACTTGAACGACATGAAACAAAATTAATATATAATGCTATTACAGTCACCACAAGAAATGTGATGCAATGTGGTGTCCACCACAATGCAATTACGAAACTGTCGACTTCATTAAAGAATTTGAGAATAATATCTCACTTTCAACTGAAATAAGTGCAGCAAAAAATTTGTATATGTAATTTAACAGGCGTACACAGAATGAAGTGTCCACATCAGATGTTTTAAAAAAAACAACCTTACAAATACTTTAGCTTATGTTGATAAAAATGAATTTTCAGATTTAAAAAGAAAAAATTTTGCTTATATTATAACTAAACAGAACAAGTTTTTTTCTATACAACTTTTTTTTTCGTTTTCTGTTTAGTCTTTATAATCACCATAAGGTATTACATCAGAGGATGAATGAGGATGATATGCATGGGTGTAAATGAAGTGCAGTCTTGTAGACTCAGTTCGACCATTCCTGAGATGTGTGGTTAATTAAAACCCAACCACCAAAGAACCGGTAACCACGATCTAGTATTCAAATCTGTATAAAAGTAACTTTACTAGGACTTCTACACTGGAACTCTTGACTTCCAAATCAGCTGATTTGGGAAGACATGTTCACTGCCAGACCCGATGGTTGGTCTAGTAATGACCAACCATCTATAGCAATTCTATATAATCTAAAGCAATATAAAATAATACGTCATAATGTAAAGTAATGTGGTACCTAAGTCAGACTAAATCATCAAGATATACATACATAATATTAACAAATGAATATATAAATTAAATTTTAAGTTACGTAATAATAGGAAAATGAAGAGGCGAACAGGTTCGTTTTAACTTATCTGTACAATCTTACTAAATAAAAGTATATGGTAAACAAGAGCAAACATATTCACCGCTTTATGTTTTTACGTAAAATTTCCACCTATATATAATTTTTTCTTTTTTTTACACTTAACCTACTGCAACATGTTTCGCCCACACGAAATTCTATTAAATGAGTAGTAATTTTACTGGATTCTACAGCAATATTGCAATCATCTTAAGGCAAAACATCACAGAAAATTTATTCAAGTACATAACCATAGCTACAATTTTTTTTTTAATCCATATGTGTACCTACTTATGTATATTTTTATAACTTTTACTCCTTACATGTTTAAAACATTTAGAAACAATTTATTTTAAGCTTAGAAAACTATACAATAATTCTACAAGTATTTAAATGAAACACCATATATAACTCAACTTTTAATAGTTTGGTTTATATACAAATACTTTACCTAACAATTTAAATCATAATCACTCGCTTCAAAATAATATTAAAATTTCTGAATGGTCTTATATTATTCAACGATATTTTTTCTTTAACCCTACGCAATTTCATTCAATTACTAAAATTCTTTAAAAAAAAAACTGAAGTAAAAGCGAAGAAACCTATAATTACTTTATATACTTTTAATACAATTGAAATTTACGCTCGTTTGAAACGCATAAAAGCCTGAAAATATTTCATAATAACTTATTTAAAATAAAGTTTTTCATTCTCCTCACAATTTGGGTGTTCATAAACCAAAAAATTATCAGTTGACAGCCGTTTTTTTTTCTTTTTTATTCTCAATTAATTATTATTTTATTTAGGAATGTTTATTTTTAAAAATACTAAAAAAGATATTATGTTAATTTTAATGAATTAATAACAGAAGATTACTGTTATTAAAAATAACCTTAGTTACAAATAATTCAAGTCAATTTAGAATCTTTTAGAGCGTGAACGTCTGAAGGTTGAAACGCCTCCATATGCTTGACTAAGAGGATATTGTATGACAGTTTACTATCGCCAAAACTAGTGATGTTATTTTTGTTTACTTCTTTATATTTCTGTTTATAGTTGAATCGTTCTTGTCAATGTACCTATTGACTCGCTATCGATTGATATTTGTTTATTTTATTGACTACTTATTTATTTATCGGTATTATTTGTTTTTATAGTGGAAGGCAGATATAATCTTTTACTAATGAACATTAAAAATATTTCTTACTGATACATTTTGTTATGGATTGACGTATTACGAGAATTCCTTAAGAACCTCCGTATCATGTGCTTATTATCAAACGATTTACTTCATTTAAGGAGCCGATTATAAATAAACTAGTTGTGGAAAAAGAAAGTTGGAGTCGTCACTTGAATTGTTTAATGATATTCTCCGTTCTGTTCCTTTATGTTTTGTTCCAATTTTTAAGCATATTTTGTACTTCGTATATCTTCAATTAGCTGTTTCATATATTCCAATCTTTGTCTTCTTTATAGTTTTCTTCTATAAGACCCTATATCTACAAATGAACTAAATTTGGGTATCATAATACATTGCCCACCAACCTAATTCGTTCTTACTCTGCTACAAGTTTAACTTCCAATGAAACATTGAAGTATTTTGGTTACGCGACGTCGACCATCTTGGATTTGAATAAAACAAAGACGACAAGGTGTGTCATCATCATTCACTAAAGGCTACCGACCTGTTGATTTAGCCACGTCACTCTCATAACCGCTTTTCTCTTGAAGTCATTATTTGAACCAAGGCCCAACTCATTGTTAATGATGGTTGCTTTCGGTCTACCTCTAGGTACCTCTAGGTAGACCCTGTCCTCAAGTATATTCGTCAAGAACTGGTCACATAAATTTCGTTCTTCGTCTTCGTATATAACATTTAGCAAGGACCTCCTCTCACTCACTTCCGCTAACACTTGATAATTTCTTTTCCTATCCATTCAGCTTGTTCTTGTTATTCTCCTCCAAATCCACATTTCCATTGTTCCCAGTCTTCTTCTTTCTATTTCCCCAAGCGTCTGTGTTTCACACCCATAAGTTAGAACAGACATAAGTTTTAGCGAACTTTTTCCTTATTTGCATATGATTATTAGTCAGTATATTCTTTTTATCCTGGAAAGCTCATTTTGCCAGCGCTATTCTTCATTTTACTTCTGTGGCACATTTATTATCGCTAGTGGTGGTACTTCCCAAGTAACAAAAACTGTCAACCTTCTCTAAAACGGTACCGTGTAATTTAATATCAACCTTTGTAACTTCCTTATTTTTCCTAAAATCATAATCTTCTTAGTAATTTTCAGTTTAACTTTTGTTCGTACTATAGATAGTGTTTCTAGCATAATCTCCATTCCTCTTGCTGATTCCCCAAGTAACACAATATCATCTGCAATGTCGATACAATATATGGATTATTCATTAATTCTGATTCCTTTGGTTTTTTCTTTCATTTCTACAATAGCTTTTTCAATAAACAAATTAAACAGAAACGGTGACAGTGGGCAACCTTGCCTGACTCCCCTTCTTATTTTGTTTTTTTTTCGTTTGCGGTTATAAGTTAATAGCGAGTAAATTACTATGTAAACAAGATGTAGTAAGTTTTTTAACCGTTCAACACGTCCAACGACAAGTTCACTGAATCGTTTAATTTAAAAGCCTTTACTATGTTATAGTTACCACGTTCGAAAGCAGAAAAGATTATTTTTTTATTGCCGATAATAGCAATCGTGTTTTATCTGCATCCACAATATAACAAATTTTGATTTTGAAATTCAACTTTACGATTAAATTATCACATTTTTATCAAATACGTGATTACTTAAATCAACAATGTATACAAAACTGCATCTTAGTTTGAAACACGTCGGTGACAAATGTTGACTACCAACCAAAACTTCTACTTTTTGCAATAGCTCCATTATGACGACAACGATGATGTTTACATTGCAAAGTGATCATGGAGAATGAACTCCGTCAATCTGTTACTTCGATTTATTTCACTCCTCCCACTCATCATATACACCTACACTTCTCATCATTAAACCAGAATTTGATGTGTATGCACCCATGCACGAAAATCTTGATAAAGGCCTTGGAACTGGTTCATACAGTCTCATATGTAAACTATTGTTTGAGAAAAAAGGTAAATATTTTTTTACCAACCAGAGTTACACGTTAATGTATGGAGGATTAGAGCAGCTCTGAAAAGGCCTAGCTGCCACCATAACCAGACAACTTGGCCACCTTCTACTAGTTAATGAATAAAAATTCATTAGCTTCCGTGCCTCTCTCACAACATATGTAAACTACTGTTTGAAGAAAGATAAATCTTCTTTTTAAATCAAAAACCATAAGAAACAATCAAGTTTATAATTTTTATGTTAAAAAATGCAATATTCACTTACAATAGCATAAGATGGGTGAAAAGTAAACAAAAAAAAAAAATTATATTGATAAAATTAAGTTATGATTTTTTGTATTTATAAAATAATATTTCCACTTATCAACAATTTTTATTTTTAAGTATTCGAGCGCTTTCGGAGTTACTTCTCCATCATCAGGGATTATTTGAAATTATTAATAAAATATTCATGTATATCATTTTTTTATGTACAACCATAATTAAATTGAATTTAAAATTGTTACGTTCATAATAGTCAATTGACAATTAACTAAATAAGTTATACGTTAATAAAAAAGTAACGTCATGTCCGTAAGATGTTTACGACTACTATGAGATATGAAATGAGTTCTAAGGTTCAAATCCTAGTAAAGGTAACTAACTACCTTTTATACGGATTTGAATACTAGATTGTGGATACCGGTGTTATTTGGTGGTTGGGTTTCAATTAACTACACATCTCAGGAATGGTTGACCTGAGACTGTACAAGATTAGATTTCATTTACATTTATACATATCATTCTCATTCATTCTCTGAAGTAATACCTTACGATGGTTCCGGAGGATAAACAAAAACAACAGAGAAATACGAAATGAAATAGTACCAACCTATAAATCAATAATTATTGTATAATTTGTTTATATAGGATAACATTATCGACTTGTTCGTTCATTAATTTATTATTATTAAAATATTCTAATATGCTGATCTTATGATAATTGTTAGTGTATTTTAATAAACCCCCTTAGGGTTATAATTATGTCCAGTTTTTAAAATGTGTTCAGCAAATTTGTCATTCCGATATATTTTAGGTCGCAGTTTTCGAAATTCAGACTATACAATTCTTGTTTTTCTAAATTACAATTTTTGTCATGATTTATTGTTATAGAAGGGTCTTCACTATTTAAGTATTTTACTACTTTTTTTTTGTTAATTTATATTTTAAAAGATATAACAAATAAAAACGTGAAAAGTTAATTTTTCAGAAATTTTTTAAGGACTCCTCAATCTTAGAAAAAAAAAGATCTGAATTCACTAATTTAAAAAATGTAACATTTTTTCTACATAATGAAATATAGTTTTAATAGTGTAATTAAATTATTGTTGTAATAACTTTAAAAAATTAGTAATTTAATTAATTTCTTACAAAATTTTCACCAAAAAAATTTAATATAAAACATTAAAATAAAATTATAGGTTTTAACAAAACACAAAAGCACACTAATATTTAGTCTACATAACCGATCTAAATAAAGCAGTATGTTCTCTTTCATATTACAATAATTATCATTATTAGCGTTATTAGATCCTGTATTTAACGGAAAGTAATAATACTGATGAAAACAAGATAAGATGAGATGAGATGAGATTAAAAATGAGGATGAAGATAAAGATGATGTAGAAGAAGTAAGACAGAAAGAAATAAAAGGTGATTTAAAAAACACAACGGATAATTACGTAGTTATGTTTTTTTAGGTTGTTACACGTAGAAGGCGGGAGGTGAAACAGGATAGGCAGTTAGGTAGCCAAACAGTCACGTCTTCATTATTTAAGGCTGACTGACTGACTAGCTAAGTCATCTAAAAAATCACCTTTTAGCTCGATAAACAATATAATGCACGCACGCGCGTGCAAACACAAAGAGCATGAAACCCTATTAATTGCGTAAGATTCTAAAATACGAATCCTTTACACACAGAAGTGAGAAATAAAATTTACTAAAATAAAATTCAATTACCCTAAAATATAACTTTTAAAAACAAACAATTATTTTCTGAAAAATAATACAAATCAAAATTTTAATCCTCTATTAATCGATAGAAACGTAACCATACACTTTTGAACTTCAAAAATTACTCCATTTAAAATTAGATAAATAACAGAAATAGCTGAAAATCAGCTTAGTGAATACTTTTGTTTTAGTTATGCAATAAAAATATTGCAAAACAAAAACGTAGATTTAAACTATGTGATATGCTTCCCCAATTTTAAGTTTATGGGTTCTCAAAAAAAAAAAAAAATGAGTAATCAAGGTAAGTTATAGATGATAGTTTAAATATTTAATGAGCTAGTACTAACCAGAATGGGCATACACAAAAGTATAAAAAAAAATACTTGTACTATGATTAAAAATTATGGGTTTTAAACATGGAATTGCTACAACCCGAAAAATGCTACAGGAATTACCAAAGAAACAATATTACTTTTTTTTTTGAAGTCAAAACAGATTGTTGGGGTAAATATCTTTTTTAAATGGGTAAGAAGCACGTAAGAAAACTTGTAGAGAATTTGATTCTAAGTAAACTGATGTGAATAAAATCCACAGAGATTAAATACAAACGTAAGAATGTGGTTTATAAAAACAGAACATATCAGAATATGGCAGATTTTAACTCTAAATATTGAAAATTTTGTTCCTTTTAATACCTAGTTTTAAAATTTGCCACATTTAGTTGTCTTTTTTTTTTTAAATTTCAAAATTTTTATGTTTTTATTTAGTCTCTTTACCGACCAGGTTAGTCTGCTGGTTAAACTCGTTATCTCAATATCAGCTGATTTTCGAAGTCGAGAGTTCTAAGGTTCGATTCCTTGTAATGGCAGTTGCTTTTATAGGAATTTAAATACTAGACTGTGGGAACCGGTATTCTTTTGTGGTTGGGTTTCAATTAATCAGAAGTCTCAGGAATGGTAGACTTGAGTCTGTTCCAGGCTACATGTTTACCGGTATATTTACGTTTACAGCTGCAGGTCTGGAAAGCCGGTAGCAGTAATTGCATTTGCCTATATACACACCTAGTTCTGGTAACAAGCTGAAAAACTGGTTGAAATAATAAATTTAGTCTGTGGAATTCATTCATATCATTTTACTCAGAATCAAATTCTCTACGACTTTTGTTTAAACTTTTTACGTGTTTATTACCCACTTAACAAAGTTGTTTTACGCCAAACATAAAATTGTGTGTTTTTTTACTTGTCTTTTACCACAGATTTCTCGAAAACTCAAGAATATATTTGTGTACCAATTTTTTTTTCAGATTGAATTTCCAATAAAACCATTAGGTTTATCTTTTTAGGCCCCAAGAATTATTTTCTGGCTTAATATTAGCAAAGATACTGAAATCAGGACAAAATCTTTCGCCAGCCTACATTCCCAAACAAAGCGTTTCCGAACCTACGTTTATATGATCTTTCTTCTTTTTTTTACCAATAGAACATGTCCTGAAAGTTTGTTATATTCTTCGTGAATCACTCTGGATATTAAATTATCTTTATTTTTAACCTCCGAGACCACTATTAGGTGTAGCTTCAGAGGATGAGATAAAATGTCAATTTTTGTAGCGAGTGAAAAATGCTATGCCTGACCGGAATTCGAACCCGGGACCTCCGGATAAAGGGTCGAAATGCTACCACTCGCGCCACGGAGGCCGGCACTTTAAAACTAGTAATTTTTTTATATTAATTTACTTTATAAAATGCGATCTTTTTTGTTTTACTATATGTAAGTTTTTACGAGTAATATTGTTACGATTTTTTTTTTTTAATCCACTTTTGAGTCTTATTTATTTGATTCTGTATTAAAATGAGTTTTTAAAAATTGTTCTTTTGCAAATTGGAAAAAATTGTGTTTACGTTAAGCCACAATTTTCTTATTTTATCTTATATTAATTTATAAAAGATTATTCAATATTTATTTTACGAAAAAAAACATCTTAATTAAAGACTTTAAAATTCTTAATTAGGATTATATGTTTATTTATCGATAAATTATTATCATTACAACAAAATTTTCTTGTTTTAAAAATAATGCATCAATTATATACCTGTATTTTAATGACTTTTTTATTATCCTTTTTTTTTAATTGTTCTTATAAAATATCAAATTATATTATTTAAATTTCTTCAAAAACCTAACAACTAAAAAAACGTTGAAAAAAATTACGTTTGGATTGGTTGTGGCGAATAGAAAGACGATCTTATTAAAATATTGCGTGCTTAGGATGTATTATAATTATACTTATTATTATTATTATGGTCTGTAATCAATAGGGCAACTATACAACGAAAATAATCTTCTTCATAAGAGGTTATACATTAATTATGTTATCAATAGAACCAAATAGTCTTTACTGAATCAACTGCAGAGTATAATACGAAAGAGCGGTAAAATTAAATGCCTAAAATCAGCCGATAGCAGTGCGGCCCACATCAGTAAATTACTACTGGACAGATAACTTTTTTCATTTTTTTCTCTTTGTAGTAAATCTTATACCATAAATATTTCAATAATATCTTACTATTTCAATCTCTATCTTTTATACTGTAAACATTTTTGTCTAATTTTGCTTTTTGGTCGCCGTGCTTTCATGTTTTTGCCCATCAGGCTTTGCTTTTCTATTTGTAAAAGTGACCTTAAACACGTCCATTTCAGTATCTCCAACCATTCTGTAACATCTGTTTCTATGAATTGCCTTTTAATCCATACTAAAGGTATCCGATCACGTTTTTACATTAATAATATTATATTTTCGTGATACATTCTATATAATTCAATAACATTATTTTTATTTAGTTTTGAGTTTAAAAATTGTTAATCTTAAATAAACAGTAGTCGAATACATTCTTATTAAATATCATTTATATGAAAATAAATGGACATTTTCTCTTTTTTACTCTGCTTGACCCTCCTATGTATCGACATACATATAAGTGATAGAGAAATAAATTTTCAAAAGTGTATGTATGGGTGTGTGTGTGTGTGTGATTCCACTGAAAATGATGGAAATATACTTTTAAGTATAAGCAAAATTATCGAAATACATAAGTTGCAACCAGATTTTCTTAATTCTCTTTTGACCATAAAAAAACTTGATCGAAACATTTCTAAGAAAATCTCCTTCGAGAAATGTTTTTTGAAACTGCAAATATGATCTCAAATGATGATTTACAAAAGTGTTAATAAAAAAGCGGGCCTTTCTTTTCTTTGTTAACAACTCTAAAGTTCAAAAATAATTTTTCTAGTCTGCATCTCGCACGTGTGTGTGTTTGAGTGTGTATGTGTGTGTGTGTGTGTGTTCGTGTGTGTAGGTGAATAAAAAATATAATTTAAACGGCTGGGTGATTATATTTTTTAAATATTTATTGTTTTTTGGCTGTTTAGAAACAAAAGTTTGCTGTTGCTGTGGATAGGAGAAATTAACAAAAGAATCGAAGAAGGCAACAATCGATAATTATTAGAAATAAAAATAATAGGTAAATTTAATATGAATCAGAATTATATTCTGTTATTTCTTTTTTTGATTATTCAATACAACAAGCCGATATCCTGTAACAGATACCAATGGATTGTAATGAACTTTTTAGCGTATGAAAAAATGCCGTACCTGACCGGGACTCGAGTTTAGAACCTCAGGATGAAAGGCAAAGACGATATCAATTCCGTCACGAAGTGATATATATTATATTACCATAAATTAACACGTTTTTGATAGATCTATATTTGATTAATATGTTAATGTATATATCCTTGGTATAAATGCTTATTATCTATTTTATTAAAAGAAGTTGGCCTTCTCTTAATAAACGATTAATAAGAGTACACAAAACCATATTTGAAACATGAAACCTTGTTAACTGGCTCCACTATTATTTTAAAACAATAGAAACATATTTTAAGTTAAAGTTTACCTTTACTATTTTTTATTTTTTAATTACTTTAGTTGACATACATATCTTCAATATAAGAAACGGAATGACTTATAGTAAAAAGAAAAAAACGAAAGATTTTTTTCTAAGAATCAAACCACCTAACCATGCCATATATTATAAAATCAGTATCCAGAACTGTAGAATATCGTTAATAATTTTAAAACGTCTTAATAAAAGTATACGAAGAATATGTTAACAACAACTGATCGTAACGCGATAACGTTTTTTTTTTTGGTAAGCAATTTCTCAGAAATATTTGCCGAAGACAGCACAACACGCTACAGGAGGTTATATTGGAAATTCTTTTTTTCTACTTTAGGGCCAAACCAATAATACAAATAAAAATAGACAGTCGTGGTAGGTTATTTTAACAATAGAACAAGATGCAAAATAAAAATATGTTCCGTTACTTAAAGGTTATTTAAAAATAATAAATTATGCTGTGTCAGCGTAAGAATTATCCTAGCTGTTATTTGTAGTCGTGAGATGTTACTGTAGTGTGCGATTGTGTAAGTGTAGTAATGTACCGGGTGACTCATTTGTTAGTTCTCACTCAATACTAAAATAATACTGTCGCGTGTTTACGGTTCGACCAGGATATTGAGAGACTAACAAACTAAAAATTTCTTACAAATACAATCTATTACTCTAGAGACATAAACAATATAAATAATAATGACAATACGTATATATAACACAAAATAGTAAAAAAAGGACAAGATTTGTTTAATGATAATTAAATTATAAAAAACTAGAATACAGACGATTTTACTAAAAACTTATAATGACTACTAGAACCTAATATTAAATTAACAAGATAATAACAAAGAAGTCTAAAGTTTATACATTCACTTTCTGCAAATATTATTACTTTTACTGTTTACAAAAGAACTACCCTACACTTTGTGAATAAGTAGAAACTACTTCCTGAATTCATCCACTATACTGGCTGGAATACTCGTGACGTACTCTTCACTCGTTGTAACCACACGCTTACTGATATCGTCGTTACCGCAACCTTGTCGAACTCGGCGTTGCGAAACTACTCTCTTATTGCTTGTTATTACGACTGCGCCGAACATGGCCTTGCAGAACTACTGACTCTTTCCACTGATACCTGGCAGTATTTACACATCCTGGCTTGCAGAACCAGTATCCGCCCCATACCTTAACTTGTTGAGCGTAATAATTTTCATCGTCCACGCCTTTATGTTTTTCTACAAACTCTTATTCCGGTCCGGTAATCCTTCTGGTCGAACAAGAGCTTTTGGAGGTGTCCATTGTCTGTATTTAAAGAATAGATTGTTAAATGGACCAGTTACTTTGAGAAAAGAATCGGTTTTAGTACCTTATGGATTCTTCTTTTCATTATTATTTTTTCTTTCTTTCTTTCTTTTTAATTCGAAGAAATCCGTTACTTTGGTCCGTTACACTAGTCCTACTACAATACTGTATCGTCTATCGTGTCTTTTGTCAACAGTGATATAACTTTAAATATAGCTGCCAGGTCATTAATTCGTAAGTGCTCGATTCAGTCGATGCCAAATGAAAACATCAAACATAAATTATCATGAAACATAAAACATACAATTTGTGCGCGTTACTTTCAAGACAGTCTATTACAATGTCACGTGGTTTGTTCACAACAGGTTAGCATTTTCTTTTTTTTCGGTGAGTCGGAGAATTCCATTTATGGACGAAGTGTAGGGCTCGCTAACAGGTTCTGCAAGATCTTATTAAAGTGCGTATGTATGCCTGCGCTCTACCGACTAAACCTGACCACCTCACCAACTCCCCTCCCGGGGCCGGACCCTCAATTAAGTATATACAGCTCTGAAAGTTGCCTTCGAACTCAGGGGATCTAGAGTCCCCGTGGATCATCATCGTCGCCCATCCACGCAAGCGCAGACGAGCGACGGCTCCGAAGGAGGCTGTCTGTCACCCCTTCGCTCACCAGTCGATTTCTTCTCCTCAGTCTTGGGGGTCTTATTCCAGGCCGGGTACTTCATATAATCTCTCTGGAAGCCTTTCTCCCCGATATCTCAATCGAGACCGAAGAATCACCGCGTGGATGCGGGGTCACACCTCGCGACCTACCAGCACGTGGCATGAAAGAACAGACAAAACACAGAATCACGAGTAAAAAAACAAAGTCAATGTAAACAAGTGGAAACAGCAGTGCCGGTGCAAACAAACAACCGACGAACAGGTTAGCACTTACAGTGAGTAGAGTATAGTGAATAACATTGTAAGAATACATGAATTAAAATTAAAAATTTACTTAAAAAAGTAACTAAGCTGATTCATTTTTGATAGAATTTCACCTTTATATGTGCATGTGCGCGCTATATTTATGGAAAGAAGCATTAAGGAAACTTGTGATTTGTAACATCATTTTGCGTTTTGTTTATTCGACTCCCTAATAAAAATTGATTCGGAAATTATTTTGGAATTATTAGTGATAGTCTCCTACCTGAGACATCCAGATTGGTCATAATATTTTGTAATTAGTTTACGACGGGATAATTTGAAAACTTGGATCAAAGATTTACGATTTCTATTGGTAATAAACACGATCCGCTAATCACAGTTTCATTGGCATCATTTCGACCAGCTGTCAGCTGACCCATATACTTCCTACCATAAGCTATGGGTTAAACCGATGAAAAACAAAATAGAAAGTCTTAAGAAATCAAAAAATAATTTTTACAATACAATACCCTCTAAAGTGTGCTACATAATGATTCACAAATAAGTCTATTAACTCAAAAATTAAAATTATCCGGGAGCTTTTTTTTTGAGCATCAGTTTTTATCCCCCCTTCCTGGACCAAATCCGAAACCAACCATGTACACAACTCCAGGGAATGCCATCGCCTCAAACTGCTTAGTCGAGAACTGACTTTCTTCCCAGACAGCCAGAACTCGGACTTTAATTAGTTACCATGCCCCTAATGAGGGGATCTCCTAGAGATTCCCCCACCGGGATTCTGGTCTTGACGCCACGCCTCAAATGAGGAACCCTAAAGAGATCCCCCAACAGGACAATGGTCTCACTTTTCCTCCTCATCGAAGTCCGATCAGAACACTAAGGGAGTCCCTGTCCAATCACCGGCAGCGGGACACCCAAGCAGCCCACTCCTCCTCGACAGGACTGTCCCAACCCAGGTCTTCCCCAAAACACAGGAAAAGCACCTCATTATTTGGTCTTGGTCCTGCAACTGCGGCCTCCGAGAGAATGCCAAAGCTCCGGGAGCTTTAGATAAACATAACCTCACGCGAATTAAACAGCAGAAAATACACTACATATAAAAAAAATATTTGATTTCTGGTCAAATAATACTATTTACAGTAGTTTAATATTTATACCATTAGTAGCCCAACCGGACTGTACATCAATACTTTAGCAGTTTTGTATCCAATCCCGCTTTGTAATTAATGATCTGTACAACATTTGTTTTAATATTCCACTGAAAATTACCGAAATATGTATTTTTATTAAATACCCTACATAAGTTGCATCCGGATATTCTTAATTTTCTTTTTATTATAAAAAAAACGGTGAATTTTTTCTTCCCAGTTTTATAAAGAAGACTTTTTTGAAAAGAAAAAGAGAATTTCTTAAACCCTTAGATAATAATTTAAAACCTAAAATTTTTGAGTAAATCTTCTTCGAGCAACGTTTATTTAAATTGCATATACAGTATGATCTCAATGACGACTTACGTAAAAAATTAACTAAAAATCGGGTAATTAGCTTCTTTATTAATAATTCCAAAGTAAAAAAATAACTTTTATAATCTTTAATGTAAACTGTCATATTAATGAACGAATAAAGTTAAAAACCAGCTACGACATTTTTTATTTATTTATTACTTTATTATTTTTTTTAATGTATTTTATACTAAGAGTTTCATGTTTCTAAACCAAGTTGGTAATCTTCATTATACGTTTAATATATTTAAATTACGACTAGCACTAGGTAGGGAATCTTGGAGAGCTGCATCAAATGACTGAAGACAAAAAAAAAATATTTAAACTATCTTAGATATTGTATGGGACCTACCGGCTTGGTCTAGTGGTCTCGTTGTGCAGCTCGTGTGTTTGAATTGCAGAACCGATAAATAAGAATTATGTCTACGAATTCTTCACTGGAAAATTTATAAGTCATCATAAGATAGTGACACACTGCACTATTTCATTCAATAATTTTAATATTTATTGTCCTTCAAATGCAATATTAAGCTCATTGATATCCTTGTGACTAAACATCAATTACGTTATGATGTTAAGAAGGTAGGTAGGTCTTACCTCTAACCCACCGGCTTAGTCTAGTGGTGAACGCTTCTTCCCAAATCAGCTAATTTAGAAGTCGAGAGTTCCAGCGTTCAAGTTCTAGTAAATTCATTTATTTTTACATAGATTTGAATACTAGATCGTGGATACCGGTGTTCTTTGCTGGTTGGGTTTCAACTAACCACCCATCTCAGGAATGGTCGCACTGAGACTGTACAAGACTACACTTCACTTACACTTCAGAGGATGATACATATCATCCTCTGAAGTATTATCTGAAAGGTAATTACCGGAGGCTAAATAGGAAAAAGAAAAGTAATAGATATTGTATGGAAGTAGAAATTACAAAAATATATTTTTTGAAACGTAACGTACTTTAGGTACGTTATATCCAAAGATATATCCACAAGAGTCCTCTCTTAAGGATATGTCAAACAAGCAAATTATCGTAATAAAAAGAATAAAAAAAAAAAAAGGTAAGAGAAAGTTTTTTTTTTTTATTTTGAACTTAAAAGTGACACATTTTAGCTTAGGTTAAGTAAATTTTTCAATATCGATTAGTATCAAATACACAACTTTTCCTTTTAAGTAAATGAAACAATGAATATTTTATTTACTATTTCTCTATAGCAAAAGTTATATTGTAATATGCACGTAATATGAATAAGTAATACCAGAAGATAATAAGGTAGAACTGTTCTGGAGTAAAAAATATATTAAAAACAAGTTTAATCTTTTAATAGGACGAAGAAAAAAACGCAGTTAAGAAGGAGGGAGGAGAATGTGAGTATCGTACACATTTATATACCATGTACATTTGTAATGATCGGACCTTTCAACTGTTTTTGCCGTTCGAATTAAAATGATCATAGCTTTAGATATAGTAAAAGTAATAATAATAAAAGAATTGTAATAATAGTAATAAAATTATAAACAACGTAACTTTATCCCATTGGTAGCTAACATAGACGTTTAATTTTAAATTCAATAGGTTCATAATCGTAGTAGCAAAATAAATAACAAGCAAGTACAGTAGTAAGAAAACAAAACAAATATTTTAAACAATACTAGACTCTGTGAATAAAGACAATGAAAAATACCATAATTTCCTTGTCTGCAATAAAAGTACTTCAATTAATTACGTAATGTAACCTTTTGGATTTAAAATTTATATCTTAACATAATAGAATGTTATTAATAACATGCAGATGATAAAATATTTTAATTTTTTTATTATTCTATAAAGCTATGATAAAATAATTATAAATATACTGAAATTTTATATATTTAATTAAAGATACGTCTTCATCTTATCTATAGGTTAGTATTGTTAATAATACTCAATGTTAAAACACACACACACACACACACACACACACACACACACACACAGTCTTCTTCAACTGTGCAAGAAAACCAACAGATTATTGATCTGCTTGAAAATAAAATATAAGTATTCATATCTTCTTTAATTAGGCATCATTTATTGTACGACAATAAAAAATACTATGTATGGTAAGCTAAAAAAAGTAATCAGATGGGTAATAAAAACTACTTAAAGAAACTACTAGTATTGATTCTAGACTAGCATCATCATTATTATTTTTATATTTAATGAAAAGAAGACGATTAATTATTTTAACAATGCAAGTAATATTGTAGATATATCAAAATATTTATATCATTTTGATTTTTTTCTTATATAAATTATGATTTTTTTTAAATTCATGACTAATATACCTAATTGATATATAAATATGTATAACACAATTCAATTATTATTTAAATAAATAACAGTAATAAATAGTCGATACAAGAAAAGATTCCAATTAATATTTCAATGCGATTAGATAATACAACAAAACAACACCCAACAAAAAAAGATACAGTTTGATTTGTGTCGCATAAAAAATAAGAGACGTAGATTTTCTGATTAAGGTAATATCGAATTAAATTTACATAATATTAAAATACATATTATGAATATATAGAACAGGAATATATAATATTTGCGTAATATAAGTTAATGTTACTTTTTATATTGAAATTACGTTGGTGTACATTTATTTATACATACATAAGATTTTGCTCTTATATCTGATTAATTGTCCACCTAATAACAAAACAGACTCCTGTCACACTAATTGTATATATTTACTATGGCGTTTACTTGGTATAAAACCAAGTAAACATGAAAACATGCAAGCCAAGTTTATAATGTAAAAATTGTTATGCATACTTATGTATTTAAACCTTTTTATTTTTTTTATTATATTTATTGACTGTTTTTTTTACTGAAAATTTTATTAAATCTTGATATAGGGTTAGTAGCACAAATAAGAATTAATTAAATGTAAAACAATTACCATATAAGAAAATGCTTGAAGATATGTGGGTTGTACAAATTTGTAGAATATACGAGTAGACTTATGTAAGAGCGTAATAAAATTTGAAAATATTCAACTTAAAAAAAAAAAATAATAATAATAATGAATATAGGTACAGTAAAATTAATAAGTTCTGATGCGAACAAACTCTTTGAAAAATATTTATAACTGCAGTATGGATTTGTATAGTATTAGGAGCAAACCACTTCACCTGACTATTTCTTGTCCCGTTATCATAGGCGCAATTGACTGATCGTGGTACTGCTGTCGGTCCAAAAATAATAAATACTTAATTTTATGAACATATAAGTTAAAATGGCACGTTCTGATTAAAATTCATTCTTATTTTAGATACCCACAGAATTTGTAGGTAACTAAAATTGAATATTCTGTAAGATAGAATATTCAATTCATTTGAAATTCCTTGGACCTTCGGATAAGTTTGTATATTCAGGGTACTTTTAACCACCTTTGCTATGTTAATTTTAGCTATATTGAAGACTCATTATCTCAGGAATTATTAATGTTACAGGTTTTAAATTTTTTCTGGATACTTGGCATTCTAAGTAGATAAGATGCATCTAGAATTATAACTATAAACCACTTCCCTAATGAAATTTAAATTAATAATAACTTTTTTTTCAATTTTTAAGGAAATGCTTTTTTTAACTGATAATTGTTCACATATTTTCATAATTCTAGATGTATTGAAAGATATATACATGTAGAATAATGACAAAAGAATTCAAGTTATTATATTTAGTGGTTCCTATGATAATGATTATGATTATGATTTGATAATGATTATAATAATGATTATGATAATGATTTAATGATAATGATTTTTACATAAAAAAGTTTTTTTAAGTAACTTGTTTTAAAACTTCTCAGCTTCATAATCTGATCATCAGTGTTAGCTTTATGATCTGGTTTTAGCTTTTAATTTCTGCTTGTCTGTCTTGCCTTTTTCTGCATTTCTGGAAGCGGGTATCCGCCTCGATTACCCGTTCCTTTCGGTTTGATTCCAGGACGAAGTAGAATTTCACAATCTCTAATGTTTCCATTATTAAATGTTGGCATTGCATCATGTACTCCAAACTCAAGTGTTTCCTTTCCCACAAAAATATTTTTTAGCAACGAGTTCCAACTTACTTGGTTGAAAGACTCGTTGGAATTCTGCGTCTGTCCATGAATACATCTTTTCAACAAATCTTCATTAGATAACTTTGAATTGGCTTTATAGTTTGAAGGACAGACATTGCGAGAAATGTTTTGTGTAAATAAGAACAGATTTTACTGGTAAATTTGAGCATCGTTGTTTGCAGAACAGTTGTGACACATTTTTTTTTTTAAATCTTACAAAATTTATTTGTTAACATATAGTTATGAATCTTATACGAAATGACTAAGAATATATTGAAAAATAAACTGAGAAGAAATTCAAAAAAAAAAAACGATTTTTTTTACCCCTTACCGGTTACGAGTGCCCTTACAGATTATTTACATCATTCGTTTATTGGTGGAAAATTCTTTCTTTTAAAGCTTGTTTGAAATTCTTAGCTGAAATTTGCATTTAAAAATGATCACTAAATAAATATAACATTCAAGGTAGCTAACTCACCAAAAAAGGCGAAGCATACCAAAATAACATAACCAAAATAGTATAAATATATATATATATGTATTTATAATTAATATATAGCTGATAATTTTTTTTAAAAAACTTTCTAGTGTATAATATTAAATTCTCTAAAAATATTAAAAATTGATTCCAGTTGAATTTGACTCAGTGATTTTTTTTAGAAACCATATTGATAAAAATACAAGCTACGCTAAAAATAGGTAATTTCACACACACACATATATATATATACATATATATACACATATACACATACACACATACACACACACAGAGAGAGAGAGAGAGAGAGAGAGAGAGAGAGAGAGAGACATACACACACACAGAGAGAGAGTTTTTCTAAAAAGAAATCAATAAAATGATAGTTTATTTTATTGATGTTCACTATCAATATAGCCAGCCTTTCTTATAACTCACAGATCTTAAACAACTAAGGCTAAAAAAGGCACCAGCCGGAAGTTTGCTTTTTTCCGATTATACAGCAAACTCTTACGGTGAAAAACTTAAGTTGTCAGTGTAAGACTGACTTATTCCGAAAGGATTAGCATGCCGATTGGCTATAAAAATGGTAGTTACGGTCTTAAGGATTTGGACTTTTTGTTTGCCAACATATCAACGTCATATTTTCGTCAGTTGCACGATATCTATAGTTTTTTAATAGCTGTTACTAACACACAGTTAGGATAGACACCTTAGTATTCCTTAGTAAAAATATAAATATATACTGGTTCAGTTAATATCAAATTAATTAATCTGAATGATTATAACAATAAAACTCTTCTATATATTACCTTTCATTGTAAATGATATATGATTTAAATTTAAATTCGCTGACTTTAAACCATAAATAGTAGAATATTTCAATAACTATCGAAAAACGACCTTTTCCTTTTCCCTTCATTCCATTGCATTAATACTGGCTAAGTTTAGAAATGTTAAGTCCATATTAAAATAAATGGATTTCTGATAAAAATCAACCGTAAACATAATTGACAAATGTAAATTTTTAAGCAGCGAAGACCAAAGCTGTAATCTTATTTTATAACTTAGCATTTAAACAAACTACGAATTTCTTTGTAAGAATACCAATAAATTATCAGATAATGACAACTGACTCAATACAACATCACGAATTGCAGTTTAACATTTACAATGATATATAAATATATTGTAGCTGAATAAATTTTAAATTTAAACTAAATAAAAAGATATTGACATTAATAAAAAGAATAATAATAATAATAAAATTGTGTAACATTTCAATCGGTTATATCCCAATAATTCATTATTACAGGGTCACTTTAATAATATTAATAACTTGATCACGATAATATTCGGTTATTCTTTTTAAACCAGATATAAGTTGCTGAACAACTAAAATTTATCGCTTAATTATTATTAATATTATTAAGTAATTATATAAAAATAAAAACTAGAACACTACTGGTTTACAGACCACAATCTACAGTCCTCCAAAAATTAACCTTAGGCATTGAACGGGTAAAAATTTACATATAAAAACTAAGTTACATATATAAAGTCGCTTTCCCCTTTTTAAAATCAGATAACAAAAATTAGTTATTCTTTTTATTTATAATACGCAATAATAAAATATATGCAATAAATACTTCATATTTGGCTATCTATAATAATATAATAAAATTTTATATCTACTTGTTCGCGATACATTTATTTTTCAAGTTAATATTTGTTTTTTACTTCCTTGCGAAGTAAAACAAGTATTGTGATCGCGAATAATTTCGGTTTTCAGATTTCAACGGAAATATCCATTTTTAACATGCCTGAATGCATTTTGACTAGTTCCGGCGTGACGTCTGTACGTACGTATGTATCTCGAATAACTCAAAAACGATTAGCCGTAGGATGTTGAAATTTTGAGTTTAGGGCTGTTGTAACATCTAGTTGTGTACCTTCCCTTTTTCTTGCAATCGACTGAATCAAAAGTTTCCAAAAAAGTCCAAAATCCAAAAAAAATGGATTTTTTTGGATTCAAAAAAAATTGAATTTTGGACTTTTTCTTAATTGCAGTAATAAGCCCTCATTGAGAGCTTTTCAATGATATAATACCAAAAGTGGTACTTATTTTCATTGGTTACAGAGTTATAACCAAATAAAATTTTAATTAATGAAATATTTTAATCTTACAAGGGAAACATCTGTTCGAATAAGACTTCATCTCCTTTTCTTTTTTTTTAACTTTTTCTTTTTTTAATTAATTTTTTTAACTTTTTTTTAATTTAAATATGATTTGTTATTAATTATTAACCCGTAATTGTAAAAAAATCTACAATAAATAATTCAATAATAATAAAAAAAAATATGAAAAAAAATCGGAAGTTATTAGTGAAATAATATTTTATGTACTTTTAAAAATGTGTATATGTAATTTAATAGACATAAAAGGAAGTCATGTGGTGTCCACAGCAGTTTTTTTCAAATTTATATTTGTTTTTTTTTTTTATTTTCATTAAAGTATGGAATGGAATGCAAAGTTGGCGGGAGTTTATAGATTCTCCCTACGGATCGCAGAACCTAGACAGAGTCCCTTGCTGCTGGATGATTCAATCGGGCGTATTTTTAAAAGGTTTATTTTAAGTGACGGGTCTAATTTTTCAAGTTTTGTCTTGTTTAGTATTTTGTGTTTTAAGGACGGATTTAATTGCATTCCAATCCGTTGTTAACCCACATTAAAGTATAAATGATACAATTTTCATGAAAGTTCTGTTTGTGTATTTCCTAACTGGCTTGAAATTTACCAACTGTCATACTAATTGTTAATAATTAAAACATATATATATATATATACACACACACACCAACCGGTGAGAGCTCGCTTCCTTGTCCTTCTCACCTAGCCACTGGACCATCACTAAGTTTATTATAGTAATACTTGTGAAAATAATATTGATAAGTAACAATTAAAACCTTTCCAATATATAAAAATGAGCAGTTTATTGTAATTTCTTTAGAGCAACGGTTTGATCAGCATAGGACTCGAAACTTTGAATGATCTGTTATGCGGACCTCATCTTAAAAATAGTAGTTATCCAACCTTCCTACAGATAAATTATTTTTCATGGTTCTAGCGTTAAACGATAAACACCACGATATAGTGATCGTACTTCGTTCTCATTTTTTTGGCTTTTTTTTTTTTAATGTGATTTAGTAAAGTAACCGGAGAAAGGTCACGGCATGTCGCGCACACACTAACAGTGGCAGTGGCTGTGTTGATTGAGCCACTGCGCCTTTCACCATCGAATCTTTTAAGCTACTTTCAATAACCTAAAGAGATATTGAAATTCAAAAGAACGTTTTTGTAGAAAATTTAATTTAAAAAACTCCAAATACTTTCCGAATTTGATTTGACAAACGGTTTGCTCCTAGTAAAGTTGAATATTGGCAACTAGCATAATCCTGCTATTACCACAAGCCATTAAAACGGACACCACTTTGTCCATCGGACATCATCATACACACACAAATACACCAACACTGCATATATCATTATATGCAATTAAAATTTTCTTTTTTGTATATTCACAATTATAAAACTGAAATTAGGAGAAATTAAATTTCAGTATTATTTTACTTAGTTATTTTTCAAACCACATATAATATAATGATACAAAAAAAAAATTAACCAATTAAATTATTGAAATTGTATAAAAAGAATAATTATGAAAACAAAATTTAAGTTTACACAATGTTCTGTTTAAAATAATAAACATTTTGTAAGCGTAAAAACATATACACGAAGCAGACCAAACTGGACTATCCTGTTTACACCAGCCGATCAGATTATAATCCAACCTGGAAATTCATAAAAATTTGTTTAATATAATACCTTACGTGTAAATTTTAAACAGACGTAACCGAAATGAAGTTAAATACATATTATATTATATTTCTCTAACCAGTTTTCCAGCTACTGCCGGATCTGTGTGTATCTGTAATACACACCCAGACACTATGGGGTGTATGTAACCCTGGGTTATGTGTTATTATAACACGTACCCCTACTTTGTTTGTCACTTACAAATACAATTGCTGCTAACGGCTTGCCAGGCCAGAGGTAGTGTAGGTGCAATGTAACATAAATGTACCAATAAACATGTATTCTGGAACAGACTCAGGTCCACCACTCGAGACGTGTGGTTAATTGAAACCCAATCAATAAAGACTACCGATATCCACACTCTTATATTCAAATCCAAATAAAAGCAATTGCCTTTACAAGGACTCGAACTATAGAACTCCTGACTTTGCGAAGCTGATTTTGCGAAGACGAGTTTAACCACTAGACTAAGGCGGATTTAAATACACACGTATATATATATAAAACATATATATATATATATATATGTTTTTTATATATACCGTGATTCATAAATAATGAAACATGACTTACAAAATAACTACGTATTTGTTATGTAAAACCTGACAATTTAACATTTTCACGAAATAAACGTCTTATTTCTCTACAGATTTTATTCAAAAAGTAAAAAATATAATAATTAAATGGAAATAATAAACAAAACGTTATTTATTTATCTAACACAAAGAATGACTTTCCAAACGAGCACAATCACACTTGCACCTTTTAGTCATCAATTAGTTAACGAAACCATTTTCTAAATAATTAATTTAATTGTATCATTAAAAAAATGATTTCTACATTTACTAATATTTAAATGGATCAATGTTAAATTTTTTAATGATTTTCATTAAAATAAATTTCATTGTTTTTACACGTTTGTCCAAAATTAAATGTAATTTATTTTAGGTGTACGTATGTATGTTTGTTCCATCGTAGCAGTTCAACGGCTAAACCGATTTAAATGTATGACCCCGCGTTGGAATCGTTACGTTACCCGGGTGTCACAGGCTACATATTAGTGAAGATTTGCCGGTTAAAGCATATACTTTAATGAATTGAATTAATGAACTGTGAACTGTGACCCTCTATCACTGTGTGAGCCGAGTTTGAACTGAATGATTCGAATCAATCGAATGAATAATATTACAAAAGTAATAGCACTAAATTTACGTTAAATAAAATAAATTTGTTTACATCAAAAATTAATTTAAATCTCAGGAAAAGATTTTTGAAAGTGTATGTTTGGAGTGTCGCTTTATATGGAAGTGAAACTTGGACAATCGGAGTATCTGAGAAGAAAAGATTAGAAGCTTTTGAAATGTGGTGCTATAGGAGAATGTTAAAAATCAGATGGGTGGATAAAGTGACAAATGAAGAGGTATTGGAAAAATATAGTTAAAAGAAGAGACAGACTTATAGGCCACATACTAAGGCATCCTGGAATAGTCGCTTTAATATTGGAAGGACAGGTAGAAGGGAAAAATTGTGTAGGCAGGCCACGTTTGGAGTATGTAAAACAAATTGTTGGGGATGTAGGATGTAGAGGGTATACTGAAATGAAACGACTAGCACTAGATAGGGAATATTGGAGAGCTGCATCAAACCAGTCAAATGACTGAAGACAAAAAAATAAAAATAAAATAAAATAATATTAAATAAATTTAAAAAAAATTCTGTTTAACAATGATGGGCTTTACGTGGAGACTGCTTGTGAGGACCTTATTACACGACTGCCCAAAAAGGAGAGTAATGTATATTTAGGGTGTGTGTATGTATGTTTGTTCCACCATAGTAGCTCAGCGGCTGAACCGATTTAGATGTGTGACTCCGCGTTGGAATCCTAACGTTATCGGGAGTGTTATAGGCTATAGGAAAAAAAATATATATATATTTATATGTTTAAAAACGTTAGAAAAACATTATATTATGTACAAATACTATAACAAAATTGTCATCCGCACGTTCTTTAACTATTCTGTGTTAGTAATTATTATATATTAAAGAGCATGGTTTGTCAGTAGTGTATTTTTTTAACAGTCGTGTTTTTTAATTTTTAATATTTATCTCTTGTTACACTTTACTTATACATTAAGTTTTCCTAATATAAAAAGTTATACTTAAAAAAAAGAGATTAATAACAAAAAATAGTTTGTTAATTATCATTACAAAATAAGCTCTAAATACCTAAAGTTAATATGAAAAATAACTAAAATTTTAACATAATTTTAAGTTTAATCAATATTTGCTCATTAAATACACCGGGCACAAACATATACAAAAAAAGGAATTTTATGAAGTTGCTAATAGCGTGATTAATTTTTTATGATAAATACCATAAATTTATTTCACGTACCTTTTGTAATTTTATTCATACAAACTATTTTTTTTTTAATAAACAATAGATTTCAAAATATATTCGCTTGAAATTACATGCAAAGCAGAAAATCCATCCAAACTTTCTAACATTGAATTAATAATAAATTAAATAAATAAATTTAAATTATTAAAATAAAATATAATGATTTATAAAATAATTAACATTTCTATGTAAATACAGTAACTAATAAGGTTTCATGAGGAATATTTTAAACTGATCAAAATGCTGTTGACGTCAATATAGATTATTGCATCGCATAGCCAGTCTGGGCAATATGGCCGCAACTCCTGTGAAAAACAACCTTTTTGTGTGCTCCAGTTAGAGAAACAAACTTTAGCTTCACTTAAATTAGTAAAATATAACGAAGTTGCAAAACTACCATCAACAAGGAAATCCATCCACGACTGGAAAACACAATTATTAATTAACAATTACATATTTGTAAATAATTATAACAATTATAAACAAATTATAACATATTAGAATTTCACCAAATGAAAAATTTGTCTTATTAACTTTAACAGTCCCAAGTGTAAACGATAAAGGAGTCTTTTTTCAATTTAAGTCCTTCACGCTGCTGGCCTCCGCGAGTGGTAGCGTCTCGAACTTTCATCCAGAGGTCCTGGGTTCGAATTTCGATCAGGCATGGCATTTTCACACGCTACTTGTCATTCACCTTATCCTCTGAAGCAATACCTAATGGTAGTCCCGGAGGTTAAAAAAAAAAAGAAAAAAGAAAAGTACTTCACGCTAACGATTTGTATGGAAATATATTATTTACATAAAAATATATTGTAAATACATACAATATATTGGAAATATATTGTAAGCATATTATTTTGCAGATTGTTTCCACCGTACGTCAGCAAAGCCTGACACGTTTATTAATTTCTAAAAACTAAGACAAAAACATATACTTTATATTCATAATCACTAAAAATTTAATAAAATTTGTCCGATGGAAGTGATAATAAATGACATCACAAGAATATGATAGCATACTCACAAAGAGATGGTGGAAACAATAATGTAAGACAATTAGCACAAAAAAAAAATCTGCAACATTTTCTGTCTTATAAATCAAAACAGTGCTCCTCCTCTACCTTATTTTAAATATGAATTTAGTCTCTTTGTTGCGGAATATTACAACTTATTTATCAAAAACTAGCTGCTCAACCTGGCATTGCTTCGCTCTGCGCTTTGGGGCATAAAAGGAGATTCAGTTTTTGAAAACTGATTTATTTATTGTAATCGTGTAAAAACATATAACTTTAACTTTAGTTAAAAAATTCACTAAAATTTTACAAAATAATTGGTAACTGTTTTCCACACAAACCATAAGATACAGACAAACGTGCGTTTTATTTTTATAGTCTTGAAAAGTTTTCAAGACACGATTCATTTTTGCATGCCTCACATTAACTGCGTATTACGAAAAATTACTGAAATTAAAAGATTTCTACTATCTGTTTCTCCGGTACTTTAATTATTAATTTCGATTTTTTAATTATATTTTATAATTTTAACGTTAGCCCTTGTACTGCTAGCAAATACGCTGTTTGATTTTTTTAATTTGGTCGTACCGTTCCGTAGATATAAGTAAATTTCGGGTTTGAATCCCAGTCAGACATGGCATTTTCACACACGCTACAAATCATACATCTCATCCTCTGAAGATTGCCTAACGGTGGATCCGGAGGTTAAAAAAATAAAAAATAAAAAATAAATTTCGGAAAAGTAACGGATAACCGAATAACCTAATGATCCAACGTACATTTTTTTCATGGAAACGTTAGCACTCAACATGGGAAAAAATAAGCCATTTATATTTTTAAAATTAGTCGTACCGTCTCGTAGATATAACTGAATTTCGGAATAAGATAATGTCTGGACAGCCGGATAATCGAGAGTATAAAAACCACTCTTGCAATAAATAGAAACATTTTGCAAATTAGATTTTTTTTATACCTGTGGGGTCCTTAATCTTGCATTTTAAAGAACTCAACTCCTTTTTTATGTGTATATTTATACATATATACATATTATATGTATTATATTATAAATTTATATTATTATATTATATATATTATATATATATATATATATATATATATATATATATATATATATACACGATAGTTAGTGATAATTCATTTTTTTACAAAAAAGATTATTTAGGAGCAAGTATGACTTTATCTACGTGAAATTCTATGGACAATTCTATCTTTAAGTCTATGCAAAAAGTGAAATCAAAACACATTCTGTCAAGCTTAAATTTCGTTCGATCATTTTTCTACTACATAAAGTTTCTTTTATATTTCAATATAAGACATTACTTTCTACATACCTATATTAGGTAAGGTATGTTGAGCTAATGATTTTATACGTATAAAAAAAACATTTATACGTATATTAGATATTAACGGAAGAGATGCAATAAACAAAATGTATCAAAATTTACTTTTGTATAGTATTTTTAATAGTGTTACGTATATTACTGAATTCATCCTGTAGAATTCCTTGTATTATAAAACCAATATTTCACTTTTTGTTTTAATAAATTTTTATTATATGATTTATAATAATTTTAAACTTTAGAGTTTATTATTATTATTAGAGTTTAGTCTATTATTTTAGAGTTATTTTACCTTTTTATTAAAGAAAATTTAGAGCGGTGAAAAAAATAACTAAAAAAAATAAAAACAATATATCTCGTATTAAAATGGGATCCCTAATGAAAAAAAAAAGAATCGGCCAAGTAACCCACTTCGTTAATCGATTTATTTCCAATCGAAAAAAACACAGGACTTTGACCATACTTGACCGATCTTATTTATTATTTAACAAGTATACGCCTGACCACCACGAGACGTGTACTAATGAATCGGGATTTTCTGCTAGTGATCGTTACATTGCAGTATCTACTTTTTGGTTATAGTTCATTGTTTTATGAAGAAAAACAATCACATAAACAAAAAAATATATTATTAATATATATATTTCGCATATATATAGAGATATATAATAATATAATAAGTATATACTTGACCATCACGAGACATGTACTAACGAATCGGAATTTTCCGCTAGTGATCGGTACATTTCGGTGCTAAGCTAAGGGAGACGGATACACATACAGACAGACAGACACACATACAAATGCCCTTTAATAGGGTAGAATAAATTTCCAATAGTAATTAACCAATGTATGGATTAACTGAAGAAGGAACAAATTACGATAATCGATATGAGTACATACAAATTCATGATATACTGTGAGAATATGTTAAAATGAACAAAAACCAAAAGAGTAATACAATTCCACAATTTTTAAGTATTCTTTTAAAAATATGTTACATAACTTTAAATAGATGTTGGTTTCAATAAAGGAATAAAACAATTATATCATACATGTGTATGGAAACAATTCTTCTTCTATCTAAACATAGCTTAAAACTTTTATTATTGGTTTGAGAAATTAAATATGCATCTTACGCGAAATTTCATTATCAATATTTTTCCAGTGTTATACGAAGTTTTATAACCATTTTTTTCATCCATCAGTTAAAACTAAAAAACTATTATTCGATTTAATATATATTGTATTTTATAAAAACCTATGGATCTATTGATATTGAGGTAAATATATTTTAACATCAATATAAATCTAAAATAAACTTAATTCTAAATTGTTTACGGTAAAACAACACGTTTATTTACTGACGATACTAGTAATAAAGAAAAAACTTTCGCAAAACTTTAATTTACTATTATTACTGTTAGTATTTCATTATAGTAATAAAGTCATACAAATATAATTGTATTGATACATAATTTATTTGATTATAAAATCAAATATCTTTAAATTGTGTAATTGAACATTTATCTATGTTTATTAAAAAGGAAAAAAAAATATATATATATGGATAAAGTTCTAGCATAGCTTCATTTAACAATAAAATCGATTTGCATTAATTACATAAATAAAAAATTCAACCCATTTAGAATGAGATAAACACATAAAAAAAATATTTATATATGTTACTATGTATGTTATATTAAAATGAAGTTTTCAATTTTAATAAATAATTCATTATGTAATATTAAAATGAAAGAGAAAATATACTTGCACATGAAACAATATTAAATAACTTAATTACAAAAATCAAATAACTAGAATACGTATAGCCTAAGCTACTGTTATACAGTCAACCCGTGCAACTTTTATGTCGTTATTTAAAAGATATAACAGAAATCAATTAAATATTTCATTTACTATTATTATTATGCATTAATTTAAAACAAATAATAAATAATTCAATGCAATATTAATATTTACTGATTAGTGCTTAGTTCAAAAAATTTAATTTTTAAAATATGAATGATTATTTTTTAAATAAACTTTTACATTTATTTTCCTTATATAGTATACGCTATTCATTTTTTAAAAATGTTTAAAAATATTGGGTGAGTTTTTGTTTTTTTTTTTTTAAATAATTCTACGCATAAGAATTTCTACGTATATGGTAATTTGTTGGTAAATAACAAATGACTACATTTTCGAGGAATCAGACTGTTACTCTTTTAGCTTATTTACATAAATAAATAAATATTTTATTGACATCAGAACGTATTCCATAAATTTAAATGAAAAATGAAGATTAGACTGTAGAATAAAATATATATTTGAAGATAACAAATAAATGAAATCAAAATAAAATAATTTTGAAGGCATTATTTGATATTATTTGGGCATAATTCTTTTTATTAGTTAAGTGAAAATGAAGGAAATGCAAAGTTTTTACTTCCTTGTGATGGCGAAAAATTTCGGTTTCCAGATTTCAACGTAAATATCCATTTTGGCCATCCCTGAATGGATTTTAATTAGTTTCGGGTTGACGTCTGTACGTACATGTATTTCAGATAACTCAAAAACGATTAGCCGTAGGATGTTGAAATTTCTGAATTTAGAACGACTGTTGTAACATCTAGTTGTGCACCTCCCCTTTTGATTGCAATCGACTGAACCAAAGACGACAAAAAATCCCAAAATCTCAAAAAATTTGGATTTTGGACTTTCTCTTAACTGCAGTAATAAACCCTCATTGAGAGGTTTTCAACGATATATATCATAAGTAGTGGTACTTATTTTCATTGATTTCAGAGCATAGCCAAATGGAATTTTAATTAATGAAATATTTGGATCTTAGTGGAAGGCACATAGGTTCGAATCAGACTTCATCTCCTTTTTTTCACTTTTTTTTTCATATTTAAATATATTTATTTATTAATAATTATTAACCTCTGATTGTAAAAAAAATTACAATAAATAATAATAATAAAAAAACAGTAGAAGATTAATAAAATAAAATTTTACGTACTTTTCATTTTAAAAAAATGTGTAAATGTAATTTAATAGGGCAATTTTAATGTCAGTATAATAATTTTATCTAGATATCGCGCCACGTATACATTGTCTTCAACGCGATGAATATTATATTCTACAAAGAAACATAAGCCGTGATTCAACACTTTTTACGTATATAAAAATATAAGTTTCTTTATCAAGCGGTCGTTATTTTTAAATTCCCGTTTAAATGTATTATAATCGGTCCAGTTAGGGCATGTACACTTACCACCGGATCTTGAAGTTTTGACACCTAAAAAACCAAAAAAAACCGGAAGGAAATTTTCCGGATATTAATGTTCGTATGTACGTGTATTCGGTGTTGGTCTGTAAATCATCTTCTCCAGAACTACTGGACCGATTTTAACCAGACTTTGTCAGATTACTTCTATATACGGATCATTGATGTTATTAAATTTTCAACTTAAAAGGTCAGAGGGTTGAGGCTGTACAGCAAGGTTACCCTCAGTATCTCGACATTTTTATGGTTATATTTTTCTTGTGCACTTATGTTAATAATTAAAAAATAACAATATTTGCAAAACCTTTTTTTGCAAAACCGCACCCTCACCCCAAAAAATGCTGTTGTAGTCGTCTGCTATGATGTGATGGCACAGGTGAGCGGTAAAATTAAATAAATGAATAATATTTATAGTATAAAAAAGTAACTCGATCTGGCTAGGTCTCGAAGTCGGTTACCCGGTCGATTCGGTATCAGGTAGTTAAGCCTCGCTGTTACAACAGTCTGCCGACTTTACAAGTGAAATTTGTGTCGAAAAACTACTGTAAATACTGTTGTTGGACTTAATTTTTTAATTTTTCATGTCAAGACAGTAAGAAATCATTAATTCCTAAAAATTTCAGTACGACCTCATTTCGCCTGATTGGCTGAATCGTGGCGAAGTCTTTCACTAGCCGTCACTCGCAAACGAGTTGATAGAAATAATATTTTTCCATTATTTTCAAGAGTAGAATAGGTTATGAAAGATCCGGGAAAATTTCGTAATACTGTGCAGTATTCGTTATACTATTATTATTATTATTATTATTATTATTATTATTATTATTATATTATGATTACTACTACATTATTACTCTATTATTATTTATAATAATAATAATAGTAAATTCAAACTCAGGTTAACATCGGATTGTTTACATATACATTAATCTATAGCTAAACATTAACCTACGACCTCTCACAAACTTGAAATGCCATATTGAAAAATTACTTGAGAAACCATATTAATCTATAAACTTCATTTCTAACACGTGCACTTTCTAACCCTACACATATTTTCTTTGAACACAAAAATATTGCGTATTATTGCAATTTGAACACGCACTTTTTTCTTATTTATACTTTGTGAATCACTGATTATCGGATTACCCATAATCAAATGATGTTAATCTCGATGTTTTTTTAATTTAAAAATTTTATTTTTTGATAAAACAAAAAATAATTTAAATTATTAAAATTCTCATCAAGTTCAACTTTATGATTGAAGTAATAAAACCAGCCTTAAGAAAAAAATGTAAATTTAACCTGAAGATAAATCTAATCACAAGTAAATGTACTTTTGCATACATATAGAATTTTGTTACCAAACCTTTACCTTAGAAAGTAAGTTATTCTTAAACTATTGTTAAAAAGCTATCATTTTTATTAAAGAGAAAAATATTGTATTTTTGTTATATCCGGGAAAATGGAATGTACGAGCAATAAATAGTTTTAAAAATAGCTGAAAGAATTATTAAAGTATAAAAAAAAGAAAATATTAAATAGAAATATAAAATACAATGTCCTTACATGAGCAACCACTGATATACTACGAAATACCTTGTTCCAGCAATATAAAAATGAAATATTTCTAAATTTTAATTTAGCATATAGTATTTATGCACGTATTTATCATTGTAACTAAACTATACTATACGATTCAAACTTAATAGAAAGAAAAAAAAGATAAATAAAAATGGAAAGGAGGTTTGGCAAAATAATAAAACAACGATCTAGAAAGAAAAAGAATCCGAAAGAGAAAAAGATAAAAGAACGAGCAAGGATAAAGAGTAGGGGGATACAGTTCAATGGAGATGCTATTAAAATTAGGAGAAGACTTGTGGGAGGGGCAAGCATTCATTATTGATAAATAAATAATTTCACAACAACAATAACAACAATAATGAAGACCGCAAGGAAGCCGTAATTCTGACAATGCTAAACAACTTTATTGTTTCCTAACACAAATCAAATGATTGGAAGGGGATTAAAAAGAGAAGGAATGTTAAAAAAATAGCAGAAAGAGAGAGAAAGATAAGCGTATATGAGAAAGAGAAAAAGATGATCGGTTATTGAGAGAGGTACACACAATAATTATTATAACGCTGCAAGTATAACAAAGGAAGTAGAAACGTGTTACAGTTTACGTTATCTTTTATTCGATGTTGCTTCTCTGCTATAAGTGTATATTTCCAATGAATTGAATTGAAATCATTAAAATCTAAAGTATAAAATATTAAAAACAATTTTATATTACATATTGAAAACACTTCCTTTTAATCCCACCGTTGAAATCACCAAACACCTATTGTTCTTAATTGAAAGTTTATTGATAAACGTTGTTATATAAATTGAGTTTAATTAAAAATATATAAATATATATATATTTTTTGATAAAATAAATTATTATGTACAGAAAAAAAAACCTGATATGGCAATAACCTACCTGATTAATCCACTTGCAAATTCTCTTTGTTTTTCTCTTTTTTCTGTTTAGCTTCCGGAACCACCGTAAGGTATTACTTCAGAGGATGATATGTAATGAATGTAAATGAAGTCTTGTACAATCTCAGATCAACTGTTCCTGAGAAGTGTGGTTGATTGAAACCCAATCACCAAAGAACAACGGCATTCACGATCTAGTATTAAAATCCGTATAAAACCAACTGTCTTTACTAGAATTTGAACCATAGAACTCTCGACTTCTAAATCAACTGATTTGCAATGATGAGTTAAAAACTATACCAGCCCGGTGGTCTCCCCGTGCAAATTCTTTTCATACAAAGTCCTCTTGTAAAAATTAATTTCATCGTTGATATATATATTGTGGTTTGATTATTGTCTGTCATACTTTCATTTCAAGAAAAAATCAAACGGTTTTACCCAACAAAAAAAATCCGTTTCGGCACGCCGGAAGGTGGAGATAGATTTTACCCGTGCTAAGTAGGGGTCCACCATAAAGTTAAGAAAAACTTCAAATTTATTCAATACGAAAATAGTTGCATGTGAAAAAATGTTTCACATGTTTAACATATGACAAGCCCCATCTTCTTACAATTCCAGTAACATTTTGGTCATTCCTTGCCGTAAGGGTTGGTCATATCAAACATTGTTTCAGACAAACGTTTTAAGTAATGTTTAGAGGGCAATGATCACTTTAAACCGATTCGATACTGTGCCTATTAAGAAAGGTATGATTTTTTGTCTTCGAAATCCCATTTTTTCCACCCCCTGAGCCATTGATAAGTTTTAGGCCCTTATCCAAAAAATTGTACAAACTTTAAACGAAAGTGATTGGCTCAAATTTGCGGCAGTTATTGTGTCTACAAGAAAGTGAAAAAAAAAATATATATATATCTATAAACTTCTGAATTGACGGTGGTTTTGGGTCTGGGAGATGCGAAACGCGAAGATATGTCGAAATATTTCGAAAGTCGAAGAATCATGGTACCTATTACAATAGGTAGCTTTCTTAATGAAATCTACCTAAAATTAATATAATTTGAGCAAATTGTTTTATTATTTATGACAATAAATGTATTTTTTATGTTAAATAAATTTATCTTTTTCTGATTCGTCTTCCAAAAACACACTAAAATAAATAAACTTAAACTAATTCTGCAATCTTTTGTTGTATATCGTCGTATCGTAGAAAACTGCCTCAAAGCAATGGATTGCAACTTGCAAAGGCTTGGCCGTTATTACGGAAGTCCAAAATTAATGTATTTTCGTCTAATTCACATGTTTGCCCATAATGTTAACCTGATGATAAGTTTGTAATGTCGAAATGCCTAGTTACATATCAAATGAGTTTAAAAGTTACAAAAAAAATGCATAATTTTTTTTTCGGAAAAATATTACAGTTGTATAATGTATCCGATATCTGCGTCGTAGTTACAGCAACTTCAATCGTTTTGAACGTATTGGGTTCGATTAATTTAGGAATTTTTTGTATGCTTCGAATGTTACACAATAATATTCCCATGCATAAGCCTTCCCTCATCTTGTGAAACAATAAAAAAAGTTATTTTTTTAATTATTTAACTATTATTTGTTTTTTAATCATAAAAAGAAATATTTTGCTAATACTTAATTTCGACTTTTTAAAATCAGTGAAAAATTAAGGTACCAATTCAAATGCTGAATTGTTTATTAGGAAGAATTGAAAAGTACGATTTTTTTTGGATTTTATGTTTTTAGTAGTATTTTTATTTAAAATATGCATAGTCAAAAAAAACCGTTTCTTTTACAAAAAAAAAAACCGTTCTAGAGAAATCTAAAGTGAAAAACGTGAATTTTGATTTCACAAAAATGAAATAAGAAGCGATATATTAAGTAGAGACGTTAAAAGGATATTAGTGAACATGTCTCTGTAATAAGGGAAGACGTAAAGAGATTATGCAATAAAAGTATATATATCCTGTATTTTTTTATGAGTTTTCCAAAAACGTTTCTTGAATTTTTACGTGAAGATATTTCGAACATCAAAACAATATTATGTCAATTCTTATATGAAATAAGAAATGTTTTCTCATCCTTCGTGACAAAAAAAATTGCAAATTTTTTCGTAAACAATATATTTTTTCACTGAAAAATTCTTTATTTACGACAAATAATTCATCAAAGAAACTTAAAAAATCTGATGTGGACACCAACATGACTTCCTTGTACGCCTATTAAATTACATATACACATTTATTTAAAATGAGAAGTACATAAAATTTTATTTCATTAATAACTTCTGATATACAATTTCGCCGTCATTTTAATCTGGGACGGCACGACCGTGTTCCATCAGCACAAGCAATTAAAACATGGATATCTAATTTTGAGGAAACTGGTTCGGCAATGAAAAAAAAACTTCCAGGCCGTGAGCGAACCGTCCGTACACAACAGAATGTACAAGCTTTACAATATGCTGTCACACGAAGTCTACATCGGTCAATCCGTCCTCTCTCAACATCTTTACAATTGATTTACATCTAGTTCAAGTGTTCGAAGAATGTTAGTGAAGGACTTGCAATTCCATCCATACAAGTTGCAGATCGTCCAGGAACTGAAACCGAACGATGCAGTTGTGCGAGCACAATTCTGTAATGTAATGCTTCAGAAGATGAATGATAACGAAGAGTCTGTTCACGAACTGTGGATGTCAGACGAAGCGCATTTCCACCTCAGTCGATTTGTTAACAAGCAAAATTTCAGATACTGGGCACAAGAAAATCCTACGCAGCTACACCAGCGTCCGTTGCACAGCCAGAAAGTGACCGTGTGGTGTGCTATGTCATCTTACGGTGTTATAGGCCCTTATTTTTTTGAGGATGACAACGGTCTTGCGATTACAGTGACGTCGGCTCGTTAAGTAGCCATGCTTGAAACCTTTGTTGTGGAACAACAAAAGAGATTTCCACCGATTCTTAACACAGCCTGGTTTCAACAAGACGGAGCAACGTCACATACTGCACGAATATCGATGGCAGCTGTACGCCGATTGTTTGGACAACGTGTCATTTCACGAAATGGTGACATTAAATGGCCTCCCAGATCGCCTGATCTCTCAGCTTGCGATTACTTTTTGTGGGGTCACCTTACAAGCAAAGTGTTCCACAGTAGACCTGTTACAACGGAAGAACTGAAGGCAAAGATCCGAGAAGCAATTGCGGAAATTCCAGTTGAGATGTTACGCCAAACCATGAACAATTTAACCAAGAGACTTCATGAGTGTTTACGAAGAAGAGGAGATCAGCTGGAAGATGTCATCTTTAAAAAATAAACTAAAATGTATGTATCCTAAAATGGCAACATTTGTACAATTACATGAAATAAAATTCATTTTCTTAAAAACATTTTTCATTAGCGTTATTTAATTTTTAAAATTTCCCGTTTTTTTTAATCATCCTGTATAATCTAACCAAACTTAAACTATGCTCGCTAACCTTGACTAATTAACACTAATGTTTTGATTATTTAAATAATAAATATTTGCAATAATTATAGAAGTTATTATTTAAATAATCAAAACATTAATGTTAATTAGTCAAGGTTAGTGAGCGAAACTAGCGTAGATTAAGTTTGGTTGGATTATATTTATAATTATAAGTAATAATGCTTATACTTTTAATGTGTAAAATATGTTAATATTGAGAATGTTTAAAATGACCGTATAAAACAGCATGTTAGTGTGTTTTCTCTAATGTATTGTATCTTGCAGGTGACCTCCACCTGCAAGATGTCATCTTTAAAAAATAAACTAAAATGTATGTATCTTAAAATGGCAACATTTGTACCATTATATGAAATAAAATTCATTTTCTAAAAAAAAAATTTCATTAACGTTATTTAATTTTTTAAATTTCCCGTTTCTTTGAATCACCTGTATTTCCTTTTTACAATTTAAGTTTAAAACTTTTTTTACAATCAGAGGTTAATAATTATTAATAAATCAATATATTACAAAAAAAAAAAACAAATTAATAAAATGTTAAAAAAAGGAGATGAAGTCTGATTCGAACCGATGTGCCTTCCCCTTGCAAGATCCAAATATTTCATTAGTTAAAATTTTATTTGGCTATAATTCTGGAACCAATGAATACAAGTACCACTTATTATATGTCGTTGAAAAGCTCTCAATGATTATTACTGCAGTTAAGAAAAAGTCCAAAATCAATTTTTTTGGGGATTTTGGGCTTTTTTGGACACTTTTGGTTCATTCGATTGCAATGAAAAGGGGAGGTACACAACTAGATGTTACAACAGCCCTAAACTCAAAATTTCAATATCCTACGGCCAATTGTTTTTGAGGTATCCGAGATACATACGTACGTACAGAAGTCACGCCAGAACTAGTCAAAATGGATTCAGGGATGGTAAAAATGGATATTTCCGTTGAATTCTGAAAACAATTTTTTCCGCAATCACAATACTTCCTTTATTAAGCACAAGGAAGCAAAAATGGTATGAATAAAAATGAGATCCCCTTTTTACTGAAATCAATTCACAAGCATGTTTAATTTTATCAAATCAAAAGATATATTCTTCTAAAAAAACAATTGTAGTCACAAAAATAATTTTTTTCCACTCAAAGGATGCTTCAAATATTATATCTATTCTAGTTTGAAATTTATTGAAAAATATTAAATTCTTTGAAACAAATAATTTTTGAGATAAATTAAATAAATTACTCAAGGATAAGAGGGCAATTTTTAATGGTAATACCTCCACATTGACTCTGAAAGTAACTATAAATTTCTAAACATAAGAACAGATTAAAAAAATTATTGCCGAGAATTATTAAAAAAAAAAAAAAAACAGTTTAATCAAATACGCTTTGAGTTCTCCGCAAGTCTAATAATAGAAAATTTCAAATTATTTATTTATACCAACAAATTATATAATTTTCTATTTTTGAAATAAACTATAAAATTATAATGACCTTTTTTTAAATCATTTATTGGTTATTTATTAAAATAAGTATTTTTATTTAAAACAACAGAGTTTAAAAAAATGGAATAAAAAAATAAGATGAAACTAATCAGAAAATTTAGTTCGTAATAAATGTTTTCAACCATCAATTTGCTTTGATAATTTAGTTTTAAAAATAAGCTATAAAAAAAATGTTTTTTGTATTAGTAAAATTGTTTGTCGAGGTTTTTATTATTCTTAATATTCAATCAGACCATTGGGTTTGAACGAAGTTTTCTCGAGTTAAAAATCGAACAAAAACTCTCTCACAGTCCATAAAACAGCATCATTTCAGAAATCTATGAACCAGTGAGACCAAAGATCGCTCAAACCCACACTGTACCGCCTTTCAAATGTTTATCAATATGCTTGTCCAATTTTACCTTCCTTCTGTAATGTAATAGTTGTTTTACAGATAACTGTTGTTTTAGTATTTTTTTTTTTACTTATTTACTTTTGTACATGGCTCTATCTTTCTTAGTTATTTTGTTGTTACCCATTACAAGAGATCGATCCTGTTTTTTCATATTTTAGAGCACTTAAAAAAAATTTTTTTAGTTTAATTTTCTAGATAATTTAATTCATAACATAAAGGAAGGCTTATGCATGGGAATATATTATATATAACTTTGAAGCGTATGAAAATTTCCCAAATTAACCAGAGAACAAGCCCGGTTATCTGCCGGTCTCCGTGGCGCGAGTGGTAGCGTCTCGACCTTTCATCCGGAGATCCCGATTTCGAATCCCGGTCAGTCACACTGATCGGTTTCACCGATCAATGATTTAGCTGCGAATTTTTTTTTTTTAAATATAAATTTCTTATCCGTATTATTCAGAATCGACGGCTAAATTTTGTTGAAAAGAGGACTCGCATCAGTTGTGTATTCATCAACTGTTTACTAAATCGACACTCAATAGTTAGCAGTAGCTTTGTCATTTCTAAATGCTGAGACGGCTTATCTCAAAGTGAGAATGAATTACCTCCAATCTTGCAGTTCGAAAATATGCGATTCAGTCAAGCCCGGCCCTTCATTAATTTCTATCATTCTACTCAGATTACGTTAGTTTCTTATAATATTTTTCGATAATAACTTGTTTCTTCATTTTTTCGACCTTTGAAAATCAGTCCTAAATAGGTCTCTATAATCCCTTTTTTTGAGATAGATTTATTTTTCTTTTAAAGTCCAACATTACTTATTATTTAATTTCCATATTCGATTAATTCAGAATAAATTCGACCTTCTCTTCCGTCATCTTCGAAATAAAATTTTAAATTTACAAAATGTAGTATCATAACATATATTAGTTTTAACAGATTACTCTAATGTGGACATCACATGACTTCAGGGGAATTACGTCGGGAGCACAGGTTTTAAAAGCCTAGTCTCCCGCGGTCGGATCCAGAAATGGGTTTGAGGACGCTGGTCCAAACATATATGGAACGCTAATCACAAATCCGTCCATAAAAATTAAAACAAAACTTTAAACTTAGACCCGACATTAAAATAAACACTTAAAACACGCCCGATTAACAGAATCATACACACTGTCCAGGCTCTGGGATTCGAAGGGAGAAATTTGTGAAACTCCCGCCACTTTTGCGTTCTGTTCCGTTCCACATGACTTCCTTGTACGCCTATTAAATTACATATACACATTTTTTTTAAATGAAAAGTAAATAAAATTTTATTTCACTAATGATTTTTTTCATATATTTTTTATTGTTATTATTGAATTATTATTCATTATATTTTTTTATTTACAATCAGAGGTTAATAATGATTAATAAATCAATATATTTGAATTAAAAAAAAAAAGTTAAAAAAAAAGAAAAGGAGATGAATTCTGATTCAACCGATGTGCCTTCCCCTTGTAAGATCCAAATACTTCATTAATTAAAATTTCATCTGGCTATAATTCTGGAACCAATGAAAATAAGTACCACTTATGATATATCGTTCAAAAGCTCTCAATGAGGGCTTATTATAATTTAAGTTTTTTGTATTTTGGGCTTTTTTGGACACTTTTGGTCCAATCAATTGTAATCAAAAGGGCATGTGCACACTAGACGTTATAACAGCCCTAAATCCAAAATTTCACAACATTCTACGGCTAATCGTTTTTGAGTTATGCGAGATACATACATACGTACAGACGTCACACCGAAACTATTCAAAATGGATTCAGGGATGGTCAAAATGGATAATTCCGTTAAAATCTTAAACCGAAATTTTATCGCCATCACAATACTTCCTTTATTTCGTAGAAAGAAGGAAAAAGCAAACGGATACAATAATTTTATAATAAATCAAAAATAAAAACGTTTAATTTAACTTATACTATCAGGTGTTTTTATAACTTTAAATTGATTTCCATTTTGCTCCAGAATTTTTGGTGTTTTTTGTGAAATTCAATTCAATTGTTTCGAAGCTTAGGATTAACATATCGCTTAATTCAGCAGGGTACTGGTTCATATAACAGGTTTTTATTTATTTATTTAACTTTCTATTTCCTGTTCTAAATCAGAGGTTCCCAAACCTTCCTAAGTCGCGGCGCCCTTTTTTAATTAAAATTCTTCCACGGCGCCTTACCCTAAGTAAAAAAATAACTACTCGTAAATAAGAGAAAAAAATAAATAAAACTCGTGTACCTTCATTATTTTTTTTTACTTTATTAACATTAAATTAGTGGTCACTGTCAGATGTAGTCTAAAAAACGTGGAACCTTAGTGCTGTGGAAAAGGAATCCAGGAAAGCAGTCCTGCCGCAAACGTACTAGAGACAATTTGGTATTTGATATAAGTGATGTCTGCGACAGCGAGATTGATACTATCACCATAGACTAGCACATAGCTTTTCTGTACCACAGCAGACGGTGCCAGTTTAGCGTCCCACGGAGTTATCACTTTCTCCCGTTGCTGCCACCGATTTGTCATTATCAGATCGTTTTTAGGACCTCCTGATAGAGGATGGTAACGTCATTGCCTGTCAAAAAAAGTCATTCAGCCCCCGCCGATAGTCTAGTATGACATCAACGATGTTATTCGGGTGTATTAATTAATTGAAACAGTGGTTAAAAAGTGAATAGTATTCAGCCCTAAACAACTACTTATCTCGAAAGATCTAGACATCTACAAGCAGATAATTGACTTGATGCGTGAGCACAATCTAACTGTAAATAAAAATTTAAAATAAAACTGTCTAATTTGTCAGAAATTATTTATATCTTTTTAAATAAAACAATCTGTTTGATTATTCCTAATATGGGAAACAAATTATGAGATACCTATTTTTAAAATAAAACAAACGTTAACTAATATGGATGTTAGTAATTTCTACTTATATATCCTAGCCTTTTATGTTTACTAAAATTAAGCACGAAAAAAAAATTATACGTCCTAGTATTTTCTAGTTTAGGTTAATAAGTAGTATATAACGGTTTGTACACGTATTATTTATTTTACAGTTTTACATATTTCAGCTTTTCGCTAATTTCCAGATAAAAATAAAATTTTGTTATTTTTATCTTAAATGGTGTATCTATAATTATAGAAAAAAAGTTTTAAAAATTGGTGTGACGTATAAGTTTTTGAAAAATTAGAAAACAATTCGATTTAGAGATGTTTCACAATAGTGTGTAAGTAACTCTACTAAGTGTCATATTATAATAATTTTTCTGAAAACTAATACCTTTTTCATACAAATGATCTTTATGAAAATTTCGCATATCGTAATCAGTTGCTGTAAGATTTTTTAAAATTACCTTGGTTTTTTCATTTCTTAACATAAAACGAAGAGAGATTCCTTTTTTAACTCTATATAAATAATATACTTAATTTGTCCATAAATTATATTATAAACTTTAGGATTGGACTGGTCACCTGAAGATCATGCATATTACTAAACGATTTTTGAAACGGAGTTACGGTTAAAAATTTGAAACTGTGGCTAAACAGAAGCAATTACGCGTTATCTTGAAAGATCTGGACGTCTAAGCGGATAGTTGACTTGATGCGTGAGGTTCATCTGAGACAGTAAATAAAAATTTCAAAAAATTGTCTAAAATTATTTATGCTTTTTAAATAAAACGTTCTCTTTTGACTATTCCTCCTAATACGGGAAAATAAATTATGAAATAGCTATGTTTAAAAGAAAAAAAAAATTTAACAACTTTTTGTGAAAACAAAGATTTATGGACCCTTCCGTTGTCCACATGCCCCTCCGCGATGAAAGGATTGTAGTAAGGTCCTCATACTTACCGGATTGATCTAGTGGTAAACTACTCATGGCAAATCAGCTGATTTTGAAATCCAGAGTTCTTATGTTCAAATTCTAGTAAAGGCGGTTACGTTTATACGGATTTGAATATTAGATCGTGGATACCGGCGTTCTTTGGGGGTTGGGTTTTTTATTAACTACAATCTCAGGACCTGAGACTACACTTCATTTACATTCATACATATCATTCTTAATCATCCTCTGAAATAATACCTTCTGGTGGTTCCGAAGACTTAACAGAAAAAGAAAGTAAGGTGCCTATGTGTAACAGGGCAGCTTGTACGTGCCAACATTTTTTTTTTTTGGAGGGCTTTATATTTTATTCAAAAAAAATTTCCACGATGTAAAAATATTTAATTATTTTTTATCGTTATATTTAAACAGGAATAACTATTACACGAATGAAAAGAATTTTAATTTATTTAGTAATAATAACATATAAACGTTAATACTTACGTGTTAGATGCTTGTCAGTTTATATAACTTATAATAACACTGTTTTTTTCTCTTTTCAAATTGGTTAACATAACTATATTAACTTATAAAGTTATTATTGTTAGAGTAAGGAATCTTAATTAACATGCATGAGTTGAAGATCATGAAAACATAAAGCCATCACACGCAAGTAATATAATAAATTAGTGGAAGAGGACGAAGTGTGAACATGATTATAAATATTACACGGTGAAGAGGGTGGTTGATGGTATAGTGCCTGTGTATCGACCGCGTATACATACATATATCTCTCTCTACACATGTACATGAGAGAGAAAGTGTGTATATATGAGAGAGAAGTGGAAGGAAAGAATCCTTCTAACACTAATTTAGAAAATTAACTTTAAGAATTATTATTGACTGTGAAGTTATAAAACATTCTTTAAAATGCGAATTAAGTTATAATCATCAAAGTTTTTATAAATTATTTTAGTTTAACTTAAATTATTTAACTGGATTAAACAGACAATTACATTACAAACTGTGTTAAAATAAAAAGATTTTATTCACATTTCAATGGATCATCATAATTAGAAGTATCATAGTAAATTAGCCAACGTACACATTCTATATAAAAAAAGGTAATAGCGCGGATAAATTTAACTGTAGTTAAATTATCATAATTTTATGATATAAAATAAATATTTATAAAAAGGAATAAAAATACTCTTCTGCTGAGAAAAAATTTACAATCGTTACATCGTTATAGATTGTACAAAATCATTAACACGAAACACATTACATGTTTTATTAATCCAAACGTAATACGAGTATATTATTCGTAGGCAATTAATATTTATTTTTCCAAGTTTTAGATATATGGATAATAAGCTTGCAGAAGATACAGAGTTGTAAAAGGACTGTAACATGTAAGAGTCAAGAAAAAATAGATAACTCTTTAATTAAAGCTTCATGCCTAATTTCATATATAATGTAGAAGCTTGAGTTATAAAAGGACACATTAAAAATAAACTTCAAAGGAGAAAAAGTTAAATTTATCGCAAGAATGACATGAAAATTATTAGAATAGAGAAAAATTGGGTGAGAGAAGATAAGGAGACACTAAGGTGATTTGAGCTTGTTAAAAGAATGAGAAAATAAAGAACAGCACGGAAAATTTTAAACAGGATTATTAATGGGAAGAGATTTAGATTAAAATACCAAGGAAAGGTTAGCTAGGTTAGGGAAAGGTATGCGCAAGAAGACCGACTTTTCTAATTTTTTTTTTGTTTCCATTTGAAAAAGTGTCAACTCATCATTCTAATGTAATATTTTACAAAGAAAACGAATTAAGAAATAAATAAGAAACAGAAATAAGTAAATAATCAAGAAGTAAATTGTAATAAAATAAAACTATTTAAAATGTAAATAATAAAAGAAATTATTTAAATATAATGTTACAAGAAAATCATAAGTCAATAATTCTGACGCCCTCCTATTTCACAGTCAGAAACGTACTGATGTTTCAGAGTACAGCATACGTTCGATTAACAAGTAGACTACACAAAAATATATAGTTTAAATTCATAATCGCATATAAAAAATATACCAATACACAATCAACATTAGGCCAAACAATATTGCTAACAACAGATACTGCAGATAAAGAAACGTCAACGTTTCAATTCGCGTCATAACGACTAACGAACCACGCTTCCAATTTGCCCTGCTGAAATTATTGCGACTTAAATTGAGCGTAACTCAAAAACGATTCAACCAATTTTAAAAAATTTCCACATGTACAACTTCAGATACACTACTAGAGCGTATCTAAATTTCAATGAAAATGATCGAGTAGTTTTGGAAATTTTGGACTATATCTAGATTTTTACATCCTCTCTAAATTTCTTTCAATGAAATTGATCTAGTTGTTTTGGAGATTTCGACCGTATCTAGATTTTTATAGCCTATCTAGATTTCAGTGAAATTGATCTAATAGTTTTGGAAATTTTCTAGCCTTAAACCTTTATACATAGGCATATATTAAATAATTATATAAGGAAATCACAATTTAAATGAATGCTATTTTCGTAAACCTCATACTTTAAAACGTAAAGAAAATTCATTTTCACCTCCCACTACCACCATGCAACAGAAATGTTATTCCGTACTTTTCTTGGAGAGGTCAGTAAAAGGTTATTATTATAGGAAGCTGTATGTAAAAGTGGATAAAATTATGGAGAAAAATGAATGGTGATGACATTCTATGATGAATCGTACGGCACCGGATGATATTCCATAAGCGGAAGAAAAAAAAATAATTTACATCATAAAACTATCTCAAGTTTAAAAAAGTCAAAAGTTCAATCCAATCAGATACGTTCAATTTACCGTGGAATTTATTAATAAAATTTTATAGCCGTATATATCCTTTGCTGCTCTTATCCTAGGGATCGATATGTGGATATCCCAAGGAATTAACTATAAACAGGGTGGATTCCCAATAACTAGCAGCACTAAATACGTAACCATCTTACGATGCTCTCATACTGGGGATAGGTACTTAGAGATTCAAAGAATAAAAAATACACGGAATGGTTCCTATTAACCAGAAGCGGTCGTGAAACAAATCTTTTGGTGAAGCGCCCGTTTCTTGTTCTCATTCCTGTTCCATCTTATTTATTTATATCAAGGAAACTTTTTGAAGATTTTAGGTAAATATTAGCTAGATAGAAAGACAGGTGCAATTTTGAGTTATGACTCTCCATACAATTTTATTCAGGAAATCGTGTCTCATAGTCGATCGCTGAATAAAATGCCCAACCTGATGCAAGGATGCATATCGGGTAAAACCAATCCTTTTAAAACTATACGAAACAAAAAGAAAATAATAAATTATACTGAACCAATAATTGGGTGATTTTTAAAAATAAAATTAAATATACCAGTACCGCCTTCTGTGATAAAATTCTACGTTGATGAATAAAAATCGTTTAGACTCCCTGGTGAGAGAAACGATATAACACAAAAAATAGTTGCACCATCAAATATTTTTCTTTTCTTCATACCTATAAATGAACATAAAACTTGTAAGCTATTTTTTTGACGTGACAGAGTGATTCACTACAATGAAGTGTGTGCCCTAAACATCCGTATCACAACTGTATTAGTTATTTAAGTATAGAACGTTAGAATTTTAAAGGTAGAATGCGTGGCATTATGATAAAAACACGTTGCAATTTTATAAAATGTATCCCATAAATAAAAGAAATCTCTTATACGTAGTTCTTTTATAAACCATATATATACATATATCTTTATATCTTTTTCTCGTAACTGAGCCATTATTTATTGGAACCTTATAGACCGGTTTAAAAAGCATTTTTTTTCTTCTTCACTGTTATACGGTTTGATTAAAATATAACTTAATGGTACTCAAAAAAATTAGTAAAAATGTGAAAAAAAGAATTATCAGTTAAAACGTGTTTCACTAAAACGTATATACTCTTAATACATATAAGCCCTATCAATAAAGGTGTTTTTTTATCAACTTAAGTTCTTTCTTAATTCTTTGTTTAAATTTCTTTGAGGTTTCCGATTAAAATATGTATAATGAAAAAATTAGACTAATAAAAATAATAATATATATTATTTTAATGTGTTAATTATAATTTATCCTTATCTTATAAGTGTTGATCGTATTTTAAGCTTTCCTATAATATCCAACTTAAGGATATTACAGATTCCAATTAGGGACATTTGCGGAAAATATTGTACAATGTGTTGTAGAATGGTATATTTCACAAATCCATTAAACGATTAGATGGACATAATCTCAGTAATATTTTAACTATTTTTATAAAATATTTCGGTCAATTCAACAACCCAACAAAAAGAAATAATAATAAATAAATAAAAGATACCGAAGCAGTAATTTGTAACACCAATACTCTAAACATGCGATTAAGCTTGTAGCATATATCATAAGGTTGTTTAAAGTATAAACTTATCTTAAAACATGTCTGGCCCGCGGAAATGCTCGGTATCGAGCCCGGCATAGTTTATTTTGATTACAATGTAAAATTATCTAAATTGTAAGTAAATCATACGGAATAATAATCAGATGTTTTTATTTAACGTGCAATTAAGAAATACAATAACTTATATGAACAATGAAATTGAACATTTTAACTATAATTAATGGTATGAAATTTATCCCCAAAACTTACAATAAGTGACGTACATAAGTAATCTCCATAATGAAATTAAACATTACAATTATGATTAATGATATCTATGAAGCTGTAACTTTCCACTGACATTTTCTTGCAGTTGAGGATGAAGTTTACTAGTGGAAATTATCAGCAGCGACTTCAAATGCTGATCAGTTAATTTGGATATGTAAAACAACGACCTGCATAGTCCTCTCTTTTTCCTGTTTAGCCTCCGGTAACTACCGTTCAGATAATACTTCAGAGGATGAATGAGAATGATATGTATGAGTGTAAATGAAGTATAGTCTTGTACATTCTCAGTTCGACCATTCCTGAGATGTGTGATTAATTGAACCCCAACCACCAATGAACACCAGTATCCACTATCTAGTATTCAAATCCGTGTAAAAATAACTGGCTTTACTAGGACTTGAACGCTGGAACTCTCGACTTCCAAATCAGCTGATTTGGGAAGACGCGTTCACCACTAGACCAAGCCGGTGGGTCGACCTGCATAGTCCTGAGCCAGGTGAAAATTAAGTCTTTTCAGGTTAGGATAGGAAGACTCGGTCTGAAGTAATGTTTCAAACGGTTCCGGGTTGATTCCTGGTAGAAAAAAGGGTGGTTTTAATCGGTAGTCTGCTTATGGCGGTTGGATAAATCCACCAATGAGAGCCTGACATTCCATGCGTAAATGCATTTCCACCCTCTTCCAAGCAGCGATTTCAAATACTCATCAGTAAATTTGAATATGTTAATATTTTTTGTATATTCCATTTTTGAGAATGTTTTTTCACACAGATGAATATTTCACACAAATGAGTAGTGCCGAAAGCTGAAAAAATGCCACGAGAAAATGTATGCAACTGAACAAACTCTATGAGTAGAAGACTCTTATAAAATTCCAGCAATGATGACTAATTTTTTTTTTCTTTAAAAATATCGCTACCCTGCAAATCAATCATTCCCATTTGAAGTTCTGGGGCAAGGGTTTCTTTATCGGCGTTAAAAGGATAAAAATTGCGATATCATTTGCAATTGCATCAAAATATTAACTGAAAAACGAGACTAGAAGTTTATTTTTGAAGAACCTAAAGCTTCGGGGGGAAATTGTTTGTATCCAGGATAATCGCCTAATCTGACTCCCTCAGATTTCTTTCTACGGGGGCAGCGAAACAAGCAGTGTATCGCAACGTACCACGCATGATTGACCAACTAAAATCCGCAATAACAGCATACGTACGAGATATTCCAGTACATCAACTGGATAAATTGTTTGAAAACAAATAGAAACGGGTGCAGTGTTGTATTGATGTTGGAGGAGGTCATTTTCATCACCTTTAATAATCTATTCCAGTTGTTTTAAATAAAAATACAAAGTAATAATTAAGAAGCTTCCTAAAACACTTCCATAATTCCAGTGCACAACAACTTTCCGAACGCACTAAATATATTTGTAGGAATTACTGTTACTGATGTGAGAAACAATATGACTTCATCCACATTTTTTAAGACTTTCGCTGAATCTTCTTTAAGGATGATGCTAATTCCATAAAGATTTAAAGATAAAGATAAACTGGAAATATTTGCATGATAAATGATAAAACTTTTATGATTGTAGGAGAATATTTGACATACTGAACAATTTCAGAAACGATTTTTTTCAAATGGCAAATTTCTTAAAATTTTATATTTTCTTTTTGTAAGGAAAAGAAATACTTCTGTGTAAATCATTTTTAAGAAAGACAACTCTATTAAGGAACCATTTATTATTATATATAAAAAAAATTAAATTTTACCAAAATTTTAAGAATACTGCAAATAGAATGTAACTTATTCACTTTTTTATTAGACTTTATGAAAAAACAAACGCTTACAGAAAATATAAGTTAGCGTTTGAAAAAATTATTTTTATACTCTTGAATTTATTAAGTGTGAAGCGAATCATATTGGTATTACCTCCAAAGATAATATAAACGTTTAACCAGTGTAGTACAATAACATAACGTAGGTATTGAGAACAAAAAAATTAAATGGTTGAAAACAATAAATTAAACAGAACAAGCAAATGAGTAATAATAAAATTATCAGAAATCATACATGAAAAAAAGAATACAAATGATACAGAATGACATATAATGACACAGGATGATATTCAACGCTCAACAGCCTGTAGATCGAATACAAGTAACCTCTTCAGTCTTCTTATATTTTCACTATTATCCAAAACGTTCTCTGCATTCCAGTCAACCCCCACAATAAAACGAAGACCAAATGTGACAATATGATTAGTCCAAGCCAGTCCAATATTTCAATCGAGGTCGCTTGAATATGCGACTAGGTGCTAAAACCTGAAAACAGGTGATGCCTTCTAGATCGTGGTGGATACCGGTGTTCTTTGGTGGTTGAGTTTCAATTAACCATACATCTCGGGAATTGTCGAACTGAGACTGTAAAGACTACACTTCATTTACACTCATATATATCAACCTCATTCATCTTCCGAAGTAATACCTGAACGGTACTTCCCGGAGGCTAAACAGGTAAAAGAAAGAAGGGATGCCTTCTTAATCAGAACCGCAGTGCCACCATGTGTTCTACCATCCGAATGATTAGTGATGTAGACTTTGTAACCTCTAACACAGAAATAGTTACCGTCAGTAAAGTGCGTTTCGGAAATTAGTATGACGTTTAAAAATTCCGTAATTATCATTGCTTTCAATTCCTCCCTTCGACTCACTAGCCAATTGGCACCCCAGGTCATAATTATTATAGACCTCGCCATTAACAAATCTTGGTAATAACTTTCGTCAGAGGTTTATCAGACTACCGATTTGTGGTACTAAGAATTCATTTTTAGCAGCTAGGTTATCTATTCGTTCTATACCACCAAAATCAACAAAGTTGCTGTTATCTGTAACCGCGGCATAAGATTGGGGAAGATCTGAAAAATGAACTTTCGAGTGCTCTTTCGATCTCTGATTCAAAGAGTTAAGTTATTTTTATTGATGTTAAATGTTCCCGCTTGCGATCTTGGAGTATTTTTCCTCACATAAGTGACTCTTTGCTTCACCTTCCGTTCTAAGATCTCCCTGTACATTCTATATCCCTTAAATTTGCAGGATTATCCGAATGGCAGAGAGCACATGTTGCCGGAGTAGTGTTATCCTACTTGGCACAGTCCACGTTTCTATATCCACCTGCACACTTTACACTTCTTATGGCTGCATGCAATTGTTTCCGTATTGCTGACATTGTACATTGTGCTATCCCAGAAGACCTCCATGATGTTTCAAAGCTCAATATACTTTAGGTCTTAGATCTCCTTACTGTTATTCTCCCGTTCAAGGTTGACAAAGAAGGTTGGCAGAGGTTCTTTCGTCATTCGACGACTGGCGTTAACAATACTCCGGACCCTCTCTTCATGGCTCTCAATGTCCTTCCTTATAACATCTATTGTAATTGAATAATGAAGGTGTTTACGGAACGCCTGTTCATCCTTCCTTGTGCAGGTTTGCCTTCTTAGAACTTGTCCTCGACATCTACATCCTTTGAAATTACCTGAAGCTGTTTACTGCTTATTACCCACACACTACAGTCAGATTTGTCCACAGCCGCCTCAAATAAATCATATAGTTTTTATTCTTTATTCTCAAATCCTTTATTCCGTAAAGGATTATTGGCGGGGAGTAACAAGCTTAGTATTTTCAATTGGAAGGTACTCAAAATGATTCAATAAAGGCAATTTATTTGTACTTGGAGGATATGATAATTTTGGTTTGCGAAAAATTGGGATAATCTGCCATAGGAAGGAATCCGTCCGCGGGTCCTTGATATGCTCACCACATCCAAAAATGTCACTCATGTCATCGATGAAGTCACTGATATTGTCCACAATGTTGCCTAATAATAACAAATTAATTAGGGATTAGGGATAGGGATTTTCTAGGATCCCTACTCAAACATATCAAAGGTTCTCTTTTTCTGTCTGTATGAACATTTGTAGACGAATCTATCAATGTATTGTTGTTTTCAATTAAATTACCTGAAGGCTAATCCATAACAGTTCCCAAACAGAGCAATTATAGGTTAGCTTAGTTAACCTAACTAACCTTCTAAAGATGAGTTAGTTAAATTTAAAAAAATAGAATCTTAACCGTAAAAATGAAATATTAATTATTGTAGTACCGTCTGGTTTGCAAATTACGGAACCCTAATCACTATAAAGTATAACTCAATAATTCAAGAAAATAATAAAAAAACGACAATAAAAAAAAACATCCTAATTGAAATACTATCAATTGATAACTTATATTTGGTTAAATATTATTATCTCTTTTTTATTTTTAATACCGTAACTATGAAAACGAATAAAAGTAATTTATTTTTATTGTTATACAATTTATTGTAATTATTATATATATGTTTAATTTTTAGTTTAACAGAACGGCCAAGTGGATTAATAAAACCCAAACCAGTAATGGGCTTTTTTAGTGATACAAAACATATTGAACTCATGGATTTGGCAATATATATAAAAATTCTTCATAAGGTCGGTACAATTTATTTACTCTTTCCTTTCTAATATATTATTAAAAAAATTCAACATAAAAATCGTGAAAATTGATTTAAATAATTACAAGTATTTTATTTATTTATTTATTATTTTATTTTTATTTTTTTGGTTTCTCAACCTTGGGGCCGGGGTTCTGCTTTGATATGAACACAGCTCCAAGAAAGATTCAGGAGGAAATCCTCACTCCTGCACTTCTTCCGCCATTACTGTCTGGATAATCATAACTAACATCGTGAACACCACAGGCCACGATCGCTTGATTAGGAATCCCAATGGGATTCTCTCAGGTAAGCATGCCGAATTCTCTTCTGCATGCTACCTTACGCAGCAGGAACCGATCGACCAAGAAAACCGTGTGTTCTGCGGTATTCTCCTCCCCACAGTAATCACAATCTCCGCGGTGGATCTGAGCACACCTGTGATCGATAAGAGACTGAGTCAACTCGTACCCCATTTCCCCGTGTTTGCGGATCAGTTATCTCTGGAGAACCGGGATAAACCTGTGGTTTCATGTTTCCTTCCCTCGACTGATCCCATCTCTCCTAATTACAAGTATTACTCCAATTATAAATACCCAGAAAGATGAATATTGTAAAATTTGAAGTTCAAGCATGACCGGGAACCGAATTAAGAACCTAAAATTACTAAATATTTAAAAAAAAGCACAACAGTGTAGACTTAAACTTAATTTTTGACTATTTTTCAGAATTTTAAAGCTAAATTATTAAAATCATGCTAAAATAAACTTTAAAATTGGTTAATTATGCATGTTATTAAACCACAAATATTGAGTAACATAGTGAAATCCGAATAACGTTAATAATTTTAAATAACCCTACACCGTTGAAAGCATGAAAACAACGTACATAAGGTTTACTTTTACATTTCACTACACTTCAGAAATTATGTAAAATATATATTTTTTTTAAAATGGGATCACATTGAGAAGGCTTTTAAATAAGTGGTCAACGGATCTTAATTTTAAAACGCCTGAACATTTTTCCCGTTTAGCTTCCGGGAATCACTTCAGAGGATGAATGAGGAGGATATGTATAAGTGTAGTCTTGACTAGAATTTGAACGTTAGTACTCTCGACTTCCAAATCAGCTGATTTGCAAAGACGCGTTCACCACTAGACCAACCCGTCGGGTTAAAACGCTGATCTGCAGTTCAAAAACTTAAATTAATAAACAGACCTAATTAATTGAACAAATACTGTAATTACATAAATAATGTTAGTTACAAAATTACTCGTACAAATATTAATGGACTTATACAATGACAATAAAATAATCCTTTCTTTGACTATTACTCAGTTATACATGTGATGTATATTTATAAAATCTAAATAAATAAGTTTTCCAAATAACCCCACGAAAAATAAAAATCTGACGTGAACACCACATGATTTCGTTGTACGCCTTAAATTACATAAAAATTTATTGCTGCACTTCATTTAAACTTATTTCATTTCCAAGTGAGATACGATCCTCCAATTCTTTAATAATTTTTTTTCTCTTTTTTGTTATTACTGAATTATTGTAAATTTTTTTTACTATCACAGGTTAATAATTATTAATAATATATTAAAAAAAAGGAAATGAAGTTGGATTCAAACCGATATGCCTTCCCCTTGTAAGATCCAAGGATTTCATTAATTAAAATTTTATTTGGCTATAACTCTGGAACCAGTGAAAATAAGTACCACTTATGATAAATTCTTGAAAAGCTCTCAATGAGTGGTTATAACTGGAGTTAAGAAAAGTCCAAAATCTAATTTTTTTTGTTGAGAATTTTGGTCCAATCAATTGCAATAAAAAGGGGAGGTGCACAACTAACAGTCCTAAATACAAAATTTCGATATTCTACGGTTAATCGTTTTTGAGTTATGCGAGTATATACGTACGTCCAGACGTCACGCTGAACTAGTCAAAATGGTTTCAGGGATGGTCAAAATGGATATTTCCGTTGAAAACCGAAAATTTTTACGATCACAATACTTTGTACAAGAAAGTCAAAATTCTTTTAATTTAATAAATATATGTATTTATATAATTTGTCCTACAGCAGAAAGAAAAATAGTTTTTGTTAACAGATTGAGTATAGGGCTCTTAAATATTTAACTAATACGTATTTTTCAAGTTAAATATTTAACAGATTATAGTGTTTGACCAACAAAATTACCGCCACTAATATCTCACTATACAGATTCCTGACAAGTCACGTTGTGCTAGAAACATGTTTATTTTCATTAAATATGAAAACAACGAATAAATTATAACCTAACAAAAATATATAATATACTATAATTTTTCTTTAATATTTATGGTAAAATTTAAAGACAATTTCTTTATTTTCGAATAATTTAAAAACGTAATATAATCTAAAAAAACCTGATTTTTAATAACAAAGTTGTTATAAAAAAAGTAATTATTATTTATTAAAATTATTATGTGCTATATGATATAGTACTGAGTGCCGCGAAGTCTAGACTCAATTTTTTTTCATTACTGAAAACAAATCCCACAATTATAAACTAGGCAAGAAGAATTCTTATTATAGAATATTCTTAATTTTATCTCAAAGATTACTTAACAATTACAATAATCGTCATTTTCTTTCATATTAGTCTTTATTTTGTATAAGAATTTTTGAAGTTTTAATTTGTGTAGATGGCATAAACAATGTACTTTCCATATAGAGACGGTATAGAATAGTTTTATTTTTTCATGGCAGTTTTCCGGTTTTTCGATGGATTTAACATGTTCTTTTAATGAAAAAGGCAACAGGAAACCACCTCACTCCTCGCTTTTCCTAGTAAATCTGACGCATCAATTATGTTATACTTAAGAAAAGCTATACGATTTTTGGTAATGATTTTGATTACAACAAAATTTTATCGGCACATACTCGTAAACTTTGGAAAAGCAGATAGTGATAAAAAGCATTTAATCGTACAGTTTTCTATTTTATTGTTTCATTAAGTGGTACGATATAGTGATTATCAATCTTGTTTATTGTGACACGAATAAGTGACTAAGGTTTTCCTTTCAACTGCCTTGTTAAATAATATATAATATTAAAATTTATTATTTTTAACATTATCATTGTACTAAAATTGATAGATGAAAATAGATACCTATCAATCACATCATAATATTTTTGTTTAAAAAAATCCAGTTTAAAATAAGATAATAGGATAGAGAAATTAAAGCAAGCAAGTTATGGTAAAGGCCATATTCTTCGATAAACATCAATAAAAATAAAATTCAAACGAAAAATATTTTAACAAAATTTTAAAGTCATTATTTCATCATCTGCAGCGATAGATTAGATTCCTGACAACTGGATTCCAATATCAATCCGATTCTCAAGTAATGCTTCTCTGCATTAAAATTCCTTACAACTGGATCGTAACTATTTATTCTCTTTTTACATAAAAATCAGGTGAAATACAAAGAAAAAATAATTACTTTCAAATGTTTATTATTTAAACCAAACCTTGAAACTGTTTCAATATTTATGTTGATTTTTAGAATTCTGTGGTTTCATGGTAAGCTCAATAAAATAATAGAGACAGTTAAAATGGATTTGACCCAATTATATTTATAAAAAAGGACTATTAACCTTTCTAAATTGATAGATTATAGCCAACCAACCAGTCGGTATCGATCGGCTATCTCTTTAGCCGATCTGTATTTGATTAGCTCATAAAATTATATAAAAATGGAAAGAGATCATTAAATTTGTTAATATGCAGTCAATAACAAACACTTTAAAGAAATGTTGTCTACCTTTTTTAAATTTAAGTTAAAATAAACTATTCCAACTAATAGGCAGTTGGTTGAAAGAAGCATCTGCCAACTTGCGAACAATAACTGGATCCCTCGATGTAAATACGATTGTACCGAGCATGCTATCTGAGGTCGACAAATTCAGGGTTGTGTCAGAATACATAACAACGATACTACAGCACAAAGGCAGAGACGACGAGGTAGCGAAGGGGTGGGTAATGGACAGCCTTCTGTGAAGTCGTCGTTCATCCGGGCTTGCCAGGATGGGCGACAATGCTGAGACATGAGGACTACGTCGCTCTCGAGCTGTTAAGACCGAGAGCCGACTGGGGCCCCTTCGGGGGACCAGGTTAGAGACACGCAACTATTACGACCGAGACCCGGATGGGTCTTGGTTAGGTTGAGTTGGCGAGGACACCTCTCGGAGCTGAGTTATGCTTAATTGCGGTTCGGCACCGGGAGGGGTATATATAAACCCAAAGAAAAAATAATAATAGGCAGTAGAGATCGATTAACTGTTAATCAATTTTTTGCATAACCGTATCCCCTCTTTTATGAATAGACCTAAAAATTCAATTTAACTTAAATTATTTTTGAGTTGATTTAGAAATATATCATAATTAGTTCGTGAAAGAATCTATTAGACAAATAAAATGAATTCAACCACTTGAAATCGTTTTATCTTCATCTTTTAGCCGTAAAATAAAATATTCAAGACAATCAGCAATCGACAAAACGTCATCTCATACGTTTATTACTCCTCTTTATGATAACGATGAATTGAAAGCAATATTATAATGTAGAATCCGATGAAATGATTATTATGACATAATTTATCTGTTTGAAATTTTTCGTCGTTAGGGGACTGCTTTGATACTTCGTAAAAAGGATTTTAATTAAAAAAAACTAAACTGTAGAGACCGGTTCCAAAAATTAATGGTATCTTTTTAATTCTGCTGAGTATTATTAAATACAGGAAATATTTAACTACAAAATCTAAAACACATTGTTGTAGAATTTCTCATTAATATATTAAACATAATTAATTTTAAACCAATTAAAAAAATAGTCCTTGCGAAACAGACAACATGAAAAGTATAAAAATAGCAATAAACTTCTTAGTCTCACAACATACACATTCGCATCTACACATTTGTGTTTAGGTTTTTACAATTAACACATAACAGAATATACAGTGAATGACACGGTAACAGCAGTAGTAATGGTCTTAGTTTTGTTTTAATTTTAAAATTAAGCCGTTTAATTGCGTAAACTGGGACCACCTGTTGTTCTAAAGCTCGTTATTTTTTATTAGGTATTACAATACTAATGAATAGCAAACACACACACACACACACACACAATGTATACATGCACATACTAGAACTATTTCCAGTCTTGTTGTGGTGTTCCACTAATATACACGAGAAATATTATGGAAATTATGAAAATTCAATTTTAAATCAGAATCGGAAGGTTGATAGTAATTTTTTTCTTTTCATCAAGTCGTTGATAATGATCAAGTGATTTACATTACTCATGTCCGCTCTATTATTCCGACAAATTTCATACCACTTTCACACTTTTTAATTTATTCATCATATTAAAAATATTTTCAGTAAACGGTTACCTAAGATTTCAGTCAATATTACTTTCTAAAAAAAAATCCATTTCGGCACGCCGGAAGACGGAGGTAGAGCTAACCGATGCTAAGTAAGGAATAGAAAAGATTTCCATCTTAAAGTTAAGAGAAACATCAAATTTACTCAATACAGCAATAGTTGCATGTGAAAAAATGCTTCATATGTTTAATAAGTCCCATCTTACAATTCCAGCAACATTTTGGTCATCCCGTGCCATAAGGGTTGGTCACATCAAATATTGTTTCAGTCAAAAAGTTTTAGGTAATGTTTAGAGGACTAACGACCACTTTAAACCGATTCGATACTGTGCCTATTAAGGGAGATATGATTTTTTTACCTACAAAACCCCATTTTTTTCACCCCCTGGCCCAATGGTTGGTGATATCAAAACCGTTACTTAAGTTTTAGGCCTTTATCCAAAGAATAGTTGAATTTGTTTTTTTCGAAATAGCCTCCCCATTTCCACCCCCATGGTCCGATTTTGACTGTTAACGAACTCGACCAAGATTTTGGGGCGAGTTATTTCAAAGGAACAATTTGAAAGTGATTGGCGCAAAATTACGGCAGTTATCGTGTCCACAAGAAAGTGAAATATATATATATAAAATAATAATATACAAAATTTTGAGCTGACGGTAGTTTTGGGGTCTGGAGAATGTGGAACGCGAAGATATGTCGATATTTTCCGGAAGTCGAATCATGGCACCCATTACAGGTGAGGTAGCTTTCTTATGAAATCTACCTAATAAACTGCTATTTGAAGGCACATTGAATATTTTGATAATTTTCAAACTTTACAACTCATGAAGTTTACATCTGATAAAAGTTTTAGTTTTGACGAGCATCTTCAGTTTATTTTAAATAATTCTAATAGACAAATGAAGTTTACGGATATAATAAGACAGATTAAATAATTAAAATATTCTATTAAGCCTACGTGAGAAGTCACCTTGATTACGCTGTATATTGATAATTAGTGAATAGATTATAGAATCCTACTACAAAAGAAAATTGTTTCAATATATTTCCAATCAAATCTTGATATTTTGAAAGAACTGATTCTGGGAATTATAATATTTTTTTTAGTTATCCAAAGGTATTTGATGTGCATGGCCAGTAAAAATGTTTAATTACGTAAATTATTGTAATTTTACACATATATTATTTAGCTTACAACATAAATATATATGCGTCCGAAAAAAATAGTCAACTAAAAAAAAACTCGTTTGAATATTTAAGAAGGAATAAACCTTAGCAATGAAATTTCACCTCATATTAATAATCTCAATAAAATATTATCTCAGTATAAAAATCAGAAACTTGAAACTGCATAAAATACACTTGAAGATAAATTATTCGTCTGTGATACTAATAGTAAGCTTTAAAGCTATAATAGTAAATTGTTTAACATTAATTTAAACACTTTATGGTTCTTATTCATCAGTAAAAGCCCTTTTATATTTAAAAAACAAAATTTTTGTTATCCGTTAAGCAAATCATAATAAAAATCATGTTTATTTTTTACCTTATTACAAGTATGGTCTTCCGATTACCACCTCACAAAACTGCAATTTCATAAACTACCGGTCTTCAACCGAGTTCTTATTTACTGCCTACAAAGGCAGAGGATTTGTTTTTTAGAATCGTAATAAATTATAAAATATATATATATATGGGCCTATGAGTTATAAAAAGCGATTGGCAACAATAATTGGTTTGCGCATGCGCAATAGCGGTCAGTTGGGAATATAATCGCCACATTGTCATCAGTTCACTGTTGTTTGGCTTTGCGAGTCGGCGTTTTATAATGAGGGCGGTAATAACAAATCCCACCAATTGTGAAATTCGATCAGTGATTAGATTTCTAAACGAAAGAGAACATAATGCTGCTGAAATTCACCGTAAACGAAAGAGAACATAATGCTGCTGAAATTCACTGTCAATTGTGTGAAACATATAGGCCTACCGTAACTAGTAATGGTAAAGTAAGGAAACGTCGCTTTACGATTAGCAATCTTTTTTCTTTAAAATTTCCCAAAATTTTAATTTTAAGATAATATTATTGAGAATCAAGACTGACACTAGGCTAACGTGCTCACAAAGATCACAGAACGACATCTTCACGTGCTTTTCTCGAACACTTTAACCAAGAGAGAGAGAAATTTTTTTACAATATCACCGATGACGATATTGTAAAAATGTATTTCGTACGTCAATGTTTAGAAAAAACAATAGACCATGCACTATCATCATTCCGCTTCATCTAAGCCGAAAAAATTTTAACAAGCCCACTCTTGAAAAAAATTAGCAACTATATTTTGGAACCGAAAAGGTGTGCTTTGATTGATTTCATGGAACCTGGAACATCTAACGCATCACGAATTTATTGTGAAACACTTTTTAAACTGCGTCGTTGCATTCAAAACCGACGTCGCGGAATGCTGAGATAAGGGATTATTTTCACAATAATGCACATCCTTAAAATGTTTAATTCAAAAATTTGGATGGGAAATTTTTGATTATCCCCTTATAGTTCTGATCTCGCGTCTTGTGATACCACCTCTTCCAATAAGTAAGTGACTTATTTCACGATATCAGAAGTTTTTGGAACGAGATGGTGATTATGTAGAAAGATAAAGTAAATATGCAAGTATTTCAAACCATTAATAAATTTTTCATTTTTCAACTGTTCTCATTTTGTTACCGATCGGCACTTACTTTTGAATCGCGGTATATATTCACTCTTATTGAGAAACTGGTTTAAGAATGATAGAAATAATTCTGTAATTTTGAAATCTTGCTGTTTTTCTTAATTGTTGTAGTTATAGTATCTTATGACTGATAGAATCATTGCGGTTTTGTTATTGGTTGGGAAACGATACTAATTCCGATCAGTATTACGTTCTATTGATTAGACCAACACGGTTTCAAGACTGCGATCCACTAATTTAATTATCTCTTATGATTGGTGTAAATTTGGTGTATTCGGACTGGTCAAATAATTAATACTTTTAATTGATCGAAAATAAACGGTCGCGTAATTGCTTATTTTTATTATAAGGCGAGCAATTAAGTCTTTTAAAGCATTCACCATCTATGTGCTGTATTTATAGATAAAATAACGTCAAATTAACAGTAAATTATTGGAAAGAGTGGAGTTTTTGAACATGAATAAAAAGACAAATCAATAATAAAACAAATAACGAAAAATAGTAAATAAATAAATAAATAATAATAAAAGACAGTAAAAAAACATCTTACATAAATAAGTAGAATAGTGACAATAATGGCAACAGTAAACAATAAAAATATTAAATGTCAATAATAATAATAATAATAGAACAGAGATTACATTCAAAATGGAATCTAAAGTAATCGTCAGGATTTATTCAGAGGTAGATAAATAATGATAACCAGAATTCAGTCGCATTGACAAAAGCATGACCGCTAGTCTTAACAGTTTTAACCACTAGTCTTGTATTAACAACAACAGTACAATAGTTAAAACAAGTATAAAGTTCTTTACAGCAAATACATTTACTGTTCACAAATATGAAATTGTTTATGAATGAAATTTGGTACATTATCTTTCACTTATCTTACAGTAACTCACCGAACCATTACTTGTGACGTTACATTAGTTGCGCCGACTTAGTTCAGTTTGAAATTCACTCCTTCACTGACCTCCTCGCAGAATACTCTCTCTGACTGACATCTCGTGGACTGATTCGCAGAACTCACATCGAAGACTCTCCTCGCGGAACTGATTTTTAACTGGTCTTCCTTGGAGTATCTGTACTGTTATCTATTTTAACTGCAGGACCAGACCGCAGTTGAACGTGAGAACGATCGACCGAGCCATTTCATTCCCATGCATTCCTAGCCTGGGTCCGGTAACTTCTCACGGAGCAACTTTTGTTTAGGTGTATCTCAGTGGCCAGTATTACAAAAAACGATTGTTAAATGGGCCTGTTACCTTTACTTTTATCCCCTTCTTTTAATTTAGTTTCTTTTAGCCTCTTTTTTAATTCCTACCATTATATTTTCTACTACTTTCTTCTTAATTGGTAGAAATCCGTTACTCAGTCTGATATACTGGTCTTGTTACAATATTATAACTGGAAATAATACAAGTAGTCCTTCAATTGAATTTATTAACATTTGACCATTCATCTGGAACAAAATAATTTTTTTATTTAGTCATGCTTAAATGATAAAATTTTCTTATTGAAATCGTAACGAAGTGGAGAAAGTATGAAAAGATTTGATTTTTTATCATAGATAAATGAAAACTTTTACACATTACTTAAAATTAATATAATTATTCTTTAAAAAATTGTAACTGACTAACTAATTAGACTTTGTACTTTACCCAGTTTGGTACTTAATGAGGAAAGCCGCAGATGCCTACCAAGAACGGTTTAGTATCGAACAAAGTCAGCTTCACATTCTCTTGTTAAGTCAATTGGAATATATTTTTATTTTTAAAATCAGGTTCTAAACCAATACATTAGTTTTAGGATGATCGACATAACGTCTAAAATATATATTACTGAAATTGAACAAAAAACCTTAAATTTACCTGTACAACAAATAGTATTAAATAAATCTTGAAACCAATTAAATTACGTTAAGTTAACATTTAAATTTCACTAAAATTTAAAAAATTGTCTTACGCTTCTGATTATTTCTGTGCTTTTTTCTGGGAAAAAAGAAATGTATATATATGAAAATAATAGTTATTTTCGTATGCAAATTGGCTACTTCATCATTTTTTTTCCACACAATCTAATATATTGCTTAATTAATCAGTATGCTAAACCTATCATCACAAAGCGGTGATGATATTCATTCAGTCCTGGAAGCAATTCCCTCGTTTTTTCATATCATTATTCTTAAAAATGTATTTTTTATTAATTCCAATGTTTTTTTTTTTTTTTGCCATACAAAAGACTGGAACAGATAGTATAAAACAAAAACTTTTTCTATGAATCAAGTCCTTTTTATGGAGTAGAACGCTCAAGTAGTTTAATGTGCAGTTATAATTGTGATAAATTACTGTTTATATCATATTCACTAACGAGTGAAACTCATACATCAAATATTGTATTTTACAACAATGATAATTTTTGATACACTAGCTGTAAACAAAACCATAAAAATTACCTTTAAAAGGAAAGAAATGATCTGATTGTATATTTTTTTTTTGAAAACAACAAACACATATTTGTTCGTTTAGAAACAAAGGAATATATATAGTTCGTAAATTTTAGCTCAGCAATCTAATCCATAATAAAAATTAAGTGGAAACCTGACTCTCTAACTGCTCTATAGAAAGTTATGGTTAAATCATTAAAAAAAGTATATTTTTCATATAATTAGTCTGATGTCAGTCAGAGAGAGTATTCTGCGAGGAGGTCAGTGAAGGAGTGAATTTCAAAGTGAACTAAGTCGGCGCAACTAATGTAACGTCACAAGTAATGGTTCGGTGAGTTACTGTAAGATAAGTGAATGATGATGTACCAAATTTCATTCATAAACAATTTCATATTTGTGAAATTTTGTCATATTTTTATTAAATTGTAAGCATAAAAATAGATTACCAATCATTAAACAGTCATTGAAAATAGAAATTATAAATTTCTTTCTTTGCTCGAATACCAGTTAAGATTTAGTAAATATATTATTAAATAATACTCCAAGGTAACAAAGTTTGACATGTTTTTATTTTAATAGAAAGCTTTTTTAATAATATTTAACTACTTAAAATATTGTTACTATTCTCATAAACATATAATATGATATACCTGTTATTTTTATTTATAAAATACAATCTAAAAAATATTTTTAAAGTTATCTTTAACACCTAACGTAATTAAAAAGCCGATATATACACCACACAAATAAACGAAAACCACAAAATTCGTGAGAACTAGAGTCTCTTAAAGTAAGGCTTGTTGAGAAAAATGTTTTAAACACAAAACATGACAGAGGGAGCCGCATAGTTTCGCACCGTTATTTGTATGTACATAAGTGTAATATAATGTAGCACCGTATTATATAGCTTAACAGTCGGCTCCTTACATCGTATTACAACACACCTCGTTTTCTCTCTTTTATACAGGTAAAAAAAAGTTGACTTTTTTAGGAAGAGATGGCATGAAAGAAGATGAAAAGAGGAAGAAAAAGAAAAGAAGAAGAATAAAAAGCAATGATAAAAGTTGATCGAGAGAGGTGCTAAGGGCGTACCTGACTGAAATAAATGAAGGTGCGTCCCAAACCGAATGTACGCTGTATAGCGACCTGTCCGAATGGCTCCCGGTGGGAGCTGACAATAGACCTGTCACCGATCCCTTAACCCGAACCAATTATCACCTCTGCAGGGTGAACATCACGAGGGGAGGACTTGCATTTCATTGCCTTCGCTGTGGCCGCCGCGCCGACCGCGCCACACCGGTGGCCGGAGAGGATTCGATGGAGAGGGGCATACTGATGGTAGAAGAGTGGAGTGTTTTTACCGGCCGGCGGCCACCTCTGAGAGTCGACTGTGATGACGTCACATCGAGTCTTGGAACTAGTTTGCCCGGACCCCCGGCTCTGTGTACACGGTACTGAGTTCAGTCTTGCTGTGTTGGTTGCGGCAGCTATGTGAGAACGATCAACTGGACTAGTGATAGTGGACTGTGCGAGTACTTTTGTGTGTTTAATGCTTTTGACACCGCTTCCGATTCGCGGTTGCCTATCTGATACCTTCTGTTTAAAAAAAGTTTCATCATTTCAACACTCAGTAAGTGTTAAAAAAGTCAGTGACCCGTACGATACTGTATAATTGTTTATTGATAAATTAAATAACCTTGATTTATTATAAACTAGGTTATGAACAATCGTTTTTAAAATTGGAAGTTATGCGTTAACAAAAACAACATAATTATTTTCCAGAAATAAATCTTTCAAAAAATAAAGGTTATCTTATTGGTAATAAAAATTTATATTTTATGTTAACGGTTAATTAATTTATAAATATTTATAATAGTATTCTCCGGAATTAGCTTTCAATTTTTACATCAGTTAACATAGAGCTTATCAAGAAAGATAAAAGTTTTTATACGGTTGAAAAATTCAAAATAATTAATAAAATCACCTGTTACAACTATTTATTAGTTCTCCAAACGAAAGTAAAATTATTTTTAAGTTGTACTGTTATATAAGAATGAATCCATTTCTAATTAATTTAATTATTAAAATATAAATAAACTCTTAAACTTGTTTATTTAGTATTATATTTTTATTTTAGAGCAGAAAAAAATTGATATATTTGAGAACAACCAGGTGCCGAATAAATTTTAATAATGCATCTTCTAAATTAGAGTAACATATGGTACGTAGTGTCAGCGAACTTAATTACTATCAAGTGATTGATATTGATATCTGTAAACCGTGAACTATATAAATAAATGCCTAAATGTTAACCGGTATTCTTGACTCCCTCAATGAGAAATAGTGAAAAATATTTGTCAGGAATTATAACATAACAACATTATGAATAAAATAATGCGGATGATTTAATCGAATAAAGATTTAAGAGTTCTTTTAAAAAAAAAATAATAATAATTAATAACTGATACAACCAATTACGCAACCTACAAGAAACGTAGTGTAATTTATTTACGTCAACACTTTTTGAATCTTTGTTTAATTTAATTAGTGATATTAGAGCTTGTATTAAGTAAAAAATGTGTTGTGGCTGATTGTAATGAATTTTGCGACCAGAGAGGTTAAGATTGGTCGCAAAATTCATTACAATCAGCCACAACACATTTTTTACTTAATACAAGCTCTAATATCACTAATTAAATTAAACATAAAAATGGTTTGCTTACAAATCATACAAGCTGAATGTGACAGATATAAATTCGTACTCTTAAGTTATTTATACTGTTGAGGTTATTTGTACTGTACTGTAGTTAAGAATTACATTTTTATTAGACTATTTATTATTCTTTTCACGAATGTAGGGCATTAGTTAATTGTTAACGACATTGTCAAGTCAATAAATTCAAAACTAATAGGTAGGTAATTAACAAACGTAAACGTTAAATGGTATAAAATAGTTAAATAAATTATTAACTTGCAATAACTAAACTTACATGCACACGTACATATTTATATAAATACACACTATAAACAATAAACACACAATAAACACAAAGTTATTGAGTAATAATAATACCTATACAGTTATCAAATGAAAAACACATTTAAAAATGTTACATATTTAGAAATGTTACATGCTAAGGCAAAAAAACTATCGATACGACGTAATATTTTTATCATTTTAACGTAACCGTATAGCAAAACCTTCCTAAAAATGTTCAAAATAAATGTAAGGATAGTGGTAAGGTGTATAATAATCTTATTTCTGAGCTACTGTGTCTGTACTTAATTCTTTTAATTAATTCTCTTCCTAACTATAACTATTTGTAATGCTTCTAATACAAGGAAGTAAAATAAAACTGCTTACTGTCACTCATATCTTTCATACAGCGCTACTTTTAGCGTATCATTTAAATTTATATACAGTCATCGAAAAAGGTACACTAATTTAAAATAATCGTATCTCAGAAACTACTAGAAATAATCAAACGAGTAACAAATTCACCACTTAAAAAGTTTTTTTACACCTTAGAATGTTTCAATACGAGTTCTGTTTGGTCGCTCAACATCCACCAGATAATGGACTTCTGCCCAGGTCCGTTGGATCATCGCAGGCGTAACTGTTGCAATAGCAACGGTGATCCGTTGTTTCACTGTAGACAACTTTTTAACGCAACACTATAGAAAAGATTCTACAGGTGTCAAATCTGGGTCTCTCGGAGGCCAAAGCACGGGATCGGCTCAATAGGCTGAAGTGTGGAGGTGCACCATCTTGTTGAAACATTACAGCAACGTTACTTTGTTGTTCAATTCGTCAGAAAACGTACAATTGTATAAATAAACATTCCCTGTGATGGCTCATGGAAAAATAATAGGCCAATCACACGATTGGCCTATATAAACGTTTGGACATCAAACTGCACCACACGTTTATTTTTGGGGTATCTCTGACATATTCAATGATTTCATTAGGTTCCTGAGATTCCCATCCTAAAATTAAAACATTTAAGATTACTGCTATTGCCACAGTTACGCCTATGATGACCCAGCAGACCTGGGCAGAAGTTGATTATCGGCTGGATGTTTGCAGAGCGACCAACAGAGCTCGTATTGAAACATTATAAGGCGTAAAAAAACTTTTTAAGTGGTGAATTTGTTAAAATTTTATTTTAAAAATAAAATCATTTTATTTTTTTAAATAAAATGATACAATAAAATTATCGACTTTTCGCTGGTGACTGTTTAAAATGATATCAATCGTATTTAGAAAAAAATATTTAATTTTTTTTTATTTTTACGATTTTAGCTTTCAGCTTTCAGTTAGGTTTATAGTTTCGTTACAGATTATGTAATTTTAAGTCTCTAAAAAACTTTGTTTTTCTACAAATAAACACTTGGAAATTTTAGTAACATATCTATGATAATAAAGAATTACACTTCTATTTATTTTTTATTCACAACCGTTACAATAAAAACGCCTTATTTAAAATTAAAGTGGCCTAATTTTCAAATTAATATTTAATAGAATTTTTAAAATAAAAAAGCATAAATGAATAAAAGGGATGCACAATAAAAATTTAAAACAATTAGATTACTACTCTAGCTTAGAATATTTTACGATTGATATTAGAAGCCTAATTAAAAAAATTGTGGAGTTCTGCAGATCTTTTTTTAATGACGGGGAAAGAAAGAATGAATTATTATCCCATCCTAAACCGTAAAACCTACTCTCCACTTATATCTGTGATGCACAAGTTTTTTGTGGCAGTTGATCATAAAATTTTATATGAACCTTATTTATTCTTAGTTCTATTCGGATGCAAAAAAAAGTAAAGTCCAGAAATTTAACGAATGAATAAGACCATGTGCAATGCGTGCCAAACATTCACGTCCTCAGAGTAGAGGTAATGTCGTCAAGCTCAAAAAAATAAAAAACAAATATACATGTATACAAAAATAAAAAAACGGTCCACAAAGTCGACAATTCTGCTGTGTTAGTGAGTATGAATCATTTTTAATATGACCAGGGTGTGAGATCTTAAAAAAAGTTGAATAAATAAAGTGAAAAGTCGGCGTACAAAATTCAGAATTATTACTGCAACTAATTATGGAAGGATTAGACAATGCTAAAAATAATCTTATAATGTTAGAAATATAATTTAAGAGGCAATGGACAATATTGACTTCTGAACGTGAAGAGGTATTTCCATTACATTCCCATACAAATACATATATATATATATATATTATATGTATATATGTTAATATATATATATATGTTATATATATATATATATATATATATATATATATATGTTATATATATATATGTTCAAAAATGAAAATAAATAACAAAAAAAGAAAATATAATGAAAACAAGTAAGATGATAATACCGCCTTTAACACCAAACGTCTACCAACTTAAAGAGCTTCTTTTAACAGCGTATATAAATTAAACCAGTTAACAAATACAATAACACTTAACAATGCAAGATAATTATTATAAAATGCAAACCGGTCTGAGCTACGCCCCCCTGGATACCAGTATACTCGAATTCTTCATGAAATACATTTGCTTAGTTCACTTCAAGTTGAACGCGTTTCGTTATTCATCCAAACATTCTTCTCTTCCAACCGGTATTTAAAATTTATAAAAATTTACCTAAAATTATGAATTTAATATTTAGAAGTCAATTTAAATTATTTTAGTTTATCAATTTTTAGATTATTTAGCTTTAATAACAAATAATATTGTAAAGATGCAATTTGAATTTACATCCTAAATCTTATTTATTAATATTTATAGAATTCTTGAAAAAAGAAGAAAAACTGTACGTTCGTTTTGTTAGAAAATATAATAATTCAAAATAAGCATTTTTTTATTTTATCATCTTTATTTATTTAAAGTTCTTCTAACCAAAGAAAAATTATCAAAAATATTAACGTCAAAAAGACAAAATATATTCGTAAAAGAAAACAATATACTAAGAAATAGTAAAATTCAAACCCCTTCAACTTCAAACCAAAACCGCAGTCAAAAGTCGATTTAAAATCTATCATCAGGAAAATTGTAATAAAATGATTCAAATAAAAAAAAATTAAATAAAATACGTAAAAAAAATTCTATTAATATCCTGGAAACAAAAAAAAAAGACAATTTTGGATGAAATTCAGGAAATCTTTAGGACTACACACTAAAATGTAAAATTCGGGATTTTCTTTATATCAAATACATGTCTGGTTCTATCTAGACACTAAAATGTAAAATTTGAGATTTTCTTATAAAAATGGAAAGTAGTATCTCAATCTCAAAGGAATGTCTGGTTTTGTAGTATCTCAAAGGAAATCTTTAGGTTTTATTTTATCTACACACTAAATGAAAAATTTGGGATTTTCTTTTAAAAATGACAAGCAGAATCATCAAACTGGTTCTGTAGTATCGTCTGGTTCTGTAGTATCTCAAAGGAAATCTTTAGGTTTTATTTTATCTACACACTAAATGGGTGTAGAATGACAAGCAGAATCATCAAACTAAATGCATATCTGGTTCTGTAGTATCGTCTAGTATCTCAAAGGAAATCTTTAGGTTTTATTTTATCTACACACTAAAATTTGGTTCTATCTAGACAAAGGAAATCTAAAAGGAAATAAAAGGAAATAAAACCTAAAGGTTTTATTTTATCTACACACTAAAATGTAAAATTTGGAATTTTCTTTTAAAAATGACAAGCAGAATCATCAAACTAAATGCATATCTGGTTCTGTAGTATCGTCTAGTATCTCAAAGGAAATCTTTAGGTTTTATTTTATCTACACACTAAAATGTAAAATTCGGGATTTTCTTTATATCGTCTAGTATCTCAAAGGAAATCTTTAGGTTTTATTTTATCTACACACAAATGTAAAATTCGGGATTTTCTTTATATCAAATTAAAATACATGTCTGGTTCTATCTAGACAAAGGAAATCTTTAGATTTTATTTTATCTACACACTAAAATGTAAAATTTGGGATTTTCTTTTAAAAATGACAAGCAGAATCATCAAACTAAATACATATCTGGTTCTGTAGTATCTCAAAGGAAATCTTTAGGTTTTATTTTATCTACACACTAAAATGTAAAATTTGGGATTTACTAAATACATATCTGGTTCTGTAGTATCGTCTGGTTCTGTAGTATCTCAAAGGAAATCTTTAGGTTTTATTTTATCTACACACTAAAATGTAAAATTTGGGATTTTCTTTTAAAAATGACAAGCAGAATTATCAAACTAAATACATATCTGGTTCTGTAGTATCTCAAAGGAAATCTTTAGGTTTTATTTTATCTACACACTAAAATGAAAAATTTGGGATTTTCTTTTAAAAATAACAAGCTAAATCAAACTAAATGCATATCTGGTTATGCATATCTAGTATCTCAAAGGAAATCTTTAGGTTTTATTTTATCTACATACTAAAAATGTAGTGTGTAGATTTTTATCTAAAATGAAAAAGATTTTTCACACTAAAATGAAAAATTTGGGATTTTCTTTTAAAAATGACAAGCAATATCAAACTAAAATACATGTCTAAAATGTAAAATTTGGGTCTAAAATGTAAAATTTGGACTAAAATATCAAACTAAAATACATGTCTAGTTCTATCTAGACACTAAAATGTAAAATTTGAGATTTTCTTATAAAAATGGAAAGTAATATCATCAAACTAAATACATATCTGGTTCTGTAGTATCTCAAAAGAGTGTCTGGTTCTGTAGTATCTCAAAGGAAATCTTTAGGTTTTATTTAGTGTGTAGATCAAACTAAAATACATGTCTAGTTCTATCTAGACACTAAAATGTAAAATTTGGGATTTTCTTTTAAAAATGACAAGCAATATCAAACTAAAATACATGTCTAGTTCTATCTAGACACTAAAATGTAAAATTTGAGATTTTCTTATAAAAATGGCAAGTAATATCAAACTAAAATACATGTCTGGTTTTTTGCAGAATCTCATAGGATTCTAAAATGTTTTCTACAATATAAATGTTTTCGCAATATCACTTTTAGATAACATAATTACCTTTATTTCATATCACTTTTAGATAACATAATTACCTTATTTCATACGCGAAAACCAATTGACCAATGGCTTAGCCTTAGAAATAACACAATCTTGTCAAAGGTGCTTGTACTTTAGTTACCGTAGTTACTAGCATATTATTGTCTTTTGTAATTTGGTTCTTTTTCAGGTTTCTATAAAGCTAGAATACTTTATTTGTTATCTATCACTATTATTCTAATAACCGTGATGGGAAACGAGAACTGCGGGTAGTAGAGGGGGCGGATTCCTCTGGTTAGATGGGAATGGCAAGGCTGCGAGCAAGTACTACGAGGTCCAGGGACCGGTCGGGCGAGCGAAGCAAGGACCGACCAGCTCACGAGGCTCTTCAGGGGCCTCAAAGGTCCAGGGGGTGGAGCCCCGGCCGGCTAGTATATATATATATATATATATATATATATATAATGATAGAAATTTACAATTTTAGCTTATTTTAAAATTAAATAAAAAATAATAAATAAAAATAAAGAAATATCACGTATAAGATGTTTTTACTATGTAAGGGCAAGAACTTCAAGAATAAAACGAGACAAGAGTGTATAAGTTTTAATATATTTTAAATTCCATGAGTATTGCTTTAACATTATATATACTATATTACATATGTATTATAAATAAATAAAAGAATTTATAGAAAGTAAATAAGAAATAAGTAGCTTCTATATAAGATCGGCCTTGTTTGTGATATCATTATTTTGTATTCAGCTCCAATCCCCTTAAATAAATAATTCATGTTTTACGAACATTTCTCATTATCTGAACTTCTTGTTGTCATTATTATTATTATTATTATTATTACTACTACTATTATTATTATTGTTATTTGAAAATCGAATTAACTAGCAAAAGCAGATTCGTTTCGTTCGACGAAAGGAAAACGACGAATCGAAAAGATTTAGTTGCATGTAATTGCTAGATATACAAGAGTAGACTGTTCATATAAAGCTGTTAACAAATGGAAAAAAGTTTGCAAGTTTGTCTGTAGCATTTTATTTTTTTACATATATTCTCTGTTTTATATATATAAAGAAAAGATTACATGTGCAAAAGTTAAAAATATCACCTTCACAAAAACATACTTCTAAGTATAGAAAACCAATAATGATTAACACCATCATACATAATGCGCTCAGCATTATGAAAAAGCAGTTATATATTTGTTATAAAATCCTGTTTTTTATGATAGCTAATGTTTCATCCTTAGCTATCATTAATGTACTAAATTATCATTAGTACTAAATCAATAAATAATAAATATATTAAAATAGTGCTGCCACATTACCTCTTCTTTCTTTCCTGTTTTAGCCTCCGGTAACTACCGTTCAGATAATACTTCAGAGGATGAAGTGTATGAGTGTAAATGAAGTGTAGTCTTGTACAGTCTCAGTTCGACCATCCCTGTGGTTAATTGAAACCCAAACCCCCAGAAACACCGGTATCCACGATCTAGTATTCAAATCCGTGTAAAAATAACTGACTTTACTAGGACTTTTACGCTGGAACTCTCGACTTCCAAATCAACTGATTTGGGAAGACGCGTTCACCACTATACCAACCCGATGGGTAACACATTACCTCTAAATAAAGGTATAATAATGGGTTGTAGTTGTGTTGGTTTTAAATTGGATGATTTTTAGCTATTATTAATAAATTGCAACAATTCTTCGACTTATATACGATCCGAAGCTAAAATATTAAAATGTTGCAATTAAATTTCTTATTGAATGTCATATTTGCTTTGCAATTCAGGAAGATTCTTTATTTTAATTTGTAAGGTGGGGATATCACCTTGTGCAGGATCATAATTGTGAGTAAATGTGCCAATCTACTTATAACGGCCTTTATTAACCCTCTTTGTCCAATTAATTGTTCTCTATCCATAATAACTGTAACAAGAATTTTAATGTTCAACAGCTTACTACAAAAAGGGTTAGCAGCAGTGTGATCTACAGTGGTCGATCTGAATCTGTTCCAGACTACTGGTACATTTATACTTACATTACACTACATCAGGCCTGGCAAGCCGGTAGCAGTAATTGCATTTGCCTATATTTTTTCGAGTATTGTTGGATTGAAAATGTTTTTCACATCTAGAGGTTTCATTAACTGAAGTATCTCATTATTTAAAAATTTCTTAGTTTACGTATAAAATAATACTACATTATTTTTCTGTAGTTCTAATACAAATTTATATGAAATAGTTTTATATTAAGGTAGATTTGTATAATTTTATTCTGACTTAACCATTAAAAAGTAAATAAAATAAAAACAAGTAAATATATGTATAAAGACTACAAAAATATTAAAATATCAAATTTTAAGAGTTTACAAAAAAACTATATATCTACATAATTAATAATTATGTTCCATAAAGGAATTTCCACTAGAATATTCTAGTGGAAATTATAAAATAATATCCTACAACTGTGTTGTCAGATTTTTTATTCTTGCTTTTATATCACTGAAATAAAATATTTCAATATAGAAATCATATTTATATTTATTATTAAAAATATTAAAATTTTATTAATATTATTAAAAATTCATATTTATTATAAAAATCTACAATATTTTTATATAAATTTAATTTGCTTCACCGAGATTTGACGGTTCCAACTATAGTAAAAATCACAGCCTTTTTGTACTTGTAAAAAACTCATTGTTTATGGTCGGAACAAGAAGATCCCGAATTGCTCGGAATAGGAACCGTATTCTACTCACCAATACTCAACAGCTGTTTTTATCATTCTATAAGAGAAACGATATTATACAATAGATAGTCATATACGCTACAATAATGGATTAAAAGATGTATTTTTAAAACATATGGAGAAGGCCCCTCCCCTCATTCTACTAACCGTATTTATATTTTTTCTTTTTTTGAAACTAATTCACCAGAAATTTTATAGAGATTTTTCAACAAAAACTCCTTTAACCTAATCATACGATTTTTCTATAATAAGAGTTGTTTATTTCCATCACAAATGTTAGCCCTTGATAAGATGACAAATTTTCAAATAATGTTTTATGGATTTCACAAAAATTACTTGTTTCTTTTTTTATATTATAAACTAGCGGACCTGACAATGCTTCGCTATTGCTAAATTTGAATGTATGAATTAAATAAACTTTGTATTATATTTGACAAATTATAATACGAAAATAGTAAAATGTTTAATATTAATTGTATTTCAATTAAATAAATTAAACTTTTGCAATGCGATGTTTGCAAAAATAAATACGATGTATTAAATAAATACTATGTTTTTAGTGATTCGGTCATATGCGTATAAACAAATCGCTAGGTTTTCCTATACGGTAGCATGTAACGTATAATTGAACATTAAAAAAATATGGTTGTTCCAAATTAGGGCACACACAAAACGAAGTATTGTTTTTTATATTTATATAGATATGAATCCCTGCATTTGTTTTAAATGATAATTTTGTAAATAAAAATGAAATAACTTAATGATTTTTGATAATAGATTTTTAAAGGATTACCTTTAAAAAAGGTCTCATATTTTTTTTATTTCTATCACTTAATGGTGCGTCGTAGACATTTTTATACAACCTAAAAATCTGTTTCTATATGAAACATTATTTAATATTAATAAGCTACCTCTCATTATTTTATCTTCACCAAATCTAAATATTACTCTAACCTAAATATTAGCATAACGACCGACAATCGGTTAAAACTGAATATCGACGAAAAACTGAATATCTGTTAAAAGTATCTAGCTTTAATATTTACATGCATTACATGAGAAATTTTGCAAAAATTTGGAAAAATCTGTTTTTATATTAAAAAAATCTTTACGCACGTGAATATTAAAAATTATTTCGAGAAATAAAAATAAAAATGTTGGCTAATATTATTTTTCCCTCACTGGAATGTAAAGGGACAAATATTATTATACGCATGCTCCCTGCATGCGTAAAGAGCGTGATAATGTGAAAATGGAACTTTGTAGCGTATTAAAAACTGCCATGCCTGGCCAGGTTTTAAACCCGGGACCATCCGGATGAAAGGCAGAGACGCTACCACTCGCCATGGAAATCGGCATTTTAATTAAAACTGTCATTTTATTTTTTTCTGGAAATGCCAAAACAGAAAGCCACATAAATGTAATAAAAATATTTATAAAAAATGGTGTAAACTGATAAAAAATAAATAACGCAAAAGAATGGGTCAACTTATTCCATCAAATATTACCGAACGACGACACGTAGCAACTTAAAACCTTGCATTAGCCCTGAAAAGGGCTGCTTGAGGTTTTTAGTGTGATGGCCCTGAAAAGGACCGCTTGTGTATTTTGTGAGGTAGTCCTGGAAAGAGCTACCATGCCCGCCATGCCTGACCGAGATTCGTACCCGGGACCTCCGAATAATAAGAAAAATAATTCTTACATTTATTTCAATTCAGAATAATTTTTTATGAAGGAGCGAGCATCAACAGCTATGGTTAGTAGCCCGGTGGAAATTGGCAGCCTTGAAAATATGCCATGCCTGATCGGGTTTCGAACCTGGCACCTCTACACAAAATGCCGAGACGCTACCTACACAGCCACAGAGGTCGCGATTCAGAATACTATTATTTAAACTTTAGACGTGTTTCAAAACTTTCTTTTTTAAACTTTCAAATTGCTTAAATTTTTTAAGAGTGATATACCTTTTCTAAAAAGGAAAAATTACATAATACTGAAAAATTAATGTGAGGAACTTAACGAAACGTGTAAAAAATATTCCATTTCTAATATTTATAAGTGTAATATAATTTTCATGGCATTTTATTCAGTGTAATTAGAAATTTATGTACAAAGGATTTTAAGAAATGATATTTAGAGTATTTTGTAACTTTTTACTTGGATATGATTTTCTTTTTCGGTAGATTTCATAAGAAATCCTACCTATTGTAATGGGTACCATGATTCGACTTCCGAAAAATTTCGATATATCTTCGCGTTTCACATCCCCCAGACCCCAAAATAACCATTATATTTCACATTCTTGTGGACACGATAACTGCCGTAATTTTTTGCCAATCACTTTCAAATTGATACATAAAATATAACGACCCAAAATCTCGGTCGATTTTGTTAATGGTAAAAATTGGACCATGGTGGTGGAAATGGGAGGACTTTTTCGAAAGAACAAAATATCACTGTAACTTTCTTATTAAGTAAAATATCAAATTCGTTTAAAGTTCCTACTATTTTTTAGATAAGGGCCTAAATCTTGTCTAAGTAAAGTTTTTGGATATCACCAATCATTGGCCTAGGGGGTGGAAAAATGGGATTTCGAAGCCAAAAAAATCATACCTCCCTTAACAGACATAATATCGAATCGGTTTAAAGTGATCGTTAGTCCTCTAAACATTACCTAAAACTTTTTTCTGAAAAAACTTTTGATATGACCAACCCTTATGGCAACGGATGACCAAAATATTGCTGGAATTCTAAGACGGGGCTTTTATGCTTATCATGTGAAACGTGTTTTCACATACAACCATTGTCGTATTGAGCAAATTTGAAGTTTTTCTTAATTTTAAGGTTGAAATCTTTTTTATCCCCTACTTCCTTCTTCTTTTCCTGTTTAGCCTCCGGTAACTACCGCTCACATAATACTTCAGAGGATGATATGAATGAGTGTAAATAAAGGATGATATGAATGAGTGTAAATAAAGTGTAGTCTTGTACAGTCTCAGTTCGACCATTCCTGAGATGTGTGGTTAATTGAAACCCAACACCAAAGAACACCGGTATCCACGATCTAGTATTCAAATCCGTGTAAAAATAACTGGTTTTACTAGGACTTGAACCCTGGAACTCTCGACTTCCAAATCAGCTGATTTGGGAAAACGCGTTCACCACTAGACCAACCCGGTGGGTGTTTTATCCTCTACTTAGCATCGGTGAAATCTACTTCCGCCTTCCGGCGTGCCGAAAGGGAATTTTTTTAATTAGTTTATTTTTTATTTACATTTCAAAATGCTGACCATTCCTAATTAATAAAAGAAAAACTGTTATATGCTATTAAAGTCAGATGTAAACAGTATTATAAGATTGTTATACAGAAAATAATAAATTTTTGAAAGTATAATAAATTTTGTCGGTGCAAAAATAATTAAAGTATAAAATGAAAATTACCTGTAATGATGATTTTTTAATTAATAATTTTATGTACTGTTTTATATTAACCGTTTTTATAATAACAAGGAATTCCAGTATAAAATAGTATTTTCCCATCATAATTTAATCATAGATTCTACATGCATAAAGCTAAAACTAAGAAACAAGAAGTGAAGGTACAGAAAGCATTATGAAATTTTATTACTATTATATTATTGAAGTATATATTATGCTGCCCATCACATTATACACAATGGTTTACTGGGCGGGCCAGTTGTTATGGTGTGATTTTACCTCGTAAAATGTAAATCATTATTATTTTAGTATTATTTTTATTAATTCTTTATTATGCATGAAGAATAAAATGTTATAAATATCAAAAACATAGAATTTACACGATTTATTTTCTATGTTTTACTTTGTTTACCGGATTTTTTTTAGGACTACATTCCAGACTCTTCATTTGAAACTAGTCGCTGTTAAATGTAATTTTAACAGCATTGTAAGTTAGTATTTCTGATGCAGTTAGGAAATGCTCATTATGACATTAAAACTGACTCTGGAAAAATTGCATTTGTGATTAAAGATTTTTTGTTAATTTCATTTTGTATTAAAATTTTAATTTTTTTTTTTTGATTTGGTTTAGTATTGCTAAAACAGATTCTGCCGATAATGAAACGTTCCCACTTGCAGCATCATCCAATCTTCATCAAATTACACATGCACAAGCTACATAACTACAACATAACTAAATTTCAATGAAATTGATTTAGTTTATTTTGGAGATTTTTGTCACAAATTTTGAGATTTATATTGATCGTAACTCAATAAATCTTCATTAAATTCTCACATGCAAACTTCAGATACATTACTGTAGCGTATCTAAATTTCAGTGAAATTGAGAAACAATCTCCAAATTTTTGAGCCATAAAATTTCTCACATCAAGTTGTCACGAAATATTCGCAATAATGTAACAAACACCTGAAGTCGATTTCATTCCAGACTGCAGCCAGCAAGTCGACCATTCCTCTCCTGCTCCGGCGTTTATTCGAAGTCTCAGCTCAAACAAGGGATCAGAAGGCAAAGATGGTACATAAACCCGACCTTTAATGAAACCTCACAAGAAAAAATCTACCAAGGTCAAATCTGGGGAGCGAGGTAGCCATCCAATTGGACCTTTACGACCAATCCACCGATCTGGGAATCGAGTATCAAAAAAATCTCGGGCTTCTAGACGGTAGCGAGGTGGTGTCTAATGTACTACGTGAGTCAAAACTTGATGTGTTTCTATGAAATGAGACCTCAAGCGAATCTGTAACATTATCTCAATAAATTTTTATATTGTTTTAGAAGAAAGTTAATTTTCATATGGTGTTACCGAAAAGAAAACCATATTTTTTTAGAAAAGTCGGTAAAAATTACAGTTCTTCAGGTTTAAATAACAAAGAAGCTCGGAAATGTAGTTTATAAAGCATTATCCCACAGACAAAAACTTCAAAAACAGAGTTGTTAAATTGATATTTATTTTTTAATTAGTCTTTAATTGTAATGAAATAATAATAATACTTAACAGTTTATAAAACTGAATAAATTTATGGTGCATGAAATTTTACACCGGAATATAATTGGTGACTACCTTCAAATTGGGAGAATCAGTGAATCATGAACTTACGTAAAAATTTCAATAAATTTTAAGATATAGATTTAATTTTAAAATTTGAAAGTTATTTCTGAATATGAAAACCAAAATTCTCGAAGGTTCCTTGAGATGTTACCTAATGATATTTAACACCAGATCCTTTGTGCCACTACATCTGAAGTTGTCTATATCGAAACTTAATATTCCATTGATTGAAATGCAAAATCATCTCAATCAAAATTGTATATTTTTTGTTTGATGAATTAATTCACCATTACATAGAAACTAGTACTTGGGAATATGGATAATGGAATTTAGTAACAAAAAAAAAAAATCATGCCTGATATAATCTAGAATTTTTTATTCGACTTTAAATTGAGTGTAACTTAAGAACGGTGCAACCAATCTTCAAAAAAATTTTTACATGTAAAAGCAACACACGCTATTCTAAATATTTTACGATTCCATTTCAATGTTTCCAAAATGTGTGTCCTCTACAGACTAAAAACTACTGGACTGATTTTACGCGCGAGAAAAAAGGGAGAAGGGAAAAATTAAAATGAGAAAAATTTGAAAAGGGAAAACTTAAAAAGAAGGTAAAAAAGGAAGAAGGAGAAAATGGAAAAAATAAAAAAGGGAAATAAGGAAATGAGAAATGGGAGGAAGTAAATGGAAGGGGAACGGGGAAAATATGGGAAAGGGAAAATATAAAACGGGGGAAATTTATATGGGAAAAGGAAAATGGGGAAAGGGGGAAGGAAAAAAGGAACGGAAGGAAAGGGCGAAAGGGAAAAAGGGAAAGGTTAAAATTTTGTGAAGTTCCGTAATGTTCATTTTGTTAATGTATTATCAAACTTTCAATTCGGTTCATTTAATCACTCTCTAGAGAGTGAGATAGAGAGAGAGAGAGAGAGATATATTCTCAATCTAGCAATAGCGAAGCATTGTCGGGTCTGCTAGTTATTTAATAATTATTAAATTATTTAATTATTAGGCGTTCGAAATCAAGTTGCATTTTACTTATGCTGAATTACGTAATATAAATCAATAAACGTTAAGGGGACTCTGGATCCTAAAGGCACCTCCTGGGCCCACGCAATGCTTAAACTGCAGGAGCGACCGCGGAGGAGGAGAAACGCTGAGATAGGAGTTTTTAGTCGGTAGGGTGCGGATACATATAGGCTCTTAATAACATCTAGCCGAACCCGACCCGTGCGAGTCCGACCCTCCCCTATTTATGGGGGTGCGAAAATGGCATTTCTCAGACTCATATGTAAAAAAAAGAACAACATTTTAATCACGTTTACAATTAATTATTTACCTATTTCTATAAATTTGACTTTTTTGTATGTCAATCACAAGAATTTTTTTTTTAAATATCTTCGTAATTTTCTAATAAAATAAAAAGAAAAAACCTTTTACACGGTGTGAAGAATGTAGTTACCTTAAAACTTTGTATAATACGACGTCCATTATTCATAGGTTTGGAATGAAGAGATAATCTTTGGATAAAGATCTTATAGAAAGATAAACATTACAAATATTACTAACAGATTATTAACAAAAACAATGAAAATTAGAAAATATTTACACTACGAATGCAGGAATATGTTTATCAAAATTTGAAATTAATAGATTAAACCACTAAAAATCATTCATAAAAATAAAAAATTAAGTGTTAATATCGATAGCAATCAAACACATACTTAGAACAGATCATATATTTCACGCTAATAATAATAATAAAATTAATAATTTAAAATTTAACAGCATTGTTAGTAAGCCAACAACATTTTTTTTTTCATAATAAAGAAATGAATTATTTCTTTTTATTTTCATTTGTACTACCGGGAGGGTCCCATAAATAAAGAATAAAATAAAATGATTGTGTAACCCATGACAGTTGTAGGTTTCAAGGTGGCTATGCCACAATAAACAAGGCCACCTTCTTTCCTGCGCAAGATAAAGGTAAAGTTAGGGACAGGACCTACAGGGTTATTAGACGGTGCCGGTGGCTGCACCCTTCTCAAAGAAAACAGTTCTTTTTTTATTCACTTGAAAATTTATGAAATAATACGAATATATATATATATATATATATATATATATATATATATATATATATATATATATATATGGGTTTATAAATAAATATCTATAATCTATTTTATGTATCGACTGATATTCATTTAGACAACTGTACTATTTATGTTTGAGTATTGTTATAATCCAGTAAAATATGTATTTCAAAGTGTTTTATTTCTTAGAAACGATTTGCGAAGTACAGATAATTTATATGTTCATAAGAAGGAACACGTATCTTTGTGAGCGCAATTACAACAAAACGTTTTAAAAAAAAAGCTTGGTACAAAAATGTATGTCGTAATGACAAAATATATGTATAAAGGCAGAATAATAAAAAAGAAATATTTTTTTTTTGTAATAAATTGAGAATATATGAATTAAGTCATGTACGTTTCTTCTTCGTTTTCTTATTCTGCTGTTAAAATTCAAAATAAAAATGAACCATGTCTGGAAAATCTAAAAATATTTTTGTAGTTGTAAGTAATATAAAAATTAAATAACGTGTAATAAACTATTAAATATTAGTAGTAATAATAAAGAAGGTACTTGGGAAGAAAAATTGAAAATTAATTAATTTTAAAAAAATTAAGTAAAATTAATTTTAAGTAAATTTATAGAAAACTTACTACTTGAAGACCTTTCTCGTACGCAAACCCATTGTGCTTTGTAACGTAAAAATCGTTCCAATATTCATTACGTTTTTCCGTTCCTTTCAACACTTCCTCTTAAGAAAGTAAATTTCTAATATTTATTTATTCTATATTTTAATCTCTTTACATAAATATTGAATTGTATATACTAGAGTGTCCACTACATTTATTCTATTCCTTATGTTCCCGTTTCTGTTTTTATTTTTTTATTTCTTCTTTTATCACCTGATAAATTAATTAATTAGTAAATGAGTGGCTCGCTAACCAAAAAAATTAAAGATTTAGAGAAATAATTTTAATTTATCTAAATCCACTTTCAATAAAGATGGGAAAACCTTTTTTAAAAGTTATGTAAAATACAAAAAAGAAAATATTTAATAATAAAAATAGTTATAGCAAAAAAAAAACAGAATAATATTTATTTTTTAGAGGTGGGAGAATAAATTTAAAAAAAACTATAAATATTCATAATATAAGTTAAGCTTAACTAAGATTTTCTTAAATCTAACGTGCCCTTCAATACAGGATAAAATAAGAGGAAGGAAATTTTCAAAAACTATTTTCGAAATTTAGGTCTGGGATCAGTAATTTAAGAATAAATAAATCCACCTTACCAGCACGTTGATATGTTCTCTCGATCGTTCGGCTTATTTGGAAGCTATCTCAGGAATTCAAATTAATGCATTAAAGTCACATTTAAAAAAAATCATAGTTAAAATTTAAAAGCAGTCATAACTGTTAGGTCCTACTAGTTTACATCATTTAGCATACAAATATTCAGCATACTAGTAGGACCGGACAGTCATAAATTTTAACTATGATTTTTTTTTTAAATTTGACTTTAATGCATTAATTTTAATTCCTGATGATGGCTTCCAAGTAACCCGAAAGACCGAAAACACATATCAACGTGCTGGTAAGGTGGATTATATTAATTGTTTATCTATTTATTTAACATATCACCGGTACCATGTATGAGAAATTAATTTAAGAATAGCAGACATTTCACCTGTTATTTTTTGAAAGTTTATATTTTCAAAAAATGTTTGAAAAACCTCTTTAAATAAAGGGTGATTAAATAAAGGAACAAAACACATATACTTCAATTTTACGAGGTATGGGTTGATTTTTGAGAAAAAAAAAATTTTAATTATTTAAATATGCATTGTAAGTAATAAATTTGCTTTAATAAAGTTTTCTCTAAAATGCCTCTGAAAAAAATCGAAATAGTTTTTCTCGTGATATCCCCACCCCGTTAACGAATTTTGAAACAAAAATGTAATATGATCAATGCCTTATTTAATTCGATTATTTATAATATAAATATTATAAAAATATATTTTCTTTTGTAATATTGCATTATGTTTTTTCCATGCGATCATAACGCAAAAGCATATTTTGCCCTCCCCAAAAAAAAAGTTTTTTTAATGCCCCAATTATATTTGAGCCAAATTTGAAGAAAATGATTTTGTCAGTCCTGAAGATATAAAGCCATAAGCTTTGCGACACTCAAACCTACATATGCACGCATTACATATATGCATAATTTTTTTTTCTAGAACTAGTTGGACCCCAAAAAAAGATTTGCAAAAAACCCAACCCATATTTGACAAGATCACCATATACTTTCCTCTTTAATATAGCTTTCACTGGGAACGTAATTATATCAGCTTCAAATTATTACTAAAGTCTTATCAATTATTACAAATAATAAGAAACTGATTTTGTTTAGTTTTATCAGAAGTTGTTACGTAAATAAAAACACGTGTCTTTTCAAATTATTAATCTATAAAATCAACTCTATTAAAACACAAATTAAATTATATCCGGTACCTATAACATCAGCTTTATAAAGAATACTTCTATTACATAGCCACATTTTAAACAAATATAAATTTATTAAATAATTATTATCGGCGTGAAAATATTGTTTAATATGAAATATGAAAATATCCAAGATGAATACCAACCCAAGCAGGTGAAGCGCCGTAGTTCAGACACATTTCCATTAAAGAGTTCATCAATGTAGTCACGCATAAACATCTTAAGACGAAAGACTATCATCCTAAAGTATTACTGAAATTCATCTGCTGTTACAGACCGGCATAGATAGACCACCTGTTCCATTAATATATAATCTACTTTACCGATAAATTCGTAATGGCGAAAATAACAAAAACCATGTTACTGTTACTATTATTACTACTACAACTAATAACAGTTTAAAGCAATATTTTAGATTTAACTTTTAAATGGGTTGAAATTTTTTGCCAATATTCATTACAGTTGTCTATTTTACCTTATAATCTAAATATATTTTAGCTATATAATGTGCATAAACATCGCCAATTCTGGAAATTAAATTTGCCTAGTTCAAAATAGCGTATTACAGAATCTACTTTAAACTATTTACGTTCTAATGAATGAAAAAAGAATTTAACTTTCCTGGAATATAAATGAATTTTAATATACCTTTTTTTCTTTCCCAGCGAATATAGCTAGAATAACTACATTAAACATAATATCAAAGATTGGATATCCGGTTTTTTGAAAATTTTTACGTTTCAGGGTCCAACTAGATCATCTAGGCAAAAACATATTTATGTATGTGCGTACATATCTACGTATGTATGTTATGTTTTTGGCTTTGTATCAGGATTAACCAAACCGATTTTCTTTAAATTTGCCTGAAGTATTTCTATATATTGGGCATTGATCATAATATTTTTTTTTTTTTTTTTAATTGTGGAAATGAGTGAATATCGCGAAAAAGCACAATCTCGATTTTCTTCAAAGGCATTTTAGAGAAAATTTATTATCACTAATGTATATATTCAAAAATTCATAGACTATATTTTAAAATTTAAATATGTTTTTTTTTGTACTTTTACTATATATCGCTTCATTTTAAATAATTTTCAAAAGTTTTTTGAAAGTGTGATGCTTAATACATAGAGCTACAATTTTTTCTTCGTAAATGCCTACAAGTTTTCTAATTATCGACCACGGACTAAAATTCAGAAAAATAATTTTTTGAAAACTTTCTTTTATTTCTTTAGCCTTTATTGATAGAGGTGTTAAATTTACTGAAAAAAAAAACTTAAGCAAATTTGTTAAGCTTATCCTACATATGGATACAAGTGAAATTTTTTTTTATTCCCCACCTCTAAAAAATATATATTCTGTTTTTTGGGCTCTATCTTTTTAAATTTTTATTATTAAAAACGTATTTTTTTATTTTTCTTCATCACTTACAGAGCTATTAAAATTAAAGTACCTTTGGGACTTACATTTTATTCCGGATCGAAAATGTAGCAATTTTTTTCATTACTTAAATAAAATTTATATTTTTAAATAACTCTCTTTAAAATTAATTTTTTATTAGGAATTACTTCTTTATGAACAAATTTTCCCTAAATTTCCCCCAAACAGTAAAGAAGTCTCAACAATCAAAAATCTTTTAATCAAAATTTTGGAATTTTGATACTTAAATTTTATCTTAGAAATCAAGACAAGACCAGTGCAGACTGGAAAGTACAATATTTTTCCCAGCTTTTTTTTAAAGGTTGTCATTATATATTTTTGCAAAATACAAATATGATCAATCGATAATCTTCACCTTAAAAAAAAAATAAAAAATACTGTTTCACCAGTAAAAAAATTGAAAAAAAACTCCAATGAAATATAAAAACTTCTTAAGGTTCAATAAACTGATTACATCTAGAGCATTCACTATGGACCACAGACGCTGCGGTTTAACACACTGATACGGTTCATAGAACAAATATATTGTAAAATGAAACCGGTCTTTTAAATAAAATAATTAATTATTATTTATAAGGAAAATATTTTATTGTGATATAGTCTTTTTTCCATTTAAAAATCAAAAAAATACAAATATATTTTTACTACATTATCTAGACGATGTTTTCTGTTACCTTACTTTATTTTATATATTATAATCAATTATAACTCCATTTATAAGTGAAATCATAAAAAATAGTAATAAAATGAATATAATATGTAATAAAATTTAATTGGATTATCTTACTGCAAATCAGATGCGCCATACCTTCAAAGTAATTTCTATTCCGAGAGAATAAAACCGTTTCTTACCAATAAGACGGTAAAACTTTACTCCATATTCATTATTTAAAGTGAAACAAATCGTGAGATATTTCTGTGAAAAGTATTGTTCTGTTGCTGCTACTAAATACATCATTAAAGACTAAACCGCATTAAAATATGTCGTAAAACCACTACATTATGCTTTTAACTCTAGCTTTAAAATCTAGTTATATTCCATACCGTTAACTCTTACATTTTTATTGCTAAGCAACGAATTTTCATCGCGTTTATTAACAGTTGAAGAAATTATGAGCATATGGTAAAGAAAATGACAAATGGTAATAAAATATGATGTGTTTAAAAGTTGAATAGGTTATTCTATTCTTGTCTTTACCGATCTACGGTAGGTAAGAAATTTGCTTTAATAAAGTTTTCTCTCGAATTCTTCTAAAAAAAAAAATCGAAATTGTTTTTTTTCGCGATATCTTCGTCACCTTCTTAACGAATTTAAAAAAAAATTAATATGATCAATTCTCCTTGAATGGAAATAGTTCAGCTAAATTTTAAGAAAATCAATTTTGTAAATCCTAAGAATAAGACCAAAAACAGTAAAACAAATTTACATACATATACGTATGCACATATATACACGTATGATTTTTTATCTAGAGGAACTACTTGGGCTATAAAATATAAAGATTTGCACAAAAAAAAACATATATTTTTTATATGATCATACCTTCCTATTCTAAATATATTCACCGGGAAAATGTTGAAATTGGCTTATATATATTTTGTCATTTAGAATAACTTGCATTTTTCTTATCTGATTTCCCTAATTGACCGATAATAAAGGTGGTAAATATACTGTTTTATGTTTAATTATTAAATTTTTTATTGTAATTGTACAACTTTTATTTTTGTGTATATAAGGAGCATCTTACGAAAAAAACGGAATTTCAAAATATATTACAAGAACGTATACAAGTAAAATTAAGAAAAATATTTCATATAAGTATATCCAGAAAACGCTAAGATTTCGAATTAAAGCTTGCAAAAAATTTCACCCTTATTTCTGCTCCAAGTATAAAATGAAGTCATTTATTCTTGGGTCTTAAATTAAGGAGAAATTTTGATGGTATTTGATCTTCTGGAAACTGAATAAAAAACAGATTCCGGCACTGAATCTTTAATAATTTTTTAGAAAATTATTGTAAAATACAAAAAATTAGTATCACAAAACACTATTTTGTTAGATTTTAAGAATAATCATTTGCATTAGTAAATAAATAATATATTACAACAAGATTTGTAAAGAATCTGTTTCTGGTAAAATGTACACAAGTAACGTGAACTGAAGATGAAGAAAACTTAAATAATTTGTCTTTTAATAAAAAAACAACAAAAAATCCTTTTCGGCACGCTGGAAGACGGAAGTAGGTTTCCCCGTTGCTAAGAAGGGGTTTTTAAGGGGTTAAAAAAGATTTCCACCTGTTAAGAAAAACTTCAAATTTACTCAATACGACAATGGTTGCATGTGAAAAAAGTTTCACATGTTTAGCAAACGATAAGCCCCATCTTCTTACAATTCCAGCAATATTTTGGTCATCCCTTTCCGTAAGAGTTGGTCATATCAAAAATTGTTTCAGAGTATCAAAGTTTTAAGTAATGTTTGAGGACTAACAGCCACTTTACTGATCCGATAATGTGCCTATTATCAAGGGAGGTATGTGCTTTGTCTTCGAAACCCCATTTTTTCCAACCCCTGGGCCAATGGTTGGTGATATAAAAACCTTTACTGAGATACGTTTTAGGCCCTTATCCAAAAAATAGTAAGAACTATAAACGAATTCGATATTGTACTTAATAAGAATGTTATAGCGATGTTTTGTTTTTTCGAAAAAGACCCCTATGGTCTGATTTTTACCATTAACGTACTCGACCGAGATTTTGGGTCGTTATATATTATGTATCAATTTGAAAGAGATTGGCGCAAAATTACGGCAGTTATCGTGTCCACAAGGAAGTAAAATATATATATATATATTTTTTTTTTTTGAACTGAGTGGTTTAGGGGTCTGGGGATGTGAAACGCGAAGATATGTCGAAATTTTCCGGAAGTCGAATCACGGTACCTATTATTATAATAATAATAAAGCTACCTATTAGCTTTCTTATGAAATCTACCTGAAAGACCGAAACTTAGATGGAAATATATCTGTTATAACTTTAAACCGTAACAAGAATATCTAGAAATAAAAATAAATAAATAAAAGCTTATTAAGTACTTATCCGAAATGAGGATATCCGCCATCGTTGCGACCAACAGTCGAGGAACAGATTAAAAATCGAAAACTGCTATGGTTTGGTCATGTCTGCAGAATGAGTGGAAACCGACCACCATACAAACTCCTCTGGCATGAACGACCCAGCCGTTGGAGAGTCCAACGAACAGCTCCAAGGAATACGTGAACGAAGCAGATCGATGATGATATAAAAAACCTCAGGCTAAACCTTAACTACGTCAAAACAAGGACCATGGATCGCCATGCGTGGAAACATCTTGTTAATGAAATCAGACTACCCATTGGCACCCACAGCATCGTACGGACTTAGGATTCGATCAGATCCAAACGCCAACTAGGGTTCAGAAGAAGAAGATACTTATTATTACAATTACCGAACGTATATTTATATGAACCTCTTTTTAAATCTGCGGTTTTTCTAGTGGTAAAACTTTTCGTCGTAAATCAGCTGATTTCATCAGGTTCATTCTAATGAAGACAATTTTTTTATTCGAATTTGAATACAAGATCGTGGATACCGCTGTATTTTGGTGGTAGGGTTTCAATTAACGGTTATAGTCGGCCTGAGTCTGTACTATACTACACCTCACTCACACGTCACTAACAAAGGACATGGCTCCCTATGGGCCCCGAATCCAGAAAACTTCTGGAGACTTCCGGATTATCCATAAGATTACTAATCATTTTTAATTTTCAATTTTAAAACATCCAGAAATTCTTTCAATTTCAACGTGAGACAACTTACGTTAATCTGTTTGTAAATCAATATTTTTTTTAGATCTGATAATTCTTTTTCCGTTGGATAATATGTAATAGGTAATAAATAGTAAGTAGTAGTAACAAACGGCGTTAAATAATTAAATGAAACTGAAAAATTTTAATAGCAGACTTTCTTAAAACTTATAAAATCATTGTTTAAAATTCATTAATTATTTCTATTTATTAAGTTAAATTCCAGTATATACTATTTTTCTCTTTATTTGAAAATATTATTTTAACCCGATTGATAACAACCTTTCTGATTTCTGATCTTTTAATATTCTAAAAAGAATTAACAGAGCTATTTTTTCCTAGGTAATTCTTTTAAACGCAGTTTTTCTGGTTTTTAACAACTGCCGGAAAAACTTCCTTCTTTCTACGTAGGTAATTACAATCATCCTCTTCCTTAAAGTTATTTTTATAGATTTAATTTAATCTATATTTTATTCTTATTAAACTACAAAATTTATTTGCATAATATTTTTTTATTAATACCGAGACTGAGTAATCTTGATTTAGTGTTAATTGAATCCCAACAAAAAATATATAAAATCTATAAATTAGGCATTTAAATTTATAATAATTTAATCAAATTCAAGTAAAGATTACTTTTTAAAAAGCTAATTTTTTCCCGAATTTTATGTAATTCACAAACTTTAAAATTAAGGGCTATACCATCTATAATTTGATTTAAATAGAATCCAGTCTAGTCCACAAATATCCAGTTGGATATCCAGTCTTGGATATCCAAGACTTGTTATCCAGTCTAGTCCTCAAATCCAAATCTTTTTACGAGATCATGTTTGATGAAATTTATTGTTAGTATAAATTTAATAACATCAGTTATTCAATAATCTAATCTTCTTTATTGATTAATTAATTCACTACATAAACTTGAAGCTTGTGCGTAGGAATATGAAAAATGCCATGCCAGACCGGGGGATTCGAACCCGGGAACTCCGGATGATAGGCCGAGACCCTCACTCCGCCAAAGAGATCGGCTTTAATTAAAAGATATACAAAATTACGTAAAAAAAATAAATTTTATGCAAAAATGAGACGGATTTTCAATTAAAAACTTTAAAAAATTTATTTTAACAGAGTTATAACTGATATTTTAGGTTTTTTATCATATCATTTAATTCTTATAAGGTTTCAACTAAAACTCGATCTAAATACATAAAACAATAAATATTATTTAACAATGAATTCAAAAAAAACTCCAGTGAGACTAGTGATAGAACGATGGAAAGCTAATAACTAATTGTAAAATATAATATTATATTATGGGTGTGGACAGTCAAACTGTAAAAGTTTAAACATATTGTTTAAACATAATCTATATTGTCATAGGTTACTCCAAGTTTTGTCCTCTTTTGTACATATTACCACTATGAATAAAAACCACTTGCTGTGAAATAATACTACAAATAAAACCACTTACTGTCAGAGGCTTGCTTAAAGTTTTTTATAAATAATTATGGACTTTAATTTTTGTTATTGGCATATATATCTTTTATAAGTCAAAGAAAAAAAGTTTAAAAATCTTTTCCAAACGATTTAAAAATTGTAAAACTCTAAGAGATTCACACGAAATTTAAAAGATGATAAAACCATTTTTATATTAGGGTATAAGAAATGTAAGCTTTAGATTTAGTAAACTGTTTAACAATCCTAAGATAAATCGAAGCAATATATTAAATAACGACTGACATAGATTCTAAATATTACTGAAATCTATTATGTCGCGAAGAAATATAAATTCCATTATTAAAAAAAAAAAAATATATATATATATATAAATTAACTGAGTAAGCGCAGTTCCCAAGAAAAACATACAAAATATATTTATTTACACTTAATTAATGATACGCTTTAGTAATAATTTTAATACTGACGAAATAGTTTCTTCTATAAAAGGAAATATCATTAAAAAAATAATCTTTGAATACTTTTTGTTACAGATGATGAAATAGAAAATTAGAAAAAATTGTTAAATTTATCAAACTAGGAAAATATCAGGATAGGTATTTAACATTATATATCTTTAAACAATATACTTATTTTGGCGGAGTGGTAGCGACTTGGCCTTTCATTCGGAAGTCCTGGGTTCGAATCCCGTTTATCCGTGAAATTTTTCACACGCTTCAAAATCCCATTTCCATATCCTATGCACAAACTTCAAAAAAGTTCATAAACTGAAAGCTCTAAAATTCATTTTTCTTTTAATTTAAATTTTTCAGTTGTTAAAAAATCATTTCTCCAATAAAAAAGCATGGTGCGTTGGTTGGGTTGATTTTGCTGCATGTACTCGCATTTTTATTTTGAATGAAGCGCTCTAACGATTCATATGTTCGAAGGATTTATACTTCTTGATACGAACGATTTATCTAAAATTATATTTGTCTTTTGGGGATAAAAAAAGGAAAACACTGGAGCTGTGTAAAAAATCACAACTTAAAAATCTTATATATATAAATGCGAAACTTTGCAACTGCATCACGCAAGAATCAGCTAACCGATTGCTTTCAAATTTTCAGGATACTTTTGCGTTATCCCAGGGTATCCAAGGTTTTAAGTTACAGATCAAAACCCTAACCACCTCGGAAATAAATTTGTGAATTAAAGATTTTCATTAAAGGAAAAACTATCCTTTTACTTCATTATTATATTTCTATCACCATGGCAACAGAAATATAATGCAATAAAATGATTCTTTTTTTTCTTTCATGAGTACCTGTAAAATATTTAATATTCTAAAACCATGAGGATAACGAATGCGTCGGGGTTGAAAGGGCAAAATCCCCTCTCTAGACGATCGAGCGGGCAAAGCGAGTCCTGACTGGCTAATGATTAATAGTAAATGCAGAGGAAATACTAAAAATGCATTTAAAGAAAAAAACAAAACTTCAAATAAAAATTAATATTAAATGCAAGCAAAAAGTATTTCTACCTGTGATTACATAATAAAAATAAAAGTAATTGTTATTTTATTAATAGAGGTAGAAATATTATTCTTTTTAGTTTTTCCTTAGTATTTTTTTATTTAAATATGGTATTTTTTTCCAATTTTTATTTTATTATATTAGGTTTTTTTTAATATGTTTTGTTATATTTACTAAATTTATTAATTATGCTAAAATTAGTGATGACTACTGTTTAACAATCGAAATGCGTATCTAGTTTCAATTTTTTTTTGTTTTAATCTCATCTGCATACGAATTTATTTCCAATAAAATCATTTTAACACAGCTCTTTCATTGTTCATATTATCTTCATTTAACTACCATTCCTTTTGCTGTCAGCTTAGAATTAACGGTGTGTGTGTCTGTCTGTGTGTGTGTGTGTGTGTGTGTGTGTGTGTGTGTGTGTGTGTGTTTTGTGCGCATGTGAAGCGTAAATAATTTACATGAAATTATAAACATGAACGTACGATAATTCCATCCATTGTGTATAACAATATAATTAAGTTAAAAGAAGTTGTTTGTAAATTAGATAAATGTAAATATCAATATCGATTTCGATTTGGTATGTTAGATATAATAGATAATGACCGTCGTATAATAAACATATGAATATATATTCATTTAGGTAAACTGTAGATACGAATTAGTGGTCAATCGGTAAAACGAGCGAGTGAGCTAGTGCGGTGCGCGCGGATTTCTGGTCGTTCGACACGCTGCATCCGGACTTGTCTTCCGGCAGAACAAGCCTTTACTCTATACAAGAATATAACAGAACAGGTTTCACTGACCACACAACAACAATGAAGTCCCGATTATAATTCTCCAGCTCCGTTCAAATGAAAAACGCTGATCAACCATCCGTACTGCCTCCTCCACCTCTCCTTCTTTACCACCACCGGCTCTATCACCGTCAGCATCTTATGACTCCTGATCAGCCTACTGCTGTCACCAACTTACATTAACTCATACCTGTAAAAAAAAGTATTAGGTAGTCGTATTTAAATATACATTATATAGAATATGTAATTTAAATGTTACATATTCTGTGCAGTTGATGATGTTATTATGTAACACCATAATTGCATATCAACTTATCATTACGTATCCTTTATTAACTGATAAAAATTAACATAAATATAACTTAAACTTCTACAAAAATTACGTGTCACTGAATAGTTACGGGCTATATCATATATTATTTTTAAAATTACTAACACAAAACTTTATTGCCTGATTTCTTCAATTAAGTAATCTAAGTTTTATTCCACTATTTCTCTAGTTTTATTCATCAGCAAACATTTAAGTATTTTTTACTCGATAACGCCAGGAGAAAAATGATGTGTTTAGATGATATTTTGTTTGTGGCCTGACATATTTATCAAACGAATGAACTGATTTTCATACAACGGATATGAAATCATTTAAGTAATTTTACTTATATGAAATTTCGATGAAAACAAACTGGTATATAGCTGATGTTATCTTCTTCATGTTGAAAAATCAAAAATCTATAAATTCTAACTGCTTTGAAATATATATAATTAACAGAGATAATCATGAATATACGAGTTTATTAATAAGATTTTTTTTAATTTAAGATAAATAAATTGGTAAATAAAAAAATTAATTATTTTTAATTTAATTTTCAAACGTAAATTTTAATTAAATTTTAATTCTTCAGAAAATAGTTCATAATGTAATTGGTACTGAAAAAATATCAAAACAAAGCAAAAGAACTTATTGTTAATTAAAACCTAATAAATACATTTTGAATAATAATTTTAAAATAATTTTTATATTTATAAAATAGATACGGATTAAGACAAAATGATCAAAATAAGCTTATTATTTGAAATAATTATTTTTTAAAAAAATTAGAAGATTAGAAATTAGTTTAAAAAATAGAGAAAATATGAAAAAAGCAGGATAGAAACGACGAAAAAACTATGAATTTTTTAGGATGGTAGACAAACTTACCAGCCGCGATCACATAATGCAGTCTTACATTCTACGGACCCTTGATGAGAATGGAGAAAAACAAACTAACCAAGAAAACAATAGAAAGACAAACACCAAGTGAACAGGTCAAAGGAGTTCTAAAATAAGAAAGATACAAAATCATTTACAAAAGTTAAAAAAGAAACATACAAAATCAAAGAGTGAAACGTTCAGACAAAAACATATGAAAGATTCCAGAAGAAAACTATAAGAACAAAACAGACTCAGCAAAGGAGAAGAGTAATCGTGTAAAATTAAACAGAACTGGGAATATAAAAAAGAAATGCTGATTAATGAATATATTTATCTTGATCCTACAAAAACCGGTGTCGATTCAAAAAATATTTAAAAAAATTCGAATAAGTAAATTTAAAAAATTTATTACGTCACGAAAAAATTTCTAATCGCTAATGGGAGAAACTTAAAAGAAAAAAAAATTGTAAAAATTAAATAAATCGAAGTAATATGTTAAGTACTTATTACTGTACTTAGCTTCATTCTTTTACCTGTAATTGACGCGTTTCGGAACCACTCCATTGTTAAAATTTATTGTACTGGTACTGGTACTCTCAGTACAATATGTTTTGACAATGGAATGAATCGAAACGCGTCAACTAGAGATAAAAGAAGGAAGCTAAGAACAGTAAGAAGTACTAAACATAGAAACTATAGCGATCTGAACAGAAATGTATTGTAGCCATTTTAGGGCTAAAACATCCTGCCAGTTTACATAATATGGACTTCTTTTTCTACTTTTCCATAATTCAACTTTTATGTGAAAATTTTTGTAGCAAATGTTTTTGTCAATTTTAACATCTTACTTAAAAACGTGAACTTTGTATGTAAATTTATCTATTTTTTTTTTGTTTTCTCCTTAGTGGAAATTTTTCATGGGTAATCAACAGTTCTTTTTATTAAAATAATTTTAAATCATAGGAACGCGATTTTGATTCATAATTAGTTAAAACGTATTTAACTATATTTTATATAAATTTGTGTAATACATATCAACTGATGACACTATTAGTGTTATATAGATATATTTGATTCATATTTTTAAGTTTATATACATTTACACTTGTAAAACTTATGTTTTAACTAAAAATTTTCATTGATCGAGAAAGTTTTGCGAAAATGGTACAAAAAAATAAAATAATTTTATAACATCAGAATTTTTTTTAATAATTTTAATCTCAGCTGTTTTAGTCTTCTTTTATCCTTTACATTTATTTACTCGTATATCCTGTTTTAACAGAAAAGGAATAAATTACAAATAGATTAATATTTTGCATGTCCCATCGATAATTTTTTTTTAATAATATTACTCTTAAATTTTATTTTTACTATAATTTTTATTAAGTTTTAACCAATAATGACTCAGCGTTAAAATCGCGTTTTAAATCTATTAATGCATAAAATTATTTTAATGAAAAAAGTCTACTAAGCATGGAAAATTTAACTCTGAGTTAAAAAAACAAAAAGAAAAGAAAACTTGGTATAATTTATATACAAAATACGTATTTATGTCATCATAAGCTGGGTTAAATTTAAAAATACACCGAATTCTACCTGAAAGTAATAAGCAATGTTATTACATTTATAAACCAGATGTACAAACATTGATCTACGGGATCTTTTGAAATAAAGATTTTATCAGAATTACAATAAAATTTATAAATTATTATGCTGCAATTATTGGAGAAATTTATAGATAAAAAGATGAAAGTAAAATTCTACGAAAAATATAAATTATTAAAAAATCCTTTTTTATCAGATTTTTGAAAAACTTTAAAAAACCAACTTACCATTGTTTGAGAGTTATATGAATTTCTAATCCATACTACTGATATTATTTAATATTCGGTTACTTTTAACAAAAAGAAATTATTTATTTATTTTTCATTCGAACACTATTTATTTATTTCGAAGGAAATGACATTCGAATTTTTAAAAATAAAATTAAAATTATTTGAATCTTTTGAATTTTTTTTCATGAAATTTGAACTTAAGAAAAGTGTGTGAACATGTTTTTCATACACTCCAGCAATTCTTATTTTATTTATTTCCTGATTTATGAGAAAAATTTTGTTTTTTTGAAAATATAAAATCTATTTGACTGCACTTTAAAGCGGATACTTTTTCGGATTACAGTTCAATTAAGAGTAAAGATCTTTTTTGTAGTAGAAAAACTAGTTCTTTTTTTTTCTAAAAATAATAAAGATAATTAAAGTAAATAAATTAATTACAATGTATTATTTCTTAAAAAAAAAAAACAGATTTTGTAACGGTAACTGAGAAAATACAAGATTATACTCTTATTAACAAATGAGTAGTACCTCCTTGCTGCTCCGCAGCATTATTATTACAAAGTAATGTTATATATTTAAAAAAATTGGCTATAAGCCTATTCCATTTACAACATGTCTCACCCCGAACGTATTTATTTTTCACTTTCCTTTCCAACCACAAGTAAAATGCATGTTCAAAACACATTTCCAGTCCGTCCAGAGACGTTCTACTGGACGTTTCGAATTGAATTTTTTGTTAATTCTGTTCGGAATGACTCGCAGATATGTCCTCAATCATCGACAGACCTTCAAAATGATTTTCCTGTGAGTAATAGCCTTGGAAAGTTTCTCAATTAAGTAATAAATGAAGATTTTTGAGAAATTCTCAGAGGAGAGTAAAGTTTACCTGTGGCTCGTTCCGAGGAGAATAAAAAAATCAGACTAATCTTTCCAATAGAACGCCCACAGGACTGGAAAAAAATTTTCAGTCCATTTTTTAAAATATATAAGATATGAATAAAATAGACCAACAGGTCAAGGATATCATTAGGGAGAAATTTCTAAATCAGGTGAAGATTCTAAAGAATAAATTTTAAGAAAGTATCTTGTCACAGTAATAGAAAATTATAAAAAAGGTCTCATGACAACATATATTCTATGTAAGGAATATAGTTAATTTTTTATATGTATATTTTTTTTTAAATGTAAAAATAAAACCTCTAACAGATCGAAATCAGGTAGGGTATTCGGTTATAATAAATCAGCACATTCCCTCCCAAATAAGCCCAGAAGTACATAATAAGTTGACATAACTAACAAAATATAAAACTATTTTTTTAATTTTTTTTAATATTATTATTTGATAAAACATCCTGAATTTTTTATTTATTTTCAGTTACGCCTGAATGAAAACTGCAATCAAAATATAGAAGTAATAATGTTACTGGAAACAACACTTACATTTCCTCTTCATTAAACTGTAAGTAAAAGAACTATTATTTTATTATTAGTGTTTAAATTGGAAAAAATGCCTCCCTAAACCAAAAGGCAAAGTTGTGATATAAGATTAACGCAGTATAAACCACCTCATTCCTTTATCTAAGCTACAAAAGAAGGTAACACCCTCCCGATTGCTTTTCATAAAACATCATTAATATTCATTTTCTCATTAACATCGAAATGGATGAGTAATCAATCATTATTTATTTAGAAATTTTAACCGTTATGAGCCAGGTTTCAAACAATAACGTAGAATTAGAGAGGCAGTGTAATACCAGTGCATAATTAGGATAGATCTATTTTATGCTCCTTCCCGTACATTATGTAGATATGTAATGAATAAATGTATTAAATTGTAGAAAGAATATTTAATTAAATGTATATCAATTATAATATATCATTATGAGCAGTTTTTATCCAATTAATGATAAATTTTGAGAAAATACATTTTTACACAATCAAAAACTCTCAATCATGAAAAATTATGAAAGACAAAAATTTATAAAAAAAAAAGAGCAATATAATTAAATTATTAGCGTATTTTTAATCATTTAATTACGGAAATTTTCTAAGTGTAAATTAAAAAAATCGGGCGCACGGCTGTTGGTTTAACGTGAAACGTTACAGACTTTGGACGAAGTTCCTCCGAGCTACAGGCCGACCAAATTATTTGTACAGTTAATGGGAGATCCACCATCATATTTTTTTTAAAGAAAACTGAAAATCCCCAATGGAAAATTTTAGTTCCTTTATTTCGTCAACTCTACAGATAAACTGGTCGGTCTGTATGTAATCGAGTCACTTTTAGTGTATCGGACTGAAATAAAAACGATACACTGACTGTGTACTAAATTTAATTTTTACATAAAATAGACACTAAATGGGTACATGATATTTATTTCAACTAATATTCGACTACAATTTTGTTCAACATTGTTTTGTGGAATAAGAAGTAAGAGACATAAAGCATAATAAGCAGCGGTAGAGGTGCTCAAACCGTCGGCAACGTTCACTGAGCCGCCGTGCTAGCTTTGCGGCGCTCTCAAAACAGTCTCGCTCGCTCGGCACCGGACATTGGGGTACCTGTGCGTGGCCTATAACCTCCCCTTTCCAACGATATGCGTAATTTACATTTCCGGCTGGCTTTTGCGCGGGCTGAGGCTGACATATTGAATTTTTAAACTTTTTACATGTATAATTCTTTACACATAAATATTGTCCAAAATACACTTATTATTACTTAAATCGATCTATCTTGACAAACTTTAAACTCAAACACTAATCACCGCGTTATCACGTCTAAGTCCTGAGCTACACTGAATGGAAATGAGCGAGAGTGCCAGCTTTGGCACTCTCCGTTATGCTTTGTGCCCCTTTCCCATCAACTCGCTCGACAGTGACGCAAATTCAAAGTTGTATCGGCGAACTGACCATGTAACCTACAAAATGACACCGCATTTACGTCTCTGAGACTAATAGTTAGGGAGTTACTGCGACAGGACGATATATACCTTTTCGTTACGCTACAAATTTCTGTTCTGGTATCCGCATGTTTCCTTGTGATTTTAAAGACGTTTTACATCAAAAAGTGTGGTTTCTACAACATGCTAGTATTTCATTTTTTTTTAATAACATTATTTTAAAAAATAGTAATAATAATAATTAGTTGGTCATTATATAAATATGAATATAAATTAATTGAAAATTAAAAAACGTTTTTTCAGTTTTACTTAGAAAATAATCTTTTCACAGTGTTGAGAATAAATTTACTTTTACGAGAAATAAGAACAAGCAATAATTGTAATTATTTTAATTATAATTAAAATATATTACGAAATCTTAATATATTTAAATATTTTTGCCCCCTAATTATTATTAGTTTTTTTTTTTTTTTTTAAAGGCACATCAATATACCGAGATCTTGTAGGTTGGTTAGTAATGGGTAATTCTAATAAAACGCCAAATGAAACGCTTATTATAGAAATACTCATCTTTATTTAACGTTATTCAATTTAAACTTTATTTAATTAAATAAATCAACGAGTTTGCTTTTTAAATAAAAAAAAAAAATATTTTTTTTTCAGAAGGATTTAAAATTTAATAGAACGACATATTGCAACGAAATAAAGGTATCAGTACAACAAAAAATTAGGAACAGAATTAAAACTCGTAAATTAGAAAAAAGAAGAATAAATTTATATTAATATCCAGTTTTCATGAAATATTGCTTGTAAATAGCAAATTATTAAAACAACAACAAAAAAATAATTGTTTTATAAATATTAAAAAAAAACAAATGAAATTATTTAAAAATCTGGAATTAAAAGAGCTCATTTCATACGAAAAATATTGTAATTTTTTTGTAATTTTTAGAGTTTTCAATTTACTATTACTTTTGATTATTACGTATTAAGTAATAATAGATTCTACTTTACCAGTTTTTCAACTTAATTCACCAATTATAGTTCTCAAAGAACCTAATTAGTTTTAAATTAAGGCATAAAAACTATAATTGGAAGAGGGCGGAGCTATATAAGAGTTATACCAAATAATACAAAGGTTGTACAATGAAACTACTTTTAAAGAATCAGTAAATGATAATAATTTAACTTAATAATTCATTAATTAATAATATTAACCTTTGCTTGGAATATGTTAATTTCTAATTGAAGAATAGTTTTTTTTAACATTTTATATGGGTTTTAGCTATTTTGTATCTAATTATAGTGAGCACTCTTAACAGTCCCTACTTTTTTATGTCCACGGATATGCCTTCAAGGATCACGCAAATATTTCTTTGTGTAGTTTCTTTAATTTTCTTCCATAATTTCTTCATTCTTTCGGGCTGCTTAGTTCTTCTTTCTTTCTTTTCTTTTCACCTAATAGGAACGTTTAATTCAAAATTTTCTTTCTGCATTCTTTTCAATCGAGATAGTTTTTTCTATAATGTTGAACTGTTTGAGCTCTAGTTTGTTTCTATAATGTTGAACTTTTTGAGCTCTTCTTTACTCTATTTAAACATAGCCACTTTGACCTTTATAATTTAAGAGTTTATTGAAAATTTGTTGTTTAGCCTTGATTGGTTGATTCATTTCGACCATGCGTTTATAGAATTTTAGTCGTGGTTTTCTTATTGTTACTTCCAAATCTTTAATTTTATTGTTTATCTCTTTTTTTGTGTTCTTCCTGAACCATAAATTCTTCGTAAAAGTTTTATTACAATCATCAGTAGATTCCAGTTATATTTATAGTTACCACGCTGTAAAAGATTGCTGGTATTACAACCCTCCCTATTTAATTGATAAATAAAAAAAATATATTAGTTTATAATAGTATTTATAATTTTAAGCCAAATAATATGGTACTAATTAACAATAAACATCATCTCTGATTTTTATTCAAATAGCTCCACTTTCGAATCTCCCATTTAATATAATTAAAAAGGAAAAAACTAGTATCTGGTCATATGCCTGTAACTGCTTGTAAATCGCACTGATATAAAGAGGAAACGTTTTTTTTTTTTTTTTTTTTCATTTGTTCTGATATCGCCATAACTTCTGAACCAATCATTTCGAAATTAAATGCAGCTTTCTTATGACCCCGAAATATTTACCATAGTTCAAATCTCACCGATCTCACTACTACATAAAACATGAATTAGAAAAAATTATAAATAAATTACTTAAAAAATTTTTTATAAATAAATTTTTTTATACTAAATTTATATCATAATCTATTTTCAATATCGACTTCTTCAAAAACTTTATGTGATTTACTAAATGTTATGCCTTTGGCTATAAAAGATCACTTTATATTATTATCGTAATATACGAAAAAACAAATTATTTTAATAATAAAATTAAAGGGAATAGCGACTATTTAACAAATTTTTTGTGGTTTGAAACAAATTAAATTTCGATATCGACATCGACTTCTTCAGAAAGTTATTATGTATTTTACTAAATCCAATGTCATTGTTTAATCTGGCGGTGACCTTTCTTTTTCCTGTTTAGCCTTCGGAAATTACCGTTCAGGTATTACTTCAGAGAATGAATGAGGATAATATGTATGAGTGTAAATGAAGTGTAGTCTTGTACAGTCTCAGTTCGACTTTTCCCGAGATGTGTGGTTAATTGAAACCCAACCACCAAAGAAAACCGGTATCCATGATCTAGTATTCAAATCCGTATAAACGTAACTGCTTTTACTAGGACTTGAACGCTCGACTTCCAAATCAGCTGATTTCGGAAGATGCGTTCATCACTAGACCAACCCAGTGGGTTAATTTGGCGGTGACCCGCGAGAACTCATGCTCACGCGAGTAAAGTAGAATTCTGTAGAGTTTTACATCCTGAACTAAGAAGTTCCATCAAGGTAACCCATTCACATAACTAGCACAAATTCTTCTTTCAATCCGGTATTGATATTTTTATTACACCTTGGTCAGTGTAGTCACAACAGGAAGAAGAACTTTTAGGGTACTAAAATTTATAATCGTAGACGATGATCTACCGCCAGAGCGTTTTTAGAAGAGTAGAATTGGTCAATGACAATTTAAATATATTTAAATAGGTAACATGATGAAAATATCTAACTGTTGCAATGCTAAAAAATGGAATTATAAAACTCCTGGACATTATTGTACAGGGGGCAAAGTAGTTCTTTAAAAACTTTAATATTCTCCTGATTTCATTAAAAATCTGATTTTTTAACACATCTTTTTATTTAAAAATTTCTTAGACAGTTCTAGACAATACAATATTCAATTTCAAATGGCATTATTTGGCGCAAAATAGAAGAAAAAGGGGATTTCTTAATATAGATAACTCTGAGAGAAACAACCAACACATAATTACTAAAAAAACTGTTTTAAAGTTGTACATTCTTATAGCACAAGCGAAGCAGCGATGGGGAATGCTGGTTAGCAGATAAATAAAACCTTAAATTTTGAGTTATCTTTTTTAAAAATTTCTATCTATACGAGTTGATGGTGTGAACATATCGATACAGTCTATTACGAATATTAATGTTTAAATCACGTTTATATAATCAACTTAAGATTACTTTAATTCATTCCAATTTTTCGGAGGTAGGTTTTAATAAAAACATGTTTAAATTAAAAAAAAGAGTAAAAAAAACACTGCATGCTTTGAATTGAAACTTTTCTGTAATAAATGTTATTAAATCTTATTCATTATCATTATAGAAATATTTCAATAAATCAAATGGTTTTTTTTTAATTTAGTTGAAAAACCGGTGTAACGACTTTGACAAAAATGAACAAAATTGTTGCGGTCAAAGAGCTTAATAAAATGCATTAAATCTCTTGCATAAATATTACTATTTTAGAAGAAGTTGAACTGACACACGGAAAAAAATTTTAACAGAAATCAAGATTTGTGTAATGAATTTCTTTTTATTAAAAATTCGTAAAAAATTTTAATTTAATCTAATCTGAGCATATTTTAAAAAGATACGTTTATTATCTTCATACCCAACGTAGCGAAATAAGTAACTTTTTTATTGGGGTTAGCTTAACGGTAATTTCTCAGAAATTATTGATCTGAAAATGGACAGACAACTAACAACTGTCAAATAATAATTAGACGTAAAACATAATTGTAGGAAAATTTAGAAAAAAGCAAATAAAACCTCATTATAAAATAAAATATATACAACGAAAAATGTAACAAACTTTTAGGACGTGTTCTTCCTGTAAAGACAAAGAATAAAGTTCACACAAAGTTCGAAAATGCGAACTTATGTTTACATAAGCTGACACTTGTTAAGTATCGGCTGGTGAAAGATTGCGCCCTGATTTCTGTTTCTTCGGTAGAATTAGCCCAGACTGTAATTCTTGTGACTCAAAATTAAGAGTTAAATTTAGTGCTTTTATATGACACCTAACCTGAAAAATTGAAACAAAAATTTAGAACAGTAATTTTAGTAGTTTTTGTGAAACTGGGATAAAAAACGAAAGATTGGGGTTAAAAAATACACTGTTTTTTGTTTAGCATAAAGTAGCTTTGGGTAATAAACATCTAAAAGTTTTAAACAAAATTTGTAAAGAATTCTATTTTTTTTAAATATTTAATTCTTTTGTTTTGTAATATTGAAAATTTTGTTTCGTTTAATAACTTAGTTAAATGGTTAATAAACAATCACAAAAATGTTTTAATAAAACCTTTACAAAATTTGATTCTTAATAAAATCATATAAATAAAATTCACAAAAACTAAATACAAACATAAGAATTTTGAAATTTATTAAAATCCAACATATTAAAATAAGGTAAATTTTAACTGAACGAAACAGAATTTTCAGTATTATAAAACCAAAAAATTAAATATTTAAAAAAAATACTATTCTTTACAAGTTTTTTAAAACTTTTACATAATTATTATCCATTTAACAAAGTTATCTTACACCAAACATGTGTTTTCCGACCCCAAATTTGGTCTTTTACCACAGATTTCTCAAAAACTACTAAAAATACAGTTCTGAGACCAATTTTTTTTTAATTTTTCAGGTTAAAACCATTAAATTTACTTCTTAATTAGGTTTCAAAACTTACAGTCTCGCTTAATTTCACCAAAGGCGCAGTAATCAGGGCGAAATCTTTCGCTAACCAACACTCGCTAATGAAGCGTTTCCGAGGCTATGTTAATATGAACTTTCTTATTTTTCACCAGTAAAAACATGTCCTGAAATTTTGTTACATTCTTCTTGAATAATCTGTATATTTATACAATAAACCAACAAGAATTTCTACTTATATCATAATTTTACAATTAAAAATTATATATATATTAATTATATTTATAATTATATATATAAAAAATTCTACAGAGTGAGCAATATAAAACCGAACCCATAACGTAACCGCTGCAGAATCGGTAGGATATGTTGGAATGAAATTTTATGAATGATATGGATAAATAAAATATAAAAACATAATATGTAAATTAAATGTTGCATTTGTTTACCTTATTGTTACAAAGAATGTTCAAAATGACAACCCTGGACATCGATGCACTTTTGTGCTCGACTGATCATATTGAAATCGTCTGATGCAAAATGTTATCAATTTGGTTGATTTTTTGTTGAATGTTCACCTTAATTTCATCAATATTGTGGAAATTAGATGCATAAACTCTCTCCTTTAAGTTAGCCCCAAAGGAAAAATTGCAAGTAGATAACTCTGGGGAACGCGGAGACAACCGTCCTCTGCTGACAACTTGTCCATTTGTGAAAGATGCATGAAGGCGATTCAGTAAAACGTTTTATGTGTGACACGTTGCTCTGTCTTGTTGGAAGAAGCAGTATTTTTTCATTATCAGTTAAATTCTTCGAAAATTGTGAGGTAAACTTGTATATTGACAGTCCGGTCAAAAAATTGTGTATTGGTCCCACAATACGATTACCGGAAACGGCACACCAAACACCAATTTTCTCATCGTGAAGTGAACGCTTGAATATCTCATAAGGATTCCTCGCCATCCAATAATACCTGCTGTTCTGCGAATTAACATGGCCGGATAAATGAAACCATGCCTTGTTTGACATGAAATACGACATCGGGTTTATCTATCCGTCAACAAGGTTTTCGAGAAGCCAGTTGCAATAATCAAATCGTTTCGGTTTTTCTGTTTCTTCAGTTGTTGTACAGTTGTAAAGCGGTACGGTTTAAATTTTAATTCATGAAGAATTAATTTTACGACAAGATGTGTATTTAACACCAGATTGTTGGGATATCTTGTGTAGTGATTTTTTTGGACCGCTAGTAATTCTCTTTTCAATATCGGCAATGGCCTGTGGAGTCCTAACGGAAGGTCGCCTACTTCTTTTTGCAATTGAAACCAAACTTGTACGCCATTTTTTAACTAAATCGTGTATGCTACTCTTCGCTGGGATACAGGCATTCGGAGATTTTTCTACGAATACTTTACGTGATCCTTCAAACGATCCAGAACGAATATAGGTCTGTGAAGCTATCCTTTCCTGGATTGAATAAGGCATTTTACACGAACAAAACTACACTGCAACAAAACGTATTCTGCACTGACACGTAACCACCTGACAAACGGCAGCAACAATCATTAGTAACATATACATCCACTAGTCGCTAGTTGTGCGAGAATCATTCGTAAATAGTGTTAGGTAGCGGTTTCATTATGGTTTCGGTTTTATGTTGTTCACTCTGTATAAATGAAATACTGAGACGAATACTTTTATTGAGGAAGAAAATTAAAATGCTCAGTAATTTATTTTCCAAAAAACTCTTATTTTAATCGGACAACTTTTTTTATAGGGTATCTGTAATTGTTTAATATATTAGAAATATATTGCGATTTGTATACATATCCCGCCGGGTTAGTATAGTTTTTAAACTCGTCATCGCAAAATCAGCTAATTTTTGAAGTCGAGAGTTCTAATGTTCGAATCCTTATAAAGATAGTTAGTTATTTTTATGTGTAATTGAATACTAGACTGTGGATACCGTTGTTCTTTGGTGGTTGGGTTTCAATTAACCACATTGGGAAGGCAATGACAAACTATCCGTAAAACCTGCCAGGAAAATTCCAAATGCAAAAACATCAACGCCTGTGAAATCGCCAAGGGTCAGACACGACTGAATGGCTAAATTTGATTTGATTTTGATATAAAGAGTCAATTAATTTTTTTTGTAAACAGGTTAAATTAAACGTATAAAAAGTTAAGTCACCTAACAATAAAAAAAAGAAAAAAATTATTAAAGTATGTTAATAATAACCAATATATATAACAAAATAAATCTGGTTTAATTTTACTTTTTTTATATTCTTAAATTTAAAATAACAAAAGGGTAAAGAAAAATATTACAGAAACGAAAGGAATGTAAAATTTATTGAAGATTGTTTTCAGACCACCTGGACCAAACGATAGTAATCAGATCGTTGAAGGCATAACAATTAATAGCCAGGTATCGAATACCGGACATTTGATTTATACTATTTAGATATAAAAATACGAATAAAATAACTAAATACAAAACGATGAAACACACATAAAACTTTATAATAAGACTTATATTTAAAAGTATTAAAAATAAATTATGGTTTTATTATGCTTTGCAAATTAAAATCTGTAAGAAAATCTTTTCTTTTTATTATAGAAATATAGCTATTCTTTAATTTTATTTGTAATTTATGATTTATTTTATAACCGCGATATAAAAGGTTGAGTCTTATTTCGAAAGCGGACATATTCCTTAATTTCCATTTTCTTGATTACTAATATTGTTATGTAAATTATTTATGGATAAACTAATAACATAGTTTTAAATTTCTAATTTTTATCTATCTGTTGATATAGTAAGTATATTTCAACCTGTCTTATCTTATCATAGTTAAATCGCTGGCTGTGTACTAATTGGTGCAGTCAATTATTTCAATCTTGTACTGCTGCGCTTGTCGGTATTGGTTAGTTTTATCCGACATGATTTTGACTGACTTAATCCATAAAGTGCCAGATAAACACAACATGCTATTCGTTTTTTGCAAGCCAAAGGAATTTTTACATAATCCTATGTTTTGCGTACAGTGTCATGAAATGTCTCTTTCGTTAAGCGACAGGAAAGATAAATGGTTTGGACAAAGGCGATTTACTGCAATTCTACTCGTTTAAGGGGTGGTACATGGCTGCAATCTAGCAAACTGTAATTGGAAGTTGTTTTTTTCTATACGCATAGAATAGTATTAAGGTTTGTAACAAACACTTTAATATGTAGTGCTGGAAAAACTTTGCAAAATGTGTGCGGACATGCTAATCCGTAACCTACTAATAATATGTTGGGATATTCTGAATGTGGAAATAAACTAATCTCTTTTTTCAAGATCAAAATACAGGGGATTTTCGTCTTGATAAAGGATACCCGTAGGCCTGCTTTTTGGGCTCTTCCTGTTCTATTTGTGCTACTGTGTGTTCCTATTATCAGGGAAAAGAGCCAAGTCGTTAAAAAAGGCTAAGTATTTTATCTTTATGTTTCTGTTTTTGGATTCGATTTTTCATCCGAATCAATCATTTGCCAAAAATCTTTTATTGTTTTATACAAAACCAAGTTGAATAGTAATTTGGTTTGTCCATTGCCTTGCTTGTGATGAACTATGAACTAATATCAATCCTTTTATTTTAGCTATACTCTTTTTTTTTCTTCTCAATTTTGGCTTCTCTGAACGACGTAAAATAAATTGTCATAATCTTATTTCCTTTCTTTTTTCTAGTATTATTTCATTATCATCTTACTGTGCTATTCCTTTTATTTCTCAGTTCATACTCAACATAGTTTTTCATGCTCTTCATTTTTTTTCTATGTTGAGTACTGCTTGTCTTTCTTAGCTTCATTCTATTAAAACTTGTTGACGCGTTTCGGAAACACTCCTTTGTCAAAATTTATTGTACTCTATTGTATTTATTTTTCTGTTGAATAAATTAAAATCTATTTATTTTTTAATTTCAATTTGTTTCTTTAACTTTAAATGTACTTGCAAGTTAGAGATTATTATTTGCATTATGTTTTTTTTTTTCAATTTTAATATTAACACGTTATTATAATGGAAAAGAAATTTTGCAGTATTTTAAGTGACCGAAGTTCGCGACGGAGACTTTAATTTTGGATCTTTATACAGGATTCATCAAACAAAAACATTATTAAATCGTTTATTTTTAAAAATAAATTAATAAATTATCATTATTTTCATTAATGATGGGGGTAAAAACATTTTTACTAGGAACCACACCAGAACATACATTTCCCTTACTTTATGATATTAAGATAGGCAGGTAAACTATGTTGTTAACCTGCCTAACTATTTCCCTTGGATCTGTTATCCAAAGTCAATCTAAAATTCTATCACAAACACAAAACTCCCTTAATATTCAGTAGGGTATTTTATGTTCTTCAACTTTATATCAGTCAATTAATCTTTCCCTTATTTAGTTTATTTTCCTCTTCTGTTTGTTGATGTTTTTCTTCACCTTACAAGGATCATTAATATTCTAATTAAGAGTGCGGAAGTACTCTTTTAAATCGATGTCGATGTCAATCTCTGACATAAACGTGTTTAGATAAAGCGATAGTTTACTCAGTTCTCATCAAAATTCATGTTACATCTTGAAGGATGTATCTCTTTGAAAAGCTCAATTTCAAAGAATTAATAATAATTTAATTTAAATGTCTTATTCAAAATACTTTTTCACTTCATTATAACCCTTTCTTTAAATAAATAAATAATTTAATATACAAAAAATTAGCAAATCTATGAAGATTTTATTTTTAAAAAAAACGAATAAAATTCTATAATAAGTAGATAGAAATCGATTAAATTTATTTACAGCCATCAAAAACACCTGGATCATCAACAAAATTAATTAGAATAATAATTTACCAACTCAATAGCTTGTGACTTCTTTTAAATTAGGACAAATTACTTTTTTATATTTAAATTACTCATAATATTAAAAATTAATGGTATTTTTATCATTATTATTATTATTATTATTATTATTATTATTATTATTATTATTATTATTATTATTATTATTATTATTATTATTATTACTTTGTTTTCTTCTTTTCTTTATTTAATTGACAGCTGTCTTTTCTGTAATATTATGTACATAGATTTTATATACTTTACATAAAAAAAAGTACTATTACTTTTTAATCGCATTATTTGCACTGAAAAGAGTTTTGAAAAGAACAAAATGAGTTAAAATTAAGATAATTTAAATAAAAAGGATTGATCAACGACACAAATGTTTAATTGAAAAATAGAGAATAATGTTAACGGACATCGCAAAAAAATAACTCTCCGCAGTAAATATGACGATGTTGGTTCTGTATGTATTTAAAATAAATTAAATAGGAATAACGGACAATAAATCCAAGACTGCCATATCCATTCTAAGTCATTCTGCCATTATAGCATGTACTACAATCGAATGGTTTACTTATTAACAAAAAACAAAATAACAAAGAACCAAAATTAGATCTTCTGGAACCCCTGAAATATTTTAAAAAAATTCATATTAACCCAGGAAAAAACAAACTTTTTTTTTAATACTTTTATTTACAGTTGCATCAACAATTTCAGTCGTTAGCGAATAAGTAACACTATCATGTAGTGTTACATAAAACAACAAAAATAAACAATAAAGAAACAGGAACAATAAAGAATAAACAAAGACAAGTAACAACAACAAATACAAACTAAAAAACACTAAATTATATTCATTCCACTGCAGGAGAGGAACCGCAACAGACGTTTCATACCTACTTTCTGGTTTAGTAGAAATTTCATATCTGAACCCAAGTCTAAATTTTGTCGGATAATTCCAAAGATTGGGCAATCAAATAGCAGATGGTGCACGGACCATTTATCTTGCAAGCCTTAGAACTTCTGAGGAGAGCCAAATAAATGAGCGTGGGTAAGTCTGGTGTGTTCAATCCTTAGCCGAGTTAAGATGACTTTGTCTCTTCTGTTCCTGGGAGAAAAACGTTTCTAGGGAAAAACAAACTTATTTAGTTTGTCTAATAAATAAAATTCAATTAATTTAATAATAATTTTTTTTTTTGGAAAAATTTCATAACAAAAACCGTAGTAAAATCCAAATTGATAACATTATCTCTATTATCATTATTCATAATTTATCACATATATGATAATTAGGCTGGTGAAATAATCCCGGAATAATCCAGTTTAGAATTAGAAATTATGTTTTTTTAAAAAATTATGTAGAATTTCAAACAATTTTGAAACTAAAATCATTAGATATCTAGTTTCTTCTTACTGTTTTTCAATTTAATTTGTAATTAATAAGGCTGTACTTACAAAATAGTAATACATAACAGTATTAAAAATAATAAAATTTTCTGTATGTAAATAAATAATTACTATCAGCATTTTACAAGCGTTATACGATATTTATTTTACATTTTTAAGAATAACTAGGAATATAAAAAAAAAAACGAATTAACAGCTGCTGCAACAAGAGACATTCTAATCGTGTAAAAATGAGGACATTGCTATCGAGTTACAGAATTCACTAGCCGTATAATAATCACATTAAATAACGTCCATTAATTATTCCGATATATAGATAAACATCTGTTATTAACTAATTCGAAATCCTATATTTAATTAAAACTAGTAAACTAGCTTATATTACAAGAAAAGAACGTGAACAGATTAATTCTTTTAAAAAACACTAAAAATGTTATTCCGTTAATTAAATGTCACAATACTTTCACAGATTGTTAAAAATAAGTCACTCCTCTTCAGTTATTTTAGTTAAAAATAAATTTGAAAAATTACAAAACATTAGTTTTATAATAGGTTCACTCATTAAGAGTATACATTTGAGATTAATTTTAAAATCTTGCTTAAAATTTCAGGGTTTTCTTTTAAAATATATCCGTTAAAAAAAACAATTATTCAAGGTTAAACAAATATACTGCTTACTTTTTATATTTTTACTAGCCTATCCGTCTAGCCATAACATGGATCCTTCGGACTCAGGTCAGTCCAGGTGAATCCCGGAGTCAACTCAGAGGCTCCTCGGGGCCTCCTGGGGGTCAAGGAGTCTACCCTGTGGCCGCAGAGCTCGCGCGGCCTGGACACCCGTAGAGCTTTGGTCGCCATTCCCATCCACCCACTGGACCCTCACACTGTACGTTATCCTCATGGTTGTGAAAATAATACTGATAAATAGTAATTATAATATTCAGGCTTTATAGAAACCAAAAAAATAAACTAAATTAGAAAAGATAGAATAATAGTAACTACTGTAACTAAAAAACACACAACTTTGAAGACAAAAAATTCGTAACTTATTTCTTTACCATAGTGGCAGAAATATAGTAATGAAGTAAAAGGATTAATGTATGTTTTCGTTAATGAATATCTTTAATTAATTTTTTTTTTCATTAATTTTTTTTTTTTTTCATTAATGAATATCCATTTTATAATTTTCGAAGTTATTTAAGTCCTGATTTTTTGCTAATTTTAAAACTTTATTACCAAGACGCTTGCCAACTATTAATGTGATTCGTCTATCCCAAATTGAGATGTACATTTTTATATAAAAATAACAAAATGGCGAACAGTGTTTGGTCCATTTTTTATTTTTAAGTATTAATTAATAAAGTTGGAGAACGAAGGAAAGATTGCCATTTTTCCTAACGATTTTTTTTGTTTAGTTTTACAAGTAGAATCCGAAAAAGTATAGTTAGCCCACCATTTTAGAAACATTCTGTACATAATCATAAAAGAAACTTCTTGTTTGTTAGTGTATAGACAACAAATATTATATAATATTGTAATACAAAGATAAACACAAAAAAAAATACCAAAAAATATTAAAACGATGTTTCCCTCCAAATTTGAAGCTTTCTCAAGTACAACTGAAAACATAATCTACTTAATCATATGTTAAACAATATTGGACTGTTATTATTATTCAGCCAAACTAAAAATTTGATAAATAATAATAAATTATATAAATATACCTAAATAACAGTTTTTTTTTACAAAATAAAATCTAATCCCATATATTAATCGTTTATCATTCCATTTAAATCAAATAAAATATATTAAATTATACTAACATATACATTACTATAATATCCGTTCTGATTTTGATAGAATTTTTACACTGGAAAATATCAACCTCCTGATACTATTTACATCATAATCTAAAATTTTAACTTGCTCATAATTATTTTTACTTTAATTATTGTTTGCACAGCTATAAGTGCACTATTTCATCTCCCAAAACAGCGTCCCAGGGGCACCCCGTTTGTTACCAGTTGATGGTGAGATGATTGGTCTAGCCTCCCACGGGGTGTTCGGATACTTCATCATTATAGCCTCACACGCAATCCCCACGGGAAGTCCATTATTGTAAAACAGAGATTTTTAAATTTATTTGATATTTTATTTAACGTAAATTTAATTCTATTATTTTTGTAATATTATTCATTCGATTGATTCGAATCATTCAGTTCAAACCCAGCTTATACAGGGATAGAGATTCACAGTTCAGAGTTCATTAATTCAATTCATTAAAAACTTTACTACTACATATATATATATATATATATTTTTTTTTTTTTTTGAGATGAAATATGTCTAAAAACCTTCTCAGTTATGCCAAGAAACATAGATAGAAATTTATTTGCGATTGATCGACTAGTTTTTTTGTTTATTCCGCACAAACTAAAACCCTCTTCCTCTTAATATAGTAGTACAAATACCAATTTTAACGGATAATTAAACACGAGAGATACATTGTACTACAGATATACAATGTATAAGAAAAACAGCGAAGCAAGATTATAATGGGATTTTTAACAAAAAAAACTAAACTATACCAATAACTATAAACGAATAAAATATCAGCCAACCTTTTTGGTGAAGTAGTAATACCTTACATCCTTTCATACGGAAGTTTATAGATTCGAAGGCATAGCGTTTTTCATACGTTACACACTTCCCCACTCACAAGATATAATATAATAATTTCAGTTTTTCTTTTATTTTTTTTTTAGTAACGCCGTTATATAATTAAGTATCTACAACAATGACATCTAAATATAACATCAACGTGTGAAATTATTATTAAAAAAATTGCATATTATTCCAAGTAACTAGAAAAAAAAATTATAACCACTGATGGAAACAGAAATTTTCTGAGATCACATGTTCGGTCTACCTGTTTTCGCACGAATAGTTGTGGCAAGCCGCTATTGTAACTTTCTTACAAGTACAGACTTTGAGGTGAAAAAATTTTATTTCTCTCAATCTACACATCAAAATTTATTTTATTTTATAGTTGAATAAACCCCGTTTTAAATTTTCATTAACGATTCGAACTACATAGACCGCCCCCCCCCCCAAAAAAAAAACGTAGTCGTTTTGGTTTTTCTAAATCTGATTTAATTATATTTCATTATTACATTTTGTTAATGAATTTTAATAATTTTCAAAGAATCAAGTCACCTTAATTTCCACACGATATTCTCTTATAAAATATAATAAATAAACTCTGATATCAAGGGTGGCAGACTCAAAACTCAGGGGGTCCTAAACCAATAAGATTTATGACTGGTGCATTTTTTTTAGACTGCTTTTGGATACTGTAATTTATCATCTGTTACAATCTAACAAAAAATTCCCTCTGTCTGCTTTCTGAACAGCGGTATACAAACTGGAGTCCCCATTTGCTGTTAACAAGTACGATACTCAACGCGTAATTAACGTTTTGGTATTATAATAGATTTTACGTTCTTTTTAATAAGCTTCTAGTAAAAAATTGTGAACGTAGCTTTGAACTACAAATTACGCGTTGAGTATCGTACTTGTTAACAGCAAATGGGGACTCCATTTTGTATACCGCTATTCAGAAAGCAGACAGAGGGAATTTTTTGTTAGATTGTAACAGATGATAAATTACAGTTCAAAGCTACGTTCACAATTTTTTACTAGAAGCTTATTAAAAAGAACGTAAAATCTATTATAATACCAAAACGTTAGCTCGATGACTTTTATAAGGTAAAAAACTGTCTATATATGTTGTTATCGCATAAAAAAACACGTACAATAGAACTCTGCTTTTCTTCAAATTTATTATGAAAAGTTTACTTATTTAATAGAATTTTGAAGAAAAAACCAATTTGAGAAATAAATAATAAAATAAATGTTTAAAATATCGAACACAAGATAGCATAATTTTTAAATATTTAAGCCATAATAAAGAGGTAAATGAAGTACTTTTGTATAGTACAGTGCACGTATTACACGTATTACATCACTGTATTACGTGATACAGTGTATCACATATACATCCCAAGTAAATAATAGAAGTTGCAAGAGGGCCCGTACTAACAAGAGAATTTTGGAAAGTTAAACGAACCTGAAAATTAATCTCTTAGAAAATAGATTATAGGATATCGTAAAAAGTAAATAAAAGATAAAATACATGAAATTTTATAATATATGTTTAATGTAATTTATCAAAAAAATAATAAAAGAAACAAATTAAAATACAGTTAGAAGTGCAACTGTTTAAATTACGGCTACATTTCCCAAAACAGGGTTAATTCAAGGTCAGGGTCAATTACATCAGTGACGTGTATTAGAACGCCAAAAATGACTTATAACGTGCCAATCAAGTAGAATTTAATACGCAATTAAGCGGAAGTTATTCAAGGAGGACAACTCATACGAAATGAAGAATTGCAAACGTAATCCATTTTGTCCCAAAGCAAGTGACAAAAGCCAACTTTAGAGTGTCTTATCTACTATTGCCGACTTCCAAAGCAATGCAGTAGATTTAATATGAGCCAGATTATCGTCGACAAACCCACCGGGTTGGTCTAGTGGTGAACGCGTCTTCCCAAATCAGCTGATTTGGAAATCTAGAATTCCAGCGTTCAAGTTCTAGTAAAGGCAGTTACTTTTTTTACGGATTTGAATACTAGATTGTGGATACGGTGTTCTTTGGTGGTTGGGTTACAATTAACCACACATCTCAGGAATGGTCGAACTGAGACTGTACAAGACTACACTTCATTTACACTCATACATATCATCCTCTGAAGTATTATCTGAACGGTAATTCCGAGAGGCTAAACAGAAAAAAAGAAAGAGAGAGGTTATCGTCGACGAATGCAATCCAGTCAATCTGCCAAACATCTTTCAACCGGTTTGTACAAAATACATATATTCAAAATGCGAGCTGAAATTTAAAAAGAAATGGCTGAATTCATGTTTCCTTAATGGCTGCTCACTTCATTCATTGTCTGAAATTCCTATTTTGCTAAGAACCAAGTAAAACCTGATATATTTATGATGGTTACTTAAAGAAAAAAACTTGGAATGTATGGAATTACTGAATGCGTAAGAAAGAATTTCTTGTTTTGATTTAAACAACGAACTCTTTTAAATCATAATGTCGAAAATCATCAAGAGTATTCTTTGTTGTGCACGTTCGTTCTAGCAATCCGAAACATTTCAGAATTTTTTCATATATATTGTCGCTTGTTCGCGGTTCGATAAGGATATTGAGAAATTACATACGTAAAAATTTCTTATAAATACAATTTATTACTCTCAAATATATAAAGTAAAATAAATACTAATAATAAATAAATATATATAAAGCATAAAATATTCATATAATTCACTTTCTTTGAGTATTATTTACTTTTTACTGTTTACAAAAGAGCTACCCTATATTTCATGAATGAATGGAATACAGTCACTTTCACTCCTGTTCACCAACAACTTACCACAGAGCTTTTGTTTTCGACCACTGTCCAAAATGGAATACTCGTGACTCTTCACTCGTTGTTAAACACTTACTGTTATCACTTTTATCGCACTCTGCACCGAACTCAAACTTGAAAAACTGTTAACTATCTCTCCAGTCACAAAACCTTGTAATTTACCAATAACCGTGTAAACAACTATTCGCCCAGGAATTTTCCAGTAATACGTACTGAAAGTAAAAAACTCTTGCCCAGTTGTTTGCATGAAGACCGACTTTTCCTTTCTGACGCCCTCACTATTTTGCAGCTAGATATGCACAGATTTACGACTGCAATGCACTAAATACGTTTGATTAACGAGTTGAATCAACACACAAGCATCAAGTTTTTCAACTTGCTCACTACTGTGATTCATTGCATAACCGTGTATGAAGAATACACCACTATACAGCAAACATAACCTCAATGTGAGGTTATGTTGTCTGTAATCGAGCTTATATTGAAAGTAATAAACACAATTGTTTGCATTTATAAAACGTTTTGGCACTTTTTGTTTTATACCACCCAAAAATTCTTGCCAAAATCAACTCAAAATCACTCAAAAATAATTATTATATTAAAAAAATTTTTGAATATTTTTGTACCTTTTTTCTCTTTAAATAATTTTTTAAACTTAATTTTTTTTTTTTTTTTTAGTGATTTTGAGATGATTTGGGCAAGATTAGCGAGCGAAATGAGCGTAGGTTTAAGTTTTGTTAATTTATGCCTATAAAAATTTTAAAATAAAATAATGCAATAACCATTATTGCTTACAATTACAGATATAAATTAACAAAACTTAACCTAACATCGCTTCGCTCGCTAATCTCAAAATCATTCAAAAACAATTATTATGTTGAAAAAAAATTTTCAGGCGAGAAAAAAGGTAAAACAAATTTGGGTGGCATAAAACGAGAAAGATTCATATGAAGAAAACAACAAAAATTTGTGTAATTAGAAAAAATAACTTTTCGTATCCGACGTCCTAACTATTTTGCAGTAAGAAATGCACTGATTTTTAGAGTACAAGATACTGCATACGTTTGATTAACGAGTAGACCCTATACACAAGCATCAAGTTTCAACTCACTCACCACTGCGACTCACTGCATTAACACGTATGAAAAATAGAGGTTATGTTGCCTATTGTCGACTTTAAATTAAGCGTAACTCAAGAACGACTTAATCTTCTTCAATTTTTCACATGCATAACTTCATATACACTACTACAGCATATCTAAATTTCTATGAAATAGATTTAATAGTTTTGGTGATATTCGAGCTACAAACTTTTATACATGAATGATATTTTTGAAATTTTCGAGCTACAGAATTTCATACATAATGGTATTTTCGACAGAATTTCATGCATGATGGTATTTTCGTAATTCTCTTTCCTCAAAACGTGAATAAAATTAAATTTCGTACCCAGTCTAACTATATTATTGAAAGTAATACCGTACTTAGAAAAGTACGTATTTCGTTAATTTAGCTTTTCTAAATAGCAATTTAGTAAGTCGGTAAAGAAAACTTAATTTTCCGAATTTCAAGTTCTAAAGTGAAAAGGATCGTCTTATTAATAATTAAAAGTTAATCATACATAAATAAACTTACGTAACTGGAAGTGGTAGATTACAAGAAATGATAATAAATCAGGTTTACCTTGAGTAGGTAGGCAGGTGTACGAACACACATCAAAGAAATTACAGAAGGTTCGTTATTTTCATAATAGCCACCGCATTTATACCTAATAATAACTAACCGTGCCAAGATGAGAGCAATTTGTTCGAGAAGTATGTTTCTGCGATTAATTATGATTCTGTAACTCTTGAACAAGTATGATAGTTTTTATAAAATAGATATTAAACTACTAATCGTAGTTGTGTAACACTACAAGTAATATAATCTGGGAAAATGAAAATGAACAGCAGCACTTAAATAAAAACTATAATTTTTATAAATTCTGCAAAAAATTGCATAAAAAGATTGAAATGGCATTTCTAAAATATACCTACAATACTATTCTGTAAAATCTTTATAAGTGCAAAGTAGTTTTAACATTTAAATAAACAGATTTAACATTTTTAAAAGGTTAAAAATACTTTTTATGAACATTGAAATCACTTTAAGTAAATATGTAAACATAGTTTAAATTTTCTATAGATTTTACTACTGAAATTTATATATAGTACTTTTTTTAAATTTTAATATTGATTATTTTTTTAACTCATATTTGTAAATAATATATTTATAAATAATATTTATTTGTTTTTTACCTGTAACGGAACTGTTGAAAAAACACAGTTTAAATAATTTAAGTAAAATGATTTCTTATATCAGATAATATTTTATTTGCAACGCATATAGAAATTTGCATTTTTAATTTATATTTTTTCATTAAAAAAAAAATTAAGGATCAAAGGGTATTAAAAATCATAAAAGGTCACTCACTTTAGGTTCCTTTAATAAAAGGAAGGGTAACAGGTGGACAGGAAACTTATACCAATGTTATAATTGGATTGTTGTGTTAACAGGTAAAATGTAAATAATAAGGACAAACGGAAATTTTAAAGACGAATAGACGTCTAGTAGTAGAATCTGTGCATGCAAATAATTACAAACAAATTAAAAGGTGTGTTATTAATAGAAAGTTTTGTAATGATGTTGTAAGAGAATAGGATGTTTTCGATTTGTACAAGAAAATGTGTTTTCATTGGTGGAATATATAAAATGCTATGTTTTATTTATTCGATAGCCCAAAACATAAGGGAAAAATTCCTATCAGAAAAAATAAAAATAAAACACCTTTTTATATTTTTAAAATATATATATGCGAGTTCATTAACAAAAGAATCATTTTTAATAATTTTGAAAAATATGGATGTATATTAAGGAGATTTTGACATATAATCAATTACATTTCATATACGATTTAACCTAAAATAATGAAAATAGTTTTTAATTAGCTAGATTAATACAGTAAATTATTTATTTATGTTATTTCACTGTTTTAAAAGAAATTAACTAAAAAGATAAATAATAAATATTAAAAAAAAAAAAATACTACAAATATTAATATTCAAAAAATACTACTATAAAAAATCGTAACGTATGCGTATCCATGTGTTTATATTTATGAATGTACAATGTTTGCTAAAAATAATACTCTCATTCTTAAATAATAATAATAATATCCACTCTATCAAGCTAGACAACACAACTGTTTTTCTTTAAATTAATCTAATTGTCGGCTTAGAAGAAGAGCCTTATTATGCTTTAGTAAGCATTTTTTTTAAAGAAGATTAAACGTTTTCTTTTGTAGAAACAATATTACTACAATGTTTTAAATGTTACTAATAAAACAATTTTTTTTATCAAATAAAGTTTTCGATATCCCGTTTATCTGCATTCCGTTAAAAGAATACACAAATGCATCTCAAAATAATTTCAATAGCGGCTTCTGAATAGTGAATTATTTTATTTTTTCTATTTATTGTATTACTTAATATTTGCTGTATTTGTATTTAAATAATTAATATGAACTTCAAACAGATCAATTTTTATCTGTTTTTTAGGGATTTTTTTTTGTACCGATCAAAATAAGATTTATTTATCTATATAACATTTTCGCTCAAATCATTTTTATTAATGGTCCTAAATTATTATTGATTCTATAGTTTTTTTTTTAAATATTACTTCTAATATTTAAATGTTTAATTATTATTAATGTGAACTTTAACTATGTAATTTTATATTTTATATTTAATTATGTTTTTCTGACTCCGTTTCAGTAAAGTTTTTACCACGGTTTCTCCGTGTATTAGCCAACCACACGAGAAAGCAATTTCTTTAATATTCCTGACGAGAACATTATTTATATAAAAAATATACCGATAAAATTAACATGATTATAGCATTTTATTACTATAAATCATTTTATAATTTATTATTAACATATTAATTTTATTATTATAATATTTTTATTCATTAAATTCTTTTCAAAATTAGTGTTCAACAGGCTAGAACCCCAACTAGACCCCAAAATTGGAAAATACCAAGAAGGCTTCAAAAAAGGGCGTTCATGTCCTGAACAGATACTCAGCCTCAAATTAATAATTAACTGCTACAAACATCGATAGAAAGAACTCTACGTAACTTTCCTTGACTTTAAAAGGCGTATGATTCAATAGACAGTAAAAAACTCTTTGATACACTGTAAGAATCACAAAAGGCGATAAACCTAATCAGGCTAATACTAAGAAATATACGATCAGACAAAATTTAGGGTAAAGCTCAGCTGGCTCTTCCAAATGAAAACAGGCCTGAGACAAGGAGATGGACTTTCCCCGATCGTATTCAACTGCAACCTAGACAAAGTGATGAATACTTTTTAGAAAGAAAATACATCACACATAAAATTCAGGCCTTAAAACTTCCCATGTCTAGCGTTTTCGGGCGATATACTTTTATTACCCGAAACAAAAAAGTAAACAAAAAAACAAGTGGAATACCTCAAAGAAATAGCAGAAAAGACAGGGAGGGTTACAAATATCATTCCAAAAGACAGGAATAATGTCCAACAGTATAGCTAAAAACACAGCAAAAGAAATAAAGACAAAGTACAGCAAAATCAAAACCACAAAAAAGTTCTGATACCTAGGAGAAACAATAGCAATGTTCTAAACGACACACCATCCCTGAATAGAAAGATGAAGTAGGAGAAAATAATGAACACAGTCAGAAACCTGTACAACAAGAAGAACCAAACTGATGTACTACACTGCAGTCATCAGAACAGTAATATTCTATGGATCAGAAACACTCTCACTAAATACAGAACCAAAACATTTTCATAAAATAGTAAAGAAGATACTAAGAATAATATAATGTGGCCGGGGAAAACAGAAGAAGGCTACAGAAGAATGGCCATACAAAAAATATATGAACACTCAACTATCATCAGACGAAAGGGAAACACAAAACGGATGGAAGACAAAAACGTTGGATCAAACAAATCTATACCAAAGTGATTAACTCCAGAACTCACCTTTACTAAAAGAATGAAAGATCTATTAAACAAACATATCACAAATGCATTATGCAACAACAGAGGTTTTTCCTGTTTAGCCTCCGGGAATTACCGCCAGGTATTACTTCAGAAGATGAATGAGGATAATATGTAGGAGTGTAAGTGAAGTGTAATCTCAGGTAGACAATTTCTGAAATGTGTGGTTAATTGAAACCCAACCACCAAAGAACACCGGTATCCACGATCTAGTATTCAAATCTAGTATTTTAACCTAAATCACTGGTATAAGAATTAAATATCATTAATAAAGTTATAATTCATTTAAATAGGGTTGAAACAATTACTATTTTATTAATCTTTTTAAATTTTATTACATTTTATAACCAAATTATTTATTATTTCACAAGGTAGATTTTGTCGAAATTTAAAAAATGTTATTTTTTAGCAAAAACATCTAGAATTTTTCATAATTCCAGCAATTATAGATGTGTGTAATATATAAACTGTGTTTTATATAAAATTCAGTATATATTTTACTTTTTTTACTCCAGTACATTTGCTGTATTTTTTTATTATTTTAAAACATATATTTTTTTTTTAATTATTATTATTATTATTATATATAAATAAATAATTTCCTGACCTTACACCGCTTTTATTTTATCGATAAAATAAAAAACCGTATTATAAAAGTTCCTTTTAGACCACTAGTTGAATTTTCAAGACCGGAAATTGTGCAGTAGGCGTAACGATTTACTCTTTATGAACACAACCATTAAAACTTTTTTGTTAAAAATATAATTATATTAACATTTAATTATCATTTAAACAATTTTTTTTATTAACAGATTTAAACCGTTGTATAACTAAAATAAAATTCTAATAAGGGAAAAATATTTACGTTAACAAAATGAAATAATAGTATTAGTAAGGCAATAAAAAGAAACCACAATATGAGTGTATGCGGTTTTTTTATAAGTTAATATTAAAAAGTATATAACCGGATGGAAGGACGGTTAAACATATTATTGGACAGGACGATGCAAGTTCTAATGAAACAGGAAACTCACCAGTCTTCCTATCCGATGTAACTACGAGGACGGTGATCGTTGAAAAGCAATATAATATATAAAGAAACAAGGTATTAATTTGTCCAAATTATCATCACCATAACAGACTGAACCTTGAGTATAAATTTTAATAGTTATAATATAGCTGCTTGATATAATACATTAATTAAAATTATTATACACATAAACAATACACAATAATATTTAATCTCAGATTTCATGGCCAAAATTTTGGACATTTTTTACATTGTGTGAGCGTTTTCACGTATGCATATATGTATACGTTATATATATATAAAGTCAAAAAACTGATCTCTTATCTTTATTATCACACTTTTTTTATTTTTATTACATACACAAACGCACATGAGTTTCTTGCATAAACTTTATTTTTTTTTAAAAAACTGTAATAAAACTCTTTTATATAAAATAACCATAAAACTCCATCAAATAAGCCATATAATAAAATTAATTATTAATGATAACATTGTATTATACAAGTATTTAAACTTAAAATTATTTTTATTACTGTAATTTGTTTTTTTTTTAATTATTGTAGAAAAAAAATTATCTAAGATTCGTTAACAATAAAAGTTTTTCTGTTGGTAAGAAATAATTCTTTTATTCTATTTTAAGTTTACTCTTATTATTTTTATTTGGAAAATTATCATAAAATACATTTTTTAAAGAATATTTACTAATTTTTATTTTCCTGGCATCATAGCTCTAGAGCTAGCTATACTGCAAGTAGAGTAAAATAAAAAATTGGATAAGAATTTTGTTTTCATTTCTCAACGTTTCGTGATCCCAAAAAACAAAAAAAGGAGGGATAATGTTCATATGTACGTAAGTATGTACATTTGTTAACGTGTTTGAAAATTAATAACTTTTAACTGGATAAACCGATTTTGATGAAATTTTGTATAGAGATTAGTGAATATTGGACAAGTTGGTAAAATTTTGGGGTCAATATCTCTAGGGAGTGGGTAGGTAGTTTTTTGGGACCATTTTTGCTCAAAATTTTGTTAAAATAGTCCCACTTTATATTACGATCAATATATTAGTGCATGCTTATACTTCCATTTTTTTTTTAATTTTATCCCAAAATTTCCCCTTCCCAAAAAATGGAAAAGATTTATATTTTTTATTTATTGCGTATTTTTCAACCGATTTTTAAAAATGTTTCCCAATGTTTAATAGTACGTAATTGAAGCGACCCTAAAAATATGCTTTTGGGTAATGCAGTGGGTGAAGGAGGCATCAGAGTTAGAAATTCGATTTTTATTTTTTAATTTTTTGAAAATTTGTTCGGTTTATTTAAGCTTTTAATATTATTACAAGTTTAAATAACAACTTTTAATAATATTACAATAAATTTCGTCTTACTTACCAATATTCCAAAACGAAATCATAAGTAACTTTTTATTGATTATACATTTTTTAGTGTATTTTTTTCAATTTTCTTTAATAGTAAAAATATCAAAAAATATTTTTGGAAGTAGAAAAGCAGTAAAAGATAAGAAATATCATTTTTTGAATTTTTAAACTTTTTTTTGGTTTTTTACATATAATTACAATTTTACAATAAAACTTTATTTTAAATTACTCTCTCCCCAAAAAAGAAATCTTACGTCAACTTTTTTTTGTATCATTTTTCCACTACGTAAGAATAAATAATCAATCCCAGGAAAATATTTCAAGTCCAGTACCTTCCGAATGAAAGGGAGAGATGCTACAACGTCATTACTGAAGTTGTAGAACGCATAAAATAATTTCAATAGAAAACCGCATTTTTAAGCGAATGGGTTATTTTGCGATGATGTTACAGTCGCGCTGGTATTGAATATTATTGAAAGTTATATTAAAGAAAATTTGAAGTAAACAACAAGAGTGGAGGTTGGTTAATAGTTAAGTTTAAGAGGGAACTAAGTTGAATTTAATTTACGTACTATTTTCCTATTAGCCTTTTTCATAAAATTACTGTTTACGGACCACCTACCATTATAATCGATGCATTTTCAAAGTAATAACAGTGATTTTGTGCACGCTGGATTATCAATTACTATTCATTCTACACTTCTGAATAAAATTCAATTACAGATTTTCTGTTATTGTGATATATAAGAAAACAATGCAAACATTACCTTAAAGTTTACTAATAAAACAAAAAAGTTTTGTTACACACACACACACACACATATATATATATATATATATATATATATATATGTATATATATTTATTTAACTCTAATATCCAAAATGACTCATGAAATCGTTCACCTTTCAAATGTATCTATACTGAAAACAGAAGAGAAAGAGCACTTTCATCTACTATGACTGATTAAAACTATTTTATTATTCATAAATATTAATTGTTCCACTTGCGCTCAACATGTTTTTTCATTCTTAAATTTTACCGAAAAAAAAATCACAACAGCAACTTAATATAAATAACGATACGATTATTTTCTTCAATAATTGATAACTCCGAGAATATATTTTTAATAATAAATATAACATGAAACTGCATAAAAATTAATCATATCCTTTAATTTGATAAATTTCATTATAAATAAATTATTGATCCTGAACATAAATTAGTAAACACAAAGTAATGTTCCGGAATTCAATTCGGAAATGAACGCTGCAGTGTTATTTATACTTTTACAGATCGAGAGTTCTACAAATTTTTAAGAAATACTTTCTCAACATATGTAGTATAATATGTATCCAGTAAGAATAATTTCAAGAAGAGATGGTGTAAAAATGCTTTATACAAATCCAGATGTGTAACCATTAGGTTTTTTATTCCAAATATGTTTAAAAAAAAAGCTGACAACATAGTTGTAAGGCTTTCCCGTTACTGTGGGTTGTTTCTGACGAACGGTAATTTAAAATATTTATCATTTTATTTAAATAAAAGTTGAATTAAATAAAAGAAAAAAATCTTTTATTTAATTCAACGAAGCACGTGCGCGCATACCGTATTTAATTTGCGCAGGTGTGGCGGTACCAGCGGCGACGGTCGCACTAAATAAACTAATTTAATTTCACAACTTACATAGAACAAATTTCGCTTGTACAGTCGGCAGACTGGTGCAACCGCAAGGCTTGACGCACCAGGTACAGAGTCGACCGGACGATCGCGTACGAGATCCAGCCAGACCCAGTTACCTTTTTACACTTTAAATATTATTAATTTATTTAATTCTACCGCTCACCTGTGACGTCACAACATATTAGAAGATTACAACACCATTTTTGGGGGTGCGAGTGCAATTTTGCAATTATTTTTGCAAATATTGTTATTTTTAATAGTTAAAAAATGGGCCTAAGAAAAATATGACCTTAATTAGAAGAAATCTCGAGATACTGAAGGACCTTCAGATCCCCCCCTGTTGACCTATTAAATTGAAATTTTGATGGCATTAATGCCTCATACATAGAAGTAATATAACCAAGTTTGGTCAATATCAGTCCAGTAGTTTCCGGAACTACTACTATAAGGAACTACTATAAGGTGATTAACAGGCCAAAACCGAACACATACACACGCGCGCGCGCGTGTATACGAACATTAACATCCGGAAAAGTTCCATCCGGTTTTTTGGGTTCCTTAGGTGTAAAAACGACAAGATCCGGTGAAAACCTCGTACCCCCAAATTGGACCTCTTACGGTACTTTCCCTTCTAGAGCTATAGCGCTATCTAGACGGGAAAGTAAAAGATAGGTTTTACAGTGTCTACAATAATAATAATACCTGCATTAAAACAGAAAATCATAAAAGTAATTTAAAATATGGATAGGTTTATTTTCCTGAAAATTTGTAATAATTTCAAGAAGCTGGTATAGCGTCTTAAGTAGAATGGTGTATCGGTTTCCGTTGAGCGAGTGATAGCGTCTCAGCCTTTCATCCGGAGGTCCCGGGTTCGAATCCCGGTCAGGCATGCTATTTTCGTACGCTACATAACCGTTTCTTCAACTCATCCTTGAAGAAAAAATTGAAGAATTCAATAAAGTAGATATTTTTTACATGTTTCTGCTCCCCACCCCCAAAGTGATCATCCAAGTAAATATGTTGATTTGATTACATTTAATATGTTAAATGGCAGGAACTAAAAAAAAAAAAAAAAAAAAAAATGTAAAACCAATAAAACGTTACCAAAAAAAAATATTTGGTTTTTTGTAGGGATGAATTATAATGAAATCTAATATAATATTATTATTAAATGTTTTATTAAAATTTATTAAAAGTTTAAATAAACTAAAAAAATTTAAAAATCGATATTATTAAATTTTAATCGGCTCCCCTTTCACCAACATTGACCCCCAAAGTATTTTATTGGGCCGTTTGCCCTTCTACTTCGTTTAGGAAAAAATTAAAAAAAACCCCTTTTGGCACGCCGGAAGGCAGTGATAGATTTCACCGTTGTTAAGTAGGAAATAAAAAGATTTCCGCCTTAAAGTTAAGAAAAACGTCAAATTTACTCAATATGACAATGGTTGCATGTAAAAAAGTTTCAAATGTATAGCATATGAGAAGCTCCATCTTCTTACAACAACAGCAACATTTTGGTCATCCCTTGACGTAAGGGGTGATCATATCAAAAATTGTTTCAGACGAAAGTTTTAGGTAATGTTTAGAGAATTAACGACCACTTTAAACTGATTCGATATTGTGCCTATTAAGGGAGGTATGATTTTTTTTTGTCTTCAAACTCCATTTTTTCTACCCCTTGGGCCAATGGTTGGTGATATCAAAAAACTTTACTTTACATATGTTTTAGGCCCTTATCCAAAGAATAATAGGAACTTTAAACGAATTCAATATTTTACTTAATAAGAAAGTTATTAAGCTTCAAACACGCTAACACAATACGTACACCCCCAAATTATTTGTGTTTTGGGGTGTACGAAAAATGCAAAAAAAAATAATTTTCTATTTTTTTTACTGATTACCATACTTTCCATCTTGCAGCATAGCTCTAGAGCTATCATGCCAGGAAAATAATAACGTTAATAAATACAAATATTACAAAAATAGTATAATACAAAATGTGGCGGTAAATTTTTTAGTTTTTTAAAAATGGTTTTAATCAACAAACCTATTAAAATACATTCTTTTATTGTAATGGTTTTGTAAAGAACAATATTTCATGAAGCCGTACAAAATAAATATTATAAAAGAAGATAAATTCCCGTTTTCAAACAGGTAACCAAATGGCCGTAAAATGTTATTCTACAATCAATTAAAGTTATTATTATTTATTTTTATAAGAGGGTAGATTGGAAAAAACCTTTTCTTGTTTCCCCTTTTAAAACTAAAGACTGTATGTTTGTAATAAATTTTCAATTTATTCTGAAAAGATTTAAAGAAACTACGTTAATTATATCAATTGATAGTCTTACATTTAATTCGAAATAGATCATATACAGCAAACTTCGATGGTACCGGGTTTAAATCCCTGTCAGGCTTGGCATTTTTCGTACGCTACAAGATATTCACTTTCATATGCCCAACCAAAAGTTTCAAGTTTATATGGCGATATCATCAAATAAGAAAAAAAATGATTATAAATTCGTAAAATATTGATATTCTTCAATAATAATTACGTAATTTATTTAGATTGTTTATGAATAACCGAGTGCTTCATTATAGATGCCGTAAGCAGAGTAAAGCTAAATAATATACTAAATTTCGTTGTTTAATTGTGAAAATTTTCTCCATAAACACACAAAGAGTTTCTCAGTCAGTGCTCTGTTCATATTGCGTTGTACCACCACTGATGAATTTGAAATTTAATAACAGGTTTCATTGAAATTAAGTGTAAAATCCGTTTTATATGCATGTATAGTATTAATTTTTCTTTACGAAGGAAGGGTAGAAATTGAAAAAATAAGAAAACCATTTTTTGATTACTTTTTAACCTAACTTGACTAGGCATAGTCTACAACCTAGGCACGTATGAAACGTGCAAATAAATTCTAAAAATAATGAGCTATTAATAGACTATTAACTGCCTAATAACCAATCTTATTTTGATGATCATACCAAATTGTTTGGACTAGCGGTTTTCTAACAACCGGTAATTATCTAAATAATAGCTATTTATCAGAAACAGTCTATCTTTGAAAATTAAAAAAAAAATTGGTAAGATAAGCTGAATAAGAAAAAATCTATTTTATTATGGAAAGGTTAAGAGGGGTTTGTTTGTTCGGGGTAAACCAAAAAACTACTCGATCTATGGGAATTAAAGTTTTGCTCATTTTTCTTGGCATAACTGAGAAGGATTTTAGATAGATATATTTAATCTCGAAAAATCTCGAAGAACCGAAAACCGATCTATTGCTTTCAAATTTTAAGGATACATTTGTATTATACCATGGAAGGTTTTAAGCCACAGACCGAGGCCCTAGTTTCCTTGAAGGTTAAAATATTCATTATTTCTTCACCACCAACGAGGTGAAGTTGTAAATTAAAAATATTCATTAAGGCAAAAAAAGATTAATCCTTTTACTTCATTATTATATTTCTGTCACCATGGCAAAGAAATAAATTATACATTTTTCATCGACAAAGGTGTGTCTACTTTAGTTACCGTACCTACTATATTCTTTTAGCCTCCGGTAAGTACCGTTCAGATAATACTTCAGAGGATGAATGAGAATGATACGTTCGAGTGTAAATAAAGTGTAGTTTTGTAAGACTACACTTATGATCTCACTTTGACCATTCCTGAGATTAACCGCACATCTCAGGAATGGTTGAACTGAAACTGTACAAGACCTTCATTTACACTCATACATATTATCCTCAATCATCCTCTGAAGTATTATCTGAACGGTAATTACCAGAAGCTAAACAGGAAAAAGAAAGCTACTATTATTCTGTCTTTTGTAATTTAGTTTCTTCTTCAGGTTTCTATAAAGCCGGAATACTTTAACTGTTATTTATCAGTATTATTCTCACAATTATGAGGATAACGAACAGTGGAGTTCCAGGGGGCTGAACCCTCCGAGAAGACGGGAATGATGACCGAAACGAACTCTATAGTTCTCCAAGGCGTCGTCCTCCTGCAATACAGGAATGCCAAGCGAACGGAGTTCTGCGGCCCTGGGTTAGGGCCCGGGAGGCTCCAAGGAGTCCCTGAGTTGGCTCTGGGGCTCGCTGGACCCTGATGGTTCAGCTTCTGGCTAGACGGGCCGGCTAGTATATGTATAAAATAAATGTAACTATACGACGGAGATGATTAATATATAAAAGAAATTCTTTTAAAATAACTGAATTAGTTATAAGGTTTAAAAAAAAAAGTACTGTTAACGACACGTCAAAGTATTGACTAATATGGTCTTGCGTATAGATCGAGCTACCATGCAATCATTTTCTTGGAAAGAGTACTACACATCACGGAGAGTGAGTTGAAATATTTAATGACATTTTTATCTATGAATATTAACACAACCGAGACTTAACAATATATATTTTTTTAATTGCTACTATCATTTTTACTTCCTTGTACAAAGTAAAGGAAATATTGTGATCGCGAAAAATTTCGGTTTCCAGATTTCAACGAAAATATCAGTTTTTACCATCCTTGAATCCATTTTGACTAGTTACGGCATGATGTCTGTACGTACGTATGTACCTCCCATAAATCAAAAACGATTAGCGTAGGATGTTGAAATTTTGGATTTAGGACTGTTGTAACATCTAGTTGTGCACCTCCCTTTTTAATTGCAATCGACTGAACCAAAAGTGTCCAAAAATCCCAAAATCCAAAAAATCTTGAATTTGGACTTTTCCTTAACTGCAGTAATAAGCCCTCATTGAGAGATTTTCAACGAAATATCATAAATGGTACTTATTTTCATTGGTTCCAGAGTTATAACCAGTTTAAATTTTAATTAATGAAATATTCGAATCTTACTAGGGGAAGGCACATCGGTTCGAATCCGATTTCATATACATATATTTTTTAATTTTTTTTTCTTTTTAATTTAAATATATTTATTTATTAATAATTATTAACCTCTGATTATAAAAACATTCTTACGATAAATAATAATTTAATAATAACGAAAAAAAAGAAAAATTTCAGAAGTTTTTAATTAAATAAAATTTTATGTACTTTTCGTTAAAAAATAAAAAATAAAATGTGTAAATGTAATTTAATAGGCGTATAAGGAAGGCATATAGGAGTATAAGGAGGGTGGAAAGGAAGTATAGGCGTATAAGGATTGTCCACATCAGATTAATTTTATTCAGTACACCCAATTTTTGACTGAAATAGCTGCTGCTTGGAAAATGGCTCATAACTGAAAAACAGTTGGTCCAAAAATGCTAATATTGGATGAAGAGACAGGAGTAAAGGTTAGTTATTAGACAATTAAGAGAATGAAATTTTTAGTTATTTTTTAGCGTTTCAAGTAGATATAGTCGTTAAGTTAAAAATTAGGCAAAAGATGGGGTTTTTTTTCTACATTTAGTTTGAATTAAAACTACATTAAAAAGAAATAGGGGAATAACAAAATTTTTTACCTTTATTATAAAACAAGATTTAAGTTTCAAACTCATTAGCAAAGACAGCGCGAATGGTATTTAGAAATTCTAATAAAATAATCAATATGAACGAAGAAGGTTTTGTCTGTGTAAAATGAAATCACTAAAACTATAACGGCAGATTTTACACTTATAAATCTCTAGTTGAACTTGTGTATATATAATATATTAAATCTGCTGTATCCTGATAAATCGAATAAAGATAGAAATTTGGATTAAACACGATTTAAATCCAGTAAATTTTTAAAAATGTTTCTTCCTAATTTGAACAAAGATTATTAAATATCAAATTTACTGAATTACAGTTCAACAAGCTTTTTTTCAGTGGTATATTATAGAGAGATGTAGTTACTTAGTAAGCTTGCATTTTTTTTTTAATTTCTTTGATTTCTTTGATATATCTACAATCAGAGGGAAAAGTATTACGTTAAATGGGTCGATGATAAAAATCTAGTAAACTGTAACAAAATGAGAATTGCTGAAATCGAAAAATATGTAAAAATATATTAATTATTTATAAATAATTTAAAATTAGCAAATATTGTATAACGTAATTATAACTAAACAAAGGTATAACAAAACAAATATAAGGTATATCAGCTAACAAAACAAAAAAATTAGATGAAAAAATAATAAATTATTTTAAAAGAATAATGAAAAGTAATATAAAATAAATAACAATCTGCAAATATATCAAATAAATTGGGCTTTAAATAACGAAAAAAGAACTGGTTTTTATTTTATATTTTTAATAAAAAAATAAATAAATGGCAGTTAATAATTTATTTCCATCATTACTTTTCTTCTTTAGTGACATAACTACAGTTGAAGAGTTAGGTTTAAAGGAAATGAGAAAATCACTCCTTCCCGTCTACTCGTCCTTTCTTTCTCTCTCAAATTATCATAACGTGTATCACAGTCAATTACACCACAAATGCGTTTGATTAACAGCAGTATCGAGACAATATTAAACCATATTGTACCGTGCACACCGATATACACACACTCACACTATTATACGGTTATATATCTAACAACCAGCTCACGGAACCAGTTTCTTCTCGTAGCTGTTCTGGACTATAACTCATTGCCCCCGTCTAACCTACCCTTCCAGACACACACACGACTATTGTACCATCTAACACCGATTTTATTTTATATTATTATTGAAATTTTATCTAAGAATATCTTATAACAATGTTTCGAATAAGAGTTATTATTAAAACTTAAATAATCAGTTTTTGATAAGTGCAACCGAATAGTCGCTTTCAATTAGTTAACATATATTTCCTTTTAAAAAATAATAAATAAAATCCTCATGTACTTTTTCACCAATTTCTTTGGATTTTTTATAGCGTACTTAATTTTTTTTAACTATTTTGAAAAGTAAAACTTTTATTACATGGTTTTAGGAAGTGATATCGTTAGATAAAAAGTGAACGGAAAAAATATAATTTAATGCTTTTATTTATACAATCTACAATTTTTTTTTTTTAAGTAAAATAAAAAACACACTATTACTTCAATATTGGAATAAAATATCATCTCTAAATTTCCTAATAGTAAAGCATTCAAATGCTTTTTAACTACAACAAAAATTAAGCAAAGTTTTGCTTGAAGGTTAAGACTAAGTAATGTTTTATTGTATTGATTTCTAATTAAAATAAAAATCCCCACTGAATTGGTCTAGTGGTAAACTCGTCGTCGTAAATCAGCTGATTTCGAATTTCAAGTTCTAAGTTCAAATCCTAATAAAGGTAGTTGCTTTTATTCGGATTTGAATACTAGATGATCGTTGATACCGATGTTCTTTGGTGGTTTTTCCCCTCCGTCAGTTTCCCCTCCCCTTGGAGCCGGATTCCCTACTAAGCATAAGCTCAGTTCCAAGGGATACCATCTCCTCCAACTATCTCAAACAAGGCCCCGCGCAAGCAGCCAGGGCTCAGTCTTCCTTCCTTGCCATGCCTCAAATGAGGAGATCGCAAAGGGTTCCCCTCACCGGAACTCCGGTCTTAACGCCTCGCCTCAAACGAGGAACCCCAAAGGGATCCCCCACCGGGACTACGGTCTTACTTTCCTCCCAAAGGCACTACAAGAGAGTCCCCATCCGATTATCGAAGATGAGACGCCGGAGCCTCCCACCCATCCCGGAAAAGGATATCTCTTTTCCGATATCCCTTGCAGATATCACAGCTCAGCTGTGCACACTTTCATGGCGCTGGTGCAGATGAGGCCACCTTATATTTTCGACCTCCGGGTGCATATCCGTGTGATCTACATGACAGACAGCGAGATTCCTGAGTGCAGTCTCGCCTTACCGGTGGCCGGCCATACCGCAGGCAAAACAATGACCGCTTCGGTCTGGAGCAAGACAAAACTTGGCCCTATGCCCTGTACCCCAACACCGAAAGCAAAGGTCATCTGAGTCAAGTCGAGTCACCCGGCAGGCCACCCAGCCGATGCGGATGCGCCCGTCGGGTAACAGTTTCTCCACAAGAAGAGGTGGCACGGCCAAAGTGACCACCTGTGTTGACTCGTAGGCCGGCCGCATGGACAGAATTTTTGGTGGTTGGGTTTTAATTAACCACACACCTCAGGAATAGTCGGTCTGAATTTGTTCAAGACTACACATTTACTGGTACATTTATTATACTGATAAATCGCAAATGACTGTAATTGTTGATACGGCTACAAATAAAAGTATTAAAAAAAAATTTCGGAAAACGTTTTTACACATTAAAAATAAATAAGATTTTTTTTAAATAAAGCTATTTTTTTAATTTTTCCCAAAAATCACTAGTTTTTTTTCACATTAGCCAAAATATACCACCAGCACTTTATGAATTGTTTAATAATTATATCCATCATTATTTGTTATTATATTCTCCCTTCTACACTCATTTATTACCATTTAAAATTTAGCAGAAACTTATTTTGCATATTTGTCTCCAGATTAAAAAAAAATTATAAGTATTGCTATTATTAACGTAAAATAATATAATTTACTTGAAAAACCGAAAAATAACATTATTTCCACCATTTTATGAGCTTATTATTTATTAAAATAAGATAATGTACTATTGTTACGTTAGATTTATCTCGCTAATAATTACTAAATTAAATTTAATTAACGGAAATATCATTCACTGACATACAAAAATAAATAGTACAGGGTAAATGCATTATCAAATATTCAAAAGGAAAGATATTTAAAAAGATATAAAAATAACTAACCACTAAATATGTTACTAAAGAATAGGCTATGAAATTCTTTAATGAATAATTTAGAAAAAGACGATTTTTAAAGAGGAAATTATTAAGGAGATAAGAGACACTTTCTTTTAAACAGAATTTTAATACTCAAATTATTATAAAGGAAATAGCTTAAAGAAAAAAATTGTACAACCCTTTTTTAATAATAAAAAAAAGCCAACATATATTTACAACTTATTATGATAATACTTATTTCCTTTTTGTTTTTTGTTTTTTTTTTATTTTCAAACAATAAAACAAACAAAAACAGATAATAAAAATGAGACCATTTGCAAACATATATCTTATTCCAATATGACTGGGGATTGCTACTACAACAAAAAAACCGGATAATAAATTACCATTAATTTATTTCATGTACGTATGTTTTATAGGGTAAAAGAACTCAACAATTTTCCCTAAATATATTTACATATTGATTAAATTATTAAGGTATTTTACAACTCAATTTTGTTTTCAATTCGAGAGCTATTCCTTACTTAAAAAATAAAAAAAAAACGTTATATATTTTTTTAAGCAAATAACTTCAAAAACAAAACTTTGATAAAAATTTAAAAGATTTAAAATGTGATAAAAAAACCTTATTATTAATTAATCAGTAAAATCTTTCGTATTCTCATCACAATTTCCTGTCAACTTCTATTAGTCAACATTTTAAAGATTCTTTAAAAAGAATCTAAAAATTTTTCAACATCAAATTAAAATTTCCTCTTGACTGGAAACGATCTCATCTACAATTCACATCAAATTTTTAAATAATTCAAGAGTTATTTCAGTTGTATGCAACTGGATCTAATTAAATTTATTTTAAAACAAGATTAATTTCACTTTAAAAAATAAATTTTAATAAATTATTTATACAATTTGTTAAATAAATGGGTTAAATTTTTTTCTAAAATTATAAGTTGAATAATTTTAATGATTTAATTAAAGAATAATTATTTTTTACGAAATTTCTCATTGATGGAATCTAAAATATTTTTTTAAATTTTTTTATTAGTTGTGAGAAGAAAAAACATTCCCACGTATTAATTATAAAATTACTGCAAACTGTTTTTTCTTTCACATATGCTTTCAGGTTACTTGAATAATAAACAATCCAGGAAAAAATCTCGTAAATGAAGCCAAGAAAATTAAGTTTAACCAGTCAAAAATGCAAAATAATTATATATATATATATATATATATATATAAAAATTATATATATATATATATACGTTTTAAATATTGTTAAACATCCTGGATTTTTTTTTCCATAAAACAAGTAAGATTAAAATTCTCACCACAAATATCTACCACCAAAAAAAGCCGTTTTGCTAAGTAATATTTATTAAATGATGTAAAAATATTCGAAAATAGGATATAATATTTATTATGAATTTGTGAGGAAGAAAATTACCACAGAATTTAATTTATACTTTCCTGGCATCATAAAGAGCTATTATGCAAGAAAGAAAGTATGGTAATCAGTCAAAAAATGAGGTTTAACGTTTTTTGCACTTCTTGACGTTTCTTGACCCAGGGACCTCCGCTCTCAAAAAAAAAAAAAAAAACACAAAAAAGTGAGGTGTAATATTAGTATGTATGTGCGTGCGTTGGTGTGTTTGAAGCTCAATAACTTTTGACTGGATTAACCGATTTTGATGAAGTATTAAACAGAGACTCATGTATATAGAACAATTTTTTGGTATACTTTTGGAATCAATATTTCCGTGAGATAGGGTAGATAATTAGTTTGGGATTAATTTTCTAAAAATTTTGAAAACATAATTCCACTTTATGTACATGCATGATGCTTTCTTACCATTTTCTTATGTTTGCCATAAACTTTCCCTTCCCAAAAAAAAATTAAAAAAGCGCAATCCTTTTATTTTTTCATATATTTTAACCGCATTTTTTTAATGACTTAGGCATAGTGGTAGCGCAAACGTTCCAAAAAATATATTTTGGGAGCAATATTAAAGGTAGTGGAGCCGAAAAAAGACTAGAATATATATATATTTTTTCAAAGATTTTTTGGGTTTATTTAAATTTGAGCACTATTGAAAGTTTAAATAATAAACTTTTTGTAATAATATTACAATAAAATTTCATCATAACTCACCCTTCCTAAAAAAAAAAATGTAATCAGGTAACTTTTTATTGGTTGTACATTTTTTAGTGATTTTTTTTTTTTAGTTTTCTTCCATTTATCATAGTAAATGTAGAAAAATCAAAACGTTTACTTTCAAGATAAGTTTTTTAAGGCGGAGGAAAGAAAAAAATACCAATTTTTTAATTTTTTGGGGTTTATTTACATATAATAATAATTTTACAATAAAACTTCATCATAAGCTACCCTCACTCCGAAAATGAAATCTGAAGTAACGTTTTCGTATATAATTTATTTTATCCAATATATAAAAATACATAAGATTACAAAGTATTACAAGTTTGTTGTCAGACTTATTTTTATTCAAATTAGAATATCATTAGTATTCACTTGAACTGAACTTAATATAAACTGGGGGTTTGTTTGCAAAATTATGAAAAAAGTGACCCCCAAAAACCCCTCAAAAAAAAATATTGACCTTCCCCCCGGAAGTTTTATAAACAAATTTACCCGTATGCACGAGACTTTTTACAAAATTTCATCACAATCGGTTCATCCAGTCAAAAGTAATTAAGCTTCAAACATGCCAACACAGGTGCATACATACGTATGAACATTATACCCCCACGGTTTTTTTTTTTGGGGGGGGGGTCCCTGGGTTATGCAATGTAGAGAAATGTCAAAGATCAATAAGCTATTTTTTGACATTACCAAACTTTCCTTCTTGCACCATAGTTCTAGGAGTTATGATGCCAGGAAAGTAATATATAAATATAATACAACCTATATTAACTGTTTATATTACATAATTATTTAATTATTTTTCAATAAATTATTTAACAACATAAACTCTACTACTAGGACCTATTAGATATGTGTGTGTGTATATATATATATATATATGTAGATATATAATACCTATTCAATAAATACTTACTCTTAAAAAAAAATCAAGTATAATAAATTTTATTGATACATTTTAACACCTAATATTAATTGTACTATTAACAAACCCATATTTTGAACGCACCCAAATATTATGAAATGTTATTATGTATATTTTAAGCTTAGCGTTTCATTGTTCAATACAATGGTGATCCTAATTAAGAAGTGAAAGTAAGCTAGATCGACGGCGACTTTTAGATTGAATTGGAGGAAGGGGTGAAGGGATCAAAACTTGCTTTTTTAGTGTTAGATGTAGTGAAAGGAAAACCAATTTGCAAGTTAACAGGTACAGTCAGTCGCATTCATGTATGTGACTAATTCTGTATATATTAGCCTTCACTAATAATGAAAGATATATTTATATATATAAAATTACTGATATATGCTACAAAAATGATTAATTAAGGTGCATACATACAGGGCTACTTGTAAAAATAAATTATACTTAGAGTACATATTACATACATATTTAATAATCACACTTTACTTATCTGGTTTTACACCGTATTATTGAGTGTAATATTATTGCTCTAGATTTTTAACGCCCCAGATATTTTTCTTTAGAAGATAATAAAGGATATAAATAAATATTAAGAATTAAACCGCAGAACAAACCAACCTGATATCACCTCATTGCTGTAAGTAATAAATTTTGTATTCAAGCGGACACTACATAATATCCGTTTAATGAGTCAATAAATAGTAAACCTAACCCTAAACGTTAAATAGCAACATTAAGGTAATTTTATTTAACAGTTTATTTTGTATATTTAACCTTTACGTTTGTGTCTATTTGTAATTAATTTTCATTTTGGCTACGCTGACTAATAAATAGATAAAAATATACTATTTTAAATTATAATTATTTTTTTAAAACAAGTCTCATATACATCCATAAGTTTTTATTTTACAAGACTGAAATTTATTAATGTACAATCATCATATTTAAAGACAAATAAATAAAAAAGAAGTCTTAACATTTTCTATGAAGAGAATTTTTATTTGTAGAAAGGAGAAACCATATCTCAGTAGTTCTAATAAGCGACAAGCCACAAACATGATTCATCTAAGGAAAAAAGAAGGTTTTTAGCCAATTTAAAAAAAAAAAATATATATATATAACATTTCTTTGTAGTAATAGTGCTGCGAAGCAGCAAAGAGTCATTAGTTCTTTGTTAAAATCCTAATTAGCTAAGTTTCCCCTATCTTTACTAAATCAATGCCTTATAATTTTTGGATCGTAAAAGATGAAAACTTTTTGAAAGTTTATGGTAATCTGGAACCTTTTCGAAGTATTGGCGGAGAGTCTGTATGCGTGTCTGCTTATTTTAATTTGTAGCAATTCTTTAAGACCGATGTTCAGTATGCTATTGTTAAATATTAATGAAAAAGTAACTTTTATTTTGTTGCGGTAATTTAAAAATAATTGACAAAACTGATGCTAAAATGAAAATAAAAATAGGTTGTTGCACACAGATGTAGCATATTAATTATTTTTTGAAATTCTGCTAATCGATTTTGAGGAATTTAATTTTGAGATATAGTATTATTTAAGAAATAAAACAAAACTGATGTTCAATAATTTTGAAAAATTGTTTGAACATACTAAGAATATTCGTTTAAAATAGAAGATAAGCAAATCATATCTTAATAATTTCTTCTCTAATTTAATATAAAACAGATTATATAATTAATTGAATTTAAAGTATTATAACATTGCTAATCATCTTGTGAACGCAAAAATGAATTTATTATACAATTTGTATATGCGTCTGGTCATTTCTACGACAATTTCTTGAAAGGTCCGACCAATTATCATAAAATAATATTTACATTCTAACAAAAGTTTCTTAGTTGAATTCGGCGATGAAATAAATTCATTTACAATTTATTAAGTTTATCACAAATCCTTTGCAATATCTTCAATCAGAATTTTTTATAAGATAGGATTTTGTGAAATGATGCTGAATTCGACGAGTACACATAAAACACTTTTTATTTTAAAAATTGGAAAATTCCTTTTAATTTTACAAATAAGTATTTTTTTTAAAGTTCATGTATCATTTGAATGGATTCATCATTTATTTCTATAATATAATTTATTTTTCAATATATTATTTAAATTTTCAATGAAAATAAATACAATGACTTAACCAAAAAATAAAAATAAAGTTAGTAGGTATAAAGAATGAGATACAATGAATTTTATATATATATAATGTTGTGTGTGTGTGTGTGTGTGTGTGTGTGTGTGTGTGTGTGTGTGTGTGTGTGTGTGTGTGTGTGTGTGTGTGTGTGTGTGTGTGTGTGTGTGTGTGTGTGTGTGTGTGTGTGTGTGTGTGTGTGTGTGTGTGTGTGTGTGTGTGTGTGTGTGTGTGTGTGTGTGTGTGTGTGTGTGTGTGTGTGTGTGTGTGATATTATTCTATGTACTTAAATCTTTTAAGAAATACCTATCATAACTAGCCCCCAAAAATAGGTTTTTAGAGATGCAATTAAATAATCATGGATATAAAAGAATAGAACCTTGTAAAAATACACTGATGGAATCTTTCATCAATTTTACGAAATTAGAGCAACCTTGGACAGTACTTTAGGCATTTAAAATAACTTTTGCAGACTCACAATGCTATTTCATAGGAATATAGATAAACCTAATTTATAATTACAGTACATGATTTCCTCTCTATAGCTTCAAGTTGTATAGTATAGCCATAACTCTGTTTAATTTCAGACTATTCTCTACACTATTAAGTTTATGCGAGTTCACAGAACCCACAGAAACAAGTACCAGTGGTTAAATCAGAATATAGTTGATGAAATATAGTGATGTACAACAAATATTACTTAACTTTTTTATAATTGTCAAAGGAATTTTTTTTTTAAATTAAAAAAAATATAATGTAAATAAATCATGACATCTGATTCACATTTGTATGTGTGAATTAAAGGTTTATTAAAAGAAAACATTGTGTGTGTCTGAGTGCGCGCGCGCACTCTGTGTGTGTGTGTGTTTGTCGTTTAATCTTTTAATTTATACCTGAGTATATTTTTTCGTTCCTAATGGATTAAAAACAAAAATAAAAAACAGGTAGTAAAGTTGTAAAATGTCCAACTGATGTTTTAGTCATGTGGAATATAATTTAAACTATTGTAGGTATATACGTACCAACGTAATCTTAATCCTTTATCAGAAATAATCTTATTTGACACTTCATAATAATAATAATATGTTATAGACCAAACCTATTTTTTACATTAAATCTATCAATAAAGAATTTCATCTTGCTTTTAATTTTTAATTCAAACTATATTTATTTTTTTATTTAGTGGTCAAACAACCGTATTTAAAAGGTAAACAGTAGACTATCCATTAATACAGATAACCTTTATAAATAATCGATCACAATGATGTTTGAAAATACGTAATTACCGTAAAATACCTCAAAAACCTATAAAAGAATAGCATCAAAAATTAAATTACAACTTTTTCAAAAACATCTACTTAGAATTTACGTAAACATAACTTTCCTAGGTAATAAATTATTATCAAATTAAGATTTATTCCTGCATTTAAATAAAGATACTTTTATTGTATCATTAAGACTATTTGAATTTTAATAAAACATTATTTAATTATTCAAACAAATTTGTTTTTGGTATACTTGTGATCATATGATTTCACACGGTTGTTTCTCATGCTTTCGTGATTTCACGATGATATTTCTAAAATGTGGTTGAACTATTAAATAAACTGTATGATATTATTCCATAAATATTAAAAAGATGAAGTTTTCATTAAGTTTGAAATTAATATATTTAATGATAATTTTAAAAATAGTATTTAATTATTTCAAGCAAACAACAAAAATATATATACGTATACATTTATATATAATATAATATAAGAATGAAAAAAATTCCTGCTACAGATAAAGCTCTGATGCAGTCGGTCTTAAAAGTCCACCAGTAAGGGAATTTACTTACAGATATGCCTTTTAAAGAGATTTTATAAAGCTGACAAATTGGATGATTTTCCAGACTACAGTCAAATTATAAATGCATTGCACATCATTATATGTAATAATAATAAATACATTATATTAATAATAATTTTTATATTATATTACTATATATAATATTAACCAATATCTAAAATATGTAGGTTAAGCCTAACGAATTTGCTTAAGTAAAGTTTTCTCTAAATCTAACACCCCTTGCCGAAATTATCAAAAACCTTTCTGCATTTTAGATTCGAGGTACGTAATCTAAAAGCTTGTAAACATTTCTTGATAGCTCTATATATGAAGAATAAAATTTCAAAGAATCTTTGAACGATATTTAAATAGAAGTGAGAAAGAGTAAAACAGCAAAAAACGTATATTTCTAAGTGAGGGTTGATTTTTTAAAAAAAAACTTTTGGATCATTTTGTAACCATTGTAGGTAACGAATTTGTTCCCTGTTTAGCCTCGGGGATTCACCGTCAGGTATTACTTCAGAGGATGAATAAGAATAATATGTATGAGTGTAAGTGAAGTGTAGTCTTGTTCAGCCTCAGGTCGACCATTTCTGAGATGTGTGGTTAATTGAAAACCAACCATCAAAGAACACCGGTATCCGCGATCTAGTATTCAAATCCGTATAAAAGTAACCGCCTTTACTAGGACATGAACGTTGGAACTCTCAATCAGCTGATTTGCGAAGTTGCGTTCACCACTAGATCAATCCGGGGGGTAAACAACAACAGACTAGGATACAGAAAATACCTGCACATCAGAGTCTTTGCAAGAGAAATAAAAAACGCCAAGGAGAAACACAGTAGTCGGATGAGAGAAAAAAGTATCTTTTTAAATAGATGAAAGTCTATTTGAACTACATTAATGTAGCTATTCTATATGCATTTGATAAAGTAACATAATTTTTACATATAATCTTTTCTAGTTAATTACCTTAATTTCGCGAGTTAAACTTAGTTTGTAGGGAAAAAAATATCATAATATGTTTTTGAAGTAATAAAATTTTAAAAATATTAAAAATCAAAAATTTAGAAAATATCTTATGATTTTTTCCGTGCATTTTATTATGAATATAAAATCTTCTTTTTTTTATCTATCTGTTATTATTTACAATCGGTACCTCGTAGGGGACCATAAGTAGAATTGATTTATGATAATCACGTGAAGAGAGGTCACCGACGAAACCCTTCATTAAAACATACAAACATTCAACACCTCACAGGTAGGAAAAGGATCTGAATAAATTATCTAAATAAAGTTCAATACTTAACATAGAACTAGAAATAAATCGCAGGAAGAAAAAGAATAAAAAATAAAAACAATATCATCAGTACCACCATACGGAGACAATACTATAAATAAAACAAATATTCTAAGTTTAATAAGTATAATAATTTTCTAAGTTTAAATGTCAATGGCTTAATTATTTCCCAACTCACTCTCTAATTTCACATAATTATATTTCAAATTTTTTAAATATAATTAAAAAAAAACCACGCATCCATACTTTTTTTTATATAAATCTGATTAAATGACAGTTTTAAGAATTTTATAAATATTCGGTAAGTTATAGTTAAGAAATGGTACATGCAATTTAATTATTGGAATTTTTTTTAAATTTAATGCTTTTATGACCTTAAGTCATAAAATACCTTTATCTTACCTTATCTTTTCCTTTTCGTTTCAGGCATTTAATTTTTAAATATCATTCCTATATTGTTAAAAATAAATAAATTGGGTATTTAAACAAATAATCAGTGGTCCAGGTATTCAATAAAAGTATATCTGGAGTATTCTGAAGAAAAAAAATTACTTTCTTATGCTTTCTTATATATTCGTATATATAAAAATGAATGTTTGTTGCTTGTTTGTTCCGTATGCGTTCCTATATCATTCATCCGATTGTGATAAAACTTTGGTGAGTTGTTGTGCGCACGCTCGCAAAGGTTTCTGAATTAGTTTGGATCTGTTAGGTGGCGCTGGGATCAACATATTTCGAAAAATTGAATTATACAATTTTCGATCAATTTGGACCGATTTTTTTTTTTTTTTTTTTGGATGGACCGATTTGGTTCATATTCAGAATATATATTAGATACGTGAAAAGAAAATTATTGCAAAAACTATACCCGCTAGGTGGCACCGGTGTCGAGATATTTACGAAAAAAAAAGAAATATAAAAACAGACTTTCTTCTTCTATATATATATATATATATATATATAAAAGGCAATGTTCGTATGTGTGTCCGCTATAAACTAAAAAACTAAACTGGACCGATTTACGCGCAGGGAAAATGGGAACAAGGGAAAAATGAAAATAGTGGAAAAGAAATGGGGGTAAAATTGAAAGGAGAACGAGGGAAATGGGAAAGGGAAATAGAGAAAAAGATAATAAGGGAAAAAGCGAAGAAGAGGGAAAAGAAATAAAGTGAAAGGTTAAATTTTGTGAAGTTCCCTAATGCTCATTTTTTTAAATATTTTATCAAACTTTCAATTGTGTTCATTTAATTTGTACTCAAATATAGCAATAGCTAAGCATTGCCAGGTCTGCTAGTTTTCTATAAATTTTAAAACAATTTTAACTTTTTACAGCCATTAAATCATTAAAATAAAAAAATCCACGAATTCCAACATTCGCACCTTTGTATTTTGTTTAATATATTTATCCCTATAAAAAAATTTAATTAAGAATAATATTTTAGCTAAAACGGAAATTTTTATCTTGAAAAAACAAACTTGACTACTTTTTTTTAATTAAATATTATTAATATTAATAATAATAATAATAATTTGCATAAAATTCCCACATACAATAAAAATAGAGTGAGAAGATTTTTAACTTGAAAAAAAGAATGTTTATATTCTATGTTGACTGTTTTAAGTTAATCCTATAATATCATATAATATTTTTTTAGTTAAAAATTATTATTCATTGACAAGTTATAATTATTATAATTTTTTAACGTCAGCTAAAGAACCGTGGCACCACTATAATGCTCATCTCATTTCTTATCTTGACTGTTTAATCAAAATATCCTAACCAGGCAGTCATATCAACATCAACATAATTTTCATAAAATATGAACGTGTTATTGTAGTATTTCAAACTGTTTTACATAATATTTTTTTATCATTTAAATAAAAATAAAAGATCAACTTAAAACAAAAAAACTATTTTTAAAAACTCGTAAAAATGTAAACAATTTAAAAACCCGTAAAAATTAGCATTAATATTATTATAATTTCTCTGCAAATTTTTATTTTATGAAAAAATGCATTATTAAAAAATAATTATTGATCTTTGAATTTTTGCGTCTTAAAAATTTGAAATTAAAATATTTATTTATTTAGCGTATGGCACCAAGACAGAGTGCCAATTACAGTCAAAAATTACACATCTAACAAATTAATATAAGCTATTGATTCTGGAGTCGCCATCAGGAAATCTTCAGGAGTCCCTTCATAAGCTGTCCTAGAGTAAAATTATGTAAATTGTTTAACAGTTTGATTTTCACTTAATAGAATTGAAAAGATAATATTTATATTTAGTTATTTATATTATAAGTCTTTTTCATTGTTCGGTATTTTTGAAACGTTTTTATTTCATTTAAAAAGTGTTTTAATTTTATAATTTTATTTGAATTATGGGTATATTAACAATAAAAGTTATCTGTAATAAAAAACCGTTTTTAAGAAACGAAAAAAGATTAAAAATCTACTTGAAAAATTTACAAAATGATACCGAGTGAATCAAAGATTCACTGTAACAGATTTTGAGCTATATGTCTATTTGTAACCAGATAAAAATTATTATTTTTTTATCTTAAGTTCTTTTATTAATTTTCTTGAATTTGCACATGAAGGAGCTTTAATAAAAAAGTAATATCTTGCTATATTCAATATTAAGAATCTAACGCTAAATTAACAAAAAAAAAAAAACTGATTTAAATTTTGCGACTAATTACAAAAAATATACATTGTGAGTACCATTCCTCAAGAAACTGAACGAATTTCAGGATGTTCCACAAGTAAAAATAAAGAAAATATAGTTGATAAAAATTGTATCGTGAAAGACCGATATCTGGCAAATGTCGATATTCTCCGGTTAATGTTGACAAATACCAAATACGTCGGTGAAAGACCAAAATATTTGTTTATTCGGACCTTCGCCGGTATATGTCAACCTTTAGACCCCATTGGGTGATTTTTTTTTTAAATTTTAGTTATTGTTTCGACCCCCAACCAGAGCTTACCTGTGTTTGTCGACACATACCGGCGAAGGCCCAATTGTAAAATAATATAAGCAAATAATTCGGTCTTTCACCAAAGTATTTGGTATGTCTTGAGAATCGCCGAAGAATCCTCTAATTTCGGTCTTTCACGGTAACATAAACATAAGTTCGGAAACGCTTCGTCTTCGAGTTATAGCTTGCGAAAAATTTCGCCCTGATTTCTACTCTAAGGTTAGAATGACGCCATATTGAGATTATTAGAACTTAGATTAACGGCTAAAGAGTAAACCTACAAAACATGAAGAGAAAAAAAAGGCGTGAAAAAACTGCATTTTGAAAATTACTAGAAAAAGACGATGAGAAAATATTCAGATTATAAATGAGTTAAACACATTTTTGGAATCCCAAAATATCTGTACCTTATTACCTAAGTTTTCTGATCAGTTTTCTTGAGATTCAAAAATGAAAATATCTCAGATTGACATATATTAAAATAATTTAGTAACACTATAACTGGATTAAAATATTAATCAACACTACTGGTTAAAACTAAGATAATGAATACAGTTACAACGATAATTAACCAGTAAAATATCTTCAAAATCGTCAGTGTTAATCATCTAATTTCTTATTAAAAAACCCTTATACTATGTTATCTAGAAAGATATTACTTTGGGATTACTTGAAATAGAATATGTTCTGTAAAATACAAAAAGTATCATAAGAAAGAAAACTGTACAATTGGTAAAAGATATGGGTTGATTATGCATAAAAAGTAAATACGAGTATAATGATCGAATTACATAACTCTTTTTTTAAACCGGTTAAAAATAAAAATTACTTCAGTTGAAATACCATAAACTGTATTATTTATCTGTCTATATACTTAATCGTTTCTTAACATGCGGAGGTACCACGTATGAATTTACTTTCCCAGCTAGAATAGCTACATTAACCGAGAGAATGACGATCATGTTAAAAATGGTATATGGCATCGGGTTACAAATTTTTATGTTTTGATGTTCAAACAGTTTTTTTCAAATTTGGCTCAAATATTTCTACGTATGGGATATTCATCATATTAATTTTTTTTAAATTTGTTATGGGGTGGGTAGAAGGTTTCGCGAAAAAACAAATTTCGATTTTCTTTAGAAGAATTTTTTGAGAAAACTAAGTAAATTTGTTACCTACAATGTACATATAAACAATACAGATTTCTTACTTTCCCGTTTAGCGCTACAGCTGTAGAAGGGAAAATATTGTAATCGGTCCAATTTGGACATATGCGGTTTTCATCGGATCTTGACGTTTTGACACCTAAGGAACCCAAGAAACGTAAGGAATCCAAAAAACCGGGTAGAAATTTTTCCGGATGTTCGTATGTATGTGTGTGTGTTCGGTGACGCCCTCTAAAGCACCTTACATCTCCAGAACTACTGGACCGATTTTGACCAAACTAGGTCTTATTGCTTCTATGGGGCATTGATGCCATTAAATTTTCAAGTTAAAAGGTCAAGGGAGTAAGGCTGTAATGCAAGGTCACCCTCAATATGTCGACATTTCGCCTAAAAAGTCATCATATTTTTCTTAGGCACATTTGTTAACAATTAAAAAATAACAACAGTATTTGCAGAAAAAAATGTTTGTAAAATCGCATCTCCACCCTAAAAAATGCTCTAAACTAGTGACTAAGTGGGTTGGCTGTGTCAGTAGCACCCTTTGTTACCACAAAGAGCGCTCGCCTAGCATTGGTGTACGGTATGCGCACGCGCTTTAGTTAGAATCATTACATTAAATATTTATAAAAAATTATAAATATTTTAAATTAAGCTGTGTATATAAACCGTGCGTCAGAAAACACCCACAGTTGCACGACATTCCCAAAAAGTGACTTTAGCCGCGTGACGGGAAACTCCTACAACTGTATTGTCAGCTTTTTTCAAAAAATCAACTACAGTCTCTTAAAGTTGAAATATATATAGTTTTTTTTTTTATTTTGCTCTATCTTCCTTTGGTTTAAATAGTTTTCGTAAAATTTTGGAAAATTCATATTTCATATATAGAGATATTTTTATATTTACTTTTTACATACTTATACGAATATAACTTTTTAGAATATAAACCCGGGACATAAAATACAAAAAATGATTTTTTGACAATTTTATCTTTCTTATTTTAGCCTTTATTGAAGGAGAATTTAGAGTTAAACTTACTAAATTTAGAAATAACTTTATTTAAGCAAATCTGATGAGCTTTACCTATAAATGAATGTTTTTATAAAAAATTATATATATATATATTTTGTTTTTTTCTTATTTTGCTCCTTAATCTTTATTATTAATAGCCGGGAAAGTCATGCAATATTTTTCCTTTTTATTTTTTTTTTTTAAAGGAAAAAAAATTAATTTGTTTATTAGTATAAACATTTATCTTTCAAAAACCTGATTATTTCAGTTTTTACTTTAGAATTGGATAATAAACGAAAGATTCTTTACTTATTTTTGACAAAGCATGCAAAACGACAACCAAAAATAAAAATCCAGTAATAATAATAATAATAATAAAAATAATAGAAAGCTAAACGAAAATTACTCTACGTTAGTATATTAAAAAATTTAAAAAAAATGTATAGAATTAATAAAATAATAATTATAACAATAAAGAAAATCGTTAAATAAATAGAATAACGAAAGAGTATTTAATTGTATAAAATTAATTACCGGTATCCGTTTGCATCTTAAAGAATACTATATAACCTTACTTCCGTAAATTAAAAATTATATAAAGATACGGACTACAATATATTTTTCCTTCATAAAACGTAATATTATTCTTAGAAGGTAACTAATAAAGTTATTATTAGATTACATACTACAAAAGTACCTTAATAGTCAGTCAAATTAATCAAAATGCATCGCGCAAAATAACTCCATTAATATATACTTTTTACATCACTTGAAATGCTCGAAATAACCCTCAGAATTGACATGCAATGTTCATATTCATTTGCAAATTTTGTTTTAATTGTATACCTAAAATGTTAATATTGTTAAACTATGCGCAGTAATGAGTATTAAACATGCAAAGGAATGGAAATATATAATCGCTCTTTCGTTTCTTACATCTGCTTTTAAGAACAAAAAATAATTGTACAGATGTTCGTATAATGAATAAGAATTGAAAACCTTAAACCTTTTAATCTCTCCTTAGTTTTTTTTAAATCGTCGTTACTTTTGAGAATCAAATTTATGATCTGTTAATTACCGAATTATTTTTTTATTGAAAAAATTTTATTTGTGTATGCTTGTAATCCCTTACATGTTATTTAATCCTAGTAAGTTGAAATTAGTTGCAGAATGAGTTTAAAAATTACAGTTAGTCTAAACAGAAGCGGATATAAGCGATTTTTAAGTAATGTCCGTTGAATAGCGACATGTTTAAAATTTTCATCAAGAATTTTAATCAGAAACAAAATAAATTATTATAATTTTTTTTATTAGTGTCAAATGAATAAGGTGACATTTCTTTCGGTCCTACCATCAACCACAGAACAGAATTTTCAGACTTTCCAATGTCAGATATAAATTAATATGGTTTAAAGTGAATTAAATTTCATTTAAATAATAATTTGTTGAGATTATTATTTTTATTAATAATTTTTTTTTACATTGTTTATAGTCGCATCAACGATAAAAGTTATTAGCGATTTAAATAAAACTAACTAACTGTTCATAAATAATTAGACAATAGACACCAAACATTACATAACAAATATCGAAACAGGAACTTCGCACACAATACTCCGTGAGAATCTCACGTAAGCAAAACTAAATTGATATCTTCATCCCACCATCACAGAAAACCCGCAATAGTTTTTTGATGTATTTCTTACGGTTGATTAAACCCTTCACATCTGAACCCAGTCTTAATTGTCGACGAATAGTCCCGAACATTGAGCAATTTAGGAGAAACTAATTTATGGACAATTTTACATTGCACGCCTCACAGTTCTGCAGAGGAGAGCCAAATATGTGAGCGTGGTTTTTTTTTTTTTTGTTTAACCTTCGGGTTAAATAAATAGGTGAGCGTGGATTAGTTTTTTGTGCTCAATCTCACACAAGTTAGGACAACTTGGTCTCTTTTGTTGTTTGGGATAAAAAGTTTCTTGAAGACATTCTCCCGGATACCGTGTAAGGCCGTGGGAGGACTCAGCAGCCAGAATTTTTTTCATGGTGTACGTATTTTGACACAAACTGCCTTTGTGAAGTCACTCTCATAAGTAAATTCTAATCGGAGGCCATTTGTTGCCGCTCTCTGGGCAGCCTCATCAGCTCGTTTGGCCCGGTACCCAAACGAATACCACTATCTTCTTCATTCTTGAAAGAGCGTCATAGATAATTTGAATGATAAGTTTAGATCGTCTGCAGTTCAAAGTCTCACATACACTCATAGAGTCAGTTATTACCATGAAGTTAACATCATTACGGATCTCAATAACTCTGACGTCAGAATAAATTGCGTAGGATTCACAAAAGAACACAGAGGAGTAGGTACTAAGCTTATACATTATCTCTTTATCAGGGAATATTATTGAACAGTCACAGCCGTCAGCCGAGACAGTGCCATCTGTATAGATGTGTGTGTAACCGTTGCATTTCTTAGTCATCTCGCTAAATCGGTCCCTGGCAACTCGGTAATGTGGGTCCCGTTTGCGTCTTCCAGACGGTAAATATTCAATCTCTAGAGATGCGCGCCGCCATGGAGCGCCGCATCCTATTTCCTTTCCAAGAATCCTCGGAACAGATAGGCCTGCTTCCTGGAGGTAGCGATACAGTCCGAGGTCGAAAGGCTGGAGTAAGAACTTTTCCCCTCACATTGTTGTGTGCGAGCTTGTCTGGTCACCTGACTTGAGCACAGAGAGAAGGAACTTCTTTACCGCGTATTTAATAACCTATATTTTTATATTTATTTATCTTTATTATTTTAGATCACGAGTTGTTTGATAATTAATTCTTTTCGGTTTTTATACTGTTACATCTCAATCCAGTGGTTACGTTAAAACTATTAAGTTTCTGAATTTTTCACATTAAAAAAGAAAATAATTTATGTAGATCATTATTTTATTGATGTTGTTAGAAATAGCAAGTTTGCTATTTAATTCTAAATAAAACGGAACAGTTCCAGCATTTACCTGGAAGGACCTAAGAATACTGTGAAAAGACCTTCATAATAACAGCATCACAAAATACAAAATTTTAAATAAAATAGGCTAGCAATGAATTGTATAAATTTTCCGGACAAATTATGCAATTATTTTTTTTTCAATTCAATCATTTTACGTTCTAATTGTATTTTTATGATAAACGATTGCTTTGAAAATTTGGGGGGAGGGTCATGCATCAGTGACTATTTAATGATTAAAATATTCACTAAAATTGATTATAATAAATTAAAATCGAAATTTTAAAGATATTTTTCATTGTTTTTTTTTTTTTTTTTTAATTTAACTTATTTTAGTGACTTTATTGTTTAACAAAATAAGTTTTAAGCATTAAAAATTGATATTGCGAAAAAAAATTCATTTAGGGCTACCTTACCTATGGGGAAGCATTCGGGTAAAATTAATTTTTATGAAAATAATCCCTAAGTGGTGAAAATAAATTTAAAAAATTACTTTTCTAAAATTGTTAAAAAGTGCATACAGCGAAAATCCTAAATAAAAAATCTGATGTGGTCACCACTTGACTTCCTTGTACGCCTATTAAATTACATACACACATATTTTTAAAGTGAAAAGTACATAAAATTGTATTACATTAATACCTTCTGATATTTTTTTTTAAATTTAAAATTGAATTCTTATTTATCGTAAATTATTTTACAATTAGAGGTTAATAATTATATATTATTAACCTTTGATATGATATATTATATATAGTATAATAAATCAATATATTTAAATTAAAAAAAAAATTAAAAAAAAAAGGAGATGAAGTCTGACTTGAACAAATGTGCCTTCCCCTTTAAGATCCAAATAGTTCATTAATTAAAATTTTATGTGGCTATAACTCTAGAACCAATGAAAATAAGTACCACTTATGATATACCATTGAAAAGCTCTCAATGAGAGCGCGCGCGCACGCAGTTAAGAAAAAGACCAAGATCCAATTTTTTTTTTTTAAGCTTTTTTGGACACTTTTAGTTAAAAAACTAAAAATTGGATTGCAATCAAAAGGGGAGGTACACAACTAGATGTTACAGCAGTTCTAAATCCAAAATTTCAACAGCCTACGGCTAATCGTTTTTGAGTTATGCGAGATACTTACATACATACGTACGTACAGACGTCACGCCGAAACTAATCAAACTGGATTCTGCGATGGTCAAAATTGATATTTCCGTTGAAATTTGAAAACCGAAATTTTTCGCGATAACAATACTTCATTTACTTCATACAAGGGAGTAAAAAGTTGTAATTTTCTAGAAAGGGTGTGAGAATTTTTAGCCAATATTTTTACCAAGAAATACTAAAGAGTAAGGGCTATCAAAAAATTAAGATATTTACATTTTAAATGTAATGGGTGGGTAACTTGGGGGATGGATTTAAATTTAAAATAATTTTTTTTAAATTAAAAAATTATTTTTTATTACCACAGACCATTGGATTGGGGTGGATAAAAAGTGTTACAGAGTTTGAAGGCCTATTGGTGTAGAAAATATACATATAAAAATCTCCCATTAACTACTTTTTTTTCTGAAACAAGATATAGCTAAAAGAATAAAAATATAAAGTATTTTTTTGTGGAGGGGGTGCATATTAAATAAAAACATCTGGTAATTTGTGATCTTGATAAAATATATTCAACTTTTATAAGAAAACATTTTTGCTAAAGTACCCCAAAAAATATGGGGGACCCCAAAATTATGGGGTCAAAATATCCCCATCCTTTTTAAAATGTTTGATAAAATGAATACATCCTTTCCTCCCGAAAGTAATATCTTTCTACTAAGTTTGAACAAAATCGGTCAACGAGGTCCAGGTTTATAAGAAAAAATTCAGGCCAACATACATGTAACAATGGCCCGACATATACACACAATCGCCCGTCTAAAAAAATAGATTAAAAAAAAAAAAAATTTTTTTGGACTCGTAAACATTGGAGTAATTTTTTTTGCACATTATTTACACTTTATTTAAATGTTTTCTTCTTAAGGCAGAAAACTTTAAAAAGAGACCAATTTTTACGATTTTTTTCTAGCGATAGATATATATATATATATATACACTTTCATGTTATTGCTGTAGCAGCATATATCGCTGTAGCGGGGAAAGTTAAAATACTAGAAACAGTTCTAGTTCATAATACATTAAAATTATTAATCCCCGTCCAATCATCGAAAATGGGACACCACTCCTCCTGGACGAGGCTGCCCCAACCCTAGGTCGTCCCCAAAATCAAAGGCGGACAGGTCTCATTAACTGCTGCTGGTACTACAGCCACGGCCTTCAAGAGAATGCCGTCAAACTTTACATAAGGAGCATTTAGACTCAGTTTGACAGTCTTTCCGAAGATGCCCCACAATTAAAGCAATGCCCCTTTTGTCGGGACTGCTGCAGGACTGAGTCCGGTGCCCTATCCCCAAGATTAATAGGTTTGATACAAATTAATACTTTGTCTTTATAATGAAACTTAGCATATTTGTAAATATATACGTCAAAATTTTTAATTTACTACAGTACACGAATCATATTTAACGAGTCAATAATCCGACAATCAATTCTTGTAACCTATTAAAAACTCGTTCTGACTGTACTCGTTCATGTAACCTCAATAGCTGTAATATTATATTATATACATTAATTCTTATTGCAAACGAAATGAATCTGGATATCCCACGAAAATGTATAATTTAAAACATTTAAAAATCTAAGATAATATCGATAAATGAATTAACATTAAATGTTAATGCTCGTTTTTAATTTATTCCATACGTTCTGTACATACGTATACTCACACACACACACACACACACACACACACACACGCGCGCGCGCGCGCGCACATTTATATATATATCTACACACACACACACATAGACACAGAGAGAGAGAGAGAGGGTGAAAGAAAGTATCTTATATATAGAGGAAAGTTTCTTTGGCTGTCTGTTCGTCTTTTGTTTGTACGTTCTGCAGCGATAAATAACCGAGCAGTTGCTTTCAAATTTGCAGGATACATTTATGTTTTACCAAGTAAGATTTGAAAGCCATAGACCGAGGCCCTAGCCTTCATAGGAGTAATGTTGTCAATAAAGAAGAAAATATTAAAAATTAAATTAATTTCTGTCACCATGGTAATAAAAATAAGTTGTGAAGTTTATCTCGTCAAAGGTCTATGTGCTTTGGTTATCATAGCTACCTACTATTGTGTCATTTACTTCCTTTTTCAGGATTCTATAAAGCCTGAATACTTTAACTGTTATCAGTATTATTCTCACAACCATAAAGGTAACGAACACCGCCTAGAATTAGACTTTAAATTAAGATTTATATATCTGATCTCGTTTTTAATTTATCCCATGCACACACACACACAGAGAGAGACACACACACACACACACACACATTTATATATATATATATATATATATACACATTATATATATATTACATGCATATACACACATAGACAGGGAAAGAGTGAGGGTGAGAGAAGGTAACTTATATATAGAGGAAATCAATATCAAAATATCAATAAAGAGGAAATAAGATTTATATATCTGATCGTATATAAAATCACGATGTACTAAAAGGCAATTCGTTTCAAAGATTTTACTTGTATTATTAACTTAGCAAATTTTTTTTATTTTTTACTTAGGTAATTGTTTTTTTATTTTTTACTTAGGTAATTGTACGCCACTGAAGTAATGCCGTACTTATTTACAATAGAGAACTTATTTTATTCAATTTTTTGGGTCAAAAACCACAATAAATAATTAACTGTACACCTTAATTACCGTCCTAAAAATTTCAGTAAGACCTCATTTCACCGGAGTAGCTGAAATCCGTGTGAATCTTTCACTAGCCGTAACTCGCAAACGAAGCATTTTAGAGCATAGGTTTGTATGACTTTTTTTTCATTATTTTCACAAGTAGAATAGGTTATGAAAGTCCGGGATGAACTTTGTGATTCACTCTGTATATAAATTGTGATTATGTAGTTGTTAAAACAAGGCCGTAAGATACAGTCCTTTTTGTTTTCAATCTTGTCAATGTGATTGACAATGTTATTTAGATCATTATTTCTATGCAAATTAAGATTTTATATCGGTATAAAAAATAATGAAGCAAATTGTAGATACAGAGATTGGTTCGTAAGATTCCGATCTACGTTTTACGATTGGCTAGAATGTTGAATCAAGCACTTAGTCATCATAGTCAACAATACCTTGTTAAAATCACACTGGTTGCATGCATTGTATGCGTCACCGTCCTTTTTATTCGTTTTAATTTGTTACAATTTCAAAAGTAAAAAATGGTTACATGCAACCATTGTCATACTGAGTAAATTGAAGTTTTTCTTAACTTTAAGGTGCAAATCTTTTTTATCGCCTCCTTTTGGCTCCGCCTTCCGGTGAGTCAAAAGAGAATTTTTTTAATTTATAATTTATATAATACTGATATCAGTGAGGTTTGAACTGCGATAAACATTCCGGGGGAAAATAAGAAAGCTAAGTTAAAATCATTGGTTCAGTAGTTTTCTCCGTTATCGGGAACAATACTCTTTATGTAATAGTAGTAGTAAGAAATATATATATATATTTGCAAGTGTGCACGTGTGTGTATGTGTGTGTAGATTGAATAATCTCAATTATTTTTGGATGGAATTGATTTTTATAGTCGTTTAAAACAGTATTATAACTTAATCTTTTACAAAAGAATAAAAGAACTGAAAACATATTAAATTTAATAGAATCTACCTTTTTTAAAGTTAAGAAAAATATTAGAGTTTTAAAATACCTACTATCCTTTGTTTGTTTTTAACAATTATTTTTAATTCGCATTGCTTTGTTTAGAGGAGTAAGATGTAGCGTAGCCAATAAATACCATTATTAGCATTTTCTTTATTTTACACATATTAAAATTTTTTTTGCAAAAAAACTAAAAAATTAAACGTAGATACTTATAAAGGTTATTTTTCTTTTTTATCAATAAAGATAACTTGTGTAAATGAAATGTTTGTTCTTTTAAAATAGATTCAATTACTTAAATTTTACGCGATATATAAATTCAATCAATTCAATGCAAAGCAGATATCTTAAAAAATAAATAAAATAATTATATTTACAAAAGAATGCATAAATACATAAAATTAGTATATATTGTAAAATCTAAAAATAGTAGGTAGTTCGATGGATATATTTAATGTTTATTGTAATACAGTATAAAGGGAAGAGTAGAAACAGAGATAGAATGAAAGAATATATATGTTAAAAGAAAAGAGAAATATTAAATAGAAGGGTACAGAATGTGCGAACGAACAAATATTCCCAAGCAAACCTTTTAAAACATTTATACATATATTTATAAATCTAAGACAGCTAAAGCTAGACATGACTAAATTAGAAAAACTTGTCAAATGTTTGAATGAATAAGTTTATGTTTAACTTTGATTTCATACATTCATACTTATGTACATACATATATATATAAATATTATATCCTCTCTATACTGTGTAGAAGTTATATATGTATAAATATACACAACATAAAACAGCATTTAAAATAACTTATTATAATAGCCAACAAACACTTCTTCTGTATAATACTATACAGAATTGTTTCATTGGTAAAGATAAATAAATATGTCAAGAAAAAAGATAAGTGTCTCATTTATATTCATCAAGTTGGTATTGCTGCTCTGCAAGATATCGTAAGAGATAATCTTACTCTGGCATCTTTCAAATACACTTCTTATATGGTTGAACCCCCTCGGACAGTAACTTGTAAGTTTTTTAGTAGTTTGTTTTGTTATTTTCAATATTTAATCTATTCTTTTGTCGACGGTTAACGTACAATAATACATGGAAATCATTTATTTTTATAGTTGTTTTATTATTTGATAATTTCAAGCAAATTCACTGTTTTATTGGTAATAGTTACGTATTAAAAACATCATATTTAACAATAAAATTTGAAATCGAATGATATTTGTTGGTAATTAGTTACGGTATCCTCCATTCTTTCTTAATCTTTATTACACTTGTGAAAATATTTGGCAAATATATTTTCATTTAAATGCTTCTTACATCTATTTTTTATACATATATTTATACCCTTCAGATTTTCAAAAAATTCATCAAGAATTAAAATAAATAATCCTGAACTTACTTATAACCACTCGAGCCATATCGGCTTGAGTTAAACTGTAGAATCAATTATTTTTATCTTTAAAAATTATAATAGAAATTATTTTTACTGGTAATAAGAAGGAAAAACTGAATTTACTTCGTAGATTTTTTTTAGGAAGTATAAAAAATAAAGAAAAAAGGGCATAATTTAACATGTTTTTGACTCTAACAACGTAAATAATCCATAATTTTTAATATATTTGTAATTGAAAAAAATGGAGAAAAACATTATTTATTATGATGAAATGATAACCAGATCATGGTTTATCATATTTGGTTAGATTACATATATAATTTTATTTATTTATTTTCTTATTTCAATATAACGTTTCAGTAGCGCCATCTAAGAACCGATTAAAACTAACTAACCTTAACGTCTACCTTAAACTGAAAGCGCTGGACTTTTTATAATTTTTTAATAAGACATTGTTTTTATTATTACTATCAACATCTTTATATTATTTTCATCAATTAATTATGACTATTTTTGATAAAATATTTATATTTTAATAAGCAAAATATAAATCTTTATTTAAACAATTGACTAACATAATATTGTAAAGAAAAACAATAATAGGCCAAGTTGAATTAATAATTCAAATTCATCATTATATGGTCATATTCTAACTAAGGTAGGTGTCACCACATCGTATACATTCTGATTTGTTTAACAATTGAATCCCGGAATCGTTTCCCTTTTAATAGAAAACTCTTCTCCTGTCACGATAGATTTAAACAAGTTGGCTTTCCTGTTCTAATAAAGCTATAAATCTCATTTATTTTCTTAATTTTTCACCTTATTTTTCCCCTTATTTTTTCCCTCTCTTCCTTAATGACCGCATTTCAAATGCCTTCAGCCTTTCTTTATCCTTAATCTTCAGTGGACATGATTCAAAACTAGATTCCAAATGTAACATTTTACAAGGTTTTCAAGTCTAAATTCATCTTATTATGTTTTTTTTGTAGTGAATTTTTCTTTACTCGTCGTTCAATTTTTCAATCTCCTGTTAGCTCAAAAGTTTATATTTTACTTATCCAATTCTTCCTTCCTTCCTTCAATTAACAAATAACTTGACAGGAGATATCCTGTCCTCCTTACTTATTTCTTATTTACGGTTTATTTTCGTACCGAATTCTATCAATAATTTCTAATTTTGAATTCAATTCATTTACTGAAAATCCTGGGCTTCATTCATCTAAAAATTTCATGCTATTTTTATAACTTATACAATTCTTTCCTTTATTCATTGCTGATCTTCTAATCCTCATTTAGTTATATATTATACAAGAAATTTATTAATTTTTAAATTATTGAACTTTCATTTACAATTTTAATTTTTTAGATTCTATTTTTAATTTTCTTTACTTAAAACTTGTTTCGTAAAAATATACAAAATTTCACCCATAACTGTTCAAAGAATCCTTCTATACATTTTTCCACATAGATTAATTTTTTTTTTGTCTTCAGTCATTTGACTGGTTTGATGCAGCTCTCCAAGATTCCCTATCTAGTGCTAGTCGTTTCATTTCGGTATACCCCCTACAACCTACATCCCTAACAATTTGTTTTACATATTCCAAACGTGGCCTGCCTACACAACTTTACCTTCTACCTGTCCTTCCAATATTAAAGCGACTATTCCAGGATGCCTTAATATGTGGCCTATAAGTCTGTCTCTTCGTTCAGCTATATTTTTCTAAATGCTTCTTTCTTCATCTATTTGCCGCAATACCTCTTCATTTGTCACTTTATCCACCCATCTGATTTTTAACGTTCTCCTATAGCATCACATTTCAAAAGCTTCTAATCTTTTCTTCTCAGATACTTCGATTGTCCAAGTTTCACTTCCATATAAAGCGACACTCCAAACATATACTTTCAAAAATCTTTTCCTGACATTTAAATTAATTTTTGATGTAAAGATTAAAATAACTAGTTTATTAAAATAACGAGGCATTTTAGCTATTTAAAAGTTATCTATCACAAAACAGAGACTAGGAATTAGTTTTTAGGTAGCTCTACTCGAGTACACAGACTGCTTAGTATAAATCTTGCAAGATTAGACTTTGACCTATATTCACAGAATCGAAAATAAAGAAAAAGGAAAC